>NC_042623.1:255513551-256903810 GCF_901001135.1 Rhinatrema bivittatum | reverse complement strand
CCTGCAGTCAGAATTTAAAGCCCTGCCGGGCTTTAGCTGGTTGGCTGGTTTTTTCTTTTTAGGGCGGGCTTAAGCTTTTTTTTCCTTTTTAGTTCGCCGGATTGGGCCTCGGCGCGCGGCTGGCGTTGGGGTCCCCCGGGTGGGAGGCCGAGCACTGACCTGACCTTCCCCCGGTGGGGCTCCGGCGCCGGTCGCGCAGGTCTTCGGTCGCCACGGAGAAGGAGGAAATGGTGCCTGCAGTCAGAATTTAAAGCCCTGCCGGGCTTTAGCTGGTTTTTTCTTTTTAGGGCGGGCTTAAGCTTTTTTTTTCCTTTTTAGTTCGCCGGATTGGGCCTCGGCGCGCACGGCTGGCGTTGGGGTCCCCCGGGTGAGGAGGCCGAGCACTGACCTGACCTTCCCCCGGTGGGGCTCCGGCGCCGGTCGCGCAGGTCTTCGGTCGCCGCGGAGAAGGAGGAAATGGCGCCTGCAGTCAGAATTTAAAGCCCTGCCGGGCTTTAGCTGGTTTTTTTCTTTTTAGGGCGGGCTTAAGCTTTTTTTTTCCTTTTTAGTTCGCCGGATTGGGCCTCGGCGCGCACGGCTGGCGTTGGGGTCCCCCGGGTGGGGAGGCCGAGCACTGACCTGACCTTCCCCCGGTGGGGCTCCGGCGCCGGTCGCGCAGGTCTTCGGTCGCCGCGGAGAATCTTTTTAAGAGATTACTAAGTTAGAACATTTTTTATCTACAGTACTGAACTTTAGGTTAGCCAGCTGTTGGCTAGACTGAAATACTATTTTAATGAAATCATATGTGATTCTGCATTTTCTTTCACACAAGAAAAAAAATGTAGGTTTCTTTTTATAGGGTGAAAGAAATTATAAAATAATTTTTTGTGTTACAGGACATTAACGGAAACAAAATTCACTTTGAAAACATATTCAACATGCACTTCAGGATTCATTTCTGGGCTCTGTGTGTACACACTTATTCAATACCAGTTCCTTCAAGGCAATAATGCTTTCAGGCTCAGTATTCCAATGAGCAAAAAAGGTTCAGCAGCCTAATTAAAAAATAAATCTACTTAAATGGAAGGGAAAACTTTTACTGTGACCAAAGTAATTTGTAAATGCCCTTTTGTTGATGGCTTCTAATTGGTAATGTTCATTATAAAACAAAAACACAAACACATTTTTCCTTGTGTCTATAGGGGCTGAATTAATTCATACTAATTGGTCCTATATTTCATAGGCTGATAATTGATGTGAAAATAACAAATTGCTACTAAAATTAGGGATGTGGAAATTTACGACATAGTTGAGCAAGGAAGGTATGGCCCTGTGCATGAGTATGGAGTAGAACAGGTCATGGGCTTATTCCCAAAGAGTGCAGAATATCTCTTCACTGTGTGTGAGGTCCCAACAATATCTCAGCTTCCACTGCATTATAACATTCTCATCTAGTCGTGCATCAATAACTAGTCATATTCAAAGTGACTACCACATGACTGGTATAATGTATTACCTATTTTTGGCCAACATATCTCAAATAAAGCAATTAATTTTGTTATCAACATTACTGTTGTGCTTTTGTTCTCCTAAAATAATTTTTTTGTTCTTTTAATTTGCATAACAGCTTATTAACATATCTTTTTTTTCCTCATTACCACCAAGCAGACTACAAAACAAAATACTCAGTTTCTAAAGAAACCTAAGGTCTACTACACAAAAAAGGACAATAGTGCTAAACCAATTAAGACTATAGCTAAATTTGTGCTAGCTTAAGTTGGCTCTCAATTTAACATTAATTTAAGGTAGACAGAACTAAAATATTTTTAACTATAATTTTAAAAGATTTTACATTGTCATGTAATATTTTATATGTTTGATTACACTTAATTATGGAACTGAATTGCTAAAGTATAATAACTTCAAACAGAACTGATATTCCAACTAATTATCTGTATATGCAAAAAGAGGAAGTTTTCTCCTGCTCAGCCTTCTTAACAAAAAGGTAGAACTTCTTTTCAGTCAGCAACTGTGCTCGAATCTTAGCAATACTTTGTAATTGCATTGCATGATCATAAGAATGAGAAATTATTCCATATTTATTTCCTCCCCTCTTTGTCTCACTAATAGAAGGCTTGATTACTCCAAGGTTTGAAAAAACATTGACAATAAGTTTGAATTTTATAATTTAATTCTCTAAAAAGATGAATTTTAAAAGCCAGGCACACCAAAATCGGGAGATGGGCCATGCCTCTAGCACGAACACATGTCCACCTGATTTTATAAGCTGCGTGTACAAGTACCACTGCAGCACAATGTCTCACATTGGGGGGAAAAAGGGAGGGGAATGTAGGCAGGACATAGGCGTTATGGGGCAGGGTCAAGAGATATGTGTGCAAGTAAATAAAACTAAAAGCAATAACGCATTGAATCAAACTATATGAAAACAAGGAGGTCAATATTCAAAAGCCATTTAGAATGGATAACCTAACAATTATCCATCTAAATGGCATTATTCAGCCCTTATCTAGCTAAATTCTAGCCGGTTAACTGGCTAGAATTTAACTGGATAAAAAAGTGGCATTTTGAGGACATTCCAGGGAGGGGCTGAGATATCTGCTAACTTAGCTTGAAAATCAGGTACATCTGGTTAATTGTTATAAAATCCCTTCACTTGCGCGTCCTAAAGCTGACTTACGCAGCTGTGTTGTGCACAAACTTAAAATTAAGAGCACACATGCGCACGCCAGGGCCATTTTATAAGCCCATATACACAGATATATACGCCTGCACATCCATTTCAAAAGTTACTGTCCCAAGGTTTACAATTTTAGCAGGCAAAAGAAATCTTAACTAATAAAAGAAAATTCATTATTATACTGCACTCCTTAATCTGAGCCCAGCATGATAAAGTATGAGCTTGTGATGGCTCATCATTCCAACTAAAACTTAAAGGGGTAGATTTCAAAGGGATACGCGCGTACCCCCCGAAAACCTACCCCAACCCCCCCCCTGCGCGCCAAGCCTATTTTGCATAGGCTCGGCGGTGCATGCAAGCCCCGGGGCTTGCAAAAAGGGGCGGTCGGGGGCGTGGCCAGGGGGGCGCAGTTAGGGATCGGGGCGTGTCTGGGGGGCGTGTGGCGGTCCGGGGTCGTGGCTGAGTGCCCCGACACAGCGGCCTGTGTCGGGGCCTGACGCACCGGCGCGTGTAAGTTACTACTGCCCAGAGGCAGTAGTAACTTCTTCGATAAAGGTAGGGTGGGTGGGTTAGGTAGGGGAAGGGAAGGTGCGGGGGATAGAAAAAAAGTTCCCTCCGAGGCCGTTCCAATTTCGGAGTGGCCTCGGAGGAACGGGCAGCGCTCGTAGGGCTCAGTGCACGCAAGTTGCACAAATGTGCACCCCCTTGCGCGCGCCGACCCCGGATTTTATAAGATACGCGCGGCTACGCGCATATCTTATAAAATCCAGCGTACTTTTGTTCGCGCCTGGTGTGTGAACAAAAGTACGCGCGCGTATGTTTTTAAAATCTATCTCTTTGGCGAATACGTTGCCTTTTTATATCTAAACTTCAACAAATCTTTGTATATTTAACATGAAATCCATTGAAAGTCAATAATCAGAAGTGCAATTATAAAACATAACAGAAATAGCATACAAAATGAATCAATGAAAATATTCATAATGTCCCATAATTGCTCTCTATGCAAAAAGATCAACTTTATTTCTACATAGCTTAATGGTATAGAATTGTTTTTTAAGCAAGATATAGCATTCAATCTCTGCAGCCCACTCCAACTGTTATGTTATGCAAGATTACTAATACATTATTGTTGTCTAAGTACACTTTGGGGGTAATTTTCAAGAGGTTTTACACAGGTATATTTGCTCATTTTTATGTGTGTAACTTCTTTAAAAATTCACTCCAATCAGTGCACTGCATTTCTCAGTTTTCATAATTATACTCCAATGTCTTTGTCTAATTAACAGCAGGCTTCATTAATTCTGTGGTCAATTTTTAAAGGATTTAGGCCCCTGAGTAAAGCTCCTAAATTCCCCCCTTGGAAATTGACCGGAGGAGATCACCTAAATTTAGGAATCTTCACTAAGCACCTCGGTATTTATAAACTCTTCCACTGCCATAGCCCGCGCTTTACGGTCCATGGATAAGGAGCTGCTATTATTAACTTCCCGCAGGGATGCCCATCCAGATTCTACCAGGCAGCAAACTTTCTTGATCACTGGACTAAGGCTTTGAATGTAATGCTTTTAGCAATTAGTGAGATATCTGATTTACACATGTTTAGGAAGACGATTAAAGCTTTCTATTTTTCCCAAACATGTGAGAGCTGAGTATGTGTCTGGCCACACCATTTTAGGCCTTAATGTTCTGATTTCTATTTCAATATATGTTGTTTGTTGAACTATAGATAGGCATTATTTAATGGGACAAAGGCACCATGCATGTAGACAAGGGAAGTCTTTCCTCACCAATCTGCTACATTTTTTTTTTAAGTTGTAAACAAACATGTGGATAAAGGTGAGCTAGTTGATTTCTGGAAAGAATTTGATGAAGCCTCTCATGGGAGATCTCTTAGGAAACTAAAAAAATCATGACATAGGGGACAGTTTCCTATTGTGGATTGCCAATTGGTTAAATTGTATCTTTGACAGAGAGTAGGTCTAAATTGAGAAAAGTGAATAGTGGAATGCCCCAGGGATTTGTTCTGGGATTACTGCTTTTTAATATATTTATAAATGACCTGGAAATGGGAACACCACATGAGATGATCAAATTTGCCGAAGACACCAAATTAGTCATAGTTGCTAAATCACAAGAGGTTTGTGAGATATTGCAAGAGGACCTTGCAAAACTGGGAGTCTGGATTAAGTAGTCTCGCCCCAATCTGCCTATTGCTCACTCGCAAGATATTCGGCTACCTACTTAACTGAATAAATACTTATCTGGCTAAGCGGCAGCCAGAGAAAATGGCTGGATATTCAGCGGCTGCCACTTAGCCAAATAAGTCACTATTTATCCAGCTAAGTTTTGCTAAAAATTGGCCTATACAAGATTACAATTCTAAAATTTCAACCAAAACAGAACAAAACTGAGGCTACTCAAAGCTACAGAGCACCAATGCCTGTGTTGGAACTAATAGTATCATATATATGAATGATGCATAATAATCAAAGAACTGTTCAAACAATATGAGTTCGACTATATACTGTATGATATCATTAGTTGCCACACAGCAATGCTGCTCTATATTGTAGAGTAGCCTCAGTTTTATCCTGTTTTGGTATTCACTTATTGTTGAGGGATTTCAGCTTCTTGTTGCTTAGTTATAAACTTTAGACAAGTTTGTCTTTGCGTGAGTGTGTGTTTATGAAGTTTGATTCATATTCAATGGTCATACAATTAAATGAATTTACCTAAATTTATCTTTAAATGTCACTAATCTTTGCTTTATAATATAAAACCTGTACCAGCTTACTAATTATGCATACACTTATAAAATAGAACTGAATAACAACAAAAACAACAACTACATTTCAAATTACTTATTTGGCCTAGTAATACATTGTACTGGAAACCAGGGAAATCAGGCTTCAAATCCTCCTTCCTCCCCTTGATATTCTTTGTGACCTTGCCTCAGGTACCCTCTTAGATTATAAGATTTGGGGCTCAGGGACTTATTGTACCTGAAAAAAAAATAACGCAAACTACCTGAAGCTAAAATGGAAAGGCAGTATAGAAATGCAAAAAAATGTTCTCTGGTTTCATTCTTAGCCTCTGGTTAAGCAAGAGATTGCATGAAGTTTTCCTGTCAGATTGGTATCAGTTCTAGGAGAGGGAATCTTATAAACCATCCTTTAAAATGATTCTGTACAATTTCAGTCATCCTATTTATGCAGCTGGCAGATGCTTGTAAAATGTTCCAAGAAATCAGCCCAAAAGCAAAATGGATTTTCCAAGATAAATCAGGGCATGAAGAGTATTTACAATCCCTTTTTCATATCTCTAATAACCCATCATCTACTAACCTATTGTATTACACTAACATTTTACAAATGAAGAAAGCTGCTATTAGCTATCTATTCATTAAATTACAATAGGCTTGATTCACCAAATTGGGACTTAGATAAATTTACCACCAAAAGATATTTGATGTTTGCTGAATAAAAATAACAGCATTATATATTTTTTTTTAATGCAATATGCACTAATATTCAGGTATTGTGCTTGCCCCCACACTGACTAGCGTAATATATTATTAGCTGCATTATAATGCATAACCTTCATTATTCTCATCCTGATAAGCACAGTTGCTCTCATGACATCACCAACATATAAAATTGGTTAAACAGGACATCTGTTTGAATTAGAGGCAAGAACTAAAAAAAAAATATGTTTTTCCATCCTTGAATCACCATACTGCCTCATTTAAATATCTTCAAATGCTTGTGTGTCCCAAATCCATAGGAATCGATGAAGTAAATGAAAAAACAGAAAAGAAACAACAAAATTGTTTATTTTCAATGAAAAAAAATTACCGTCATAAAGAGAAAAAAGTTAAAATGCTATGCAAGAAATTAAGGAAAGTTTGCATGAATGTGAAAGTTTTTTGTTATTATCTCAAATCCTTTTTTACATCTTATCTTACCATCACTACCTTAGTGGCACTGCAAATCAAGGAGGACCATTTTCTTTACACAGCATCATTCCAAAAATATAAAACGATATTCTCTACCTCATCTATCTTAAGGTAGCATGCATTGATAGCACAAGGTATAATCAACAACTTAGCACAGAAAGGATAGGACAGAGAAACACATGATTGTTATGCTTAAGGCAGTCACTTGTATTTCTTATACAGACAACCCTTTCATCCAATCAGGTCCATCTGTTGACCAATTAGCTATATGACATTATTTCCATGGCCATAATCATATTTCCACTGTTCTTACATTCAACTATGTGGTTACATAAAAATAGCCAATATACGTTTTTGCTTAGTCAAACATGGCAGAAGTGGCAATACTGTAAGCCCATTGCCACTTCCTCCAGTTCATATATCAGGGGCTATACTGTGACGTAGAATGGGTTCACTTGTTCCTAAGTCTACGCACAGCAGTAAGAAGCATTGTTCTCATAATATAAACTCAGCATTTCAGCCTCAGTTCAATAGAAGAGAGAGGTATATGAGATGGTAAGATGTCTGTGTGTTACTGTATGTTTTTCTATGTATGTCCCTTCTCTTTTCCCTCCTCCTCTAATAACTTTGGAATAGCTATACCTAGCTATAGCAAAATGGAGCTGTATTTTTGGAGGACATCTGACTTTTCCACATTTACTGTCAGAGCAACACAGGATGCTTAGCTGGTTAATGTGGAACCCATCCCATCAGAATAGACTCCCCTTTCCCAGAACATTTCCCATCATAACAAATCTAAAGCCATCTTCTCTGCACCATCATATCATCCACGCATTGAGACTCTGAAACTCAGCCTGCCTCTCGGATCCAGCACATAGAATGGGGAATATTTCTGAGAATACAACCCTGGAGTTTTTGGATTTCAATTTCCTACCTAAGGGGGTCATTTATCAAGGGCCTTTTCGCATGCAATAGAATGCAAATTAGGGGGAAGGGAGAAGTCTGGGTGGGGAGGGGCAGAGTCGGCGGTGTCTTTGCTGCCCGTGATAATGTTACTAACATTATCGTTGGCAGTAGCACGTCGAATAGCACTACCTTTCACGGTGGCGCTATTCAGTGCTTTCGCAGGCCCGCCCCCTGTTTTTGCAGGATCATTCTGCGAGGAATGATGAATCCAGGCCTAAGAGCCTAAAATTTAGCCTCCAGAATCTCCCTCCTTATGACATTGGTACCCACATTTGTACCAAGGCAGCCAGCTCTGCCTCAGCACTCTCAAAAATTGTATCAAAGTGATAAGAACATAAGACCATGCCATTCTGGGTCAGACCAAGGGTCCATCAACCCCAGCATCTTGTTTCCAACAGTGGCCAATCCAGGCCATAAGAACCTGACAAGTACCCAAAAACTAAGTCTATTCCATGTTACTGTTGCTATTTTCTAAGTCAACATAATGAATAGCAGGTAATGGACTTCTCCTCCAAGAACTTATTCAATCCTTTTTTAAACACAGCTATACTAACTTCACTAACCACATCCTCTGGCAACAAATTCCAGAGTTTAATTGTGCATTGAGTGAAAAAGAACTTTCTCCGATTAGTTTTAAAAGTGCAACTTGCTAACTTCATGGAGTGCCCCCTAGTCTTTCTATTATCCAAAAGAGTAAATAACCAATTCACATCTACCTGTTCTAGACCTCTCATGATTTTAAACACCTCTATCATATCCCCCCTCAGCCGTCTCTTCTCCAAGCTGAAAAGTCCTAACCTCTTTAGTCTTTCCTCATAGGGGAGCTGTTCCATTCCCCTTATCATTTTGGTCACCTTTCTCTGTACCTTCTCCATCGCAATTATATCTTATAGAAACATAGAAACATAGAAATGACGGCAGAAGAAGACCAAACGGCCCATCCAGTCTGCCCAGCAAGCTTCACATTTTTTTCTCATACTTATCTGTTACTCTTAGCTCTTTGGTTCTATTTCCCTTCCACCCCCACCATTAATGTAGAGAGCAGTGATGGAGCTGCAACCAAGTGAAATATCAAGCTTGATTAGTTATGGGTAGTAGGGGAAGTAACCGCCGCAATAAGCAAGCTACACCCATGCTTATTTGTTTTACCCAGACTGTGTTATTCAGCCCTTATTGGTTGTTTTTCTTCTCCCCTGCTGTTGAAGCAGGGAGCTATGCTGGATATGCTTGTAGTATCAGTTTTTCTTCTCCCCTGCCGTTGAAGCAGAGAGCTATGCTGGATATGCGTGAAGTATCAGTTTTTCTTCTCCCCTGCCGTTGAAGCAGGATATGCATTGAAAGTGAAGTATCAGGCTTATTTGGTTTGGGGTAGTAACCGCCGTAACAAGCCAGCTACTCCCCGCTTTGTGAGTGCGAATCCTTTTTTCTTCTCCCCTGCTGTTGAAGCAGAGAGCTATGCTGGATATGCATGAAGTATCAGTTTTTTTCTCCCCTGCCGTTGAAGCAGAGAGCTATGCTGGATATGCATGAAGTATCAGTTTTTCTTCTCCCCTGCCGTTGAAGCAGAGAGCTATGCTGGATATGCGTGAAGTATCAGTTTTTCTTCTCCCCTGCCGTTGAAGCAGGGAGCTATGCTGGATATGCGTGAAGTATCAGGTTTTCTTCTCCCCTGCCGTTGAAGCAGAGAGCTATGCTGGATATGCATTGAAAGTGAAGTATCAGGCTTATTTGGTTTGGGGTAGTAACCGCCGTAACAAGCCAGCTACTCCCCACTTTGTGAGTGCAAATCCTTTTTTCCACATTTCCTCTTGCTGTTGTAGCTTAGAGCGATGTTGGAGTCACAGTAACCATGTGTATGTTTATTGAATAAGGGTATTGTCTCCAGGCAGTAGCCGTCATTCTGGCTAGCCACCCACTCTTTATTGACGGCCTCTTGATTTTATGGATCCACAGTGTTTATCCCACGCCCCTTTGAAGTCCTCACAGTTCTGGTCTTCACCACTTCCTCGGAAGGCATTCCAGGCATCCACCACCCTCTCCGTGAAGAATACTTCCTGACATTGGATCTGAATCTTTCCTCCCTGGAGCTTCAAATCGTGACCCCTGGTTCTGTGATTTTTTTCCTATGGAAAAGGTTTTGTCGTTGTCTTTGGATCATTAAAACCTTTCAAGTATCTGAAAGTCTGTATCATATCACCTCTGCTCCTCCTTTCCTCCAGGGTGTACATATTTAGATTCTTCAATCTCTCCTCATAAGTCATTTGATGAAGACCTTCCACCTTTTTGGTCACCCTTCTCTGGACTGCCTCCATCTTGTCTCTGTCTCTCGGAGATACGGTCTCCAGAACTGAACACAATACTCCAGGTGAGGTCTCACCAAGGACCTGTACAAGGGGATAATCACTTCCCTTTCTTACTCGATATTCCTCTCTCTATGCAGCCCAGCATTCTTCTGGCTTTAGCTATCGCCTTGTCACATTGTTTCGCCCGACTTCAGATCATTAGACACCATCACCCCATGGTCTCTCTCCTGCTCCGTGCACATCAGCCTTTCTCCCCCCATCGAATACAGTTCATTCGGATTTCCATTCCCCATATGCATGACTTTGCACTTCTTGGCATTGAATGTCAGCTGCCATGTCTTCGACCACTCTTCCATCTTCCTTAAATCCCGTCTCATTCTCTCACTCCTTCCCGGCGAGTCCACTCTGTTGCAGATCTTAGTGTCATCCGCAAAAAGACATACCTTACCTTCTATCCCTTCCGCAATGTCGCTCACAAAGATATTGAAAAGGACCGGTCCCAACACCGATCCCTGCGGTACCACCGCTTAAAACCGCTCTCTCTTCAGAGAGAGTTCCACTTACCATCACACATTGTCTTCTGTCCGTCAACCAGTTTTGCAATCCAGGCCACCACCTCGGCACTCACTCCTAAGCTTTTCATTTTATTTACCAGTCTCCTGTGTGGGACAGTGTCAAAAGCTTTGCTGAAATCCAAGTAGATGACATCGAGTGCTCTTCCTCGATCCAATTCCTTGGTTACCCAGTCAAAAAAGTCAATCAGATTTGTCTGACAGGATCTTCCAATGGTGAATCCATGCTGCCTCTGGTCCAGCAATTCTCCCGACTGTAGATAGTTCACTATTCTCTCTTTCAACAGTGACTCCATTACTTTTCCCACCACCAAAGTGAGGCTAAACCGTCTGTAGTTACCAGCCTCTTCTCTGTTCCCACTCTTGTGAAGCGGGACCACCACCGCTCTCCTCCAATCATTCGGCACCACTCCCGTTTCTAGGGATCTATTGAATAGGTCACACAGCGGACCCGCCAGCACATCTCTGAGCTCCCTCAGTATTCTGGGATGAACTTCATCAGGCCCCATGGCTTTGTCCACTTTCAGTTTCACCAGCTCTTCCCATACATTTTCTACTGTGAATGGAGTTACATCTACTCCATTCCCCTCCAGTTTCTTGTTAACTAGTGTCGGTCCTTCTCCAGGGTCCTCTTTAGTGAACACAGAACTGAAGTATTCATTTAATATTTCTGCCATTTCTTCTTCGTCTCTCTCCACACATTGATCCTTTCCACCTTTCAATTTCACTATACCACTTTGAACTTTTCTCTTTTCACTGATGTATCTGAAAAATGTTTTGTTACCACTCTTTACCTCTTTGGCAATCCTCTGTTCCGCTTGACTTTTGCCATCTTGATTAATTTCTTCGTCTCCCTCAGTTTCTACCAGATATTCTTCTTTGTGTTCCTCCTTTTGGGATCTTTTATATTTCTTGAACGCTGTTCTTTTAGCCTTTATTTTGTCAGCCACCTCCTTTGAGAACCAGATAGGTTTCATTTTTCTTTTGCTTTTCTTTACTTTTCTAACATATAGATTAGTTGCCTTGGTGATTGCTCCTTTTAGATTGGTCCACTGTTGATCCACATCTCTCTCGTTTTCCCAGCCTTTTAGTTCTTCCTCCAGGTACTTCCCCATTTCATCAAAGTCTGTGTTTTTGAACATCAAAACTTGGGTTTTTGTGCTTCTTTTCCGTGTCCTTTTTGTGATATTAAACCATACCGTTTGATGATCACTGGTGCTGAGGTGGGCACCCACCTGGACGTCTGAGACATTATCTCCATTAGTGAGCACTAAGTCGAGTATAGCTCCTTCTCTCGTGGGTTCCATTACCATTTGTTTGAACAAAGCTAATTGCAGGGCATCTACTATTTCTCTACTATTATTAGATTCTGCAGATGGGATTCTCCAGTCTACATCTGGCATATTAAAGTCTCCAACGATCACCACTTCTCCTTTCTTTGCTATCCTGTGGATGTCTTCAATCAGATCTCTGTCCAGCTCTTCCTTTTGGTTTGGAGGCCTGTAAACCACTCCAATAAAAATGGATGCCCCATCTTTTTTTAAGTCGGCCCATAGTGCTTCTTCTTTGCCCCATCTTCCTTGCAGCTCAGATGCTTGGATATTGTTTCTGACATATAGAGCCACTCCTCCCCCTTTCCTATCCTCTCTGTCCTTCCTTAACAAGTTATAGCCTGGTATTGCCGTATCCCAGTCATGATATTCTGTAAACCATGTTTCCGTGACAGCAACAACGTCCAAGTCTGCCTCCACCATTAGGGCTTGCAGCTCTGGGATTTTATTACCCAAACTACGAGCATTTGTGCTCATAGCTTTCCAGCTTTCTTTGCTCAGGTTACTGCTGTTCCTGGACTCCTTTTGTGACCTATTTAGTTGAGTTTTGTTATCCACTTTTCTCTTTGAGATGCGGCGACCAGAATTGTACACAATATTCAAAATGTGGACTCACCATGGAGCGATACACACGCATTATGACATTTTCCGTTTATTCACTATTCCCTTTCTAATAATTCCCAACATTCTGTTTTCTTTTTTGACTGCCACAGCACACTGAACCAACGATTTCAATGTGTTATCCACCATGACGCCTAGATCTCTTTCTTGGGTGGTAGCACCTCATATGGAACCTAACATTGTGAAACTATAGCATGGGTTATTTCTCCCTATATGCATCAACCTTGCACTTATCCACATTAATTTCATCTGCCATTTTGATGCCCAATTTTCCAGTCTCACAAGGTCTTCTTGCAATTTATCACAATCTGCTTGTGATTTAACTACTCTGAACAATTTTGCATCGTCTGCAAATTTGATTACCTCACTCGTCGTATTTCTTTCAGATCATTTATAAATATATTGAAAAGTAAGGGTCCCAATATAGATCCTTGAGGCACTCCACTGCCCACTCTCTTCCACTGAGAAAATTGTCCATTTCCTCCTACTCTCTGTTTCCTTTTAGCCAGTTTGTAATCCATGAAAAGACATTGCCACCTACCTCATGACTTTTTACGTTTCCTAGAAGCCTCTCATGAGGAACTTTGTCAAATGCCTTCTGAAAATCCAAGTATACTATATCTACTGGTTCACATTTCTCCACATGTTTATTAACTCCTTCAAAAAAGTGAAGCACATTTGTGAGGCAAGACTTGCCTTGGGTAAAACTATGCTGACTTTGTTCCATTAAACCATGTCTTTCTATATGTTCTGTGATTTTGATGTTTAGAACACTTTCCACTATTTTTCCTGGCACTGAAGTCAGGCTAACTGGTCTGTAGTTTCCCAGATCGCCCCTGAAGCCCTTTTTAAATATTCGGGTTACATTATCTATCCTCCAGTCTTCAGGTACAATGGATGATTTTAATGATAGGTTACAAATTTTTACTAATAGGTCTGAAACTTCATTTTTTAGTTCCTTCAGAACACTGGGGTGTAAACCATCCAGTCCAGGTGATTTACTACTCTTCAGTTTGTCATTCATGCCTACCATATCTTCTAGGTTCATCGTGATGTGGTTCAGGCCATCTGAATCATTATCCATGAAAACCTTCTCCAGTACGGGTACCTCCCAACATCCTCTTCAGTAAACACTGAAGCAAAGAAATCATTTAATCTTTCTGCAATGGCCTTATCTTCTCTAAGTGCCCCCTTTAACCCCTCGATCATCTAAAAATCCAACTGACTCCCTCACAGGCTTTCTGCTTCGGATATATTTAAAAAAAGGTTTTACTGTGAGTTTTTTGCCTCTACAGCCAACTTCTTTTCAATTCTCTCTTAGCCTGTCTTATCAATGTCTTACATTTAACTTGCTAACGCATTATCATATTTTCTTCTGTTGGACCCATCTTCCAATTTTTGAATAATGATCTTTTGGCTAAAATAGCTTCTTTCACCTCCCCTTTTAACCATGCCGGTAATTGTTTTGCCTTCTTGCCACCTTTTTTAATGTGTGGCATACATCTGGACTGTGCTTCTCGGATGGTATTTTTTTTTTTTAAGAATGACCACACCTCTTGCACACTTTTTACTTTTGTAGCTGCTCCTTTCAGGTTTTTGTAACAATTTTTCTCATTTTATCAAAGTTTCCCTTTTGAAAGTTTAGCACGAGAGCCGTGGATTTGCTTATTGTCCCCCTTCCAGTCATTAATTCAAATTTGATCATATTATGATCACTATTGCCAAGCAGCCCAACCACGTTCCCTCTCTCACCAAATCCTGTGCTCCGCTGAGAATTAGATCTAAAATTGCTCCCTCTCTTGTTGGTTCCTGAACCAATTGCTCCATAAAAATGTCATTTATTCCATCTAGGAACTTTATATCTCTAGCATGTACTGATGATACATTTACCCAGTCAATATTGGGGTAATTGAAGTCTCCCATTCTTACCGCACTACCAATTTGGTTAGCTTCCCTAATTTCACTGTCAGACTCACCATCTTGACCAGGTGGACGGTGGTATACTCTTATCACTATAGTCTTCCCCGACACACAAGGGATTTTTACTGATAAAGAATCAATTGTGCATTTAGTGTCATGCAGGATGTTTATCCTATTGGACTCTATGCCATCCCGGACATAAAGTGCCACACCACCTCCCGGGTGCTCCTCTCTGTCATTGCAATATAATTTGTTCCCCAGTATAGCACTGTCCCATTGGTTGTCCTCCTTCCACCATGTCTCTGAGATGCCAATTAAGTCTATGTCATCATTCACTGCTATACATTCTAATTCTCCCATCTTACTTCTTAGACTTCTGGCATTAGCATAAAAGCATTTCAAAGTTTGTTTTTTGTTTGTATTTTCATTCTGCTTTTTAATTGATAGGGATAAGTTAGACTTTTTTTAGCTCAGGTGAGTTTTTAGTCACAGGCACTTGGACTACTTTTCTTATTATTGGAACCTCACTGTCGGGATGCCCTAATTCTATTGCATCATTAGTATCTTTTGGAGATACCTCTCCCTGAACCATGCGCTGCTGAGCGACTGTCGGCTTTCTCCTTTGTTCTAGTTTAAAAGTTGCTTTATCTCCTTTTTAAAGGTTAGCGCCAGCAGTCTGGTTCCACCCTGGTTAAGGTGGAGCCCATCCCTCTGGAAGAGACTACCCCTTCCCCAAAAGGTTCTCCAGTTCCTAACAAAACTGAATCCCTCTTCCTTGCACCATCGTCTCATTCACACATTGAGACTCCGGAGATCTGCCTGCCTCTGGTGACCTGCACGTGGAACAGGGAGCATTTCAGAGAATGCTACCTTGGAGGTTCTGGATTTAAGCTTTCTACCTAAGAGCCTAAATTTGGCTTCCAGAACCTCCCTCCCACATTTTCCTATGTCATTGGTGCCCACATGTACCACGACAGCTGGCTCCACCCCAGCACTGTCGAAAATCCTATTTAGGTGATGCGTGAGGTCCGCCAACTTTGCATCAGGTAGGCATGTTACCAGGCGATTCTCACACACATCAGCCACCCAGTTGTCTACATTCCTAATAATCGAATCACCAACTATGACAGCTAACCTAACCCTTCCCTCCTGGGCAGTAGGCCTTGGGGAGATATCCTCGGTGTGAAAGGACAATGCATTACCTGGAGAGCAGGTCCTTGCTACAGGATCTTTTCCTGCTGCATGAGGTTGATGCTCTCCAATCATGAGACCTTCTTCTTCCAAGGGAGCACCAGGGTTGCCAGTCTAAAGTTGGGACTTGGCTTCTATGTCCCTGAAGGTCTCATCTATATGCCTTTATGTCTGCCTCAGCTCCTCCAGGTCTGCCACTCTATCCTCCAGAGATTGGACTCATTCTCTGAGAGCCAGGAGCACTTTGCATCACATGGACATGTACAATGTCTCACCAGCAAGTAAAAAATCATACATTTGACACTCGATGCAAAAGACTGGGAAGCCCCCTTCTTGCTGCTGGACTACTGCTTTCATTTCAAATATGTTCAGTTCCTACTTAAGTTTTAGGTTGCAATGGGAATAGGAGTGTGTCTAATTAATGTCCTTTAAGTGTATTAGTAAATTCACTCTGGGGCGGATTTTAAAAGGGTTACGAGCTTAATATACATGTGACTTGAATGCAATAACAAAAAAGGACCGGTACCCTTTACAACTCGTTTCTGAGTTGTTTAACCATTTCCATGGATCTAGAGTATTTATAAAGCTGGGCCTTTGTGGGGCCTACAATGTAATTCAGATCAAACATGGGGATGAATGGAAGATGGCATTCGAATCTCGAGATGGGTACTATGAGTATCTAGTAATGCCCTTTGGTTTATATAATGCCCCCGCTGTATTGTGAAAATGATCGATGAAATCTTCATATATCTTCTCTACGTCTGTGTCTTCATGTACCTCAAGGCTTTAAGGATCTCTACTCCCACCACCAGGATGTTTGCCTAGTCCTCCACAGATAAACTGTACACAAAATTGGAGAAACACCTTTTTGAGAAAGAGTCTCTCTTTCCTAGGATACATCATATCTAGCAAGGGCTTCCATATGTATCCAGATAAGGTCAAGTGCATCCGAGACTAGCCGCAACCCTCTGGTCTTTGTGCCCTGCAGAGATTCCTGGGCTTTGCCAAATATTACCGGCATTTCATTCCTAAATATTCCCGGATTATAGCTCCATTCGCAACACTCACTCAAAAAGGAGCCAACACTAAAGCCTGACATTCAGAAGCTGTCATTGCCTTCCAAGAATTGAAGGATGCATTCCTTCAGAAGCCTTGCCTTCATCACCCTAATCGCATGCATCCCTTTATCCTCAAAGTTGATGCTTCCTTGCTAGGGGTAAGAGCAGTACTGAGTCAGCACTCTGATATGGGAGTCCTTCATACATGCTCCTTCTCACAAAAGTTCTCCTCTGTAGAATGCAACTGTGGGATCGGGAACAAAGAACTGCTGGCCATCAACTTGTGCTTGACGAATGGCACTATTGGCTCGAAGGTGCTCAACATAGAACTACTATATACACCAATCACAAAAACATAGAACATCTTCGTCAGGCCCAATGGCTGAATGCCCGCCAGGCCCGCTGGTCTCTGTTTTATGCATTTTTTGATTTCAAACGGGCTATAAAGAACATTAAAGCAGATGTCCTCTCCTGGTGGAGGACATCCTGGATCCTCCCAGGCATATTAATTCAGTCTGGATCCTTCTAGCCTCCACCATGACTGCCCCCCCAGGGAAGACAGCTATACCACATAAACTCTGAGAAAAAGTGTTAAAATGGTCCCATGATTCCTGTGTCGCGGGTCACCCTGGATGAGCTCAGACACTCACAATGCTCCAGCAAAACTACTGGTGGCCTCAAATAAACAGATTTCCGGACCTAAGTGGACTCCTGTTTCACCTGCACACAGCAGAAATTTCTGACGGGACAACCCTGGGGACTGTTACAAACATTGCCAGTACCCCAGGGAACCCTGGATCCACTTGTCCATTGACTTTGTGGTGGACCTCTCACTCTCGAATGGCTGCACTATCATTTGGGTTATAATCAGCCATTTCTCAAAGATGACCCATTTCATTCTGCTGCCCAGACTTCCTACAGCTCCAGAGTTGGCCCACCTATTCACGCAACACATCTTTTGCCTGCATGGTCTTCCCAACCACATCTTCTCCAACTCTGGGGCCCAGTTCATGGCCAAATACTGGTGGTAATTATGAAAAAAATGTAACATCTCCCTGGACTACACGACAGCATACCAACGCCAAACAAATGGCCAGTCGGAATGGACGAACTGCAATCTGAAAAGCTTTCTCAGAGCTTCTACCAATGATCAACAAGATGACTGAGTCTCTCTCCTCCCATGGGCAGAGTTTTCCCATAACTTCCACATCAGCATGGCTACGGGATTTTCGCCCTTCTAGGTCATATATGGGAGACAACTGTTACCTCTTGTCTATTCCACTGACCATTCCTTCACCTGCAGCCCAACTGACAGCTCACGAGCTCCAAGAACTCTGGGTACTCACCATGGAGATGCCTAATAAAGTGACTGAAAAGGCCAGGAAAACTACCGATGTGAACCAGAGGCCTGCACCACAATTAAAGCCAGGTAACAAAGTCTGGCTCAGCACCTGTCACATTCAGCTCCAGATGCCCTCCATGTAACTGGCTCCCCAATCCTTCATCACTTGAGTCTGGTAACCTACCAGCTAGAGCTACCTACTGGAATCCACAACATGTTCCACATTTCCCTCCTAAAACCTCTGATCCTCTCATGGCCCTCCAAGAGTCTCCTGAAACCTCAAGAAATTTCCTCAGAAGAGGACATCGCCTATCAGGTAAAAGAGGTTCTGAATGTCAGCTGACACAGCAAAAGATGAGAATACCTTATATCCTGGGAAGGATGCAGTCCAAAAGAGAATACATGGGAACCTATCTCAAACATGCTGGACAAGAAGCTTCTGAGAGAATTTCATGACAGGCACCCCCAGAAACTCAAACCCTTGGGGAAGGGTGTTTAGAGGAGGGGGTCCCGATGCACTCGGCAGACTGAAGGCCCACCCATGGCCCAACATTCTGACTTGGACTGGATTTCTGGCATGACCCTCGGACTCGACAATGACACTGCTTGACCTCTGCTTGCCCTTGACTGTCTCTGATTGAACTCTGCCTGCCTTGACCACTGCCTGGACCACAACTATCTCTGAACTCTGCCTGCCTCCAACCACAGCCTGAACTTGACCATGTCTGACCACTGCCTGCCCTGATCGCCGCTTGCCCTGACTTCTTTCTCCGTGCTGGCCTGTAACGTCTCCATTGAGATGGATCATCACTTTTCAGAGGCCCGCACCTAAGATCAGCTGGCCTTGGCACCCAAGGATGCAACTTAAGAGGAATGTGGGTTGGAATTGGCAAAGCTCCATTTGGGCCTCTGCTCCAGCCAGCTATACCTGCCAACGGTGGGGACCTGAAGGATCCCTCCCTGCAGGTTGTGCCAACTCCACCTCGGCCCAGGAATCTACATCCACAGCAAAATGGACTTAATTTAATAATTATCAATCAGTAAACTTTTATTTAACACCCAGATCCTGGTCCTGTCTGATTTGTCATAGCCTCTCACCCCATGCAATGCACCTAGAGTCTCCAGACACACTGGGAGCAGCATGACATCATCTGGGCAATAAGTGAGAGTTCCCCCCCCCCCCCCACATAAAAAGAATCCCCCACAGGGATTGAGAGTCAAGTGTGGGAGTACTTTGCTAGCCTTAGCAGCCCCTGAAGATAAATTAATTTGTTTGTGTGCCCATGGGATTAAAAACCCTACTAAGGGTTACATTTATTAGAGTTTATTGAAGTTCCAAGTTCTGATTAGCTGATATTCAGTTTTTGTTTGACTTTAATTGCCACTTTAAAAACAGTTGCTTTCTGGTTGTCTGATCTTTTAACATTAGCCAGTAAATAAGGATGAATATTCAAGGAATGTGATAATTTGATGCCAGAAGTCTGATACCCTGATATGACCATGCAAACAGTTTTGTTAACAGTAAATGATCTGCAGCTCACATTTATTATATTCAAATAGTAAAAGACAAAATAATGTATATTAACAAGTTTTTTAAAGCAACCAACCACCATAACTACAAATTTATCATGTTACATTTCTAAATAATGAATTATAATAGGGAATTAATTTTTAAAGTAGATTACTTTCTAGAGCAGTGTTTTCCAACCAGTTTGCCATGACACACTGGTAAGTCTTCAGATCTGATCAGGTGTGCCACGGAAAAGGATCCACTGCCTGATGCTCAGATCCAGCACCTGAGCTCTGCTCTCAGCACCTCACAGCAACAAGACTCACAAATATTGGCTCCTAAACATGTAGGAGCTCCTTTCTGAGAACATGTGTAATCATGCATAGCTTTTCTTACTAGATATAGCATGGGCCCTGGTGTATGGGAATTAATAGGGGTGTGCATTCGTTTGCAATGTATTGGCAATCCACAACGTATATGCCATATTAGTTGTATTCGTGGGGGGTCACAAAATGTATGGCAAACCCCCACGAATACAATGTATCACTAACGAATAAACCCCCACCCTCCTGACCCCCCCCCCCCGCCAAAGACTTGCCAAAAGTCACTGGTAGTCCAGCGGGGGTCCTGGAGCGATCTCTTGCAATCGGGCCATCGGCTGCCAGTATTCAAAATGGCGCCGATAGCCTTTGCCCTTACTATGTCACAGGGGCTACCAGTGCGATTGGTCGGTCCCTGTCACATGGTATGAGCACAGGATGGTGCCGGCCGTCTATTGCTCCTACCATGTGACAGGGGCCGACCAATGGCACCGGTAGCCCCTGTGACATAGTAAGGGCAAAGGCTATCGGTGTCATTTTGAATACCGGCAGCCGACAGGCCGAGTGCAGGAGATCACTCCAGGACCCCTGCTGGACTATCAGGGACTTTTGGCAAGTCTTGGGGGGGGGGGGTCAGGAAGGTGGGGGTTTTTAATAAATTAAATTTAAAGGATTGGGATGGGGTTTTTTTGGGGAAACGAACACATATGTAACTAATGAACGGATCGGGGTCCCCTGAGAATGGATGCAACGGATTTGGGTCCCAACGAATCCAAATACCGAATGGGACGAATCCGTCCCTGCTGCACATCCCTAGGAATTAATGGGTAGCATGTAGGTCATGGGACAGCCCCGTGACCAACCCAACTCACCTCTGACACTGTTGCTCACACTACAGCAAGGATGTCGCCATCTTGCCTCCTCCTTGGGCCATTTAGGCAAATACGTTGAATGATAAGGATTTTGCGGCTGGAAACAGCTGCAGCTCCAGCAGATGACGTCTATGTGGGCTGGGGATTTAAATCCCAGTCATGCTTCCAGCCAGCACCTCAATAACAAATCCTCCTGTTCCTAAAGTTGCTTTGCCATCTCTGTGTTTGCTTTCTCTTTTTGCCTTGCTTGCTGTTGTTGCCCTGACCTGCCCATGCCTGGTCTGTTTCTTTCATGTCTAGGTTTGCTGTTCTTATATGTCTGTTCGTCTCTGCCTGACTTCTGGATTGACCCTGGCCTTGGACCCAAATTACACTTCTGGACTGCCACCTGCCCTAATCACAGTTTGGACCTCAACATTGCCAGATCTCTGCCTGCCCCACCTTGGCCTGTACCTCGACACTGTTTGCTGGCTGCCAAGGGCTCAACCTGTGGGGAACAGGGCTGTTATAGCTGAAACTCTTGTCCCAGTCCTTGTAATAGCAGTCCACCTGCTTTCGGCATGGGCCTAGTGAGTTTTCCTACTAGGTTGCATTTAGAGGGAACTGGCCCACTGAGACAAGTTCATGAGTATCTCCACCCCTCTCCTCAATTTTAAAATTTGGAAGAGAGCTTGGCAGAGCATTTCCTAGCTTCTGGTGGGGCTTCCCTAGCTTTGGTTTTGACTATATGAGACTTCTCTATGTCTATGGAGACTGGTGTGCCTTGGGCTTGAAAAGGTTGAGAAACACTGTTCTAGGGGCATTATCTAACATTACTTTTACAAAGAGATGAGCCAAAAAATGTTGATACCTAGATCACATACAAATGTCAAAAACTATGACATTTGTAGAGAAAGTCTTCACAAAAATATATATAAGAAGCACTCATAAAGCAAGGTGGTGGCAGACTTCAGATACGGAGTGACACTCAACACCAATATGTTTTAATTATAGTTCTTCATAACAAATCTTTTTAAGGTTTTTTTTTATAGCAAATAAAAAGTCCATGCTCCAGCATGGCCTCAACTGTGTTGTATTCAAAAACAAATTTTCAGAAAAGAGTTAAAGACGCTCTTCTGTGGCATCAATAGCACAGCAACCTCATTATTTGATAATGTGGAACTCTTTTAAAATTTGATATCCTGCAACAGAAGTCAGCGCCCAGCATGAAATTCTCTTAACTGAAGAAAAGATCAAACAAATGTTGGCATCCAAAATAACACGGTATGCATTTCAAAAAGAAGAAGTACATCATGGGTTCTCCATGACGCACCAGCAAGGCTTAATTTCAGCCCAAAGTGCTCCCAAACCAAATGAATGTGACCTGCCGGTCTACATGAAAATAATGAGTAAAACATATTAGTGCAGACGTGTCGCTGATGTCTGACACTTACTTGCTTTATGAATGCCCCTTATATTCATTTTTGTTAACAGTTTGTCTACACTATGGCCAATAAATGTGCACCATAATTGCAATTTTAAATTGTATTCAAAACCATTAAGTGCGACTTATTAAACTGCTATCATAGGCGCTGATGTAATAAAGAGAACTAGGCATTGCCTACAGTTTAACCTCCAGTTGTATGCCTACTTTTCATATGCAAACTTTACTACTGATGCAAGTTTTGCACATACAAATGTGTACAGGTTAGTTTTCTCTCAGGCAAATCCCATGCTAATGATGGCATTAGCTATTACCCCCTACTGCAGAGAAGTATACTAGATTATCTTGTGTTTTCTTAGCGCTAGAAACTTAAATTCTAGTCTGAAGCGGAATAAAGTTGCCAGGGCTAACACTAGTCTGTGAGCAGGAATGGCTCAAGGCAATCTACTGCCTGAGATTTATTTATTTATTTATTATTTATTTAGTGATTTTTTATATACCGCGGCATGTTAATAACATCACCTCGGATTACAATAAACAATAAATCAGCAACAGGCTTTACAGTCAATATGAACTAAGGTGGACATAATATATATCAATAAATAACAAATTAAGAACAAAGACAAAAAACCAATGATAAACATCTTCCATAGTTAATGGCAAGTCTAGTAATAAATGGTGGATCAGAGACCAAAAATGTCAAATTTAGCAGAGAGAAAAATAAAAAATAGGCGAGTGGTAGAGAATCGTAGAGACAGGAACGATTAATCGGAATTTCAGAGGAAGAAACAGTCATTGAGTGTAAGCTTGTTCGAACAGCCAGGTTTTGAGGTTCTGCTTAAATTTCTTATGGCAGGGTTCTAGATGCAGGTCTGTGGGCATTTTGTTCCAGATGTTAGTTCCAGCTATAGTGAATGAGCACTCTCTAGTAGTCGCGTGTTTGATGTGTTTAAGTGAAGAGGAAGCGAGTTTGGCTTGGTGCATTTTTCTTATTGGTCTCTTTGAAGTGTGCAAAGTAAAGTGATCGGGGAACCATTGCATATCTTGGTTATAGATCGACTTATGAATGAGGGTGAGCACTTTGAATAATATCCTAGATGCTACAGGAAGCCATTGAAGGAACATGAGAGCAGGTGTAATGTGTTCATGGTGGTGAGTATTAGTGAGTAGGTGTGCAGCAGCATTTTGTAGCATCTGTAAGGGTTGTATTGTGTTTTTAGGGAGACCTAGTAGTATGGCGTTGCAGTAGTCCAGTTTTGACAATATTGTAGCTTGTAGCACTGTCTGGAAGTCATGAGGATGTAGAAGAGGTTTAATTCTTTTCAGAGTATGTAGCTTGAAGAATCCATTTTTTATTGTAGCCGTGATGAATTTCTTTAATGAGAAATGATTGTCGATGATAACGCCAAGGCTGCGGACTTGCTGTAAACTGAGAGAGTCCGATGGTGAATGTAGCATAGGGTTAAAGGGGAAGTTATTGTGAGATGAGGGATCAAATGGTGTGCCCCCCCCCCCCTTCCCCTCCCCTCCAGGCACAGTACAAGTCAAATCATCAAGATGGGCTGGGTGGTCTTTTTGTAGTCTGGCCCTTTTGGTGATTTCAAATGCTGCAGAAGGGGGAAAACAGGAGTCAGACTTCTCAGAAGAGTGGCAGATAGAATGTCAGTGATAATATTTCTAGAGAGCTGGCAACCCCCTGCCATACTCCCAGGAACCCTAAGACCTGCCTCTCATCTTTTCTCCAGAATTTTTCCTTGGAGAAGTGGAAGATGGGTGAATGGTGAGGTCATTGTGTGGCACACTATCTCTGGGCCAGTGCAAGGGCATTAGGCATCCCGGGAATGTTTTGCAGCCTTGTGTCCGTGCCCCCCACCATCATCACCACACAATTAAAAATTCTGCATTTATAATAATCAATTTTTACATAAAAAAGGACATTGAGAGTACAGTCTTTGGAGGTAAATATCACAAAATATCACAACCCTGCAAAAAACACACTTGGAATACGTATTGTATTAGGCCTATAGAAAGCATGTTGGGTGTGGGCTTTGCCCTCAGAAAGCCCAGAATAAACTGAATTGCAATTACGATGGAGCTGTTTCAGCCATGGAGTGGCTAGTTAAGTTAGCTGGATATAGCTGTTCGGCTAGCTTAACGGAGATATTCAGCAGTTAAAGTTAGCTGGATAAATACATCCAAATCATTCACTCATTCAGAATCGGTGCGGCTACAAGTGCGGCACAAACAGGACTTCAAGCAGCCACTATAAAGAGAATTAGACTATGGCAATCCAATGCGGTCAATACGTATGTCCGGTTGGATAAAGTGAGCACATCTAACCAAAATTCTTAATTATTATATCTTGCAGATCTGCCACAGTCTCAGCATTTAGCTTGGATCATTGGTCACTCATATATACGTTGGGCGGCTAAGAGAGCACAGAGACGAACCTATGGACCACATTTAGGACTGGTGCCTCAATGGTGGGTCATCTCATGGATGGGAAAGCCCGGCATGTGATGGGGCCAGTTATTGCCCCGTTCTATGGTGCCTGAGGGACTTGAGGGCTGTTCCGGATGTAATAACACATCTGGGGGGCAATGACCTGAGCTCATTGACTTGCAAGCAGCTGATAAAGGCGAAAAGTGACCTAGCCAAGATATCTGACCTGTACCCGAATGCTGCCCTCTTCTGGTCAGACATTATTGCGCGGCCCAAGTGGAAAGACTCCAGATTATGGAATAGAGGTCGCAAAAAAAGTTAACCAGCAGATCGGTGTATGGATACAAAAGCTGGGTGGCCAACAGATAAGACACCAGTGGGCAGATGATCTTTGCTAAGGACTATTCAGACCGGATAGAGTACACCTCTCTGATGTGAGTAACAACATCTTTAATAATGTTCTCCAGGATGCCATGGAGGCATGGATTGGCAAAGAAAAAAAGACACAGACCTCAACTTATTGGTTAGTTGGAGGGACATGAGGCAAGAGTCCTCCCTACCTCATGTTCTTGGTGGTTACCCGGGCTGGTTGGGTATATTGCAAATGGTGCCAGTGGCATTAGAGGATGGCATGGTAGCCGATCAGCGCCTTAGGCGGTGCAAAAATGTGGGGGCGCAGAATGCGTCAATGGTCGGGGCCCCCTTGCTTGGGGACAAGGCAGGGGGCCCATGGAGTAAGGCTGCCTTGCTTGGTCCCTACGGCGGGCAGCAGCAGAGATATCATACCGGCTCAGGTACCAAGGGTTAGGTTTTTAATGATGTGTTAAATAAAACTGCGGCCTTATTATACCAATGACAGTTTTGGTGTTTTCAATGTTAACAGATGGTGGATGCAAATTTATGTCTAATGTACGGCAAGGGGTAAGAAGGGAGGGATGATGGCCATGTGGGTTAAGGTGGCGGCTACTAGTGTTAATAAGTGGGCCTGTGCCTCATGGCCAGAGCCCACCCTTAACAGACGTGCCGGGCACACATGCAGCGACGTGGGCAGGAGCAACAGTGCACAACTCAGTATCAGGCCCCCCCTTCCCGCATGAGCATGGTGACATGGCACGGGGACCGCCCATTATGGCAGCGCATACGGGAACGCCGGCGGCGCCAGCCGATGACATCATCGGCCCTTTAAAGGGCCGCGAAGGAGGCCAAGGAGTCCTTTTTAGCACACGCTGGCAACCCACCCACCCACCCCTTTATTAAGTTAGTGGAGAAGACATGGCATTTCTTTAAGGGCTGGATGCTCGAAGAGCAGAATAGTGCTGCGTATTAAGTTAAGCAATCAATACCATAATGTATATCTTGTTATAACAGGTTAACCTATTTAGCAGACAGCATACTTATGTTAGTTAGTGCATTTCAAAAAATGTTGATCGGTGTTGGGGGTTAATGTTGCAGCTGAGAGGGAGGGGGTGGTTACCCGGGCAGGTTGGGCATATTGCAAGTGATGCCGGTGGCATCACAAGATGGCGCGGTAGCCGATCAGCGCCTTGGGCAGTGCAAAAATGTGGGAGCACGGAACGCGCAGATGGTCGGGGCCCCCTTGCTTGGGAACAAGGTGGGGGGCCCATGGAGTAAGGCTGCCTTGCTTGGTCCCTATGGCGGGCAGCAGCCGAAACATCATAGCAGCTCGGGTACCAAGGGTTAGGTTTTCAATGATGTGTTAAATATAGCTGCGGCCTTATACCAATGACAGTTTTGGTGTTTTCTATAGTAACAGATGGTGGATGCATATTTATGTAATACACGGCAAGAGGTAAGAAGGGAGGGACGACGGCCACATGGGTTAAGGTAGCGGCTGCTAGCATTATACATTTCACACCATAAAATACATCTCATACACTCCTCTTTTCCTCCCCATGCCCGCCTTTAAAAGCAAGTGTCCCACCCATGAGAAAGTGCTTCAGCATGAAGGGCCAATCTTGTTTTCAGTTTACTCACCTATGCTACTGTACCACAAAAGAAAATTAAAGCAAAAAGGATGTTAAAGCAAAGGCAGAACAAAAATGTAATTAAATTCAGTGTTGAACTTGAATGCTTTTATAGTGCTTAGTTGCAGCTACACTGCAGAGGAATATAAAAGTGAAAAAGCTTGCAAAAGTAAAGATACGGAGATTGAAGCAACAGAATTAACCCACCCTGATGAATTCAGTTAACAGGTAGCAAAATGTCAGCTATTGCATTGTTGCAAACCAATGGGAAGATGCAAGTTGCAGTTCTGTTTGACAAAAGCAGGCAGCTGCACTAAATGCAATAAGATATTACTATGCAATAAGTGCCTCACCCTGGTTATTTGTCTTGTTTTTGAATTAGCTCAGGAAAATGGGTTCCCTAATAAGGCTTAGCAAGGGAATATGACCACAAAATTTTAACATATCCTGATCTATGTTTGGGATTTCAAAGAGTGCGGCATTTTCTTTTTATGCTATTAGCATTCTGATTAAATACGTTTGTAAACTAACATTTTTCTTCCTATTAAGAGAGTTGTAGAAGTCAGGACACTATTTAGCTTCAAGCCAAACTGAGTCATTAAATTATAATTCAAATAGCTGTAAAACATATAGTACTTAGTCCATTAACAGAAGATTGCAACTATTCATTAATGCTGGACACTTACGGTACAGTGGTCTCCCATCAAAGAAACATACTCAAAAACCCTCGAATACTGGGAATCCTGTCACCAAGAAATCAAAAGCCTCCTCAACAGCCTAAACCTGGTACTAAACTCTGCCAAAACTGAAGTTTTACTCATAACTCTTGACAACAATCTCACAGCCTGTCTCCCAACCAACCTACAAACCACTCATGTGAGAGATCTAGGTGTGCTAATCGACAATAAACTGAACTTCAAAGCCCACATCAATAAAACCACCAAAGACTGCTTCTTTAAACTGCAAGTCTTAAAAAGGATAAGACCACTATTCCATGCCAAAGACTTCAGAACCATCCTCCAAGCCCTCATTTTCTCTAAACTGGACTACTGCAGCTCTATTCTACTTGGCCTCCCCTCCTCATACACAAAACCACTCCAAATGGTTCAAAACGCAGCAGCCCGTCTACTGACTAACACTAGGAGAAGAGACCACATCTCCCCAGTTCTACAAGACCTCCACTGGTTACCAATCCATTTCAGAGTCATTTATAAATCCATCACCTTGATATACAAAATCATTCACCAACATACCATAATCGACCTACAAATTCCGCCCTGTTTACACAAATCCACAAGACCAACCAGGGAAGCCTACAGAGGATGCCTCATTGTTCCACCCACGAAAACCACTAAGCACAGCACCTTAAGAGACCGAGCCCTTTCCACAGCAGGACCACCGTTATGGAACTCCATCCCTCCAGATCTCAGAAACGAACCATGCCTCCTAACCTTTAGGAAAAGGCTAAAGACATGGCTTTTCAGGCAAGCCTTCCCGAACTCCACCTAACATGCACCACCAATAATTTCTCTGCTCAGAAGCTGTATATATTGGACTCCATATTTACATTGTACATTTGTATATAATTAACCCTCTCTATCTCTCTTTATTTCTTACAATCCCAGTTCATTAGCCCTTGTTAATTGTAACTGCTTCTTTTCATCACGTTTTATTATGTTTTTTGGTTGTATTCTTCGCACCCCTGTTTTCTGTAAACCGACATGATGTGAACGAGTTCATGAATGCCGGTATAAAAAAACCTTAAATAAATAAAATAAATAAATCAAGCAGTCTAACATTCCAGAAGGCTGAGTGGGAATATAAAAGATAAATGTTACGTTTGGCCCTAATGAGAAACCTTTAGCCCTTCTTATCCTGTTAATAAAAAGAACCAACTCTTACTTTATACTAATTGATTATTACTCTTCCACTACTTATAAGCCGATCTTTTTTAAATACATGAAGAAAAAGGAATAAAAATGTGATGAATATATGATGGTTTGTTTGTAGCTCACTGTTAGACCCAATTGGAAATAAAGAAAACCTCAAGACAAATGTAACAAGTTAGTGAATTAAAATTGTACTCCCTCATTTTGTACAATAGGAGAAAAATTAAACGAAGTCTTGAAGTCACTCAATATTGTTTTGATCTTCAACATTTAAAAATAATTGGACTTCAAAACATTACAGTGCTGTACAAAGAACAAAAGCTTTTAACAGGAGCCCAAGTTATTGTAGAACCCCAGTTCTGTAAAAGAGCCTAAAAAGAAAGGAGAAATTTGAACTTACCTGATAATTTCCTTTCCTTGAATCCTGCTACACCAGATACATTGATTTTATTAACAGATAGAAACAGATTACCCACCTTTACCTGTGACTGTATCACTGATAGTTATCATGGTGCAACTCAAGCAAAAGGCTGATTTCTTATGTCAGAGCTATAAAAGTATAAATAATTAACACGAGAGAGAGAGAGAGAGAGAGGAGAGAGAGAGAGAGAGAGAGAGCACAACCCAATTTTTAGGCAATATTGCACTTCCCTTTGTGCCTATTTAATACTTACACAGAAAAAACACTCCCTGCGGAGTGGAGTAAAAGCACAATTATTGTATTCCAAATTACTCTTATTAGATTTATAGGAAAATATCAAAAACAACAGTTCTCAATACATTAGACAATCATAAAATCTACATTAGACATTTGCATCTATGTCTCACCAATTCACATCACTATTACCTCACATACAATAAAAACCAATACTCATTCATACACATACATGCTCAAACATACCCATTCATATTCACAATTTCTTTCTTTCCAAATCTACACAATCATAAATAGTTATTTGTACAAAACAATCCATACATGTTTTTTTCACATTAAACAGTCACTACAAAACACGTTTTAGAACATAAATTCCTTCATGTTTACATTAATATCTCCAAACAAAAATCACATAGTGTTTATTTTAAATTATTTAAATGCCACTATTTTATCATATCAAGACGTTCATGTAATCCTGTTCATTAAACTCATAGTTTGTATTAATCCCAACCGGACCCTCATTTCACCTTATGGCTTCATCAGGGAAATTTGTAAAGCTGAAGGGAGGAGAAGGGGATATCCCAAGAATGTCGGTATATAAGAATCCAAAATAAATAAATAAATCCCAAATAAACAGGTGGAGACTCTATGACCAGGGCTAAAGACGCAGTGGAAGTTTGTAGTAATTAAATCTATGAAGGATAAAGCTGGGTAGTATTAAAAGGATGGGCAACAATGAAATGTAACCACGCTTATAAAGCAGCAAGGAGAGTAGAAAGAGGTATCCTAAATAAACATTTGGAGATTTGATACCTGAGGCAACGGACGCAGCGAAAGTCTGAAGCAATCAAATCTGTGAAGGGCAAATCTGATGATTAATGAGATTGAGTAGGTTGACGATTCTTTCTGTGTGGCAGTGTTGAATTAAAGACAAGAAATACAAGTTACAGTTTGTGAGATGATTAACGGGAGAAGTTAAGACAGCAGTTTACAAGCATATATACAGATGCAGAAATTGGCTGTGCACTACAAACAGTTGGAATTTTAAGGAAGATTATTGGTGTCTCTACCAGATTGGCAAGGATTTGTGTAGTTGACATGATAAGCAGAAAATTCATGGTTCAATTATTTCAAATTCCCCTGATGAAGCCGTAAGGTGAAACGAGGGCCCGGTAGGGATTAATACAAACTATGAGTTTAATGAACAGGATTACATGAACGTTTTGATATGATAAAATAGTGGCATTTAAATAATTTAAAATGAACACTATGTGATTTTTGTTTGGAGATATTAATGTAAACATGAAGGAATTTGTGTTCTAAAACGTGTTTTGTAGTGACTTATGTGAAAAAACATGTATGGATTGTTTTGTACAAATAACTATTTATGATTGTGTAGATTTGGAAAGAAAGAAATTGTGAATATGAATGGGTATGTTTGAGCATGTATGTGTATGAATGAGTATTGGTTTTTATTGTATGTGAGGTAATAGTGATGTGAATTGGAGAGACATAGATGCAAATGTCTAATGTAGATTTTATGACTGTCTAATGTATTGAGAACTGTTGTTTTTGATATTTTCCTATAAATCTAATAAAAGAGTAATTTGGAATACAATAATTGTGCTTTTACTCCACTCCGCAGGGAGTGCTTTTTGTGTATATATATATATATATATATATACACACACACACACACACATATATACACACACACACACACACACACACACACACACACACACACACACATACACAAAAAACTTCCTACCCGATAAAACAATCACATTTCTTTTGGTTAATGTGGAAGAACAAGAGATGTAGAGAGAATAAGTGAACATAAGAACATTTGTTCTTTAGAGAAGAACAAACACATGCATTGTAATTTGAGCTTTACTGAAATTAGAACCTGCACAGACCCAACTTCCTGCAAGGGTCCAGAATTGGTATTGCAGAATTCAAGGAAAGGAAATTATGTACCATAAGTTCAAATTTCTCTTTCCTTTCCATCCTGCTATATCAGTCCAGACATGAGGGAAATACCCAAGCCCAATTAATCTGGGAGAGAAGAAGTTAGGGCTGACTTGGGAACAGCAGCCCCAAGGTCCTTAGCACACATATCCAGACTGAAACCCTAGAAAAACGTATGCAAAGACCACCAAGTGGCTCCCTTAAATATATTCTCTAGGTAATTGGTAGACTCTTTCAAAGCAGAAGCTTGAGCTCTCATTGAATAAGCCAAAAGGATTATTGGAGGCTGACGGCCTTTCAGTCAACTAGCTGAAGCAATTGCCTCTTTAATTCAACTAGTCAAAGAAAAAGTCCTGACCTTACAATGCCCTAAAATGTAATAATCTTTCAGGCTTCTGAAAGAATTATGGACATCTGAAAAAAAACCAAAAGACATCCAAGAACGGGAGTGACTTGTTATCTGTAAGACACCCCTCTCTTGAGAATTCAGTAATGAAATATATGAGCTAAGTGGAACACACAAACCATCCTGGATAACAAGCTGGGAGATACGGAATCAGATGACAAGACCAGAAAGGTATTTTCAGAGGTACATCCTTCAGAGATGCGTTCTCAAGGGGCTTGAAATAAGTGCCTTTGGAAGAAAATTAGAAACCTGTAGATGACAGTGATAGAAGCTCTCTGGACTCTAACTGTATGACAAGAGATAGTCACCAGTAGAACCTTCAGAGAATTTAACATCAAATCTTATTCCAAACTTCACTGAGGAGAGGACAAAAATTGGGAATATCTGAATAATAATGGTGATATGGAATCTCTGAGGTATGTTTCAAACAGATGCCAACCTAGAACCTAAGTAAACAAAGTGGATTCTGACAGACCTTAAACAGAATAGATATAATTAAGGGAGAACACACATTTCTATACAATTGCAATTTAAGATCCAATAATGTTAGATAAAAAAGAGTCGACCATCCATGAGAACAGGAACCTGAATTAAAAGACCGCAATTTCCTAGGAATTGTATCAGAGGAAAAAAAGCCTTTTGTTTCACAAAATCCATGTACAATGGTTACCTTGGCAAATCAGGAGTCACAATAATGGCCCTTGAAAATGTTTCTGTATCTTTATCAAGGTACTCCATTTCAGAGGCCGGAGAAGTGATGCACAACAACTCTCCATCTGGCATGGCTGGACCAGAAAATCTAATCCTTTGAAGTCATACTCTTGGAGATAATTGAAGAACCTGAGGGCTTTGGCATTCTTACAAATTGACAATAGGAGGTTCCCATTGATCCAGTATATTCTAAATGTCCCTAGCAGATCTCCAACTCTCTGGGACCTAATGTGTATCTGCTGAGAAAGCCAACTTGGGTGGTTGCCAGTCATGAAATATAAGCCAGAGAAAACTCTAGATTCTGCTCTGTACATTGAGAAACTGAAGGCTCATTTCTTTGAAAACACCCCTGATTCTAGGTGCTTTCCTGCCTGACCATGACGTAGCTGCCATGGTATTAAAAAAAGAAACTGGGAAATACCAGAACAAACAAATGTGACAGTCTTGTTGTATGGCCTGATTCTGTAGATAGCCCATGATGCCTTAACCTGTAACCAGAGCTGCTGTACAACCTGGTCCTGGTAGTCAGGGTAACTTGCTGATGTGGCAGTTACAACAATTAACCAATAAGCCTTGATACTGTTGATGCAACTCCATCATTGTTCTCTGCTTCAATGGCTGGGGGTATAGAGGAATTGAATTCAGACAACAACCAATGAGGGTCCCCAACTTTTCTGATCTGGGGAACTAATGTGCAGACATGGGGGAAAAACACAGGACTTCTTCTATGGCCAAGTCCATAAGCAAAACATTTGAAACAGCATTGTCTGAATTTTCAGGAAGGCTCATCAACTAGTAAAAATATTGCTAGCATTACATTTTTATGGCTTTTCATAAGGCTCGGGGATAACTGCACAGAGCAGCACCTGCTAACCCCAAGAGAAAAACATGGGGTAACCTGCTGGGCAGATTAGATGGACCAATTTGGTCCTTTTCTGCCGTCATTTCTATGTTTCTATGTATCAGTTCTGTGAATCTCTCACTGAGAATTTTCCAGACTCATTCCCTTCAGCAAGTCAGCGATGTTGACCATCAAGGGAAACAGGCATACTACACAATCCTGAGACTGAGGGGAACAGCAAAATGGAAATTAAAACTGTAGAGTTCATATATGGGATCTGGGCCACCAAATCAGATTTAAGGAGGTTTCTTGAAGCCCGGGAAGGGTAGATAGCACCAAGTGCTGTGAGCTCCCTGAACCAGGAATTTCTCTGCCCATCTTATAATTTTGACTACTCCTTCCTAAGCCGAAGGAATTGAAAAACATTCTGGGGTATTCCAAGGAGCTTATTCTTGGCTCATTGATTATCCAGTCCCTGTAACCTAAATCTAATACAACCTGATTGATCACTGTGAAGGCCTTTCTTGTGAGACAAACAGAGTACAGATGAATCTAATCCTTTTCTTTTATAATAAAGCTGCCACTACTACCAACCTGAAAACGTTTGTGGAACCATAGACCAAAGAGCACCCTAAGTTAAGGTACCTCTTCAAAATGTAACAGAGGAATTTTGAAAATCCTCCTGATGGTAAAATGGAAGTAAGTCTTAGCGATTTGAAGAGAAGAGGGAAATTGCTGTGCTGCATAGTCACTAATATAGACCAGAGGAGTTGCCTACTGAAATAGTATGTGGAAAGATTGTAGTATACCCCATCAACTCAAGGGTGCATATGTTGGAACCATCCAAAATTGGAATCATAAAGTAAATGAAATAATGACCATGCCCCTGTACTTCTCATGTAATTGGAATCCACTACTTGCCAGTGCTAAACTTACTTAAGAATAGTCAGATCCACTATTCTACTGGTGATCGAAAAGCATAGAGATATCATAACCGGTGGATTTTAAATACCCTGCGTGCGTAAATCCTGCCGGATTTGCGTGCCAGTGTGCCTATTTTGCATAGGCTGCCGGCGCGCGCAGAGCCCCGGGACGCGCGTAAGTCCCAGGGCTTCCTGATAGGGGCATGTCGGGGGCGGGCCCAGGGGTGTGGCGCCGGCCCAGGGGCGTGGTCGTGCCTTCCGGAACAGCCTCCGGGTCTTGGCGCGCCAGCAGTCTGCTGGCGTGCGCGGATTTACATCTGCCTCCAGGAGGCGTAAACCCATGGATAAAGGTAGGGGGGATGGGTTAGGTAGGGGAAGGTGAGGGGAGGGCGAAAGAAAGTTCCCTCCGAGGCCGCTCCGATTTCGGAGCGGCCTCAGAGGGAACGGAGGCAGGCTGCGCGACTCAGCGTGCGCAGGCTGCCCAAAAATCGGCAGCCTTGCGCGCACCGATCCCGGATTTTATAAGATACGCGCGTATCTTATAAAATCCAGTGTACTTTTGTTTGCGCCTGGTGCGCGAACAAAAGTACGCGATCGCGCTATTTTTTAAAATCTACCCCTAAAGGTGTAGAAACTGAAGCATTAAATTTAAGGGTGCCACTGTGAACTTACTGTTACACTGGTACGTGGAACCAAGGCCGGTGACCGCTTACCTTGAGTAGTTGAACTTCCTGGAACCGGAGGCTCAAAGAGTAGCGTTGGGTAGGACACCCCTGGTAGTCCAGTGGCAGGCAGCAGGTAACGCAATCCAGTAGCAGTCCAGGTCAGAGCAGGCAGCAAGCAACAGAAACCAAGGCAACTTATCCAAAGGCAGGCAGCAGGCAGAGTAATCCAGTAACAGTCCAGGTCAGGGCAGGCAGCAAGCAACAGAAACCAAGGCAACTTATCCAAAGGCAGGCAGCAGGCAGAGTAGTCCAGTAACAGTCCAGGTCAGGGCAGGCAGCGAGCAATGGGAACCAAAGCAACTTATCCAAAGGCAGGCAGCAGGCAGAATAATCCAAAAAGCAGTCCAGATCAAGCAGGCAGCAAGCAGCAGGAAACACAGCAAAGAAACTCCCCAACACACTTGTGGCTGAAGCAACACGGAAGAGAAGAAGCTCCCTTAAATAGGGCAGGTTTCCCGCGCTGCCCAGCACTTCCACCAGCATCTGACGTCAAAAGGGGGCGTGGCCAAAGTCCCGATTCGCGCAGAGCCGCGCCACGGGGGAACGCCAGCGTCAGGGGGAAACGCCGATGCCATCGGGAGAGTTCTGGCAGGTAACACTTACGTAGGACCACTTCTGATAACCAGGCTGAAGGCAATTGTCAACAAGCATCTCCATGGAACGGATCCACTAACCTTTACTGGGTGAAAGGCCATATGGCCTCTTGAAAGGATCAATTTCTTCCCTTGGTTGCAAAATGACTATGAGAAGGACTGTTTTTCTGAGGTCTTTTGTCCCCTAGGTCTTTTAAAAGTTTGACTTTGGAGTAAGCATCTAATGTCCAGAGTCATAGCCATAATAACCTTCACACTGCAACCAACAAGGCTATAGACATAGAAGAGATCCTAATGAGATCATGTAAGATATCTGCCAAGATGTCTTCTGACCTTCAAGGAGCTGCTGTACCCAGCACAAGAGTGCTCAATTTAAATAGCTACTATAGATAGAAATCTTCTGATAAATAGCTGTAGATACTCCTATCCCACACGGCCTCCCTGCTTTTCACCATACACAAACACATACACCACTCCCCCTTCCCCCTCCTTTATTTTTTTTGTTTTAAACATGAACAGTTTTTCATGCTACAGACAAAACCTTTAGAACCATTGAAATCATTTTCGTTCAGTGTGTCTAAGGTTTTGGTGAAGGTTCTTTATTGTTTCCTGGTCAGTACATATTTTCTGCTCTACCAAATGAAGCACAGTAGTGACCAGGATAAGATCTCAATGTACAGAGCTGAGAGATCAAAGTGGTACGGTCATCAGTCTCTCTCAATACAGCCTGACAAGTTGGTACTCAATCCAGAGAGACAAAGAAAAAAGTGAAAAGCTTATAATATAGTAACACCACCGGCCATAATTAGAATGGAAAAACTATATGAGTGCATTGCAGTCTTATAGCAAGATACAGCACTGGCCTGTCTAACCATGTTTTAACTCAATTTTAGTTTTTTCTTTTTTTTTCATTTCTTAAAAAAAGAAACATTTTGTGTATGTTTTGAAAAAGTGGAGCTGTGGAATCTTACTTTGCCTACAATATAGTTTTTCCCTAACCAGTAACCTCTACCACTTGCTGCATGAGGTCACAGTCATGGGGGCAACTACAGGACCGAGTATGCAACATTCCAGTACTGTCTGTGAACACAGGACACAGACTTTAATTCAAATGTCATATTTCCTAAAATGGAAACTGACCTTTTCATCACATTGTGTTTTACAGCAACTTTGAATTTAGTTCAAAAACTGTTCATCTTTACTGAGTTTCCTAATGGCCTGATAAAACTGTGTCACACCCCCAAAACTGCCTAAATCCCCAAGATTATAATAAAGATTTTATTTTTAATTTCTTCTAAATCTCTGCTTTCCAAAACCTTGACTAAAATGTGCTGTAAAGTCACATACTCTATTTTCACAAATTTTCTTAATGTCAAAAACTGTTCATGTATACAACCAAAAACTTAAAAAAGGAGGAGGGAGGGGGAGTAGTATGTGTGTTTGTGATTGGGGATGCAATAATGCTTCTGCCCTTTGGATGTTGAAAAGCAGGGAAGGCCATGTGGGCTTTGCCTTGGCAAACAAGAGGAATGCGTCTCTTTTTCCCACAATTCCTCGCACAGTCCATGATGGCTGCCATGTAGGTCCAATTGTGTTGTCTCTTTTTCTTTTTTTTCATAGCTAATAAAACATTTCACTTATTTGGAAAGAGGTGCTGCTTTCAAAAAATATATATTTTCTCTATGCTGTTAAAACAATAAGCTCTAGTGGAAGGCGGAAGGGAGGTTGGAAGGAGGCTATGTGTTGAAAAACTATAAACTCCCATAAAGCACCTTTTTGTGGGAAGGGTGAAATTGAACGTTTCCTGCTCATAAAAGCAAAGATAGATACGTCTAGAATATCTTGGGAAAACACTAACAGCTGAATTTTAAGAGGCCCATGCATTCAAAAGGGCCCAGCCATGCATATAACCACCGATATGCGCAAAAGTGCTGGGCCTAAGGAAAGGGATGGCCCAGGGGTAGGGTTATCGCCATTAACCGCTGTCCCAGGGAAGCACACACATGGATTTGTGAGTGGACTTTATAAAATTGACCCCTAATTAAATTATGACTTGCTGATAAAGCAGGCTGTTTACTTGCTTTTTACAAAAATCTGGCTTCTACTCATTTTTAGAATTACACATCTGTTCAAAAATATATTTCTGGCTGAATCTGTCTTTTTTAGTTTTGAACATTTTAAAAAAATTAAAATAGTGAGAGAGTCCCAATGGAGTATATTCCTGAGCCATAAAATACATTTCTCTTGCTCATTGCTGTGATTATGTTCCGGGGCTGCTCTCTATATTAACTACAGTGATTACAGGGGAAGAGGGGTGAAGGTTGGGGTGAGGTGGGTGGAAGTAGTCACTATTCTCTCTGCTACAGAAAGCAGAGGGTCTATTGAGATGAATTTACAGCTAGAGACTTCTCTCTTTTTCAAAAGCAGCCCTGAGTTCGATAAAAAAAAAAAAAGAAAGAAAACAGAGGCACAAAAAATGTATGGCTTATGGCAAAAGAAAACAGAAGGATTTTCTTTTTATTTTAATAACTATTTGCATTATTTTTTTACATGTGAGCACATATTACAGGGTACATTTGGGTGTATATTATAACCTGCACATATCATTTATATGCAGATTATGAAATACAGGAGTAGATTTTCACATGCACATATATATGGGGTGTACACAGCTGTTTGAACATTATCCTCCCTGTTTGCAAAAAGCATTATACAAAGCTAATGTATGTAAATCTAAGCATTTCTGGAATTATTTGCATTTGGGAAATGTTTTAAAAAAATCTGCTCTCACAAAATTTCTGTGAAAATCTGTTTGTAATGAAACAACTAATGTATCCTAATTCTAGATTCAGAGCTTTCATTTGGATTGAATATTTTTGTACCCGTCTCTGCAAATTATAAAGAGCTTTTCAAAGCTAATGACATATAAGGAAGCTTGAAGAGTGGTCAAAGATATGGCAACTGGGATTTAATGCCAAGAAATGTAGAGACTTGCATCTGGGATGCGGTAATCTGAAAGAACTGTATGCAATGGGGGGTAAAACACTGTTGTACACAGAACAGGAGAGAGACCTTGGGGTGACAGTGTCTAGCAATCTAAAGATGGCGAAGCAATCTAAAGATGGCGAAGCAATGTGACAAGGCAATAGCTAAAGCTAGAAGGATGATGGGCTGCATAAAGAAAGGAGTATCTAGTAAGAACAAGGAAGTGATAATCCCTTTGTGCAGGTCCTTGGTGAGGCCTCACCTGGAGTACTGTGTTCGGTTCTGGAGACCATATCTCAAAAGGGACAGAGACAGGATGGAGGCAGTCCAGAGAAGGGTCACCAAAATGGTGGGAGGTCTCCATTAAATGACTTATGAGGAGAGGTTGAAGGACCTAAATATGTATACCCTGGAGGAAAGGAAGAGCAGAGGAGATATGATACAGACCTTCAAATACGTGAAAGGTTTTAATGATGCATGATCAAGAACAAACCTTTTCTTCTGGAAAGAAACCATAGAACTAGAGAACACGAAATGAAACTCCATGGAGGACAACTCAGAACCAATATCAGGAAGTATTTCTTCACGGAGAGGGTGGTGGATGCCTACAAAGCCCTTTTGCAGGAGCTGGTGAAGACAAAAATGATACAAGATTTCAAAAGGGCATGGGATAAACACTGTGGATCCTTAAAGGCAAGGGGAGGGGAATGAAGTAAGAGGCATGGGGATAACTTGCCAGTGTGGCGGATACTACCCTTAACAAATAAGCCTTCATACAGTTGATGCAACTCCATCATTGCTCACTGCTTCAATGGCAGTGGGAAAAGAGGAAAAGAGGAATTGAATTCAGACAACAAGCAGCAAGGACATTGAACAGTCTGGGAAATCAAATAAGCATGGGGGTAACTTGCTTGACGCAGCAGTTACTACCCTGAACCAAAAAGCCTGATACTGCATTTCTGATGCAAGTCCAATATTGCTCTCTGCTTCAACAGAGGGGGGAAAGGAAATTGAACTCAAACAGTAATCAACAAGAGCCCTGACCTTGGCAGTCTGAGTAGCTGCTAAGAATGGGAAACTGATAACTACGGGAGCTTACTGGGCAGACTGGATGGGTCATTAGGTCCGTTTCTGCCATCACTTCTTTGTTTCTATGTAATAAATTATATATGATACTCAGGAAGTCAGTAATAAACATCAGTGAGAAACTAACATCATATGATATTCTATTTCTTCAGTTTTTGTTTTCACAACATATATATTATTAAATTCTGAGATAATTTCTTGATAAAAACATATTTGTTCTTATCTATCCATATATTATGAATCTGTATTTTCCATTTCCTCCCAAGTCTCTTGTGAAAAGAATCATGCTTTGTGAATACGGAAAACAAGTTTGACACTGTGCACAGAATGATTTATAAAATACATGTAAAAACATAACTAGAGGATAAAGGGCCAGATTTTATAACATGCGTGCAGGTGTAGATTTGTTCACGCAACCCGGTGCGAACAAATCTACACCCAATTTTATAACATGCGCGCGCCGAGCAGCCTTCCTCTGTTCCCTCCGAGGCCGCTCCGAAATCGATTTGGCCTCGGAGGGAACTTTCCTTCTATCCCCTCGCACCGTCCCCTCCCTTCCCCTAACCCCCCCCCTGACCTTTGTTGAAGACGTTACGCCTGCCTCTGGGCAGGCGTAACTAGCACGCACCGGATCTCCATCCCCGGCCCGGTGGCTGATCCGGAGGCCTCGGTCCCGCCCCTGGAATGCCCCAGGGCCGGCACCCCGCCCACAGCCCCGCCCTTGGAACGCCCATTTTTCCAAGCCCCGGGGCTTACGCGCATCCCGTGGTTTGCGCGCACCACTGAGCCTATGCAAGATAGGCTCGGCGCGTTCAGGGGGAGGCAGGGGTAGGTTTGTAAGAGTTTGTAACAAGTTACACAAGTTAAAGGCAAACAAAATTTAGGTATATACTATGTATTTTCAAATTCTTGATAGAAAATATCAACACCACAATATGATGATCAGTTGATAAATGTTACAATGCTGTTTATACCACAATTTAATTTTAATTAATATCATTGTAGTTTATTCAGTTCCACTTTACACCTTTTCTTTGTTATACACTTCCTCTCGGCACCTGATACTTGCCACATTGCAATAGAAGATGCTGAGCTAGGTAGACCTTTTTGTCTGATGCAATATAGGAGTTCCTCTATTCAAAGTAAACTAGGGATGTGAATCGTTTTAGGACGATTAAAATTATCGTCCGATAATTTTAATATCGTCTTAAACCGTTATGGAACACAATACAATAGAGATTCTAACGATTTATCGTTATAAATCGTTAGAATCGTGAGCCGGCACACTAAAACCCCCTAAAACCCACCCCCGACCCTTTAAATTAAATCCCTCACCCTCCCGAACCCCCCCCAAATGAGTTAAATAACCTGCGGGTCCAGCGGCGGTCCGGAACGGGCTCCTGCTCCTGAATCTTGTTGTCTTCAGCCGGCGCCATTTTCCAAAATGGCGCCGAAAAATGGCGGCGGCCATAGACGAACACGATTGGACGGCAGGAGGTCCTTCCGGACCCCCGCTGGACTTTTGGCAAGTCTCGTGGGGGTCAGGAGGCCCCCCACAAGCTGGCCAAAAGTTCCTGGAGGTCCAGCGGGGGTCAGGGAGCGATTTCCCGCCGCGAATCGTTTTCGTACGGAAAATGGCGCCGGCAGGAGATCGACTGCAGGAGGTTGTTCAGCGAGGCGCCGGAACCCTCGCTGAACGACCTCCTGCAGTCGATCTCCTGCCGGCGCCATTTTCCGTACGAAAACGATTCGCGGCGGGAAATCGCTCCCTGACCCCCGCTGGACCTCCAGGAACTTTTGGCCAGCTTGTGGGGGGCCTCCTGACCCCCACGAGACTTGCCAAAAGTCCAGCGGGGGTCCGGAAGGACCTCCTGCCATCCAATCGTGTTCGTCTATGGCCGCTGCCATTTTTCGGCGCCATTTTGGAAAATGGCGCCGGCTGAAGACAACAAGATTCAGGAGCAGGAGCCCGTTCCGGACCGCTGCCGTTCCGGACCGCCGCTGGACCCGCAGGTTATTTAACTCATTTGGGGGGGGGTTCGGGAGGGTGGGGGATTTAATTTAAAGGGTCGGGGGTGGGTTTTAGGGGGTTTTAATGTGCCGGTTTTGCGATTTTTAGGTTTTTAGATTTTTCACGATTTTTCACGATATTTTACCCCCCCAAACGGCAACAATACGATTCCCTCCCCCTCCCAGCCGAAATCGATCGTTAAGACGATCGAGGACACGATTCACATCCCTAAAGTAAACTGATTCAACATAATAGAAGCTAACGTTTCAATGCTTGTATGGTATCAATTATCAAATATTTCTAAGATCTTTAAAAATGTAAGTTTGACCTTAATGCAAATTCACAAGAATAAATAATTCATTGTAGAATGCTTTTAGCAGAATATGACTTCCTCTGTTTAGGGACTTAAAATCTACTTGTGATACAACTCATAGAATGAGATTTAATAAGCATATTGTATATTTTGGATGATTTTCATCAATCTGATATCCAAGGATTACAATTTATACTGTAGTTCAAAGAATAAGTCTATACTAAATTAAATTTAATGTAGAAAATTGTTAGATTCCCCAAATACAATGTGCAGCATGCAATTATTTTGACTTCTTCATAAAGGTAAAAAAACTGATGTGTCTTACTAATCTACTTTCCTGTATGGCAATGTAGTGACATGACACTTTCATTGTCCCATACAGCTTCATGTTTCTTTCTATCACACTCCTCATCTGAACTTCTGCTAGATAAAATAAAAGCATGAGATTCTATACTTTGACTGGATCATCTAGATTCAAGACCACATGAACAAACAGTGCATAAGAACATAAGATATGCCATACTGGGTCAAACCAAGGATCCATCAAGCCTAGTATCCTGTTTCCAACAGTGGCCAATCCAAGTACCTGGCAAGTACCCAAACATTAGATGGATCACAAGCTACTATTGCTTATTAATTACTGTCAAAGCAGTTTATGGATTTATCCTCTAGGAACTTATCCAAACCTTTTAAACCCAGTTACACTAACTGCTGTAACCACATTGTCTGGCAATGAATTCCAGAGCTTAACTATGCGCTGAGTGAAAAATAATTTTCTTCGATTTGTTTCAAATGAGCTACTTGCTAACTTCATGGAGTGCCCCTTGGTCCTATTATCTGACAGAGTAAATAGCCAATTTACATTAACATTAACTTTTTTCCATCGGAAAAAAAATCAGCAGAACCAGGGGTCACGATTTGAAGCTCCAGGGAGGAAGACTCAGAACTAATGTCAGGAAGTATTTCTTCACGGAGAGGGTGGTGGATGCCTGGAATGCCCTTCCAGAGGAAGTGGTGAAGACCAGAACTGTGAAGGACTTCAAAGGGGCGTGGGTTAAACACTGTGGATCCATAAAGTCTAGAGGTCGTGAATGAAGAGGGGGTGGCTCGCGGGAATGAAGGCTACTACCTGGAGATAATACCCTTATTCAATAAACATACATACGGTTAATGCGACTCCAACATTGCTCTAAGCTTCAACGGCAAGAGGAAATGTGGAAAAAGATTTGCATTCACAAAAAGCAGGGAGTAGCTTGCTTGTTATGGCGGTTACTACCCCAAACCAAATAAGTCTGATATTTCACTTTCAATGCATTACCAGCATAGCTCTCTGCTTCAACGGCAGGGGAGAAAGTCTGATACGCGTGCATATCCAGCATAGCTCTCTGCTTCAACGGCAGGGGGAATGAAGAAAAGTGGATCTATATACAGACAACAACCAACAAGGACTGAATCACATAGTCTGGGTAAACAAATAAGCATGGGTATAGCTTGCTTATTGCGGCAGTTACTACCCCTAACTAATTAAGCTAGATATTTCACTTAGATGCAGCTCAAACACTGCTCTTTGCATTAATGGTGGGGGTGGAAGGGAAATAGAACCAAAGGGTTACTAAGAGCCAAGAGTAACAGATAAGTATGAGAAAAAAAAAAAAGTGAGAAGCTTGCTGGGCAGACTGGATGGGCCGTTTAGTCTTCTTCTGCCGTCATTTCTATGTTTCTACTTGTTCAAGTCCTTTCATGATTTTGTAGACTATCATATCCCCCCTCAGGTGTCTCTTCTCCAAGATGAGCAACCCTAACTTCTTTAGCTTTCCTCTTAGGGCAGCTGTTCCATGCCCCTTATTTTGGTCGTCCTTCTCTGCACTTTCTCCAGTGCAGCAATATTCTTTTTGAGATGCGGTGACCAGAACTGCACACAGTATTCAAGGTGCGGTCTCATCATAGAGCAATACAGAGGCATTATGACATCCTCCGTTTTATTTGCCATTCCCTTCTTAACAATTAGATTTCTAACATTTTGTTTGGTTTTTTGATCGCCACAGCAAACTGGGCCAACAATTTCAATGTATTATCCACTATTACGCCTAGATCTTTTTCCTGGGTGGTAACTCCTAAGATGGAACCTAACATTGTGTAACTACAGCAAGTACATAAAAACTAGAATTCAGTTATCTAACCTGCATTATTAATATGGATAACAAGATAGGAAAAGAAGCAGGATTCGCTCTAACAAATAATCTACTGCAATTATGTCAAATTATTTCTAAATGGTTAAGTAAATATGTAGTTTAACCCATTGAGGGGGTAGTTTTGTAACAGCCTACATTAGAAAGTCATTAAATATGCCTATATTGGGAGATTCAGGCAAGATTGCATTCTTGAGAAGTTATTTAATCAGGGAGAGCAGGATAGCATGACAGGCTGTATTGTTTTAAACATCTGTACTGTTATTTTATTGTTTTTTTTTAATATGTTGAATATTAATTATGTTGTGAGGAAATTCTGTATAATTGAGTCAGGGAGACTGGGTTACTTATTGTACTCCATCTTGGAACGATCTGTGAAAGCTCTCACATAATCTACTAATTTTTGTACACAGACTTTGAAGAAATTTATATGCATACTTTTGAAAATCTAGAAGTATACACTTTAGTTCAAGCGCCTCCCCAACCCTGGCCCTAGGAACACCTCCAGTTACTCATAGAAACATAGAAATGACGGCAGAAGACGACCAAACGGACCATCCAGTCTGCCCAGCAAGCTTTCACACTTATTTTTCTCATACTTATCTGTTACTCTTGGCCCTTATTAGTAACGTTTTGGTTCTAATTACCTTCCACCCCCGCCATTGATGTAGAGAGCAGTGCTGGAGCTGTAAATATAAAGCACTATGCACAATACATGAATTAATAAATTCATGATGAAAAAGCGGAGTGGCTTAACACAGTACTGTGTGTACATGTACCACAAAGAAATCTGAGATTGGCTAACAAAGTGCTCCTGACTGTTCCTTCTGTTAAGACAGCAAGACTTACCCAAGTCAGAGAACGAGCACTGTCCTTGGTGGGACCCATACTATGGAACACAATGCCCCTTGAGATAAAATTACAGAAAAATTACAAACTATTTAAAGGAAGTTTAAAAACCTGGCTGTTTAAACAGGCATTTTGTAAAGAGAACGGAGAAAAGGAAAGTATATAAAGCAGGCATCATAACATCAGCACTCAAGCACAGAATTCGATGTGCTTATTTGTTATTTTTTTTAAAGGCTCACTGATAACCTTAGATAAAAAATATACACTACAAGAGAGCTTTACATGTAAATTAATTAGTATACATGTATTAAAGGACAAGACATATGTCATTCATCAAATAGTCTTGATATTGAAATTTTCTGTAACTGGAACCCTGTTGGCACTTTTATAAAGTATTACCCATTTTCAATTTTTTTAACATTACTATATGTGCCTTATTGTAAACCGTTGTGATGGTATATTACTTAATGACGGTATAGAGAAGATTTTAAATAAATAAATAAATAAATCAAAGTGAAGAATCAAACTTAATTGGTTAGGGGTAGTAACCGCCGCAATAAGCAAGCTACTCCTACGCTTATTTGTTTACCCAGCCTGTGCAATTCAGTCCTTGTTGGTTGCTGTCTGAATATAAATACTCTTTTCTTCATTCCCCCCCAGCCATTGAAGCAGTGAGCTGCGCTGGATATTTATTCCAAGTGAAGTATCAGGCTTATTTGGTTTGGGGTAGTAACCGCCGCAACAAGCAAGCTACTCCCCTGCTTAGTTGTGAATGCAAATCCTTTTTGCCACATTTCCTCTTGCCGTTGAAGCATAGAGCAATGTTGGAGTTACATTAACCATGTGTATGTTTATTGAATAAGGGTATTAATCACCAGGTAGTACCTGTCATTCCCGCAAGCCACCCCCATGCCTCTTCTCTTCATTCACATCCTCTAGACTTTATGGATCCACAGTGTTTATCCCATGCCCCTTTGAAATCCTTCACAGTTTTGGTCTTCACCACTTACTCCGGAAGGGCGTTCCAGGCATCCACCACCCTCTCCATGAAGAAATACTTCCTGACATTGGTTCTGAGTCTTTCACCCTGGAGTTTTATTGATTGCTTACCACCATGGCTGAAGATATGTATCCCATTATTGTACGATTAGTAAATACATCTCTGATTTCAGGTTGTTGTGTCAGAGACATTAAAAATAACTATAATTTGGCCTATAAAGAAGCATCATACGTTACCAGTTTCAGATTTCAAATCTGTCAACCATCTCTAAGATTATAAAAGTAGGTTTTATAGCATTAGAAAAGCATTTGGAGGATAATTAAATATTAGATCCAAATAAGATGGGGTTTAGATGAAATTGTGGCACAGAAACATTATTATTCTCTTTATTTGATTATCTCTTTCTTCAACTGGATCGTGGTAACTCCATGTTAGTGCAACTTAATAAAGCAAGAGCCTTTGACTCTGTGAATCATCAATTGTTATTGGCCCAGGTGCAAACATTTGGTTTTACTTCCTTAGTGTTAGCCTGGTTCACATTTTTATCAGATCATAAGCAACGATTTGTTATGGGGAAAAAGTCTTCTGTATGGAGGAATAGTTTAACAAAGTTCTTTGTTGTTGTCATATATGATGATGGCTTACAATTTTGTTTGCTGTATTCCTCAGATGTTGTTCTTCCTTTACAGATGTTTGATGAATGTTTGATAGCAATACAGGTCTGGTTGAGTGAACATAAATAGGTTTTAAATATCAAGAAAACTGTAGGTTTGCTAATTAGTTGAACCCATACAAATGATATTCAGTAGATTAGATTTGGGGATGCAATTATCCCTATAACAACTAAAGCTAGAAATTTGGGAGTCCAGTTTGATGCAACCTTATCGCTGAAATCACATATGCATCTGGTTGTGAGGTCTGCGGTTTAAATATTACAAATGGTGCATCCATTCATATCTCTGTTAACCCCTTCTGATTTCTGTATAGTTATTCAAGCACTTGTTATCAAAGATAGATTTCTGCAATTTGTTGTGCATAGGTCTGCCTAAGACACTTCACAGAGTTTTATAGTTAGTTCAAAATGGTGCTGCAAGCATCTTAACAGGTACACAGTATCATGAACATATCACACCAGTTTTAAAAACTTTACATTGGCTTCCAGTGGTTGAATGAGTAAAATTTAAGATTCAGACTCTTATTTAAGAAATTGAAAGTTGACGGACATCCTCTAGCTGGGTTCATTAAACCTTATAATTCAGTTCATGCTCTCTATTCAGGAAATCAATGACTGTTAGTAGTGCCTGGTGTAAAAGAGTGTCATAGTCAACAAATTAGAAACAGATCATTTTCATAAATTGAAATCCAGTAAATCCAGTTCTTTGGAATGTTGAACTCAGCTTGCAAGAAGATTTTAAAATATTTAGGAAGAAACAAATCATATGTTTACACAAGCTTATACTGCTTGACATCATGAAATGAATATTTTTATTTTAGGTTTATCTAACTATTTTATGTTAAGTATATATTTTAATTATTGGCTGTATTGTTTACATGTGTATTTGTATATTTAAAACTACTGTACATGTATATTGTAATTCATTCTGTTCTTTTATGAAAATTGCAGAAAATAAGTGCATTAATAAGTAAATAATAAATAATTAAATATATAAAACAAGCCATATTTTGTGAGGCGTTAGGTACCTTGGGGAGGAAAACGGGGATGCATCTGATCTTTCTGCTTTTGAAAGTTGGAGATTGATTTGCAATGGTGCAGAAGGAGGGCAAAGTTGATACTTTTGCCACAGGAAATGCATGGGGTTCAACCAAAGTTATCTAGAATGTCTAACTTTCTATTGGTTTTCTTCTCTTAACTTTATTTTTACTCATTGTTTGCAAAAATGAGCTTTCTGCTATGTTTCTCCATCCTCTTTCCTGGATTGACCACATTGCTGTGTTGGGGCTGTGAAAAGGAGAGGTTTGTGGGAAAAAGCATGAAGAAGAGGAGAAAAAGAGGCTGTTAAAAATAGTGAAGTAGGAAAAAAGGAATAAATACCAAAATAAAGATCCGCATATAAAATAAGATAATAAAAATAGATGAGATGCATGAATGAAACAGGATTGAGAGAGATTGCAAAGTATACAGCAAGCTGAAAAAATTGACATCAAGGGTCAGATGGGAAAGAGAAATATTTAAAAAACTGGAGGCATGCATGCTTCTAGCATCATACATTGAAGATGTATTTCCTCCTATTCTTGTATTTTAGGCTCTGGTTTCCTGCTTCTGCCAAACAATGAATAGGCTCGCTCACCCAGAACATCTGTCATGGGCACTCCGCCTGGACAGATGTGACTGAAATTTAGCAATATTGGTACTTCAATTACTCTTATCAAGTTTCAGCCAAAACTGTCCGTGAAAAGTGCCCTTGATACATGCATATATATAGGTGGGCAGGCAGAGTAAAGCCCTGATGAAACATTCCTAAAAATGAAAGATAACTACAGATAAAAATAATAAAATAATACAGTGAAGTATTCTGAAATAAATACAATAGAAAATAAAAGAGAGATGAAAGCACAAGAAAAAAATGAGAGAAAAGGAGATATGAACAAGAAATATAGGTAAAGAGGACAAAGAGCTAGAAAATGCAATATAAAACAATAATGATTTCAAATCATTTACTTGAGATTTGTTAATGTCTTATATTATAATATAAAAATGCACAGAGCCACAGTTATCTCAGCTGAAATAATCAAAACAAAGAGATAGTCACATAAACAATCTGTGTGTACAAAAAGTAGTAGTATTTTACATAAAAGGATGTCAGCAAGTCAGGAAGATTTTAAGTCTAACTCTCAAGTCAATACTTGTACTGGAATAAACAACCCGGTCCTCTCAATCATTCATCCCCAATAGAAACATGCTATGATGTAAACATTTTTTTATAGAGTTTTTCTTAAATGCACTTATATAATGTCATAAGAGGTCTTATAGGTTGTGTGTGCTTTTGTTCTGACATGCCTGTCTCACCAGCTGAACGGAAGGACTTGAAAAAGTTAATGTAAATCAGTTATTTACTCTCTTAGATAATAGAAGGACTATGGGGCACTCCATGAAGTTAGCAAGTAGCTCATTTAAAACAAATAGAAGAAAAATGTTTTTCACTCAGCGCATAGTTAAGCTCTGGAATTCATTGCCAGAGGATGTGGTTAAAGCATTTAGTGTAACTGGGTTTAAAAAAGGTTTGGATAAGTTCCTAGAGGAAAAATCCATAAACTGCTATTAATTAATAAGCAATAGTAGCTTGAGATTTATTTAATGTTTGAGTACTTGCCAGGTACTTGTGACTTGGATTGACCACTGTTGGAAAAAGGATACTGGGTTTGATGGGCTCTTGGTCTAACATTGTATGGAAATTCTTATGTTCTTATGTTGTTTCCCCTGAAGAAGGAGAATATCAAAACATCAGCTGAAGTCGGGGCTTTTTGCTGGTTTATCTTGGTGTGAGGCTTTTGAGACAAAGGGGTCGATTTTAAAAGGGGGCGTCCATGTGCACGTGGTTCCCGGCGAGCACACATGGATGCAGCTATTTTATAACATGCGCTTGTCGGCATGTACATGTTATAAAATATAATTTCTGCGTGCAAATGTGCGCCGGATTTTAATATCCGCATGTGCGGCCAGGTGACCAGTCGTATGCATGGGGGGGGGGGGATTTTATAAAAATACGCATGGCGATGCGATCGGCACATTCCCATTTCCCTCCCAGTCCACTCTTTAATTGGAGCGGACTAGGAGGGAACTTCCCTAACCCTATCCTTCCTCCCTTGTCCCTTCTCCTCCCCGACCCCTAAACTTACCCTAGCTATCCCCAATTTTTTTGTTTTTATACTTAGTGCTCCTCCGGAGCAGAAGTAAACTCCACATGCCAGATGGCTGCCGGCATGTGCTTCCCTGGGACAGCTTCTAATGGCGCTGTCCCGGCCTACCCCTTTCTTTGGGCCCAGCCTTCTGCACGTACGAAAGATATGCATGTGGCCAGGCCCTAAAATGCGCTCAGTGCGCACAGGGCCCAGCCACACACATAACCCCTGGTATTTGCACGTGCGGGCCTTTTAAAATCGACTTGAAAGCGTTTAGGTGTTTTATTACAAGATTTATATGACCTATTTGTTGTGTCCGTCGGTTCCTGACGCCCTCTCTCCACCCTCCTCACCTCTTTGGCGCCTCCCTCTTCGCCCGCAGGAAGATTGGCTGCTGCGCGTTCCTCTGCCGAGGTCCTCCGGCGTCTCCGGATTGGCTCCACGCTGTTAACCGCCTTGTTTCCTGGAGGCTTAGGGGGCGCGCGTGTGGCACGGCCCTGACTGAAGTGCTGGCGATGGCGCGAACCTTGGGGGCGTCCCCCAAAGATGATGTCACCCGCGACAGATATTTAAGGTCTTAGAATTTGCTAACACATCGAGTTAGCAAGGATAAGGAATGACAACAGATTTGGATTCGTTCTATCTAAGCTATTCTGCCTCCTCGGACTAACCAGGGGTACCCGCTCCTCGGGGGCCTCGCTCTCTCTCTTTTACTTTGTAGATTGCAGTCTGGATCCAGTACTCGTTCCTCAAGGGCTCTTGTTCCCGGACTTCTTCAAATTCACTTCTGCCTGGAAGTCAGCACTGCCTACTACATCTGTAAGTTACCATCGCTCTCTCAGAGCTTTCCCTGGAACCAGGTACTCGCTCCTCGAGGGCCTATACATTCCAGTTCCTGGGCTTCTATGAGACATTGTGTGAGTGTTACCATCTGGTTCAGTTCATGAACTCTGCATACCCTGCCTACTCACTATATTTCAGTTTCTCTACAGCTCAACCTCCAGGGATCACTGTTCCAGCTTCTGAGGGACTACAGCCCAGCCGGGCATTCCAGCTCACTACTGCCACCTCTGGTGGTTCAGTATACTGTCTAATAAAAGAACTAGTGTGTGTCTGTCTCCATGCTCTGAGCTTGACCGGTGGTCCCTCTCGGGGTCTTCCCTGGGGGCGTGGTCATCTGCCACTGGTCCAAGGATCCACCCACAACTCTCCTAAAAATACTACAGTTTGCCAACTCCTCACGAAGAACACATCAGATTGCTAACTCCTATCTGATTGCTCCTCCCATCAGATAGCGGTTTCATTACAGATTGCTAACTCCCAAGCAGACTTTAACTCCGAATACAACACTATTGTGACATATTTTAAGTACATTTAAGAAAAACTCTATAAAAACATTTTTACACTATAGCACTTTTCTATTTGGGATGAATGATTGATAGGACTGGGTTGTCTGCTCCACTACAAGTATTGACTTGAAAATCTTCCCGGCTTGCTGACATCCCTTTACGTAAAATCCTACTACTTTTTGTGTGCACAGATTGTCAATGTGAATATCTCTTTGTTTTGATAGATTACATTATAAAATAACAATTAACCACCAGGATCGAGAATGAGATAAAGGTCTTTATATATGCACAGGAGGCTGAGGCATTAATGCATTGTCACTTTGTTCAAAAAGTCATTGCCACTGCTTTTACGCTGTGCTTCTATTTTCTAATCATCGGTCTCATTCACATTTTTTTTTACATTTTTTTAAATTGCAAGTACAAAGTCAGGCTTTACTAAGTGTCAATATAATTTGTGGGAAAAAGCACAAAAGCAGTGGCAGCAACATTTTGAACAAAGTGACAATGCATTAACACCTCAGCTTGCTGTGCATGTTTGAAGATCTTTACCTCATTCTCGATCCTAGTGGTGGTTAGTAGTTATTTTAGTTAGTGGAACACCTCCTAGCACTTGAGTGTATTTACATTACATTATAATATAAAATGGAGATGCTAAGGGCATCTTTTGATAAGTATAACTAAGAAATGACAATTTTGTTCAATAATAAAGTAACACATATGGATTTGATGTTTAGAATGACAGAAGAAAGTAATTTTCTTACCTATAGTTGTTCTCTGATAACAGTGAGCCATGCTGAGTCATGTGACCTGTATTATGTATGCCGTTGCAGGACTCTTCCACAGCATTTTAGAAAAGCTTTTGAGCATGTGTGTGTTTGCCAAAACTGCTGCTCTTCAGTTACTTATATAACTTAACTAAACAACTAACTTGTACAACTGGAGTAAGAACAACTTCAAAACGGGGAGGTGAGTGAGTAGCGTGGCTCACTGTACTGTTGTCAAAGAACATCATAAGTAAAGACATGCTTTCTTTCTGCTTAGGATGAGCTACAATGAGTAACACTGATGGGACTTCCTGCTGGGTAAGAGTTGTCTTCACATTAAAAAGCACACAATAAAACATCTTTTTTGGCAGACAGAATTTAATTTTGTCTTTTATTCTTTTTTTTTCAACCACATAACACAAAAGGTAAGGAGAATAAGCAATCCTGGACACCAAAAGAAATTGGTCCTAAGAGGGTGGGAATTAATTTCTATACCATAACAGGCCATAGCAATTGGTAAGAATGTGAATAGAGTTCCATGCTAAACCTTTCAAATCCCTTCTAAGAAGGCAGACCTAAGATTGGTGAAAAGCATCATCGTGGCCCTGACAGCATAGACATTGACACACCTTAAAGTCAAACCTGCCAGGGTTCAACAAAGACATGCAATCTGCCACCTAAATAGAAATGGTCAGGGTTTTGAATATCCATTTGCACACTTATTGAGATGTGAAATTTCTCAGCTACTGAAATGATCCTGGGAAGAGGATGCAGCATCATTGGTCCTGATTGGGGCCCAGGAGGCAGCAGCATCTCCACCCCAATCAGGACCCAGGAGGAGGAGGCAGTGACTTCACCCCGATCAGTGCCCAGGAGATGGTGTGAGCAGTGGGTCCAGGAGGCAAAGGAAACACCTTTGGCCCTGATTGAGGCCCTTGGTAAGCAAGGCAGCATCTTCAACCCTAAGTGAGTGGTGGATGCTTGGAACAGGCCCACTGGAGATGGGAATATCTAATTCAAGAATGCATGGGAGATCTGTAGGGAAGTGATGGGCATTATAATGCTAGAATGATTGGGCTGATGGGCAGACTGGAGGGGCCATACAATTTTCTTCCGAGGACTTTACCTGGGTAAAATGTCACTCTGCTAAAACTTGTAGGGGAGAAATGTTCAATTAAAGTATTCACAACAACACGAACACCTGGAGTTCAGAAAACAGAAATTACATTACAAGCAGTGGCTACAAGAAAATCTAATAATACAAATCAGATTGAATACATTCCTTAATTAGTCCACACAACATAAGCAGAGGATACAAAAAAGGTACTTCAAAGGCAAAAGGAAAACTAAAAATGATGAAGCCAAAATTCAACTATAAATATGGCTAAATATCCCCCAAGAACATACACTACCTACTTACACCTAATGATTCCAGACTCATATAAATATACTTAAAGAAAGAAATGTAAAGCAAATTTTGAACACACAGTATTTATATAAATGCAATAGTAAGTACCTTTACATACATCCTGTAATAGAAGAGCTCACAAATACTGAAATATCAACAACATTTACTTCAGAGTACAGCAGAGCTGCTTACCTGTAACAGGTGTTCTCCAAGGACAGCAGGATGTTAGTCCTCACACATAGGTAACATCATCAGATGGAGCCCATCACGGAAAACTTTTGTCAAAGTTTCTAGAACTTTGACCAGGCACACTGAGCATGGACACAGAGGCAAACAACTCACATTAAAAACTTTTTAAAATATATCCAAAGCAGAAAGCCTGCAAGGGATTCAGTTGGACCGTTAGATGATTGAGGGGTTAAAGGGGCACTTAGAGAAGATAAGGTCATCGTGGAAAGCTTAATTTCTTTACTTCAGTGTTTACTGAAGAGAATGTTGGAGAGATACCCATTCCGGAGAAGGTTTTCATGGGTAATGATTCAAATGGACTGAACCAAATCACGGTGAACCTAGAAGATATGGTAAGCCTGACTGACAAACTGAAGAGTAGTAAATCACCTGGACCGGATGTATACACCCCAGGGTTCTGAAGGAACTAAAAAATGAAATTTCAGATCTGTCAGTTAAAATTTGTAACCTATCATTAAAATCATCCATTGCACCTGAAGACTATAACCCCAATATTTAACAAGGGCTCCAGGGGCGATCCAGGAAACTACAGACTGTGGGATGATGAGGTTATTTTTATTTATTTATTTGTTTTAATATTATATTTGATACAATGGATACTAGTAAAACTTAAAGGTTGAAGATTTGAAGTTTCTGCATTTGCTCACAGATAATGGACACAGTATACTGGACATTGGAATGTTGGAAGATTGACAACGACTTTTGGAGTGAGTTAAAATAGCATACATTTGGAGTCTGTCTATCAACCATGGATGTAGTCATAGATACAGTCATTGATATAGTCACTGATTGGCTGGTCAGAAATAACCGAGAAGAACATAAGTTGCTATATGGTACAGAATAGTTATGCTAATAATTGATTCTTATTTGGCTGGGGCTATTCTGGCATAAAAGCATATATGACAAAAATTGCACTTGGGAAACTATAATACAGGGTGCAACATTATCATCGATTTGGAGGCAGAGAGAGAGAGAGACAGAGACGCACCCAGAATACACCATCCCATATCACAGTGTTAACCTCCCCACTGTTATGCTCAGGCTTGTGGACCCTAGGCCGACAAGAGGATGGTATACCTTTCGGAGGGTCCATAGGCTCTCTCGTCGGGTGGCGAGGCAGAACAGGAGGCGGGACCAGCTGACCCTTGGCACTGGAGGCTGAGGCGAACACGGAGGCGATGAAGAGACGAGACGAGGCGCTGTGTCTTCACCACTGGTGGCCTGCGGTCCCCCCGGGAGGAGCCCGTAGGGACCTGACCGCTGGGACTTAGGTGGACCTAGGGAGGTCAGAGCAATGGTGCAAAGGCCAACTGGAGCTTCGCCCTGGAAGCCCGCGGTCCCCCCAGGAGGAGCCCGTAGGGACCCGGGCCGCTGGGACTTAGGTGGGCCCTTGGAGACGGAGTCTTGAAGGGGTCCTAGGTCGAGTGCCAGAGGGTCGTTGCTCACCAGTCCGAAGTCATGCACCAGAGAATCACCGCTTGCCAATCCGAAATCAGGAACCAGAGAATCACTGTAAGCCAATCCGAAGTCAGGAACCAGAGAATCACCGTAAGCCAATCCGAAGTCAGGAACCAGGAACACCAAGACGGAACAGGAACCAGAGTCCAAGCGCAGGGAACTAACCGAAGCAAGCAGACTAGACAGTGAGGAAGGACGTTGCCAAGTCACTGGATGAGCAGAGGAAGCTGCCTTTTATACTTCCTCTGCCCTGGTTAATAGAGAACAGGTGAGGTCCTTTAAAGGGATGGGTCCCTTTAATTCTGTGGAGGGGGCGTGGCCTAGTGCTGAAGCATGGTGGTGGCCATCTTGGATTTCCCCGGTGGAGGAGAGACGCCACTGGGGGAAGCAGGACAGCTTCCCCTGCAACAGGCAGCACGGGCCCAAGTCGGAGCCCTCCCCCGGGGCTCTCCTGGCGCTGTGAGTGAGGTAGGGGGACGCGGTCGTGGGGCACCACGGCCGCGGAGCACAACACCCACTGTGAGTATCAATAGCCTGGCTAGCTACAACTTACATTGTAAGTATTTGATACAATATTAATTAAGTATAGAGATCTGGGAAATGTACTCTGCATTTATTCTTTATTTCTCTTAAAAGATCCAGAGAGAGATAATAGGATAAGGAATTATATACTAATATTGTCTTATCATATTTAAAGTATATTCTAAGTGTATATTAAAGAAACAAGAAAAGATATAATAAGTCAAATTTTACCAATCTGCTTATTAAACATTGTTATCAATTTGTGTCTATGAATTATTCCTTTTCAAACTAAAATAGTAACAAGACCAGTTAGCCTGACTTCAGTGCCAGGAAAAAGAGTAGAAAGTGTTCTAAAGATCAAAATCACAGAACATATAGAAAAACATGGTTTAATGGAACAAAGTCAGCATGGCTTTACCCAAGACAAGTCTTGCCTCACAAATCTGCTTCACATTTTTGAAGGATTAATAAACATGTAGATAAATGTGAACCGGTAGATGTAGTGTATTTGGATTTTCAGAAGGCATCTGACAAAGTTCCTCATGAGAGGTTTCTAAGAAAAGTAAAAAGTCATGGGATAGGTTGCGATGTCCTTTCATGGATTACAAACTGGTTAAAAGACAGGAAACAGAAAGTAGGATTAAATGGACAATTTTCTCAGTGGAGGGGGTGAGCAGTGGAGTGCCTCAGGGATCTATACTGGGACCATTCTTTTCAATATATTTATAAATGATCTGGAAAGGAATATGATGAGTGAGGTAATCACTCATCATATCTCTCCTGCCTGTTACATTAACGAGCACTCCGCCTGACTTTATGAAGCAAGAAAACAGTCACAAATATGCTAGTTATCAATTTTTCAATTTTGTTATCTCTCACTGTTTAATTATTGTTTACTCCTATCAATTCGCTCTCGTCTACCCTTACTCCTTCTCACTGCTCTTTCTCCATCCCCATCTCACCTTTTCTTGCCTGCTCCTCCTACCCCTCCCTGTTCATTGTAATTTTCTGCCTGCTTCAGTTTTTGTAAACCAGTGTGATGTGTGTCCACGAATGTCAGTATAGTAAAAGCTCATAAATAAATAAATAAAAATAAATAAATAATTAAATTTGCAGATGATACAAAATTATTCAGGGTAGTTAAATCACAAGCAGATTATGATAATAAAGGACCGACAAGCGCCTGCGGGGAGGGCCCCCTTAACAGGGCACTTGCCGGCGGAGCGACTACCCCCGCTACCCTCCCCCACCCACGGGGTCGTCTTACCTCGGCGGCCAGGTGGGGGGGCGGGCGGGGGAGCAGCGCGGCAGAGGGACGGAGCGCCGAGGAAGGCCGGAGACCTCGGGGAACCGACGCATCGGGGCGCGATGACGTCATCGCGCTGCGGCGCGGTGACGTCATCGGGCGGACGCGCGCAGGCGCGCGAATCCTGGCCCGGGGTCTCGCGAGACTTCGGGCGCAAATTCTCGCCCGGGATCTCGCGAGACCTCGGGACTTAAATGCGGGGCGAGCGCCGGGCCAGGCCTCTTTTCGCTGGCCGGTGCTCGCGTTTAAGGACCCGGTGGAGGATTTAGCCGCGGCACGCGGCCGGGCAACAAAAAAAAAAAAAATATATATAAAGAAATAAACGGGTGCCGGATTTGGGAGAGACTTTCAAGACAGGCACTACGGGAGCCCCTGCATAGGACCCAGAGTCCTGCAGCAGCTGCTTTCGGTAGGAGGAGCCGCGATCCGGTGGCCACGTGGGGGTGCATCCGGCGGTGGACAGCGATCACGCAGACGGAGAGGTCACGGCGCGGGAGGTGAGCAGGCAAGCCGGATATAGTTGCAGTGGCTGCCAGCTCAGCTGAGACCGGGGTCCGGAGAACGCGGAAGTAGGCGGGAGCTACCGGAGGCAACCTGAGGAACGCGGAGAGAGGGAGAAGAAGCCCTGCCCGTGCTCCAGGACCACGACGGAACGGAGAGCGAGCCACAGCGGCACAAGGAAGGCAGCGGTGCCCATCCCTGGAAGTAGCAGGTCTGACTACCCCGGAATTGCAACACTTTTCAGCTCGGATTCCAGAGACGGCACACTGAACTGTGAGTACTAACCTCGATCGCCCCCCGCCGCAGATTATGATAAATTGCAGGAGAACCTTATGAGACTGCCAAATGGCAGATGAAATTTAATGTGGATAAGTGCAAGGTGATGCACATAGGGAAAAATAACACATGCTATAATTACACAATGTTAGGTTCCATATTAGGAGTTACCACCCAGGAAAGAGATCTAGGCGTCATAGTGGATAATACATTGAAATCATCAGCTCAGTGTGCTGCAAGTGTCAAAAAAACAAAAAGAATGTTGGGAATTATTAGGAAGGGCATGGTGAATAAAACAGAAAATGTCATAATGCCTCTGCATCGCTCCATGGTGAGACCGCAACTTGAATACTGTGTACAATTCTGATTGCCGCATCTAAAAAAATATATAGTTGCAATGGAGAAGGTACAGAGAAGGTTGACCAAAATCATAAAAGGGATGGAACAGCTCCCCCATGAGGAAAGACTAAAGAGGTTAAAGCTGTTCAGCTTGGAGAAGAGTTGGCTGAGAGGGGATATGATAGAGGTGCTTAAAATCATGAGAGGTCTAGAACAGGTAAATGTGAATCGGTTATTTATTCTTTTGGATAAGGACTAGGGGGCATGCCATGAAGTTAGCATGCAGCACATTTAAAACTAATTGGAGAAAATTCTTTTTCACTCAACACACAATTAAACTCTGGAATTTGTTGTCAAGGAATGTGGTTAGTGCAGTTAGTATAGCTGGGTTTTAAAAAGGTTTGGATAAGTTCTTGGAGGAGAAGTCCATTATCTGCTATTAATCAAGTTGACTTAGAAAATAGTCACTGCTGTTACTAGCATCAGTAGAATGGGATATACTTAGTTTTTGGGTACTTGCCAGGTACTTGTAGACTTGATTGGCCACTGTTGGAAACAGGATGCTGGGCTTAATGGACCCTTGGTCTGATCCAGTATGGCAATTTTTTATGTTCTTATGTTCATGCCTAGCATGCCACTATCCACAAGTCCATGTGGGGGTCCCTCTTCAGTCTTATAACATAGAATTATGAAAAAATAAAATAACAGAGGAGAAACCCAACTCTGTGAGGTGGCAGATGGGTTTCGTGAGGACTAACATCCTGCTGTCCTAGGAGAACACCTGTTACAGGTAAGCAATTCTGCTTTCTCCTAGGACAAGTAGGATGGTAGTCCTCACACATGGGTGAATCCCTAGCTGCAGGCTGCTCTCCAGAAACAATTCAAAACAACAGCCACCGAACCAGGTGCCAGTGGTCACCACAACACAGGTGCTGTTGGTAACAGGAGACAAAGAGTTGCGTAGACTGCCTGTGACTTGCCATCCACTCCAACAAGGCTAAGGCTCTCTTGCAATCTAGACTGTGCAGGCCTGTTCGCCCTGGTATGAATGCAGCCTGGGAAAAAAGGTGGGCAGGATGGTGGACTGGTTCAGATGGAATTCCGTCATCATCTTCGGCAGGATCTTAGGGTGCGTGCACAGAACCACCTATCATGAAAGAACTTTGTATAAGATGGGTATGATACGCAAAGCTGGAAGTTCACTGACCCTGCGCACTGAGGTGACTGCTACCAAGAAGAGGACCTTCCAGGACAGATACTTCAGGTCACAGGGATTCAAACAGAGCCTTCATAAGGTGTGCCAAGACCACACTGAGGTCCCAGGAGACAGCAGGGGGCCTGAGGGGAGGCTTCATTTGAAGCAGGCCCCGCATAAAGCACCCCACAAGAGGTTGCACCGAGTTGGGCAACCCAATTACCTCATGATGGTAGGCCCCAATAGTACTGAGATAGACTCTGATGGAGTTGGTCTTCAGGCCAGCCTCTGAATGGTGTAGAAGGTAGTCCAGAAGCTTCAAGGTAGTCCAGAAGCTTCAAGGAGCAGGAGAACAGGTCTATGCCTTGGCACTCATACCAAGCACAGAACCTCTTCTATTTCAAGCTGCAGGACTTCCTAGTGGAATGCTTCCTAGACTCCACCAGGACCTGAGACAAATCCTACGAGAGGTCCAGAGCCTGTAAAGTCATCCTTTCAACATCCAAGTCGTGAGGGTCAAGGCCCGGAGGCTGGAATGATGCATTATGCCCCAATCCTGTGTGTTGAGCTCTGGGGAGGTCCCCAGACAGATTGGATCCTACAAGCAGAGATCATGCAGAAGCAGGAACCAGATCTGTCGCAATCAGTAGGGACAATGAGAATCATGGCCCCCTGGTCCTGTTGGAGCTTCAGAAGAATCCTCGACACCAGTGGAAGCGGAGGGTATGCATACAGGAGGCCCTTGCCCCAATGGTGGGCAAAGGCTTCCTATGCTGACTTGCCATTCTCCCTGAACAGGGAGCAGAACTGATGTACCTTCTTGTAGGGGGAGCAAAAAGATCCATGTCTGGGGTTCCCCAGAGATAGAATATCTAATTTGCAACCTCCTGCTTCAGGAACCACTTATGGAAGCAGAAGGAATGACTCAGGCTGTCAGCCACCACATTCTCGGTCCCCAGCAAGTACATGGCATGGAGCAGGATGCCCTGGGACAGAGCCCACAACCAAATCTGGACTGCTTCTTGACAGAGGAGGAACAATCTCATGCCTTCCTGCTTGTTTAGATACCACATTACCACCTGATTGTCGGTCTGAACAAGGACCATCTTGTTGGCCAGGCAATCCTGAAATGCCCACAATTCATACCGGAGCTCCAGGAATTTTATCTGACATTGCTCTTCCTAAATCGACCACCGACCTTGGGTGTGGAGACCCACAACATTTATTTATTTATTTATTTATTAACTTTTAATATACCGACATTTGTAGAACACATCACGCCAGTTTACAATTAACTCAAAGAAAGGAAAATTACATTTAACGGGGGATGGGGCTAGGAGAGCAGGCAAGAAAAGGGGAGAAAAGAAGGGCATGGAACGAGAGGGACTAAAAGTAGAATATTGAAATGAAGTAAAGAGGAGAAAGTGGAGAGGAACCAAAATAGCTATAGAAACTTACTATATTTACATCATTGGGAGAGTACATAAAGTAACAGGGCTAGCTATATACATAAATATATTGCTAGGCGAGTTCTGCGAGGCAGGGTGGGCCTTGTCTAGGTTTGGTTAGTATCTGGGTAGGCCTGTTTGAAAAGCCATGTCTTGATGCCTTTTTTAAAGTTGCATAAGGATGGTTCTAGACGGAGATCAGTGGGGAGTTCCAGAGGGAGGGGTCCAGCAATGGAGAAGGCTCTTTCTCTAGTGAGGGTAAGGGTGCAGTTTTGAGGGATGGGGTGTGAAGGGTGCCTGCAAGGGAGGTTCTGGTGGTGTGGTTAGAGGATTGGAAACATGGCAGTTCTTTGAGCCACGGAGGGTTGTCTTTGTAAAGCGTGTTGTGTAGGATGGTGAGAGTTTTGTATTGAATGCGGAAAGGGATGGGAAGCCAGTGCAGATTCTTTAGAATGGGGGTGATGTGGTCCCTTTTACGGGTGTTGGTTATGATTCTCGCCATTGAGTTCTGCAGTATTTGCAAGGGTTTAATAGTTGATGACGGGAGGCCTAAAAGAAGGGAATTGCAGTCATCCAGTTTAGATAGAATGGTCGTTTGCAGAACTAGGTGGAAGTCCTGGGTGTGGAGGTGGGGCTTAAGTTTTTTAAGGATGTGGCGTTTGTAGAAGCCCCCCTTTAATAGAGACTTAATGTGGGGTTTGAAATTTAGGCATTGATCTAGTGAGACGCCTGGGTTTCTTACGGAGTGCAGTGGGGTAAGGGCTGAGGCAGAGTTATGAGGGGTGGATTTAGATGTGTGTTCCGGTTGCTTAAAGATGATGAGCATTTCTGTTTTAGATGCATTTAGTGCAAGGTGGAGGTTAGATAGTAGGGAATTGATGGAAACAAGGCAAGATTCACAGAATTGCAGGGATTCCATGAGGGTTTTTTGAATAGGGATAAGGATTTGCACATCATCAGCATACAGGAAAAACTTCAGGCCTAGGTCAGAGAGTAGGTGGCAGAGTGGTAAAAGGTAAATATTGAATAGGGTGGAGGATAGCGAGGAACCTTGGGGAACACCTTGTGTAAGTGGAATGTGCGATGATTCAGTCCTATCAATTTTTACTAAGTATTCTCTGTGGGAGAGATAGGATGAAAACCATGATAGTGCTGAGTCGGCGATGCCTACTTCTGCCTGGCGGGAATTGAGGATTTGGTGGTTGACAGTATCAAAGGCTGCCGAGATATCTAGGAGGACAAGTAAATATGATTTGCCTTGGTCCATGCCTATGAGGATGTGGTCTGTAATTGCTAGTAAGAGATTTTCAGTATTGCGACCTTTGCGGAAACCAAATTGTGATGGGTGTAGGATACTGTGGTCTTCAAGGAAGTCAGTGAGTTGCGTGTTGAAAACCTTTTCAAGGATTTTGGAGATGAAAGGCAGGTTGGATATAGGCCGGTAGTTTGCTGGGTCAGTGGGGTCGAGGGAGGGTTTTTTGAGGAGGGGCTTGATGACAGCAAGTTTAAGAGAGTCTGGGACGTTACCAAAAGCAAAGGAGCAATTAACTATGTCAGCTAAGGGTTTTGTAATGGCAGTGGGGATAGAGAGGAGGGTTTTTGAGGGGATTGTGTCTGAAATGTGTGTAGCAGGTTTCATCTTTTTCAGGATGGATTCAATCTCCAAAGATGATGTAAGGTCGAGAGACCCAAAATTGACTCCGTTGTTATTTAGGTGCGGAGAGGTGGAGGAAGGATTGGTGGGGAAGCGAAGGAGAATATTGGTGATTTTATTCTGGAAGTACTTAGCTAGTATTTCGCATTTATCTTTGGCGTTTTCTTCGTGGGAGGTGGGAGGGGTGGTCTTTGTGAGATCCGCAACATATGAGAAAAGGGCATTTGAGTTGAACTGATAATCATGAATTTTAGCTGAGTAGAAATCTCGTTTGGCTTGGAGAGTGGCTTGACGGTAGGTGTGCAGTATATGTTTGTAAGCTGTTTTGTGTGAGGGGGAGGGTTGTCTACGCCAGATGCATTCTTTAGCTCTGAGGTCCTGTTTTATCTTTTTTAGTTTACTGGTGTACCACAGTTTTCTATCTGTTCGCGACAGTAGCTAGGCCTAGAAATTGTGTGAGGGGTGAAATCATAATGGGCACTAATGATTTGTGAGAACTGGAAAGGTGTGGGATGGCTGGGTGAATTTTGCGCAGGGAGGGGTGGTGCCAAATAGGTATAGTCAGGTGACACATTTCAGTTAACAAGGTGGGTGGGGTGCAAGAAGTCTGCAGGGAATGCGGAAAAGCAATTAAATAAGTGAATAACAGAATTGGCAATACTACAGGAAAACAGTGTGGGAGACTACAACTAATTGAGGCTGAGCCTAAATAAGCATATCACAGAACTTATTAAAATACAGAAGGCAGAGCTATTATTAGGCCAAATATAAAAGAAAGGACTGCAACTTAATAATCAGATAACAAGGCTAGCCAAACTAGGTGGCAACATAGTAATTAGTACTGGTGATTAATGCAGCAAAGGGTACAGGTGGAAAGCATCCGTGGTGAGGATGCCTGAAAGGTGACCCCCAACCTCTAAGTTGGTTAGGGTCTCCCACCATGATAACAACTCCCAGAGCGGAGGAGTGACCGGACATGCATCCGAAGGTCCTGGGTGGCCTGATGCCACTGGGACCACAGCGTCCACTGCGCCCTGCACATGTGCAGCTGAGCGAAGGGGGTGACATGGACGGTCGCCTCCATGTAAACCCAAGAGCTGCAGCATACGGTGCACAGAGAGCTGGTGACTCTGAGAGATCGTTGCAGCCAGAGACATTAGGCTGAGTTCCCGGTCCCGGGGCAAAAATGCTCGAGCTTGAGCTGTGTCAAACCTGGCACCAATGAAATCCACTGCAGGGACAGCAGCAGCTGAGACTTTGGGTAACTGACCAGGAACCCCAAGGTCTCCAAAACCCGAATGGTGGAGCACAGAAATTGCAGTGCACCCTGCCTGGTGGCGCTCTTGATGAGCCAATCATCCAGGCAGGGAAAAACCTGCACTCATTGTCTCCATAGGTGAGCACCTACATCCGCCAGACACTTTGTGAAGACGCGGTGTGCTGACGCCAGGCCGAAAGGCAACATCCGGTACTGAAAATGGTTCTTGCCCACCACAGATCGGAAGTACCTCCAATGGACATGGAAAATCATGATATGGGCATAGGCGTGTTTCAGATCGAGGGAGCAAAGCCAGTCTCCCCTTCGCAGGAGAGGGATTAGGGCACCTAGGGAGACCATCTTGAACTTTTCCCTTACTAGGTACTTGTTCAAGGCTCTCAGGTACAAAATAGGCTGGAGGCTTCCTGTTTTCTTGGGAATCAGGAAATACCTGGAATAAAACTGATTTGGTGGAACAGGTTTGACTGTCCTGGCCATTATAAGGGTGGAGAGCTCCATCAACAGTATTTTCTGATTCTCCGAAAACCCCCAAGAGGGGAATGGAGGAGAGTCTGGAGGAACCCTTTGAAATTTTAACCTGTACCCCTTACGCACGATGGATAGGACCCCACTGGCCCGAGGTGACAACCAGCCAGCAGTCCGCAAAGAACCACAGTCGGCCTCTGACTGGCAGATCTGTCATCGAGGGTACGGGTAGCTAGCTTATACTCCCTTGTGGCCAGTCAAAACCCAGTGGCAGTGCTCTGTTGGGGTGCTGGCTGTGCTCAAGGAGTAAGCAGCTGCCGGAAGCATGTCCTGGGCACGGCCTGCTGAGACTTTGCCCTGACCACCGGAGGGTAGTATTTTCTCGGGAGGTAAAAAGGACATCTAGGTCCTGTCATTGAGGACTTCTTGCTAGAGGACCGTGGGTCAGAGGTGCTGGCTGAAATATGCTGGAGGGTCTTATGATGATCCTTCATCTGTGTCACTGCCTCCTTAATTTTAACTCCAAAGAGATTCTCTCCAATGCAGGACAAGTCCACAAGACTCTCCTGCACCTCTGGACGGAGGTCAGAGGCCCAAAGCCAAGCCATGTGCCGAGCATCTATGCCTGTTGCAGCCACTCTGGCCGCTGTCTCAAAAACATCATAGGTGGACTGGACCTCATGCTTGTCACACTCCAAGCCCTGTTGGACAACTTTCAGAAAGTCCTCCTGAAGCTATTGTGGGAGACACTCCACCAGACCCTGAATCTGCTTCCACAGATTCCTGGAGTACTAGCTAATATACAACTGGTAACAGGCAATCCAGGCCACCAGCATAGAGCCCTGGAAGACCTTCCTTCCCAGGCATCCAGGACCCTGTGATCACGGCCTGGAGGAGCCAAAGCATGGGTCCCAGACCTTTTTGCCTTCTTGAGGGCTGATTCCAGCACCACAGACTGGTGTGGAAGCTGATGCTGCTCAAAGCTCATGGTAGGCTGCACTAGGTACACCACATTGGTCTTCTGGTTCACCGGGGGTACCAAAATGGGGTGTTCCCAAAGCCGAACAAACAAGTCCTTGAAAATGTCATGTACGGGCACCGCCACCACCTCTTTGGTTGCATCCACAATTTGGAGGAACTCCAGCTTCTTGTGCCTGGAATCCTCCTCAGTGAGGAGCTGGATGATCTCCACCATGATCTGCACAAAACAGGCAAATGTCAAATTCCCTGGTAGAGATCAATGCCTCTCCTCCAGGGAAGATGGCTCAGAGGGCAGGTCCTTGGAATCCTCCAGAGATATGGACGCATTCTCCCAGGGGCCAAAAGGGATGTCCTCCTCACTCAGGCCACCCAGGGACACTGAAGGAGCCCTAGCTACACCCTTAGGAAGAGACCCCAAAGGCACAGAGAACCCCCCACAGGCAGACACCTCAGGTGCCGGAGGCACCTAAGTAACCTGGTCTCCTGAGGGAACAGGGGGTTCCAAGGGCTGTGGAGCGGAGGAACCCAGGCAATGCCAGACGTGGAGTTTTCCGCAGAAGCAGACAATTGGTCCTGACAGCTCTCCCTCATCCAAGGAATTGGACACTGGAATAGCCTCCAATGGAGGCAGCATTGGTGTCCCCGGGGCAATGGCTGTGTGAGCAGTACACCAAGGAGCAAGTTCAAATGCTCCAACAATGGTGCTAGCATCAATGGAGCAGGCTCCGGTGGTGGTGGTGGCTCCAATGGGGCCTGCAGCTCCATGCCTTGTAGGGCTCAGCCAACTGCCAACAATACTCTGTGCTCCAACTTTTCCTCAAATGCTGACGAAGATAAGACAGCTTGAAGAGGAGGAGGAGGCGAGATCAGGTCCCCTTCAGAGTCCCGAGGGGGACTGGTGCCCATCACCAGAAACGTTGGGGATCACCTCAGATCCGGGCATTGCTTCCACGGCTCGGGGTCTCGGTTGATGTTGGTGCCTTCCCAAGCTTAGACTCATGCAAGGACAGCAACTGATGACAGTGTTTTCTCAAATTCCCCCGATGCTTGGCACAGTCTTTCTCCAGAGCCGAAGGAGATGGTGACAATCCAGGCCTGAAACGAGAGGAAACTGAAAGAGGCTGGTCCCCAGCACCTATTTCGCCCTAGGAAGCTGGTGGTGGAGAAGATAACATGGGACCAGTAGCCACCAGGTCCTCCTTTCCTTGAGGTGTTGATGCCCCCAACGCCGAGGTCAAGGGCTCAGACTTCCTGGAGCCAAACAACTTCTCCGATTTATCAAGGTGCACATCAGGGCACAGAATGCACATCCTCAGCCATCATGCGTTGCCCCCAGGCATAAAATACAGACCTCGTGGGAGTCTGTGATAGACATAGTCTGGGGGCATCGGTGGAAGCCTGAAGACACCATAAGAAAAATTAACCTGTGTGCGGTCAACGGCTGGCGGCCACTGGGGGATGGCACCATCAGAAATCAACCTTGAGGAATATATAAACTTAATGCTATGCCCGCTAGCTAAAGCTAGGGAAGATCTAGGGGCCCACGTGACAAAATGAGAAAAAATACTTGACTGTGGCAGTTTTCCAATCCAAAAACAGTACAAGCTCCATATCCACGAGACGAAAGCTCCGCAGAAAAAGAAACTGAAGAGGGACCCCGCATGGACACGTGGATAGTGGCATGCTGGGCATGCTCAGTGTGCCTAGTCAAAGTTCTAGAAACTTTGACAAAAGTTTTCCATGCCGGGCTCCATCTGATGATGTCACCCATGTGTGAGGACTACCATCCTGCTTGTCCTAGGAGAAGAAATCTGACATGCAAAATTTAGAATAAATTAAAGTCTGTGATTTTTATCAAGCAGGTTATAGACTTCAAAGCAACAGAAATAGTTACTGTTAGCTTAACTATAAAGTCATCTTCTTTCCATAGATACCAAACACATCAACTTTACAGCATATATAGCGTTCACTATTCAGAACACGGGTATCCTGTGCATATATTCAGTTTCTGTAAACTGTCAACTGCCAGTTAAACTGGTTTCATATTACAGCATTACCATGACATGGTTTAGGTTCTATAGTACTACAGCATAAATGAAGTACTATTCTAAACATGCTGCTAAAAATTACACGTGGCACATAAAATATTTTAAAGACTCGACTAAGTTTAAATTGGGTCTAAACAGGCCGATTTGTAAACAATCATTTGTATAGTTCATAAAACATAATATAGAAAAATGAATGTGTATTTGGAAACAAGGCAAGGAAGAAATACTCAAGAAATATTTGTCATGAAGGAACACAGCTTAAATTTGCTCTGATTTGAACTAATATATGAAGCATTAATAAATTCAGTGATTTAGTATGAACTCAACCATATTTTTGTTAAAAATGTTACTTTAAAATAATCCTGTGACTATTTGTACTATAGAAAGCTGTGATTTTGGAAACATCAGTTTTAAGCATTAATCCTCTTTTTGTTGTATTAATATGGTGCTCACAATTGATTCCCAGCAAACTTGGTTTCTCATATCACTATAAATGTAGCTTCATAAGTGAAATTGCAGTGATATCAATGCAGGAATTTCATGTCTACACTAAGATCAGAAGCCACGAGGCCAATATTCAATAGGCCATTTAGTGGACAAATTATCCAGCTAAAGTTAGCTGGATAACTTGTCCCATATATTCAGCAGGATAAACAGGAAAATAGCCAGGTAGGTTTATAAGTTCTCTGGCCCTCTGTGGTCGGGTAACATGCTACTTAACTGTATATTTTTAAACTATATCTAGCTAAGTAGCACTGTCATAAAGCAACACATAAAGATGCCAGCGGCCCAATCCCTACCCTCTACCCCAAAATATCTTACAAAGGTCTTGTCAGGTCATGTTTTCCTAACATCTCAAAAGCTTTAAATGGTGCAGTGTCCCTCCCACCAATACCAGGGCCGGTGCAAGGGTATTAGGCACCCTAGGCAAACCTTACAGTCTGGCGCCCCCTCCCCATACACAATTTTAAATTATGCATTTATAACATATTTTACATGAAAAATGACATTCTGAGGTAAAATTAATATACAAGTTGTGATAATTTCATGCACTGTTGTGATGCCAAGAAGAAAACTTTGCATCTTGGCATTCATATAGCATCATACCTATTATGATATATTTCGGCATGGTCCTCCCGTATCAACACAATACTATCTGCCAACACTCAAAGAATAACAACCCTACCTAAGAAAAAGAATACCAAAAATATTACACCAGAATCTAAAATATCAATACACCTCCTATCAGGAAAACAGAACAGGCTAAGCTACTACAGATCTCTACAGAGAAACCACATGCTAAAAGAATGCTTCATCTCAGTCTTTGCATGCAGAACACAAACCCTCACCAAATACAGAATAAAGCCACATAAAGTATAAATAGAAATGTGCAGACAAAAACTGAACTGTAAAACGCATCATGCCAGACTCTATACAGTATAACAATGGAAAAACAAAAATTTCACCATTCCTCGTGAAACAAATCAATAAAATAAAGATATATAAATCATTAATCATAATTATAAAATCATACTAATAAAATAATTTCAAAACAGCTGATGAATAGAATATCCAATAATTAAAGACTCATGCAAATTTTGAAAGCTTTATCAAACACCAATAAAATATTTCAAACAGCAGACACATCACATACTACCCAATAATTAAAATGATAGTCAATCAAGAAAAATGAACTTAAAAAGCCACCTTTACTTACCCTCTCCAGCAGTTCTCCTACTCCTTTCCCTTGCAGGCCATACCAGAAGCAGCAGTAGCTACTGAAGCTGTCCACACAGACCTCTTCCTTAGGGACCACAACCAGTCTCTTCTCTCTCTCACACACACACCAGTCACACCCTCAGGACCAGTTTTTGTCTCTTACACACCAATCTCTCCCCAACCAGTCTCTCTCTCTCTCTCTCTCTCTCTCTCACACATACACACACCAGTCATCTCCCTGATCAGCCTTTCTCACACATACACACGTCACCTCTCTGGTCAGTCTCTCTCAATCACACATGCTCTCGCTCTCTCTTACTTACACACAGGCTTTCAATCACACACATGCTCTATTTCACTTACACACAAGCTCTCAATCACACACATGTTCTATCTCACTTACAAACAGGCTCAATCACACACATGCCCTCTCTCACAGCCACAAGCCAGCCAAAAACATGTTCCATCTCTCTCGTGCACACACATTGACGCACAGAAGCACCCTCAGACTCACATATACAGCACACACATACAGAAGCACCCTCCCTGTCTCACATACATATTACACTCTCACAGAAGCACCTTGCTTTCAGACTTGCAGCATTTTTCACTGTGATGCTCCCAACCGTTAAATAAGAAAACCACCTTCCTATCAAAAGGCAAAATGACACCCTTCCTTCAGGTTCTGTCCTCCCAAGGGACAGCCACCCATACAGTATAGCTTCTCTTGTTTTACGCTTCCAGGCAATAAAGCAAGTGTCTTTCTTCAAACTATCAGTCGTATGATTGATTATTCATGTGGGAGATAAGGAACAAAAAGACATCCTTAGTCGGCTTCCCTTTTAAATGGGAAGATTCCAGTCTTAGTCATTTAAAAATATACATTTTCTAAAGGCTTTAAAAAAAAAAAAAAAAAAGCAAAACCATTTCAGATTCTATTCTAGTCTTCATGCTTAAATTATGCTTAAAAAAACAAAACAAAAAAAAACCCCACCTGGCATCAGTATCTTAAATTTGTGATTTTGCTGAGATGAACATTTTAAATACTTTAATTTTTTTTGCTTTAGTATTTGTCTCTACCCACTTTAAGTTAAATTTTATTTTCCAGAAGAGGGATGCTTAAAATTTAGTAATTTTATCTTTCATCCAACTTTTCAAAAGTTCAGGTATATTTATTATAATATTTCATTTTTTTAAACTGCCAGATTCCTTTCTCACATATACACACACTCACAGAAAGAAGATCGGCGCCGAGACTTAGGGGGCGCCGTGGCAGGCAGCCAGCTCCCGACTCGCCCTGCCTCCCCCTGAGTGCCACCCTCCCGACTCCCCCCTAGTGGTCCAGCGGAGGTCCCAGGAGCGATCTGCCGCTCCCGGGGCCTAGGCTGCCACTAAGCAAAATGGCGCCGGTGGCCTTCAGCCCCTACCATGTGACAGGGGCTACCGGTGCCATTGGTTGACCCCGTCACATGATAGGGGCTGAAGGTAACCGGCACCATTTTACTTAGTGGCAGCCGAGGCCCCGGGAGTGGCAGATCGCTCCCGGGACCTCGGCTGGACCACTTGGGGGGTGTTGGGAGGGTGACACTCGGGGGGAGGCAGGGCGAGTCGGGAGCTGGCTGCCTGCCGCGGCGCCCCCTAAATCTCGGCGCTTGGTCTCCATCTAGGCGAGTCAAAGGCTGGCAGAATTTTGAAAGGGCACTTTTTGCCCTTTCAAAATTCTGCTGCCTGCCGTGGCGCCTCCTAAGTCTCGGCACAGGCCTAGCTCGCCTAGTGGTTCCGCCGGCCCTGCCCAATACCTTCTTTTTTATTGCCAGAAGCAAGGGACGCTCTGCCCCATTTCTGGCATCTCAGGTGCTACGCTAAGAAAGGCTACACTGGAAGCACTTTATGTCCAACCCAACTCTATACCCATATAGAGTCCAACAGGATAAAGATCATACAAGAGACTAAATGCTCAGTAGAATCTATATGGGTAGAAATCCCATGTGTGTTGGGTAAGAATATAGTGATAGGAGTACACTACCGTCCACCTGGACAAAATGGTCAGACAGATGATGAAATGCAAAGAGAAATCAGGGAAGCTAACCAATTTGGCAGTGCAATAATAATGGGAGTGTTGGGTTTGTGGCATATTGTGGACTCTTGGTCGAAGTGGCAATGACTCCTCCCACGGGGAGGGGCCCCGTGGGGAACCACAATGATTGGCTAGACTCTAGTAAGCAGACACTGAGGAAAGAAAGCTTTATTATACTGCTGTTGAAGAGTTGAATCTTGCCCAAGGAATGGACAAAACTGTAGTCCAGCGATAACACAGTAAGCTCAGAAAGTCTCTATAGTTGATGGTCTCACCCAGATGTAGCAAAGGTGTGGCAGTGTTCCGCAGCACGGGATAAGCCGAGCACCTGAAGGGTGGAATGAAGAGCTGGAGCGTAGTGATACTCACAGAGTAGCAGTGCTGATATTTCCTTCGGTAGTTGAATGAAGAGAGGGACCCAAGGTCTGAGATGCAAGATACCCTGAGTAGAGTAGGCCCTCGAGGAGAGAGTACCTAGGAGCATTGAGGGTTCCTGAAAGAAAGCAGACAGGACCCCCAAGGAGCGGGTGTCCTTAAGGTTAGGCAGATTAACCCCGGAGGGCAAGTAGAAGTGAGATACCCTGGAGGGTAGTGTGGAATCCAAGCGAGAGGCTTAGAAGCGGTCAGAGCAGCAAAACCGAAGTTCTTGCTAACTCGTTGAATTGGAGCGGATCGGAGGTTTAAATACCCGGAGGTACTGACGTCATGCAGTGGGGCCACCCCCGAGGTTCCCGTCATGACATATTCAAAAACGTAGGCAGCGTGCTTGCGCGTGCCTTAGGAGGCCTCAGGAAGAAGTATGGTGGATGAGGATGCCCATGCTGGCTCGGAGATGCCGAGGGTTTCGGCAAACAGCAGCGGAGGCAGCCATCCTTCCGAGGGAGGAGGAAAAGGGTAAAAGAGGTGAGGCAGAGCGGTCGCAGCCATCTGCGACCGACGAACGCAACAGGGAGATTTTAATTACCCCAATTTTGACTGGGTAAATGTAACATCAGGACTTGCTAGAGACATAAAGTTCTTGGATGTAATAAATGACTGCTTCATGGAGCAATTGGTTCAGGAACCAACAAGAGAGGGAGCTATTTTAGATTTAAATTCTTAGTGGAACGCAGGATTTGGTGAGAAAGGTAACGGTGGTGGGGCCACTTGGCAATAGTGATCATAACATGATCAAATTTAAACTAATAACTGGGAGGGGGACAATAAGTAAATCTATAGCTCTAACACTAAATTTTCAAAAGGGAAACTTTGATGAAATAAGGAAAATAGTTAGAAAAAAACTGAAAGGTGCAGCTGCAAAGGTTAAAAGTGTTGAACAGGCATGGACATTGTTTAAAAATACAATCCTAGACGTGCAGTCCAGGTGTATTCCACGCATTAAGAAAGGTGGAAGGAAGGCAAAACGATTCCCGGCATGGTTAAAAGGTTTTAGCCAAAAAAACATCCTTCAAAAATTGGAAAAAGGATCCATCTGAAGAAAATAGGGTAAAGCATAAGCATTGTCAAGTTAAGTGTAAAACATTGATAAGACAGGCGAAGAGAGAATTTGAACTGAAGTTGGCCATAGAAGCAAAAACTCATAATAAAAACTTTTTAAAATATATCCGAAACAAGAAACCTGTGAGGGAGTCGGTTAGACCGTTAGAGGGGTTAAAGGGGCTCTTAGGGAAGATAAGGCCATTGCAGAAAGACTAAATTAATTCTTTGCTTCTTTGTTTACTAATGAGGATGTTGGGGAGATACCAGTTCCGGAGATGGTTTTCAGGGGTGATGAGTCAGACGAACTAAACCAAATCACTGTGAACCTGGAAGAGGTAGTAGGCCAGATTGACAAACTAAAGAGTAGCAAATCACCTGGACTGGATGGTATGCATCCTAGGGTACTGAAGGAACTCAAAAATGAAATTTCTGATCTATTACTTAAAATTTGTAACCTATCATTAAAATCATCTATTGTACCTGAAGATTGGAGAGTTGCCAATGTAACCCCAATATTTTTTTTAAATTTTTTATTTCTGAATTTTCAATACAAATAAAATATTTGTTTACAACAGAATAGAAACTTGATTAGTCATTAAAGATAACATTCTTACAAAGCTTATAAACCATAAAGTTATTCCATAATGGCTAAACTATAATCTCAAACTTCTCTTATTGGGGGGTTTAGATTTGAGGAATAATAACAACAAATTAAAAGAAGAAATGGTATAGCCCTGAACAAGAGCAGTTAATTTTCTTTAACGATTCTCTATGAGGCACCATTGGCAGAAAAAGAATCAATAAAATCTCTTAAATGCTCAGGTGCAAAGAAAATGTAACAACCACTCCCCTTCCTTACAATACATTTGCAGGGGTAGCGCAACATAAACGTTGCGCCTAAAGAAACTGTCTCCTGCCTCATACTTAAAAAGGTTTTACGCCTTTCTTGAGTGATCTTTGAGATGTCTGGGAACATGCGTATAATTATACCATGAAAGGGGGTGTTTAAATGCTGAAAATACTTAGACATGATTTTGCTGACATCCTGTTCGCAATTAGTGTAACAATCAATGTAGCACATTCAATAATTTCTATTGTAGAGGATTCAAGGAACATAGTAAGATTATCTGCATCAAATTGATTTTGCTCTTGTGGAACATTTTCCCCTAGTGTAACCCCAATATTTAAAAAGGGCTCCAGGGGTGATCTGGGAAACTATAGACCAATGAGCCTGACTTCAGTGCCAGGAAAAATAGTGGAAACTATTCTAAAGATCAAAATCATAAAGCATATAGAAAAACATGGTTTAATGGAACACAATCAACATGGATTTACTCATGGGAAGTCTTGCCTAACAAATCTGCTTCATATTTTTTGAAGGGGTTAATAAACATGTAAATAAAGCTGAACCAGTAGATGTAGTGTATTTGGATTTTCAGAAGGCTTTTGACAAAGTCCCTCATGAGAGGCTTCTAAGAAAACTAAAAAGTCATGGGATAGGAGGTGATGTCCTTTGTGGATTACAAACTAGTTAAAAGACAGGAAACAGAGTAGGATTAAATGGTCAATTTTCTCAGTGGAAAAGGGTAAACAGTGGAGTGCCTCAGGGATCTGTACTTGGACCGGTGCTTTTCAATATATTTATAAATGATCTGGAAAGGAATACGATGAGTGAGGTTATCAAATTTGCGGATGATACAAAATTATTCAGAGTAGTTAAATCAGAAGAGGATTGTGATTGTTATAATCTGGTATGTTTGTGGACCCTGGATCGTACTGAGAGCTGACTCCACCCACAGGGAGGAGCCTGTGTGGACTCACTATGATAGGCATGGCCTCAGCTGAGACAGGCACAGATGTAAGAGACTTAATTATATTGGAAACGTGGATATAACCCACAGGGTGGAGAAAAGACACAGTCCAAAGTAGTAAGGCTGCTCAATGATGATATCCCTGGTAGTGGCCCGCAGAGCGGGGTACACCAGGGAATTCCTCTCGTGGTGATATACCTCTCAGAGTAGATCCGGTAGTGGCCCGCAGTGCAGGGTATGCCGAGGATCAGCGAGTAGTAGTTTAGAGAGGTGCAGGAGATCAGCAGCACAATGTAGATTATGGTACTCACTCCATAGTGTAGAAAATTGGCTGGGATAAGCACGATAGTGGCCTGAGGCTCAGGGTACACCGGCAGTTCCGTCAGCAAGATGGTAGAATTGAGAGTAGCACTCACAAGGCTGAACAGGCAGGGTCCCAATGAGGAAGAATGGATTCTCCAGGCCAGAAGGCCCTCCAAGGAGCGGATAGCCAGAACATAACAAGGACCCCGAGAAGCGGGTACCTAAGGCATTCTAAGTCCAGGAGTTCAGCAACCAGTTCATAGTGAAGCGAAGTGTCTCCAAAGGAGTGGGATAAGCAGGAAGGAAGTCCTTGCTAACTCGTAGGAAGCACAGGCTGGATGGTATAAATACACTTGGCGGGTGACGTCTTGCAGAGTGGACGGTCCCGAGGTTCCTGCCATGACATGAATAAGAGAGGGTCTGGCGTGCGCGCATACCCTAGGTAATCCCCGATTCAAGATGGCGGACGGGATCTCCCACGCCATCCCGGGGATGCCGAGGAAGTCGGTGTTTGCAGGCTGAGGACGCCATTGCTCCAAGAAACGCTGGTGCAGGGAAGAGAGGTGAGCAGCAAAGGTGATACATTACAGGAGGACCTTGCAAGACTGGCAGATTGGGCATCCAAATGGCAGATGAAATTCAATGTGGACAAGTGCAAGGTGTTGCATATAGGGAAAAATAACCCTTGCTGTAGTTACACAATGTTAGGTTCCATATTAGGAGCTACCACCCAGGAAAAAGATCTAGGCATCATAGTGGATAATACTTTGAAATCATCGGCTCAGTGTGCTGCAGCAGTCAAAAAGCAAACAGAATGTTAGGAATTATTAGGAAGGGAATGGTTAAAAAAACAGAAAATGTCATCTGTATCGTTCCATGGTGAGACCGCACCTTGAATACTGTGTACAATTCTGGTCGACGCATCTCAAAAAAGATATAGTTGCGATGGAGAAAGTACAGAGAAGGGCAACCAAAATGATAAAGGGATTGGAACAGCTCCCCTATGAGGAAAGGCTGAAGAAGTTGGGGCTGTTCAGCTTGGAGAAGAGACGGCTGAGGGGGGGGAGGGGGGCTATGATAGAGGTCTTTAAGATCATGAGATGTCTTGAATGAGTAGATGTGAATAGGAAAGTGTATTTCAGATAATAGAAAGACCAGGGGGCATTCCATGAAATTAGCAAGTAGCACATTTAAGACTAATTGGAGTAAATTATTTTTCACTCAACGCACAATTAAGCTCTGGAATTTGATGCCAGAGGACATGGTTAGTGCAGTTAGTGTAGCTGGGTTCAAAAAAGGTTTGGATAAGTTCTTGCAGGAAAAGTCCATTAATTGCTATTAATCAAGTTTACTTAGCTAATAGCCACTGCTATTAATTGCATCAGTGGCATGGGAGCTTCTTGGTGTTTGGTACTTGCCAGGTTCTTGTGACCTGGTTTGGCTTCTATTGGAGACAGGATGCTGGGCTTGATGGACCCTTTATCTGACCCAGCAGGGCAATTTCTTATGTTCTTATGTTCTTACGCTTCCAATGCTGCCTCTCTTAGAGCAGGGCTGGAGGCGCCAGAAGCAGAGCAGAGGGTCCCTTGTTCCCGGCAATATCGGGAGTGTCAGGGCGAAGTGTGCTATCCTTGCGGTTGGGAAGGAGGGAAGGGAGGGGCAGGCTGATATTTCAATTTATAAAACACTGGCATAGGGGGATTCTGCACCATTTAAAGGTTTTGAGATGTGAGGAGAACTTGGCCTGATTGGGTCTTTATAAGATATTTTTTCGGGGGAAGAGGGATTGACTTGCTGACATCTTTATTTGTTTGCTTTTGATTCTTTCTGACAGTATTACTTAACAGGATACTTATTAAAGATATCCAGTTAAGTAGCACGTTATCCAGTCACACAAGACCGGATAACTTTAGAACTGTTCGAAAGCAGGTCTAAAGTTATCCAGCTAATCTAGATGGATATATATTCAGCTCAGATAGTTGGATAACTCAAACCCTTTCATGAATAACACCCCTGAAATGCCCCTTTTTTCCGGCTAAATTATAGCTGGATTACTTATCCAGCTATAATTTAGATGGCTGAGTGGCTGAATACACCACATTTGCCATTTAAATGGATAACTTGTGAGTTATCCATCTAAATGGCTTTTGAATATCTACCTATACATTCCCATTAGTGCTGAAGTAAATTAAAAATAAAAAGGACTTTTATTTTAAATAGATGCAGTTTCCAAAATCAAAGCTTTACATAATAATTGCAGTGTTTAAATATACTACAAGGTATTTACAAGGTAAATTTCAGGCTGAATTGCACTATCCCAAAATGAATGCACACTCACCAAACTTGCTCACCCCAAGATTAATGGAGTAGAGGAAACTTCATCAGTTTATTTAATGCCACAAATCACCATAAAGTCACCAATACATCTTTTGAGCAGCAGGGTACCCCCAACAAGGTAAAGTGAAGGCTACAGGAAGACAGCCATATTGTTAGTGGCATGTATTTGCATGTAAGGTGATTTCTGGCACTCTCATGTGTCCAAAACAATGCTGCATAATGCCCTACTTCCTTTTTATCTAGATTTTCCTGCTCCATCTTCATAAGTTCCCTCCCCATCAGCATTCTCCCCATAAATTCCCCTCTCCTCCTCTTCAGAATCTTTCCTTACTTGCTTCAGATTTGTATTGCTTCTCTACTTTCAGCCCCAGGTTTCCCCCTCACAGCTTTTTCACCTTTCTTCTGCTCTTTTTTCCTTCATTTCTTTGCTTAGATTTAAAAAGCAAATAGATAAATCTCTCTGTTCCAAAGTTCTCCCACTTATCCTATACCTCTTATGTCTTTTTGTAGTATCAGATTACAGTCAAGCTCAACAGGGTCTTCTTTCCTTACTGATTCTGCCAAGCCCATCCCCTTGGCTGTGATTTTGGTAGATACATGGTAGGTGTCATGATATAATTGTGGATGCTGGGCTATGTAAAGGGTCACTATTGGGTGGCATGGGGGGAATGAATTTGGCAGTAAAGAAGAAGATTACTGAGAGAATCAAGTTGTCATGAGTACTGGTGTCAACAGTAAAAGTTCCTGTTTTAGTGAATCACCTCTAATTTCTTCTTTGAGGTCATGGCCGATTCCTACGTCACTAGGAAAAACATGAATTCATGTACTTCATTAATTAGCTGGCATGCCTGTGCTGAAGTTACTTGTTATATGGTTGCCGGTGGTGAGCTGGCAACTCACAATTTCGTGACCTGATATTCTCTAAAAATTCTGCTTAGCCAAAATACAAGTGGTGAACTAGTCAATGAAAATGAAGGTGGTAAACTTCTCAGTAATTATACATCTATGTCAAAAAAACGTTTTCACATTGAAAAATTATGCAGCTTTCTTCCTTTAAGATATTTTATTGGATGTCATTGAAATTAGATTTCAGTTATCTCCTGTAATTAATTTGATTGTTTCATGCTTGGTAATTTAATTCCTGAAACTTCAGTATATACTTTCATTTATATACGTTTCAGCTCTATTTGAGCATACTTTAGATGAACATGAGCCTCACATAGTATTTCTTAAACCCATCTGGCAAAATACAATATCCATAAAATTATTAATTGCACATTTCAGTATATCATACCCAAGAAAAAAAAAGAAAGAAAAGTAGACATTTTTATTATACATTTATTTACCTGCATGAATATTTAATATATTTAATTCTTTTTCCAAACCAGCTATTGTTTGTTGATCAGCAGCCTCATCCAGCAAAGGATCATCTTGTTCTGTTACATCAATGGATTCAATTTCTGAAATTTCAATAGCAGCTCTAGATAATGGTCGTGTAGCAGCAGTTTTTGGTCTAGGGCTTGGAGAACTTCTGGAACATTGCCTACCAGGATTTGCTGACAAACATCTTGGAGAGCTGTACCCTAAAATTAGTATTAAAAAAAAAAAAATTGATTCAATCTAATTACTAGTCTTAAATTTAATTAAAGGATCTGTGTAGGCATCCACATAGAGGTGTAGTGTGTGTGTGTGTGTGTGTCTGTGTAAACTGCTCTATTGTAATTACAGGAAAACATTCCAAAAAGAAAAAAAAGCACTGATGTGAAATTTATTATTAAAACATATTCTTTATTCATATACCATATGAATACCATATACCATACACAATAAAATAAATGAACAGTACCTGATATAGTAATAACTAATTCATATCTAGTGTAATGCATTAAGTTCAATTACAAAAACGATGCACTAATATATTTTCGAGGGATATGAATACCGTTAATAAATGAATAAGATATCATCTCTATCGAGACTTTTATGCCAAGTTGTTATCATTCAATATCTTCATAAGGAGGCTATCTCTAACCAATTATTGCTTGAAAATTTCTCAAAAACAAATTCTTACCACCAATGAAAGTATTTTCAGGAAGAAGAGGAAGGTTTCATACAATTTCATTATATCACTGCATCCAGCAGTGTATAGCAATTCTAATCATGAACCAACCTCCTCCAACCCGTTGCTGGGTTTTTTTAAATATATTTTTAGCGTGTGTAAATTTATAGTGAGTAATGTGAAGTAAAAAAACTCTTTTGTTAACTATATCTCACCAAACCGGTTTTTCTATGAGATATTTTTTCTGTTATCACAAGATGCCGAACTATTACCAAAAACGCCGACACATATGTTTTTTCGTAGTGCAGGAAAACTTCCCTTCAACTTATCTATATGTGGATTCATTAGTCATGTCCAAGTCCATGTCCCAACAGGGCATTGTTTCGAATCCTCGATTCTTCGTCAGGGGACGAGATTATATAGTCCAGTAATTGGTGATGTTCGGCATTTCCTCAAGTTTTAACCCGCCATTGATCTGGTCGCCATTTTAATTTAAATGTCCAGGTGAGCGTGAGTCTTATATCCGTACCTACTACTCCAAATCTAACCAATCCTAAAACACGTTGATGACGTGGTCTCTATGAGATTGCCCTGATGGTGTGCCTACGGACCTCCTTACTCTTCTATTACGCATGATGGAACATCTTAAAGTGTACACACCATGTTGTTAAACCTTTTTTCCAAAAAATACTCATGTGATGGCGTTTATAACACATTTTGTATCAAAGAAACATGGTGTTTATGTTCATTAAATGAGGGTGTTCCATTCTAATTTCTCATTCAGTCCCTGTGGGAATTGCGTACCCAATGTAAAAATCCAGTAAGCTTCCCTCAAATCCAGCATATGTCTGCAATCTCCCCCACACGAAGTTGTCAACACTTGGTCAATGATAGTCCACTTAATTTGTGTAAATGAATGTTCATATTGAATACAATGAGATACTATTGGGGCTGTTGAATTTAAATTGAATTTAAAATTATTTTTTTCAAAGATGCAATCGCCGCCTATTAGCGTCATATCTTTAGTACATAATCCATCTAAATGGAATCCTTCTGGTCCGATGGACCCCATCATAAAGACATACCAACAAATGATCTTACGTGATCTCAGCCAATACGAAGAGAGTAATCCCAAATGGAGATACAACTTGCCACAGTCATTAAGGACTGCATTAAAATCATTGGCACAATCAACAGATTTAATAATAAAACCCGCCGAGAAAGGCAGTGCCATTGTACTACAGAACAAAATCGACTATGATACAGCAATGATTCATCATGTGAGTGATCAGAAATATTAATGTGTCTTGACTGTCGATCCGACAGAGGGGTTAAGCAAACAAATAACATCATTGGTGGAAGCTACAGTAGTATTGACAGATAAGGAGCGGAGTTTTCTTATAGTTCCCCATCCTAGGATCCCGGTTATATATGCCGTACCTAAAATCCATAAAAACATTTTGAAACCTCCGATACGACCTATAGTATCTTTAAACAGTGCTGTCCTTGAACCTCCGGCGATATTTTTGGATCGTATTCTTCAACCGTATGTACAAGAGATGCAATCTTATACAAAGGACACCATTCATTTTTTACAACAGATCCAACAGGTGTCATTGGATCCACAGAAACAGTACTAGGGATGTGAATCGTGCTTCGGATGATTGAAAATATCGTCGATATTTTCAAAATCGTCAAAATCAGGGGCTCCCCCAAAACGATAGAAAAACCCTACGATATTGATCGTGGGGGTTCCCTTATCATTTTGGGGGAGAGCGGGGAAAACGGCACACAAAAATAACCCCTAAACCCACCCTGACCCTTTAAAACTAACCCCTTAGCTTCCCCCACCCTCCCGACACCCCCAAAAACTTTTTATAGGTACCTAGTGGTCCAGTGGGGGTCCTGGGAGCGATCTCCTGCTCCAGGCCGCCCTCCTGCTCCCGGGCCGTCGGCTGCCACTAATCAAAATGGCGCCATGTGACAGGGTATCCGTGTCATTGGCCGGACCCTGTCACATGGTAGGAGCACTGGATGGCCGGCGCCATCTTGTGCTCCTACCATGTGACAGGGGCTGACCAATGGCACCGGTAGCCCCTGTGACATAGTAAGGGCAAAGGCTATCGGTGCCATTTTGATTACTGGCAGCCGATGGCCCGAGTGCAGGAGTTCGCTCCCGGACCCCGGCTGGACCACCAGGGGCTTTTGACAAGTCTTGGGGGACCCTCCTCACCCCCACAAAACTTGCCAAAAGTCCAGCAGGGGTCCGGGTTTGCAAGTTTAGGGATCCCTGTTGGCACATACAACTGCCAACTTATACATGGCACAATTTGAAAAAACATACATCTACACATCAGACTGGTGGCAAGATATCATTATGTGGAGTCGTTATATTGATGACATTTTTTTCATTTGGAAAGGGTCTGAGGACCGGTTGAAAATATGTTGCACTTGGATAAACACCTTAAATCATTATTTACAGTTCACGGCAGAATGTTCTAATCAAACAATAACATTTTTGGATGTCTCAATAACATGTCAGCGGGACACACTGGCCACTACAGTATTCAGGAAACCCACAGACCGGAACAATTTACTCAGGTTTCATAGTCATCATGCCTATTCATTCAAATGTGGGTTACCCACGAGTCAATATTTCCAGATACGAAGGATTTGCTCTACATCCTCTGAGTATGAAATTCAAGCGGAGAAACTTAAGAGAAGATTTTTGCAACGTGGATATCCACAAAAAATAGTAAAACGTGCTTACAAACGGGCCAAATATTCTGATAGGCAAGCCTTGTTAACATACAAGCCTAAAAAACAGGAACCCAATTTGGTATGTGTGTTAAAACAAACCACGGTGTTTTCAGCCATTTCCACAGCCATCAGAAGACATTGGCATAAATTGGGGATTACAATATATTTCAAGAACCGCCATTGATAGTAACATCACGGGGTAACAATATTAAAGATCATTAAGTACACGCACAAGCAAAGACGTATGTGGATCAAGATAACAGCCATTTCAAATGTGGTCATGTAGTTATTGCAATAATTACATTGAGGGTCATGTATGGGAAGATTCAGTATCTGGGTATAGAGTGACATGGAAATCTCATACTACTTGTAATTCAAGTTATGTGATATATGCTCTACTCTGTAATTGTCCCAAAGTGTACATTGGGAGAACAACTAAAAACATGAGAGTAAGATTAAATGAGCATAAGTCCCACTTACATACCCAGAATCTAACAGCCCCGATAGTATCTCACTGCATTCAATATGAACATTCATTTAAACAAATTAAGTGGACTATCATTGACCAATTTATGACAACTTTGGTATACATCCTAGGGTAGTGAAAGAACTCAAAAATGAAATTTCTGATCTATTAGTTAAAATTTGTAACATATCATTAAAATCATTCATTGTACCTGAAGACTGGAGGGTGGCCAATGTAACCCCAATATTTAAAAAAGGCTCCAGGGGCGATCCAGGAAACTATAGACCAGTGAGCCTGACTTCAGTGCCGGGAAAAATAGTGGAAACTATTATCAAGATTAAAATCGTAGAGCATATAGAAAGACATGGTTTAATGGAACACAGTCAACATGGATTTACCCAAGGGAAGTCTTGCCTAACAAATCTGCTTCATTTTTTGAAGGGGTTAATAAACATGTGGATAAAGGTGAACAGATAGATGTAGTGTATTTGGATTTTCAGAAGGCGTTTGACAAAGTCCCTCATGAGAGGCTTCTAAGAAAACTAAAAAGTCATGGTATAGGAGGCGATGTCCTTTCGTGGATTGCAAACTGGTTAAAAGACAGGAAACAGAGTAGGATTAAATGGTCAATTTTCTCAGTGGAAAAGGGTAAACAGTGGAGTGCCTCAGGGATCTGTACTTGGACCGGTGCTTTTCAATATATATATATATATATATATATATATATATATATATAAATGATCTGGAAAGGAATACGATGAGTGAGGTTATCAAATTTGCGGATGATACAAAATTATTCAGAGTAGTTAAATCACAAGTGAATTGTGATACATTACAGGAGGACCTTGCAAGACTGGAAGATTGGGCATCCAAATGGCAGATGAAATTTAATGTGGACAAGTGCAAGATGTTGTATATAGGGAAAAATAACCCTTGCTGTAGTTACACGATGTTAGGTTCCATATTAGGAGCTACCACCCAGGAAAAAGATCTAGGCATCATAGTGGATAATACTTTAAAATAGCTCAGTGTACTGTGGGAGTCAAAAAAGAAAACAGAATGTTGGGAATTATTAGGAAGAGAATGGTTAATAAAACGGAAAATATAATAATGTCTCTATATCGCTCCATGGTGAGACCGCACCTTGAATACTGTGTACAATTCTGGTCGCTGCATCTCAAAAAAGATACAGTTGCGATGGAGAAGGTACAGAGAAGGGCAACCAAAATGATAAAGGGGATGGAACATCTCCCCTATGAGGAAAAGCTGGAGAGTTTAAGGCTGTTCAGCTTGGAGAAGAGACGGCTGAGGGGGATATGATAGAGGTCTTTAAGATCATGAGAGGTCTTGAACGAGTAGGTGTGAATTGGTTATTTATACTTTCAAATAATAGAAGGACTAGGGGGCATTCCATGAAGTTAGCAAGTAGCACATTTAAGACTAATCAAAGAAAATTCTTTTTCACTCAATGCACAATAAAGCTCTGGAATTTGCTGCCAGAGGATATGGTTAGTGCAGTTAGTGTAGCTGGGTTCAAAAAAGGTTTGGATAAGTTCTTGGAGGAGAAGTCCATTAACGGCTATTATTCAAATTTACTTAGGGAATATCCACTGCTATTAATTGCATCAGTAGAATGGGATCTTCTTAGTGTTTGGGTAATTGCCAGGTTCTTGTGGCCTGGATTGGCCACTGTTGGAAACAGGATGCTGGGCTTGATGGACCCTTGGTCTGACCCAGTATGGCATGTTCTTATGTTAGTCTAAAAGTAGCCATAGTTTGCCCCTTCTTAACCAAAACACATTTAGATGCTGCTAAACCTGAAAATTACAGACCTTCTCCAATCCACCTGAACTATCAAAAATCCTTGAGAAGGTTGTCCATGGACAACTTACTAACTTTCTTGAAAAAAAAACCCTAGTATTACACCCTAAGCACTCAGCTTTTCAAAAGGTTTTTGTACTGAAACAGCCCTTACTGCACTGATTTTGGAAATCAGTTTAAATTTGGACAAAGGTCTTGCTGTCTGAATTGTTTCTCTCGACATAAGTGCTGACTTGGACACAATTGACCATTAGCTTCTTCTCAACTGTCTATTCAACATTGGTATTCAGGAGTCTTCCCTTCTCTGGTTCAAATCCTTCCTAGAACAAAGAATATTCCAAATACTTTGAAATTCATCAATGTCATCTATTCACTCACTTACTTGTGGGTATCCCAGGGCTCAGCCCTTTCTCCTACTTTTTTCAATTTGTTTATCTCTCCACTCGCAACTTTGATACAATGTCTTGGTTTCACCAGCTACATTTATGCAGATGATGTTCAGGTTCTTGCTAGTATTGATTTTAAAAAAGGGGACTCTCTTGATAAATTCAATATTTGCCTTTCTGAGATGGCCACTTGGCTTCGGTCCTCTAAACTTAAAATTAATCCTGAAAAATCTGAGGCTGTTTGGTTCATCAGAAATAGTGATCCAGTGGACTAACTCTTATACCTCTGAAGAACACAGTAATTTCTTTAAGGGTTGAACTAGACTCTTCACACAAATTCTCTTCACAAGTTTCAAATCCTAGTTCAGCAATCCTATTTTTTCTTACCATTCATTAGAACACTAAAACTGTTTTTAGAAATTAAGGAAGATGCTCACCTATTCTCTTATACTCAATAGACTAGACTATTGAAATGCCATACTACATGGACTCTCTTCCAACCAAGTTCGCAGATTTTAAACAGTAAAATAATCTTCAGTAAGAGGAAATGTGATCACATTACGCCACTTCTCATCGAACTTCATTGGCTTCCAGTGATTTATAGAATTCAATTCAAGATTGGCTGTCTAACTTTCAAGGTCTTTAGCTGGGGTACACATTCATATTTGGCCAATCTTCTTCTCCCATATTTGTCTGCACATACTCTATGTTCCTCATAACTAGAGCTTCTAGTTCTCCCTTCACCTAAACTGATAAGACTGGAACACACTCATGAAATCTGCTTTTCTTATCTGGCGCCCAGACTTTGGAACTCTTTTTCTTTGGTGTTACACCTTGAAAAAAACATGTCAAATTTAGGAAGTCCCTTAAAACTTTCCTTTTCATAATGACCTTGTAAGACAAATTTTTCTCTGATTTTACAGATATCTATGTTCTAAGTATTAATACAGATATTAATGTTACTTTCTACAGTTTACTATAGTTTGTATCTGTTTTTTAATCTTCTATTTTCATTGTTTTTTAAGTCAATTTTTTAATGTTAATTTTAGTTTTAGATTTTGAATCTATAATTTGTATTGCTTACTTTTAGCTTTGATGTACGATATGTTTATTTTTTTTAATTTCTGTACATCGCATTGATATACTTAAGTAAGATTACGATTCATCAAGCCTAATAAATAATAATATAATACAGATCTTCAGATACCTGAAAGATTTTAATAATGTACAAACTTTGAACAATTTCTGATGAAAAGAAACATAGAACTAGGAGTCATGAAATAAAACTCCAGGGGGGACAACTCATAACCAACATCTGGAAATATTTCTTCACGGAGAGGGTGGTGGATGCCTGGAATGCCCTTTCAGAGGAGGTGTGAAGACAAGAACAGTCAAAGAATTCAATTCAGCATGGGATAAACACTGTGGATCTCTAAAGGTTAGAGGAAAGAAATAAAGAAAAGGTGCAAGGGGGTAACCTGTACGGAGCAGCAGTTACTACCCTTAACTGAATCATGGGGATTACTACCCTTAACCAATAAGCCTTGATGCTTTTAAAACAACTGCAACATTGCTCTCTGCTTTGATGGCAGGGGGAAAAAGGGGAATTGGATTCAGACAACAACCAACGAAGGCCCTGACTTTTACAGTCTGGGATACTGATAATCATGGGGATAACATGTATGGAGTGGCAGTTGAAAGCATGGGGATTACTACCCTTAACCAATAAGCCTTGTGCTTTTGATGCAACTGCAACATCATTCTCTGCTTTGATAGCAGGGGGGAAAAAGAGGAATTTGATTCAGATGACAACCAACATGGGCCCTGACCAAGCTACCATCCTGATGATGGCAACCAAGGAGATCTGTGCTGGTCCAGAGGGGAAACATCCGAGAAGAACTCAGAATGGACAGAGACAACCTCTTGATCTTCAGATTCATGAATAGACTCACCTGGGGAAGGAGAATCCATCACTTCATGGAGAAGACTTACTCCCAACATTAGAAGCTCTCGTAGTGAAGTAGGCACTGGTGTGGAACTTGGAGAAAGCCAGCTATGTGGGAACATTTCCTTCATCTTGATCAGGCGAATATTCTAATCTCCTTCTTTGGGATCTTGGGCTTAAGCAGCAAAAAAATTCTTCACTAGCTCCAATAAGTTAGGCTCGGACTGGCTGGGGCAACCTCCAAGCCAGAGGCAGAGGAGAGAGAAACCCTTTTCAGAAATTCAAATTGGCTCATTCTTACTCAGGGTTGCTGGTAAAGCTTAAGCAGTACTTAGCACCACTGCTGCTCCTAGTGTAACAGGATGAGATGAGCAGATGAGAGATGGTACCTAGTGTAACTGCAGCTGGCTCCAAGGTATTCCATGTTGGTTGATCAACAACTCCTATTGGCTAGCACCCACCTCCACAAATGGCACCAGTAGTTCTTTCCACACAATGATACCCATCAGGTGTTGCACCGGAAGGTGACCCTTGGGCCGAGGTGGGGTTGACGCAACCTACGGGTCTCCACCGTCGGCAGGCAGAGTGGGCTGATAGACAGAGGCCGCTGGAGCTTCATCTATACCAGTCCTCGTTCCCTGCAGGTTGAGCCTTTGGGTGCCAGGGCCGGCAGGACTTAGGTGGGCCTCTGTGTGTAGTCAAAGGAAGAGTTGGTTCAGCACAGAGACAGCAGATGAGAGATGGTACATTCTTATTCTGGACTGGATAATGTCCTGGAAACTTGGGCACCAATGGAATGGAGGCAGACAGAGGGCGCTCAAGCAAAAGCAGGCTGAAGCCTGAAGAAACCACGTCCAGGGAGTAAGCTGGAGAGGCATCCAAAGGCAGGCTTGAGTCACGGCTGGCGGCAATCTGAAGGCAGTAGCAAGCAAGGCTGAGGTCTGATCATGGAGATGGTCAAGAGTGTAGTCAGGCAAAGCGGAGGTCTGGATCTGGAGATAGGCAATAGCGTAGTCAGGTGATGCAGAGGTCTGGGTCTGGAGAGAGTCAATGGCATGGTCAGGCGAAGCGGAGGTCCTGGCTTGGAGACAGTCAATAGCGTGGTCAGGCAAAGCAAAGTCAATGTCTATTAATCAATCCGAAGAATGAAGGAAGGTAGGAACAAGGAGACAGGAACCAGAAACAACGAAGAACAAGAACGCAGGGATGAGACGAATCTCTAGGAGGCAACGAGTACTCGACCAGCGAGGTGACCAGTGGAAAAGGCAACACTAGGGAGCGTAGCCTGAACTTAAATACTGTAGTTAAGTTGACATCATCATCCAGGGCTGCGGCTAGGTTCCGCCACGGTCCCTACTTAAGAATCAATGGTGCGCGTGCCTAGGGAGGGGCGCAGCGCGAGTAGCAGCTTCTCTCCGCGGGCCATGCAGAGAGGCCCGATGAGCAGTGATAGCAGGACCAGGAACCCCCAGAGACTGTGGCAGAGCCGGTAAGTCTCAATACCATCCCTGGATCAACTCTTCGGTTACACACACATACCTTTATGCATACTGAGCCTCAGGAAATTTTATAATAGACATTTATATGCATAAAATTATGTTTTATATATTAAATGACTTTGAAATTATCAGCTCTATATGTCTAAACTTGCATAAGGACTATGGTGTTAGTTATAAATGCACTGAATATGTTAAAAGGTCACCAATCAAATGATACTAAGTTGTTAAAGAACCAACTCTTCATGAGAAAATTCAGTATTATACATTAAAATCTGAAAGCTTAAATTCAAGAAACCCACAAGCAGTTCCATTAATTAATGTAGTCACCAAAAGATTCCCATAGCATGCTTTTAAGCATATTACAGAGTAATGCAATGACAAAGGTAATAATTTTAAAAACAGAACAAATGTTAGAAGTTCATTATTATGGAACATTCAACGATAGAGTAATGATGTGGAAAAACATTTGCAATTTCCATAGTAACACTTTCTTTTTTACACAAGACGGATGGCAGCAGTATAACATAGACATGATTCATGAGGTCCCTGCAGCAAAAGCTATAATGAACTAGATACACCAAACAATTATACTAGATTCATAGAGAAAATATAGCAGATTCTGGAAATACCTGAAAACTTAAAAAGATAAAACACTGACTCTAAACCAACAGATGCATATTTTAGATACTTTTGGTGTTGTTCATATAGCATGCCTCATGTTGCACTATAGTACTCCTATTTAATAAACATTAAAGCATACTATATAATATGTTGACTAGCACAGAGGTTTCAAAAAGAAAAAACTGCTTACCTGTACAGGTGTTCTCAGAAGCCAAGATAACATCATCCAACAGCCCAGTTGGAGAAGATTATTTAAAAGTTTCAGGAAGCTTTTGGCAACTCTACTGAGCATAGGTGGTCTGTCCTGTGTCATGGCATCACATGGGGTCTCTTTCAGTTCTTAATATAGTTAAACTGGAATAGAACCAATCCCAAGGGTAGATGGGTTCTATGATGAGTTGCATCTTGCTATCCTTGGAGAATACCTGTTACAGGAAAGCAACTTTCACTTTCTCCAAGGAAAGCAGGATGTAAAATCCTCACAGCTGGGGAAATGCATAGATACAGGCTGCCTTTAATTAAAAAGGGGAAAATATAACCAGAAAAAGAGTGCCAACAGGCAACTATTTTTAGGTGGCAACAAGACATTTTTGTCATATTCACTTTTTGTCATTATTTTTTTTAGGCAATTTTGAAACAAAGTATAAAAAAAAAATTTGAAATATAAAATGATCTAGAGGGAATGGAGTTGATTTCTAAACCTCAAATAGACCCCGCAAGACAGATTAACGAAAGCTACTTTTGCATTTGGAATCCAATGAGATGTGAACATGTAGACTGAACTCCATGTTGCAGCTTTACAAATTTCTTCTACGGAGGTCGATCTCAAGTGGACCACCAATGTTGCCATGACTCTGAGGGCTATATTCAGCCACTGTCTGGCTTGCAAGTTTAGCAAGATAAACTTATCTGGCGAACTTTGTCGGGATATTAGTTGACTACCTTAAAGTTAAAATTCCACCATCGACTTCATTGGCAGTGCTGCTCGGCTCTGGGAGCTTCTCCTGCCACTGAGGAGCCTTTTTGTCTTGCCCTATCTTTGTTTAATTTATTTTTCCTCCTTTCACCAGTTAGGGCTGAATCTCCACCCACTGCTGAGGTCATAAGTCGGGGCTAGAAACTGAAGTCAGTTAAAATTCCACCATTGACTTCAGTGGCTGCTGCTCGGCTTTGGGAGCTCCTCCTGCCACTAAATAGTAGGGATGTGAATTGTTTTTTGACGATTTAAAACAATCGTCAGATATATTTTAAATCGTCAAAAATCGTTAGAGCCACGATACAACAGCAATTCCCCCGATTTATCGTCAAAAAATCGTAAATCGGGGGAGGGTGGGAAAACCGGCACCCTAAAACCCACCCCGACCCTTTAAAACAAATCCCCCACCCTTCCGAATCCCCCCTTATGACATAATGAGGGCAAAGGTAGCGCCGGCGCCATTTTGAATATTGGCAATACGGTCCGCGTGCAGGAGGTTGCTCCCGGACCCCTGCTGGACTTTTGGCAAGTCTTGTGGGGGTCAGGAGGCCCCTCCCAAGCTGGCCAAAAGTCCCTGGGGGTCCAGCGGGGGTCCGGGAGCGATCTCCTGCACTTGTGATGTCGGGTACCAGGAACCAAAATGGCGCCGGCGCTACCTTTGCCCTGTCACATGGTAAGGGCAAAGGGCCACCGGCGCCATTTCTATTAACGCAGCTGTGGCCCGAGAGCGGGAGATCGCGCCGGGACCCCCCCACTGGACCCTCAGGTAATTTAAAACATTTTGGGGGGCTTTGGGAGGGTGGGGGATTTGTTTTAAAGGGTCGGGGTGGGTTTTAGGGTTGTTTTGGTGTGCCGGTTTCCCGCCCTCCTCCCTCCCCAGATAAAATGATTTTTTAACCAAAAAAACCATGACGATCAGATTTCCCCCCCCCCCAGCCAAAATCGATCGTTAAGACGATCGATCACACGATTCACATCCCTACTAAATAGCCTTTTTGCCTTGCCCGGTTTTTGTTTAATTTATTTTGCCTCCTTTCAACAGTTAGGGGTAAAGCTCCACCCATTGCTGAGTTCATCTTAACTGCAGACATAAGTCGGGGCTAGACACCGAAAGCGTCATACACTGAAGAGACATGTGACAAAGGTGCATGCCAAAGGGGCATGCAAAAAGAGCCTGCCCCTTTGTGTGCCCCTTCGTGTGCTTTTTAAAAAATTAAGGGCAGGATTCATCATTCCTCGCAAATGATGAATGCTGTGAAAAAGGGGGCAGGGTGAAGAGGGGGGGGGTGGGCAGACCTGGGAAAGGCCACAGCCATTCGCACTGCAGCGGTGCAATTTTGCTGGCCACGATGGGGGCCGGTTGCAGCCTTTCACAGCAAATAGTGAATGCTGTGTTAAGGAGTTATATTATGTTGTGTTAAGGAGTTATATTATGTTCTTCTGAAAACAGTTATTTATGTAAAGCATGTTGCTTTCATTTGTTTATACTCTGTAAATCCTGTTATATGTAAAGCCTTTTGCTAATTTATTCTTTTACTGTAAACCGAGGTGATGTATATCCATACGTGCCGCGGTATATAAAAATCACTAAATAAATAAATAAATAAATAGTGACACCGTAAAAGGTGTAGCTATTCGCCGTGCTACTGCCAGCAATTATGTTCCTCACATTATCGCCGGTAGCGGTGCCACGGTCAACTCCTCCCCCTCCCCGCCCGACTCCTCCCCTCCAGCTAATTTAAATCCTATCGCACGCGATAAACCTTTAGTAAATAACCCCCCTAAGTTAGTAATTCAGAAGAATGTTGGAAGGGGAACCTATTACTTCAATTTGGGATAAAAGAAAATATGCCGGTTTAAGAAAGAATGTACATGAAAGATTACCATGAACTCTGTCATTTGTTAAATTGTGTAATAATTTATCTGTTCTTCGCCCCAACCTTATTTCCTTATTCTTAGTCAATGTTCAATCTATTAGGAGAAAAATTCCTATTATTACTGATTTTATTGTTGAGCATGCTGTAGCTGAAGTTTGTCTAACTGAAACATGGTTACTAGATACTGATATTGTACTTCTAAACCAGCTCTGTTTAAACAGTTATCACACCTTTTATCTCAATCATTCCCTGAAACAGCGAGGTGGACTCTTGATTTTGAGTAAAGAAACTCTTCAAATATCAGTTGTCTTTACTAATAGTTCCCAAAACTTAGAAGTATTAGTCAATAGCTAATGCAGATTGGGGAATTTGTCTAATCTATGCCTCTCCTACAATTATTAGTAAGGACCCTACAGTTATTGCTGATATTTTATCCTCGTTGAATGCTGATTTTAAAGAACTAATTCTAGGAGACTTTAATATTCATGTAGATGCCTCTCCTTCCTCAGACAGTTGCCAAATCTTCCTAGTCACTATGAAAGCTTTAGGGTAGCAACAAATAGTCTTTCAGGCAACTCATAAGTTTGGTCACTCACTAGACCTGATCTTTATCAAATCTAATTCTTTCTTATTTTCAAATGCTGTTACGATCCTGCCTGCGAGGAGCGCGGGCAGGCTCTTACCCCCGCGCGGCCAGCCGGGCTGCTGACGCCGCCGCGGCGGTCCCTCGCTGCAGTCCGGGCTCCTCCCCGGCTGCCTACTGCTTCAGGCAGCGGGGCCGATCCCCCGTGAGCCTTCCCTCGCGGTCAGGACCCCCGCTGCTGCTCCGGAGTTCCCCCGACGTGCTGCTGTGATCCCGGGACCTTCAGCCAGAGGGAGGCCGTCCCTCCCAGTGCCTGCTTCAGCCCGGGTCCTCCCGGCAGGGAGCCGTCCCTGCCGGTGCCTGTTACAGCCCCCTGCTTCCCCTGCAGCCAGCCTTACCTCTCTGCCTGCAGTCTGCTACAGCTACCGGCTTGTCCTGCAGTCAGCCTTCTCCAGCTCTCTTCCTGCTCTCCTGCTTTCATCTTCGCGGCTGGAAGCCGCTCCAGCAGCCTGCCACTTCTCCAGCTTCAGGGCAGGGCTGCCCCCATGCTTGCCTGGCTTCCATGGGTCCTCCACGTGGCTGAGGACGCCACCAGCTTCCAGCACTCATCTCTCCAGCTTCCTAGGGCACGAGCGCGCGCCACTCGTCTGTTCTTCAAGGGCCAGCCAGGTGTGGCCCCTGCTGCCTCCTCCCTGGGCGTTGTCCATCTCAGCTCTACAAAGGGATTCAACGTTCAGTCTGTCTTTGCCTTCGCAAGGAGTTGGTCACTCCTGAGATCCTCGTTCCAGGAGCTGCCTTGAGTTCCAGCCTTCTGCAAGATCTAAGTGTTCCATGTTTCCAGTTGTTCCAGTCCTGATGTCTTCAGTTGTTCCAGTCCTAATGTTTCCAGTTGTTCCAGTCCTGATGTCTTCAGTTCTTCCAGTCCTGATATCTTCAGTTGTTCCAGTCCTGATGTTCGCTTGTACTTGTTCCTGCCTTGAGGTCTGATTCCTAATCCGGTATCCATGATCCAGTCCAGATATTCCAAGCCTTGCACCTTGTTCCTGAAACTCGCCTGAAAGCTAAGTACCTTGTCCTTGAACCTCTTGAAAGCTAGCACCTTGATCCTGTGTCCTCCAATGTCCTGGTACCTCGCGGCAAGCCACGCAGTGGTCCATAACCAGCCCTCGGGGCGGGCTGATTAGGGCCATCTGTGATGCAAGCCATGTACCTCGTTTCTATGTCTCTGAGAAGTCCTTGTTCCTGAAACTCGCCTGAAAGCTAAGTACCTTGTCCTTAAACCTCTTGAAAGCTAGCACCTTGATCCTGTGTCCTCCAATGTCCTGGTACCTCGCGGCAAGCCACGCCGTGGTCCGTGACCAACCCTCGGGGCGGGCTGGTTAGGGCCATCTGTGATGCAAGCCATGTACCTCGTTTCCAAGTCTCTGAGAAGTCCTTGTTTCTGACCCTGTATCCTGCCTTGGCTGCCGGTGCGCAGCAATCCAGCTTCTCCCCTGTGACCTTGATGTCGGTGCCAGATCCAGTTCCTAAATCCAGTCCTATCTGTGCTGCCCTTCATCTTTGTCTGGTTCCTGAGCCTTCTGGCCTGTTGGGCCATGGAGTGGCCAACAGGTGTGATTCGTCCCTGTGCTTAGGAGCTTCTGCCCTGCCAGCCGAAGGGGCTTCGGATGTCAGTATCCCAGCATCGGAGTTCGCGTCACCTGGTTCTCTCCTGCATTATCCCGTTCTCTGCGTGGTCCGTGACCTGCCCTCCAAGGCAGTGTCGGGGACGCGTGGGACAGGGTGGCTCGTGTCTCAGTCCCAGGAGTGGTCTGAGCCGGGTGCCCTGAGGGACAATGCCCATGTTTTCCTTCAGCCTTTGTTCCTGAGTCTACATCTGCACCTTCAGTATCTCACTTCTGAATCTACCTCTGCATCCTCAGTACTTCGCTTCTGAGTCTATGTCAGCACGCCCAGTATCTTGTCTCTGAGTCTTCGTCTGCACTTCCAGTATCTTGCTTCTGAGTCTACATCTGCACTTCCAGTACCCTGCTTCTGAGTCTCGTCTGAATCTATGTTCCAGTCTTCGCTGTCCTGGCCTCTGTCCGGCCTGCAGCTTCGTGCCGTACCCTGCGGCAGGTCCGAAAGGGCGAGTATTAGAGAGTAGGCCCACCCTGTAATAAGGAGTTGCAGTAGTCCAAGTTTGAGAATATTAGTGTTTGTCAGATAGTACAGAAGTCAAGCATTGTTAGCAGTAGTTTCAACCGGTGTAATTGGAGTAACCTGTTTTGATGAATTTGCTTATATGCATTTTCATGCTGAAGTTCTCATCGATCTGAATTCCTAGGTCTCATACTTGATCTGAGGGAGTAATGTTAATAATTCCTAGGTATAGGGTTGGCAGTTTGATTATTGTGTTATCTCTCCATAACCCCTTTCCGGTCCACCCCGAATATATTCGTCAGTGAGCCTATTGTATTGTGTTTTCTCGTCCTGAAAGGGGTTAACCACACAATTTCATTTTTTGGGAGGGTTTAGAATTAGTTTCAGTTGAGAAAGTTTTTGTTGTATTGCCTTCATGTATGTTGACAGAGATGACCGGGGAGGGGGGGGTGTCCTCAGCGGCTCCCTCTCTCCACCTCCTGTTGCCAGTGCCGGTAGTGTGTTTTTAGCGAGGCCAGGTAGGCCTTCCTGCTCCCTTCGGCATCGTCGCGGTGGAACTGAGGAGTCGGTGGGCGGGCAGTGGCGGGCTGGTCTCAGCAGCGCCGGGTTTGCACCTCACCTCGTTTCATGGGGGGGAGGGGTGGGGCGGTAGCCATTTTCCCAAGGTAAGTGCGAGGAGCCGTGAACAAGGTGAGGCAAACGGGGCGAAGCCATCTAGGACCGACGGACGCAACAGCAACCAGAGACTCTCACAAGCTGACCTGTTGTCAAGGCAAGGAAGGGAAGCAGGAAGTGGGCTTATATAGCCCTAAGCGGTGATGTCATCGTTGGGGGCCGGGATGAGTTTTCCCACCGCGGCCACATTAAATCTGGAGCCAGGCCACGTGCGCTCGCCTAGGGAGGAGAAGTCCAGGAGGCAGCCGGCGGCTTCTCCCTCATTTTTTTTTTTAATTATTTTTTTAATTATTTTTTATATACCAACATTCGATTTGAGATATCACATCGATTTACATTCAGACACTGTAGGTATTTCCCTATCCCCAGATGGCTTACAATCTTTGTACCTGAGGCAATGGAGGGTAAAGTGACTTGCCCAAGGTCACAAGGAGCTGTGGCAGAGGCCCGACATGGCCTGCCTGTCGGCATCTTCCAGGTTAGTTGGGGGACCCAGTTGCGGCAGTCCGTGACTGGGATTCACAACATTAAGGGATCACTACTTATGACATTGGTCAGCACATAGGGCCAGATACAATTACGAATGTGTGTGTGAGGTAGATGACCCAGAAATTAAGGGGAGAAGGGCCAGTTCTGACCAGCAGGCCATAGTTTGACCACTCTGCTCTAAGTGAACCAAAAAACAAATGAGGAGAAACCTGTGAAAAAATTCACTAAAAATATTTCAAAATTCTTCTCAGTGAAAAATCATGATTGTTGGACAGGATAAACAACAACTGAGAGGAAAAGAACACACATGCTCAGTCGAATGTGCCAAAAGCTTCCAGAAGCTTCTGGTCAGATACCACAAAGCTGTGAGGATTATATGTTGATATGTCGTGGTTTTATGAGTTTTATTTTGTTCCCCGCCACAAACATTGGATTGAGTGAGTAATAAATCTTTTTAAATAAACAAACAAAGAAATAAAATATCCTGTTTGGAATAATGGGTATAGGAAAATTGGTTCTTACCTGCTAATTTTCATTCCTGTAATACCACAGATCAGTCCAGTCAAGTAGGTTTTATTCATCCCTACCTGCAGATGGAGATAGAGAACAAAATTTTGGGCTCTGATATACAAGAGTGCCACCTGCAGTCCCTCAGTATTAATCGATACCCAAGCCAAGATAAGTAAAATAAAGAGCAAACGAGGCTCCCAACATGGATACCCTTGACCAACTAGATAACAATGCAGAAAAATTTAAACCGAGAACTCAAAGCCAAAAAATGACCAATCTGCTTTGCAACTAACTACAGCAGTAGACCAAGCAGTCTTTCGGCAGAGATCCTCAGGGCGGGCCTCTGGTCTGATCTGTGGTATTACAGGAATGAAAATTAGCAGGTAAGAACCAATTTTCCTTTCCTGAACATATCCAGATCAGTCCAGACAAGCAGGATGTACCAAAGCCCTCTTATACTGGGCGGGAACCCGAAAGACCCGATCGAAGAACACTTTCCCCAAAAAGGGGCCGTCTCTGGGGCATGCACATCCAAACAATAATGCTTGGTAAAAGTGTGCATTGAGGACCACACCGCAGCTCTACACATCTTCTGTGGAGTCACCAGCTGACAGCCTAAGCTCAAGTCGAATGAGCTCTAAGCCCCACTGGAACCACTCTTCCTTTGGATTCATAAGCTGCAGAGATCGTCTCTTTCAATCAAAGAGACAAAGACACCTTAGACACCTTAGATGCCTTTTCGCCCTTCTTCACTCCCCCAAACAGGACGAACAAATAATCCGAATGATGGAAAGTGTTAGTGACTTTCAAATAACGCAATACCACCCGTCTCACATCCAAAACATGAAGCTCCCGACCCATCGAGGGATCCCTATCCCAATCTGGAAACCCGGGCAACTCCACTGATTGGTTCACATGAAAAACCGATACCACCTTAGGAAGAAACAAAGGCACCGTTCACAAGGATACCTTATCTGACGATATCCGGAGGAACGGATCATGGCACAAAAACGCCTGCAATTCCGAAATCCTTCTAGCAGAACAGATAGCTACCAAAAAGACCATCTTCAGAGTAAGGATCTTCAAAGATGTCCGGCTCAGAGGCTGGAAAGGCTCCTTGCAAAGGGCCCACAATTAAGATTGAGGTTCCATTCCGGACAACTGCGACGCAGAGGTGGACGGAGATGCTTGACTTCCCGTAGAAAAATGCACCACATCCAGATGGGAAGCCAAGGCCTTCCCCAGTATTCTCCCTCTGAGACAGCCCAAAGCGGAAACCTGGACTCGAAGGGAAATAAGCTGCAGAAATATGCTTCAGAAATAAGCTGCAGAAATATGCTTCTTTAAATTACAAGTGCTGAAGAAACTAAAGCCCCTTCTACTCTATAGGGACTTCCGCACAGTACTCCAGGCCATCATTCTCACTAAATTAGATTACTGTAATTCACTCCTGCAAGGCCTTCCAGCATACACTACCAAACCACTCCAGATGGTACTGAATGCCACTGCAAGAATACTTACCAATGCCAAAAAAAGGGACCATATCACCCCGATCCTCCAGCATCTCCACTGGCTTCCCATCAAATATAGGATTCAGTTCAAGACCTGCATGATGATTCACAAGGCCCTTCACAACATCTCCCCACTCAACCTAACTTTCCAGCTTCAACTACACTCTTCTAACAAACCAACCAGAACGGCATACCAGAATAGAATGATCACACAACCTGCAAAATCTACCCTGAGAAAACGTGCTCTATCCACAGCGGGCCCGTCTCTCTGGAACTCACTACCACCAGACCTCCGTCTTGAACCATGCCACATTACTTTCAAGGCGAAACTCAAAACTTGGCTATTCCATCAAGCTTTCCCAGAGAGCTAATAGCAATAAGAACAAACATCCAGCCTTGCCTTGCAGCAATGTAATGTTCATCTTGCTTCAGTTACATGTACCAAGTTATTTCCTAAGTTTATTTCAGTTGTTTTAAATTAGATTGTACTTTATTATAGTTTATTCGATATGTTCCATGTTCCATGTATGTTCCATGTAAACCGCCTTCCCGGCGATAGTTTTCTCTGTTAATTGTGAACCGGAGTGATATGTATTGTATACAGGAACTTCCGATATATAAAAACCTAAAAATAAATAAATAAAATAAATAAATATGGGCTAATCCTTTGGATAAACCATCCTGCAAAAAGGACAAAATATGGGACACCGAAACCTGAAGAGGGTCCAATCACACCAGGCCTCAAACACCTTCCGTACCCTGAAACAGGCTCATGAGGTAGAAGGGTGTCGCGCTTGGAGAAGCGTGGCAGTTACAGGTTCCAAATACCCTCTCACATGCAATCGCCTCCTCTCAAAAGCCAGGCCGCGAGACAGAAGCGATCCTCCCAATCGGAAAATATAGGTCCCTGATGAAGGAGATCCAGTAGGTGGGTCAGAGGTAGCGGACCTTCCACTGCCAGATGCACAAGATCCGCGAACCAAGGGCGGCGAAGCCACTCTGGAGCCACCATTATCACTGACCCTGCGTGACCCTCTACTCACCTGAGCACCTTCGCTATCAGTGGCCATGGAGGGAAGACATACAGGAGGACCCCAGTTGGCCACAGACATACCAGGGCATCGAGCCCCATTGCCCCGGACTCTCTCCAGTGGCTGAAGAACCTTTGCATCTTGGCATTGAGACTCGCCATGAGATCGAACTGCGGAGTCCCCCATCACTCGCAGAGGAGCTCCCAGGCCCTCCGAGAGAGTTCCCACTCTCTCGGATCAAACTGTTGTCGGCTGAGGTAATCTGCTTGGACATTGTCAACACCTGCGACATGGCGATTCCCTCGAGATGAAGCTCTGCCCACTCGAACAGCCCACTTGAACAGCTACCACAGGACTCTTGGTTCTGCCCTGGTGGTTGATGTAAGCTACCATGGTCAAGTTGTCCGAGAAAACTCGCACCATCCGATCGCGGACCAAGGGTAGAAACTGCTCCAGAGCTCTGCGTACCACTCTCGTCTCCAGACGATTGATGGAACACGCCTGCTCTGACATCAAACAAAGGCTCTGAGCAGACTTGCCCAGACAAACCGCTTCCCAGCCCCAAGACTGGCATCCGTGGGGACCACCATCCAATCCGGGACTTCGAGAGGAATTCCCTTCTCCAGATTGCTCTGCGTCATCCATCAGGCCAGACTGGACCTGGCCAGCTCCGTCAGAGACAGGGGCAGAAAATATTGTTGCGACAGAGAATTCCAACAGGACTACAGTGCTCTCTGCAGCGGCCTCAAGTGGGCAAACTCCCAGGGCACCAGTTCCAACATGGACGCCATCGAGCCCAGGACCTGTAAATAATCCCTGACCTTCGGCACCTGTAGATGCAGAAGACACGCTATCTGTCCCTGAATCTTGTTTACCCTGTCATCTGTGAGAAACACTCTGCTCCACTGGGTTTCAAAATGGGCTCCCAAGCATTTGAGGGAACGGAAGGGGACCAGATGACTCTTCTGCACATTTATGACCCAGCCCAGAGATTCCATGAGTGACCAAACTCTGTCCATGGACCACACACACTCCTCTAGTGACTTTTCCTGGATCAGCCAGTCATCCAAGTACAGTATACCAGAAATTCCTCCTGTCTCGGAGCTATTGCCACTACTACCATCACCTTCGTAAAGGTCCGCGGGGCGGTGGCCAGTCCGAAAGGAAGCGCTTAAAACTGATAGTGCTGACCCAGAACCATGAATCTGAGAAATATTTTGGTGCTACTGACAGATGGGGATATGCAGATAAACCTCGGTGAGATCCAGAGATGCCAAAAACTCTCCTCCCCATACCACTGCAATTACGGTGCACAATGTCTCCATTCAAAAACGTGGTACCTTCAAACTCTGGTTGACCTTCTTCAGGTCTAAGATAGGGCGGAACGTGCCTTCCTTCTTGGGCACCACGAAGTAGATGGAATATCTGCCTTGCCTCTGTTCGGACACTGGTACGGGCACAACCGCCTCCAGACTTAACAGATGCTGAAGCGTTTCCTGGACTGCCATCCAACATGACTCCAGAAACACCAACCGTAGAGGGCGAGAAAATTCTAAGGTGTAGCCATCTCTCACCATGCTCAAGACCCACTGGTCGGAGGTTATCTTGGTCCATTCCCCATATAACTGGGCCAGCCTGCCCCCAATTCCCAGAATGAGGAGTGGACCTGCCGGATCTCATTGTGAGGACTTATTGCCACCCGCTCCCTGGGTGGATCCGCCTCTAGATGACCTTCCAGACCCCCGAAAGGACTGTTGCCTGTGCGAGGACTGTCATGGGGCCGAGACACCGAGGACCTCAGCTGACAAAAACGCCTCAACTCCTGAAAGCGAGGCAGAGAGGAGAAAGGTTTCTGGTCAGACTTTCGATCCTCTGACAGCCTATTGCCCTTCGTCTCTCCCAGCGATTTCAGACAATACAATCAAGATCCTCACCAAACAGTAGTTTCCCCTGAAAGGGCAGATTACAGAGCTGCGATCTTGACGACAGGTCCGCTGACCAATTATGTAGCCACAAGTGTCGTCTGGCCACCACCACCGCGGGCCGTGGTTCTCACCAGGTCAAAAAAGGCATCCACACCATAGGCAACCCCCGCCTACAGGAAGGCTGTCTGGACTGGGGAAAGAATCCCGGAGGCCAACTGCTCCTGCAGCTTCTGGATCCAACACAAACAGGCCCGCTGCATCAGACTTGCACAGACCGCCACTCGTAGGCCGAGCCCCAGGACCTAAAACGCTCGCTTGAGATACACTTCCAACTTCCGATCCTGAACATCCTTCATGACGGAAGCTCCAACAACCAGGATAGTGGTTGTCTTAGAGACTGCTGACACTGCCGAGAACATCCAAATGGTCCTGCAGAAGCTGATAAAGCTTGGACATCGCCCTGCCCACTCGCAGGCCCTAGTTGGGGGAATCCCACTCCCAGTTGATCAACTTCTGGATTTTCTTCGGAATAGGGAACACGCTGGGGGGTCTCTGTAGGCCATCCAGAACCAGACTAACCCTTCAGCATCTGAATCCTCCAAGGTGAGCTTAATCCCCAACTCCTCTAACACCAGAGGTATAAGCGGGCAAAGCTCCTCTCTCTTGAAAAGACGGATCACCCGTGGATCATTGCCTTCAGCCTCGGGACTGTCCGAGGTCCCCTGTTCTGTTTTAGCGTCCCCTGGGTCCAGAGGGAGACCCACAATCTGATCCCCCTCCCGATCGGCCTCCGAGGATACCTTATCCTCCTCCTTAGACTTGTCCGAGTCTTCCGAGTCCGATTCCAATCACACTAGTCGTCCCTCGGGAGGTAGAATTTGCAGGCCCGCAGAGCCTTTAGAGGGGATCTTCCCCCTCTTGCCGATCCCACCGGGCCTTCTGTGACCCTGCACTTACCTGTCTGTTTAGCCAGGAAGGCTTTGTGCAGCAAAAGTACAAATTCGGGTGAAATCCCCCCCGGGGTCCTGAAGGGCACTTGGGGCTGCTAGGGCCGGAGACATCCAGGCCTTTTTTCCTTGGTCAAATGATGGGAGACAGGAGCAGTGGGGACCCCCTGTAACCCCAGGGGGAAGCCCCCCTATCCAGCACCACTTCTGCAGCCATAGCCATCCCTCCTGTGACCCAAGCGCCACTGTCGCGGTCTGTGGATTCCTCCGCAGCTTTGATTGCCTGTCCGACTCCCCCTCCCCCCCCCCCCACTCCAGCACACTCCTTGCAGAGGAGGAGGTCATTCAAGCAGACCGATGGGCTGCCACAGGCCGTACAGGTCTTCCTGAGCTGCTTGTCCATCATAGCAAGCACCAAAAAATAAATAAAGGCAAAAAGAAAAAAACCCAACAGGCAAATCCTATGCTTGCGCTTCCACGCGGCTCGAATCTCGAGGGGGAGGGGGCACATCACGTGGCAGCTGTCAAACCCTGAAGAGGGCACACTGCCCCAAGAATTTCCTGCCAACGCGCTGAACAGGTCGCTGGCATGACTGAAAAGCACGCGGATCGATTGGGAGCAGAGTCAGCCCCCACCAGAGTGAAACTGTCCCGACCGCGACCACTCTCCTTGTAATAATCCCCCGATCTGCCCACTTACTGCCCGGCCTGCACTCGATGATCCCTCCGAGGTGTCTGCCTGCTAGGCCGCTCAGACTGCTCACCCGCATCTGCTGTTGCAAAAGCAGACAACTGCCGGTGACTTTATTTTTTTTACAACAAAACTTTAAACTTAAAGGCCCAGATACACAGGAAAGCACAAAACAAAAGTAAGGGTTCTTCCCTGTTCCTGGGCCGGCGGGCTTCGGGCCTACCGAGGAAACCAGACCACTGGCTTTCAGTGGTCTCGGAGTTGCGGGCTGAATCTGGCCAGGGGCTTCCAACCCCCCGTTCGCCTGGCTCAACGCGAGGGACGACCCTTCTGTTGGAGCCTGTCACATCGGGGAGCAATTTTCCTTAATATATCCAGTCAGTCAGGACTGCAGGGTTAGCACCTCTACCTTCTGCTGGAGGTAGAGAAAAACTGAGGGACTGCAGGTGGCACTCTCATATATCAGAGCCCAAAGTTTTGTTCTCTATCTCCATCTACTGGTAGGGATGAATAAAACCCGCTTGTCTGGACTGATCTGGGTATGTTCAGGAATGGTCAACTGTCACTAAAACAACAAATCCTGGCTCCAGTGAAGTGAATATAGAACTATCTAAATCCCAGGATCTGTCAGCTGTACTGGCACATATTATAGATATTCACTCTGAGGGAGGAGGTAAGAGTCTCTCCCCACCCACTGGGGAACTGGAAGTTTTCTGGAGGTTTGGAGAAGGGGTGGTGCCCACTGTTTTTAAGAAGGGGAAGGGAGAAATGAGCTTTTGACCCACAAAGATGTTTCTTTTTCAATTTGGGGGAGAGCAGGGCTATCAAATGACTAAAGCCTGCAACTTTTACTTTTTTAAATTTGGTGGGTGGGTAGGAGGGACTACTATATTTTCAAATATTCAGCCAGCTGGTGAGTGCAAAGTTATCCTGATTTTATCTGTGTAATTTTAGTCAAGTATTTACAGCAGAAAATAAGTTCTGCCGTATATTCAGCTAAAGTTATCCAGATAGCTTTATCCTTATAACTTTGTTGGTCACTGGCTTACTGAATATTGACCTCTAGAAAGTCAGGAATAGTAAGTATCAGTGATGTATAGTATAAGTATAATGGCCTCTATATCGCTCCATGGTGAGACTGCACCTGGAATATTGTGTACAATTCTGGTCACCGCATCTCAAAAAAGATATAGTTGCGATGGAGAAGGTACAGAGAAGGGCAACCAAAATGATAAAGGTGATGGAACAGCTCCCCTATGAGGAAAGGCTGAAGAGGTTAGGGCTGTTCAGCTTGGAGAAGAGATGGCTGAGGGGGGATATGATAGAGGTGTTTAAGATCATGAGAGGTCTTGAACGAGTAGATGTGAATCAGTTATATACACTTTTGAATAATAGAAGGACTAGGGGGCATTCCATGAAGTTAGCAAGTAGCACATTTAAGACTAATCGGAGAAAATTCTTTTTCACTCAACGTATAATAAAGCTCTGGAATTTGTTGCCAGAGGATGTGGTTAGTGCAGTTAGTGTAGGTGGGTTCACAAAAGGTTTGGATAAGTTCTTGGAGGAGATGTCCTTTAACGGCTATTAATCAAATTTACTTAGGGAATAGCCACGCTATTAATTGCATCAGTGGCATGGGATCTTCTTAGTGTTTGGGTAATTGCCAGGTTCTTGTGGCCTGGTTTGGCCTCTGTTGGAAACAGGATGCTGGGCTTGATGGATCCTTGGTCTGACCCAGCATGGCAATTTCTTATGTTCTTATGACATATTGTATTTTTTAAATAAAAAATGCAGCAAAGAAATAATGCTGACAGAGCAAGTTTTGGAATACAAAGTATTTTCTTTTTTTTCAAGCAGAAATTGTCTGATAACTCTGTAATATTTCACCTTCCATACAATATTTACAGAGTCTCATACAGTGGCATATGCAACAAACTAATATACATGCACCCTAAAAGTAGTATGCTATGCATAAAAGCCTTAGACGGTAACTTTTATACCGGCATGTGGATGCACATGTATGTGCATTTGCTGGCTTGAGCCAAAGAACGCAGACATTTTATAACATACGTGTATATGCGTGCACGGTATAAAATAGGCTGTACGCGCGTACATCTGCACACAATTTTATATGGATACATGCATATGTACGCAAATGCCACCTCTACTGTAAGTGGGGGAATTTTATAAGAGAAGTGCACCTATAAAATAGGGAGTTTTCCCAGTTAGCCCAGTTAAGGGATAGGACTTCTCAGCCCCCCCTAATTTAATAATCTCCCTTCCCCCCTGTTAGCCCCGACCCTTAAAAGCCCGCTGACTAGCCTAGAATGTTTTATTGTTTTACTTACATACCATCCATAGCAGTAGTAAAGTTATGCAGCAGGGAACCCTGGCGCGTATTTGTGTGCGTAAATACTTACGCACACATTTCATGTTAAAGTCCTGGAATGCCCATGTCGTGCCCTTGCCCCTGACCACGCGCCCGCCCTGCCCCTTTTTTGGCTCTCTCATTTGTTCGCATACTGGGAGATATGCGTGTACACAGGCGGCTTTTAAAATCCGCTCGGCTTGCGTCGGCTGGACATACTCACATATCTCCCGGTTTTCGCATGTGCCGGGCTTTTAAAATTCACCCTTACTGAGCAGAATAAAGTGGTCTTAACAAATGTTTACCTGCATAAAAAGTATGCAAATGAGGTTATTATGACATCTTACTAAATAGTATAGAATGCTCACTCTCATTGATATTTAGCGAGAACTCGCAAAATGGCTTTTAGTTACTACCAGCTAAGACCTGTTGTTAACTAGCAATTGTGCAAAATAGGGTCAGAAATCCTCCATTCAAAGCATCCTGAAGTAAACAGACCACTTAGCAAGATGGATTTTCCTTTCTCCCATTGCAACAGTCAGCCCTGTGAGTAGCAGCCTTATCCATCCCCTTTCCACTCACAGCAGAGAAATTCTGCTTCTCCTCTTGCATTGATAAGAACCTTCCTTCCCCTGAAAAAGAGGATTTCCTCTCTCTAGCAGATACCTAGGAACCTTCATTTTCAGTTTTTATTTTATTTTACCTGGAAATTTCAATGTTATAACAAAAAATGCATAGGTGGAAAAATGACTTTTCCACTGATTTTTCTCCTGTGTTATAACAAAGCCAGTTTTCCACTGATTTTTGTTTTTGTAACACTGAAATTCCCAGGTAAAATAAAATGACAACAAATGTCCCTACAGATATCCCTTCCCTCCTTACCCCTAAGATCCAACCTCTACCCCAACCCCAAATAGCATCCATGTACTCTCCAAAGGGGGGGGGAGGTGTGAGGCATTCATGCAGAGGGAGAGGGGGTTCTTATCACTTCCTCTTCTGCACAGAAGAGGAGGGGTTACTTGATCTGCCATGAAGGTAAATCCTGCTATGAGGAGAGCCTGGGGTTCTTAGAATGAGAATTCAGTTTGGCTTGCTCAACACTGGAGATTTCAAATGATAGTGGCATGCATAATAAGTTTTTTTTGGAGGTTATTGTGCATGCCACTACCTTGACCAAAATCTAATGTGCTGACACAATCATACAGAGAATGTCAAGTAGGGTGTTTGTGAGGATGTATCATTCTTTTGCAAGCTCATACAATGTTTTTTGTTTGTTTTTTTTTAGCATGAATTTTATTGCATAGACCCCCAAGACTCAAACTATATTGAAAAATCCTAAATCATCCAAAATGCACTGAATAAACACAAACAAAATAAATAAAAGTGATGACATGTAAATACCCTTACCAAGTCCAGTTTTATGCATGGGTGACAAGACAGCAACGCTAGTACTTAAATTTTGAGGTCCAAAACTTCTTGAGGTTCTGTTAAGTGCGTCTGACAATATATTTTGTACAATTAAATCATCTGCATTTTCACTAAAGCTGTAGTTTGGTCTCCATTCTCCGTCTACTGAAACAAAATCATCACAGGTAATTGAAAACAAAACATAATATGTATATTTCCATAAATGCATTCATTTATTCATCCTTCCAACAAAAGGAGCCCTATTTACAACAGTTAACTAGCAAGGTGGTCACATTAATAAATTTGATGCAATACAGAGAACAGTTATCAGTTATTTGCAACTGTATAGATAGATAGATAGATAAAGAGTTTTCCAATATTCCTTCAGACTTCCAGCTCAATAGGAACTGACTTCTGATGGATCCATGGCACCATAAACTTTCATTCATATCTACCCAGGGGACATTTCTTACCCATTAATCCTTTCCAACCTGCTGCCCAGCCTACCCATTGCAGGGACATCTCTCCTCAATTTGGATAAAAGTATGCAAGCTATGGAACTCCAAGTGAACTTTTAGCCAAGTACATTGCTATTTAGCAGTGTAAAAGGCTTTGAAAATTGCCTCAGAAAATGAATTTTCAGCCCTGGCCCCCAAGCTGCTAAGATTTTGTAAAATCAAAATTTTCTGAGAGTACAGCTCCAGAGTTGAAGACTCTCTTTTGGTTATAATCAAAGACTTGCAGAGAATGAAAAGGGATGACGTGAATTACTTCATCAACAGACTAAAGACTGCAAATCTCACAACAGTACAAAAGACAGAAAAAACTTTTCAGACAGCACAAGCCATTGCAATAAAGGGCTTTCAATATTAAATATAATAACCTAACTTGAACTTGCAGCTGTGTGGAAAGTCAAAGCACATTGTAGTGGATGCACATAATAGATTTCTGGCTGGAAACTAGCCTAAGTCACATGCTTGATTGGGTTTTATTGATTAAATAATAATCAAATTTTACAAATAGAAATGTCGTCAGTGAAAACATGTTTTCTAGACATTATTTTGTTTGAACTTAGTGGTTCAACATAGCTTCAGCGCAGATGTGCAAGTCTAAAAGAACTATGCTGACATGCAAATGAGCATTAATGTAATTGTTTTTTAAACCCTGTATTTAAACCTGAGATTTAACAGCCATAAAGGTATATGGAAGCGCCTATTTTATAACATGCACGCATCTATGTGCACATGTTATAAAATCTACTACCTGCGCATGTGCACATGAATCCGGTCTCGAACACATAAAGGGGGAGAATTTTAGTAGGTACACGCAGTGATGCAAACAGCAGTTGGGGTGGTCAGAACAGGTCATCGATTCTAAGCATTTTTGCATTATGGCAAAGCAGTTATTTAAAGACCCCATCACAGTTTCAGCCCAAGCAGATAATGAAGATCTCATGTAACTGCAGAACACTTTCGACTTTGACAGTGGGAAATATGATACTGACACTGCCTAACACTAGACTCCGGACTTTTCTGGAGCAGGTTGTTGGTCCATTGTTTTGGGGCACAAAACTGTATGGCGTAAGACAGCTTTTATGGCCAATTCTAAAGACATATGATCAAGGAGCCATGACAGGCGTATAATGAGCTAGAAAAAGGCTGGTCTTTTCAAAGCTTATTTCGTTCTCACATGATTATTTGTTCTGAACTGTTGTTGTTGGAATGTTTTGAATATATAAGCTGTATTATGGTGTGGCCATATTTCCACATAAAGTTTATTTCAGCAATTAATTGCCTGCAGTGTCTCTATTCATTGGAAGGTGTACAAATGCTTTAACGAAGTGGATGTCTAGTCCATCTGCACATGTGTTAGCCTTTGGCCAACACGTATCACTATTAATCAATGGATGAAAACCCTCCCTTGGTTATGAGCAGTTTCTGCAAGGCTGATCTCAAGAATGAAGTTGGAAATGAAGCCTGGGCCGCCCACATGCTAGACCCCAACTTCCACAGTCTGTACTACTTTTAACAAATTTACCTGCAAATGAAATCTCATTGTCTGTAAAACTGTATTTGGAGGTCCGTGAATGAAATGAATCAGGTCTTGTATTTTCAGGGTCTATTCCGATAATGAAGAATCCCTTAAGTCCTTGATATTCTGAAGTAGCACATTTTTTAACTCGAAGAGCAATCTCCTGTAATCCCTTATTGAAAAGAAAAAAAAAATGCATCACTGCTGAAGACAATACTAATTCTTTCATTAAATGTCATGACTAGTCAAGTAGTCATAAATGTTCATCTTAAAAAAAACATGAAGTCTGAATAGTTTAAATACTATTTGTGCTACAGACATAGAATAACAATCTTGAACACAATATTCTTTCTAAAAGGTCTATAAAACTGATACAGCATAATTCAGAGACTATTTAAAAAACTTTTTCAGAAGAAGTAAAAGAAGAAATATCCAGACTTTGTTACTGAACAAAATAGAATGTCATATATTACTTAACTGCTACTAAACCCAGTTTTATTTTCTGAATGTAGCCTTTTCTTTAATGCTCTACACAGGAAAATTGGTTCTTACCTTCTAACTTTCGTTCCTGTTATACCACAGATCAGTCCAGACCAGTGGGTTATGCACTCCCACCAGCAGATGGAGTCAGAGAACAAAGCTTCGAGGCACTGGTATCCCAAGTGTGCCACCTGCAGCTCATCAGTATTTATCGATACCCAAGCAAAGTATAATTGACAAAAAGAACATCTAATTCCCGAAACAAAACCAAAATATTATAGAATCATTCTGATAGATTACCTATGTACAGCAGCTAACCATTAGGTAAATCAGTCTTTCGGCAGTAGCACCCGGGCGGGATCCTGGACTGATCTGTGGTATTACAGGAACGAAATTAGCAGGTAAGAACCCATTTTCCTTTCCTGTACATACCCAGATCAGTCCAGGCCAGTAGGATGTAACAAAACCACATTACACTGGGTGGGAACCCGAAAGACCCACTCACAAGATGCTCTCCCCAAAAAGCACTTGGTCCAGATCCCTGACATACAGACGATAATGCCTTGTGAAGGTATGCAGGGAAGACCAGACTGCAGCTCTACAAATTTATTTATTTATTTATTTAAAAGTTTTTATATACCGCTCAATGGATAGATATATATCCGTCTAGGCGGTTTACACATAGATAAAAACATACACAAATTAAAATACAGACAATTGTTAAAAGGTTAGTTGGGGATCATGAATTTATACAAACTATTGTAGATGAAAAGCTTGGGTAAATAGGTAAGTTTTCAGTGATTTTTTAAATTCTCTACGGTTAGAGGTCAGTCGGATATAGTCAGGCAAATCTCCTCAGGCGGCAACTGACACTCTGCCCAAGAACCCGCTTGCGCTCTCGTCGAGTGAGCTTTCAAACTTGTCGGGTTGTGGCGACCCTTCCCGATGTAGGCCAATCAAATAGTTTCCTTCAGCCAGCGAGCCAAGGATGCCTTAGATGCCTTTTCACCCTTCTTCGGACCTCCAAAGAGCACAAAAAGGTGATCCGATTTTCAAAAAGAGTTAGTGACCTTCAAATACCGAAGGAGAACCCGGCGGACATCTAACAGATGAAGATCTCTTCCCATAGCGGGGTCTTGAGCCCAATCAGGGAATCTGGGTAACTCCACGGATTTTAAGATTAATAGGCAGTCGAAAGGAGTTCAAGAAGGCATTAAAAACCCATCTTTTCCAGGAAGCATTTAAGGACTTTGAACTTTCTAGTTAAGCAAAATAAGGTTAAATATATTTAACCTATATAGTTTTGCTTATTATTTATTTCTGCTCTCTTAGTTTTTAACTGTAATGGCCAAATTCCTGTTTTTGTCACCATTATTTTTATTGATTGTCTAATATATTGTATTTTTATTCGTACCTTATTTTAAGTTTTATTTTTATTAATTATCCAATTTTAATTATTTCTGATTTGTTTATATTATTCTGATATTGTAAACCGCTTTGGTCAGTTAGTTTTACTGGTAAAACGGTATATAAACTTGTTTAAATAAATAAATAAATAAATAAGATTAACATGAAAGGCAGACACCACTTTCAGCAAAAAGGAAGAGACCATAAGCAGGGTCACCCTATCAGCTGAGATGCGAAGGAAGGGATCCCTACAGGAAAGAGCCTGCAATTCTGAAATACGCCTCACGGAACAGATGGCCACCAAGAACACCAATTGCAAGGTGAGGTCCTTTAAGAAAGCGTGCTCAGAGGCTCAAAAGGGGGATCACAAAGCGCCCTCAACACCAGATTGAAATTCCACTCCGAGCATAACTTATGAACGACCGTTTGGGTAAGGACTAGATTCCCTGCACCGCATGACTGAGGCACACTGCTCCCCAGCCTTGAAGGCTCGCATCCGTTGTCTCGATCACCCAATCCTGGACTTCGAGGGGCATCCCCTTCTGTAAGTTGTCTTCCGACAGCCAACATTGCAGGCTGGACCTGATTCACTGCGACAAAGGCAGGGGCAACTGGTATTGCTCCAACACTGGGTCTCACCGCGACAGTAGATCTCTCTGCAACGGTCTCAGGTGGGCGAAGGCCCAAGGCACCAATTACAACTTCAAAGCCATGAACCCCAGAACTTGTAGGTAATTGTTGCGTTCGTGCCTGTTCTTGCCCTGGCTCCACCCTCTCTACCTCTGAGGCGACTCCCTTCGGTTCTGATGGACAGATGCTGCCGCGGCTTCTCCTCGCCATTTCTTTCTGGAGTCCCCGGGCTGCCTGAAGCTGTGGATCCGCCATGTTCCAGATGTCGTACGGCGCGCGTACGCTACGAAGTTTGTACCAGCAAGGGCGTGAATCTCGGGGGTGTCCCCCCATAGTGACATCATCTACTTCCAACATAAAAGGTCTTTGCTTACGCTTAGGTAGCGAGTTAGCAAGGGGTTTGATTGCGAGGATCATTCCGACTCGCTTCATCCTCCGCTGCTCTGCCTCTTTGAACTTACCAGGGGTACCCGCTCCTTGGGGGCCCTGCTCTCTCCTCTTGTTTTCAGATTGCTAAGACGGGATCCGGTACTTGCTCCTCGAGGGCCTACGTCCCTGAACGCTCAGAAGACTCCCTACTGCCTGGAAGCGATCGCAGACGTGAACATTGTGAGTTTCCTTTCCAGTCGCATATAGGAACTGTACTCGGTCCTCGAGGGCCCATGCTCCTAGAACTGAAGACTCTCTTCTGTCTATGATGCTATTGCAGGTACAGAGATCGTGAGTGATTACAGATTGCAGATAGGAACCGGTACTTGCTCCTCGTGGGCCTATATTCCTAAAACCTTACGAAGACTCACTTCTATTTCAGAAGCTATTTCGTATACAGATATTGTGAGTTCTTATTACAGTCTGCCTAGAAACCATTACAGAGATAATTAACTGTGAGTTACCATCGCTCTCTCAGAGCTGTTCCTGGAACCAGGTACTCGCTCCTCGAGGGCCTTACTCTCTCCAGCTACTGAGCTTTATTATAATCTATGTGAGTGTATCATCTACTTCTGGTTATGTATCCAGCATACCCTGTCTACTCACTATCTATGAGTCTCTCTCTACAGCTCAGCTAACCTGGATGCTGTTCCAGGATCTGAGGGACTTTAGCCCTGCTGGGCACATCAGCTCACTACTGCCACTTCTGGTGGTTCTACTACCTGTCTAATAAAGAACTATCTGTGTCTGTCTCCGTACTCCAGCCTAGTGGGTAGTCCCTCTCTTGATATCCTCTTGAGGGTGCTATCATCTGCCATCGACCCAAGGATTTACCAATCTACATTAGAGTGCTCATCTCTCACGCTTCCGGAGCTGAGTACAACAAACTGCTACCTTACAGTCTACCATGAACTGTTGCTAACATCTTTTTCCTCAGGAACTGTATCATAACTATTTGCTACTTCTTAGCAGGAACCATACAGAGGGCCTCCACCTCCCTCCAGGGAGACTCTCGTATATCAGGTTGCCACTCTGTGTGGAGATTCATAACAGCTACTATTTCCTCCTCTCTGAAGAACAGGTCTTGATGGTTGCTGACCTCTCCTCTCTGGGGAGCAACTCCATAGCAGCTCCTATTACAGATTGCTACGCAGCAGTCCTAACCTATAACAGACTGTTAACTCCTAGCAGACACTCTAACAGACTGATCATTCCGCCTCCTATCGGGGTAAGCCATAACAGACTACTAACCCCTCTCTTCTACAGGAGTCAGATTACAACAGATTGCTACTCCGCCCACCTGGCGGGGAAATCAATAACAGATTGCTAACTCCCTAGCAGAATCGCTAACATTGCTAACTCCGTCCCCCTGGCAGGATGATCGACAACAGTAATCCCACATTCTGGGGATACGAAGCTGTAACAAGAAATACACTTGTTGCTGCAATTTGTACATCCTGTTGTTTGTGAGAAACACCCTGCTCTGGAGGGTGTCAAAACGAGCTCCCAAATACTCCAGACACTGTGACGGAGTCAGATGACTTTCGCTTTGTTGATTACCCACCCTAGGGACTGGAGACAATGGATCACATGAAGAACCATCCACTCGCCTTCCTTTTCCGACTTGGCTCGAATCTGCCAATCGTCGAGGTAAGGATGGACCATTATCCCTTCCTTCCGTAGGTTCACTGCCACCATGAGCATCATCTTGGTAAAGGTGTGCGGGGCCATCACCAATCCGAACGGCAGCACCAGGAACTGAAAATGCTGACCCAGGATCTTGAATCATAGGAATCTCTGGTGAGCGCTGTGAATCGGGATGTGTAGATAAGCCTCGGTAATATCCAAGGAGGCGAGGAACTCTCCCTTTTGAACTGCTGCGATGACTGTTCGAAGTGTTTCCATTGTCACTTGCAGATGTGAGTGGCAAACCCCAGCATCCAATAAGGCTGATTTGCATTGATTTGCATTGCCTAAGTGCCTATCACATTGTTGTGGGGTAGTATATGTGCAGGCTAGCTGTAGCCAAAAGGAATTCAGCAGTTCAGGAGTGCAAAATCATATGTGGGTATTGCAACAATTGTGTGCCAGGCACTCACAATCCAGCAAAGGATACTGGTGTGTCTGCCAACTTTTAAGTGATACATAAGAGCTGTCACACCTGTATTAGCTGTAAAAGTGGTACCTCATGGTGTGAAAGAGAATGTCCGAGGCAGCTCTGCAGTCTGTCCTCCTTATTTGTGTGCCCACACACAGGGAATATGCTAGACCACTAACATGCACAGGACACTGCTTGTGGTAAACGTGTGTGAGGCTCTACAGAAACTGTGGGCAACAATCTTGATGATGTCTCAGTAAGAGCCCACATGTGATCATGCTGTGCTGGCAGTGTGGACAGTTCAAGCTTGTGATTCACCAGTGAGAATGAAATAGATCCCAAGGGGAGAATAGAAATGGGGACATTTTGCAAATGAAGACGTTGAACGTGTATAGTGCCTGCTCACACAGGAAGATTAGGGCTGGTGCATTATTTACCATCACAAAATTTCTAGGCCTCTGAAACATGAGGAGAAAAAGCCATGGCCTGGGTCAATGGCCTGCAGATGTGACTGTACAAGGCTCTTGTCATGGCATCGATCCTTTCCTCCCCCCCTTCTACCTCCCATTTGCATGCCGTTTTCCACAAACACATAGGCAAAGATGTAATAGCGAAAGAAGCATATGTCTTACCTATGAGCCAACCGTCACTATAGAGGCCATCCTCAAAATTTTCAAAGAGGCCCAACTGCCTAAGTATAAAGGAATTGTGTGTGGCTCCCAGGAACCTGGCCACCATGTCCAGGATGTGCATTCGAGTGTCACAGACCACTTGCAGGTTGATGGAATGGAAAAGCTTACTGTTGCGGTATATCTCCTCCCTCTCACAGAGTGGAAAGATGGCCACTTTCCAACAACATTGGGAAAGTGTATGAAGGCATAAAAACCTTTCTTCAAGTCCATTAAGTCCTGCCTATTGCAAGGAAATGCCATGTAGTGAGGAAGGCAGTCAGTGACTGCTTTGATGACCTGGTTCAGACAGCTTGAAAAAGTGGTTTGGGACATTTCCCCATGAACCCTACTGTGGTTTAGAAGGAGCCGCCTGCTGTGAAATGCACGGTGGCCAAGAGTTTGGTGATACTTGGGACAGCAAGGGACCGTTCAGTGACCGGATCCAGATCCCCTTGGATTTCTTCATATAATTCCAGGATTGCCCGAGAGCTGAGGTCCTCTGGCATGCCCAGCAAGGATGTTCGTGGAGGAAAGATGCGCTTCCTGTATCTCCTGTGCCATGGCCGCCTGCGTGTCGGCTGCTGACCCGGGCCCTGAGCCTGCAGGACTCGTGGCTCTGCCTGAACTGCTGCTTCTTCCCTAGAAGGGCTTGGAATAGGCCTTGGCAATTTGTGAGGTTGTTGTTTTTCCACTTGTTGACATCTGCAGCGAGCCTGCTGATGCATCCAGTATGCCACTACAATTATGCTTGCCACAAACAATGTGGCTTTAGGAAGGTAGACCAGGTAAGAACAGGTGTTTATATTGGGCCAGGAAACCCTGGTAGGTATGTCCGTTATCATTCCAGTTTTTATCGAGTGCACTATTTGCCGCGATAATAGGCTCGATCCCAGATACCGGCCGCAATAAATTCTTTTTTCACCATACTGCCAAAAAAAAGGTGATACATCCCATGATAATGTGCGATACTCTATCACATGCAGCACTAGCACGCCTTCATTTCCATTAACTTCGCTCAAACTCCTCCCACTTGACTACTAATTTGAAATTTACATAAGTATTTTGCGTTGCAGTATTTATCGTGTGCATTACGGCCTTTTCGTGTGTGATGACACTGTAACACACGCGATAAGACCCTAATACAATATGATAAATGACCCCATCACTTAGGCACCCAGACCTGGCAAACTGAAAATTTTACCTACTTGAGCACTTAACTTTAGGGCCCTATTGGTACTAAATCCCTAAAATGCATGACTAAGGGAGGAGTCAGGTCAGAGGAATAAATGTAGGTGCTCAGAGCTAATTTCCAGCACTAGGCAGTTAATTTAGGTGCTTAAAGTTAGGTGAATGACTAACAGTCCTAAATTTAGGGGCCTCAGTTTTAGGTGTTTTATGTTAGGCACCAGAGTTTTGAAAACTTAGAAGCCTAAGTACTTGATTCATTAAGGGGTCGATTTTAAAACGCCGGTGCATGCATCCATGTGCGGGTGGTTCCCGATTCGCACACATGGGCACGCCAATTTTTTTACTATGCGCGCACCAGTGCGGGCATGTTATAAAATAAGGTTCCCACATGCACGCTGGATTGTAATGTTCACGCGTGCATGTGTGGGTGAGTGGCCTCTTCCACGCACAAGGGGGGAATTTTAGAAAAATACCTGCAGCGATGCAATCGGCTGATCCCCAGATCCCTCCCAGTCCACTCTAGTCCCCTTTCCCTACCTTTTTTACCTTTATTTCCTCGCGCTGGCTGGCTGTTGGCATGTGCTGTCCCGTCCCCACCCCTCCCCGCCCAGATCACGCCCCCGGCCACCCCTTTTAGCTGACCCAGCACTTCTGCACATATTGGGGGTTACATGTGTAGCTGGGCCATTTAAAAAAATGCGCGTGGTGCGCGCAGGCCCAACCACAAGAATAACCCCTGAATTTTACACACGCAGGGCTTTTAAAATTCAGGCATAAGGGTTTTTCCCATAGACACAAAATGGGAGAAAAGGCTTAATGAATCTGGCCCTAGGTTTGCTGAAAATAGGTATCTAATTTAGGAGCCAAAATTGGCCTCTTAATGCTTTGAATGTTTTAAAGTTTCTCTTCTTGAATGTATTTATTCTAATTTTTCTGGTGAGAAATTAGTGAAGATAAAATTACAAATTTAATGATGAAGACTGACAAATAGTCCACTAATGTTGCTTTAAAGACTTCACTCTAGAAAATAAGTATGGTTGACCCTCATGGTTCATGCCATAGCACTGTGTGGTGCAGTGCAAGAGTCTCGAGTTTTGAGCCTCCTGATCAACAAGGCTGACAGTGCTCAGGCAACCAAAGGAAGCAGCATGATTAAGCCTAGAGAGGGAGGAAATATGACTGCCACTACTTAGGCAACTTCTGCTGGCCAAGATTATCATTGAAGGTAAGTTTCATAAGATACTAAGCTCCTGATCTATGAGCCAGCTAGTATACTTGTGTTACCCAAGCATGATTTCTAAAATGAGGAGATATATATATATATATTTTTTTTTTTTAATTATTATTTTATATATCGACATTCGATCTGAGATATCACATCAGTTTACATTCAGGTACTATAGGTATTTCCCGATCCCCAGAGGGCTTACAATCTAAGTTTGTACCTGAGGCAATGGAAGGTATGAAGAGGAAAAAAGGGAAGGACAAAAGTCTAAATTTATCTTCACTTGAATAACAATATTGTTGAATATTAAGTTAGATTTTTCTTTCATGAACATAAGAACATAAGATATGCAATAAAGGGTCAGATCAACAGTCCATAAAGCCCAGTATCCTGTCTCCAACAGTGGACAATCCAAGTCATAAGTACCAGGCAAGTACCCAAACATTAAACAGATCTCGTGCTATTAATGCTGGCAACAAGCAGTGGCAATTCCCTATTGATTAATAGTAGTTTATGTACTTCTCCTCCAAGAACTTATCCAAACCTTTTTTAAACCCAGCTTTACTAACTGCCTTAACACATACTCTGGCAATGAATTCCAGAGCTTAATTGTGCATTGAGTGAAAATAATTACCTCTGATTTGGTTTAAATGTGCAACTTGCTAACTTCATGGAGTGCCCCCTAATCCTTACATTCGGGCCAATCCTGTAAAGTGCGGCTGCGTTTACCCTGCTCCTAAGCCGCTTTTAACTCACGTTCCGGCCGCGTTAGCCCTTCCTGCGATCCCGAATCCCCTTTAACCTACTCCTACCGCGTCCTAAATTCCCCGGGTAACCCCTTCCGCCCGCGGCATGTATATTGCATGCAAACGAGCGAATTAGCGCGATATTGCATGCAAACGAGCGAATTAGCTATTCCCCTAGCATCCCGTAACCCGCGCCCCGACTAACGCTACCTTTCCCTGCCGCTTTGTCGCGCGTTTAACCTGCAAACTTACCGCCTACCCTGACCCAGGCGGTAGAGGCAGGGGTCAGGGTAGGTGGCAAGCTTTCCCCCAGCCCCCGCTCACCTGCCCCGGCCGCGATCATGGGTGCCGGTCTCCGTGGCAGCCCCAGTCCTCTCCCCTGCTCCCGAAGCCAAAAAAAAAAGCTTTTTTTTTTTTTTTTGGCTTCGGGAGGAGGGGAGAGGACTGGGGCTGCCACGGAGACCGCTTTCCCCCGTGCAAGTAAGTTGTTTCGCCGCTTGTCTCTTCTCCCCCCTCCCGGAGCAGGGCGCGAAAAGCCGCCTTGCTCCGGGAGGAGGGGGGACACTGACAGCGGCGAAGCTTTCCCCCAGCCCGGACACCGGCGAAGCCAGAAGATAGCGGCGGAGAAACGGCGAAACGACTGTCAGTGTCCCCCCTCCTCTCGGAGCAGGGCGGAAAAGCCGCCTTGCTCCGGGAGGAGGGGGGACACTGACAGCGCACAAGCAGCGATGGAGAAACGGCGAAACGACTGTCAGTGTCCCCCCTCCTCTCGGAGCAGGGCGGAAAAGCCGCCTTGCTCCGGGAGGAGGGGGGACACTGACAGCGGCAAAACTTTCCCCCAGCCTGGACACCGGCAAAAAACTTACTTTTTTGCAGCCACGAGCACGAACACGATCTGGCCTGCCTTAGCTCCTCCCGACAAGATGGCCGCCTGCACGGGGAAAGCGTGCAATTGGCCGCTGAAGACGTGACGTCACGACATCACGTCTTGAGCGGCCAATTGTACTCTTTCCCCGTGCAGGCGGCCATCTTTGTCTTCGGGAGGAGCTATCGGAGCCAGATCTTCGCCTTCCTGCTCGTGGCTCATGGCTGCAAAATTGTAAGTTTTGCCGGTGTCCGGGCTGGGGGAAAGTTTTGCCGCTGTCAGTGTCCCCCCTCCTCCCGGAGCAAGGCGGCTTTTCGCGCCCTGCTCCGAGAGGAGGGGGGACACTGACAGTCGTTTCGCCGTTTCTCCGCCGCTGTCTTCTGGCTTCGCCGGTGTCCGGGCTGGGGGAAAGCTTCGTCGCTGTCAGTGTCCCCCTTCCTCCCGGAGCAAGGCAGCTTTTCGCGCCCTGCTCCGAGAGGAGGGGGGACACTGAAAAGTCCTTTCGCCGTTGCTTCTGCGCTGTCGCCGCCGTTGCTTCCTGGTATCTGTCATTTCAAATGACATTTGAAATGACAGATACCAGCGTGGCGTGAAGCCTTAGGCCCGCGCACCCAGGATCCTGTATAGGCGCTCTATCCAGTATCCTGGTTTGCGCGGGACTAAGGCTTTTCGGACGCGGCTTACATTTACATATAATTAGGCTTCAGGATCGCGCGGTAGGTGAGCTGCTCTGTGCGGGCGGTAACTGCGGGTGCCGTAGGCACTAACGCAGCTCTTCCTACCGCACGATACAGGATTGGCCCGAATATTAGAAAGAGTAAATAACTGTTTCACATATACTGTTCAAGTCCTTTACTGATTTTGTAAACCTCTAACATATCTCCCCTCAGCTGTCTCATCTCAAGCTGAACAGCTTTAACCTCATTAGCCTTTCCTCAAAAGGGAGCTGTTCCATGCTCTTTATCATTTTGGTTGCCCTTTTCTGTAATTTCTCCAGTGCAACTATATCTTTTTTGAGCAGTACAGAGGAATTATGACATCCTCTGTTTTATTTGCCATTCCCGTCCTAATAATTCCTAACATTCTGTTTGCTGACAATTTCAATGTAATATCAACTATGATGCCCAGATCTTTTTCCTGTGTGGGAACTCCTAAAATGGAACCTAACATAATATAGCTACAGCATAAGTTATTTTTCCCTATATGCATCTGTACACTTCTGTACATTATATTTCATCTGCCATATGGACGTCCAATCTTCCAGTCTCACAAGGTCCTTCTACAATTTATCACAATCCGCTTGCGATTTAAGAATTCAGAATAATTTTGAGTAATCTGCAAATTTGGTCACCTCACTTGTCGTACCTTTTTCCAGATCATTTATAAATATATTGAAAAGCACAGGTCCCAGTACAGATCCTGAGGCACTCCACTGTCCACTCCCTTCCACTGAGAAAATTGTCCATTTAATCCTACACTCTGTTTCCTGTCTTTTAACCAATTTGTAATAAATGAAAGGGCATCGCCACCTATCCCATGACTTTTTACTTTTCCTAGAAGCCTCTAATGTGGAACTTTGTCAAATGCTTTCTGAAAATCCAATACACTACATCTACCGGTTCACCTTTATCTACATGTTTATTAACCCCTTCAAAAAACTGAAGCAGATTTGTGAGGCAAGACTTGCCTTGGGTAAATTCATCCTGGCTATGTCCAATTAAATCATGTTTATCTATGTATTCTGTGATTTTATTCTTTATAATAATTTCCGTGATTTTTCCCAGCACTGACGTCAGGCTCACCAGTTTATAGTTTCCTGGATCACCTCTGGAGCCCTTTTTTTAAATTTAAATGTTTATTGAACTTGAATACACAATAAAATCCACATTGTATAGTACAAATACAACCAGAAAATTTCAAGTCATGGTTTTCTTTTTCTCTTGTGATTCCCTTATTTCCCCCCCCCCCCCCCCCCACCCACCCCCCTCCCCCTGGAACGACAGCAACAGGGAAAAGTCGTACATTGAGGTAAACAGATAACCTTAGCACGGATCTCTTAGATCCTCCAACTCAGGTCTCCTCTCCATACCAAACCTCAAAAATGCCCACCTCAACGCAACACGCAAACGAGCCATTACAATAGCTGGCCCTACACTGTGGAACTCCCTCCCCACACATCTCAGAAACGAACCCTCACCACAAGTCTTTAAAAAACAGCTCAAAACATGGCTGTTCTTGAAAGCCTTCCCTCCTGAACCCCAGCATACTAAAATACATGTTCTTGAAAGCCTACCCACTTGACTACCACACTGCACTAACGCATATCACCCATTCCCCCTCACCACCACCCCCCACCCTTCCCTCCCTCCCTCCCTTTCCTCCCTTAACCATGTACCTTAACCATGTCCCCTCTCTACCCGTATCCAAGACATATTGTACATTCTGTAAATAGGCTATATGCCACAATCTATAATCACATTTATTTATATTCAACTGTTACAATGTTTCTTATGTTATTTATCTTATTATTATATTGTTTAATTTAATTTAATCGTTATCTTGTTACAATGTAAAATAGGGCAGTTCTCGCCCTATTCAACCTGTTATCTGGAAACCGATGTGATATCTCGATCGAATGTCGGTATACAAAAGAAATAAATAATAAATAAATAAACCGCAAGGTTGGATGACTATCACAGATGTAGACTGCAATGTTTGAACAAGAAATGTTTTGCATTAAAAATAGAGCTCGTGGCACAATACAAAATACTACAAAAGCAAAAAAATGAAAATCACAGCAAGGGGTATAAAGTATTCCTGCATATCAAGGCACAGGATCAGACATCAGACATCACATACAGAAATGATATGGAAACTAGGTTCCCTATTGATCAACTGTGAAGTTTACAAGTGAGAGATATAGGTTGTAAAAGGATTCCAAATGTTTTTAAATGAGGCTTGCCTATGATATTTAGCAGCAGTAAGGGATGCTAAGTGGCATATCGAATGCAATTTTGCCGTGACCTCAGAGACTGAAGGTAGTGAGGGCGACTTCCAATGTCGAGCCAGGGAACTACGAGCAGCTATGAAGAACTGTGACCCAAATTTCTTTTGGTATTTGTCTAGGGTAGTGGGGAACATATTCAGCAGCGCTGTTTCAGCTAACAGGGACACCCCTACCCCCAAAATATCATTGAACAGTGTGAACATGGCCTCCCAAAAAGGAAGAATGCATGTATAGGACCACCAAATATGCATATAGGTACCCTCGCCATTACTACACCGCCAACAAATTGCTGGTATGTTAGGGTACATATTGTGCAGTCTATCTGGAGTAAGATACCACCTAAAAATCATTTTGTAGCAGTTCTCCTGCAACCTGGCAGAAATAGAGCAGTGACGTGCTAGAAGGAGAGCCTCGTCTCAAGTCTTCTGATCGAACTGCTTACCAAGGTCATGTTCCCATTGTTGCCGATATTTACAACTGACCTGTTCGGGGGGGGGAAGAAAAGTTGGTAAATTTTAGAGATCGCCCCAGTCAAAGCATCCCCCCTTTGGAGATAAGCTTCCAGTAGTGATCTGCCAGGTCTGAGAGAACTGCTCCGAATGATACTGTGTATAAAGTGTGCAATTTGTTCATATAAAAGAAAATCCCTTTGGTCCAAATCGTACAAAGCAAAAAATCGATCCCTGGGAATAAGAGTGCCCTGTTGCAAGAGGTGACCTATGGAGTGAATGCCCCGTTCCCACCAATAACCCATTCGAGAAGATTGGAACCCTACAACAAGATGGAGGTTATGCAAGAGGGAGGATTGATAAAAATATTGGTGGACGCCCACTAACTTTGGTTTAGTAAGAGTCCATATCTTTAATGTAGTCGCCAAAGAGCTGGGAATGCGAGTGAGTGTTCTCCAGGTATACTTTGGTTGCCAAAATAAAGCCACTATCCCCATAGATCCCACCAGATCCTGTTCAATATGCACCCATTGCTTCATGGGTGGCAGGCGGGCTATATCAAAGATATAGCCCGCCTGCCACCCATGAAGCAATGTTAAGTTAGGCACCGCCAGGCCGCCTTGTGGAGCCCTTTTTATATATCAGGGTTACATTGGCCACCTTCCAGTCTTCAGGTACAATGGATGATTTTAATGATAGGCTATAAATTACTTGTAATAAGTCTGAAATTTCATTTTTTAGTTCTTTCAGAACCCTGGGATATATACCATGTGGTCCCGGTTATTTTTTACTCTTCAATTTGTCAATCTGGCCTATCACATCTTCTAGGTTCACAGTAATTTGGTTCAGTTCATCTGACTCATCACCTTTGAAAACCATCTCTGTAATGGGTATATCCCCAATAACCTCTTCAATAAACACTGAAGTAAAGAAATTGTTTAATCTTTCCGCATTGGCCTTATCTTCCCTAAGTGACCCTTTAATCCCTCGATCATCTAACGGTCCAACTGATTCCTTCGCAGGCTTTCTGCTTTGGATATATTTTAAAATGTTTTTATTGTGAGTTTTTGACTCTACAGCCAATTTCCTTTCAAATTCTCTCTTAGCCTATCTTATCAATGTCTTACATTTACCTTGCCAGTGCTTATGCTTTACCTATTTTCTTCTGATGGATCCTTCTTCTAATTTTTTAATGAAAATCTTTTGACTAAAATAGCTTCTTTCACCTAACTATTTAGCCATGCTGGCAATCGTTTGACCTTCCTTCCACCTTTCTTAATGCATAGAATACATATGGGCTATGCTTCTAGGATGGTATTTTTTTAACAATGTCCATGCCTGTTGTACACTTTTTACCTTTGTAGCTGCACTTTTCAATTGTTTTTTTTAACTATTTTTCTCATTTTATCAAAGTGTCCCTTTTGAAAGTTTGGTGCTAGAACCATGTATTTACTTACTGTCCTCCTTCCAGACATTAATTCAAATTTTATCATATTATGATCACTATTGCCAAGTGGCCCTGCCACCGTTACTTCTCTCACCAAATCCTGTGCTCCATTGAGAATTAGATGTAAAAACTGCTCCCTCTCTTGTCAGTTCCTGAACCAATTGCTCCATAAAACTGGCAATTATTCCATCCAGGAACTTTATCTCTCTAGCATGTCCTGATGTTTCACTTACCCAGTCAATATTGGGATAATTGAAATCTCTGATTATTATAACACTACCAATTTGGTTAGCTTCTCTAATTTCTCTTAGCACTTAACTGTCCGTCTCACCATCTTGGTCAGGTAGACGGTAGTATACCCCTATCACTATACTCTTCCCCAACATACAAGGGATTTCTACCCATAAAGATTCTATTGTACATTTAGTTTCATGCAGTACACTATGCCTACTCGTTATCGCTTATACCCTTCCCTGACACATGAGATTTCTACCCATAAAGATTATATTGTGCATTTAGTCTCCCTTACTGGTGTGAAAGGATTAAAGTTCATTCTCATTAACCAATAAAAGGGAAACAGTACTAAAAAAGCAACTTATTTTGATTATGCAGAAAATTCTACTTATATTACTATGTTCAATTTTACCGTTAATGAATTTTCATTTGTAGCTGTGTCCAAATGTATGCCGATATGTGAACTTCTTTTTTCCAGTGAATGCCTATCTTCTGATGACCTTGTAATTGAATAACCATCAGTGTCTATGCTCATTTTGCAAGAAGCTGTCCAAATTAATACAAAAGAGTTAATTATTGGTTTATTATTTTTATCTTTGTGATTTTCTTCTTCAAAATATTTTCATGAGGGCTAAGGCCAGATTCTATCTTCTGTGGGGAAGTTAAGAGGATCAACAACCAATTCCAATTTATTAAAATTTGTGAACCACTTACATCATTAAATTTCGTAGAGGTTAGTAAAGGTCATCAACATCAACTGTTTTCAAAATCTCAGTTTCCCTTCATTGTGCCCATAAACACACATATATCTTGTCGCGCACAAAAATACATGCTTTTTTATAACCTACATGTTGTTATAAGTGATGAAAAGGAATTGATTTGCACAATGCAGCTAGCAGACACTGCAGTGTACAAATCAACTCCTCTTGTTAGAATTTTCATCACTTATAAGTTGAAAAATTCCTTAATGATGTCAATTTTACAATGGATATCTCTGAAAGTCTCTGTAACACCACCCCTCTAACCCTAAACTACCTCTCAAAAACTCACCCCGGATCAAAGTGCCCCCTTACAATGGTTCATATATAGAGTATCAGACTGAGCTTTATAAAGAGCCTCTCTCTCTCTCCCCCACCCACACCCAAGAAAGAGATGCAGCATATACACATGCTGGTCCTGCCCTCTTTCTGAGTACACACACCCTTCCTGGCTATTTAAAAACGCACACATAAGGCTTTTAAAATCTACCATCTAATCTTTAAAGAAAGAGGTACTTTATTTGTGCCTTCATTCTAAAATCTTTTTTCATCATACATTTTTATTTTTCTTCAAATGGCAGTGATTTTCACTTGGATTTAGAGTTACATAATTACACATTTGGGTAGGTTGAAAGAAGACCAGAGGTTCATCAAATCCAATCTTCTTCCACTACTCTTTTGCCACTGCTTGGGTCTTGAGGAATTGTCAGTCAGCAACATAGATGTACTCAGTTTGCAATGATGTGCATCCTGATTCTGTTTTATCCTCCACTGAAAGGCTAAATTTCACAGGAAGCAGGTGCACTATGCTGGGAAACGGATCTATAATGCTGATTGACACTGTTCCGAGACCCATAGGTCTTTTGTGCTTCAGCAGGAAAAACCTTTGTAAAAGAATATTTTACAGGATAATTTTAAAGTGGAATTAAACTAAGCTAGTCAGATTTGCTTATATTAAAAGAGTAATCAAAGTCCAAGAGGATAAAAAATATGAAAATAATGGCACATGTACAGTATGAAATATTCAGAGCGAGAAGTCAACTAACAATCTTTCAAATGTTTAGCATGTACTATGCACAGATCTTAACACCGGAAAAATCTTTATATGTTACTCATGTTTCATAAATGACCTTCATAACGCCCTGCAGTATCTTTGGGCATTGTGCTCTGCTATCTCCCTAAAGGGAATATATACATCTAACCGGAACAGAGCGGAACAGCACTCCACCATCTTAAGGGAAGTACTAAATACTGGCGAATACTTAATGTCCAAAGATACTGCAGGGCATTATAAAAGTCATTTATGAAATATGAGTAACATATAAAGATTTTTCTGGGTGTTAAGATCTGTGCATAGTGCATGCTAAAAATTTGAAATACAAATGCAATAAATAAAGGCAAAGTGGATAACAAAAGTCAGCTAAATAAGTCACTCAGAGAGTCCAAGAAAAGCATTAACCTGTACCAGAACAGTTGGAAAGCTATGTGCACAAATGCTCATAGTTTGAGCAATAAAATCCTAGACCTGCAAGCCCTAATGGTGGAGGCGGACTTGGACATTGCTGCTATCACGGAGACGTGGTTCACGGAGTCACATGATTGGATTACTACCATACCAGGATATAACTTGTTAAGAAAGGACAGAGAGGACAGAAAAGGGGGAGGAGTGGCTCTTTATATCAAAACCATATCCAAGCATCCGAGCTGCAGGGAAGATGGGGCAAAGAAGAAGCTTTATGAGCCACCCTAAAAAAAAAGATGATGGGACATCCATTTTTATTGGTGTGGTTTACAGGCCTCCAAATCAAATGGAAGTACTAGACAGTGATCTGATTGAAGACATCCAAAAGATGAGTAAGAAGGGAGAAGTGGTGATTATTGGAGATTTTAATCTACCGGATGAAAACTGGAGAATCCCTTCTGCGGAATCTAACTGTTGCGACCGTCGCTGCTCGATGCCCTCACTCCGCCCTCTTTACCTCTGTGGCGATTCCATCTGGGTCTGATGGACGGCTAACTGCCACGGCGCCTCCATGCCGCCTCCCTCCGGCATCCCTGGACCGGCTCGACGTTCCAGTTCCGCCATGTTGCCTGAAGACCTAGGGCGTACGCGCATGCTCTGATTGAAGTACCAGCAAGAGAGCGAACCTCAGGGGCGTCCCCCTGAAATGATGTCATCCGCTTCCAATATTTAAAGGTCTCTATTTTGCTAACAATCTGAGTTAGCAAGGACTCGCTTCGGCTGTCCAAAGATACTCTGCCGCTTCGGACTTACCAGAGGTAACCACTCCTCGGGGGCCTCGCTCTTTTCTTTCTTTCAGATTACAGATAGGAACCGGTACTCGCTCCTCGAGGGCCCATGTTCCTGGACACTCTGAAGATTCGCTACTGCTTGGAAGCTATCACTGCTACAAACAATTGTAAGTTACCATCGCTCTCTCAGAGCTTTCCCTGGAATCAGGTACTCGCTCCTCGAGGGCCTAAACCTTTCCAGCTCCTGAGCTTCCTTGAGACCTTATGTGAGTTTTGTCATCTAGTTCTGTTCATGAACTCTGCCTACTCTGCCTACTCACTTTCTACAGTTTCTCAACAGCTCAGTCTTCCTGGATTGCTGTTCCAGTACCTGAGGGATTACAGCCCTGCCGGACATACCTGCTCACTACTGCCACCTCTGGTGGTTTTCAAAAACCTGTTTAATAAAAGAACTAATGTGTGTCTGTCTCCATACTCAAGCCTAGCCGGTGGTCCCTCTCGGGATATCCTCCCGGGGGCGTGGTCATCTGCCACTGGCCCAAGGATTCGCCTACAACTATATCAGATTCATTACAGATTGCTACTCCTTAGCTAGACGATATCTAAGACACTACAATATTGCTACCTCACAGCTCCGTCACAGAGCTTTCCTAACAGATTGCTACTCCTATCTGATTGCTCCTCCCATCAGATAGCAGATCTATAACCGATAGCTAACTCCTCTCTCAGGAGCCCGCAACACAGATTCCTAACACTAACAGTAGTAGAGAGATAGTGGATGCCCTGCAAGTGGCTCTGTTCATACAAATGGTAATGGAGCATATGAGGGAGGCAGCTACACTCGATTTAGTGCTCACTAATGGAGATAATGTCTCTAATGTCTGGATGGGTGCCCACCTCAGCCCCAGTGATCATCAAACAGTATGGTTTCACATCTCTAATACTATACGGAGAAGTCGCACAAAGACTAGGGTTTTGTGTTTCAAAAATACGGATTTTGTTGAAATGGGGAAGTGCCTGGAGGAAGAACTAGAACGATGGGAGAAAACAAGAAATGTGGAACAACAGTGGCCAAACTAAAAGGAGCAATTACTGAAGCAATGTTAGAAAAGTAAAGAAAAGCAAGAAAAGAATGAAACCTATCTGGTTCACAAAGGAGGTGGCTGATAAAATAAAAGATAAAAGAACAGCGTTTAAGAAATATAAAAGATCCCAAAGGGAGGATCACAAGGAAGAATATCTGGTAAAACTGAGAGAGACGAAGAAAGTAATCAAGAAAGCGAAAAGTCAAGCGGAAGAAAGGATTGCCAAAGAGGTAAAGCGAGGTGACAAAACATTTTTCGGATACATCAGTGAAAGGAGAAAAGTCCAAAGTGGTATAGTGAAATTGAAAGGTGAAAAGGATCAATGGGTGGAGACAGATGAAGAAATGGCAGAAATATTAAACAAATACTTCAGTTCGGTGTTCACTATAGAAGATCCTGAAGAAGGACCGACGCTAGTTAACAAGAAACTGGAGGGGAGTGGAAAGGATTAAATTCCATTTACAGAAGAGAATGTATGGGAAGAGCTAGGAAAACTGAAAGCAGACAAAGCCATGGGGCCTGATGAGGTTCATCCCAGGATACTGAAAGAGCTCAGAGATGTGCTGGCGGCTCCACTGAGTGACCTGTTCAATAGATCCCTGGAAACGGGAGTGATGCTGAAAGATTGGAGAAGAGCGGTGGTGGTCCCTCTTCCAAGAGTGGGAACAGAGAGGAGGCTGGAAACTACAGGTCGGTTAGCCTCACCTCGGTGGTGGGAAAAGTATTGGAGTCGCTGCTGAAGGAAAGAATAGTGAAGTATCTACAAACAGCAGAATTGCTGGACCAGAGGCAGCATGGTTTCACCAAGGGAAGGTCCTGTCAGACAAATCTGATAGGCTTTTCTGATTGGGTGACTAAGGAATTGGATCGTGGAAGAGCAATAGATGTCATCTACTTGGATTTTAGCAAAGCTTTTGATACGGTCCCACACAGGAGCTAGTGAATAAAATGAGATGGTTCGGAGTGAGTGCCAAGGTGGTGACCTGGATAGCAAACTGGTTGAAGGACAGAAGACAATGTGTGATGGTAAATGGAACTTACTCGGAAGAGAGAGCAGTGATGAGTGGAGTGCCGCAAGGGTCGGTGTTGGGACCACTCCTGTTCAATATCTTCATGAGGGACCTAGCGGATGGGATAGAAGGTAAGGTTTGTCTATTTGCAGATGATACTAAGATCTGCAACAGAGTGGACATGTCGGAAGGAGTGGAGAGAATGAGATGGGATTTAAGGAAGCTGGAAGAGTGGTTGAAGACATGGCAGCTGAGATTCAATGCCAAGACGTGCAGAGTCATGCATTTGGGGTGTGGAAATCCAAAACAAATGTAATCGATGGGTGGTGAAGGGCTGATGTGCAGGAGCAGGAGAGAGACCTTGGGATGATAGCGTCTATCGATCTGAAGTCGGCGAAACAATGCGACAAGGCGATAGTTAAAGCCAGAAAAATGCTGGGCTGCATAGAGAGAGGAATATCGAGTAAGAAAAGGGAAGTGATTATCCCCTTGTACAGGTCCTTGGTGAGGCCTCACCTGGAGTACTGTGCTCAGTTCTGGAGACCGTATCTCCGAAGGGACAGAGACAGGATGGAGGCAGTCCAGAGAAGGGTGACCAAAAAGGTGTATGGTCTTCATCGAATGCTTTATGAGGAGAGATTGAAGAATCTAAATATGTATACCCTGGAGGAAAGGAGGAGCAGGGGGGATATGATACAGACCTTCATATACTTGAAAGGTTTAAGGATCCAAAGTCAACGACAAACCTTTTCCGTTGCAAAAATATCAGCAGAGCCAGGGGTCACAATTTGAAGACTCAGAACAAATTTCAGCAAGTATTTCTTCACAGAGAGGGTGGTGGATGCCTGGAATGCCCTTCCGGAGAAAGTGGTGAAGACTAAAACTGTGAAGGATTTCAAAGGGGCATGGGATAAACACTGTGGATCCATAAAGTCTAGAGGATGTGAATGAAGAGAAGAGGCATGGGGGTGGCTTGCGGGAATGACGGCTACTACCTGGAGATAATACCTTTATTCAATAAACATACACACGGTTAATGCGACTCCAATATTGCTCTATGCTTCAATGGCAAGAGGAAATGTGGAAAATAGGATTTGCATACACAAAAAAGCGGGGAGTAGCTTGCTTGTTACGGCAATTACTACCCCAAACCAAATAATGCCTGATACTTCACTTCCACTGCATATCCAGCATAGCTCACTGCTTCAACGGCAGGGGGGAATGTAGAAAAGATGATTTATATTCAGACAACAACCAACAAGAACTGAATTACATAGTCTGGATAAGCAAATAAGCATGGGTGTAGCTTGCTTGTTATGGCGCTTACTACCTCGAATCAATTAAGCATGATACTTCTCTTGGAATACATATCCAGCACAGCTCACTGCTTCAACGGCAGGGGGGAATGAAGTAAAGTGGAATTATATTCAGACAACCAAAAAGGACTGAATTGCTCAGGCTGGATAAACAAATAAGCGTGGGAGTAGCTTGCTTATTGCGGCAGCTACTACCCCTAACCAATTAAGCTAATTACTTCACTTAGATGCAGCTCCAGCACTACTCTCTACAGCAATGGTGGGGGTGGAAGTGAAATAGAACCAAAATGTTACTAAGGGTCAAAAGTATCAGATAAGTATGAGAAAAAAATAAGTGTGAAAACTTGCTGGGCAGACTGGATGGGCCGTTTGGTCTTCTTCTGCCGTCATTTCTATGTTTCTATGTTAGTTGACGTCGCTTTGAATATTTGATCGATATAATCGTCAATAACGTTCTAAAATAGAATACTTATTTAGTTACATATTCAGTATGTTCATGTAATAAAGCATGTCAGGCATTGCAACAGTATATTATGCACACTGCAATGCCTAGATAGAGTTTTATATGTGAAAACGGAATAAACGCGCTATTCCCATGTAGTCTAAAAATTATCTCTTGCAGAGGTAACCTCATATAATTTTATGGCGGGCTCATGTTATTAAGCCTCATGCCATCAATATACAGGTGGTACATACATTCGTCACCAAGAATTTATAATCATTGGTTACTCTGCGAGAGTGTTTGAGATAGATTGTGTATTATATTTGCAATGTCCAGGTAGTGCGGTGAGCTAGTGTAGCAGGAAAAGGACAGCTCTGAAAATGGCTACGGCCCGACACGATTCGTGTTTCTGTTGCGCTTCCTCAGGGGCCAGCATTTGCCATGTCTAAATTTAAAGAAACTATGATCGCCTCCGCGTGGATGTTTATTGATTTGTTCTAAAATTGTCCAACGCAGTTGATCAAAGGTGTGTCCAACGTTCATACAGTGACCCACCATGGGTGCCTCTGTGTTGCCTGTATTGAGCCGGCTCCTGTGTTCATGGAGTCGGGTTTTAATTTTTCTACTCGTACGGCCGACATATAAATAAGGGCAGGGGCATTGTATGACATAAATGACCGAAGAGGAATTGCATGTGGTGATCGACCTTTTGTAGTATGTGTGTCCTGTTGTAGGATGATGCCATTCTGTGCCTTCTATGGTGGTGGCACACATATCGCACTGTTCACATTGCGCCTATAAGCGGAGTCAGAACCTTAAAGATCACGTAGTACGAGCAGATTCGAATCTCTACATACCACACAAGACAGTAGGACAACACAAACAAATCAATAAACATCCACGCGGAGGCGATCATAGTTTCACATTAAACTACCGTGAACAATGGTGGATATTCACATTAGCTTCCGAATTTCCCCGAGGATTAAATGATACAGTCGAATGGTCCTCATTGTTCTAGTATCCTATTGGCTCCCACTCTACCTAACTTCTCTTCTGATTGGTTCCTTCTCAAGAAGCAAGTAGGTTTAAAACCTGCATCTCAAATGGCGGATCCTGCTGTCCGGCGATAGCTACACCCTGGTAGCAGAAGTAACCTTGGCACAGACGGTGAAATCGTATGTATAACAGTATGTAACAGATATTGTGAAGTCAGCTCTTGGCAACAGCAAAGTAAAACTTTGTCTCTTTAAATTTAGACATGGCAAATGCTGGCCCCTGAGGAAGCGCAACAGAAACACGAATCGTGTCGGGCCGTAGCCATTTTCAGAGCTGTCCTTTTCCTGCTACACTAGCTCACCGCACTACCTGGACATTGCAAATATAATACACAAACAATCTCAAACACTCTCGCAGAGTAACCAATGATTATAAATTCTTGGTGACGAATGTATGTACCACCTGTATATTGATGGCATGAGGCTTAATAACATGAGCCCGCCATAAAATTATATGAGGTTACCTCTGCAAGAGATAATTTTTAGACTACATGGGAATAGCGCGTTTATTCCGTTTTCACATATGATGCTGTTTTGAATACATATGACTGTACATCATATATAGATACAGTTTTGTAAAGTAGATAGAGTTTTAGGCATGTGGCTAGGGAACACTTTCTAAAGTATCTGCAAGTAGATGATAATAGTAAATGTTCAGTTTATATATTTTTTTACAGTCTTACTAATTGAATTTTGAAGATTTTCCACATCAAACTTTAATGGTGAACAGTCCATTTGTGAGAAATGTGCAATTCTGAGCAATACTGTAGCAATAATTTAGCTCAATGCCTCAGAACTCTGTAAATCTGATTTCTTAGTTTCTTCTAGATAATCATACAATATAATAAACTTATATTTAAGAAATTCAAAAATACACAGTTTCTAATTTGTATTAATGGAGCAGAACTTTAACTAATCCTCATTTATTAGGTACAGAATTCACAGAGGGACTAATTATCCAACATATTTACCCTAATTATCCATGTACTTATTAAATAAGAATGTGTCTTTGGCATTCCTAACAAGGTTAATTATCTCAAATGTGATTTTATGCCATCAAAATATTGCTTTGTCTTAAGATTTTATTTAATATCAAGTAGTATGTTTAGATTATTTATAATGACTTTTTATTATGCTATTTTTGTAGCATTTAACAAAATGATATAGTATAGAGTCATATTAATGGCTGAGGAGGTCTGCATGTATAAGTAAAACTGCATTCTAGATAAAGTATAGTGTAACATTTCAAGTGAAGGAAATACCTTATTTTCTTGTACATTTTTGGCCAGAAATGTGGAAATCAGGTTTGGCATTCTTGACTGAGTTGCTGGGTAAATTAAAGCTCCCTTACACAGTCACTAACGTTGTTTGTTATCATCAATATATATGAAATGCCTAGGATCAAGTAAATAGCGTCTGTCTGTCAGGTCCAGCATTGTACGCACATGCCCATCTACTGATATGATTATCCCTGTGCCTCTAGCTGCCTCCAGCCTGTATGGAAAACAGTAGGGAACTGGCACAGCAGGTTCGTGCAGGATGGCGCATGCAGCAAACAGCTATGATGGGTAGATCAGACTTGCAAATTGGTGGAGGGAGATAGCAATAGTGGTAGGACAAGAGAAAATGGGAACAATACAGATACTCATTTCTTAGCAAATGTTTTGCGGGTATCTGTTAGTACTATATTATTACCACTAGTATGGTCTTCCAGAGATGTAGTGCTTGAATCATGATAACCAGGCGAAAAGTCTTCAATTTTAAGTGAGCATGTAGAACAAGGAGAAAATTGGCAGGTGACATGATTAGACTGGACAGGTATAGATTCTGACTTGTCTTCATTCCACCCTGGTGAGTTCTGATTTTCAGACAAGGGACCACTTCTGTGTTCAAAAGTAAAAAAAAGATTGGAAGAAGCCAAATACATAAAAACAAAGTTAGACAACTTTGCTAAAAACCAACAAACTAACTAAACAGTGAACAGTATTTTATAAACTATGTTAAATTTTATTTTTAAAACATTTATTTTTTGGATTCAATTTATTGAATTGCTGCTTCCGAAAGTAATTTGCAAAGGAACTTCTGCAGAAATAGTCCTTTAGAAAATTGCATCACTGGTAATGCATATAAGATTATGCACATATTTTTTTATTTTTAAAAAATATGTAACTCACCTTGATCTTAGATTTGGAAAAGGTGAATAATTAAATCTAAAAAAATGTGCATAAATTATCTTGGCAAACTATGATACTAAATAGCAGATGTAACTGTATGCATGTAGTTTGCTGGGATAATTTTGAGAGAGAGAGAGAGAGAGAGAGAGAGAGAGAGAGAGAGAGAGAGAGAACCTAGCTATTATAATCCTCCCCCTAGATAGGTATTTATATCTCTATGGGAGGCCCACCTAGGAACTCGAGGTGAGGTTTAGGTATTAGTGTAGGGGGTTAGAGACCACTTTGACATTCAATGTGAGACAGTACGAACAGAACAGTGCTCTCTTGTGAAGATTTGATGACCCTCGGAGTGAGAAAACTCACCCAAAGATGTGATTTGTGCAATGTTCTCTCAACCTAGCTTGATGGACTCTCTACCTGGGTAACATCAAGCTAGGTTGAGAGAACATTGCACAAATCTCATCTTTGGGTGAGTTTCCTCACTCCGAAGGTCATCAAATCTTCACAAGAGAGCACTGTTCTGTTCGTACGGTCTCACATTGAATGTCAAAGTGGTCTCTAACCCCCTACACTAATACCTAAACCTCACCTCGAGTTACTAGGTGGGCCTCCCATACAGATATAAATACCTATCTAGGGTGAAGGTATTACAGCTAGGAACTCTCACACACACTCTCTCTCTCCCATTTTTATAAATGACCCACTTACACATGTATATCAGATCTTAATATTGTGCAACTTGGAAATTTATGCAGCCTATTATAAAATTACTGCTAAATTAACAGATTAATGTCAACAAAACTTTAGCAGATGGACGACTATTTTTTTTTTAATTTCACCAAACTAACACCACTTTTCAGTATCAGTAATCTGTGTATTTCTTTCGAATGCTTAAAAAAAATTGCACCCATGGTGCATGTTTCAACATTGTAGAAATACACATGGAAAGTAGCAACATTTATTTATTTATAAATATTTCTATACCGCATGCTCCACGGATCGCAGCAATTTACAAAGGGGCGGATTTTAAAAGGGTTACGCGCGTAACCGCTCTTGCGCGTGCTGAGCCTATTTTGTATAGGCCCGACGATGCGCGCAAAGCCCCGGGACATGCGTATGCCCTGGGGCTTTGTGAAGGGGGTGGGACGAGGGCGGGGAGTGGGCGGGGCGGGACCGAGGCCTCCTACACAGCGGTCATTTGCTGCTGTGCTGGGGGATCACGTGCCGGCAGCTGGCCAGCATGCGTAACTTATAAAATAAAGGTAGGGGGGGATTTAGGTAGGGATAGGGTCGGTTTAGTTAGGGGAAGGGAGGGGAAGGTGGGGGAAGCAGAAGGAAAGTTCCCTCCGATTTTGGAGCGGCCTCGGAGGAAACGGTGAAAGCCATCGGGGCTCCCCTAGGGCTTGGCTGCGCGCTCATGTTATAAAATTGGGCGTACATTTGTGCGCGCCGGGTAGCGCACACAAATGTAGGCCGCGCATGAAGGTTTTGAAATCTGCCTCATAGTGTACATGCATTTAAAAAAAATTACAACATGTACAGTTAGAATAAAATACAGGGAACTACATAAGACAGGAAGAAAAGAGCTGAGCCCAGTCTTCAAACACTGCACAATGTATTAATGACAAATTGTATTTTAAGTTATTTATGACATCTCTGCATCCCTTTGAATCACCAATGCTTGAAATCGTCGATTACCTCTCACTGATTGGTATCTATTGCATATAGAGTCATAAATGGCATGACGCAAACATACATAAAAAATGAATCCATCAGAGAATTTGGTCAACTGTTAGGGAACATCTTCAAGAATTTCATAATAAGAACTTAAAATAGTATTTTTAATTGATACAGAATGAATGTTATTATTTTCCTTGTAAACTACTTAAATATAACAGTATTTTACAGGTACAGTTTTATTTTAATATTGTAACTGCAAATGTACTTATATTGGTAAAATAAAATAATAATCAGGCCTTCTAAAACATGGTCATTTTTTTAGATGTTTTTCAGTTTTAAAGTTACACAAATGTTTAAGTTCCTATGTAATGAGGTAGGTCTTCATTAAAAATGTGTTCACTGTTACTTTTATGTCGTTTTAAAGGTTTTCTCCCATGTTATGTCTAAGGGAAAAATCTTATAGCTCAAAATAAGGTTTCCTTAATAAAATATGTCTCTATTGTTCTTTTGTAGTTTCCACAGTCAGTGAGTCTTTGCATTATTTAATAGACCTGCAAACAAAGCCTAGCTGGTACTGGAAGGCAGTCAAAGCAGCAATGCCTGCAACAAAATGAAGAGGTAAAATTTCAAAAAATAAACAGCACTTCACCTAGTTCCTAAATTTAAGGCTAAAAATGTTATAAATTTAGTTCCCTAAAACCTAAATTTAGGTCTACAATTCATTTTCCTGGATTTAAGCCCCTCAGTTAGATGCCGAATGCTGAAAATCAACACTAGAAGGTGAATTTAAAAAAAACTGGTGTGCACATCAGTGAGGGGATGAGCACACAAGTCGGGCTTGTGCATGCTGACCAAATGTTAAAAGTTGCCCAGATGTGTGTATATCTCCCGCAGTGCGCATATTTCATGCAATTTCAAAAAGGGGCATAGTATGGGCAGGGGCTTTTTGGGGCATGGCCAAGAGATGTGCGTGTAATACTTATGCACTGGAATGTACCCAGATCCACTGGCATCTAATGGGTGAATTTTAAAAGCCTGGCACCTGCCAAAGTCGCACCAGGCGCGAACAAAAGTACGCGCTCGCACAAATTTATAAAATCTACCCATAAGTTTAGGATATTATCTCTTCTTTTCAAATCTGTAAAAATGGATTGTCTATTTTATTTGGCCAATTTCATAAGTCCATAGTTACCATCTAGGCCCCTTTCATCCCAGGAAAAAAACCTATTAACCATCCCAACTTTTAAAAATGGTCATTTAAAGGGCTTTTTTGTTAATAAGCCCAGTCTTATAGAATCAACTGCCTGAATGTAATGTCCCTTACCTCCACAGTCCTGGTATAGCTTCCTGCAGCGTGTGGCATCCTTGGGCTTAGTTGAAACCACCTGCACTTCCTGTAGCCCTTTCATAGATCATGCAGCCAGCATTTCCCGTGGGTGCTGACTGATGTCATCCCAGTTCTAGTATATAAAGAAGCTCAGTTCCACCTCCTAGCACCTTACCAACAGATCCACCTGCCTAGGAGAGTGCATGTTGCTCTTCTTTCTCTCATTCCTGATCCTCTTTTTTTCTTGGTCCTGTCTTGTTTTTCCAGCTCCTGTCCTTGCCATGCTTTTCTTGACCATGCCTTGCCTTTTCTTCTTCTAGTCCCTTTCTTTGTTCTCCCTGCTCCACTTCTACCCTCTTGCCCTCGCTGTTTTGGCTCCTGACTCCTGTCTTGCCTTCTCCTGCCTCAATCTCTCCTCGTTGCACACTGCTTAACCTTGGACTGACACAGAAGCCTTCCTGGACTCCGGGTCCAGGGGAAATTTCATTGAGGAGGTCTTGGTAAAGCAATATCATTTCTCAGTGGTCTTCTTAAAAACCCTTGGTAAGGATATCGTTCATATATGGAGAACCACATTCAGACTCCCTATGTTACGTGTGCCATCCACAGCAGACCCGCGGCACGGCCCCCTCACCTCTCTTCAGTAACTCCAATGCCTGGTCCCTCGTCTCTGGTGGCAGTAGGCTGCCAGCTCCATCCTCGGGCCACCCCTGGTGCCTCCGACTCAGCTACGGCCCCAGGTGTCTCCAGTCCAGCTACCACTTCCACTGCTGGCCCGCAGCCCCGGATGATAACGTCAGCGGAGCACTGGTATTTAAGCCCAGGCTCCGCTCCCTAGCTTTGCCTTGGCAATAGGTCTCCTCGCTGGTCAAGTACTTGTTGCCTCCTGTGAGATTTGTCTCGTTCCTGTGTTCCTGTTCCTCATTTGACCCCGGTTCCTAATTCCTTCGTTCCTGCGTTCCTGCTCTTCAACCCTTCCTCGGATTGCCTACAGGGACTTTGACTCTGCTTTGCCTGACTACGTTTATGTCTCTCTCCAGAGCCGGACCTCTGCATTGCCTGACTACTCCATTGCCTCTCTCCAGACCCAGACCTCTGCATCGACTGACTACTCCATTGCTTCTCTCCAGGCCCAGACCTCTTCATCGCCTGACTACTCCATTGCCTCTCTCCAGACCCAGACCTCTGCATTGCCTGACTACTCTTTTGCCTCTCTCCAGACCCAGACCTCTACATCGCCTGACTACTCCGTTGCCTCTCTCCAAGCCCAGACCTCTGTATTGCCTGACTACTCCGTTGCCTCTCTCCAAGCCCGGACCTCTGCATCGCCTGACTACTCCGTTGCCTCTCTCCAAGCCCGGACCTCTGCATCGCCTGACTACTCCGTTGCCTCTCTCCAGACCCAGACCTCTGCGTCGCCTGACTACTCCGTTGCCTCTCTCCAGACCCAGACCTCTGCATCGCCTGTCTACTCCGTTGCCTTTCTCCAAGCCCAGACCTCTGCATCGCCTGACTACTCCGTTGCCTCTCTCCAAGCCCGGACCTCTGCATTGCCTGACTACTCCATTACCTCTCTCCAAGCCCGGACTTCTTCATTGCCTGACTACTCCGTTGCCTCTCTCCAAGCCCGGACCTCTGCATTGCCTGTCTTCTCCGTTGCCTCTCTCCAAGCCCGGACCTCTGCATTGCCTGTCTTCTCCGTTGCCTCTCTCCAAGCTCGGACCTTTGCTTCGTTTGACTACGTTTGATTATCTCTGTGATCAGACTTCAGCCTTGCTTGCCACTACTTCCAGATTGCCACCAGCCCTGACTCAAGCTTGCTCTATGTCGCCTCTTCAGCCAACGTCCTGGACTTGGCCTATTCAGGCTTCGGCCTGCTCTTGCTCGGCCGTCCCCTGTCTGACTTTGTTCCTTGGGCACCCAAGTCTCCGGGACACTACCTCGTGCAGTACCAGACTGTACCATCTCTCTACTGCTATCTCTGGGCTGACCTCAATCCCCCCATCGATGACATACGGCGGCCCACCTAAGTCCAGCTGGCCCCGGGACCCAAAGGTTCAACCTGCGGGGAATGAGGGCTAGTATTGGTGAAGCGCCAGCTGGCCTCCATACATTGGCCCACTTTGCCTGCTGATGGTGGGGATCCATAGGTCCCTACCTACGGGTTGCGTCAACCCCACCTTGGCCCAAGGGTCCACCTCTGGCTCAGCACCCTAACAACAACCACTTTTTTAACTGTACAAATTGGAGCCCTGCAAAAGAAAAGCCTTACATTTTTTGACTACCCCCTACTAAATCCCATCATTCTTGGACTGCCCTGACTAATGCAGCATAATCCCTAGAGATAATTTGTTGGGGACTTCCCTGCCAGCAACATCTTCCGCACATCTTCCCATCAATTCCAGTGGTCTGAGTTTCGGTGCCTCTTCCTCAGGGTCTTCCTTCTCAATATACCGAGTTCATGTATGTTTACAGCAAAAAAAAGGTGGAGTCCTTGCCTCTCTTCTGGATTTAAAGGGCCCATCCACATCCCTGGCTGATGATGTCACTGCCTCATAGATCTCCTTCAGGGGAAAGTGCTGCAGCGAGGCAGGGTGTACCTTCTTTACTCTTCCAAAAACAAAGCCATGAGAGAATATATAAAGGAAAATCTGGAGCGGGGGTTTATTCAGGGGTGGATTGGCCTATCAGGGCTTCAGGCATGCCCTGATGGGCCGGTCCAGCCAATCACATGGTTAGTGTTGGTCACAGTGGCTCCACGCCTGCAGCCACTCTTGTCCCGTGGTGGAAGTTTCCTATGTGACTTTAAAGTTTCACATGGCAGAAGCAGTGACACCCTACTCTTCCCGCTGCTGTCTCTGAGACTCGGACCATCCCCCACCTTAACCACGGAGGCAGGAAAAAGTGCAGCCGCCTTCCCTAACTGGCTCGTATTGGTTCTTTCCCTTTGGAAGGCGGGCGGTAGGCATCCCACTACTGCCTTGCCATGGGCTCCATGTTGCATGCCTTCTGTTCCTCTGTCGTGGGACCCTCTTATCCTGAGGCTATGGAAAATAAATCTCCCCCCCCAAAAAAACCCAGTATTGAGGCTTATAGCCTGCCCCTACCTATGGCAAAGGATGCCTCCTCCCGCAGCAGCAAGCAGGCAGCTCACTGAGACCCTATTAACCGAGGGCTTTGCCTGCATCTCCATAAACACCAATGTGAGTAAAAACCTTTTAAAAAAATGTTAATAGGCTGCTGCTATTGTGCCTGCATTTTTTTAGGGGTGGGAAGAGAGTGTGTGAGCAATCCAGTCAGAGCCTGAGAGTGTGTGTGACAATATATGAGTAAGCATGTGTGACTCAGCATGTGAGACTGAGTTTGTGAGACTGAGCATCTGTACCAGTAAGCGTCTGAGAAAGTGTGGGCAAGACTGAGTGCTTGTGTCAGCGACTGTCTTAGAAAATGTGTGTGAGATTGAGCATCTATGTTAGTGAACGTCTGAGAATGTGTGAGACACAGTTTGTGTCACTGAGCATCTGAGAAAATGTTGCGCTCGCTTCCGTGATAGGCCCACGAGCGGCTCCACTCACCGGCCTGATGCCACTGACGCCTGCTTCTTCACGGCCTGAGTGCTGCCGGCGTTCCTGCTCTTCGCAGCCCAGGTGCCGCCAATGGCTCCAGCCATCTGTGCAGCTGGGAGCCACTGTCAAGATCTTCTTTGTGGCTGAGTGCTGCTGCCGCCACCGGCTGCCATCACCCCTGCTGCTCCTGCAGTCACCTTCATTGCAGCGGGCCTGAGACCACCGCTGCTGTTATCATCTTCATAGCTGGAACGCCGCCAACTCCCTCCTGCACCCGACATCCTAGGCATACATGCAAGCCTCTCTTCTAGGGCCCACAGAACAGATAGAACGACATGGTTTAATGGAACAAAGTCAGCATGGCTTTACCCAAGATCTGCTTCACTTTTTTGAAGGAGTTAATAAACATGTGGATAAAGGTGAACCGGTAGATATAGTATACTTGGATTTTCAGAAGGCGATTGACAAAGTTCCTCATGAGAGGCTTCTAGGAAAAGTAAAAAGTCATGGGATAGGTGGCGATGTCCTTTCGTGGATTGCAAACTGGCTAAAAGACAGGAAACAGAGAGTAGGATTAAATGGGCAATTTTCTCAGTGGAAGGGAGTGGACAGTGGAGTGCCTCAGGGATCTGTATTGGGACCCTTACTTTTCAATATATTTATAAATGATCTGGAAAGAAATACGACGAGTGAGGTATTCAAATTTGCAGATGATACAAAATTGTTCAGAGTAGTTAAATCACAAGCAGATTGTGATAAATTGTAGGAAGACCTTGTGAGACTGGAAAATTGGGCATCGGAATGGCAGATGAAATTTAATGTGAATAAGTGCAAGGTGGTGCATATAGGGAAAAATAACCCATGCTATAGTTACACAATGTTAGGTTCCATATTAGGTGCTACCACCCAAGAAAGAGATCTAGGCGTCATAGTGTATAACACATTGAAATCGTCGGTTCAGTTTGCTGCGGCAGTCAAAAAAGCAAACAGAATGTTGGGAATTATTAGAAAGGGAATGGTGAATAAAACAGAAAATGTCATAATGCCTCTGTATTGCTCCATGGTGAGGCCGCACCTTGAATACTGTGTACAATTCTGGTCGCCGCATCTCAAAAAAGATATAATTGCGATGGAGAAGGTACAGAGAAGGGCTACCAAAATGATAAGGGGAATAGAACAGGTCCCCTATGAGGAAAGAATAAAAAGGTTAGGACTTTTCAGCTTGGAGAAGAGACAGCTGAAGGGGGATATGATAGAGGTGTTTAAAATCATGAGAGGTCTAGAACGGGTAGATGTGAATCGGTTATTTACTCTTTCAGATAGTAGAAAGACTAGGGGGCACTCCATGAGGTTAGCATGTGGCACATTTAAAACTAATCGGAGAAAGTTCTTTTTCACTCAACGCACAATTAATCTCTGGAATTTGTTGCCAGAGGATGTGGTTAGTGCAGTTAGTATAGCTGTGTTTACAAAAGGATTGGATATGTTCTTGGAGGAGAAGTCCATTACCTGCTATTAATTAAGTTGATTTAATAGGCTGCTGCTATTGCGCCTGCACTGCTATTACTAGCAACAGTAACATGGAATAGACTTAGTTTTTGGGTACTTGCCAGGTTCTTATGGCCTGGATTGGCCACTGTTGGAAACAGGATGCTGGGCTTGATGGACCCTTGGTCTGACCCAGTGTGGCATGTTCTTATGTTCTTAGCCCTGGCTGATGTCACTACCTCATCAATCCTTCAGCCCTATACAAGGGCTCTCTGCCAGTTCCTCAGGGCCTTTGCATTGGATCATCATGGTCATCATGGCGCTTCTTCCTGCAAGGTCTTCCTTGATCATACTTCTATCTTTATGGTCTTCTTGTTCTTCCTTGGATGTTCCTGATCTTCTTGTTCCTGTTACAAGTTCCGGTTCCATGTTCCTGGTCTCCATGTTCCTCGTCAGAGCTCCTTCATGTTCTATGTTCCACATTCCTGGTCTCTCATCAGTGCCTCATTCAAGTCTCCTGAATCTTCGCTTTGTTCAAGTCTTCATTCAAGTTCCTGATGTTCCTGTCTTTGTTCCAAGGTCAGCCTGTTAGATCCTTCCTCGTTCTTCCTCCAGGTATGCAAGCGTCATGGTCTGTGACCAGCCCATGGGAGTTTATGTAGGATACTTCCTGACACAGGGCCTGCTTCCAAGTCCGTCTTCACTGGATTGAGTCCTCGGAGTTCATCCATGTTTTTAGAGTTCAGAGTTCCAAGCCAATTTTCAAGTCAAGTCTCAAGTTCCTAGTTTCAGGGTTCGTGGAGCTTGTCCAGCCATTGGATCTCCTTGCTCCTCATTCCAAGCCATGTTCCTCGTTCCAAGGAATGTCTTGGCTCCTGTCCTCACCAGAGTCTCAGCCTGAGCCTGTCTCGCTCCCACCATGGTCCGTGACCAACCTGTGGCAGGTTCTGTAGGGCATCCAAAAACCACTTCAAATGGTAGGAACGTCCAAAAACCACTTCAAATGGTGACAATCCAGTAGAAGTTGCTGGATGAGAATTGATGGTGAATTCAGCCCATGGAAGCAATTTGGCCCAGTTATTCTGTCGGGACGTGACATAGGCTCGAATAAACTGCTGCATCGTACGATTCATCCGTTCCGTCTGGCCATTCGACTGCGGATGGTAGGCTGAAGTGTAGTCCAGAGTGATGTCGAACAACTTGCACAAGGCCTTCCAAAATCATGCCATGAATTGGGACCCACGGTCGGATATGATGTGTGAAGGTAGGCCGTGGAGGTGGAATAAGTGCGTTATGAAGAGCTTTGCAAGCTCCAAGGCTGAAGGTATGCCAGGGAGCGCCACGAAGTGTGCCATCTTGCTAAATCAATCCACAGTCACCCAGATGGTGTTCATTCCACCAGAAGTAGGTAAATCAACTACAAAGTCAGTAGCGATGTGCAACCAGGGCCGATCCGGAACTGGCAAAGGTTGCATTTGACCCCATGGTTGTCCAGAAGCAGGTTTGTTCTAAGCACAATTGGTGCAGGATGCCATGTAGGAATAGGTATCCTTTTTGATGATAGGCCACCAATACAGCTCCTGAATCTTGAGCAGGGTACGGCGTTGACCAGGATGGCCAGCCAGCTTGGAATCGTGCGCCCAAAAGAGCACTTTCTTCCTGAGTTTCTTTGGAACGATAGTTTTTCCAGTGGGCACTGACTGTGTGGATGCCAAGAGGATTTTCTTCGGGTCAATTATGTGCTATGGCTCATCAGGCACATCCTCTGAATGGAAAGAGCGTGAAAGCGCGTCTGCTCTGATGTTTCGATCTCCAGGGTGGAACTTGAGTACAAAATCGAAACGATTAAAGAATAATGACCATCTGGCCTGTCTGTAATTCAGATGTTGTGCGTGGTGGAGAAACTCTAGGTTTTTATGATCCTTGAATACGGTTATTTGATGTTGAGCACCTTCGAGCCAAGGCCGCCATTCCTCGAATGCAAGCTTTATTGCCAAGAGTTCTTTATCGCCTATCCCATAGTTTTTCTTGGCTGGAGAAAATCTTCGTGAGAAGAATGAACAGGGACGTTAGGCTTTCGAATCTCCAGGTTGGCTTAACACAGCCCCTACCCCCACATCTGAAGTGTCAACTTCTACTATGAAGGGCTTGTTGGGGTCTGGATGCTGCAAGCACGGTTCAGTGGAGAAAGTAGTCTTCAATTTCTCAAACGCGGAAATGGTCTCCACTGACCATTTTGAAGCATTGGCACCCTTGCAGGTCATCGCAGTCAAGGGTACGGTTAAAGAAGAGTAGTTCTTTATAAAGCTTCGATCGTAATTGGTGAACCCCAGGAATCTCCTTAAAGCCTACAGGTTGGTAGGTTGAGACCAATTCTTGATACTTTCAAGTTTGTGAGGGTCCATTAGGAAGCCTTCCTTTGACACTATGTAGCCTAGAAAAGGCACAGAGTCTTTGTGAAATTCACACTTAGAGAGAGTTTGGCGTACAGCCGATGTTCGCGGAGACGGTGAAGAACTTGCTTAATGTCTGCAATGTGGGTGTCCAAATCCTGGGAGAAGATGAGTATATCATCCAGGTAGACCACAACGTTCTTGTACAGCAGATCCCACAAGATGTTGTTCATCATATTTTGGAAAATGGCAAGTGCATTGCACAATCCGAATGGCATTACAAGATACTCGAAGTGGCCGTCTTGCGTACTGAAGGCTGTTTTCCATTCATCGCTGCTCCGAATGCGAATGAGGTTGTAAGCCCCCTTCAGGTCAAGCTTTGAAAATATCTTGGCCCCTTGCAGCCTGTCAAACAGCTCCAAGATTAACAGCAAGGGGTAACTGTCTTTGATCGTGATCTCATTTAGACCTCGATAATCAATACATGGACGTAGGGTACCGTCCTTCTTCCCAACAAAGAAAAAGCCTGCGCCTGCTGGCGACTTTGATGATCGGATAAAGCCCTTCTGGAGATTTTCTTTAATGTATTCCGACATTGCTTTATTCTTGAGAGCTGAGAGGGGGTACACTCTTCCCTTCGGTGGCTCAGTATTGGGCTTCAGTCCTATGGCACAGTCATAGGGCCTATGTGGAGGAAGAATATCAGCTTCTTCTTTGGAGAATACATCCCCGAAGGATGCATATTGGGGCGGCAGTCCTGGCATCACTGGAGTTGTAGGCATTCATATAATAGGCGAGATCTCCTTAAGGCATTTCCCATGACATTTTGGGCCCCAGCGAGAGAGATCCAGGGACACCCAGTCAAATTGGGGTTGGTGAACTTGCAGCCAGGGTAACCCCAGGACGATACGGAGCATGGCCTTTTCCAGTACAAAGAAGGAGAGCGATTCCTTATGAAGAGCTCTGGTGCGAAGAGTAACTGGAACGGTTTGGTAAGTCTCGTCGCCCGGTAAGGGCTCTCCATGAATGGAGGACAACAGTAGTGGATCTTTTAATTTGATGAGGGGGATCCTCAAATATTCCACTAAACATCTGAGAATGAAGTTGCCTCCTGCCCCTGAGTCCACTAGGGCAGGAGTCTGAACCATGACTCGTCCGTAGGTCAATGAGACTGGGACAGAGAGCGGAGGAGAGGACACAGTATGGCCTAAGAACAGTCCTCCTGCAGGACTTAGGCCCATCCGTTTTCCGGACTAATGGAGCATGTAGAGACATCATGGCCAGGCTGACCACAGTAAATGCAAAGGCTGCGCTTCTTCCGAAGTCTTCTCTCTTTGGAAGTCAAACACCCATGACCAAGTTGCATCGGTTCATCTTTATCAGCAGCAGGGATTACTGGAACCATCCGAGGTGCAGATGCAATACTAGCCTGTTTCAACCCAGATAACTTCTTAGGCCGGAGTTCGTTCACCTTGTCCTGGAGCCGGTGATCAATACGAGTGGCCAAGGCTATTAATTCGTCCAGCGAGTCAGGTGTTTCGCGAGCGGCCAGCTCATCTTTTAAATGGGTATCCAGGCCTCTACAAAAGAGAGTCTTGAGGCATTTGGGGTCCCAGCGGAGTTCTGCTGCAAGAGTTTTGAACTCTAGGGCAAATTCAGCCAATGATCTGTTGCCTTGCTTCAATTCAACCAAAGGAGAACCGGCTACAGAAGTTCGAGCAGGGTCATCGAAAACGGATTTAAACAAGTCCATAAATCCTTCTATGTCCTGCAAAATGGGGTCCTTGTGTTCCCACAAGGTAGATTCCCAAGACAAGGCCTTACCTTCCAGGTATGAAAGGATGTAGGTAGTCTTGGAGAGAGCCGTAGGAAACAATGACGGCTGTAAGGCAAAATGCATGCAGCACTGGATTAAAAAGCCCCGGGTCTTCTGGATTTCTCCGGAAAAGCGGATTGGAGCCGCCAGTGGTACAGCAGTCTTTAAAGTTACCTCCTGTAACTGACCTTCATGGTTGGAAGCTGTGCCTTGAACCTTCTGTGTGTGTAGCTGATGAAACATTGAAGTAAGCTTCTCCAAGGCATCTTGCTGCTCCACATTGCGATGGGCCAGGCCCAGTATGGCCTGCAAGGCATAGAGTTGTACCGGATCCATGGAGTTAGCAATCTGTTATTGTTTGGGATAGTTTTGGGTGGATCCTTGGGCCGGTGGCAGATGACCACGCCCCCGGGGGAAGATCCCGAGAGGGACCACTGGTCAGGTTCAGAGTTTGGAGACAGACACACTAGTTTTTTTATTAAACAGTATATTGAACCACCAGAGGTGGCAGTAGTGAGCTGGAAGTGCCTGGTTGGGCTGTAGTCCCTCAGATACTGGAACAGTGATCCCAGGGTGGCAGAGCTGTAGAGAAACTAAGTATAGTGAGTAGGAAGGGTATGCAGAGTTCAGGAATAGAACCTTGATGGTAACACTCACACAATAGTCTCTTGAAGCAGCCCAGGAGCTGGAATGGATTAGGCCCTCGAGGAGCGAGTACCTGGTTCCAGGGAAAGCTCTGAGAGAAAAATGGTAACTCACTAGTGTTGTAGGCAGCGATGACTTCCTGGCAGAAGTGGTATTCAGAAGCAGATCCGAGAATGTAGGCCCTCAAGGAGCGAGTACCAGTTCTAGGCTGCGACCTGAAAGGCAAAAGAGAAAGCATGGCCCCTGAGGAGCGGGTACCCCTGGTAAAGTCTGAGGAGGCAGAGTAGTAAGGTATGCAGAGAACAAATCCCATCCGCAGCGATACCTGGAGAAAGCCCTTGCTAACTCGATTAGTTAGCGATTTCAGAGACCTTTAAATATCCGGTTATGATGACGTCATCTCAGAGGGACACCCCTGAGGTTCGCGCCACTGCTGGCACTTGTGTCAGGGCCACGCTGCGCACGCGCCTTTAGGCTTCTGGGAAACATGGCGGAGTGCAGTGTCCAGCCAGCTCGAGGAGGAGGAGGTCGGCAAGATGATGCCGCGGCAGCCAAACATCCAACAAGCAAAGAGGGAGTCGCCAAAGAGGTAAGGTAGGCGGAGTGGAGACGTCGGGCAGCGACAGTAGCAACAGTCAGTGAACATGTGAGAAGTGAGAAAGTATGTGCATGACTGAGCATTTGTGCGTGTGTCTGAGCATGTGAGGAATCAAATCGGTGAGCATGTGCGACTGTTGTATATGTGTGTGACAGTATTTTTGAGTCAGTGAGCATGTGTGACAGTGTGTGTGTGTGTGTGACAAAAGAAAAAGTTCTGAGGTATTTTATTTATTTATTTGATCTAATTTAAGAGTTAAGAGTGGGGGATTTTTTTTCATCTTTATTGGTTTTAATTGTTGAGTGTTTGATGTCTGCTGTTTTGAAATATTTTATTGGTGTTTGAGAAATTTTTTAAACATTGTATATGAAATGTTAATTATTGGATATTCTGTTGAATACTTTATGTTTTGAAATATGTATTTTTATTAGTATGTTTTTTTCTATTATAACTGATGTTTTATATTTCTTGATTTTTATTGTTTGTTGCTTTATGAGAAATGGTGATATTTCTGTTGTACTGCATATATAGTCTGGCTTGTTGCATTTTCCAGTTCAGTTTTGTCTGCATGTTTCTATGTATATATATATATATATATATATATATATATATATATATATATATATATATATATATTTAATTAACATTTTATTGATGTTCACACCATACAAAAGTACATCAGGTAAGAAACATAACCATTAGGAAACAATGTTACATCTTAGTATATCATTATCCCTCCCACCCCACCTCCCCTACTGCACCTGTCAGACATATTGTGCTATTTATATTTTATGGTCTCTTTATTCTGTATTTAGTAAGGGTCTGTCTGTGTTCTGCATATGTAAGCGATATGAGGGATCTGCTAAAGTGTATATTTTGTGTAGGGATCAGTGGCAACCTAACTTATTCTGTTTTCCTAATAGGAAGTATATTGGTGTTTTAGGGCCAGGTGTGTTGCCTTTTCAAATTAGGATTGTTACTGTTTGAGTGCTAGCAGTTAGTGCAATTCTGGTATGAGAGGTTTTCTATATTGTAATTCAGTGTACACAAGAATTTCAAAGAGCCAAGTCCACACCCAACATGCCTAACAATACGCCTAATACCATATGGGTTCCAAATGTCTTTTTGCAGGGTTTTGTGGTTGGCACCATAGTAGTGCATGTAAATATAGTATACATTAGGGATGTGAATCGTTTTTGAACGATTAAAATTATCGTCCGATAATTTTAAAATCGTTCTAAACCGTTAGAGTACACGATACAATACACATGCCCACGATTTATCGTCAGGAGCATTTATATTGTATCGTTAAATAGGGCACGGGAATTATTTGGGGGAGGGTGGGAAAACCGGCACACCAACACAACCTCTAAACCCACCCCGACCTTTTAAAACAAATTCCTTACACTCCCCCACCCTCCCGAACCCCCCCAAAATGTTAAATTACCTGGTGGTCCAGTGGGGGGGGGGGGGGTCCCCGGCGCGATCTCCCACTCTCGGGCCATCGGCGCCATTTTGGCTACCACTGATAAAAAGGCGCCGATGGCCCGAAAATAAAAACCCACCCCGACCCTTTTCAAATTACCCCTTTGCTTCTCCCACCCTCCCGACCCCCCCAAAAACCTTTTAGATGTACCTGGTGGTCTAGCGGGGGGTCCAGGAGCCATCCCTTCAATCGTGCCGGTGCCGGTGCTGGAGGTTTCAAAATGGCGCCGATCGCCTTTGCCCTTAACTTGTCACAGGGAGCGAGCGTCGCTCTCTGTGACAAGGTAAGGGCAAAGGCGATCGGCGCCATACTGGCAGTCTATCGCCTTTGCCCTTACCTTGTCACAGGGAGCGACGGTCGCTCCCTGTGACAAGGTAAGGGCAAAGGCGATCGGCGCCATTTTGAAACCTCCAGCACCGGCACGATTGAAGGGATGGTTCCTGGACCCCCCGCTAGACCACCAGGTGCATCTAAAGGTTTTTGGGGGTGTCGGGAGGGTGGGAGAAGCAAAGGGGTAATTTGAAAAGGGTCGGGTGGGTTTTTTTTTCGGCCATCAGCGCCTTTTTATCAGTGGTAGCCAAAATGGTGCCGATGGCCCGAGAGCGGGAGATCGCGCCGGGGACCCCCCCCACTGGACCACCAGGTAATTTAACATTTTTTTTGGGGGGGGGGGGGGGGGTCGGTGGGGTTTTGAATATCTGCTCAGGCCTCACTAAAATGTTACAATGTGAATTGGAATCGGAACGATTCCAATTCACAATCTCTAACGATCCGATTTTTCCCTCCCACCATCCGAACCTGATCGTTAAGACGATCGGGCACACGATTCACATCTCTAGTATACATGTTGTTATAAATAATGTTTTATCTCAGAAGACTGTACTTTGAATGTCCTTTTTTATGTAAAATCAATTATAAATGCATAATTTTTAATTGTGTGTAGGAAGGGTGGGGGGTGCAAGGCTGTAAGCTTCACTTAAGGTGCCTAATGCCCATGCATCAGACCTGGTTGCATTGGTTCAATGTGGGAAAGCAGGAATGAATTTCAAGCTTTGTGTCAGTGGCTGTCCCCAATCTCCGCTGCAGTGGTGATACATACAGTCTTGGCTATGGCTAAAATTTCTTATAATCCCAGAGGAATCCAGCAGCACTGATCACTTCTGGCCCTTCCTACTCAGTAGCAGAGGTTGCTACTGATCCCTACCATAACTATAAAAGCAGCAGACTGTGTAGCACAAATTCAATGGGAAGGCACTGGAGTAGAGGGGGAGAGGGGAGCGGAGAACTGGAGGCAAGCTAAAGTCACTGAAAGGGAGGGGGTGAGCCAGGAGGAAATGGCTGTGCCTTGTTAGTGACACTACTGTCTGAGGTGGCTGGCCTGAACTCTGAGAGGGGCAGATGGCTGTGGAACCAGTGAATCTCCTGGAGAGTGGGGATGCTCAGAAGAGGTGGGAAAGGGAGGGGGTGCTGCAAGTTGGGAAAGACTGGAAGCAAGCAAGAACTTTACATAATGATGCAGAGGTGCTGGGGTTTGTGGTATAGTGTGGACTCTTAGTTGCATTGGTGATGACTCCTCCCATGGGGAGGGGCCCCGTGGGGAACCACAGCGATAGGCTAGACTCAGAAAGCAGACACTTGAGAGGGAAAGCTTTATTGCACTGCTGTAGATAGATGATATTTGCACAGGAACGGATGTTTTGTAAAGCATGCCAATATTTTTTCGATTCCCATACTGAAGATACTTTCACAAGAACTGGATTTAAAGATTGGAAACATTTGAATCAGAGCTGCTCAAAACATGAATCAAGCAAGATGCACTCTATTGATTACTTAGGCTTAGACTTAGGCGTCATGCTGGATAACCAGCTCAACCTCAAGAAGTTTGTGAACACCACCACAAAGGAGTGCTTCTTTAAGCTCCAAGTCCTCAGAAACCTAAAACCACTCCTGCACTTCTAAGATTTCAGACTAGTACTGCAATCAATCATCTTGTTGAAAATGGACTATTGTAATTCCCTTCTACTCAGCCTTCCAGCCAACTCCTTAAAGCCCCTCCAGATGGTTCAGAACTCAGCAGCAAGGCTTCTCACCAACACCAAAAAAAGAGAACACATCTCCCCTACCCTTCAGAAACTACACTGGTTACCCATTAAATACAGGATCCTCTTCAAGGTACTCATGATTATTCATAAAGTTATACACAACCTCACTGCCCTCCACACATCCACTCAACTTAAACCACACACCTCCTCTAGACCAATCAGGAGGGCCTACAAAGACACCTTGTATGCTCCCCAAGCCAAACATCCCTGAAAAAACATGCCATATCAACAGCAGGACCTCACCATTGGAATGCGCTATCCCCCGACCTCAGACAAGAATCTTGCCCCTCCATGTTAAAAAACAAACTGAAAACATGGCTATTCAGCCAAGCCTTTCAGGACATTTAATCGCCCATCGCCTGCAACCTTACTCTCCCAAGTGATCATACCAGTTCGGACACTTCAGCACACTCCCCATTTCTGTTTGCACTAGTTATCATCTCTCCTGGTCCCGAGATGATATGAAAGGATTTATTTTATTTTATTTTATGATAAGTTAAGAATGAGTTCCGACCTGTTCTCCACTGTTACCTCTTCTGTTAATTGTTTTTAATTGTTCCCTGTACCGCCACTGAGCGAATGTTGTAGTTACATTGTAAACCGATATGATTTGTATACTTTACAGGAATGTCGGTATAGAAAAAAAATAAAAATAAATAAATAAATAAATAATATTGCCATGGGGAAATCTAATGACTACAAGTAGTGTCAGCAACCACTAGGTCGAGAAAACATTATAAATCCTCTAAACCTGTTTAATGTAACTGTTTAATGTAACTGTTTAATGTAACTTTACTTTCTACCTTGATGTTAATTGGTTCCCCTCAGTTACATTGTAAACCGGTACGATAAGACCTAGTCTTGAGCATCGGTATAGGAAAAGAAATTAAATAAATAAATAAACCAAAGATGCCATGAACTATTCTTTAATTAAGAGGAATCATGAACATATTAAAGTATTTCTAGATGTTGTGATGTTCTGTGAAAAACAAGAGATTCCATTACTTGGACAAAGAGAAATCAATGAAATTCTAAATAAAGGAAACATTTTGGAGCCGTTTAAACTCCTCAGCAAATATGACAGCAATATAGAAAGTCGTCTTGAAAATCTTTCTAAGAATGCAACTCCTATGAGCCCAGGGAGGATAACTTTCAAACAACTGCTCATGGCGGCTTATATGTGCACAGTATTTTATAATCTGCGTGTATCACATACACGTGCATTATAAAATATGCATATCTTTACCTGCAGCATATGCGTGTATGTATGCTTATGCAAAAATACATACAATGCATTGAAAGTGAGAATTTCAATGCATTAATGGCCTGATTTTAAAAAGCATTTACACACTTAAAATTGGGTTTTATACCTGTAAATGCACTTTACCAATATAAGTGGGCTCTTGAAAATTGCTAAGATATATGCCATTGAATTGTCCCTACGTTATAGACATCTAAGTGCATTTTACGCACATAGATTTCTGAAACTGCTATGATAGTATCTTACATTTATACTTGTAACCTATTTTAAAATTACCTCCTGAGTGTGCATACTTTTCCTACCTATTCTGTAAATATACATGTATATATTTTACATGCAAAAATAAAGTGAGACTTATGCAAAACAGGATTTCCATGCATAAGTCGGTATATTTAAAAACATGCACGAGTAAGTGAAATTACCAGTTTTACTAATTACTCCACTAGTTCATCCAACCCTTCTCCAGGACATTGAGACCCTTCAGCCTGAACTCCCCCCAGTTCACCCAGACCTCTCGTCCAGCCAATAGTGCACAATAAGTAGATTTAATATCACTTATGTAAGATAATTTGCAGGTGTAAATTTATGCGAGTAAGTTGTCCAGGCTACCTGCATACTTTTTAAAATAGCAACTTATGTAGGTAAATTCTATCTGTACCTCCGGAATACTCCTAGACTGCCTGCTTTTTGCACCCATATCTGTACATGCAAAAGCAAAAATATACGCGTATGTTCAGGTTTATAAAAGAGCAAGTACACTAGTAGATGCTACTTACGAGCACAAATCTTTGAAAATTCATCCCTTAAAAAATAAGCTGTGAATAGTATATACTTGCTGAAAGCATGCACAATAAAAAAGTATTTTTAAATATTTGCACAGCTGCAGTTAGTAGCCATTTCATTAATTTTAATTCTATCACCAAAAAATAGGCCATTTTCACATACCTTTGTTCAATGTCTGAGTCGCCACAGTCTGTTTCATCTACTAAAAAGGTCTTGGATTCTTCCAGTTTCAGCTCACAAACCTAATTTAGGAAGATACACTTTCATCATACTAGAGATAAATATGCTTACATTATATTGCAAACAGCTCAGCAGAATTCTCTGTAACAGACAACAGCTGAGATACCCATCATATAAGGGGGTCTTCGGCATTCACATCAAGTAAAACACAGTGACAGATGTAATCAATGTTTCCTTACAAATACAAAAAGTAAGAAACTTAGTATATCTGACTCAAAAGAGAGGTAAAGGATTAGCACGAGTCAGCTGACTTAAAATGTCCATCCAATAAATTACAATGAAAGCATGATACTCTACAAATATACTCCTATTGAGACTCTCATACTATGTTTTCTTAGCACCCTGGTTATGATTTTGCAGGTTAAGTATCACAGGCCCTACTTAGCTGAGGAAACAAAATTGTTTTCTCTCTTCTTTACATTTCACCAGGGAGTGAAATGAGATTCTGTTTCCAAAACATTTATTGTTGGTAACTGTTGATATGTGTATAAGAAAAGTACAACTTATAAACATAAGTTGTTTCATGCTGGATCAGATCAAGGGTCCATCTAGCTCAGCATCCTATCTCCAATAGTGGACTAGGAAGTACCTGGAAAATCTCAAAGCGCAGAACCATTTCTTGTTGGCTTTTCCCCAACTCTACCTGGCTCATCATTGTTTATGGATTTTTCTTCCAGAAACTTTTCCAAACCCCTTTTAAACTCAGCTATGCTAGATGTCTGCATCACATCCTCCGACAACAAACTCAATCACTTAATTATGAATTGAGTGAAAACATTTTGGGGCGGATTTTCAGAGCCCTGCTCGCCTAAATCCGCCCAAATCCGGGCGGATTTAGGCGAGCAGGGCCCTGCACGCCGGTGAGCCTATTTTACATAGGCCTACCGGCGCGCGCAGAGCCCCGGGACTCGCGTATGTCCCGGGGTTTTCGGAGGGGGGCGTGTCGGGGGGGCGGGACCGAGCGCAGCGGCGTTTTCGGGGCGTGTCGGCAGCGTTTTGGGGGCGGGTACGGGCGCGTGGCTATGGCCCGGGGCGGTCCGGGGGCGTGGCCGCGCCCTCCGTACCCGCCCCCAGGTCGCGTCCCGGCGCGCAAGAGGCCCGCTGGCGCGCGGGGATTTACGCCTGCCTCTGGGAGGCGTAAATCCCCCGACAAAGGTAAGGGGGGGGCTTAGACAGGGCTGGGTGGGTGGGTTAGGTAGGGGAAGGGAGGGGAAGGTGAGGGGAGGGCAAAAGGAAGTTCCCTCCAAGGCCGCTCCGATTTCGGAGCGGCCTCGGAGGGAACGGGGGTAGGCTGTGCGGCTCGGCGCGCGCCGGCTATACAAAATCCATAGCCTTGCGCGCACCGATCCAGGTTTTTAGCAGATACGCACGGCTCCGCGCGTATCTACTAAAATCCAGCTTACTTTTGCTTGCGCCTGATGCGCCAGCAAAAGTAGGCCAATTCGCGCTATTTGAAAATCTACCCCTTTCTGTTTTGTTTAAAATCTGCTATTAATTACTTTCACAAAGTGTCCAACAGTCTTAGTACTATTTGAAATGGTAAATAATTGTTCCCTATTTACTTGTTCCCCCCTCTCATGATTTTATAAAGCTCTATCCCCTCTCAGTTATCCGGCGCTTTTTCCCTGATATGCAGAAAAAAAGCACAGGACTGCTTCTACAGCCAAGTCCAAAAGCAAAGCACGTTAAAACAGCAATGTCTGAATTATCAAGAAGGCTGCTCATGCTGTAAAAATGTTGCTAGCACTAAGTTTGTTAAGGGCTTGAAAGTTGCTTGGTTTTGATGTTACTATCCTTAACATAAGGTTTGGGGGTAACCTGCATGGAGCAGCAGTTACTACCTTTAACAGAAACATGGGATTAACTGCACAGAGCAGCAGTTACTACCATAAGAAACTTTCTAGGCAAACTGGATGGACTAATTTAGTCTTTTTCTGCTGTAATTACTATGTTACTAAGATGAAGAGCCCTACCCGATTTAACCTTTCTTCATAACATTGCTATTCCATCCCCTTTATCATTTTTGTTGCCTTTCTCTGCAACTTTTCTATGTCAATAGAAACATGAGAGCAAAAGGGCTATACAGCCTATCTAACCTGCCCATCCACATCAACTGCTCAGCTCTACAATCCCTATGACTCACTTAGAGGGCCCCTGTACTTGTGCCATGTTTTCTTGAATCCAGATACTGTCCTCTTCTCTACCACCTCCACTTGGGAGGTGTTCTATGTATCCACTACCTTTTCTATAAAGAAATATTTCCTTTGATTATTCCTGAGTCTACCCACTTTTTATCATTATCCCATGATCCCTCATTCCAGAGCCTCATTTCCATTGAAAGAAGTCCTCCTCATCTGTATTCAAACCTTGGAAGTATTTAAATGTCTATCATATCTCCTCTACCCTACTTTTCTTCTATGGTATACATGTTTAGATCTTTAAGTCTGTCCCCATATGCTTTATAATGAAGACCATGAACCATTTTAAAAGTCACCCTCTGGATTGACTCCATTTGGTTTACATCCTTTTGAAGGTGTGGTCTCCAGAACTGTATACATTATTCCAAATAAGGGCTCATCATTGACTTATACAGGGGCAATATCACCTCTTTTTTTTATGGCCCACCATTCTCCTCCCTATGCACCCATGCATATTCTGACTTTTGCTGTCGCCTTACCGACCTGTTTGACTATCCTGAGATCATCAGATATGATCACCCCCAGAGTACGCTCTTGTTTCATGAAATAGAACTTCACCTCCTATACTGTACCGCTCCTTGCGTTTTTGCAGCCCAAATGTATAGTTCCACATGAGGAAAGACCTGGCAAAGCTTGATGAATGATCTAGAGACTGGCAACTTAGAACCAAAGAGGTCTCCCCCATCTAAACACAATGAGAGAGAAAGCCTCTTCCGGCAAATTCCATTCTCCTGGGTCTAAATTATTACAACTCAAGAAATCCACTTGGACATTCTTTACTCATAGAACATAGAAACAAAGAAATGATGGCAGAAAAGGACCAAATGATCCTCCCAGTCTGCCCAGCAAGCTTATGCTTACGCAAGTATATGTTGCACTGTACAGGTTACTCTCATGCTTATCAGTTTCCCAGACTGTAAATGTCAGGGCCCTCAGATGCTGTTTGAATTGAATTTCCCTTAACCCTAGCCATGGAAGCAGAGAGCAATGATAGAGCTGCATCAAAACTATCAGGCTTAATGATTAAGGATAGTAAAAGCCACATCAGCAAGTTACTCACATGTTTATTTGTTACCCAAACTGTATAGGTTGGAGCCCTCTTTGGTTATTGTCTGAATCCAATTCCCCTTTTCCCACTGCTGTTGAAGCAGACAGCAATGACAGAGTTGCATTAACAGTATCAAGGCTTATTTGTTAAGGGTAGCAACTGCCACACCAGCAAGTTACCCCCAGTTACCACCATGCACTATTTTCTTTATTTCCATCCTCTAGCTTTTAGGGATCCACAGTGTTTATCCCATGCCCCTTTGAATTCCTTTACTGTTTTCATCTTTCTTGGGTACCTGTGGCACATACATGAGAAGTCTATAGCTTTTAAGTAGTTTTTATTTATAGTGCAAACAAAAATATGTCAGCATTCCTCAATTACAGCATCTCACAGAAATAGTACAACTATGTTACAGGAGTTGCCTTCTCCTGAAGTCTCTGGGGCCTCCCTGTTCCCACCTGGGCTCAATGCTTATCTTTGTTCTCACCCTCTCACCCTCTCCATGAAAAAATATTTCCTGACATTGGTTCTGAGTCATCCTCCCTGTGGTTTCATTTTATGACTTCTAGTTCTATTGATTTCATTCCAACGAAAAATGTTTGATGATTGTGCATCATTAAAACCTTTCAGGTATTTGAAGGTCTGTATCATATCTCCCATGTACCTCCTCTCTTCCAGGGTATACATATTCAGATCCTTCATCCTCTCCTCATAAAACTTCCAATGCTGACCCCTCACCATTTTAGTCACTCTTCTTTGGACCACCTCTATTCTGTCTTTATCCTTTTTGAGATGCGGGCACCAGTACTGAACACAGTACTCCAGGTGAGGTCTCACCAAGGACCTGTACAAGGGCATTATCATCTCTTTTTTTCTTACTGGTTATTCCTCTCTCTATACAGCCCAGCATTCTTCTGGCTTTAGCTATCATCATATCACATTGCTTCGCCACCTGCCAATCATCAGACACTATCACACCAAGGTCCCTCTCCCATGCTATGTGAGCTTTCGAGAGCACCAGTAAATACTTTTTTGCCCAGAGAAAGAGAAGGTTCACTTCTTCAGCTACCAATGAACTCCTGGTTTGTCCTGATGGTTCATATGTGCCACTGCTGCCACATTGTCTGATAAAATTTGAAACGCTTGGCCTTGTACCAAAGGGGAAAACTCCTCTAATGTTTCTCTTATGGCTCTTGTCTTCAAACAATGGATGAACCAACTGGCTTCCAAAGGTGACTACGTGCCATGAGATACCTGTTCCAACTATACAATCTGACATTGGTTGTCACTGTCACCTAAAATGGGTTTTCCAGATCCATTTATGCTTCAAGATTTATACATCCAACCACTGGCCTCTGCTGAAAGTGGAAGTCTCATCATATAAAATTGCAACCAGGGCTATATCTGAGACAGATGAGCTTTCTGCAATGGCTGCATGTGTGCCCTCAATCAAGCTACCAGATCCAGGTCCACAACCATGGAAGCCAAAACTTGTAGGTACTACCACACCCTGAGATTTCAAGCCAACATCAGATTGAGAACTTGATCCTGGATTTTCTGAATTCTCTCTGATGTCATGCATTCTTGACCATTCCTGCTATCAAAATGTGCTCACAAATATTTCAGTGTAGGTACAAATTTTCTCTTGGAAAAATTCACCACTCGAACAACTCTTTTAACAGATGTGTTACAAGATGTATTACCAGATTGGGACACATCTGACTTTCCATCAACTTCTTTATCTTATCAGTCAATCATCTAGATAAGGATGTACTCCCTTTAGTACAGCAAAACACAGAAACCAATAATATGGAGATAACCACCCTGGATTCAATGTAAGCCTAAATTCTCTTCCTGTCTCACTAACATGACAGAACTTGGGGTTTCTATTCAGAACTTAGGCACCCTCAACATCCTGTTGACATGCTTCAACTCTAAAATGAGACAAAAAGTCCCCTCTTTCTTGGGTACCTGTGGCACATACATGAGAAGTCTATAGCTTTTAAGTAGTTTTTATTTATAGTGCAAACAAAAATGTCAGCATTCCTCAATTACAGCATCTCACAGAAATAGTACAACTATGTTACAGGAGTTGCCTTCTCCTGGAGTCCCTGGGGCCTCTCTGTTCCCACCTGGGCTCAATGCTTATCTTTGCTCTCAGGCGGAACCATCCTGAAAGCAGACTTTCTTTCTGTAATCTCTTAATGTGGACCAGGCTGAGTGCTTGCTCCCATTCTGTTAAGGAGGATCTCCCTTGCACTCCTTTACAGTACCAGAAAGTAAACTGAATACCTTCCTTGAACCCATTCTGATTTCAGTACCGGGATCACTACTCCTATCTGGATGATGTGCTCCTATCTGGATCCCTTCCTCTTTAGACAAGAGCTGTATGGGGACAATATGAAAGCACCTAAAATACGGCGGGAAATTTCCAAGGCAAAACAATCTCTCATAACCTCCAAAACCCAATGGTCTGAAGTGATATGGACCAACCTCTGATAAAATAAAGATAGATGACCACCTATTTATATTTCTGGAGTAAGGATTTTCAAACCTTCACTGAGCATTACAAGTAACCACTCACTGTCCCATCTCTTTCTCCTCTCTTGTCCCCTCCAAAAGGCTGGGATCTATGAAATGGATGACTTTTCTAGATTCCAGACATTTTTCCAAGATGATAATGTTTATAATCTCTAAAGTGATTCCTATCTGGAGAAATCTGAGAGAGGAAACGGGGGCTTTTTCTGATAGGATATACTCTACCTTAACCAGGATGGAACCAGGCTGCTGGCACTAACCTTTAAAAATGAAATAGAGCAGTTTATAAATTAGATGATGGGGGAAAGCTTACAGTTGCTCAGATGTGTATAGTTCAGAATGATGTTTCTTTAAAGGATACTAATAAAACAGCAAAGTGTTATGGACAGTGAGCCCTTGAGGCTGAGGCATGACTGACACAGCCTAGAAGGTGAACCCATTAAGTCCATGCCATCAATAGGCAGACATGCTCAGGGACTAGGTCTAAGTTTCATCTTTATCAAACCCTGTCACCGCAGTTAAGACCTTGGGTTCAGGGGTCGGCAGGACTTAGGCAAAGTCCCAGTGAGCGAAGGAAATCCAAGAACAGACCAATGGTCAGAACAGGTAGCATACAAGGGAAGTTGGATACTAGCTAGAGGATGTGGCAGGCAGCGTTCATGCAGAGTCAGATAACAGGCCAAGGTCAGGTACAAGAGATCAGTCCAAGAGGAAGCTGTTATAATCTGGCTGCTGGATACTCCCATTGAAGGAGGAGTTAGCAATCTGTTACGGAATCTGCCAAGGAGTTAGCAATCTGCTAGCGCTTACCCCGCCAGGAGGGCGGAGTGAGTGATCTGGTATCGATCAGCTCCTCCCAAAGGGAGGAGATAGCAATCTGATAGGCTTGGCTCCTGTAGGAGGAGGAGTTTAGCAATCTGTTAGTGCTCTGCTTCCCCAGAGGGAAGGAGTAGCAACTGTTATGCTTTGTTCCTGTAGAAATATGAGCCAGCAACCTGTATGATCCCCACGGGGAGATAGCTATCTGTTATGGATCAGCTTCCGCAGAAAGAGGAGTAATGGTCTGATGTGGGTTGGCTCCCACAGAGAGGCAGATGATAATACCGCTCTATTAGTGTAAGGAGTAACACTTAGTTGAATTAGTGAATCCCTGGGCCGATGGCAGCGCCCTCAAATGGAGATCCTGAGAGGGACCACCAGCTAGGCTGGAGTATTGAGACAAACACAGATAGTTCTTTATTAGACTGGGAGTAGAACCACCAGAGGTGGCAGTAGTGAGTTGATGTACCCGGCAGGGCTGAAGTCCCTCTGATACTGGAACTACGATCTCTGAGTTGCTGAGCTGTAAGTAGAGACTATAGGTAGTGAGTAGACAGGGTATGCTGGACATAACCAGTGGTAGATATTACACTCACAATTGTAGATATCTGTAATGTCTTCTATGCAACAGAGAGTCTTCAATATTCAGGAATAGGAGCCGCAGGCGAGTACTGGTTCCTATAGGCAGTCTGAAATAGAACTCACAATAACTGTGTATGCGATGGCTTCTGGAATAGGAGAGAGGCTAGGAGAGATTTAGGAACATAGGCCCTCGTCGAGCGAGTACCGGTTCCTATCTGTTAATCTGTAATAGTAATCCATAAGATATAGGTATGTGATATCTTCTGAGGAAGAAGAGAGTCTGAGAAAGGTATTAGGAACATAGGCCCTCGTGGAGCGAGTACTGGTTCCTATCTGCAAACTGCAAAGGTAACTCACGATCTCCGTACCTGCGATAAAGACTTAGACTGAAAGGAGTCTTAGAGATTAGGAACAAGGGCCCTCGTGGAGTGAGTACCGGTTCCTGTCTGTAATAGGACTCACTGTGTTCACTTCTGCGATCGCCTGCAGGCAATAGGAATCTTCTGAGTCTTCGGGATTGTAGGCCCTCGAGGAGCAAGTACCGGATCCCGTCCAACAATCTGAAATCAAGAAGAGAGAGAGCGGAGGCCCCGAGGAGCAGGTACTCCTGGTAAGTTTGAAAAGGCTGAGCAGTGGAGAAAGATTTCCCCTTGCTGACTCGGATCATTGTTGCAAGTAGCGTGGACTGCCGAAGCAAGTCCCGTTGGAGTTCCTTGCTAACTTGTTTGTAGTTAGCAAACAAAGACCTTTTAAATTGAAAACGGATGACATCACTATGGGGGGACACCCCCGAGGTTCGCGCCCTTGCTGGTACAAAGTCTGTAGCACACGCGCACTCCCTTACATCATCAGGAACATGGCGGATCCATAGCGTCAAGCCAGCCCGGGGATTCCGGGACCAAGAGGCGGGGAGAAGCCGCGGCTGCATCTGTCCGTCTGAGCCGAAGGGAGTCGCCACAAAGGTAGAGAGGGTGGAGAGAGGGCGAGAATAGGCACGAACGCAACAGAAGCAAAGGTCAAGACAAGGAGAAGAGGGAGTCAAGAGCAAGGCAAGGGCAGGAGCAGGAGACACAGACAGAAGCAGGAACATAGGAGGCACAAAGAGGATCAGGAACCACAGAGTAGCAACATGCACTGCAGAGCAGAAGGACCTGTTGCTAAGGCACTGGCTGGTCACAAGTGACTTCCTTATATAATCATGCAGGAAGTGATATCATCAGCCAGCACCAAAGGAAGTCCTGGCTGGAGGACCTGTAAAAGGGGTTCAGATCTACAGGAAAGTCAGCCATGTACTTGGGATGCAGCATGATGCCAGAGGCTACGTCATCGGCACTTCATATTAGAGGTGAGGGGCATTACAGTAAGTTAGGGCATCCTGACAGAGAGGCTACAATAAATGTTATAATAGCCAAGATGCCTTTAAATAAAGAGCAGACAGAGCAGAAAGATTCAAAATTACCCCTGTCAAGTAATAAGCAGATTGTTAATACAAACAAAACATACTTTGAAATGTCAGTATCCAAATGCTAGAAATCTAAAACATAAGATAGGAGATTTAGAATATATAGCTCTGAATGAAGAGGTAGATATAATTGGCATGTTACACCTTGTGGAAGGAGGATAACCAGTGGGACACTGTGATACCAGGGTACAAATTTTATTCCCATGATAGGATGGCTCAAATTGGTAGGGATGGTGCTATATGTTAAAGAGGACATAGCGTCAAACAGGATAAAAGTTGTGCAGGAAACAAAATGCACTGTAGAATCTTTATGGATAGAAATTCCATATGAGAAGGGAAAGAGAATAGTAGTAGTGGTGTACTACCTTCCACCTGGACAAAATGAACAGATGATGAAATGCTAACAGAAATTAAGGAGATGGGGGCAAGATGGCGGCATGAACCAATTGTTTGCTCTTAGTGCTGGTTACCTCTAAAGGTTTTTCAAAGAAATGCCTGCTAAGAGAAAGGGGAAAATCCGAGTCTTCCGGTCAGACCAGGATATCCCAACAGCACAACGCCTTATTACCTCTTTTGTACCTGGGAAGGCTACAGTGAAGGTGGGAGAAGCCCCTGCTGCGAGGATCGATGAGGAAGCATCAATTTTGCTGGGGGAGATTACCCTCAGTCCCTTGGATCCTCGTTCTCCTTTGGTCGTCGCTTCCCCTGACTTCCTGCTGGCTGCCGAGTCACGGAACAATGATGTGACTCCTGCAACACTGATGGGAGGGGGCCAGCAAGAAGGAGAATCTGCGACGCTGACACAGCCTCGTGAAGCCCTGGAGACATTGGGAGCTGTAGGGCTGACCTCAGTGTCTCCCATGTCGACTCCGATTGGGGAGAGGGAGCTGGAGGCCTCGGGCAGAACCATGGATGGAGAGGGGGAAGATTGCTGGCTGGAGTATCACCGGTAGGGAAAATGGGTGATTTACAGCTTTGTTCTCATTTTCAAATGTCCCCAAAGCCAGCTATAGTTACACCGGAGGTAATTTGGGACCCAGTATCTGCAGTGGGCAATTCTATGGGGGAATATAGCAATAAACTGGACTATCTTGGTAAAAAAATGAAAACCCATGAAGTACAGCTAAGTGAAACGAAACCACAGCTTGACACAGTGGAAACAGAATTACAGAGGTCCTAAGACTGCAATGTAAAACTGATAAAAGATGTAAACAGTGTCTCACACAGGATGGAACATTTGGAAAATTATACGAGACATTTAAATCTACATTTCTTAAATTTTCCAAAATTTGTGGGAGAATCTCCTAATATTACATTTAAGAAGTATTTCTTGGAGATTTTGAGCTGCCACTCAAAACCAAGCAGAGATTTTGGATAACTTGACTCAATTCCTGGAGGATTCCCCGGTTGAGTACTATGAACGTGCAACTCTAATGGTATCTTTTATAACCAAATAAGATGTAAGCGAAGTAATGAAAAGATATTTTAGGTCTATAGAAGTTTCCTTTCTTGGTTCACAGATTCATATATATCCTGACTTCGCACGAGTCGCGCAAGATAGAAGGAGATAATTCCTTGTTATGAGAGCTCAGTAGTTTCTATGGGATACTCCTTTATTCTGAGATACCCTTGTAAATGTATTGTTAAGTCACCTAAAGAATGTTATGCATTTTTCTTTCCCGAGCAGTTGAAATTGTTTATTAATGCAATCATCACCTCCCCTGATAATGCTAGGTCTGAGGATTCATAATTGAAAGGATCGCTTTCTTTCACGTTAAGTCTATTACAAGCAAATGTTATTTGTTATATCTCTCTTTGTATTCACCCCCTTTGTCTTTATGTTTCTTAATGGGAAAATGCAAGGTTTCTGGTAATATGTATGAATTACTTTGTTCTATTTGGGAATTACTGCATTTTTGTTTTCAAATAGTGAGAATTGTCTTGCTGTGTATTGTTAAAATGATAAAAAGAAAATAAAAATAAAAAAAGAAATTAAGGAGATTAACAAAGGGGTTCAAAAAGGTTTGGATAAGTTCTTGGAGGAGATGTCCATTAACTGCTATTAATCAAGTTTACTTAGGGAATAGCCACTGCTATTAATTGCATCAGTAGCATGGGATCTTCTTAGTGTTTGGGTAATTGCCAGGTTTGGCCTCTGTTGGAAACAGGATGCTGAGCTTGATGGACCTTTGGTCTGACCCAGCATGGCAATTTCTTATGTTCTTAAAATTAGCACCACAGTAATAATGGGTGATTTCAATAACCCCAGTATTGATAAGGTGAACGTAACATCAAGACATGCTAAGGAGGTAAAGTTTCTAGATGAAATAAATGATGGCTTCATGGAGCAGCTGGTAAAAGAATCAACAAGAGGAGGAACTATTTTAGACCTAATCTTTAGCAGAACATATGATTTGGTGTGAAAGGTAACAGTGTGGGGGCCATTTGGTAAAAGTGTTCTTAACATGATCAAATTTGACTGGATAACTGGAGGGAGGACACTAAGGAAATTTATTGCAATAGCATTTAACTTTCAAAAGCAAGAAAATTATAAAATGAAGAAAATGGTTAGGAACAAAAACTGAAAAACTACAAAGGATAAAAGATGAATTTTAACAGCCTGACGCACGCCAAAACCAGGAGATATATGAATATGTTGGGCCAGCGCGCGCCGAACGGATTTTAAAAGCCACCTTAATATGTGCATCTCTCCCTCTTTGTGCAAAAAAATATTTTTTCAAAGAATGAATGGGTCATGGGTGTGGTTTGAGTGGGGCATGGACATTCCTGGATTTCACATTGAAACCAGTGCATAAACACTTACGCCCACAAGTGCATGCCGGGATCCCCTGCCACGTAACTTTACTTCTGCTATGGATGGCGTGTAAGTTATAAAACAAAAAATTATAAAGATCAGCGGAGGGTAAGGATCAGGCTAAAAGGGGTGAAGGGAGGCTATTTAAAAAGGGGGAATTAGGAAGGCCTAACCCTTACCTGAGCGAACTGGGAACAAACTGTGAAAATGTCCAGTTGTGTCAATGTGTGTGGCTTTTAAAATTCCCCCACTTACGCTGTAGAAGTGTTATTTCTGCCCATAGCCTATTTGATACCATGCGTGTGTATACACGCGTATGGTATAAAAAAGATGCATCCATGGGTGTAAGTCAGAAACTGCGCACACATGTGCGCATGCACACCTGTTTAAAAGTTACTGTTTAAGAGTTTACATCAAGCATGGACGCTGTGTAAAAATACCATCTTGAAAGCTCAGACCAGATGCATTACACGCACTAAAACAAGAGGAAGGAAAGTCAAACGATTGCTGACATGGTTAAAAGGTGAGGAAAGCGAGAGGCTATATTTTGAAGGCATGAATAAACAAATGAGGTGATCAAATTTGCTGATGATTTAAAACCATTCAAAGTTGTTAAATCAGAAGAGAATTTGAGAAGTTGCAAGAGAACCTTGTGAGACTGGGAGACTGTGCATGCAAATGGGTGAAGACATTGAGATGGTAACTTTAAAAGAAGCGCATATGTGCCCGCCCAAGTGCACGCATACTATTTAAAAAAAAAATCTAGTGCTCGTATGTGTGCTCCTAACTTTAAGCAGTTAGATGAGTAAATGTTATTAGCATGTCTTTCCTTAGGATTTGTAAGCTTTTACATGCGCAAGTGCACACAAGGGCAGATTTTAAAAGCCCTACGCGTGTAAATCCAGGAGGATTTACACGCGTAGGGGGGTTACGTGCTCCAGGCCTATTTTCAAAAGGCCCAGCGACATGCGTAAAGTCCCGGGACACGTGTAAGTCCCGGGGCTTGAAAAAATGGGCGGCCTGGGGGCGGGACGAAGGAGGGGGCATGGCCAGAGGCCTCCGTATGGCCATTGGGCTGGAGGATCTAGCAGGCGTAAGTTCAACAACAAAGGTACGGGGGGGGGGGGTTCGGGCTGGGGGGCGGGACAGGTAGGGGAAGGGAGGGGAAGGTGGTGGGGGGAAACATGGAAAGTCAGCTGGTCTCCCCGAGGGCTCGGCGCACGCAAGTTGAACTAGTGTGCACCCCCTTGCGCCCGCCAACCCCTGATTTTGTAACATGCGCGCTGCTGCGTGTGCATGTTATAAAATCGGGCGTACATTTGTGCGCGCCGGGTATCACGCACAAATGTAGGCCGTGCGTGTAACTTTTAAAATCTGCCCCACATTTTAAAACATGTGGGCGTTAAGAAAATAACCAGTTTGGCCACTTAGTTCACCAGTTTGCCTAGTCTACCTCTAGGTCTTCAAGATTTCTCTGGTTCATCTTGCACTCCCCCCAGTTTACCCAGATCCATCACCCAATCAGCTTTTGGCTATAACGAGTTTTCTTCTGATTTACACCTGAAAAAGAGCAGAAATAAATATGGCCAGGTAACAGCCCAATGCTTGCTGTGCTAGATTTAAAATCGGGATTTATGCATGTAAATGTTGGCCCTGCCCCCATTTTGGCACGTTCTGCTGCATGTGCACATATACGCGCATAATAAAAATTTGCCCGGTTTAAAACAAGAGTTGCTTGCGCTAAGCCCTTATACTTGTGCATATGGGCCTTTTAATGCAAGCAACTCTTACAATTCACTCTAAATGTGGACAAGTGGAAAGTGATGCACTTAGAGAAGAGCAACCAAAATTATAGCTACAAGATGCAAGATTCCACAATGAGAGTTACCTCCCAGAAAAAAGATCAAGCTAATATGTTAAAATCCTCTGTTCTATGTGTGGCGGCAGGCAAGAAAGCAAATAAAATGCTAGGACTTATTAGGAAAGGAATGGAGAATAAAACAGAGAATATCATAATGCCTCTGTATCACTCCATGGTGCGACCACACCTTCAGTATTGTGTGCAATTTGGGTCAGCGCATCTCAAAAAAGATATAGCAGAATTAGAAAATATATAGAGAATGATAAGGGGGATGGAAAAATTCTCCTGTGAGGAAAGGCTAAAAAGGTTAGGGCTCTTCAGCTTGGAGAAGAGACGACTGAGGGGAGATATGATAGAAGTCTATAAAATAATGAATGAAGCGGAACAGGTAAACGCAAATTGGTTGTTTACACGTTCATAAAGTACAAAGATTAGAGGACACACAATTAAATTGCTAGGTAATACATTTAAGACAAATAGGAGAAAATAATTTTGTACTCAACACATAATTAAACTCTGGAATTCATTGTTGTGGTTCTGGCTGCGAGTACCGCGGCCAGGCCCTTACCTCCGGGTTCCCGGACCTGCTCCCGCTTCCAGAGGCCTGGTTTGCGGCATGGTTGGCGGAGTTCCCACTGGGGATGCGCCGCTGCGAGCCCTCCTGTGGACGCCCGGCTCCTAGGCGCGCGTGCGTGCCACTTGGGCGCTTTTCTAGGCCGTTTTCTGCCAGTGGTGACTCCGCCCAACTCCTGACGTCAGACGCCACGGCCTTGATAAGCCGGCCGTGGCCATCCAGTCTTTGCCTTGCAATGGGTTAAACTCCCGGTTTCCTGTTGCGCTGTGCCCCGGAATGACTCGCCTTGCTTCGTCGCTCCATTCCTGCTATAGTACCTGCTGGTTCCTGCTTGCTTGCTACAGTACCTGCTGGTTCGTGCCTGCCTGCTCAGTACCGGTTTGGTTCCTGCCAGCCTGCTACAGTACCTGGTTGGCCCCAGTCCGCCTGCTACAGTTCTTGCCTGGTTCCAGTACCCGAATCCTGCTACAGTTCCTGCCTGGTTCCAGTACCCGAATCCTGCTACTGTTCCTGCCTGGTTCCAGTACCCGAATCCTGCTACTGTTCCTGCCTGGTCCCAGTACCCGAGTCTCGCTACAGTTCCTGTCTGGTTCCAGAACCCGAACCCAGTTACAGTATTGCTACTGTTCTGTTACCTGTTCTGATCCACAACCCGCCTAAGTCCCAGCAGTTGGGCTCCTCCCAGGGGAGTACCAGCTTCCAGGGTGAAGAGCATCTACGTCCTGCCTGAACATCTGCCTCCCAGCCTGCTACTCACTAGAAACTTTGACCATCTTTCCCAGTCTCCTGCAGGTCGGCCCAAGGGTCCACTAAACAGAGACTCCCATAACATTCATTGCCAGAAGATGTGGTACAAGCTATAAGTATAGTTGGGTTTAAAAAAATGTTTGGACAAGTTTCTGGAAGAAAAGCCCAGAAAAAAATGATTAAGATGTACTTGGAGAAATCCACTGCTTATCCCTGGGATAACCAAATGGAATCTATTGGGATCCTGTCTGGTACTTTTGACCTAGACTGGCCATGGTTGGAAACTGGATACTGGGCTTGATGGACCTTTGATCTGACCAAGTATGGCAAATCGTATGTTCTATTAAGTCGTAGGCTTATTTTCCAGAATTCTGAGTAACTTAGAGTCGTCCCCCCCAAATTCTTGACTAGCTTCTACAACTCCTTCTCAAAAAGGATTCTGGCAAAGCATGCCCTGGATTTGGAATCAGCCACCCAGTTCCTCATTCAAGGCAGACAGTGAGAGGCCACCTCCAAGACCATGGTCCATGTCAATACATAATGAGATCATACAAAGCATTTGTCAGAAAGGCTGTGCCCTCTTTCATATGTGCTGCCTAATCCAGGTATGTACTCATTGAGCTTGTTACTCTATCCTGAAGCTGTTGAGTTCAACAGAGACAGGCCCTTGCCACATAACTACTACAGACCACAGTCTATAGGGCCAATCCAGAAACTTCAAAGAATTTCTTGAGCAGGACAATCTTATGATCCTGAGCATCCTTCAACAATGTTGCCCTTCTGCCAGAATAGTGGTTTTTCTCATAATGGTATAAACCAGCGTATCTACTTTAGGGGCCTTCAGCTTCTCCCCTTCCCCTCCAACTCCTCCCTATAAACTCTTATCACCTTTCCAACCAGCTTCCGGCTAATTTCAATCTGCTGTGACCAATTCCTTCATTGCAAGGAGCAGGGGAAAAGCTTCTATAGGTTTCCTCATATACTTGACCTAATAGAGTCTCCTGCCACTTTGGTCAACTTGATCTGATCCTCTGTGATACCTAGCACTCCCAAAGAACTCACAATCAACGAGGATAGCTGAATCACTGTTGAGTCTTCATTATTCTTGGAAGAAATCTTGCCTTACTCTTAAATATCTCCAAATTCATCCAGGTGTCCCCTTTAAGGGCATTACTGAAGTGCCAGATCTCGAAGACTTTCCTTATCTAAATCCCAATTTACTTCCCAATGGAACTGCTTTTTTTTCTTTTTTGCAGGTTGCCCCGGAAAGACCCCAGAGGCAAAAGAGCACTCTCACCAATTCCTTGTTTTAAAACAGAAGGCTTGATGTTTCTTTATTTACTGAAGTTTATATAGCACCTGATGTAAAAAAACAAAAAACATGGGAGAAAAATGGGAACTGGGTGACAAGGAAGACTGACACAACAGGCTTGAAGTATCAATGAGCTGTCCCAGTGAATAATTTGATAGATTTTCCTATCTTTCCTCTCAGAAGACAGAGACCAAACTAGAGGCCAAAAATCTCTGCTTTCCACAGAGCCATCCAATTCCAAGATACTGCCACTCCTGTCGTGCCAGTGCTGTACCAGTGAGAGCCTTTTGGATTTCAGAAACACCAACTTCAATCCTAAGCCAACCAGAGCCTATCTCAAGGTTTCCTCTCCTTCGTCTGCACACGAATGTCAGTGACCACCGGACCCCATTGCCATGCCACACAGGCTGTGCATGGTGGAGATCCTGGAGTGCTTTATATGCACCCCAACACTGACATCACTCATACTCTACAAGTAATAACTGTGGTCATGGAGACTATAAGCTAGAGCTTGGAGCTGAAGCCAGCCAGAAATGTGCTTCAGGCGGCTTTCTCAGTTCTTCTGCCATTGGGCAAAAACTGCTCCAGTTCTCTTTGTATTTTAAATTGTATCAGTCAGTAAAGATGCACTGTCAGAAGGAGGGAGGAGAGAATTAAGGAAGGAGGTGGACTCAACCCTTTAAGGACAGCACTGGATCTTGAGATCTCACTCCTGGAAGCCGCTGGTCTAGACACACTTAACTAGGGGATCAGACCAGTAGATCTGTCTCCCTAGGAGTTTACTGCCTTTTCTACAATAATCCTCCTTTCCAGGCCAGAACCTGACCTCAGAGCAACATTGGTATGCTAACCTGCTGTCTGCTGGAGGCAAAGAATACTGGCAAACTGAGATAAGCACAGGCCCAGTTGTTCTCTGCCTCCATCTGCTGGTAGGATAGTGTAACTCATTTGCCCGGACTGGTGAGATGAAAAAGAACTTTGATTTACTTTTGTAATGGAATATTTTGCTATAATACGTAACATAATAAAGGCCAGATTTAAGTTTTGGACAAAAGTAAGGAAGTAGAATACAGAAAACCTACAACCGGTTTGCTGTAGAAGGTTTAAACATAACATCTTTTGCATAAGAATTTACTGGGTCATTCATCAAAATGCATTATGGCGTTAACACACGCGATAACGCATTAACGCGTGTGTTAAGACCATCACGCATTCAAAAACAATTGTAATGCATGGTGCAAATGCAAATTTTTGGGAGGGGTGGAATCAGGGAGGAGTTTGGGTGGGATTCAGTTAAATGCGGGGCAGTATCACACGGTTTTAACACTGGAAATAACTACACCTTTTTTCCTGGCGATAGGCTGTGCAATATGCCCGAAATGGCCACAACGCAAAGATGAAATTTTGTACTATGTTATCTCACCCTAGCTTGATGGTACCCTGTTATAGCATCCATCAAGCTAGGGTGAGAGAACATAGTAGAAATTTCATCTTTTTGAGACTTTCCTCACTCCAAATAACATCAAATCTTCACCAAGATCGTACGTCTCACTCTATATGCGAAACTGGCCCCTAAACTATCATCAACACCTCACCTCATTAGATGGCCCTCCTACAGAGATATTAATAGGTGCACACAGTGAGGTCTTCCCCAAAGGTTCTCTTTATCTCTCAAAAATAGGGATTACTGCAGGGCATGCTAAGTTTACTGCATCATGAGGTACTATTGATACAAAGTGGTATCACACTGCATGGTGTGATAATTCAAAAGTTTCCATAAACATGCCCCTGTTATCATGGATGCTATTAACACTTTTTGATGAATCTAGGGGTAATTTCTTGCTATTTAAGGAAGGAAAAAAATGCACAGAAAAAAATATGTGCAAAATGAACTGTGGCTAATGTTGGTCAAAAGTACTGAATTTAACAATCAGGCTGAAAGTTCTTTTCTTTGTTGAGCTACAAACAGGAAAACAAAATGGAGCAGGCTCAGCGTGAAATGAGTAGTGGCTCCATGGCAATGTATGATTTACTGTTCTGGTCTTCTGTTCTTGGGTCAGATGGAGATGCTGCAGAGGCAGCAGTTACATCCTCCAAACAGAGAGGGAGTCATTGTTATCATGCAATAGTGAAACCTAGTGGCTAGATTTAAGGCCCATGATTGCAGAAGTCTAGAAAGAACCTTGGTGCATATCCACCAGCTGAGGACTTTCACTACAATGTCAAGACTGAAGTACATTGAGAGGGGATATAAAATCAGGAAAAAATCCCTGAGTAGTTGCAAGGCTTATGGTGTCAGATCCCAACCCTGGTTCTGATTGAGCTGAAACCCCAAAGGAACAGCAAGAAACCATCATATAAATAATTTAGGTAAACAATTTGAATTATTATAGTTCAAGAATTAAATTTTCATTTAAAGTGGTAGGGCATACATTTTGAAAAAGTACAAAAATAATAATTTCATTGCTGGTAATCTTTAATTCAACTACTTTCTACCATATATGGCACTGTGATAAATATCACAGATCAGGAAGAACCTGTGCCATGTAATAGAAAATAATGTCTTTGCTTTTGATTGCTTACAGTAAATTACTGACATGAACTCAGAAGAGATGACATCAAAGCTGAGTGCAACTGACCAGACTATTGGAAAAGCAAGAAGAAGGAGACACTGTGATGCATTATTTCATTACTAAAACAAGACATATTCTGTTATATTTATCACTGGATTATGCATGCATTTTGAAATACTAAAAATTAATTTTTAATTTTAAAATGCTTTCAAATTATATCATGTTATTGATTGTAAATAAATATGTGGTCTTTCAGTAGTTTTTAGATGTTAGCAAATGTATACTGTACATCATCTAGTTCAACAATTTTCAAAGATGATTCTGGTCTCTCAGGTTCCTTGTCAGATTCTTCAGCTCTAAAAAGAGCAGAGTACTGTTCATGGGCTTCTATTTCTTCAGCTGCAAAGAAAGAAAACAGAGAAATTCCATACCAGTTAAGAACAGATTCACCTGATTTTAAGTTGAACTGAATTTGATTCGGGAATCAATCTTATAATCAACTAGTTGCTCTGGTAGGATAAATATTTAATAACAGAATAAGTACAGTACACACAAAAAGGACAAACTTATTAATGGCCAACCAACCTGTTAAACCATCATCTTCTCCACTCAGACCATCTTGCAACTCATCAAAGAAGGAATGAGGACATTTAAATTCACCCTGATAATGCATAGTAGGTATATGACCTATTGAAGTTCTAAAACACAAGGGAGAGAGAAATAAAAAAATCACAGGATCATCACTATAATCAACACCAAGATTTGAGACAGAGACCAATAAGAGAGAAAAATATTTTTATATGCCCTCTTTAATAAGCACAGAAATTAATTTCTGCTAAAAATGTTTTCAGTGTTAACATCATATAATTGCTGTTTTGATTCCAGATGTGTCTTCATTCTCTGCCCATTTTACTATCTTTTAGCTTATCATTCCTCTCTACACCAGGATTACATACCAGATCAAAAAGTATGGATCCAGCCCAATGGACTTAATCATTCTTTTTCATTTCCCCTAAAAACATTCTGAATAATTTTTGACCATTCATATTGTAGACATGCTTGCTTTACTATATATTGTCTAGTAAAATAAATGCAAGACAAACTGAAACTGAACACACAATACATTAAAACTAGCCAAAAAGCCCATCACAAAATGTTGAGTATAATCAGAGCTCCTTCTCCCCTTAAACCACACAAATATAATAATCCTAAACTCCACAAATGGCACAGTGAACACAATCTTCCCCAAATGCTTGGTGCCCTATTTACCCCCATGTAAACTGCAGTCTTCTGGGCAGGAAAGCTCTGAAGTGCTTCTGCCCTATAGGTTAGCAAATTCAACAGGGTACTGTCAGCACCATACTTCACTCATCTCCTGGAATACGCTCTTGCCAGAGTAAACACTGTGCAAGTGCACGCCAGGCAGACGTATGGCAGGCAACATGCAGACAATGTTAAGGAACTGGCATTTATATGTACAGGGAGACAAAATCAGGGAAGTACAGCAAGAAAGCAGAAAGGGAGTACTATGTTAAATTAACAAAAAAAAATGTACTTTAAAGAAAACCATTAAATTATTTGGGAAGGCAATCTTTAAGAAAGGACATCAGTAGTCATGATAGTTTGCATCTTTAAGCATTTCTTAGCCTTACAAAAAGACAGCTCTACCTATTTTATTGGTTTTCTTTTAACTAATAATATTTTTGGTGGGCTAAAATGATGCTCTGTTTCTATGTGTATAATAAAAAAATTTAGCTATATTGATATACAGTGCCTAGAAGTGCCTTATTTCATATTATGCAGTGTAAAAATACAAGTCAAAAAATAAGATAGGAGTTTATTTCACTGATCTATATAACATATGCTACACTTTCATTGTGAAAGAACAATTATAGAAATATTTCAAAAACAAAGAATAAAAAAACAGGGAGGATAACTTTAAAAACTGCTTGCATGTGCCAATATACACATGTATATGGGTGCATGTAAAGTTGCTATAGTATTTTATAACCTGTGAGTAAACAATGGGCCAGATTTTCAAAGGGATACGCACGTACCCCCTGAAAACCTGCCCCAAGCTCCCCCTGCGCGCGCCGAGCCTATGTTGCATAGGCTTCCGGCGCTTGCAAAGCCCCGGGACGTGCGTAAGTCCCGGGGCTTTCCTGGGGGGGGGGGGCATTTCGGGAGGCGTGTCCAATCCGTGCGTCATTGGGGGCGTGTTGAGGGGGCGTGACGCGTTCAGCACTTCATACGGGGGCGGCGCCACGGGCGTGGTTTCGGCCTGGGGGCATTACGGGGGGGATGGCTGCGGCCTCCGGACCAGCCCCCGGACCGGAACATGGATCGCGGCAGCCAGCCCGGCGCGCGCAAAGTTACGCCTGCTTCGAGCAGGCGTAACTTTCGTGATAGAGGTGAGGGGGGGTTTAGATAGGGCAGGAGGGGTGGGTTAGGTAGGGGAAGGGAGGGGATGGTGGGGGGAGGGCGAAGGAAAGTTCCCTCCGAGGTCGCTCTGATTTCGGAGCGGCCTCGGAGGGAACGGAGGTAGGCTGCGCGGCTCGGCGCGAGCAGGCTGCCGATTTTGGGCAGCCTTGCGCGCGCCGACCCCGGATTTTAATGGATAGGTGCGGCTACGTGCGTATCTATTGAAATCCTGCGTACTCTTGTTCGCGCCTGGTGTGCGAACAAAAGTACGTGTGTGCGCAGATTTATAAAATCTGCCCCAATATATGCAGGTTATAAAATATGAGTATATATACACACAAAAATGCTCACTTATGTAAAATCTGCAAGCCATGCAGAAAAACATGAAATATAATGGCAGAAAAATACCAAAAGGCCTATCTAGCCTGCCCATCCATCGAATTAGTTTAGCATTATAATTCCCATCACTTCCTTAGTGATCCCCTGTATATAGAAACATAGGTTTTGGACTTACCAGCTAAGTAGCGGCACTTATCCAGATAAGTTCCAATTTATCTTGCTAAATAGCGTCAAAGCTGCTACTTAGCTGGATAAGTCTAAAAAGTGCTACTTTTCCATCTATGTTGTGCTTTTCTGATGTATCCAGCTATGTGAGATAGCTGGAAAAGTTTTAAAAAGCACTACTTAGCCAGATAAGTCTTAAACTGCTATCTTAAGCGGCTATGTCAGATAGCCAGATAAATCTACCAGTGCTACTTAGTGGGTTAAATCAGATAGCTGGCTAAGTAGCACTGGTAGACTTATCTGGCTATTGGACTTAGCTGGATAAGTAGCGGTTTAAGACTTATCCTTCTAAGTAGTGCTTTTTCCCAGACTTGTCCGGTTATCATACTTAGCTGGGTAAGTTGACAAAAGCTACTTAGACGGTCAAGTAGCACTTTTCAGACTTATCTAGCTAAGTAATGCCTTGCTGCTACCTAGCTGTATAAGTCCAAACTTGTCCATCTAATTAACAGCAAAGGCACTATTTAGCCGGATAAGTCAAATTTAGCTGTATAATTGTGTGCAAATGACATATATTTCCAAATTTAAAGGGATACACAGCTAGATTTTACACGTATAATTTTGATGCAAGTACCCCTAACAAAGGTTGGAAGATTTTCTAACATGCGCTTGGCAATGAAATAACCAATTTTATATAATTAGTCTATCAGTTTGCCCAGTCCATCTGCAGCTCCTGAAAACCTCTTGTGTCTTCAGCCTTAAGTTCTCCCATATACCCAGACCCCTCATCCAGTCATTTTTCACTTTTATGATGTTTATGATCACTTACTCCTGATATTGAGCAGGAGTAAATATAAGCAAGAAAGATGCTATATATACATGCACAAATTGCTTATAAAATAGCAGTTTACTTGCATAAATGATGGTCCCTCCCTAGAACACCCTGGCACATCCTTGCCCCGCCCCTTTTTTACATGTGTAAATTTATTCACAGACCCTGATTTACACATGGTTGTTGAGGTTTCTAAAATAGCATATATTTGCAGTATATACTATTTTATATGCGTAAGTGCTATTTTTTGTGTGCAACTTTTGAAAATTCACCTTAAAATGTCTAGCCTGCATTAGTCCTCACACCCTTTGACAGCAAACTCAAATTAGCTCTAGTTTTAAAAACTGTTTAATGAGGTCCATAATAAGTTAAATAGAGCCCATTATAGTAGTTGAGCAGATTCAAAAACTCCTGGATGAAGAATCAAGATGTTTCTGTCATATCAAGTGAATTTGAAGCAAAGATCAAAACATGCCAAAAAAGAAGGTGGTGTAAGAACTCCAGAATAATGTAATTCAAAGGTATAGATTGAGGGAAGGCTACAAGAAAATGTTAAAATGTTTGAATATCTCTTGGAGCAGTGTGTGATCCATCACTGTAACGAGGTAACAGTTTGGCATCACCAAGATACTGCTGCGATCAGGCTGTCCCTCCAAGACAATAGTCATACGTTAAGTAAACTGCTGCGAAAGTTCACTATGGTGCTTTAGATTACTTTCAAAGAACTATAGAGGTCTCTAGCTGAAACTGGAAAAATGTTCATTGTTCAGTTTCAGTATTACTCCACAAACATGGCCTATATAAGAGATTGCTAAAAGGAAGACACTGCTAAAGAAAAGCCATATGATGTGGAAAAGCCATGTATCATTTGCAAAGAAACACTTAGGGGACATTGCACACATTTGGGAGAAGGTTTTGTTATTCTATGAGATTAAAGTGGAACCTTTTAGTCTCAATGCTAAGAGATGTATGTGACATAAAGCACAGTATATCAACCTACTAACACCATCCCTACAGTAAAGCATGATGGATGCAGCATTATGATGTGGGGAGGCTTTGTAGTAGTGGGAAAAATAGAGACTTATGAAGATCAAGGGAAAAATGGATGATGCAAAGTGTAAGCAGATCCTAGAGGAAAATCTTTTCTAGTGTGCCAAAACCTTGTGACTGAGAAGATTTACTTTTCAGCAGGAAAGTGATCCTAAGCACAAAGCAAAAGCAACAATGAAATGGCTCAGCAAAAAGAAAGTGAATCCAACAGAAATTCTGTGGTAAGATTTAATGACTGCCACCCACAGATGATCTCCAGCCAACTTGAAAGAATCTGAGCTTTTCTGCCATAAGAACATAAAAACATAAGAGCATGCCATCCTGGGTCAGATCAAGGGTCCATCAAGCCCAGCATCTTGTCTCCAACAGTGGCCAATCCAGGCCATAAGAACTTGGCAAGTTCCCAAAAACTAAGTCTATCCCATGTTACTGTTGCTAGTAATAGCAGAATCTATTTTCTAAGCCAACTTAATTAATAGCAGGTAATGGACTTCTCCTCCAAGAACTTTTCCAATCTATTTTTAAACCCAGCTATACTAACTGCACTAACCACATCCCCTGGTAACAAATTCTAGAGTTTAATTGTGCAGTGAGTGAAAAAGAACTTTCTCTGATTAGTTTTAAATGTGCCACATGCTAACTTCATGGAGTGCCCCCTAGTCCTTCTATTATCCAAAAGAGTAAATAACTGATTCACATCTACCCGTTCTAGACTTCTCATGGTTTTAAACACCTCAATCATATCCCCCCTCAGCCGTCTCTTCTCCAAGCTGAAAAGTCCTAACCTCTTTAGTCTTTCCTCATAGGGGAGCTGTTCCATTCCCCTTATCATTTTGGTAGCCCTTCTCTGTACCTTCTCCATTGCAATTATATCTTTTTTGAGATGCGGCGACCAGAATTGTACACAGTATTCAAGGTGCTGTCTCACCATGGAGTGATACAGAGGCATTATGACATTTTCCATTTTATTCACCATTCCTTTTCTAATAATTCCCAACATTCTGTTTGCTTTTTTGACTGCCGCAGCACACTGCACCGACGATTTCAATGTGTTATCCACTATGACACCTAGATCTCTTTCTTGGGTTGTAGCACCTAATATGGAACCCAACATTGTGTAACTATAGCATGGGTTATTTTTCCCTATATGCATCATCTTGCACTTATCCACATTAAATTTCATCTGCCCTTTTGATGCCCAATTTTCCAGTCTCACAAGGTCTTCCTGCAATTTATCACAATCTGCTTGTGATTTAACTACTCTGAACAATTTTGTATCATCTGCAAATTTGATTATCTCACTCGTATTTCTTTCCAGATCATTTATAAATATATTGAAAAGTAAGGGTCCCAAAACAGATCCCTGAGGCACTCCAGTGCCTACTCCCTTCCACTGAGAAAATTGTCCATTTAATCCTACTCTCTGTTTCCTGTCTTTTAGCCAGTTTGCAATCCACAAAAGGACATCGCCACCTATCCCATGACTTTTTACTTTTCCTAGAAGCCTCTCATGAGGAACTTTGTCAAACATCTTCTGAAAATCCAAGTATACTACATCTACCGGTTCACCTTTGTCCACATGTTTATTAACTCCTTCAAAAACGTGAAGCAGATTTGTGAGGCAAGACTCGCCTTGCGTAAAGCCATGCTGACTTTGTTCCATTAAACCATGTCTTTCTATATGTTCTGTGATTTTGATGTTTAGAACACTTTCCACTATTTTTCCTGGCACTGAAGTCAGGCTAACCGGTCTGTAGTTTCCCAGATCACCCCTGGAGCCCTTTTTAAATATTGGGGTTACATTAGCTATCCTCCAGTCTTCAGGTACAATGGATGATTTTAATGATAGGTTACAAATTTTTACTAATAGGTCTGAAATTTCATTTTTTAGTTCCTTCAGAACTCTGGGGTGTATATCATCCAGTCTCTGATGAAGTAAATTCATGAGTATTGGCAACCGAAGAGGACTGAAAATAAACAGAAGCCAGAGGTCCACTTACCAAGGCCTCCACAACTATTCCGGAGCCAGTAGAATAACCAGTCCTGAGTGTCCTGCTATTTTCTGAAGCACTCTGCTGACCATGGATCAAGGAAGGAAGACATACAGCATATTGTCCTGTGGCTAAAATTGTACCAGAGCATTCATACCAGCTGCTCGAGGATCCTATCTATGGCTGTAAAAACAGTGAACCTTCAAATTCATGCTGCTTGCCATCAAATCTAGCACCAGCTGACCCCATTGGGAAATGATTAACTGGAAGACACTGTTTGCCAGTTCTCATTCCCCTGGGTCCAGATCGTGATGACGGAGCTAATCCGCTTGAACTTTGTCAACACCTGCTATGTGAGATGCTGACAGGGCCTAAAGCTATGTTTCTACCCACAGTAAAAGAATATCCATTTTCAGAGAAACTTGATGACTCCGAGTTCCCCCCTGATGATTTAGGTATGCTGCTACATTGCTCTGTTTGACATCACCCTTACTTCTCACCGATCAATCTGCAAACTGCAGAAGAACCAACCAAATTACACACGCTTCTGGGCATTGTGAACCAGCTTTGTTCCTTGGAAGACCACTGTCACTGAGCCACCAGCTCCTGGCAGTGACCTCCCAAACCCTTGAATCTCGTATCTGTGGTCACCACTGTTCAAACTGGAACTGCCAACTCCATTTTCTTGGCCACATGTCTCGTTTCAGCCTCCAGCTCAAGTTCTGTTGCACCTTCTAGGGAAGAGACAATCTCATCCAGTAATTGTGGCACTGAATATTCTACCAAGAGAGCAAGGCCTTTTGCAGAGGGTGCCCTGGTCCATTTTTAGAGTCACTGCCATGGAACTTAGCATCTGCAGCTAAGACCACATGGATGGGCAGTTCACCATCCATAAATCTCTTATTTAACCACATAGCTTTAGGATCCACAGCTCTGACAATAAAACCTTGCCGTGAGCCATATTGAATTGGACTCCTAGATACACTAGACTCAGAGAGTTGCAGGCTTGTCTTAGGCTCGATACTCAGTAAGGTAGATCCAAGTGAGGGAAACATTAATAAGGATTTCCCTTACAGATTACTCCCTCTCCTTAGATCCCCATGTCTCATAAGTTTAACACATCAGTGCTCCTTAAAGATAATGTGTTGGTGAGAAATAATTATTTTATTAGATAAGAGCAACTCATTAACACTGGTAAACAAAGTTTTCTTTCCTTCAGGCTTTTTGGTGTTCCAAATAGATTTTTTAATGCTGATCATAGATATTACTTTGAAATTTGTACATCACATAAGGTGTTTGAGAAACAGCCAATTTTGTGTTACAATAATTGTGAAATTTTAAAACATAATCTCGTGTACATATATTTTCTTGCTGGACAGTAGCTTTTATGATTTTTAAAATTCATGTTGTATTTTTGACGGCCATAAGCAACATAACATGTAACAGAGACTAACTTTTTTTAAAATACATCTTGAAACTCTGCCTGGTCATGCCAGAACTTGATCGGGCAAGCCTCAGCTCGGCTGCAAGATTCCAATTTGTTTCCATGACGCAGCCTTATATAAGCAGCAGCATTGAGTAGTCTCCTATGCAACGTCTGTGTGAATGAGCGAATCATATCACTAAAAGTGTTGAGTTTAAAGCTTCTGGATTTAATTTCATATACTTTATGAAATGTCACGCCAATGTCGTAATAGCCGTGATACATTTTGTTACATCTGTGCTGAGTTTACTCTGAAAGCACAGAAAAGGAGTATGACTGCACTCATTAAGAAGGCATATGAGTTATACTTTGGATGCAAAATTGGAGACCAGGACAGAGCATGGGCTCCTCATATGTGTTGCGCATCTTGCGCCAGTAGTCTGCGAGCTTGGCTGAAAGGTGTGCGACCATCCATGCTGTTTGCCATCCCAATGATATGGAGGGAACAGAAAGATCATATAACTGACTGTTACTTCTGCATGATGAATGTGCCAGGATACTCATCAAAAAAACAGGAAGTTTATTGAGTACCCTAACCTTGCATCGGCAATGAGACCAGTGCCACATGACGACAGTCTTCCTGTTCCAAAACTGCCAGAGGTGTGGACACTTGATGACAAGGATAAGGAGGTAGGTAAGATAGATACTGTCTGAGACCCAAGGGGACAATCCCACCCATACCACTTCCTGCATCACCTGAACTACTCTTTGAGATACTGCAAGGCTCTTTTTGATGGATTTTGCATGGATCAACCAATTGTCTAGATACAGGTTAACCAAGATACCTTTCTTGCATAATGCCACCATTACCACCACCATCATCTAGAAGGTCCTTGGAATTGTAGATAAACTGAACAGCAATGCCTGTAACTAATGATGACACCCAAGCAATGCGAAGCACAAAACACGCTGATGTTCCTCTCATATCAGGATGTGAAAATATGCCTCTGACATATCCAGAGAGGTGAGAAACTCTCCTCCCTGCACCACCATAATCACTATCTGCAAGATTTCCATTCTGAAATGAGTGATCTGCAAAAATTTGTTGACCCGCTTCAGGTCCAATATCAGATGAAGTGATCCTTCCTTTTCTTGGGAACCACAAAATAAATAGAACAACAATGTGTTCCCTCCTGATCTGGAATCACCGCTTTCAATTAGATTAATTATTGCAGCTTGGTTTGTATGGTGGCTCTTTTCTTGTTGGAGTGACATGGAGGATCTGGCTGTGGCCATTTTCTCCAATTTGTTGCTAAATAGAAGACTGCCCTTGAAAGGTAGTTTAATCGTTTGACTTGGAGATGGCAAATGCAGACCAATTTCATAACTAAAACAAATGAGCTGCTATGATGGATGCCATCCTCTGAGCAGCAGTACGTGCACTAAATCATAATCTGTATCTGTCAAAAAAGCTGCTTCAGGCTCTCGGGCAGAACTGGCATCCCCCAATGCCTCCTGCAACAAACATAAACCTGCTCAAGCCAGAATCTGCAGAATTATGACCATAGCTTCAAAGGCCTAGTTTAGAATTGCTTCTATTCTCCTGTCCTGAGAATCTTTAAGGGTTGCACCACCCTCCACTGGAATGATGGTTTTCTTAGTAACTGAGCACATCAATGCATCTAACTCTTGGGAACTAAAATTGCTCCTTTGACTGGGGATCTAGGGGATATATGCTCGCTAAGGACTTGCCTCCTTTAAAATTAGCCTCAGGGGAAGACCAATTCAAATCAATCAACTCCTGCATGGCTTCATGCGGGGGGGGGGGGGGGGGGGAGGGGGGAGGGTGGAAGAAAGATTCAAACTAACCATTGTAGGATCTTTTGGAAGTTTAGATGGGTCCGCTGCCTCTTTCTTCTGCTGCAGTGTGTGCAGCGACTGGTAAATCAAGGCTAATTCATCCCTATGAAACAGATTTAATATAGTCCTGTGGGCTTGCCCTTCAGGAGGAATCTCTCCTCCAAATCTCTCTCCCTGGAACATGCCACAAAGGATTTAAATTCATACAGGGATTCTTCCAACTCTCCCTGATCTTTCTCACCTTCCTTCTGGTCCCTCCTAATCCGTTTCTTATCCCGTGAAGAGGGAGATTCTAGAGTAGCTGTATGCTTCTCACCCCAGGATGCAGGAGTCTCCAAAAGAAGATCAGAGATACTACCAGGACGTAGAACCTCCTGCGTCATACAAAAGGTCTGTAGAGCTTTGAAAACCTCCACTCATGATAGGGTGGATAAATCCGTCCCAGTCATTAGTGGAGCAGGCAAACACACACTAGAAGACAAAATAATAGGATTTGGAGGGACAGGAAAAAGAGGAGGAGGATCCACTTCCTTATCCTTCTCTCTCCTGTCTAAGTAGACCTCTGATTTCCCCCCTCCCCATGGGGGGGACTTCTTCCAACAGCTCCAATGCTTAGGACTGAGACCCTCTAGCCAGTGTGAACTCCCTTGTAAACACCTTCCCCAGGCTGCGGTGCATGTGTGGCACAAATTTTTTTTTTTGTAATTTATTTTCAAAAAATCTTTGAACATATACCCAAGAATAACTCTTGTACAAAAAAAACTGATGTTCACAATTCATACAACGAAATATAAAGAAAGACATAGGATAACAATCCATCATTAATAATTATGTAAACATCATTAAATAAAAGAATATTGGAGAGGCGGAACTATAAGCGCAGTATTTAAGGAAAATATAATCATTAAAGTAAATCATGTACACCAAGTGAAGCCATTACCTAAATTACTAAATAGCCGAGGCTTGAGGGGATGCCTCTTGGGAATGGGTATCTATGAATGCCCTAAGTTGCGCGGGTTCAAAAAAGTTGTAAACACCAGAATGCTTCACACAGCATTTACATGGATATTTAAGAGTAAACAAGGCACCCATTTGAAGGACTGACGAACGCATATTAGAAAATCCCTGCATCTAGTTTGGGTCGTTTTTACAACATCGGGATATATCCAAATTGGATAGCCATATACATTACTTTGCCTATTTCTAAAAAATAATTTCAAGACATAGTTAAAATCCGATAGAAAGGCAAAAGATATAAGTAGTGGTTTCCTTTGAATTATCTCGGTGTCCATGGTAATTTCTAATATATTTGATAAATCAATTGAAGGTAATTTATTTATTTATTTAAAGGAATTTATATACCACTTTATAAAATTAGATTTTGTCAAAGTGGTTTACATTGGAGAAAAATAATAAAATAAAAGAATAAAAAGAAAAAGGTAATAATTAAATAAAATTAAAAATACATAAAATTGCTTAATAGCCGGAACGAATTCCGGCTAAAAATAAACACGTGTTTAATAAAATAAATAAAAATATAAAAACTGTTGCCGAGGGACTTTTCTAATAATATAGGGGGGGGGGGGGGGGGGGGAAGGGAAGGGGGTAGAGAAATGACAGAGTGTGTCCAAAAAGTAGGGAACGGTTGGGAAGCAAAGGAAGGGAGGGGAAATGAAATGAAAACAAGTTGAGAAGTATGATGGTGACTGTAAATGAAGGGGTGAATGCGACTTTATGTTTATTCTGGAGTGGGTGTTTTAAATGCTAATTGAAAAAGATAAGTTTTGAGTGATTTTTTGAAATGGGAAGGATTTGAAATTGAACGAAGAGGGTTGGGAAGGGAATTCCATAAAATGGGTCCCGCAACTGAGAAGGCTCGTTTTCGGGTGACTTCTAGCCTTGCTAATTTAGGAGAGGGGATATCTAGAAGATTTTGGGTAAGAGAACGTAGATGACGGGTAGGTTTGTAGATCCGCAATGATGAGCAAAGCCAGATGGAGGTTGGGTTATGGATCAGACCATGTATAATAGACATAATTTTAAATTGTATCCTAAATTTTACTGGGAGCCAATGTAACGATTGGAGGATTGGGGTGATATGACTATGTAGAGGGGTCCTGGTTAATATTCGGGCGGCACTATTTTGAATCAATTGAAGGGAATGTAAAGAGGAATCAGGTAATCCTAGGTAGAGTGCACTTTCCAGTCCTTCAGTTTGGGTCCGCTGTTGCAGGTAAAAAGCCTTAGTGATTACAGGTAAAGCAGTCTCTGGGATTTGGAGAATTTGATTCATATAATTTCGAAACAGTTCTAAAGAAGAGAGCATAGGCACAACAGGAAAATTCAGGACCCTTAAATTATGGACCCTGAGGGCATTTTCAACTTTTTCTAATCTTCTGTTAGTGATATTATCCGATACTATCAGTTTTTGCTGAACGTTTTCAACGAAGGATTTTTTTTATCCAAATCGTCTACCTTTTTCCCATAATTTGAGATAAGATTGTTATTTGCAATGGTTTGATTCCTTGTTTCTATAGTTACTGCTGATAAACTATTAATGGATGTTTCAATTGACTTCAAGATTGCCCATATGCCCTCTAATGATTTTTTTCTCTGGGGTAGATATCATGAAGCCCACCGTTAAGGCTTTCATATAGCCATCTCCCGCTTCCTCCTCAGTGCTCACAATCTTTCCTTTACCTTCTATTGTTGTTAATGGCTTCTCCTTCCTCCTGGCTCTCAACGAGGACTCTGGAGTCAGAGTTCCCATAGCTCTTTCTGGGATTGAGCCAGCTGCTCCTCCAAGCCCACGGGTCTCTTGTCGGCTCTCCTTCCGGTCTGCAGTTCCTCCTTCACTTAGGTCTATCACCAAAGGACTCCTTACTGCTTCCAGGGTTCCAGGAGGTAATGCGGTTTCCCAGGTGAGCTGGCCTTCTCGGCCCTCCGGGGCTTAGGGTGGTAACGCATGTCAGGGGAGACTGTGCGCTCTCCTGCACTGCACTCCCAGCAACCGAGCCTTCCGGTGAAGAAGTAATGGGTCCCGGAAAAAAAATCTTCAATTTGAGGCTGTCGGGGGTCCAGGGAAGGCGATTCTTCTTTTGCCTTCCTAAGCCTCCCCTTTCTTTTGGTATGAGGCACTTTGCTTAGGAAAAGAGTAACAGGTAAGAGCCTCTCTCTCCAGGTGTTCTCTCCAGAATTCACTTGGCAGCACAATTTTTTTGTTACTTATATTTTATTTAATTTAATAATAATCAAATATAGATAACATATTGGAAATAAAAATTGTCACTATACAAATATATAAAATGAAACAGGAAAAATAAAAAATAAAAAATAGCAAGATACAACAATTCGCATATCAGACCACTATAAGAGGTAGGAGAAGAAGAAAGAAGTCTAGGGCTAAGCCAGCATAAAAATAGAAGAAAACAGAAGAAAAATAAAAAAAAAAGGACAGTACAACTAAGCAGAATATCTGCCATCCATACAGAAACTCTGATTGCAGCATAGGGACAAGTTAAGGAGTGACGTTACATCTAGCATCTATGAAATTCCTGAATTGAACAGGATCAGAAAATAAATATTTAGTAGAATCTATAAGAGGAGGAGGAGAGGAGAAGATGCCTCAAAGCCTGGAGAGATGGGGGGGGGGGGGGGGGGGCGGCACCTACCTTCACCTCTAAGAAACCCTCTGCACAGTAATTATAGTGTCTGGTTATAGCTCAACTGAGGGAGGTAGCATTAGCTGTCACTTCAGGAGCACTCGAGCCCACTGAATCCTGACAAGCCTAAGTCCACAGAACAATATACATAACCACCACTTGCTAGAAACAAAGAATACTGGCAGGCTAATATTGGTACAGGAGTATATGAGTGTAACAGCACTGAGTCTGTTGATCTCTGTCTCCACCTGCTGGTTGGTGTGCATAACCCAGTTGTATTGATTGGCCTGCCTGGATGAAGAGGAAGAAAGCCTTGCTTTTGTAATCTCAATGGTAACATTCTGGAAATTAGTGGGGGTAAGTGAATCATATCTTCTTCTGCCAATAAAGATCTTCCTCTATGCATGGGCATCATATCAAGTTAGATAACAGTTATGTCGGAAGCACCATCACCCACTGCATCGATGATGGTGCAGTCTGTTCCAATGCATGAAGCAATACTGGTGTTGAAGTACAATGCTCTAGTACTTGATGTATTGAATGTGTCGAGGTCGTGCGCATTGATGTTGCCAGTGCATTCTGCGTTGACAGCACTGGGGCTTGACGCACTGGAGAATGCTGCATCAGCTGCATCGATACTCCAAAGCTTAATGCTTTTTCGGCACTAGGTGCACCATCAGCTTCAAAGAGTGGTATTTCTTCTCTGTAACATCCCATTTTTACTTGCTCAACCCCAAAGACTCAGCTTGTTCCACCTAAGGGGTAGACTTCTTTGAACAGTTTGTGTTCAATTCTATATGCAGGGAGCATGAAAAGGATCTGCTCTATAAGTAGAATCGACTGTGGCTCTTCAGAGTCTTATCTAGCTCATCATTTTCCAGACCTTGGACTTCTGGAAACGTTGAGACATTCAGCCACAGCCATAGTAATTTACTTTGTTGTGGTCCTGCTCAAAACTGCAATAACAGAGGTCATGTCAATACATAGGGGTGGATTTTCAAAGGGTTACGCATGTAATATACACAAAAATCTGCTCCTGTGTGCACCGAGCCTATTTTGCATAGGCTCGGCGATGCACAGAAGCCCCGGGATGCGCATATGTCCCGGGGATTTGAAAAAGGGACAGGGCGGGGTCAGGGCAGGAACCTCCAGGCACAGCGGCCAACTTATAGGACAAAGGTAAGGAGGGGGTTAGGTAGGGCTGGGGGGAAGGGAGGGGAAGGTTAGGTAGGGGAAGGGAGGGGAAAGGAGGGGAAGGTGGGGTGGCGGAAGGAAAGTTCCCTCCGAGGCCACTTCGATTTCGGAGCGGCCTTGGAGGGAACGGAGGAAGGCTGCGCGGCTCAGCATGCTCAAGTTGCACAATGGTGCACCCCCTTGAGCGCACCGACCCTAGATTTTATAACATGCGCGTGGCTGCTATCCAGGTATATAGCTCGAGGGCAGTCCTCCTGCCAGGCGAGCTTGGAAGCCAAAGTCTGAAACTTGATGGTATAGCCAAAGATACTTCTTTGACCTTGACGAAGATGTAGTAAGCTGGTGCTTGCCACGGCAAGCTGCCCAGGATCAAAGGTCCATTGAAACACAGCCACAAACTGAGATAACTCCCTTAGGAGGGAGTCCGACCATTCCCATAGGGAGGAAGCCCAAGCCAGCGCCTTCCTTTCAAGACGAGATAGGATGAAGGTGACTTTGGTCAATTCATCCTGGAAGACGGAGGGCTGCAGAGCGAATTGCATATAGCATTGGTTGATAAACCCTCTGCAGAGTCTGGAGTCACCGTTGAAGCGTGGGGGCACTGGTAGGGCCAGCAAAGCTCGAGGCATCGATGGTGATGGCTGTGGATGAGGAGGAGCCGGCATAGAAACCGGATTACTGGTGAGGGCATCAAGCCAGGCATGGAGACGATCCATGGAGGAGGCCAATGCCTCAAGACACTGTTGGTGTTCTTGTACCTTGGATGCCAGGCCTGGGTTGGCCTGGAGGGCACACAGCTCCACCGAGTCCATGGCCTTTGCAACCTGTTGCGTCAGAGGTGGACCCTTGGGCTGAGGTGGGGTTGAAACAACCCGTAAGTAAGGACCTAAGGGTCCCCACTGTTGGCAGGCAGAGTGGGATGATAGATAGAGGCCGCTGGAGCTTCACCTATACTAACCCTCGTTCCCCACGGGTTGAGCCTTTAGGTGCCGGGGCTGGCAGGACATAGGTGGGCCTCTGTATGTAGTTGCAGTAGGAGTTGGTTCAGCCCAGGGCCAGCAGGTGAGAGATGGTACAGTCTTAATCTGGACTGGGTAATGTCCTGGAATCTCGGGCACCAATGGAACAAAGGCAGACAGGAGATGCTCTAGCAAAAGCAGGCCGAAGCCTGAAGAAACCACATCCAGGGAGTACATGGAGATAGTCAAAGGCAAGGTCAAGCAAGGCAGAGGTCTGATCACAGAGATAGTCAAAAGCGTAGTTAGGCAAAGAGGAGTTCTGGGTCTGGAGATAGGCACTGCATAGTCGGACGAAGCAGAGGTCTGGGTCTGGAAATAGGCAATGCGTAGTCGGACGAAGCAGAGGTCTGGGTCTGGAGATAGGCAATGCGTAGTTGGATGAAGCAGAGGTCTGGGTCTGGAGATAGGCAATAACGTAGTCAGGCAAAGCAGAGGTCTGGGTCTGGAGATAGACAGTAGCGTAGTCAGGTGAAGCAGAGGTCTGGGTCTGGAGATAATCAATGGCAACATCAGGCAAAGCAAAGTCAAAGTCTGTGAAGTCAATCCGAAGCATGAAGCAGGGTAGGAACGAAGAGACAAGAACCAGGAACAACAAGGAACAGGAACGTAGGGATGAGATGAATCTCTAGGAAGCAACGAGAACTCAACCAGCGAAGAGACCTGTTGCAAAGGCAATGCTAGGGAGCGGAGCCTGAGCTTAAATACTGTAGTTAGGTTGACATCATCATCCGAGGCCGCAGCTAGGTTTCCACCGCGGTCACTACTTAAGGATCAGTGGTGCGCGCTCGCGAGTAGCAGCATCTCTCCGCGGGCCACGTGGAGAGGCTCGACAAGAAGTGGGAGCAGGACCAGGAACGCCGGGGACTGTGGCAGAGCCGGAGGCACCGGGGGAAGCCCAAGGATGGAGCTGATGGCCCACCGCCGCCAGCGAGGAGGAACCAGAGACTGGAGTCACTGTAGAAAGGTGAGGGGGCCGTGCTGCGGTTCTGCTGCGGACGGCACGCGTAACACATGCTGAGTACAGCTAAATCTTTATGGGCTTAGAAAGAAGGGTCTGTTTGGCACCATCATATGACGTCACCCACATATCATGGCTAATTCAGTCCTACTTGTCATCAGAGAAAACAAACTCCTACTTTAATGCATTTTGATTTGTATTTTTAAGACAGCAGAATGTGAAAAATTTATAAGGATGAGAAGACTTTTACAAGGCACTGTATGCAGTCATTGGCACACTTAGCTATTGGGTAACAGTATATAACATTTATACATAAAAATAACTTGAAGAGAAGATGATAGTTTAATATTCAAGAGAAAGCAGTATTCTATAGCAATCTTTTAGCAAGTTTATGAAAACTTCAAATATTGTACTGTAATGGATGTCTTCATTTTAATTTTTATGAAATATCAAAGTCTGTCACTTTGAAAAAAGAGAGTATTGAATAATAAAGGATAATAATGCTATTACTATAGTTCCAATTGAAAATGGAAGATTTTTTGTCATTTTTTGAAAAGTATGAAGGTTAGAAATTAAACAACTTTAGAGAGAGATGTTCATTCTTACAGAAATTGCAACTGTTTCTTAATGAATACTGCAATAATATAATGAATACCTTCTGTGCTTTTTAAGCAAAAGTTTCTCCAAATAAGTCAAGCCATTTTCTTTAAATTCAATTCTGAGTGTTTTTTTCACAGCTGACAAGACAGTTTGAACCTCAGAATTTCCAATACTTTCTGTAAAAAAAAGAGATAAAAAATGTTTTCCACATCTCATTTGCTTGATAGACTGAATAGCTGCAAAATATTTTTTTATTCTACCTACAGTGCACTATGTGTTACCATTTTTGTTTTGCAGTTCTAATATTGAAATATTTCACATCTCACAATGCCACAGTAAAACATTCGGCTTATCAGATAACAGTACAAAAATCTTTTCTTCTAACAATAACACTTTACAAGAATATATCAAACAACTTGACAGAGGTTAACTTCATTAAGCTTTTAACATACCACCATTCAAATTTCAAATAGAGGATAATTTTATAAATCATTTCTATGAATAAACAGAGTTTTAAAAATGTCCATCCGATATGTGGATAAAAGTATGCACATAGAGCCTATATAAGCATATGTTTACCCTCAGTAAAGAGGCATTCTTGTGGGCAGGGTTAGTAGCAGAGTTTGGAATTTCCCATCGATAGGGCTGAATTAACCATAATATGTGTCAGTGAATGGACCTCTGTTTCATAGTTTAGTAGAGCTTTTTGCTCTACTGAGCAGGTGTGGGAATTCCTGCTTGGACATTACCTCATGAGCCCCTTCAGTCTTTTTTCATCCAAGCACTAATATGGACGTGAACTTCTCTCTCTCTCTGTTTTCTTCTGTAATTTTTCTCAGAAAATCTATGCACACTCATTAATAACTGTAAATGTGTGTAGATTGTTTTGGTGAAATAATTTTCAAAGGCAACGTGCACATGTAGTTTTTCTTTGAAAACTGGTGCACTTCCTGCATAACATATCCCATCAATTTTCTTTCAAGTAAAGTATATTAGGATTCATATTTCCCTTAAAATGATTGTTTTTTTGTAGAGCCTCTTTTTATCCTGAAAACATGATTGCTCTCTTCATTGCCTTGTTAAACTTTTTTCTTTAATGCATTTTCAGATATACTGTAAAGGCTCACTCAATAGAACATGCAAAACTACTACAGATACATCTAGTTGGGGTCACTCATCAAAATGCATTAGGGCCCTACCGCATGCAATAAGGCCCTAATGAGTGTGATAAATATGGCAACACATGGTAGTATGCAAATTTTACATATAGTATGCAAGTGGTAGGAGTTAATAGAAATGAGGGTCGCTAGTGCAGAATGCAGTAAAGTAACGCACAGTAATGCAGGATTTAACATCAGAAATAAGTGCATCTTTTTTTTTTGTGGTACGATTAAAAAAAACGTATTAGCGCACACCTGTGGCCATTATCATGGATTGTGGTGATTATTACCCATGACAAGAAGAGGTATTCTATCAGACATGCCCTCCTGGCCCAATAAAAACACCTGTTCTTACATGGCCTGTTTTCCAAAATCCATGTTTGTGGCAAGTTTACTTGTTGGGAGATACTGAATGCTTTGGGAGGTTCACCACAGACAACAACAAGAGGAACAGTAACAACCACAAGAATAGGCAAGGGCAGTTCCAATGCCTCCTAGGGAAGTCCCTGCACTGGAGGCCGAGCCACTGGCCCATAGGGAGAGGGTCTGGGCCCATGGCAGTGCCTGGAATGCAGGCGGCCACAGCGGACGAGATACAGGGAGCACATTTTTCCTCCCCAAAGCCTCATTGCTGGACATGCCAGAGGATTATGTGGTTAGCAGATTTTACCTCAGTTCTTGGGCTATCCTGAAATTATATGAAGAAGCCAAGGGGATCTGAATCTGGTCACAGAAAGGTCCCACGCTGACCCGGGCCTCACCAAACTATTAGCAACCCTGCATTTCATGGCAACCGGCTCTTTCCAAATAACAGTAGGAGTCGTGAGGGGAATGTCCCAAACCACTTTTTCCCACTGTCTGGACCAGGTCATAACAGCTGTCTCTGACCATATTAATTGCTACATAGCATTTCCTCAGTAGAGGCAGGACTTCATGGACTTGAAGAGAGGCTTTTATGCCTTCACAAATATTTCCAATGTTCTGGGAGCTATCAACTGTGCTCATGTGGCCATCATTCCATCCCGTGACAAGGAGGAGATCTTCTGCAACAGAAAGACTTGCACTTCATCAGTGTTCAAATGGTCTGTGACTCTTGAATGCACATCCTCGATGTAGTAGCCAGGTACCCAGGAGCCACGCATGATTCCTTTATACTTAGGCAGTCAGGCCTGTGTGGAAATTTTGAGGACGCCTCTACAGTAACAGTTGGCTTGTAGGTAAGAGAGATGCTTCTTTCTATATTCCATCTCTGGCTATGTATTTGTGCAAATGGTATGGACATGCTGGGGGAGAAGTAACAGTGTCACTAACATGACAAGTGGCATGTACACTTACATCTGCAGGCCATTGCCCCAGGGCCTGCCTTTTTTTCCTTTGCTGCAGAGGTCTGCTAATCTTATGAGGGCAAATATTATACTTGCCATAAAACTTGGTGTGTAAGCAGGCACTATACACTTTCTACATGTTCACTTTCACAATTGGCCTGTTCCTATCCTCCCATTTGGAGTGGTTGAAATTTAATCACAAGCTTGAAGCTTCTACACTGCTGTACTGCCAGATCACATGTGGCCTGTTAGTGATCAGTCAGCCAGGATGTCGAGCACAGTTTGTCTTGACCATTACACAGCTAAACCAGAAGCAGTGGCATGTCCATTTTGGGGGCAAGGCATATTCCGTGTCAGGGCTCACAAATTGGTATGTCTGGAGGATACACTGCAGAGCAGGCAGGGACTTGCCCAATCAGACCATGAAGTAGAGGTTTTTCTGCTAGGACAGGTGTGGCAGCTCTTATGTATGGCTTCAAGGTTGGCTGATTGCTACGAATGAGTAGCCTTAGCTTGGTCGTGCGTACCTGGCACACATTTATTGGAATGCCCAGACACAATTTAGTAGCTTGGAAGATCTGAAATAGATTTGGCTACTGCTAGCCTGGATACATACTGTCCCAGAACAAGTGGCATGCACTTAGGTAGGGAAATAGGTCTTTAAGGTTCAGGGAGTCGGTTGGACCATTAGATGACTGAGGGGTTAAAGGGGCTCTTAGGGAAAATAAGGACATTGCAGAAAGACTAAATTAATTCTTTGCTTCTGTGTTTACTAATGAGGATGTGGGGGAGATACCAGTTCCGGAGGTGGTTTTCAAGGGTGATGAGGCAGACGAACTAAACCAAATCACTGTGAACCGGGAAGATGTAGTAGGCCAGATTGACAAACTAAAGAGTAGCAAATCACCTGGACCGGATGGTATGCATCCTAGGGTTCTGAAGGAACTAAAAAATGAAATTTCTGAACTATTAGTTAAAATTTGTAACTTATCATTAAAATCATCCATTGTACCTGAAGACTGGAGGCTGGCTGATGTAACCCCAATATTTAAAAAGGGCTCCTGGGGTGATCCGGGTAACTATAGACCAGTGAGCCTGACTTCAGGGCCAAGAAAAATAGTGGAAACTATTCTAAAGATCAAAATTGTAGAGTATATAGAAAGACATGGTTTAATGGAACACAGTCAACATGGATTTACCTAAGGGAAGTCTTGCCTAACAAATCTGCTTCATTATTTTGAAGGGGTTAATAAACATGTGGATAAAGGTGAACCGGTAGATGTGGTGTATTTGGATTTTCAGAAGGCATTTGACAAAGTCCCTCATGAGAGGCTTATAAGAAAACTAAAAAGTCATGGGATAGGAGGCGATGCCCTTTCGTGGATTACAAACTGGTTAAAAGACGGGAAACAGAGTGTAGGACTAAATGGTCAATTTTCTCAGTGGAAAAGGGTAAACATATATATATAAATGATCTGGAAAGGAATACAACGAGTGAGGTTATCAAATTTGCAGACGATACGAAATTATTCAGAGTAGAAGTGGATTGTGATACATTACAGGAAGACCTTGCAAGATTGGAAGAATGGGCATCCAAATGGCAGATGAAATTTAATGTGAAAAAGTGCAAGGTGTTGCACATAGGGAAAAATAACCCTTGCTGTAGTTACATGATGTTAGGCTCCATATTAGGAACTACTACCCAGGAAAAAGATCTAGGCATCATAGTGGATACTTTAAAATCATCGGCTCAGTGTGCTGCAGCGTCAAAAAAATCAAACGGAATGTTAGGAATTATTAGGAAGGGAATGGTTAATAGAACAGAAAATGTCATAATGCCTCTGTATCGCTCCATGGTGAGACTGTGTACAATTCTGGACGCCGCATCTCAAAAAGGATATAGTTGCGACGGAGAAGGTACAGAGAAGGGCAACCAAAATAATAAAAGGGATGGAACAGCTTCCCTATGATGAAAGGCTGAAGAGGTTGGCGCTGTTCAGCTTGGAGAAGAGACGACTGAGGGGGATATGATAGAGGTCTTTAAGATCATGAGAGGTCTTGAACGAGTAGATGTGAATCGGTTATTTACACTTTCGGATAATAGAAGGATTAGGGGGCATTCCATGAAGTTAGCAAATAGCACATTTAGGACTAATCGGAGAAAGTTCTTTTTCACTCAACGCACAGTTAAGCTCTGGAATTTGTTGCCAGAGGATGTGGTTAGTGCAGTTAGTGTAGCTGGGTCCCAAAAAGGTTTGGATAAGTTCTTGGAGGAGAAGTCCATTAACCGCTATTAATCAAGTTTACTTAAGGAATAGCCACTGCTATTAATTGCATCAGTAGCATAGGATCTTCTTGGTGTTTGGGTAATTGCCAGGTTCTTGTGGCCTGGTTTGGCCTCTGTTGGTGTTATGTTCGTGACTGCTCTTGCCCTCGCTCCACCCTCATTACCTCTGAGGACCCTCCCTTCAGGTCTGATGGACAGTTGCTGCCGCGGCTTCTCCTCGCCATTTCTTCCCGGAGTCCCCGGCCTGGCCTGATGCTGCGGATCCGCCATGTTCCTGATGACGTAGGGCACGCGCGCATGCTCCGAAGTTTGTACCAGCAAGGGCGCGAACCTTGGGAGCGTCCCCCCGCAGTGACGTCATCCGCTTCCAACATAAAAGGTCTTTGCTTACACTTACGAATTGAGTTAGCAAGGGATTGATTGCGGGGATCATCTCAACCCGCTTCATTCTCCGCTGCCCTGCCTCCTCGAACTTACCAGGGGTACACGCTCCTCGGGGGCCCCATTCTCTCCTCTTATTTTCAGATTGCTAAGACGGGTTCTGGTACTCGCTCCTCGAGGGCCTATGTCCCTGAACACTCAAAAGACTCCCTATTGCCTGGAAGCGATCGCAGATGTGAACATTGTGAGTTTCTATTCCAGTTGCATACAGGAACCGGTACTCGTTCCTTGAGGGCCCATGTTCCTAGAACTCTGAAGATTCTCTTCTATTTCAGAAGCTATTTCATATACAGATATTGTGAGTTCTTATTTCAGTTTGCATATATGAACCAGTATTTGCCTAGAGGCTCCTGTTCCTGAATATACTATTCTCTATTGCCTAGAAACCATTACAGAGATAGATAACTGTGAGTTACCATCGCTCTCTCAGAGCTGTCCATGGAACCAGGTACTCGCTCCTCGAGGGCCTAACTCTCTCCAGCTACTGAGCCTTCTTATTAATCTATGTGAGTGTATCAGCTACTTCTGGTTATGTATCCAGCATACTCTGTCTACTCACTATCTATGAGTCTCTCTCTACAGCTCAGCAAACCCGGAGATAGCAGTTCCAGGATCTGAAGGACTTCAGCCCTGCCGGGAACATCAGCTCACTACCACCACCTCTGGTGGTTCTACTACCTGTCTAATAAAGTACTGTCTGTATCTGTCTCCATACTCCAGCCTAGTTGGTGGTCCCTCTCATGATATCCTCCTGAGGGCGCTGTCATCTGCCATCGGCCCAAGGATTTACCATTCTACATTAGAGTGCTCATCTCTCACACTTCAAGAGCTGAGTACAACAAACCTCAACTGTTGCTAACATCTCCTTCCTCAGGAACTGTATCATTACCAATTGCTACTTCTTAGCAGGAACCATGCAGATGGCCAACACCTCCCTTCAGGGGAACTCTCGTATATCAGGTTGCCACTCTGTGCGGAGATCCATAACAGATACTAACTCCTCCCCACTGGAAGAACAGATCTTATATGGTTGCTGACTTCTACCCTCTGGGGAGCAACTCTATAACAGTTTGCCAACAGACTGCTAACCCTAGCAGAGTCGCTAACAGATTGCTAGCTCCTCCCCTCTGGGGGAGCAAAACTCAACAGGATTGCTAACTCCTCCCCTTGGGAGGAGCAAACCCTAACAGACTGCTAATTCCTAGCAGCTCCTACAACAGATTGCTAACTCTGCAGTCTGATAACAGATTGCTAACTCCGCAGTCCAACTCTAACAGTTGGAAACAGGATGCTGGGCTTGATGGACCCTTGGTCTGACCCAGCATGGCAATTTCTTATGTTCTTATGTACAGAATAGCTGTGGTTTACTAGCCAGATCTCCAAGGACTATGCTGTGATTGATGCTATAAATCTGTCTTTGCCGCAGGAATGTCTGAGTATGGTTGCAAGACCAGGCTTCTCACCCCCATTGACATTCCCAACATGCCAGCAGAGACAAAGTACAATGAGGCCTTATGTTCTATTCGCTGTGTCATCAAACGCACCTTCAGAGTTTTCAAAAGTAGATTTTGATGTTTGGACAAAATGGGTGGAACTGTAATTTATGCCCCACTCTAAGTAGGAGATATAGTGCTGTTCTGCAGTGTCTTCCATAATCTCGCTCTATGCCATGGACTACCAATGGAGATACCTCCGGATCTACCCCTGGATCCTCCATGTGCACCCACACAAGCCAAGGACATCACGCTGAGTGGCAGCCAGCTTCGGAAAAACCTTATACAATGTTACTTTACCTGTTAGGACTCACTTACCCCATCCCCTTCCAGGGAAGGGAGGCCAGTAGTTTGCTGTTGCTCTCCTCTCTATCATCTTTCTTTCATTCACTGTTCCTCTGTCTGGGTCAGTGTGTAACAGAAAACACATATGCCTACTTAGCATTCCTCTTGACATTGGAGAAGTAGGCAGTACTTGAAAAACAATAGTTAAAGTAAAGATAACATCAAATGCATGTGGCTGGCATTGTTTTCTGCATGATAGTGAGACTAAAAGAGGCATGTGTCACAAGAGAGTTTGTGTACAATTGTCAACACAGTGTACATAGCTTGGCCTAGCTAGCAGCGTTTGGCTTGGCAGACCTCCCCATTAGACCCCACCCTAGACTTCACATGTGGATGAGATAGTGCCATAAGTGTAACAGCACTCTAGCTGGGCCTCGAGCAAGGAGAGCAACTGCACTAGAAATGCTATATATCACAATTAGTTCTGAAGCTTAAAGACATAGCCTAAAGGTATATATAGACAGTTTAAGGTATCAATGAGAGTTCCCTTTTTACAGCCTCATTCCATAGCTGAGAAATGTGCATGTGAAGTTATACACCTGTACTGGGGAGACGGTGTCACATGGGCATGCCAAGACATAGCTGACAGCACTGCCTCAGCAGTTTGAGCCACTGCTGTCTAGGTTTACCAACTGGCTCCAGATTTACAGAACATGTTGATCAGGTCCTGGTTTTACTCCCCTGCATATAGGTATTTGTAGACAGAACTAGTCCCAGCATTTAATGGGTTAAAACCAGGACTAGATCAACCTATCCTGAAAAGTAGGAGACAGTTGGCAACCCTACTGCTGTCAACAGAGTGCTCACCTAGCAGGCCTTCACTTATAGCCTAGGGTAAAGCATGTCACTCACCAATGTGCACAATGACACACATATCTGTTGGATACTGACTACCTGCAGCACTTTGTGCACATACACATTGCCAATGCATATCTTCCTGAATTGTTTGTCATCAAATATCTTTGATGTCTATGGCAGCCTGTCCCAAACTGCTAATGAGGTAATCTGAGTCCTTACTCAGCCCAGAAGATTATCTTCACCTGTCCGCATAAAAGATATCCATTCGAGGCATATATGAAATGTACTTTGTCTGAGGTACTGACATAGGCTCGTCAAGGCCTCAGGTGGCACTAAATGCATGTCTTACAACAAAGGAAGGGCATAAGCCATCACACCAACCAAATGAGACCTGTGGGAGTAGTAGGCCTATGCATTCAGCACTGTGGCTGGTTTGTAATGGAGCCAGCTTTTAAGGTCGAAAGGTCATCAGCTGACAACACTTTAACCTTTATGCTATACACAGAGCTGATCATTGAGAGTCTATCAGCACACCTGCCATACTCATCACTAACTGTAACAGTCACAAACCCCACATGAGACAGCCTATAAGACAGCTGCTCTTCCAGCTTGCCCACACGTCCTGCCAGCCATGTGGATCAGCAAGGGCCTGCAACCATAAAACCACGGAAAGGTGGGGAATGACATTGGAGACACACCAATCTGCAAGCTATCTGCCCCAGGAGTGTTCAGCCTGTTTGCCTTAAGGGTGGTCACAGATAGCATTAGGACTTTAATGAAACTAGCTATTGCTACAAGCTAACTACTCTGCATATTTTCTGGGTACATACATACATACATTAGGCAGCACCATATGACTATCCATGAGCTACAATGGCCAAGGGCCTTACAGCACTCTGATATCTCCATATCTCACTAAGCCTACCTGTGAGGGGTCAGTTGATGCAAAGAGCTTCTAATACACCTTAGCGTTGGGTTCTATGATGTGAACCTTTTCTTAGGAGAGATGTGGGTGCTCTTGGAGTCATTAGAAACTGTACTGTGATGGTGACATTTCAGAGGTGACTGGAAAATACAAGCAAAGGCAGGACACCATCTGATTCCCAATCTTGCCTTCACAGAGTTGGACCTGTATCCTTGTGTAGCCTCCCCGAGAAGCTAACCGAACCAACATGACATCCAAACGGCTAAGGCCCTCACCTTCTACACATGAATAATTGACAAATAAAAAAAAGCCCTTAAATAAATAAATAAATAAATAAATAAATAAATAAATAGCTTAGGTAAAGTGCATCTGTGTATGGGTGCATCCAATCACAAAGAGGTATGCTAGCTTGGAAGGACCTGTGAGAACTGTGGGAATGACACCATGTAGTGTATGAGTAGTGTCGTGTACAGAATACCCATAGGCCAAGAGCAGAGGGCCTAGAGAGTTTCTGCTGTTGCTGCTTGGGACCAGGCAGATTTCCACAGATTGGCTGCCATAGGATCTGGATGCTACTTGTAAGGTCATCCTTACCTTACACATATTATACCAATCACAAACCAGGCCACTACAGCTTTTGACACAGTCCTACATAGGAGGGTTGTGAATAAAATGAGAAGTTTGGCAGTGAGCACCAAGGTGGTGACCTGAATTACAAACTGGTTGACATATAGATGACAGAGTTTAATGGTAAATGGAACCTACTCTGAAGAGAGAATTGTGTTAAGCAGTGTGCTGCAAGGATCAGTGTTGGGACCAGTTCTGTTCAATACATTGAAAAGCTTATAAATAAATAAATAAATCTCCCTCTCTGACACTCTACTCAAAGGTCTGGACAAAGGCTACTCGTACATCCTAGCTATGCTAGATATCTCCTCTGCTTTCGATACCATTAGCCATAAAATTCTACTAAACAGACTCTCAGAACTGGCATAACTGGCACTGCCCTTCTTTGGTTTAAATCCTACCTAGATAATAGACATTACAAAGTCAAAATAGGAAATAGTGAATCCGATCCCATCAAATTAACCCATGGCATACCTCAAAGGCTCCTCTCTATCCTCCACTCTATTCAACATCTACATGTTGCCCCTTTGCCATCTACTATCTAATCTAGGCCTCATCATTTCATCCTCGTGGACGATGTCCAAATTCTAATCCCTATTACCAAATCTATCTCCAAATCCCTCCAAATATGGGAAAACTGTCTTACCTCTATAAACCACCGCCTAACTAATCTAAACCTCACCCTTAATACCTCCAAAACAGAACTCCTCCTTATTTCCCATAACCAGACCATCAAACCTCCCACTGTCACCAACTCCAATCACCCCACACCCCAGATCCTACATCATGTAAGAGACCTTGGCATCATCCTAGACATTAATTCCATCATTTATTTATTTATTTATTTAGCACTTTTATATACCGACTTTCCAATAACAGAGTTACTGATCAATTCGGTTTACATTCTAAACAGAAACATTGACAAGTTAATGTCTTACAATGAACAGGTAGCAGGAACTTGGATACAGATATATGGGGTTAATAACATAACGTAAATGCTACGGAAAGAAATCATGAAAGAAATCATGAAAGACTGTTACTACAAATTGCATGTACTTAAAAAAACTCAGACCTCTCCTCCACTTTAACAACTTCCGTACTGTCCTCCAGGCAATAATCTTCTCCAAAATCGACTACTGCAACTCCCTCCTCCTCCTAGGCCTCCCCGCTACCACCCTCAAACCCCTTCAAATGCTGCAAAATGCTACTGATAGAGTCCTCACTAACACTCGCAAAAACTATATCACCCCAATTCTAAAAGACCTCCATTGGCTCCCAATCCCCTTCAGAATTATCCACAAGAGTCTCTCAATAGTCCACAAGGCTCTACATAATCAAAATATACACTGACTAAACAACTCCCTCCACTTCCATATCCCAAATAGACACACCAGATCTGCCAACACCGGGACCCTATATATCCCCGCACCTAAACTCACACATCTAATCTCCACCAGAGACAGAGCTTTTTCCATTGCTGGCCCCTCTCACTGGAACTCGATGCCCCCTGATCTATGACTAGAGCCCTGCACTCAGAAATTTAAAAAGAAATTAAAGACATGGCTCTTCAAGCAGGCTTTCACATAACTCCTCTCCCCCATCTCATTCTTCCACCATGAAACAACTTTAAGCCTCCTGTACATATTTCCTTGTAATTCAATTTAATCTTGCTCTTAATTTTTAATTTTGTAATTTACTGTTTCAGGTTCCTTGCCCTATCTTTTTTCTCCCCTTTACCGCTTATCTTTTCTAAACACTAAGGGGTAGATTTTCAAAAAACGCGAATAGGCGTACTTTTGCTGGCGCATCAGGCGCCAGCAAAAGTACGCTGGATTTTAGTAGATACGCGCGGAGCCGCACGTATCCACTAAAATCCCGGATCGGCGCGCGCGCAAGGCTATGAATTCTGTATAGCCGGCGCGCGCCGAGCAGCCTACCCCCGTTCCCTCCCGCCTAAATCCGGGTGGATTTAGGAGAGCAGGGCCCTGCGCGCCGGTGCGCCTATTTTACATAGGCCTACCGGCGCGCGCAGAGCCCCAGGACTCGCGTAAATCCCGGGGTTTTCAGAGGGGGGCATGTCGGGGGCGGGCCCGATCCGAGCGGCGTTTTTGGGGCATGTCGGGAGCGTTTCGGGGGCGGGCCCGGGGGCATGGTTATGGCCCAGGGCGGTCCGGGGGCGTGGCCGTGCCCTCTGGACCCGCCCCCAGGTTGCGTCCCGGCGCGCTAGCGGCCCGCTGGCGCGTGGGGATTTACGTCTCCCTCCGGGAGGCGTAAATCCCCCGACAAAGGTAAGGGGGGGTTTAGACAGGGCCGGGCGGGTGGGTTAGGTAGGGGAAGGGAGGGGAAGGTGAGGGGAGGGCAAAAGAAAGTTCCCTCCGAGGCCGCTCCGAAATCGGAGCGGCCTTGGAGGGAACGGAGGTAGGCTGCGCGGCTCGGCGCGCGCTGGCTATACAGAATCGATAGCCTTGCGCGCGCCGATCCCGGATTTTAGCGGATACTCGCGGTTACGCGCATATCTACTAAAATCCAGCGTACTTTTGTTTGCGCCTGATGCGCCAACAAAAATACGCCAAATCGCGCTATTTGAAAATCTACCCCAATATGTTTAGACATGCCATGTAGGCGAAAAATGTGACTGATGAATAGCTTAGCAAGTTCCATGGCTGATAGCAAGCCAGGGAGAGCCACGAAGTGAGCCATCTTCGAAAATTGGTCCACTGTAACCCAAATGGTATTACCTTCAGAAAGTGGCAGGTCCACCACAGAATCTGTTGCAATATGAGTTTAGGGCTCATCTGGTGCTGGCAAGGGTTGAAGCAGGCCCCACGGACGTCTGGGCAGAGGTTTCTGTCTGGCACAATTGGAACAGGAGGCTACGTAAGCTAGAGTGTCTTCTTTCATGGTGGGCCACCAATAGAACGTTTGTAGCTTGGCCAGTATTCGCCGTTGACCAGGGTGTCCGGCCAGTTTCGAATCATGAGCCCATCTTAACAATTTCTTTCTTAGATATAGAAACATAGAAATGACGGCAGAAGACGACCAAATGGCCCATCCAGTCTGCCCAGAAAACTTCCACACTTTTTTTTCCTCTCTCATACTTATCTGTTCCTCGTGGCCTTTAGTAACCTTTTAGTTCTATTTCCCTTCCACCCCCTCCATTAGTGTAACCTTTTGGTTCTATTTCCCTTCCACCCTCGCCATTAATGTAGAGAGCAGTGCTGGAACTGCTTGTAAGTGAAGTATCTAGCTTAATTGGTTAGGGGTAGTAACAGCCGCAATAAGCAAGCTACTCCTACGCTTATTTGTTTACCCAGCTTGTGCAATTCAATCCTTGTTGGTTGTTATCTGAATATAAATCCACTTTTCTTCATTTCCCCCTGCCGTTGAAGCAGAGAGCTTCTCTGGATTTGTATTGAAAGTGAAGTATCAGACTTAATTGATTCGGGGTACTAACTGCCGTAGCAAGCAAGCTACACACATGCTGATTTGTTTACCCAAACTGTGGAATTCAGTCCTTGTTGGTTGTTGTCGTAATATAAAAATCATCTTTTCTTCATTCCCCCTACCGTTGAAGCAGAGAGTAACACTGGATATGCATTGAAAGTGAAGCATCAGGCTTGTTTGGTTTGGGGTAGTAACCACCGTAACACTCAAGCTACTCCCCGCATTTTTTTGTGAATGCAAATCCTTTTTTTCACATTTCTTCTTGCTGTTGAAGCATAGAGCACTGTCAGAGTCGCATTTCCGCTTGCCATTGAAGCATTGAGTCAGTTGCGTTTACCGTGTGTATGCCTTTTGAATAAGGGTATTACCTCCAGGTAGTAGCAGTCTTTCCCGCAAGCCTCCCTCTCTTCCTTCACATCCTATAGACTTTATGGATCCAGTGTTTATCCCATGCCCCTTTGAAGTCCTTTACAGTTTTAGTCTTCACCACTTCCTCCGGAAGGGCGTTCCAGGCATCCACCACCCTCTCCGTGAAGAAATACTTCCTGACATTGGTTCTGAGTCTTCCTCCTTGGAGCTTCAAATCGTGACCCCTGGTTCTGCTGATATTTTCCAACGGAAAAGGTTTGTCGTTGTCTTTGGATCATTAAAACCTTTCAAGTATCTGAAAGTCTGTATCATATCCCCACTGTTCCTCCTTTCCTCCAGGGTGTACATATTTAGACTCTTCAATCTCTCTCCTCATAAGTCATTCGATGAAGACCATCCACCTTCTTGGTTGCCCTTCTCTGGACCGCCTCCATCTTGTCTCTGTCCCTTCGGAGATACGGTCTCCAGAACTGAGCACAGTACTCCAGGTGAGGCCTTACCAAGGCCCTGTACAAGGGGATATTCACTTCCCTTATTTTACTCGATATTCCTCTCTCTATGCAGCCCAGCATTCTTCTGGCTTTAGCTATTGCCTTGTCACATTGTTTCCCCGACTTCAGATCGTTTGACACTATCAACCCAAGGTCTCTCTCCTGCTCCGGCACATCAGCTCTTCATCCCCTATCGAATGCAGTTCTTTTGGATTTCCGCACCCCATATGCATGACTCTGCACTTCTTGGCATTGAATCTCAGCTGCCATATATTTGACCATTCTTCCAGCTTCCTTAAAGCCCATCTCATTCTCTCCACTCCTTCTGGCGTGTCCACTCTGTTGTAGATCTTGGTGTTATCCGCAAAAAGACAAACCTTACCTTCTATCTCTTCCGCTATGTCGCTCACATAGATATTGAACAGGACCGGTCCCAACACCGATCCTTGCGGAACTCCACTTAACACCGCTCTCTCTTCAGAGTAAATTCCATTCACCATCACACATTGTCTTCTGTCCGTCAACCAGTTTGCAATCCAGGCCACCACCTCAGCACTCACTCCTAAGCTTCTCATTTTACTCACCAGCCTCCTGTGCGGAACCATATCAAAAGCTTTGCTGAAATCCAAGTAGATGATATCGAGCGCTCTTCCTCTATCTAATTCTCTAGTCACCCAGTCAAAAAAGTCGATCAGATTTGTCTGACAGGATCTTCCCCTGGTGAATCCATGTTGCCTCTGGTCCAGCAATTCTCCCGACTGTAGATAGTTCACTATTCTTTTTTTCAGCAGCGACTCCATTACTTTTCCCACCACCGAGGTGAGGCTAACCGGTCTGTACTTACCAGCCTCCTCTCTGCTCCTACTCTTGTAAAGCGGGACCACCACTGCTCTTCTCTTGCAGGGTACAATGGTCTTGCCCAGCGGTACTGGATGTGTAGCTGAGAGGACCACTCTCTTCGGGTCAATAATATGCTGGGGTTCATCAGGTACATCCTCTGAGAGGAAAGAGCGAGATAATGCGTCTGCTCTGCCATTATTGTCTCCAGGGCAATAGTTTAGCAAAAAGTCAAATCTGTTGAAGAACAGGGACCACCTCGCCTGTCTATGGTTGAGGCGTTGAGCGTGACGGAGGTCCTCCAGATTTTTGTGATCAGTGTAAACGGTAATCTGATGTTGTGCACCCTCAAGCCAGGGGCGCCATTCTTCAAATGCCATTTTTATTGCCAACAGTTCTTTATCCCCAATGCCATAGTTCTTCTCCGCTGGCGAGAAGCGTCAGGAAAAGAATGACAGGGGTGCAAGATCTTTGAATCACCGGTCTAGCTTAGCACGGCCCCTACACCTATATCAGAGGCATCGACTTCCACAATGAAGGGTCGAGTAGGGTCCGGATGGCGGAGACATGGTTTACTTTGAAAGGCGTCTTTTAACTTCTGGAACGCAGTCACAGCTTCCATAGACCAAGTAGCAAGTTTGGCTCCCTTCTTAGACAGTGCTGTTAATGGATCAGTCAACGACGAGTAATTTTTAATAAAGGTCCAATAGTAATTGGTAAATCCCAAAATTTTAGCTTTTAGGCCCATAGGCTATGGCCATTTTTTAATACCCTCAAGCTTCTGAGGGTCCATTTGGAAACCCTAGCTTGAGACAATGTAACCTAAGAAGGGCACGGATTGTTTATGAACATCATATTTAGACAATTTGGCGTACAAGCGATTCTCGCAAAGTCTCCGCAGAACTCTTTTGACATCTTCCTGATGGGATTGCAGGCCCTGAGAAAATATCAAGATGTCGTCCAAGTAGACAATGACACACTGGTAGAGTAAATCATGCAGAATATCATTCATCATGTTTTGGAAGACAGCTGGGGCATTGAACAAGCCGAAGGGCATCACCAAGTATTCAAAGTGTCCATCCCGGGTATTAAAAGCCGTCTTCCATTCATCGCCAGAGTAGATGCGAACTAAAGTATATGCTCCTTTGAGGTCAAGCTTGTAGAATATCTTGGCTCCCTGTAACCTATCAAATAGCTCCGAGATGAGTGGTAAAGGGTAGCGGTCCTTTATGGTGATCTCATTCAGACCTCTGTAGTCAATGCACGGACGTAATGTTCCGTCCTTTTTCCCCACAAAGAAAAATCCTGTGCCAGCAGGAGACTTAGAAGTCTTATGAAGCCTTTCTGGAGATTCTCCTGGATGTATTCCGACATCGCCTTATTCTCCACTATGGAGAGGGGGTAGACCCTTCCTTAGGGTGGTTTCGTATTTGGCTTCAAATTAATTGCGCAGTCATATGATCTGTGTGGAGGTAACACATCAGCAGCTTCCTTTGAGAATACATCTTGGTAAGATGCATATTGAGGCTGCAACCCAGGCAACAACGGGGTAGTTGGCATGCATGGTATTGGAGAGACTTCCATTAAGCATTTGCCATGACAGTCTGGACCCCATCGTGAAAGCTCCAAAGTGGTCCAGTTGAATTGCGGCATGTGTTTCTGCATCCACAGTAGCCCAAATACCAAAAGATGTATGGCCTTCTCTAGCACAAAGAAGGAAATAGTCTCTGTATGAAGAGCACCGGTACGCAAGCTCACTGGTTCTGTAAGCAGAGTTACTTCACCCGGTGAGGGCTCTCCATGAATAGAGGACAAAAGTAATGGAGGCGTCATAGTAGTGGTAGGGATCAGCAAATGTTCCACTAGACGTTTCAAAATGAAAGTTCCCCCTGCCCCAGAGTCTACTAAGGCAAGGGCTTGATATTCCAAAGGCCCGCAGATTAAAGATACTGGAAGAGAGAGTCGAGGAGAGGATGCAGTTAGACCTAAGAAGAGTCCTCCCACAGGACTTAGGTCTGCCAGTTTCCCGGACATATAGGGCATGTTTGTACAGCATGACCAACTTGCCCACAATACATGCATAGTCCAACCTCTTTCGGTCTCGTCTCTCTTTAGAAGTCAAATGACTGCGGCCTAATTGCATTGGTCCTTCTTTCCCAGCAGCAGGCCCTGGGAGCGAAGGCTTGAGTACAGACTTGGCACGAATCTCTCCCTGGAGTGGTCTTCTGGGACTCTTGACCTCTTGAACTTTGTCGCGAATTCGGTGATCAATCTTTGCTGCCAACTGCATAAGTTCCGCTAAGGTCTCGGGCATCTCACAAGTCACCAGTTCATCTTTCAACAGGGAGTTCAGGCCTTCAAAAAACAGGGTTTTCAGGCCCTTAGGGTCCCAATGTAATTCAGAAGCCAACGTCTTGAATTCAATGGCGAAGACTGGTAAAGGTTTGTTACCTTGTTTTAGATGAACCAAAGCTGATCCTGCTATTGAGTACCGGACAGGGTCATCAAATTCTGACTTAAACAGTTCAGGAAACCGGCAAGATCATTCAGGATAGGGTCACTGCGCTCCCACAGCGGTGAGGCCCAGATACGAAAGGATATAGTTGGTCTTGGCATACGCAGTAGGGAAATGGTGAGGCTGCAGAGAAAAGTGCATGCAACACTGATTAATAAATCCTCTACACTTCCAAACTTCACCTGCGAAGCATGTCGGAACAGATAGAGGCTTGACCTTCACTTCTGACGGTGTAACTTCTTTACCTGCGGCAGCCGGAGCATTCATCTGTGCGTGTAGCTGATTAAAGGCAACAGTCAAGTTGTCTAACGAATCCTGTTCGGAAATTTGCTGGGCCAGGCCTGGAATGGCCTGCAAAGCAGTGAGCTGAGCCGAATCCATGGAGTTAGCAATCTGTTATGGTTATGAGGTGTTGCAGTGGATTCTTGGGTACTGCAGTGATGGCCACTCCCTCGGGGAGGAGCCCCGTGAGGAACCACAGTACTAGGCTAGACTCTATACACAGAGAAGTTGTATTTATTGTACAGCTTGATGGTACTGCCCGGGGAGCGGGCAGCAGTGAAGGTAACCCAGTGAAGTAGTCCAGGGGTCCTCAGCAGAGGAGACCAGTCTCACACTCGAGTAGGATAGGCAGTGCAGCGTAGCAGGGACAGGTCCTGGATGTAGATGTAGACTGTTAGTACTCAATGAGATGGAAAGCTGTATAGTTGAAGGTCCTGGCAGGCAGAAGTTGTTTGGTGGCAGGCACCAGATTAGGGAAAGCAGGCCCTCGAGGAGCGAGTACCCGGTATCCCAAGATAGGTACCTGAAATAGAGCAGAAGGGCCCCCGAAGAGTGGGTACCCAGGTTAGTGAAGATTTACCCTGAAGGGCAGAGAGCGCTTCCTGTGGCAGCTGGGAAGTTACAAGAGCAGCTTAGACCGGCGGCAGTCCAATCCAATCCTTGCTAACTCAGTTTGTTAGCAAACGAAGGGCAGGCTAAATACCAGGATGTGATGACGTCACTTGGAGGGGACGCCCCCGAGGTTCATGTCATAACGCGGATAAAGACATGGGTGGCATGCGCACGCTCACCCTAGGAGGCCCTCAGGAAAATCATGGTGAACACCGTCGCCGTTGCCATTCCAGGGATGCCGGAGAGAGCAGCATGAAGACGCGGCAGCAACCATCTTCCCAAGGCTTGAGGAGAAAGAAGGAAGAAAGGTGAGGCACAGAGGTCGAAGCCGTCTGAGACCGAAGGAAGCAACAAAACCAGAGCGGTGTATGATGTAAACAGCAGCAGGTAATCCGGGGATGAAAGCCTCGGTGTCCTGGAGGCAAAGGCACGGCAAGCAGAGAGTCTGAGGGTAACTCTTCAGTTTCCTGCGCCACTTATGTACCCCCCCTCGATGCCCTTCGATGTCGTCACGGTTGAGGGGGCATAGACAACTCATGTGGGGGAACGCAGCAGTGCGTAGCAAGAGGAACCGGAGCAGTGTACGATGTAAACAGCAGCAGGTAATCCAGGGATGAAAGCCTCGGTGTCCTGGAGGCAAAGGCACGGCAAGTAGACAGTCTGAGGGTAACTCTCTGGTTCCCTGCTCATACCTACAGGAATTCCATCCAAAAAACAAAACAGGATTTTTACGCCCGTAAAATACACAACCTCCAATATGATGCCAAAGCCCTCTTCTCCACCATATCTGACCTCAGCAAAACCCCATCCTCACACATATCTGACATTGGCTCCAAAAACAAATGCAATGACCTAGCCCTCTTCTTCCAAAACAAAATCTCCACTTTACAGTTAATATTCTTCCAGACATTGTCAACTGCAGCTTCCTCCCTACCAACACCTTCGCTTCTCTCGCCTTCTTTGAATCTTAAAGAAAACTAAACCCTTCTCTCATCCCTCTGAAACCAACCCCACCAAACTACTACTCTCCATTCCCAATATAATTGCTAAACACATCTCCGAAATAATCAACTGCTCACTAACACAAGGTAGTGTCCCCCCATTGTAAAACAGGCAGTCGCCAAACCGATTCTCAAGAAACCCAACCTTGACCCCTCAGATCTCTGCAACTTTAGACCCATCTCTAATCTGCCCTTCCTAGCTAAAATCACTGAAAAAATAGTCAACAAACGTCTCTCTGAATACCTTGACCATCACAAGATTTTCTCCACATCCCAATTTGGCTTCCGTAAACACCTCAGTACAGAAACACTTTTAATATCCTTAACAGATAACACATTCAAAGGAATAGATAGCGGTAACTCCTATCTCCTGGCTATACTAGACATTTCAGCTGCATTCGATACTATCAGCCACAACATTTTCATTAGTCTTCTCTCGGACATTGGCATCACAGGAACAGCACTACTTTGGCTAAAATCCTACTTAGAAAACAGACTCTATAAGGTCATTCTAGGCAACTATGAATCTGACCCTATTAACCTTAACCATGAAGTCCCCCAAGGCTCCTCGTTATCCTCTACCCTCTTCAACATCTATATGTTACCCCTTTCCAAACTCCTCTCAAACATAAGCCTCACCCACTACATATACGCGGACAACGTCCAAATTCTCATCCCTTTCACGGACTCATTACATAAAGCCCTTCACACCTGGGACAACTGCCTCCCCACCATCAACCAACTTCTCACAAAAATGAGCTTAGCCCTTAACCCTCACAAAACTGAACTACTTGTCATCTCTCCCAACCCACACATTTACTCAAACCTCCCTCTGCTTCCCAAACCCATTTCCCTACATGCAAGAAACCTAGGTATCACTATTGACAACCAACTATCCTTAAAACCATTCAAAGCCAACCTAAAAGATTGCTACTTCAAGCTACACGTTTTGAAGAAATTAAGACCCCTCTTACATCTCACTGATTTCCGCACTGTGCTCCAGACCATCATCTTCTCCAAAATTGATTACTGTAACTCCCTCCTCCTAGGCCTCCCTGCCTCCACCCTCAAACCCCTACAACTCTTACGGAACACCACAGCCCGAGTCCTAACCAACACTCGAAAGAACGACATTACACCCATACTGAAAGATCTTCATTGGCTTCCTATCACCTCGAGAATACAATACAAAACCTTATCCCTCATACATAAGTCCCTAGTGAACGAAAACACGCAATGACTACACTATTCTCTCCAATTCCATTCCTCCAGCAAACCCACATGAACTGCATACCAAGGATCCCTCCACGTACCCTCCCCTAAGCACACACAATTCGCCTCCACAAAAAAGAGAGCATTCTCAATAGCAGGTCCCACAATTTGGAATACCATGCCCCCCGAACTCCATATAGAATCTTGCACAACCAAATAAAAAAAAAAAAATTTAAAAACATGGCTGTTCCAACAGGCCTTCTTCTAACCCATACCTCTGAATAAATCATAGCTAATTTCCCTTAAACACTATCATCCAATTTGTACATAATTTGTTCTCATCTCCTGTTTTCCCCTCCCTCTTAACATATATAATGCCAACTCCAGTTATTTATTCTTCCCCTTCGTTGTTGCCATGCGTTCCATGGAATTTGTTATTTGTTATGCCATGAATTTAGGCGCTTTGTTCCTTGTTTCCTGTAAACCGATATGATGTGAAAACGGCTATCGGTATATAAAAGCTATTAAATAAAAAAATAAATAAATTACTCATGCACACTCCGGGTTTTTCCATTTGTCTTAACTACTGCCCCCCTAAACTACTTCAATCTAATTTGTCTCCCTTCTTTGAGCATTGCTTTTAACTAAAGTTAATTTAAAACAACTTGATCAGCTTAGGTGATTTCTATCTGCCCTTTAATTCTACTTTTCAGTCTGGTCATTGTAAATTGTTTTTTGATATTCTTTCTTCTTTGGGCTGGTCACAGTTAATTCACAGTCCTACTCACCAACAAGGCCACATGTTAGATCTTATTTTTTTAAACAAATCCAGCATACAATATTCATCTGATAATTTGCATATTAATGAAGTGCCATGGTCTGACCACTCATTAATTAGTTTCCTGATTTCTTGGCCTAAGGAGTTATGTAAGTCAAAATCCTTGCATCCACAGTTTCACAGAAGTTTTATTGACAGCTCCAAATTTCATGATGATCTAGTATTCTTTTTAGAGTCCAAGCTGTATCATGACTTAGACAATCTTGAGCTTTACTGGACTGACTTTGTCATTTCAGTACTGGATAAGATTGCCCCTCTTAGACCCGCCCTTCTCCCCAAGAAGAGATCTTATCCCTGGTTTACCCCTTCTCTTATCCCACTTAGAAAATATTTAAGGAGAAGTGAACGCACATGGCTTAAATCACCCTCAACAGCTAATGTCTCTAATTTTAGGTCGCTTCTTGCTAAGTACCAATTTGAAATACTCAAAACTAAAAATAATTTTTACATGGATAAGATTAGACAATTAGAAAATAACTCCAAGGCATTATTTCAGTTAGTTAAAAGCCTGACTCATGATCCAAAATTTTCTTTATCTTTCCCTGACACACTTTCAGCTGAAGCCTTTTTAAAATATTTTTCTTTAAAAGTTGAGAACCTTAGTTTAATTTTTGCCAACGTTACTGCATTGTATCATGATTCTCCCTCTGTTTACATGTCTATTTGGTCCACTTTCAACAATGTATCTTCTCTCGAAGTCTTTAGCCTTATGTCTTCAATGACAATATCTTCTGTCCTATAGCCGCTTTCAAGGCTATCAATGATAGTACTGTTCCATTGTTAACTATGATAGCTAACAAATCAATCCAATATGGTTGTGTTCCTGATTACCTAAAGAAGGCAGCTCTCAAACCTCTGTTAAAGAAACTTAGTTTAGTGTTGGGTTTGTGGCATATTGTGGACCCTTGGTCGCTGTGGCGATGACTCCTCCCACGGGGAGGGGCCCCATGGGGAACCACAACGATAGGCTAGACTCGAAGTAAGCAGACACTGAGGAAAGAAAGCTTTTATTATACTGCTTGTAGAATATGATGATTCTTGCCCAAGGAAAGGACAGTGCTGTAGTCTAGTGATATATATAGAGAAGCTCCAGACAGTCTCTGTAGAAGATGATCTCACCCAGATGTAGCTAAGGTCCGGTAGTGTTCCACTGAGCGGGATAGGCCGGGAACCGGAAGGGTGGAATGAGGAGAGCTGGAGTGTGGTGGTACTTATGGAGTAGCAGCGCTGGTAACTTCCTTCGGTAGTTGTTTGAGAAGAAGGACCCAAGGTCAGAGGTGCAGGATACCCTGAGCAGGATAGGCGCTCGAGGAGCGAGTACCTAGGCGCACAGAGGGTTACCTGGAAGAAAGCAGACAGGACCTCTGAGGGGCAGGTGTCCTGGTAGTTAGGTAGAGAACCCCAAAGGGCGAATAGAAGCAAGAGGCCCCTGAGGAGTGGGTACCCAGAGCTTCAGTGGAGCGAGATACCCCAGAGGGTGGAGTGGAATCCAAGTGTGCAGCTTAGAAGCAGTCAGAGTAGCAAAACCAAAGTCCTTGCTAACTCATTTGAATGGAGCGGAGCGGAGGTTTAAATACCCGGAGGTACTGACGTCATGCTTTGGGGCCGCCCCCGAGGTTCCCGCCATGACATGGTTAAGAATGCAGTCAGCGTGCGCGCACATGCCCTAGAAGCCTCAGAAAGAAGCATGGTGGATGGGGACGCCCATGCAGGCCTGGAGACACAGAGGGGTTTGGCATCCTCCTTTCCTACAAAAAAGAATCCTGCACCAGCTGGGGATTTGGAAGGTCTGATAAATCCTTTTTGAAGACTTTCTTGTATATAGGCATACATGGCCTTAGTCTCTGTTGCAGAAAGAGGGTAGTCTCTTCCTTTTGGAGGCTCTGAATTGGGTTTCAGATTTACAGCACAGTCAAAAACTCTGTGAGGTGGAAGTATATCAGCTGCTTGTTTAGAGAAAGCATCCTGGAAGGAGGCGTATTGTAGAGGTAGGCCTGGTAACGATGGTGTCGTGGGCATGCATACAAATGGTGAAACTTCTGCGAGGCACTGGCCATGACAACTAGGACCCCATAGAGATAATTCCTGCATAGTCCAGTTGAACTGTGGCATATGATCTTGCAGCCAGGGTATTTTAAGATGAAATTTCCTCCAGCCCCGGAGTCTATGAGGGCGAGGGTCTGAAACTCAAGGCTTCCGTGGATAAGTGAGACTGGTAAAGATAATGGAGGAGATAGAGCGGTGAGGCCTAGGAGGAGTCCTCCTGCGGATCCTAGGCCTGTAAGTTTCCCGGACAGATGGGACAGATTTGGACAGCGTGACCCGATTGGCCACAGTACATGCAAAACCCCATGCGTTTGCGGAATGGTCTTTCTTTAGAAGTTAAGTGACTTCATCCTAGTTGCATGGGCTTGTCTTTTTCCATAGAGGAAGACGGTTGACTTGAGGCAATTGGCACAAGTTTAGGACGGTTAGCTCCCGGGACAGGCTTCCGAGGACTCTTAGCCTCTTGAGTCCGGTCACGAATGCGGCAGTCAATTCTCCCAGCCAGTTCCATAAGAGACTCAAGGGTATCAGGCAAATCGCAAGCCACCAGTTCGTCCTTTAAACGAGAGTTGAGACCCTCCTTAAAAATAGCATGCAAACATCCAGTGTCCCAGTGTAGTTCGGATGCTAAAGTCTTGAATTCAATCACATAGTCTGTCAGCAGCTTATTATCTTGCTGGAGGTTGAGCAGAGCAGATCCAGCGATGGTGTGGTGAGCCGGGCATCGAAGACAGACATGAAAAACTTCAGAAATCCTGATAGGTCATTCAAGATAGGATCTTCACGTTCCCATAATGGTGAAGCCCAAGCCAAGGCTCTCCCTTCAAGTAGAGATAGGGTATAGGTGGTCTTGGAAGCTTCTGTGGGAAAGAGGGTAGGTTGCAGTGAAAAATGCATCCTGAATTGGTTTGCAAACCCTCTACACATTCGTGCTTCACCCATGAAGCACGAATGTGTAGAGGGGGATAAAGTTCCTATCTACCCCCTCTACACGAATGTGTAGAGGGGGATAAAGTTCCTATCTACCTTTATCTCCTCCTATCTTACTCTTTGTTTTTCTCGCCCCTCAGGCCCTGGCTTTCTCCCTACCCCCCCTCTCTCCCTTTCCTCCTCTGCTCCCCTTCCCCATTCCTGGTTTTTTGTAACTTCTATTTCTCCATGAGTTTATTGTGAACCGGTATGATGTGAACACAAATATCGGTATATTAAAAGTTCATTCATAAATAAATAAATAAATAAATGAATGAAGCGGGTAGGCACGGATAACAGTACAGTAATCTTGACAGTCACCACTGGAGACAGCAATTCCTTCACTGGAGTAGCTGAAGTATTCAGTTGTGCATGTAACTGATTGAAGGTGGCAGCCAGGCTTTCCAGAGACTTTTGTTGCTCAGTGATCCGCTAGACTAGGCCAGGAATGGCCTGCAAGGCTGCGAGCTGAGCCGAGTCCATGGAGTTAGCAAACTGAGGGGTTTGTGGCATGTTTGGACACGTGGTCGTTGTGGCAATGACTCCTCCGATGGGAAGGGGCCCCATGGGGAACCACAACGACAGGCTAGACTCGAAGTAAGCAGACACTGAGAAAAGAAAGCTTTTATTATTCTGCTTGTAGAATATGATGATTCTTGCCCAAGGAATGGACAGTGCTGTACTCCAGTGATATATATAGAGAAGCTCCAGTCAGTCTCTGTAGAAGATGATCTCACCCAGATGTAGCTAAGATTCGGTAGTGTTCCGCTGAGTGGGATAGGCCATGAATCTGAAGGGTGGAATGAGGAGAGCTGGAGCATGGTGGTACTCACGGAGTAGCAGCGCTGGTAACTTCCTTTGGTAGTTGTTTGAGAAGAAGGACCAAAGGGCCGAGGTGCAGGATACCCTGAGCAGGATAGGCCCTCGAAGAGCGAGTACCTAGGAGCACCGAGGGTTACCTGGAAGAAAGCAGACAGGACCTCTGAGGGGCGGGTGTCCTGGTAGTTAGGTAGAGCACCCCGAAGGGTGAATAGAAGCGAGAGGCCCCCGAGGAGCGGGTACCCAGAGCTTCAGTGGAGCGAGATACCCCGGAGGGTGGAGTGGAATCCAAGCGTGCAGCTTAGAAGCGGTCAGAGTAGCAAAACCGAAGTCCTTGCTAACTCGTTTGAATGGAGCGAAGCGGAGGTTTAAATACCTAGAGGTACTGACGTCGTACGGTGGGGCCGCCCCTGAGGTTCCCGCCATGACATGGTTAAGAATGCAGTCAGTGTGTGCGCGCACGCCCTAGAGGCCTCAGGAAGAAGCATGGCAGATGGGGACGCCCATGCTGGCTCGGAGACGCTGAGGGGATCGGCAACCAGCAGTGGAGGCAGCCATCTTCTCTAAGGATGGAGAGAAGGGCAAAAGAGGGGTGAGGCAGAGCGGTCGCAGCCATCTGCGACTGACAGATGCAACACTTAGATTCTTCTTATTTATCCAACTATCGGCCAATTTCTTCTTTACCATTCGTTTCTAAAATCATTGAGTGTGCTGTACTACATCAGCTGACTGATTTTATAGAGGATAATGAAATTCTTGACCCTCATCAATTCGGCTTCTGCCACTCCATGAGCACTGAATTGTTACTAGTGGCACTAATAGACACCATTAGATGAGATTTAGACAATGGCCAACATTTTTGCTCGTTTCTTTAAACATTTTGTCAGCTTTTGACACAGTAGATCATGAAATTATTTTATTTTGTCTGCGGGAATGTGGTATAACAGGAAATGTTTTAAGCTGGTTTTCATCTTATCTCAGTAATCACACACACCAAGTGAAATTAACAACCAACTCTCTATATTGCGTCACTTAAAATCTGGCATCCCTCAAAGTTCTGACTTGTCTGCAGTGTTATTTAATTTATATTTAGATCCAATTACGAATCTCTTTGCTAGTATCACAGATGGATATAAGATAAATGCAGATGACATTCAGTTCTTTATCCACTTACATCCCACATGTAACAAAACTGTTGATTATCTTCAGCTTTGTATATCCTCAGTAAAACAGTGGTTACATCAAACTAAGTTTTCTCTCAATACTTCTAAAACTGAGCTTTTATTGATTCACAGGCTTCATTCCATTTGCCAGTATGATTCTGTTTCCATCGATAACCTCAGTTTCACTATAAATGTGCTCATTAAAAGTCTAGGTGTCCGGATTGATGCTTCTCTTTCATTTCATCCTCAAACCAAATCTATAATTAGAGCTGTTTTTTACAAATTACATTTACTAACAGGTCTATGTCATCTTTTACATCATCAAGATTTTCTCATTATTGTCCATGTGATCATCTTCCCCCATGTTGACTACTGCAACAGTTTATATTTTGATCTTCCGATTAGTTCTCTATATCCTCCAGAATTGCTTCTTAACTCTGCTGATAGATTGATTATTGGTGTCAAACATTTTCATCACATTACTCCTGTATTTGAAAAGCTAAAATGGTTGCCAATTCAGCAACGAATTCAATATAAAATTGCTATGACCATTTTTAAGGTGTTCAGTACACAGACTCTTGCTCATAGGCAATGCATTGTTAAAAATATATAAACTATCACAAGCATTGAGATCTTCTCAATGAGGACTCTTGGATATTCCTTCCTTTCGTCACGCCCAATTTTCCATAACAATAGACTCTGCCTTTTCGGTTGCGGCACCTACTCTCTAGAACTCCTTACCCATGGAACTTCGGCTACAAGACAGCCTCAAAAACTTTAGACTTCTTTTTAAAAAGATTTTATTGAAGCAGGCATTTCTTTGACTATGGTTTATCAGACTTTTACTTGGTTTTGCAGCTTTTGATTTTTTTATGTTAGTTGATTTTATTTAATGTTTACCTGTTTTATGTCTTTTATTGTGCTATTTATGCTTTTTATCTGTATTTTTATTATATGTTTTAAACTGTAAATCACTTAGGCCTCTTTTGTGTTAAGCGATTAATAAATTTTAATAAATGAAAATGAAAAAGAAATATGCCTCTGGCTGGTGAAGAATATAATGGAAGTCCTGTAAAGTTACCATCAAAATAATAAGTACAGAGTCAAAAGATGACTGAAAAACTTCTTGGGAATATGATGAGATAATGTGGACATCCTCAGAAGGTGGTCTGTCCTTTGATAAGATAGAACTCTTTCATCTGTTGGGAGGAAGTGACGTCATCCTGTAAAATGGAGAAAATCCTGGAGCTCTTTTCCAATTTACCATCGCTAACAATCACGGCTATAATTCCCATCCAAAAGCAAGTACAGTGATCATGCTCGATAGAGAAGAGATTGGAGATGGCACAGGCTAAAAGAAAAACAGACTTGAAGCAGTTTTCATTCATGCATCGAGAGGTAAAAGAAAAATCAACTTGAAGCAGTTTTCATTCACGAGTCAAGAGGTAAAAGAAAAATCAACTTGAAGCAGTTTTCATTCACGAGTTGGGAGGTCATCCAAATGGCCTGCTTAGATGGCGAGGTGGAGTGCATGGCAGCGGAGGCAGGCCAGGAGGCGGCAGGAGACGAGCGGGAGGCAGAAAATGCAGGTCAGTCAACCTGAGCAGTTCTGGTGGTGGTTCGTGAAATTAAGACAGGACATGGCGCAAATTAAAACAGAATTCAGAGCGATGATGATTAAGCTGAGAAGGGAGGTCACGGCACTTGGTTGAAGCTGAGACGTGGCATGGTGGAAGCATGGTGGAAGCTGAGACGTGGCAAGAGGAGCAGGCCATCAATATGCTGTGTGCCATGAAGAGGCGGCAGGCTTAGTGAAAATGGTCCAAGAACTGGAGGATAGGCTTGAGGACCTTGAAAATAGGTCTCGCCGGGTGAACTTATGATTTAGGGAAGTGAAGGAGCTTCCAGAGTTTGCAGACTGTTTTCAAATGGTAACAAGCATTTCCACAGCAATCTTGGGGTTGGCTGAGTATGATGCTCCACTCTCTAAGATAAAACTGGAAAGGCGCATTAGGCCGAGAGAAAGTATGCCAAGGAACATTGTGGCATGTTTCCACAACTCCATGGTCAAGGAAAAAGTGGCTATGCACGCCAGAAGAAAGGGCCAAATTATCTGGAACGACCAAAAAATAGAGGTTATTTAAGATTTATCTACAATTACAATCAAGAAACGCAGAGACTTTAGAGGAGTCATTACTATATTGCAGAAAGATGAAATTAAATACAGAAGGCTGTGCCCATTCGGCTTGCAGCTCTCAATTCAGGGCAAATCAAAGTGAAGTTAGTGACTGCAGCTATAGACTTCCTGCAAGAGGCAGGGTAAAGTTACCGGTGGGAGATCAGCTGGTGAGTACAGCTCCATCACGGAGAAGGAAAAAAGAACAGCCAAAGTGGCAGAGAGTATCTGGAGCCGAACGAAGAGTATAGAGACAATCTGGAAACCCCTCGTCACCTGGAATGGCGAGTGTGTGACAGATGGAAAATTGCAGAAGGATGACCCTTTAAGTACTTAGAGTGGAAGCATATGACTTCCTGTGATTATGGGGAAATGTAAGATGGGTTAGGAGGTTAATGTTGGTTTGATTGCAATGTTTTGTTAGATTGGGAATGGGAGTGGGCCCAGGTGTAAGCTACCTTTCCTGGATGAGGTCATTCCTTCAGCACAAGAGTGAACACCAAGTGGGGGTTTGGTGTAATATAAATTTTAAATGAGATAAATATATATGGAGTATAATAAAATCAGATAAATATGGTGCACAATTTTAAAATCAGATAAATAGACATGGAGTACTAGTTTAATATGGATTCACTGTAATGAGGCGGAGGCGGGTACCTTTTTTAGGGATGCTGTTTTGTGATGGCTATTAATATGTTACATTATTTTATAATTTTGGACTATTTTAATGTTTTGTATAATTTTTTTGTCACCATAAGTGTACAGGGGTAGATTTTAAAAGCTGCGCAGGCGCGTCCATGTGTGCGCGCTACCCAGCGAGCACACATTTATTTATTTATTTATATTTTTTAGAGTTTTTATATACCGGCAATCATGAAAACATATCTTGCTGGTTTACATCGAACAGGAGTGCATTATATACAAAAACTAGAACTGTGGTGTCCGAAGGTACAGTTACATTTAACAAGGGTAGCCGAACTTGGAGAAGGAAGAAGAGAGGAGAGAAAAGAAATGGTTAAACAATATACAATTTAAATATAGTATACAAAATAAATGTTATATACAAGAGGAATGGTGTTTTAGGAGTCATTGGAATGTGTCATTGGGTTGTGTCCGGAAATGCTTGTTTGAATAACCAAGTCTTAAGTTTTTTCCTAAAAGTTGGGAGGCAGGGCTCCTGTCTGAGGTCTGTAGGAATAGAATTCCACAAAAGAGGGCCAGCTGTGGAGGTGGCGCGATCTCTTATGGTGATGTGTCTGGTCGTTTTTGCTGGGGGAACTTGGAGGGAGCCTCTATAAGCATCTCTAGTAGGTCTGGTAGAATTATGTGTTTGGAGAGGGAATTGAAGATCGAGAGTGGTGAGTTGATGTATAGTTTTGTAGGTGATGGTTATGGCTTTGTACATGATGCGGAAGTAGACGGGTAACCAGTGAAGCTCTTTCAGGACGGGGGATATGTGGTCTCTTTTCCTTGCGCCTGTCAAGATTCGGACTGCTGAATTTTGAACCATCTGTAGGGGTTTGGAGTATGATGATGGTAGACCTAGCAATAGGGAATTGCAATAGTCTAGTTTCGAAAAAATGACTGCTTGGATGATCGTTCTGAAGTCTTGAGCGTGGAAAAGAGGTCTTATCCTTTTCAGGACCTGGAGTTTATAGAAGCAGTCTTTGGTTGTTTTGTTGATGTGTGCCTTGAAGTTTAGCCGGTTGTCTATTATTACTCCTAGGTCTCTAGCTTGTGTGGTAGGCAGATTGGTAGGAAGAGTACTGTTGGAGGTGTTGTTCTCAGGAGAGATGAGTAGGATTTCAGTCTTAGAGGAATTTAAGATGAGGTGTAGGCTGTTGAGTGGTAGTTTGATTTTTTTGTGGCATGATTCCCAGTAGTCAAGAGTATTAGAGTATGTGTCTTTGATAGGGATGATGATTTGAATATCATCTGCGTATAGGAAAAACTTTAGATTGAGGTCGGTGAGAAGTTGGCAGAGAGGAAGAAGGTAAATATTGAATAGAGTCGGAGATAAAGACGAACCTTGTGGGACTCCTATGGCAGAGTTGAATCTTGAGGATTCCTTGTTTTGGAGTTTAACTTTGTAACCTCTATTGTTGAGAAAGGTTTTAAACCAGGAAAGGGCGGTGCCGCTGATTCCTATGGATGACAACTGGTTAAGGAGGATAGCGTGGTTGACCGTGTCGAACGCTGCGGATAGGTCTAGCAAGATCAATAGGTATGAATTTCCTTTGTCAAGGCCCAGTAGGATATGGTCTGTCAAAGAGATAAGGAGGGATTCTGTGCCTCGATTTTTTCGGAATCCGTGTTGTGGGGCGAAGAGGAGATTGTTGTCTTCGATGTAGTTTGAAAGTTGAGAGTTGACTAGTTTTTCCATGATCTTGGCGATGAATGGAAGGTTAGCTATGGGGCGGAAGTTGTTAGGGTCCTTCGGATCAAGGTTGGGTTTCTTTAGGAGTGGTGAGATTGAAGCCATTTTGAGATCATCTGGGAAGGATCCTTGGGCTAGAGAGCAGTTAATGATGTTTGTCAATGATGTGGCTATTGTGTCTGGAATAGATAGAAGTAGTTTGGTAGGGATGTGGTCTGCGGGATGAGACGAAGGTTTCATTCTTCTCAAGATGGCTTGTATCTCAGTGGAAGAGACGGGCTCAAAAGTGTTTAGGCTGGAGTTTTTGAAGGTTGGGTGTTGATATAATGGAAAGGCGTCAGCGGTATTGGAAGGCAGTTGAGTTAAAAGATTGTTGATTTTATTTTGGAAAAACTGAGCGAGTTCATCAGCTTTAGACTGTGCCATGTCACAGGGGATTTCTCGCGGTATGGTTTGAGTGAGGCTGGAGACATAAGCGAAGAGAGCTTTAGCATCAAAGACCAGGTTGTGAATCTTAGATGCAAAATAATCTTTTTTTGATTTTGAGGTGAGGGCTTTGTACTGATATAGTGTGGATTTGTATGAAGAAATGGTGATGTCACAAGGGGTTTTACGCCAAGTCGCTTCTTTCTTTCTTAAGCTTTGTTTTAGTTTTCTAAGTTCATTGGTGAACCAAGGCTGTCTGTTGGAGGCGTTGGTGTGAGATTTTTTTATAGTTGAAGGGCAGAGCTTGTTAGCTATGTTTTCTGTTATGTTGTTCCAGGAACGAATGGCAGTGTTCGGGTCGGTGAAATCTAATAGAGGGAGCTGTGAATCCAGCTGGTTGTGAAGGTCTTCTGGGGGGCATCGCCTCCTGTATTGGAATGAAGGTGAGCGGATATTAGGAGAGTTGGTTTCTTTCAGAGCGAAAGAGGTAGAGATGAGAGTGTGATCCGACCATGGGACCTTTATGTTCTTCAAATTGGATGTAGTAGTAATGCCTTTGTTGATGAAAATCAAGTCCAGAGTGTGACCCGCTTTGTGTGTGGGTTCGTTGACTAATTGTTGGAATCCCATTGCTGACAGGGCTGTGAGGAGGGTTACGCAGCTGTTAGAAGGTGAAGGATTGTCTATGTGCAGATTGAAATCTCCTAAGATGATTGCTGGAGAATCCAGGTTGATGAGCGTAGTGGTGATTTCAAGGATGGGGGAGACATCGGATTCTAGGAGCCCTGGGGGGGCGTAGACAAGAAGGATTTGAAGATATTGTGATGTGAAGAAACCGACTTCCAGTTTTGTGTTAGAACTGAATGGGTGTTGGGTGAAGTTAAGGCTTTTTTTGGTAGCCAGAAGGATTCCCCCTCCTCTTTTTTTCAGTCTTGGGAGTGAGAAGAAGTCATAGGTCAGCGTAGGGAGTTGGTTTATTAAAGCTGTATCTGAGGGCTTGAGCCATGTTTCGGTTACTGCGCAAATATCTGGCTTGGCGTCGGTGAGGTAATCATTGAAAATTAGAGATTTTTTTGTTAGGGATTGTGCATTGAAGAGTGAAAGTGAAAAGAGGGTGAGGCCTAAAAGCTGGGTGATTGGTGCAATCAGAATAGGGGTGAGTGTTTTCAAGTTGTAGTGAAGGGCTTGTCTGGCAGATGGTCTTTTAGGTAGGAGGTGGTGTTGCAAAATTGGTATTGGAAGAGCTGGATACAGTTTGGATGGTTAGCTGGATGGTTGCTTGCAGGATGAGCGCTGGATGGTTGCTTGCAGGATGAGCGCTGGATGGTTGCTGCAGGATGAACGCTGGATGGTTGCTGCAGGATGAGCGCTGGATGGTTGCTGCAGGGTGAGCGCTGGATGGTTGCTGCAGGGTGAGCGCTGGATGGTTGCTGCAGGATGAGTGCTGGGTTAGCACTGGTACGGTGCTTGTGGGGTAATGCTCGGGGAGAGCGAGGGGCGACACGAAGGGGCGAAACAAAGGGGCAGGCCCCTTTGTCGCGCTCCTTCGTGCGCGCGATGCGCGACGCCCAGCGCGCGACGCCAGGGAGGGTGGTGGTTTAAATACCCCGCTGGTCGGTCGCGCCTCTGACGTCACCGCCGCGACGTTTTCGTGGGCGTCTCTTTTTCTATGATGGCGGTTCCGGGCGAGGGCTCACGGCTCGGGTCTAGGCCGGCGGAAGCGAGGGCTCGCGGCCCGGGTCGAGGCCGAAGAGGGCGGATGTTCGCGGCCTTACCGGATGGTAAGCAGCTGGAGAGTTTCTGCAGAGAAGGGCCGGCGATCGGCGCAGGAGCCCGAGAGGGGCGAGCGGAACAAGAGGCCTTACCCCGACGGGCTTCAGCGCCGATCGCGCAGGCCAAGTTCACCGCTGGACCCCAGGTAAGCAAAGGATTGAGTTGAGGAGAGCGGCGGTTTAAATACCCCGCCAGTCGGTCGCGCCTCTGACGTCACCGCCGCAACGTTTTCGTGGGCGTCTCTTTTTCTATGATGGCGGTTCCGGGCGAGGGCTCACGGCTCGGGTCTAGGCCGGCGGAAGCGAGGGCTCGCGGCCCGGGTCGAGGCCGAAGAGGGCGGATGTTCGCGGCCTTACCGGATGGTAAGCAGCTGGAGAGTTTCTGCAGAGAAGGGCCGGCGATCGGCGCAGGAGCCCGAGAGGGGCGAGCGGAACAAGAGGCCTTACCCCGACGGGCTTCAGCGCCGATCGCGCAGGCCAAGTTCACCGCTGGACCCGTTTGTTTATTTGTGGGTTTTCTTGAGCGACCATCATCAGAGTTATCATGCCGGTTTACATGTAACAAGGGTAAACAATAAAGCAGGAAGAGAGCAGTTACAAAAAACCAGGTTAACAGAGAACTGGGAAGTGCAGAGACAGTTGCACGGGGAAGCAAAAGCTTAAGGCTAGAAACATCAAAGAAAACTTATGTACATCATAAAGATTCCCAACATTATGAAGAGACGGGAGAGCCAATGTCTCGTATCTAGTACAACGTGTGGACAGGTTAGCAGGGCTATACAATTACTCGGAGAGCCACACCCGAGGTGTGGACAAGTGTTATCTACGGGCAAACATGGACACGTGTTATCTATGGACAAACATGGACACGTGATTTTATAACATGTGCATGCTTGTTATAAAATCGGGGGTTGGCGCGCATAAGGGGGTGCATAATTGTGCACCTTGCACGCGCCGAGCTGCGCTGCCTTCCCGTTCCCTCCCCCCTAGCCTGACCGTCCCACTCCTTCCCCTAACCTTTCCCCCCTAGCCCTACTCTAACCCCCCCTGACTTTTATCTTACCTTTTGCGCCTGCATGATCAGTGTTCGAGTAACCATACTCTAATTAGTCGACTTGTTTGCCTCACATAGATTTTTGGACAAGGTTAGATTAAGACATATACAACACTTTTTGATGTGCAGTCCGTATTAAATTGCTGCTTAACTCGATATTCAGTTACAGGCTCAATCCATTCATCCTCTTCGATGGTATAATTACACATTTCACACTGCTGGCATTTACAATGTGTAAACTTCATCAATCCTAAATGTGTATTTAAATCCATATGGGTGTGCACAATGTGGGCATGGACGTTCAGTCCTCGTGAGGTGGCTAATAATGGAGACTCATTAAAGATTTCATATAGAGCCAAAATATGCCAATGTCTTCTTATTGAAGATGTTATAGCTGCCATGGATCTATGTGCTGTAACACACACTCCATCCTCTCCTGATCATTCTTACATTGCTAATCCATTAACTGGTCACGATCAGAGAATTTAGCTCATTTATATGCTTTGTTGATAACTGTACGGGGATATCACTGAGCTTTGAACCATTCATATAATGCTCTAGCTTGAACCTCAAAGTCTTGAGAAGTGGAACAAATCTGCCTAATTCTAAAAAATTGGCTCACTGGCAAGCCTTTTTTAAAAGATACCGAATGATGACTATAGTATCTTAGATTGTTGTGATCCTTCAGTTTACGATTCACCGTAGTAGTAAGCTTATTCATCTGAATCTTCATCAATACATCCAAATAGACAATAGACTCCCAATCAGACTTGCTTGTGTTGCGTGTCCCATCAGCACCCGGGCATGCTCAACTTGCTCCTGCGCTGTCGGCCCCCAGCCCGTCCTCTCCCTCTGCCAGTGCTTCCCATCCGCGGTGCTCCACGGCGCCGTCTCCCAGGCCCTCCACTTCGGGCCTAGCTCCACGCCGGGGCTTGGCGTCCTCTCCGGCACCGGCCCCGCTCCTAGTCACGTGCGTGCAGACCGCTCGGCCCTTTAAAGAGCCAAGGGCAGGAACCAGCTCCGTGACTCAGCCCGATGACGTCACGTAGACTTCATATAAAAGCGAGGCCCTACTCCCCAGGACCTCCCCTTGGCAACAGGGTTGACATCGTCGTGTTCTTAGTTTGCCTAACTCAGTGTTCCAGTGTCTCCTTGTTCCAGCGTCTCCTTGTTCCAGCGTCTCCATGTGTTCCTGCATCCTTCCAAGGTAGTACCCCTACAGACTGATCTCTGGTACTACCTGCCTGACCATTCTCTTGCCTGCAGCCTGGAACTGACTGCCTGCCTGCTGCCTGGAACTGACCTCTACCTGCTTGACCATTCTCTTGTCTGCTGCCTTGAACTGACCCTCGCTTGCCTTGACTACGCTCAGACTGACCTTGGTATTGACCCCTGCTTTGGCTGACCACCTCTGGACTGATACTCTGGCTCTGACCCTTGCGCTTCACTCGGACACTCTCTTCTGGCCTACTGTGACTACCAGACCAACCTGCTAGGAATCAACTCGCGGCTTCCAGTTCGGGTCTAGTCCATCATATCTGCGTCAGCTGCGCACCCTTGCTCGTGGTGGGCACACTCTTCCGCTACCTCTCCAGGAGACCATCTGAGGCCCACCTAAGTCCAAGCAGTCCGGGTACCCAAGGGCTCAACCTGCGGAAACCCCAGACTATTTTTGGTGAAGCTCCAGCTAGCCTCTGTCTCCTCGTGTGCTCCACCTCCTGGTGGCAGGAGCTCTCTGGGTCCAACCAGAGGGGTGTACCAATCTTTCACCTGGCCAAAGGTCCACCTCCAGTGCTGGCTTCTTCCGTGGAAAAAATGTGTTCTCAATTGGAGGAATCAGCCATGTCCAACCCAGGGGCTCTTGCCCATACTTTGCCCTCTTGGGCACAGCTGGCCCTCCCAGCTCCACCCCGTTTCAATGGGGATTCGCGCCTCCATCGAGGCTTCATAAATAAATGTTATATGTAATTCTCACTGCATCCCTCGCTATTTCCCGTTGAGGCAACAAAGATTACATTCATCCTCTCACGTCTTGAGGGGAAGGCCCTCGCATGGGCTTCCCCACTCTGGGAGCATTCTGACGCAATCCTTCGCCAGCTCCCTCAGTTCATATCCATCTTCCGACACACCTTTGAGGACCCAGGCCAACAGGCGGTCGCTGGCCACCACCTACTCCACCTCCGTCAAGGCTCGCACTTGCTCACTGAATACAAGGTGGAGTTTAGAACTCTAGCTATTGAGTTAGGTCGTCAAGAAGACTGCCTGCGGGCACTCTACCTCAAGAGACTGTCTCCTGCCTTTAAGGATGAACTGGCCGCCCGTGAGATCCCCATATCTCTGGAAGACTTGATCTCTTTGGTCGGTAGAATCGACTACCGCCTTTGACAACGGCATCAGGAGATAAGACTCCTTCGACCTCCTGCCTTACGATCACCCCGTTCGGAAAGCCCTCAGTTGAAGGCCCTACCAGCAGCCCCTCAACCTCCTGATGAGCCTATGCAAATCAACTGCGGTCACCTTATCGCAGAGGAACGTTTCCGACGCAGACAATTGGGTCTCTGCCTATATTGTGGTGGTTCCGGACACCTTCTCCAAGCTTGCCCAGTGCGACCGGAAAACTCCAAAGCTTGAGCCTGGCGGGGGTCCCGAGCTTGGGTGCTACAGTTTCTGGCCCTCAACTGTTGCTGTCTATATCCTTCCTTAGGGAGTCACGTTCATTCGCCACCGCCTTCGTGGACACTGGGGCGAGTGGAAATTTCATTATGGAAGAGATCATCAAGCTTCTTCAGATACCAGTCCAACCTCTGGAGATTCCACTCCGTATCGCCTCAATTCAAGGAGAACATATTCCCGATCATATCACTCACCATACCATGGCCATTCGCCTCACCGTTGGAACCCTCCATGATGAAGAGATTTCCTTCCTGATTTGAAACGATCAACACACCCCGTAGTCCTTGGACTTCCTTGGCTTCAGTTACATGTACCCCACTTTGACTGGCAATCCCTACAACTCACCCAGTGGGGCCCTCAATGTCAAACCCACTGTTTATGGCAAGAATCTCCATCTGTGACAGTTCTAAGCTCTACAACCCTTCCTGGGATACCTGCTCCATACTCGGAATTCAAGGACGTGTTCTCCAAACAAAACGCCGATATCCTGCCTCTACTTTGAGAGTTTAACTGCCCCATAGAGCACCTACCTGGAACTATGCCTCCCAAGGGCAGAACCTAGCCCCTTTCACTCCCAGAAACCCAAGCGATATCAACATACATCAAAGAAAATTTGGCTAAAGGGTTCATAAGACCCTCTAATTCCCCGGCAGGCGCCGGGTTCTTCTTTGTAAAGAAGAAGGATGGCAGTCTAAGACCATGTATAGACTACAGTGGTTTGAACGCAGTAACCCATAAGGACAGGTACCCACTACCACTTATTAGTGAACTGTTCGACCACCTACAGGGCGCACAAATTTTTACTAAATAGGATCTCCGGGGAGCATATAATCTAATACGGATTCAACCGGATATCGTAGTAATGCCCTTCGGACTGTGCAATGCCCCTGAAGTCTTCCAGCGACTAATGAACGAGATTTTCCGGGACCCAATGTACTCATTCGTCGTAGTATATCTAGACGATATATTAATCTTCTCTAAAGACCTGAAGTCTCATCGCTCCCACATTCAAACAGTCCTCCAACGTCTCAGCGACCATCATCTTTATGCTAAACTGGAGAAGTGCATTTTTTTAACAACCCAGCCTCCCATTCTTAGGTTACTTCATCTCCAACCGTGGGTTCACCATGGACCCCGATAAACTCTAGGGTATTCGAGATTGGCCTCAACCAGTGGGACTCTGAGCCCTACAAAGATTCCTCGGATTCACAAATTACTACTGAAACTTCATTGCCAATTACTCCACGCTGGCTGCTCCACTCACTGCCATGACTAGGAAGGGATGTGACCTTCGAGTGTGGAGCCCCAAGGCCCAATCAGCCTTCCACGCTTTAAAGGAGGCCTTCTATACCGGCCCGTGTATGTAACCCGGATCCTAACCGTCCCTTCATCATCAAAGTCAATTCATCTGCTATCGGAGCAGGAGCAGTCTTGAGTCAATACTCCACCAAGGGAACACTAGTACCATGCTCCTTCTATTCACATAAATTCTCCTCCACAGAACAAAATTATATCGTAGGGGACTAAGAACTCCTAGCAGTGAAACTTGCCCTCCAGGAATGGCGTCCCTGGCTTGAAGGGGCATAACACAAATTCACAATCATTACTGACCATAAGAATCTGGAACACCTAAAGGAGGCCCAGTTACTTAACCCAAGACAAGCCCGCTGGGCTTTTTCTTTGAGCGCTTCAACTTCGAGCTCTACTATCGTCCAGCGGCGAAAAATCTCCATGTGGATGCGCTCTCTCACTCCGTCGAGCCAAAAGACAAACCCGAGGCTCTCAGGCACATTATTGATCCAGCTTGCATATCTATTTCAGTCACCATCACGGTACCTGCCGGAAAGACGGTGGTCCCCCGTGAGCGCGTGCTCCGTTGGGCTCACGACTCCAAACTGGCCGGCCACCACGGCCGAGCTCGGACTCTCGAGATGCTCCGAAGTCACTATTAGTGGCCTGGTATGGTAAAGGACTCCCGTGAATATGTAGACTCCTGTCTGGTGTGCGCACAGCAAAAACCCATGATGGGCCGCCCATGGGGGCTTCTCCAGCAAGTTCCTGTGCCCACTGAACCCTGGTCAAGTCTCTCCACGATGAAATCTGTGGATTTGCCTCTGTCAAAAGGAAATACTGTAATCTGGGTCATCATTGACCGCCTCTCAAAAATGGGCTCCAGAGTTAGCTCGACTCTTCTTGACCCACGTATTTCATTTACATGGACTACCTCAAGAAATCGTCTCCGATCGTGGACCCCAATTTGCTGCTAAATATTGGAGGTCTCTATGTAAAAAGTTCAATATTACGTTAAACTTAACATCAGCCTATCATCCACAAGCAAATGGCCAGGCCGAAAGGACTAATCGCTCTTTGAAAACCTTCCTACTATCGTATGTCAACGATCAGCAAGGTAACTGTGCTCACCTCTTGCCATGGGCAGAACTATCCCATAATACTCATATTGCCTCTGCCACAGAAGTTCACCCTTTATGGTGGTCTTCGGCCGTCAATCACGCCTACCGGTTCCACTTAGTGTACCCTCACCTGCAGCCCAATCTACAGCACAAACCATAGGCCGGCTCAGGAACCAAGACAGGGAAAGACTCTGCCAAGCAGCTGATGGGGCAAAACGCTTCAGATACCCATCGTCGGACTGTGCCCCTGTTCCGGCCAGGTCAGAAAGTCTGGCTCAGCACCAAGCACATCCAGCTACGATTGCCGTCCCAACAACTAGCCCCCAAGTTTATTGGTCCTTTCCCCATCCTTCGACACATAGGATCAGTCACCTATCAACTCCAACTTCCATGGGAATTCACAACATTCCACGTGTCCCTACTTAAACATTTGGTTCTGTCCTGGCCTTCTCAAAAGCCTCCTCCACCTACGCAACACGCACCAGAACCAGAGCATACCCTGGCAGTCAAGGAGGTCCTGGATGTAAGACGCCAGTGAGGCCACTGGGAGTACCTCCTGTCGTAAGAGGGATTCGGACTGGAAGAAAACTGTTGGGAGCCCTCCCACCACATTCTGGATAACACTACTCAAGGACTTCCACCGCGACCATCCTGAGACCCAGGCTGGTAAGGGGGAGGCCTAGAAGGGGGGTACTGTTGCGCGTCCCATCTGCGCTAAGCCCGCGCCCAGGCCTGTTCACCTTGCTCCTGCGCTGTCTGTACCCGGGCCATCTTCTCCTGCTCCCGCTGCCAGTGCTTCCCCGTCCACAGTGCTCTGCGGCGGTGTCTCCTAGGCCCTCCACTTCGGGCCTAGCTACACGCCGGGGCACGGCGTCCACTCCAGTGCCGGCCACACCCCTAGGCGTGCGTGCAGACCGCCCAGCTGTTTAAAGGGCCAAGGGCGAGAACCAGCTCTGTGGCACAGTCCAATGACGTCACAAAGATGTTGTATAAAAGTGAGGCCCTACTCCCCAGGACCTCGCCTTGGCAATCGGGTTGACACCGTGGTGTTCTTAGTTTGCCTAACTCTGTGTTCCAGTGTCTCCTTGTTCCAGCGTCTCCCTGTATCCTTCCTAGGTAGTACCGCTATTGGCTGATCTCTGGTACTGACCTCTGCCTGACTGACCATTCTTTTGTCTGCCGCCTGGAACTGACCCTCGCTTGCCTTGACTATGCTCGGACTAACCTTGGTATTGACCCCTGCTTTTGCTGACCACCTCTGGACTGATACTCTGGCTCTGACCCTTGTGCTTCACTTGGAGATGCTCTTCTGGCCTACTGTGACTACCAGACCAACCTGCTAGGAATCCACTCGCGGCTTCCATCTGACTAGACCCACAGGCGCTTCCTGTCTCGTCCGGAGAACCTTCCTGAACTGTGACCTCCCTGAGGTCTCCGGAGCTTCCAGTTCGTGTCTAGTCCATCCTATCTGCATCAGCCACGCACCCTTGCTTGTGGTGGGCACACCCCTCCGCTACCTCTCTGGGAGACCATCTGAGGCCTACCTAAGCCTAGGCGGTCCGGGTACCCAAGGGCTCAACCTGCGGAAACCCCAGAATGTTATTGGTGAAGCTCCAGCTAGCCTCTGTCTCCTAGTGTGCTCCGCCTCCTGGTGGCAGGCGCTTTCTGGGTCCGACCAGAGGGCCGTACCAATCCTGCACCAGACCAAGGGTCCACCTCCAGCACAACAGTTTGTGAATTGTAAATGCAGGTTAAGAGTGTTAACCCAAGTCACAAACTCCTGTAACTCACTCTCTGAAGCTGACTATATGAAAAACATTTTGTGAATATATCGGCTCCAATGTTGTATATAGCATCTAGGAAAATAGATGTGTTTAGATTCAAAATCAGCCACATATAAGTTGGCCACCGAAGGGGCTAATGAAGACCCCATTGCTATCCCATGAGTTTGAGACATTCAAGGGTGGAAGGTGGTTAGTTAATGATTATAAGATTTAGTTAGACCAGACAGCAACCATAAGGATGGTGTTCTGTTAAGTGGTCAATATATGAAACTACCACTTTTCCACTTCATAATTATTTTGGTTTAAAGATTTTTGTGAACAGATATATTACATCTCTTTCTTGGATGAAAGTGGGGGCTAAAATTAAATTTTTTGTAACTGGTTTGGAGAGTGACATGGAGTCTGAGATGGGGAGGGGTGAGAGTGAGAGTAAGCCCGAGACCACCTGGCAATTACCAGAGCCAGAAGCAAGTCACCCTTTCCGTTCTGTCTGCCAGCTCTGCCAGTACCAAGCCCAGGAAGCAAGCCTTCTTCCCTACCCACATTCTACATACCTCCAGCCATAGCTGCTTTAGAGGTGTACAGAGGGATATCGCCTGAAGTTGGGATCGAGGTAAGTAAGTTAGCCATAAGTATTAACATATTAAGCAGGCTAAAGTTTATGGCATGTTTGTAACCACCCATGAAACAAAATTTTCTTCAGGGTAAACTGGTGCTTAGTGGCTAGGATGTTAAGAGACAGGAATTGTTATCTTCTAAATACTAAATCCTGCCAAATCTGATAAATAAAAATCTATTTCTGAGGAGAACATCTTGTCTTTTACCTGACTTAGGACCGTGAAGTAAGATGGGAGGCAACTTGAAGTATCCTGTAGCAGACAAATCCCTGTACCTATAACTTGCTTACAGTCTAGAGCTTCCACCGAGATAGGATAGACCACGCTCATCCACAAAGTGTTATTTGTGGTAGTTCTGGGTAGATACTTGGGCCGGTGGCAGATGACCACGCCGCCGGGGGAAGATCCCGAGAGGGACCACTGATCAGGCTCAGAGGTTGGAGACAGACACACACTAATTCTTTTATTAAACAGTATATTGAACCACCTGAGGTGGCAGTAGTGAGCTGGAAGCGCCCAGCTGGGCTGTAGTCCCTCAGATAATGAAACAGTGATCCCAGGATGGCTGGGCTGTAGAGAAACTAAATATAGTGAGTAGGCAGGGTATGCAGAGTTCCGATACCGAACCTTGATAGTAACACTCACACAATAGTCTCATAGAAGTAGTCCAGGTGTTCGAATGAGTTAGGCCCTCGAAAAGCGAGTACCTGGTTCCAGGGAAAGCTCTGAGAGAGATATGGTGATTCACTGCTGTAGTAGACAGCAATGACTTCCAGGCAGAAGAGGTATTCAGCAACCAGTCCGGGAACATGGGCCCTCGAGGAGCGAGTACAGGTTCCAGACTGTGACCTGAAAAACAAAGAGAGTGAGGCCCCCGAGGAGCGGGTACCCCTGGTAAGTCCGAGGAGGCAGAGCAGCTTAGGTAGAATAACCCCATCCTTGCTAACTCGATTAGTTAGCGTTTTCAGAGACCTTATATATCCGGAACGGATGATGTCATCTCAGGGGGACGCCCCTGAGGTTCACGCCACTGCTAGTACATCAGTCGGGGCCTCGCCGTGTGCGCGCCCTTAGGCCATTGTGAATCATGGCAGATTGCAGCGTCAAGCCGTTCCGGGGATGCCGGAGAGAGTCGGCAGAAAGACGCCATGGCAGCCAACCTTCCACAAGCAAGAGGGAGTCGCTAAGGAGAGTGGAGTGGAGACATCGGTCGCAACAGTACCCCCCTTCAATGGGCGATTTCCTCTTTGGGTACCAGACTTGGATCTTGAAGGATGCGTGAGGTGGAACTGATGAAGCATCTCCTTGTCCAGAATATTGGTCTGAGGCTCCTAAGAATCATCTTTGGGGCTGAAACCTTCCACTTCAGAAGGTATTCAAAAGTATTGCCTCTCTACGAACATCCAGAACCTCTAAGTTGTCTTCTGTATTGATGACAAGTGGATCTTGAATATGGAAGAAAAATTAGCTGAAAAGCGTATAGATATCAGCAGCGATGGAATAAGCTGCTGGGACGTCACTGAGCTTCAGTGGAAGTGGCGGTATTGGAGAACGTCCATAGCCCACTTCAAAAGATGACACAACAGTGGACCATTCGACTTGAGAGGACTCCTCAAGTCTTCCACTAGTCTTTGGAGAATGAAGTTACCTCCTGCCCCTAAGTCCACCAGGGCAGGAGTCTGAACCGTGACCGGTCCGTAGGTCGAGACTGGGAGAGAGAGCGGAGGAGAGGTCGCAGTATGGCCTAAGAACAGTCCTCCTGCAGGACTTAGGCCTGTCTGTTTTCTGGACGAATGGAGCATGTAGAGACATCATGGCCGGGCTGACCACAGTACATGCAAAGGCTGCGCTTCTTCCGAAATCTTCTCTCTTTGGAGGTCAAACGTCCATGACCAAGTTGCATCGGTTCATCTTTTTCAGCAGCAAGAATTACTGGAACCATCCGAGGTGCAGATATGGCATTAGCCTGTTTCAACCCAGGTAACATCTTGGGCCGGAGTTCCTTCACCTGGAGCCAGTGATCAATCCGAGTGGCCAAGGCTACTAATTCGTCCAGCGAGTCAGGTGTTTCGCAAGCAGCCAGCTCGTCCTTTAAATGGGTATCCAGGCCTCTGAAAAGAGTGTCTTGAGACATTTGGGGTCCCAGCGAAGTTCTGTCAAAAGAATTTGAATTCGATGGCAAATTCAGCCAGTGATCTGCCACCTTGCTTCAATTCCACGAAAGCAGAACAGGCTACAGCAGTTCGAGCAGGGTCATTGAAAACGGATTTAAATAAGTCCATAAATCCTTCTATGTCCTGCAAAATGGGGTCCTTGTTTTCCCACAGGTGGATGCCCAAGACAAGGCTCTACCATCCAGATAGGAAAGAATGTAGGTAGTCTTGGAGAGACCCTTAGGAAATAAAGATGGCTGTAAGGCAAAGTGCATGCAGCACTGGTTTAAGAAGCCCCGGGCCTTCTGAATTTCTCCAGAGAAGCGGATAGGAGCCACCAGTGGTACAGCAGTCTTTAAAGTTACCTCCTGTAACTGACCTTCTTGGTTGGAAGCGATGCCTTGAACCTTCTGTGTGTGTAGCTGATTAAATACTGAAGTAAGTTTCTCCAAGGTGTCTTGCTACTCCATAATGTGCTGGGCCAGGCCTGGTATGGCCTGTAAGGCATTAAGTTGTGCCGGATCCATAGAGTTAGCAATTTGTTATTATTTGTGGTAGTTGTGCGTGGATCCTTGGGCTGGGGGCAGAGACCTTATATATCCGGAACAGATGATGTCATCTCAGGGGGATGCCCCTGAGGTTCGCGCCACTGCTGGTATATCAGTCCGGGTCACACCGCGCGCACACCCTTAGGCCCTTGTGAATCATGGCGGATTGCAGCGTCGAGCCGTTCCAGGGACACCGGAGAGAGTCGGCAGAAAGACGCCGCGGCAGCCAACCTTCTACTTGAGCAAGAGGGAGTCACTAAGGAGGGTAGAGTGGAGATGTCGGGCAGCTACGGTCGCAACACAAAGATGACATCAAATGCGCTGTTAGATTTAGTAGAACTAGAAAATGAAGCATTAGTGAAGATCATGCTGGTTTTCAGTAAGAAAAAAGATGTGCAATTCTAGATCTCTAGGGTACATGAGAATTTAAAAGAAACATACCTACAATTAGGAAATGTCACTAATTTTTACCTGACCACATTGCAATTTTTGTTAGTGAATCTAAATTGACCCTTAAGACATTAGCTGAATAAGCTATCACTTTGCTCTCATTAAGAGAATTACTGCAAAGTGACAACTCACATTTAAAAGCAACAAATCAAGTATTTGAAAAAGATGTTAGTTAGTCAGCTAAGAACAGAAATAGCATTATTGATAAATGTGCGTTGCAAGAAGGAGATCACAAATTAATGGCAAAACAGAACCTAGAATTAACAGAAAAAATACAAGCCTCAGAAAAACAGGTGACTGAAGGTCAGCCCACAGACTCTTGTTTAGATAAGCTAACTGCATACCTAGAAAAAAATCTCGGAGCTATAGGAAATTATTAGAGAGCAAGACCAGGAGATGTTTTCAAGCGAAGAGGCAGATCGGATTCAGGAATTAGAATTGGCTATTAAAACCCAGCAAGAAGAGACATAAAAAGAGATTAAAACTTTAAAAAAACAATTAACAGACCTACAACTGAATTTAGATGTGATTGATAGCCAAAATAGTAATTTAAAAAAGTGCAACAAGAGGTTCACTCAGTTAGAATTTCAGGTCTCTGAAGAGAGCAAAGAATCTGGCAGCTTGAACTACAAAGCCTGCCTCTTCAGGAAATCCACCTTACTGAGATTGGGTTGTTAAAGGCTAGCAATAAAACATTAACTCAACAGCTTTCAGTATAAAAGCAAGATAAGCAACAAAGCACAGCTCAGCTTCATCAGCTACATGAAGCAAATTTAAAGTTAGGAAAAAACCCAAGAATTGTTACTTAATTTAAAGGAATCTAGGTATCAATTACAGCTGTCCCAAAGTATGGTTCAATTAAGGAAAGAGAAAGGCATAACACACACAGAGGTACAGACAGTCTTTTTCTCAAGACAGGGAGAAACTAGCAGAACCATGGGAAAAACTTAAGGCATAGGACAAAACAGAGGTGTTAGCTTCTAAATGCAGCCGTAGCCTCTCGCCAGTACAAAAGCAAGATACACATACACCTGCTCCCCTCTATACAGCCTAGGACAGGGAGATGGAGCTGACTCACATCCTCCCAGAAGAGGGACTGGGATCAGAAGCCAATACCCTGACAGACTTACCACAAGCTGATACTAGGGAGAGCTTCAAACCACACTAAACAAATTAAGCTCCTCCGCACACTAATCATTCCATTTTTAAGAGAATTCTAGCTCTGATATTTTGCAGCACTTAACAAGGCTGCATGAAAAATTTCAGGTAGTAGGTACTAGGGATGTGAATCGTTTTTTGACGATTTAAAATATCGTCCGATATATTTTAAATCGTCAAAAATCGTTAGAGCCGCGATACAATAACAATTCCCCCGATTTATCGTCAAAAATCGTAAATCGGGGGAAGGGGGAGGGGAAAGGGGAGGGCGAGAAAACCAGCACACTAAAAAAACCCTAAAACCCACCCCGACCCTTTAAAATAAATCCCCCACCCTCCCGAACCCCCCCCCAAAATACCTTAAATTACCTGGAGTCCAGAGGAAGGGTCCCGCTGTGACCTTCCACTCTCGGACCTCCGGTGCTTGTAGAAATGGCGCCGGCGCTACCTTTGGTTTTTCCGTATGGAAAAACGATTCGCGGCAGGAGATCGCTCCCGGACCCCCGCTGGACCCCCAGGGACTTTTGGCCAGCTTGGGGGGGCCTCCTGACCCCCACAAGACTTGCCAAAAGTCCAGCGGGGGTCCAGAACGACCTCCTGCAGTCGAATCGTGTTGTCTACGGCCGGCGCCATTTTGCGCAAAATGGTGGCGCAAAATGGCGCCAGCCGTAGACAACACGATTCGACTGCAGGAGGTCGTTCCGGACCCCCGCTGGACTTTTGGCAAGTCTTGTGGGGGTCAGGAGGCCCCCCCCAAGCTGGCCAAAGTCCCTGGGGGTCCAGCGGGGGTCCGGGAGCGATCTCCTGCCGCGAATCGTTTTTCCATACGGAAAATGGCGCCGGCCATATGGCCAGCTTGGGGGGGGGCTCCTGACCCCCACAAGACTTGCCAAAAGTCCAGCGGGGGTCCGGAACGACCTCCTGCAGTCGAATCGTGTTGTCTACGTCCGGCGCTATTTTGCGCCGCCATTTTGCGCAAAATGGCGCCGGCCGTAGACAACACGATTCGACTGCAGGAGGTCGTTCTGGACCCCTGCTGGACTTTTGGCAAGTCTTGTGGGGGTCAGGAGGGCCCCCCAAGCTGGCCAAAAGTCCCTGGGGGTCCAGCGGGGGTCCGGGAGCGATCTCCTGCCGCGAATCGTTTTTCCGTACGGAAAAACCAAAGGTAGCGCCGGCGCCATTTCTACAAGCACCGGAGGTCCGAGAGTGGAAGATCACAGCGGGACCCTTCCTCTGGACCCCAGGTAATTTAAGGTATTTTGGGGGGGGGGTTCGGGAGGGTGGGGGATTTATTTTAAAGGGTCGGGGTGGGTTTTAGGGATGTTTTAGTGTGCAGATTTTAGATTTTCACGATTTTCACGATATTTAAAAAACCCAAACGGCGACAATCCGATTCCCTCCCCCTCCCAGCCGAAATCGATCGTTAAGACGATCGATCACACGATTCACATCTCTAGTAGGTACCCATTCTGAAAAAAAACAGGTGGCCCTATTCCCTTGAAGTTTCAGAGAAGAAGCTAGACAATACATAGCTAGCATCCCTGTTGAGGTAAAAGAATCCTTATACACATTTGAGTTCACCATCAAAGAGCACTTTGGAACTTATGCAAACAGAGTTTTGGCACAGCTGTCTACAATTTAAGATATGGCCCTGAAGAAAGTCCCCAGGCTTTTAGCTACCACTTACAGCAGACTTTCTTTTATAGGGAGCCCTGTGCCACCGAAAGAGACAGGATCACTCTCCAAAACCTCTTTTTTAAGACTCTTCCCCCCTACTCTGCAAACTCCATTTTATCTTCACAGGGGCATGCTCTTAAGTTTCCTCATAGTGGAAGCAGAAAACCTATATGCCATTTGTCATAAAGGAAAGTCTGCCCCTAGGGAGCAAAAAACAGATAAGAAGAAGTAGAGGAACCAAGTGTCCACCATGAGTCAGAGTGCAGAGGTACACTTTGAAACTAATCCCCTATCTTCTTATCCTACGTTTGAGAGGCCCTAGACACCTCCTCCCTAGGGACAATCCAACAGCACAGCAGCTAACCCAGAAAAGGACATAGGAGATTCGCAGCCACCCAAAAGAAATTGCAACTGAGAGCGGCGGCAAAAATATAACCAGAGATCTCCTATGGAGAATAAGCTGGCCAATCTGACAGCTGTCATTCATATTCAATAAAATTAAAAAAACACTATTACTACACTAAAATTATCCTCTGTCTTAAGTCCTGCATTTTTGTTTATCTTATTCTGCATATGCTAATTTGAATAGCCATGTCTGAAGATCTTTTTTAAATTGCTTGCTATCTCTGTGTGTAAGTAGATCGACCCGCATTGTGTTCCAAAGTTTTGGCCCCACGATTGAAAAAGCCCTTTCTCTGACTTCACTTAAATGTGCACCATGTACTGTTGGAACTACCGTATAAGTAGGCCTTTATTGGCAGATTCCTGGTCAGGACATATAGATGTAATGAGGCATTCAGCCATTCTGTGTTGCTATTGTAAACCATGTTGTGAATGATGGTAAGTACTTTATATTGTGACCTACATTTAATCGGTAACCAGTGTAATGACTTTAATACTGGTGTGATGTGGTCATATTTTTTATTTCTTGTAAATTTCTGGCAGTTGATTTGGTAGCAATTGGAGTGGACGGATTGTGTTTATCAGTAAACCCCAAAATAATGCATTGCAATAATCAAAGTCGCTAAAAATTTGTGTTTGTAATACTTTTCTAAAATCGTGTGAGAGGATGGGCTTGCGGTCTGAGGCTGAAGATGATGAGGGCCTGGATGTCATAATTGACCCCCTAAAAGAAGAACAAAGAATGACACTCAGGAAATGCCGCAAGGCAAATATCAAAATGAAACAATCTCTCTTTAACAAACATATACAATGTTAAATACAAAAGAGAGTAACTATACATACAACATATGATTTACAATGTTTTATATATATTACATACTTATTACAATAAGTTAACTTGCCGGATAAATATAACCTCTAAAAATGACATAAAGGTACACACTTCACTCAATTACACTCACATCCTTCATAAAAACCCCACACACATTCTCTAATCTTAATACATCCATACGCATATACCTTTTATAAACACCAAATTACCACTTTCAATCACTCATATGAAAACTGTTTTCAAAGAAACAAATATCATAACATGTAACTGACATCACTAATGCAATACTTCTTATAATTTTCTTCAATAATCCCGAATAAACCTGTGAAGATCACTGCATCACACTGATATTGTCACTCCTGTACTTCTAATTCTCTTCAGTGGTCCCTTACAAATCTCTTCATTGATCCAAATCCGCTTGTAACCCTCTTATCCTGTTCTTTATTCAACCTGTTTATCACCTTTAGAAAAAGACTCAAGACATGGCTTTTCAGGCAAGCCTTCTCGAACTCTACCTAAGATGCACCATAAACAAACTCTCTACTCAGAGACTGTACATATGAGACACCATATTTATATTGAACTTTTGTATATAATTATTCTCCTCTATCTCTTTCTATTTCTTACATTCCCAGTTCATTAGCCCTTGTTAATTGTAACTGCTTCTCTTCATCACGTTATTTATGTTTTTTGGTTGTATTATCCGCACCCCTGTTTTCTGTAAACCGACATGATGTGAACGAGTTCATGAATGCCGGTATAAAAAAACCTTAAATAAATAAATAAATAAATAAATAAACAAACCCCATCAAAGATTGTGATACACGGTATTTATGCCGGTTGTATCTATTACAGATGGGGAGAGTATTAATTCCCCCCTGAGGAAGCCCTTTTTAGGGTGAAACGGAGAATTCTTTGTGTATAATTTCTGTATGTGGGTAATCTGCATAAAGCAGAAGTTACTATTCTTAACAGGAGGCATGGGGTAACCTGCACCGAGTGGTATCTATCACCCTTAACATAAGGCATGGGGATGACCATCATAAGAAACTGCTGGGTAGACTGGGTGAATAATGGTCTTTATCTATCACAATTTATCAAGTTACTATGATACCGCCCACAATATGGGTGATTGAAATGTGGATAAGCGCCATCGCATAGGGATATCATGTTGCTGCTACACTGCTTGCAGAGAGCTGTTGCCCTTGAGTGGCTGGCCACCTGAAGGGAAGCTTGCTCTGTGGCCTCGCTCACCGGGAATTATACACCCCTACTACAGCTGAATGTTCAACACCGCTAGGGCAGTTCAAACCTTAATGGAGGCCTGAATGCCTCCAAGCCATAGGCAGCTCTTATGTATTAGGCACCCCAGGAGCACACAATGGGGGAAATGTCCATGTCCACAAACTGGGCTCCCTGTGAGCTATCCCACATAGCATATAGCTTTTAGCTCAACCTAGAAATGTACACAAAGTAAATTAATAAAATACTTTTTAAAGCTACTCTTTTAAGTAGAGTGTAGATTCAAACCCATGTCCTCTTGGAAAATATTACACATTAAACAGCTATACCATTGAAAAGCAAGTTTGCTTACCGTAAACGGTGTTTCCGTAGATAGCAGGATGAATTAGTCATGCTTTCTTCTGGGAGTGTTGACGTGACTGGAGTAGGCAGAGTTTCTCTCAAGTAGTGACAGAGCTTTTAACTCTGTGCGTCTGCGCGGTCGTCTTCCCGCGCGAATCCATTTTTTTTCCTCAGTCTCTTTGTAACCAAGCAGATGAGTAGCAAAAACACAAAAGGTAGAAAGTAGTAGTAATAGTGGACTGTCTAGGGAGGTGGGAGGGATTGCATGGCTAATTCATCCTGCTATCTACGGAAACACTGTTTACGGTAAGCAAACTTGCTTTTTCCCATTGATAGCAGGCTGAATTAGCCATGCTTTCTGGGAGTCCCAAGCTCCCGGGTTGTGTCCGCACAGGTGTGCTGTTTTAAGTTCGGGACAACAACCCATAAGTGGAGTAGACAGTCCTAAGTACCAGGCAAAGTGAACAAGACTGCTGCACCCAATGTAGCATCGGAAGAGACTTGCTTGTCAATGCAGTAGTGTGATGTGAAAGTATGAAGAGAAGACTAAGTTGCCGCTTTGCAGATGTCTTGTAGCAGAACTTTCTTAAGATGGGCAATTGACGTAGCAGTGGCCCGTATTTGGTGGGCCTTAGGTTTGCTGGGAAGCGTGATAGATCATTTGTTGTAACAGAATTCTATACATTGGCTTAACCAGTTCGCAATGGTTTGTTTTGTAACCGGTTGCCCCAGGTTGTTTGGATTGAAAGAAAGAAATAATTGAGACGGTCTTGACAGGGAAAAAGTTCTCTGTAATAGGCTAAAGCTCTCTTACAGTCCAGTGAATGTAGGAGATTATCACGATCAGAGAGGTGAGGTTTGGGTTTGAAAATTGGTAGTGTAATCGTTTGATTGAGAGGGAATACTGTAATCACCTTTGGAAGGAAGGATGGATGAGTACAGAGGGTGACTTTGTCATGATAAAATTCCAAGTAAAGAGAATAGTGAACTAATGCCTGCAGCTCACTAAATCTTGATTTACTTTTTGAGCGCAAAAAGATAATTTGAACACTCTCCGTGTGGATGTTATAGGTATTTTACATGGCTTGAGTCCAAAGGGTCAAAAGGAGAAGCCATGAGTTGTTCTAGTACAATGTTCAGATCCCATGGTACAGAAGGCTTCGTAATTGGAAGCCGTAGGTGAAGTATACCCCGCATAAATCTAGAAATTAGAGGGTGATTAGAAATTGGTAGACCTTGGTGATAGTGGTGAAATGCAGCGATAGCGCTAATATGTACATGAACTGAAGAGTACACTAGAACGGAGAGGTAGAGTGTGTGAAAGTATTCCAGTAGTTGGGTCAAAGTAGACGAAAAAGGATCTAGTTGCCTTGGTTGACACCATTGGGTATAGCGATGCCATTTCCCCGCATAGTTACGTCTAGTCGAGGGTTTTCCTAGACACGAGTAGTATGTCTTCCAAGTTTGAAGAGAGGCCTAAGTGGCTTAATACTTGCCGTTCAACCTCCACGCTGTCAGATGCAGGGACTGGTGCATTGGGTGGAGAAGAGATCCCCCTTCCTGAGTTAACAGGTATGGATGGTATTCTAGGGGAATGGGTGGGTATATGGAGAGTCGCATGAGATACGAATACCATGGTTGTCTTGGCCAAGCTAGAGCTATTAAGATCAAGTCCGCTGTGTCCTGAATACATTTCTGAATCGTTTTGGAGATGAGCGGAATGGGTGCATAGGCTTACAGCAAGCTGTCCATCCATGGAATGAGGAAGGTGTCTGGGGCATAACGAAGGTTGCTTGGGTAAATGGAGCAAAAGGTTCATGTTTGTTGATTGCTTTGAGTTGCAAATAGGTCGATGGATGGGTAGCCCCATTGCTGAAAAATGTTCTGTGCCACTTTGCGATTTAATGTCCATTCGTGTGGATGAAAAATTCTGCTGAGTCGATCCGCTAATCATTGTCCAGTCCCAGCAGATAAGTGGCCTGAAGTGTTATCCCGTTCGCATTCGCCCAAAAAAGTATATGAAGGGCCTCTTGACAAAGTGTCCAGGAACCGGACCCTCCTTCCTTGTTTATGTAGAACATCGTAACTTGGTTGCCGGTGTATATCATGAGGCTTCTGCGACAGACTTGAGAGACGGTCTGGAGTGCCTTCCAGATTGCGCAAAGTTCCAGGAGGTTGATCTGGTACGTAGTCTCTTGAGGCGACCAGCAACCTTGAGTTTTTAGGTCTAATAGGTGGGCTCCCCAACTTTTCTGGATGCATCCATTGTCAGTGTTAGTTGATGTGGAGGCAATCGAAAGGGAGCTCCCGAAGTTAGGTTTGCGGAGGATATCCACCAGTGCATATCCATGCGCATTTGTTTGGTGATTTGAACTCTGGTGGAGAGGGGTTGCAGGAACTGTGACCATTGAGTCTTTAAACCCTATTAAAGATGACACATGTGGAGCCTTGTGAATGGGACTACATGGATCACCGCCGCCATGTGACCCAGCAACTGAAGGACTCGACGTGCTTGAGCATGGGATTGATTGAGAAATCTGTGAGCTAGGGCAGAGAGATTTTGAATTCTGTCCTTTGGAAGGTAGCTCTCTCTGTTTTTGTGTCGATGAGAGCTCCGATGAATTGAAGTGTCTAGGTTGGCTGCAGATTGGACTTGTATTAATTGATTAGGAAACCTAATGACTGTAGGTACCTTGCATAGTGTATGTCCGTACAGTGGCTGGATCCGATGCCACTAACAGCCAATCGTCGAGGTAGGGAAAAATTTGGATCGATAATTTCCTGAGGTGAGCCACCACCACCGCTAAACATTTTGTGAACACTCTTGGTGCTGAAGAAAGGCCAAAGGGCAGGCCCTTGTACTGGTAGTGTGTATTCAGGGATTGAAAACAAAGTTATTGCCACAAAGAAGGGTGCATGGGTATATGGGAGTAAGCATCCTTCAGGTCTACGGAACATAGCCTGTTGTTGGGTTGCAGAAGGGGTAAAATGTTTTTGAGAGAGGTCATCTTGAACTTTTCTCTTTGGATGTGTTTGTTGAGGTTTCTTAAATCTATGATTGGACGAAGGCCTCCTGATTTTTTTCTTAGAATGAGAAAGTAATGGGAATAAAATCCCTGATTTTGTTTTGATAGAGGAAGTTTTTGAATGGAGTGTTGGAGATGAAGCTTCCTTATTTCTTCTTGAAGAAAGGAGGCGTGGGATGACGTGCCCCTGTAAGGGGGAACATGTGGAATTACTGGAGGAGTTATGAAATTTAGATGATAACCTTCTCTGATGATATCTAAAATTGTTGAGAATCGGCTCCGTGGAAGGAGGAGTTAGCAATCTGTTATGAATCGGCTCATGTGGAAGGAGGAGTTAGAAATCTGTTACTTTCCACTCCTCAAGAAGGGAGGAGTTAGCAATCTGTTATGAATCGGCTCCTGAGGAAGGAGGAGTTTGCAATCTGATATGCTCAGCTCCTGTAGAGGGAGTAGTTAACAATCTGTTAAGGTATAGACTGCGGAGTTAGCAATCTGTTATGAATCTGTTGCTGAAGACTCCTGATGGGGAAGGAGTAGCAATCTGTTACCAGCGGAGTGCTTGGAGAGGGCACTCAGCTGTAGAGGAATGTAGATAGGTGGATCCTTGGGCCGATGGCATATGACTGCACCCAAAGGAGGATATCCTGAGAGGGACCACCAGCTAGGCTTGGGTATGGAGATAGACACAGATAATTCTTTTATTAGACAGCTTAGTAGAACCACCAGAGGTAGCAGTAGTGAGCTGATATGCCCGACAGGGCTGAAGTCCCTCAGGAACTGGAACAGTGATCCCAAGATAGCTGAGCTGTAGAGAAACTATAGATAGTGAGTAGACAGGGTATGCTGTGTTCATAGCCAGAACTGGATGACAAAACTCACATAAGGTCTTAAGGAAGCTCAGTAGCTGGAAAGGGTTAGGCCCTCGAGGAGCGAGTACCTGGTTCCAGGGAAAGCTCTGAGAGAGCGATGGTAACTCACAAATGTCTGTATCTGCGATAGCTTCCAGGCAGTAGAGAATCTTCAGAGGCCTCAGGAACATGGGCCCTCGAGGAGCGAGTACCGGTTCCTATCTGCAATCTGAAATAAAGAAAAGAGAGTGAGGCCCCCGAGGAGCGGGTACCCTTGGTAAGTCTGAGGAGGCAGAGTAGCTTGGGAGAAAAGCCGAAGCAATCCCCTTGCTCATTCAGTTCGTTAGCGAATACTGAAACCTTTCATATTGGAAGCGGATGACGTCATCCCAGGGGGACGCCCCCGAGGCTCGCACCCTTGCTGGTACATCAATCGGAGCGCGTGCGCACCCTACGTCATCGGGAAACATGGCGGATCCTGAGTGTCGTGCCGGTCCGGGGATGCCGACGGAGATCGCAAGAAGACGCCGCGGCAACTAACCGTCCATCAGACCCGGAGGTAGTCGCCACAGAGGTAAAGAGGGCAAAGTGAGGGCGTGAGCAGTGACGGATGCAACAAAAACCCAGCGATCTGTAGTTACTTCTATCCAGTTGGTATAGAAATATAGTAGGCGACCTCCTATGAATGGCGGTGGGGGTGGCTCGGGATAGCTCAAAAAGCCAGTGGTTGCTTTTGAGGAGCTGCAGTGGCCTGTTTCTGTGGACGTTGTTGTCTAGAACGTCCACAAGATTGATACATTTGAGGCTGGAATTGTGGTTGATTATAGTGTTGTGGACGATAAGGATGGAAAGGTCTGAAGGACGTTCTGGGGTATGTACGTCTCCTATAATTACGGTAGAATTTTTTGTAGGAAGAGTGAGAATCTGTAGGTGTTGTTAATGAAAGCACTGCCGAATTCTCAAAGGGGAGTGGGATAAACACTGTGGATCCATAAAATCTAGAGGATGTGAATGAAGAGAAGAGGCAAGGGGGTGGCTTGCTTGCAGAAATGATGGCTACTACCTGGAGATTAATATCCTATACAATAAACATACACACAGTTAATGTGACTCCAACATTGCTCTATGCTTCAACGGCAAGAGGAAATGTGGAAAAAAGGATTTGCATCCACAAAAAAGCAGTGGAGTAGCTTGCTTGTTACGGCGGTTATTACCCCAAACCAATTAAGTCTGATACTTCACTTTCAATGCACATCCAGCATAGCTCTCTGCTTCAACGGCAGAGAGAATGAAGAAAAGATGATTTATATTCAGCATCAACCAACAAGGAATGAATTACATAGTCTGGGTAAACAAATAAGCATGGGTGTAGCTTGCTTGTTATGACGGTTACTACCCCAAATCAATTAAGCATGATACTTCACTTGGAATACATATCCAGTGCAGCTCACTGCTTCAACGACAGGGGGGAATGAAGTAAAGAGGATTTATATTCAGACAACCAACAAGGACTGAATTGCACAGGCAGGGTAAACAAACGGGAGTAGCTTGCTTATTACGGCGGTTACTACCCCAAACCAATTAGCTAGATACGTCATTTAGATGCAGCTCCAGCATTGCTGTCTGCATCGATGGTGGGGTTGGAAGGGAATTGGAACCAAAAAGTTACCAATAAGGGCCCTGACCTCAGCAGTCAGAGTAACAGATAAGTATGAAAACAAATAGGTGTGAAACCTTGCTGGGCAGACTGGATGGGCCGTTTGGTCTTCTTCTGCCATCACTTCTATGTTTCTATATGTAATTGTGCAACCATTTCGGCAAATTTATTGCCAAAAAGGTTGTCTCCCATGCAGGGGATATCAGCCAATTTCTCATGAACGTCTTCTTGTATCGAGCTAGCTGTTAACCAAGCTAAATGTCGTACTGCGATGGTTGTGGCAGCACCTCGTGAGGTAGACTCGAAATATTCATAAACTGTCCTGAGTAAATGGCAAAGTCCTTCCTCCATGTCAGTAAAGGGTTGTGGTAAGGAGTTGTCCGAGACTAGGCAGAGTGGATGCAATTTTTGAAGTGTTTCAAAGAGGTATTGTATAATGTAGAATTGGTGATGTTCAATTTTTGTGGTCAACATCGAGGTATGATACACCTTACATCCAAAATCATCTAAAGATTTGTAATTTTTGCCAGGTGGTGAATTGGCATGGAGTTTTGATCGCTTCGCCTTGGTAAGGGCAGACTCAACTACTATGGAATTATGAAGTAATTGAGTAGAGTCGTAAAGTGTAGAGTTTCGCATCCTATACTTTAAATCTGTTTTCCGGGATGTTTGACCCGAAGAAAAAGGTTTTTCCCAGATCTTGTGCAGGAATGAATTTAGAACTGTCTGAGGAGGTAACGCAGTAGGCTCTGGCGGCATTTCAAAGATTTTTAGAATTCCCAGAACTTCAGATCTGGGATCCGGGATTTTATCAGTTTCTATGTTGAGAAGGGCATCCACCTTTTCCACAAATTTTGCATAAATTAAGTCTTCCGGTGGAGAATAGGGTTCCAGAAGACCCTCTGGAGGGTCCAAAGGCATACCTGTGGATGAACTTGGGGAAGAAGTAGACCACTGAGAGGCAGGGCTATCCGGACACTCTTGATGTGGAGATTTTGTAGGTGGTTGGATAGGTTTTGATGGACCCGGTACATCCGGTGGTAGAGATGGAGTTGCGGGTCGTGGGTGCATGGCCTGTAAATCCTGGAAATATATATTGAGAGCCTGAGAAATCTGAAGCATAGCCTTGGATGCGAGAGGAGACTGCGGTTGTAAAAGAAGTGGAGGCAGATGGTCCAGAGATGGTATCTTTTCAGCCTCCTGAGGGTCTCCCTGGGAGGACCTTGGTCTATTATGAGATGAGGATGACCAATCCGAAAGTGAAGCAGCACTAAGTGAAGGAGCTGCAGAGGATCTTGACACTGACAAATTTTCAACGTCTACTTCAGATTCTTCATCAGTCTGAGTCGAGGGAATAGAAAGGAAGAAATCCCGTAGTATATGTTTTGTCTTCTGGGTCTTCTTTTTTGGCTGTTGCACACCTGGCCCTGAGGAAGGAGTCGTAGGCTAGGCTGCGCCAGTGCTTCGAGTCGTAACGAAGCACCTTGCTTTACGGGTGCTTCATGGTGCGCCGATGTGCCATGGAACACCGATGCGCCCTGATGCGTCGAAGTGCCATGATGCCTTGAAGCGCCGTGGTGACGCTTTGGCTCTTTACTTCTTGGCACACTAGTATGGACGGGAACAGGGCCCTGTATCCCACGAGGCTCCTTAGGGGATTTATGAGGCATAGCCTCGACCCTTTTCTTCGGCACTTTATGAAAGTCTAACCTGGTCACTGCAGTGTGGTCTCCAGGCTCAGCGATGCAGCTCTTTTTAAAGTTTTCTTCGGCGTCTTCGCCGGTCCCGGCGAAGAACGCGTCGATGGCGATCTGAGGCTCGCTATCCTCGCAGCATGGTGCCTTCGGGACTGGGGAGACATCCGACCACAGTCTCTACATGAGGCTTGGTCATGCTCCGGGCCCAGGCATAAGTAGCAATAATTATGTCCATCTGTTACGGACATAATTTTACCACACTGGTAGTATTTAAAACCAGATGGCTTAGGAGCCATCACTGCCAAAAAAAATTTTCAAACAAAAAATTGCGAAAAAGTGAGATGAGGAGTGAGAGAGAAAAAACCCCGTGTGCTATCGGCTTGCGGAAAAAAAGAGACTGAGGAGAAAAAATGGGAAGACGACCGCGCAGACGCACAGAGTTAAAAACTCTGTCACTACTTGAGAGAAACTCCACCTACTCCGGACACGTCGACGCTCCCAGAAGAATGCATGGCTAATTCAGCCTGCTATCAATGGGAAATTGCTTATACAAAGTCCTTCACTTTAATCATCTTAATCAGAGCACCTTTAAGACAACCTAGGAGAATGCAGTTTGAGTTGCCCTCTATCCCTGTTCCTCCTCTCCTTGCTTTACAACTGAAAAGCCGAGCTGTAATGCTAAAGCCACCTGGAGCTGGGGGAAGGGGGGTAGCAGGAGCCATATTTGGGCAGGGTACATCCCTTGTTCTTTTCTTTTTTTGTCTTGCTAATACATAGCACCTACCTTCCCCCTCCCCCTTCCACTCCATCTACCAAGCCATAAAGAAGCTCATGCTCTTTGTGCAAGAATGGAAAAGATCCCTAAATCTCACTGCTGTATTTTTTTTTTTACAAGGCAGCCTGAAGCTGCCCATTTAAGTACAATCTCTTTTCTTTTTTAAAAAGAAACTGGAACAGCAAACAGATCAAAATGCTCCACGTGGGGAACAAGGCCCTCTAGGAACCTCAGTACAGGGATTCAAACCCCTTACCCCATGCACCAGAGCTGCATATTAACCATTTGGGGAAATTTTAAAACTGGCACGCACACATGGATGCACCAATTTTATAACATGTGCAAGTCGCCGATGCCCGCACACAGATGCACGCCTGATTGTTTATCGGAGCGCGCATGTGCGCGGTGTTGCCCCACTCCAATAAAGGAGCGGACTGGGAGGGAATTTCCTAAACCCTGTCCTTCCTCCTTCTTCCCCTCTCCTCCCTGACCTCTAAACCCCAACTATTTATCATAATTTTTTTGTCTCTGAACTTACCCACTCCACGGAGAAAGTTCCGTGTGCCAGCTGGTTGCCGGTGTGCACTTCCCCGGATCAGCAACTAATGGTGCTGTCCTTGCCAGCCCCCACCCCACCCCTCTTTTGAAGCCCAGCACTTCCGCATGTACCAGGAGATATGCGTGTGGCTGGGCGTTTCAAAAATGTACTCGGCGCACGTACGGCTCAACCACACACGTATCTCCTGGGATTTACACGGCCGGGCTTTTAAAATCGGACCTATTCTTCTTTTATTTATTCTTTTTTGTTTGCATCAGTAGCCTGATTGTTGAAAAAGAAATCAAACACTGCTCTGCTTCCAGGCTCCTCACATACACCAGTTGCCCCCAGCAATGAAGTGAGCATCTCCTCCCAGCATCACCTAACAGCAGGCAGCACCAAAACTCCTTGCCAGCACAGCAACACAGAAAAAAGTGTAAAGGAGAGGAAGAGCTTGCTGCTAAGAATGCCTACAGCAGAAGGGGCTAAGCTCGGCCATGATCCCAAGAACTTCATTAGCCCTTCCCCCAAGCTAGCTATCCGCTAACAGGATATCCCAAGCTGCTAAAAGATGGCAGTACACCAGGAAATCAAGTAAAGCCAAAGAGAATTGCAACCTAATTGTCCTGCTAACAAAGTTTTTGAAGCAACAAACAGGCAGCAGTAGCTGCCTGGCCTACCGCTCAACTAGAAAACTGCCAACAGAAGAGGTGGGTGTGAGAACTTTTCCTGGCTTCAATTGAGCTCACCAGCCTTTGTACCCCTCCACGGAGTCGGAGCACTTCCACTCTTGTGGCAGTCCCCTCCCCTAACCTGGGATGGGGGCTCCTAATATATATAGTATCAGCAAATAAAGGACTTCTAAAGACACCACCTACTCGTTCCAAACAACTCACCTCAACCCAAAAGAGAGCAATATCACTAGGAAGCCAAAACTCTGGAACTCCTTCCCAACCGAACTCAGAACTCAAGAAAACCTAAAAACTTTCAAAAAAGATCTAAAAACATGGATGTTCACCAAAGCATACCATAAGAACATAATAACATGCCATACTGGGTCAGACCAAGGGTCCATCAAGCCCAGCATCCTGTTTCCAATAGTGGCCAATCCAGGCCATAAGAACCTGGCAAGTACCCAAAAACTAAGTCTATTCCATGTTACCGTTGCTAGTAATAGCGGTGGTTATTATCTAAGTCAACTTAATTAATAGCAGGTAATGGACTTCTCCTCCAAGAACGTATCCAATCCTTTTTTAAACACAGCTATACTAACTGCACTAACCATATCTTCTGGCAACAAATTCCAGAGTTTAATTGTGCGTTGAGTGAAAAAGAACTTTCTCCGATTAGTTTTAAATGTGCCACATGCTAACTTCATGGAGTGCCCCCTAGTCTTTCTACTATCTGACAGAGTAAAAAACCGATTCACATCTACCCGTTCTAGACCTCTCATGATTTTAAACACCTCTATCATATCCCCCCTCAGCCATCTCTTCTCTAAGCTGAAAAGCCCTAACCACTTTAGTCTTTCCTCATAGGGGAGCTGTTCCATTCCCTTTATCATTCTGGTCGCCCTTCTCTGTACCTTCTCCATCGCAATTATATCTTTTTTGAGATGTGGTGACCAGAATTGTACATAGTATTCATGGTGCAGTCTCATCATGGAGCGATACAGAGGCATTATGACATTTTCCGTTTTATTCATCATTCCCTTTCTAATAATTCCCAACATTCTGTTTGATTTTTTGACTGCCGCAGCACACTGAACCAACGATTTCAATGTGTTATCCACTATGACACCTAGAGCTCTTTCTTGGGTAGTAGCCCCTATTATGGAGCCTAACATTGTGTAACTATAGCATGGGTTATTTTTCCTTATATGCATCACCTTGCACTTGTCCACATTAAATTTCATCTGCCATTTTGATGCCCAATTTTCCAGCCTCACACGGTCTTCCTGCAATTTATCACAATCTGCTTGTGATTTAACTACTCTGAACAATTTTGTATCATCTGCAAATATGATTACCTCACGTCGTATTTCTTTCCAGATCATTTATAAATATATTGAAAAGTAAGGGTCCCAATACAGATTCCTGAGGCACTCCACTGCCCACACCCTTCCACTGAGAAAATTGTCCATTTAATCCTACTCTCTGTTTCCTGTCTTTTAGCCAGTTTGTAATCCATGAAAGGACATCACCACCTATCCCATGACTTTTTATTTTTCCTAGAAGCTTCTCATGAGGAACTTTGTCAAATGCCTTCTGAAAATCCAAATACACTACATCTATGGATTCACCTTTATCCACATGTTTATTAACTCCTTCAAAAAAGTGAAGCAGATTTGTGAGGCAAGACTTGCCTTGGGTAAAGCCATGCTGACTTTGTTCCATTAAACCATGTCTTTCTATATGTTCTATGATTTTGATGTTTAGAATACTTTCCACTATTTTTCCTGGCACTGAAGTGAGGCTAACCGGTCTGTAGTTTCCCGGATCGCACCTGGAGCCCTTTTTAAATATGGGGGTTACATTAGCTATCCTCCAGTCTTCAGGTACAATGGCTGATTTTAATGATAGTTTACAAATTTTTACTAATGGGTCTGAAATTTCATTTTTTAGTTCCTTCAGAACTCTGGGGTGTATACCATCCGGTCCAGGTGATTTACTACTCTTCAGTTTGTCAATCAGGTCTACCACATCTTCTAGGTTCACTGTGATTTGGTTCAGTCCATTTGAATCATTACCATGAAAACCTTCTCCAGTACGGATACCTCCCCAACATCCTCTTCAGTAAACACTGAAGAAAAGAAATCATTTAATCTTTCCGCGATGGCCTTATCTTCTTTAAGTGCCCCTTTAACCCCTCGATCATCTAACAGTCCAACTGACTCCCTCACAGGCTTTCTGCTTCGGATATATTTAAAAATGTTTTTACTGTGAGTTTTTACCTCTACGAATTTGAAACTTCTTTTCAAATTCTCTCTTATCCTGTCTTATCAATGTCTTACATTTAACTTGCCAATGTTTATGCATTATCCTATTTTCTTCTGTTGGATCCTTCTTCCAATTTTTGAATGAAGATCTTTTGGCTAAAATAGCTTCTTTCATCTTGCCTATTAACCATGCCAGTAATCGTTTTGCCTTCTTTCCACCTTTCTTAATGTGTGGAATACATACTCACCCAGTGAACTCACCCAATGAACTCACCCAATGAACAAAACAACTCCAACCCCCTCCGGTCTAAACAGAGAGAGAGAGAGAAAAATCAATGTCACTTTCTTTACCACAGTGGGGTAGGGGTGGAGGGTGGTCTTACATACACAGTCAGAGGTACGAACAGCAAAGTTGACATCACTGAAGATGTTCTGTTTGAATCGATGAAAGGTACAAGAGGAGATGAGTTGTACAAAGCACTCTCTACCTAGCTTCAAACATGCTAGGTAGAGAATACATTGTATAAATCATCTCCTCTTGTATCTTTCATTGATGTAAACAGAAGAAAATCTTCAGTGATGTCAGCTTTGCTGTTCGTACCTCGTACTGTGTCTGTAACCTCCCCCCCCCCCCCAAACCTATCCCATTCCCCAAACCCCACCCTGAGTTAAAAGTGCCCCCTCTTACAGTGGTATAAATAGTGACATATTGATTTCTATACAGAGTCTGTCCCTCTCTCTAATTTTCACATAAAATGGTGTATAGCAACTTATTACAATACCATGTACCCATGGCAAACAATTTCAGCTATCATTAAATATTATATTAAATCAGAACAGAAACCTTCATTAGATCCTTTTATTTAAACTAATCCCAACTATCCTGATTTGCTGCATACTCTCCAATGATATAATACAATAGCAACAGTCTATTTTAAGCACTTCAAGTGGAACACATGACATGGATTAAATCTATGAGGAACTTAGATTAATATGCTGAGCTTTGAATAAAAAATACATTTCAGGCACATTTTTCATTCTGAGTCAAAAATAATAGTAGCAGAGCATTTATTACATTACTAATGCTTATTAGTGCACAAAAATAAACCAAAAACTAGTACCATTGTTATACTCAAACATTTTAATTCTTCACAGAAACACAGAATAATAGCTACTATCTGTGCCTTTTGCTTTTGTTATACAAGATATTAAAGTGCTGCAGCTGTTCTTGATGACCTGAGACATCCTTCTCTTGTACAGGCTTTCCCATGGCTGGGTGCAGATTTTGTTCTCGACATGGGATATGAAACATTTTGTGATGAATCAGAAGTCAGCGTAGTGTCAGTGGGAAACAATCTAAAACCAAATTTATTAATTGCAAACTCCAGTCTCTTCATGAGCTCTGTGAAATATTGCATACTCAAGGCCATGGTATGATTGGCATTTACTTGCTCAGCATGTAGAGTCAATGTACGATTAGCTAGAATGTCAATGTTGCGGGTCAAAGAAAGCACTCCAGAATTGGCTCTGAGAACAGCATAATAAATCCTTTTTAAATGTTTGTTTCTAGAAGCTATTCCAGATGCCACCAGACTGCACTGTTGCTGCTGAACCAAAAGAAGTTCTGTCTCTGGGTCTTTAATTTTCTGTCTTGACTGACTATTAGGCTGAGCTGGCTTGGATAATGGCTGAGCTTGGATGGTTGATTCAGGGTCCTCATCTAATTCAGCTGCCTGACCCAATTCATGCAACTTTTCCTCTCCTACCAAAGGACTAAACTGTAAGGTTCCCTGATTGGAATCTAGGCCTTCATTCTGGTCGACTGATGACGTTAACACTGAGTGAAAAAAAAATCACAAGAATAGTGGTTATGAAGAACAGTTTCTATCAGCCCTAAAATGATTTACATAGGAATGATTTATAAACAGCTCAAAATAATGTGGTTTGTTTTTAGTTCACAAATATATGGCTTAACTTACCTAAGTTGTTCTGGCTTTCATCTAGATCTTTTCTATCCTTATCTCTCAAATCATTTCACCTGTAGAAGGTCCCCAAGAAAGCAATACTATAGTAAAATAATTCACACCTCTAACTTCTTAGGAATGCCACCTTCTCTCCACTAGATCCACAGTTTTCCATCTTTTAATGCCATGGAAATTGTTTCAAATCACTGCCACAATGGATTATTTAACCTAAAGTGTATCCTTTCAATGTTAATCCTTTGCTATCACACTCTCCTAGGCTTAGGCAGGTCCAAATATTTCTTTTACCTATAGATTCCTCAACTAAAATTTGTTTTTTTGTTTGTTTTTTTTTTAAGTAAACTGTCTTTGCATTGTCAGCCAAGATTCTGGTAAGCTGGTTTGCTAATATTTTACATTTTGTTTCCTTAATATATTGGGACTTACTAAAGATTTTTTTCTGTAAGCACATAATAAAATACAAATTTTTAATTAAGGCCCATTGATTTGTATATAGCATTCTTGCTCCTTTTTAAGTATATATGACCAAATAAAACTCTGATCAAAGAGAAATTTTCCAGAAAAGTAACACATATACAGAAGAATGCTTTAGTTACACATTGTATCTGTGATGGAGAAAGAAAACTGACTAGAACTCATTAAAAATATGCCACAGTATGAATAAAAGTATTCAATAAAGTTGGCTGCACATACATTAGCACAAGATGCACTGTATAAATATTATACAAACTGACCCTCTTTATAATTTATTAATGTATGAGAAAATCATAGGTTGCAGAGTTTTTAACTCTAAACTATTTATAGTAAATTCAAAGTAAACAATAAAACTCCTGAAACTAGCTTCAGAAAATATGAAGAGGTCAGAAACTAAATTCTGGTAAGCATATTAATTGAAAAAATTAAGACCATTTCATTTTTATAGAACATGCCCATTAAAATAATATCCAATAAAATATACTGTAGTGATCAATCAAAACAAGGTCTCTGCAAAAAGATACATCAGCTGAAAGAATATTCAGCAATGAAAGTATCTTTAACACACTCAGATGTAATAGACTCAGAAATTTGGAAAATGTTATACAAATTCTAAAGACCAAACAAAGCAGCCATAGAATAATAAGCCTGCAAACATAAATAAATAAAACATGTCTATAAAATCTGTCTGTAAAAAAGGGGAATTTTGCAGCCTCATGATAATTCAAGTTAAAAACAAATATAAATATATACAAAAACAAATATAAAACCTGCACATGCAGAAACAATTTGCACTAAAATAAAGCCTAAATTATCAAACTGAAAGTAAGATAAATTACAAAAACAAAATAATATATTTTAGTAGTAGTATTGAAAATCAATGTTCTCAATCTGATCCAGAATCCATTTTAGGAGAAAGTTCAACAATCAGTTATTCAAAATTATTCAGTCCACGCTCCGGATACAACTCCAAATGGAGCTCATTAGTACAGGCCATCAATCAGTTTTCAATGAAAAAGGTAAAATATAAACTTACCTGTTGATTTCCTTTCCTTAATTCCTGCCAGACCAGCCAAGATGAATGGGATATGCCTCCAGACCAGCAGATAGAGATAAATAAAAAGCTTTCATGCTAATATCATCCTCACTATATAGCCTGGTGCAGCAGAGGAACTTGTTAGTATACTCCTGCCAAACATAACTAAACAATATTTAAGCATTCTAATAATCTGAACTTGAAACATAACTTTTCCTCAATGCCCTGGACCAAGGGAGTGTCTGCTGTTCTTTCCTCTTTGGCTAGATTCCTGGGGCACCAAGAATAAAACCAAGTGAGTCATAGTTCTGAAACTTCTTCCAACTCTTCCCCCAACAAAACATACCTAAACAGCTACTGACTTCTAGGTGAGTTCTGAACTGTTATTGGAGAACTCAAGGAAAGGAAATTAACTTTATGTACACTTTGACTATCTTATTGCCCTGGCAGACCAGTCCAGAAGAGTGGACCCATAAGAACATAATTTCCATACTGGGTCAGACCAAGGGTCCATCAAGCCTAGCATCCTGTTTCCAACAGAGGACAAACCAGGCCACAAGAACCTGGCAAGTATCAAAAAACTAAGTCTATTCCATGTTACTGTTGCCAGTAATAGCAGTGGCTATTTTCTAAGTCAACTTAATTAATAGCAGGTAATGGACTTCTCCTCCAAGAACTTATCCAAACCTTTTTTTAAACACAGCTACACTAACTACATCCTCTGGCAACAAGCTGTGATTAAGCCAGGTGAGAGGAAACCAAGGCCAATTTCAGAATACCAGCCCCAAAAGACGCATTACCTTTGGCTTACACATCCAACTAGTGGTGCTTAGCAAATGAGTGTAAGGAGATCCAAGTTGCTGCCTTGCAAATATTGTCTGGCAGAACCAACCTGTACTTTGCCAACAAAGAGACTTCAGCTCTAGCCGCGTGTAACTTCTATCTATCCAGAACATGCAACCCTCTTTCCTGCAAAGGTTGAAGAGATCACTTCCTTAAGACAGTTGTGTGGAGGCATTGGGTGTGACCTTTCTTTCTCAAGACCAACTGAAAAGGACAGGTATCAGTGACACCAAAACTTCATGAATCTTTCGTCTAGATTATGCCCTCTGCACCAGAATCCCCAACACCCTGAACCACCACCTACAACTTATATGGAATACGGCAGCCTGTGTGATAATAACATAGTAATGACGGCAGATAAAGACCCAATGGTCCATCTTGTCTGCCCAACAATTTGCTTATGGTAGTAATTGCCGCTCTGTGCAAGTTAGCCCCATGCATTCTGTTAATGATAATAACTGCTGTTCTGTGCAAGTTACAGCCATGCAGAAAAGTTACACCATGCCTTTCTTCAAGCCTTTAGAAATCCAAGTGTTTGTCCCATGCCCTTTTGAATTCATTATCTGTTCTCATCTTCACCACCTCTCCTGGAAGGACATTCCAGGCATCCACCACCCTCTCCATGAATAAATATTTCCTGATATTGGTTCTGAGTTGTCTCTCCTGGAATTTCATATCATGAACCCTAGTTCTACTGTTTCCTTTCCAACAGAAAAGGTCTGAAGTTTGTGCATTAATACCTTTCAGGTATTAACGATGTAGGTCTGCATTGTATCTCCCCTGAATCTCCTCTCCTCCAGGATAAGGAGTACATATTTAGATCCTTCAGCCACAACTCGTAGGTCTTCTGAAACAGACCCCCACACCATTTTGGTCACTTCCTCTGGACCATTTCCATCCTGTCTGTATCCTTTTTGAGAATTAGTTTCCAGAACTGAACATAGGTAAGGCCTCACCAAGGACCTGTACAAGAGCATTATCACTTCTCTTTTCTTGCTGGTTATACCTCTCTGTGAAGCCCAGCATTTTTTTGGCTTTAGCTACAACCTTATCAGCAGCAACTATACTATTCAAATCCTGAGCATCCATGATTCAACCACAGCGATGAATGCTGAAGTAAGCAAGAGACATGCATGTCTCCTGTCCTATGGGGCCAATCAAGCTCCAGCACATCTTGGGATGATGCACTTGAGCACTGAGAACAACAGAATTTACACCATATTCTAGGTAATATCCCCCCTGCAACTAGCTGTAGAACAACTTAGTCTCGACATACAATACTTATCTGGATATGTGACATATTATTTGCCTCATTCTGTAGAACAGTGGTTACCTGCCCTATCCTGGAAGCGAGCCTAATCAGTGTAGTTTTCAGCATATCTAGAATGATTAAGCATGACATATTTGAATGTATTGAATGCCTGGTGTACAGGGTCAGATTTGCCATCAGTCAGCAGCTGCTTAGAGATGCCATAAAATGAGAGGCACCATGTCATCATTGCTTTTTAGCATTCCTTCCGCTGGTGATACCTCTTCCCTTGGCGCCAATCCTGTTTCTCTGTGGACCAGTAACATACTGGGTCAGACCAAGATCTATCAAGCCCAGCATCCTGTCTCTGCAGTGGCCAATCCAGGTTGCAAATACCTTCAGATCGATAGACACAATCACTCCAAGGTCCCTCTCCTGGTCCGTGCATGGTACTCTTTCAATCTTTTGGCTTATAGCACCCCAGGTGCATGACTCTGCACTTCCTAGAATGGAAAGGAAAATTGGTTCTTACCTGCTAGTTTTCGTTCCTGAGGTACCATGGATCAGTCCAGACCATGGGTTGAGCCTCCTGTCCAGTAGATGGAGACAGACCAAAACTGAAAGGGTATCCTATATCAGGACAGAGCCTACCCTGCATCCCTTCAGTATAAAATACTTTCAAAGCAGATATAACTCCCCAAAGATCAAGCAAGTAAATAACAAGCAAACTAAGAAATTGAAGTATTTGAGCAATTGAACCATTGAAAGAATTCTGTATGAACAACACTCTTGCATAGAGATACATTCTCATTGTCATCTAGTAGATGCTTCTGGTGCCTTTAAGTACAATAAAAAACAAAACCCAGGTATCTGAAAAACTTGTAAAGGAAGACACTTCGAGTGGACGAAACACATATAGCACAGGAGGGTGTCTGGACTGATCCGTGGTACTACAGGAACAAAACTTAGCAGGTAAGAACCAATTTTCCTTTCCCTGTACGTACCCTGATCAGTCCAGACCGTGGGATGTGCCAAAGCTTCCCTAAACAGAGTGGGACCGAGATAGTCCCGCTCGAAGAACCTGCCGCCCAAAGGAGCCAAAAACTGGAGCCTGTACATCGAGGCGGTAAAGACGAGCAAAGGTATGCAGAGATTTCCAAGTAGCTGCTCTGCATATTTCCTGCGGAGAGACCGACTCTCTGCCCAAGAAGTGGCTTGAGAACGTAAGGAGTGTGCCTTTAGGCCCTCCGGAACCGGTCGGCCCTTGCAGATGTAAGCCGATGTAATGGCCTCCTTTAGCCAGCGCGCGATAGTGGCCTTGGAAACCTTATTACCTTTATCTGGCCCACTCCACAGAACAAACAAGTGGTCCAAGACCCAGAACTCATTTGTAACCTGAAGGTAACGCAGCAAGACCCGTTTCACATCGAGGCGCTGCAGATCACCCCCAACTGTATTTGCTACTTCTGACGAACAAAAAGCTGGAAGTTCCACAGACTGATTGACATGAAACGAAGACACTACCTTTGGCAAAAAAGAGGGTACCGTCTTAAGGGATACCCCTGAATCCGAGAAACGTAGAAAAGGTTCTCTGCACGACAACGCTTGGAGCTCTGAAATTCTTCTGGCTGAACAAATGGACACCAAGAAGACTGTTTTGAGAGTCAAATTCTTGAGCGTAGCCCTTCTTAAGGGCTCAAAAGGGGCTTTGCAGAGAACCCAGAGAATCAAGTTAAGACTCCACGAGGGACAAGTAGCCTGCACCGGCGGATTCAAAAGTTTGATCCCCTTGAGGAAGTGAACGACATCCGGATGAGCCGCCACCGAGTAGCCATCAATGTTGCCTAGGAGGGAGCCGAGAGCGGAGAGCTGCACCCGCAAGGAGCTGAAAGACAAACCTTTGGAGGCCATTTTGTAGGAAAGAAAGGACCTGGGAGACCGGGGCTTTACGGGCTGACACTCCCGAAACGGCACACACATTCTTAAACACCTTCCAGACCTGGACATAAGCGAGAGAGGTAGCTGGTTTCCGGGCTCTCAAAAGCGTGGATATAACCTCTTCCTTATATCCCTTCTTTCTCATCCTCTGGAGTTCAAAAGCCAGGCTGCTAGACAAAAGCAATCCGCCTGATCGAAAAATACGGGACCCTGCCGAAGAAAGTGAGGGAGATGACCGAGACGGAGAGGGCCGTCTATCACGAGGTTTACCAGATCCACGAACCACGGTCTGCGAGGCCATTCTGGAGCCACTAGGATGATGAGACCCTGGTGGAGCTCGATTCTTAACACTTTGCAGACCAGCGGCCAAGGGGGAAAACACATATAGGAGAATGTCTCGAGGCAAGGGAAGGACTAACACATCCACTCCTTCCGCACAGTGTTCCCTTCTGCTGCTGAAGAATCGAGGCGCTTTCGCATTGTTCATTGTGGCCATCAGATCCAGGTGTAGGGGACCCCACCTGCGGACAATCAGATTCATCGCCCTGTCTGACAACTCCCACTCGCCGGGATCTAATCCCTGGCGACTGAGGAAATCGGCTTGAACATTCTCTTTCTCCGCAATGTGGGACGCTGATAGGCGCTCTAGGTGATGCTCCGCCCAAGCGAAGAGCTTGCTGGCTTCCAGAGTCACCAGGCAACTCCTGGTGCCTCCCTGCCGATTGATGTAGACCACCGTGGTGGAATTGTCCAAGAGAATCCGGACCGCCTTACGATGGAGAAGGGGGAGGAATACCTTGAGAGTCAGGCGTGCTGCTCAAGCTTCCAATCAGTTGATGTGCCAGCGAGATTGAATTGGGGACCAGTAGCCTTGAGTAGACTGGGTCTGGCACACCGCTCCCCAACCGAAAAGACTGGCATCCGTCATGACAACGATCCACTGTGGAGTCTAGAGGGACACTTCCTTCAGTAGGTGGGCAGGCGAGAGCCACCATTGTAGCTCGGCGAAGGTAGACTCAGACAGAGGGAAAGGCATCTGCAACTGTTCCGACACTGGCTTCCAGCGGGATAGTAAAGCTTTCTGTAATGGACGCATATGCGCAAAAGCCCAAGGAACCAGATCGATAGTGGAGGCCATGGAGCCCAAAACCTGAAGGTAATCCCAGGCCGTGGGCAGCGAGAGAGAGAGAAATGCGAGCACTTGGTCCCTGAGTTTGAACGCTCGCGAGTCTGGGAGGAAGACTTTGCCAACTCGAGTGTCGAACCGCGCTCCCAAGAATTTCAGGGTCTGTGAAGGCTGAAGCTTGCTCTTGGGAAAGTTGATGATCTAGCTCAGGGAGGTCAGAACAACCAGGACCTTGCTGACTGCCAGCTCGCAAAGGGACTCCGATTTGGCCCAGATGAGCCAATCGTCTAGGTAGGGATGTACCAGCACTCCGTCTCGACGAAGGGAGGCTGTCACAACCACCATGACCTTGGTGAAAGTGCGCGGCACCGTGGCTAGACCTAATGGGAGTGCTTGGAACTGGAAATGTTGGCCCAGTATCTCGAAGCTAAGGTACCGCTGATGGTCGCAGCGAATCAGAATATGCAAGTTGGCCTCCGTCAGGTCGAGCGATGCCAGGAATTCTCCTGATCGAACCACCGCTATGACCACCCTCAGGGTTTCCATTAGAAAATGGGGAACCTTGAGAGCTCGGTTGACACGCTTGAGATCCAAAATTGGACAAAAGGAGCCTTCCTTTTTTGGGACAATGAAGTAGATGGAATATTGGCCGGCTCCTTGTTCCTCCTCCGGTACTGGGACTATGGCACCCAGTTCCAGTAGTCTGCTTAGGGTCTGGTCGACCGCAGGCCTCTTCCGACTTCCACAGGGGGAGATTAAGTGAAGGTCCGGTAGCTTTCGAGCAAATTCTAATGGTTAGCCTTTTTCTATTACCTCTAGGACCCACTGATCCGTCGTTATCTTGGCCCATTCCTCAAGAAACAGGGACAGACGTCCACCATAGTTTAGAGTGGAGGAATGGGCCAGCCGTATTTCACTAGGAGAAGGACTTTGCAGTCGAGTGTTGCTGACTACCATCCCGGTAGGGTCGCCATCCACGAAAGGTGTTGTAATGAATAATTGTGGGTAGATCCTTGGACCATTGGCAGATGACCACGCCCGCGGGGGAAATCCCAAGAGGGACCACTGGTCAGGCTTAGTGTAGAGACAGACACACACCAGTTCTTTTATTAGACAATATAGTAAACCACCAGAGGTGGCATTAGTGAGCTGTAAGCGCCCGGCTGGGCTGTAGTCCCTCAGGTATTGGAACACGATCCCAGGGTGACTGAGCTGTAAAGAAACTAAGAAAGTGAGTAGGCAGTATATGCAGAGTTCTGGAACAAGTCCTTGATGGTAGCACTCACACAATAGTCTCTTAAGGCAGCCAGGAGTTGGTAAGCATTAGGCCCTCGAGGAGCGAGTAGCTGAACCCAGGGAAAGCTCTGAGAGATAGATAGAAAACTCACTGATGTTGTAAGCAGCGATGACTTCTTAGCAGAAGTAGTATCCAGGGGCAGATCCAGGACATGAGCCCACGAGGAGCAAGTACCGGTTCCAGACTGCGACCTGAAAAGACAAAGAGAGCGAGGCCTCCGAGGAGCGAGTACCTTTAGTGAAGTCCGAGGAGGCAGAGTAGCTAGGGTTTCGGAGAGCGAATCCCATCCGCAGCGACCAGAAGGAAGCGAACCCTTGCTAACTCGCCTTGTTAGCGAAAACTGAGACCTTAAATAACTGGAGCTGGTGACGTCATCTCAGGGGGACGCCCCTGAGGTACGCGCCAATGCTGGTACATCAGTCGGGCCGCGCGCGCGTGCCCTTAGGCATCTGGTCAATATGGCGGCTTGCAGCGTCGAGCTGGTCCGGGAACGCCAGAGGAGGACGGCCTGGAGACTCCGCAGCAGCTAGCTTTCCATCAACCCCAAAGGGAGTCGCCAACGAGGTAAGGGGGTAGAGCAGAGACGTCAAACAGCGATGGACACAACAAAAGGAATGAGACCAGGATTGGGATCTGGAAGCCGTCCCTCTTGGAAACGAACCCCGAGCTCTTGTGTTATATCTATGTTGACCTCTGAATCGAGTGCGAGAGGGAAAGAACACCCGAGAATGTTTTGGACGGTCCACCGGCAGCTTATGACCTTTATTTTCTTCCAGAGATTTAATAAGCTGCTCTAGGTCCTCCCCAAATAGCAAATGACCCTTGAAGGGGAGAGTGCCTAACTGCACTTTAGAAGAAGCGTCTGCAGACCAATTCCTCAGCCAGAGAAGTCGTCTGGCCGAAACAGCGGAGACCATGGCTCTGGCCTGTACACGTGGAAGATCGTAAAGGGCCTCCGCGCTATATGCTATGGCACCCTCTAGCCGCTCCACCTGCTCTGCCTCTGCAGACGGGAGATCTTGGGTGCTGAGTAATTGCTGAACCCACCTAAGGCTTGCCCACTGCATGAGACTGCTGCAAATTGTCACCCGAACTCCGAGCGACAAAACTTCTAAGATACGCTTCAGATAAAATTCCAATTTACAGTCCTGAACATCCTTCAAGGCCGTAGCCCCCACAACAGGAATGGTGGTGTGCTTGGTAACAGCTGAGACGAAGAATCTACTTTAGGCATTTTAAGCATATTCAAACATTCCTCAGGGAGAGGATAGAGCTTATCCATAGCCCTACCCACTCGTAGTCCTGCCTCAGGGGACTCCCATTCCCGCAGAAGCATCAGCTTGTGCATAGGATGGAATGGAAAAGTACATGGAGGAGCCCTAAGTCCTGCCAGGACTGGGTCCATGTTAGGAGGCATAGCGGCCGTAACCATATCCTCCGGGGGCACCTCGATTCCCAGTTCCTGAAAATGAAGGGAATGAGCAGTTCCAGTTCCTCCCTTTGAAATATGCAAAGTGCCCGCGGATCGTCCCCCTCAAGGGGGGGGGGGGGGGGTTGGAAGCAGAGGATCCACATCCGGGTCCAGATCAGGAACAGACAGCAGTTGAGGGGGATCCGGAGGCGGTTGGACCCCGGGGACCACCCTTACTCTAATGGAGCCCTGCCCGTCCAGTTCCTTTGGAGGTTGTGGAGAAGAAATCCACGGGTTCTTGGGGGAGGGGGGCCTAGAGGGGGATCCTCCTCCTCCTGTAGACTAGCCAGATAAGATTTGTGCATAAGGAGCACAAACTCTGTGGAAAAAAGAGTCTTTGGTTTCCCGGGGGGAGGGGGGATCATCCACCCCCTCAGGGGAATGAGGGGGGCTCAAATCGGGTGGAGAAACTACAAAATAGGGCTCACCTTCTTCCTGCAGCCCCGTTTCAGCATTGGAGACTGATTCCAAAAAGGCCGCCGTTCCCGTGATTTTTCGGGTTGGGAACGGCCTGGCCACGCGTTGTGCAGCTCGTCCCCAGGGTGCCATAGTCAGGGGTGCCAAGGAAGGGCCTTCCCCAGCCAGCAGGTACCCGGAGCAAAGACCTGCGTGGGAAAGCCTTGTGACAGACTCCCCACAGGCACTAAAAATGCAGGATCGCGGCATCAGAACTTAGAAAAAAAATTCACTGTGAGGAGAAAAAAAAACAGCTGAGCTGTGCTGGTCAGCAGCAGAGGCAGAGAATGAACCTGCACACTGCGGCAGCTGTCCATGGTTCTCAAAGAAAAATAAACAGGGCTCAGTTAAAAAAATGTTCCTCTTTTTTTGTTTTGTTTTGTTTTTTTAACACAGAAGTGCATAGGAACTTTAAAATTCTTGGCCTTAAGTGGACAGCTTGCCAAGGGGGATTGACTGGACCACCAGTATCACCCCAGGTGGTCACCGGGAATGGGAGCCTAGGCTGAAGATTTCAAGGGGCAAAGCTCCCCTAGGCCCCCAGCAGAGCGAGGAGACAAGACTGTCTCCTGGAAAGTTAAATAGAAAACTTTCAAAGTAAGTCTTGACTTTTTTTTTTTTATATATAGACAATAGCTAATATTTGCTTGATCCTTTAAGAAATATTATGAAAAATCCTCTCAAGGACAAAATAAGGAGTTAAGAAGGGGAACCGCAGGTTCAGCTGCCTGCATCTGCTGGAGACAGACAAATAATGAAGGGATGCAGGGTAGGCTCTGTCCTGATATAGGATACCCTTTCAGTTTTGGTCTGGCTCCATCTGCTGGACAGGAGGCTTAACCCTCGGTCTGGATTGATCTGGGTACATACAGGGAATCACAGCTGACAAATCTTTGACCACTCTTCAAGTTTTCTTAAATCACTTTTCATGCTCTCTACTTCTTCAGGCATGTCCACTCTGTTGCAGATCTTAGTTTCATCCACAAAAAGGCAAAAACCTTTCCTTCTAACCCCTCTACAATGTTGCTCACGAAAATACTGAACAGAACTGGTCCCAAAACTGATCCTTGAGGCACTCTACTTGTCATTGTTTACTCATCAGAGAATGTTCATTTACCATTACACATTGTTCCTGTCAGGCAACCAGTTGGTAATCTACTCTATCACCTTGGCACCCACACCCAAGCTTCTCGTTTTATTCATGAGTCAATGAGGGACCGTATTGAAAGCTTTGCTGAAATCTAAGTAAATCACATTGAGTGCTCTTCCTTGATCCAATTTTCTAGTCGCCCAATCAAAAAAGTCAATCAGATTTGTCTGACAGGACCTTCCCCTGGTGAATCCATGCTGCCTCAGGTCCAGCAATACACTAGATTTTAAACAGTTCACTATTCTTTCCTTCAACAGAGTCTCCATTAATTTCCCCACCATTGAGTTAGGCTGACCGGCCTTTAGTTTCTAGCCTCCTCTCTGCTACCACTCTTGTGAAGCAGGACCACAACTGATGTTCTCCAGTCATGCGGCACCACTCCAGTTTCCAGGGATCTATTGAACAGATCTTTTAGAAGACCCACCAGCACATTTCTGAGCAACCTTAGTTTTCTAGGATATACCTCATCTGGCCCCCATGGCCTTATCCACTTTCAGGTTTCCTAGCTCTTCCCATACATTCTCTTTTGTAAATGGAGTTGCATCTAAGCCACTCCCATCCCTGGTCTTGTCAATAGCAATGGTCCTTCTCCAGTGTCTCTTTAGTGAACACTGAACTGAAGTATTTGTTTAATATTTCTGCTATTTCTTTGTCTTTCTCCACACATTGCTCCTTGTCACCTTTCAAATTTACTATACTCGGGCCTTCCTCTTTTCTCTAATATATCTGAAAAATGTTTTATCATCTCGCTTTACTTCTTTGGAAAGCCTTTCTTTGTTGCAGAATGCGCCCTCAGGCCCGGTTAGGAGCGCAGAGGCGCGGTCCCATCTAAGGTAGGATGTGAGCCCTTGGGTCATGGCACGGCTCAGGGAGGAGCCCCAAGACACACTGCGAGAGGTGAGCCAGTACAAGCACGGGTGGAGCAGGAGCAAGGCTGGACTGAAGACAAGGCAAGGATTATCCGGGACAGGAACAAGGCATGCTCAGACCTCCACTGTATCTACACGCACTAATGAGACCCAGCAACGCAATGCTGGTCTTGAGTGTAGCCCTCCGGTCACTCGAAAACCCTTTTGGACCCGCCGCTTGGGAACGCCGAGTGTGTGAGGCCAGACAGAGGCTGAGGGCAAGAACATGAAGACACAGAGAAGGCTCAGGATACTCGGAGGATTCAGACGAAGACTTAGTTACTCAGGAGACTCGGACGAAGACTTGGGTACTCGGACTAGGATTCAGGAAACTCATAAAACTCGGACAAGGATTCAGATTGCTCGGAAGTTTCAGGCAAGGATTCAGGAGTCAGGCGAAAGTACTGGGTGAGAACTGCATCGCAGTGCGCCCTACACAGCTGTCATTTGCTGGTCGCGGACCACGCTGAACGCGAAGCAGACTCCAGGCAAAGACGTGGAACTTGAGACTGGAACATGACGAAGATTCAGTAGAGGCCTGCACTGGGGCGCGCCCTACACAGCCGCCTGTAGCTGGCCGTAGACCATGCTGGAGCGGAGCAGGTTCTGGCAGAGTCATATGCACAGACGGTAGCAGGCACAAGAGAACTCCATAGACCGGGACAAGATTCAAGACTCAGGATACTCAGAAGCAAGGCATTAAAAACAGAAGTCTCCCGGAGGCTTGCGCTGCAGATGAGAAGAAGGCCTTGTACCAAAGGCACCCGACACAGCCTTCCCGTGGGCTGGTCATGGACCACGACATGGCACGCCAAGAGAGGTGGACAAACGAGGGACCTGGGAACTGGACAAAGAGCTGAAGAAGAGATGGATGAAGTCAAGACAGGAACATCAGACATCAGGAACATGGAACCTCAGGACCCGGACATCAGGACACGGAACATCTGGAACAGAAGACAGGCGATGAGGGAGCTCCGATGAGGGACAAGACCAGGAATAACAAGGAGACGAAGTTCAGGAACACGAAGAACATGGAATGAAGATCCATCAAGGCATGGGAAGACCACGGGAGAAGACCATGGGAGAAGACTGATACATCACGCATTTCCAGCATAGCTCCCTGCTTCAACAGCAGGGGAGAAGAAAAACAACCAATAAGGACTGTATAACATAATCTGGGTAAAACAAATAAGCATGGGTGTAGCTTGCTTATTGCGGCGGTTACTACCCCTACTACCCCTAACTAATCAAGCTAGATATTTCAATGGTGGGGGTGGAAGGGAAATAGAACCAAGAGCTAAGAGAAACAGATAAGTATGAGAGAAAAAAACGTGTGAAGCTTGCTGGGCAGACTGGATGGGCCGTTTGGTCTTCTTCTGCCGTCATTTCTATGTTTCTATGGATCGGAAGATAGATCACAGACACTGTGCAAACCCGATCCGAAGGTCCTGAGGAACAGCAGCAAGGCCCTTTTATAGGGCTGAAGCAGGAACATGCTGATTATGTCACTCCAAAGGGCCGCAGGGCTTTTCCCGCCGCTGCCCTTTAAATACTGGAGAGCGGCGCACGCCTGTGCCTATGGTGAGGCCAGGAAGAAGCAAAATAGAAGACTGCATCGGCGGCATACCTACCGCGTGGGAGGCCAGGTGAATGGTGGCCTCCCCACTGCTCAGAAGAGGAAGACAGGCAGGCACCAGCAGGGACAGCCTCCCTGCCGCTTGAGGACCCCCGGCAGCGGCTCCAGCCGCGAAGAGGAAGGATCGGCGGCGGCGATCCCCTGCCACACGAGGGAATCAGTGGCAGCAGTCCGGGTAGCGGCGCTGGGCCGTGGAACAGCGGGGTGCACCGGCAGTGGGCCGGCCAGAGAGAAGGTATGGGGACTGCCCGCAGCTATCACGGGCAGAATCCTAACATTCTTCTGCTTGACCTTTTGCTTTCTTGCTTACTTTCTTTGTCTCCCTCAGTTTCACCAGGTATTCTTTCATGTGTTCCTCATTTTGGGATCCTTTGTACTTCTTGAATGCTGTTCTATTTGCCTTTATTTTTTCAGCCATCTCCTTTGAGAACCAGATCAGTTTCTTTTTTGTTTACTTTTCTAACAGATTTGTTGCCTTTGAAATAGCTCCTTTTAATTTGGCACACTGTTGTCCTACTTCCATTTTCTCCCAGTTTTTCAGTTCTTCCTCTAGGTAAGACCCTGTTTTGATAAAGTCCGTATTTTTTAAATTCAACACTTGGATACTCATGTGACCCCTCTGTATCCTATTTGCAATATCAAACCATATTGTCTGATGATCACTGATGCCCAGGTGGGTACCTACCCAGACAGATACATTATCCCCATTTATGAGCACTAGGTCGAGTATCTCACCCTCCCTCCTGGGTTCCATTGCCATTTGTTTGAGCAAAACCCCTTGAAGGGCATCCACTATCTCTCTATTTCTTGCAAATTCAGTAGAAGGGACACTCTAATCCATATCCAACAGATTAAAAGCTCCAACAAGCAGCACTTCTTCTTTTGCACCTTCTTCATGTTTTCGACTAGATTTCTGTCCAGTTTTTCTGTTTGAGTTGGAGGTCTGTAGACCACACTAGTGTAAAAAGAATCGCTATCTTCTTTTTTTAGGATAGCCCATAATGCTTCGTCCCTACTCTATATACTTTGCATTTCAGTTGCTTGGATATAGTTTTTGACATAAAAAGCTACTCTCCCTCTTTTTTGTTCTCTCTGTCCTTCTTTAACAAGCTATAGCCTGGGATGGCCATATCCCAATCATAAGACTCAGTGAACCATGTGTCTGTAACTGCAAATCATCTTAACGTCTGCCTCCACCATTAGGGCCTGCAAGTCTGGAATTTTATTGCCCAGACTATGAGCATTTGTGGGCATTGCTTTCCACATTTTCTCCCTTGTGATGCAGCTCTTCCTACTCATCTTTTTCTGCTAGTTTGAGCCGATTACATTTTTCTCCTCCTACTTGTATTAAATGGGGATGACATGCCAATTTCACCTGCCGCTATGCCCACCTTCTAGTTTAAATGCCTGATAATGTATGATCTGAGTTTCTTATTTAGCATCCTCTTTCCTACCACCGACAAATGTAGGCCATCCTTACCACATAGCCTTTTACTGATCCATGCATAGCTCCAGACTCCAATGTATCCTGGTTTTGAGCCAGGAATTGAAATTAATGAAAACTAAGAAATGTGAGCACATAACCCCCATTCTGAAAACCATACACTGGCTCCCAACTCACTATTGCACTAAATTAAAAATTTCTTGTCCTAGCCTATAAAACACTCAAATATATCTCACAAATCTACCTGGTAAGAACAATGATCCCCTGTACACTTGCCTGTCATCTTCACTCACAAACTCAAGCATGTCTAATGGTACCATCACCCAAAACTACGAGCCTCACCGGAATTAGGAAGAAAATCTTTCACAAGCTCAGTCCTGATACTATGGAACTTCCTACCACTCCACAAACATGGTCCAGATCTTTAATCCTTCATCATGCTCTGAGTGTGGAGATTTGCACAGTTTTATAAAAAGAACATATATTGAAGAATATTATATGAGTGTGAATACTATGAATTTTTTATGATGTGGTTGTAGAATATATATATATATATATATTCTATATGTGGTTGTAGAATATATATATATATATATATTCTACAACCACATTATATACATATATAAGTAAAAGGGAAAAACTAAACAGCTTCAATAGGTTAAGTTGATGATATTGTATAAAAATGATGTATTTCCTAAGATGTTGATTGTGGATACTATTGTCAATACAAAGGTTAAAAGGATCTAAACAAAAGAGATAGCTGAACAGTTGTAATAGGATGAATTAATGATATTGCAATTGAAATGTGAAAATTGTACATGCTCTATGATATTATTATGGAAATAAAGGTAAAAAGGGTTTACTGATGCTCTACCAGGCCAGGGATAAATCAGTGTGAATGGCATCTTGAGGAATTTGTTTTTAGTGGGGAGAAATTGTTTTAGCTATAGTTTGAGTGTCATAAATGTAATGTGGAGTGTAAATTGCTAAAGTTAGTTTTGGGAAAAAAATATTTAATATGTAAAAATGTAAATAAAAATTCAAAACTCTTTTCTAATGAAAAAAAGTAATATCTCTAACAGTTAGTTGCATATTATACCATTTGTAATATAGGAATTCTTTGGGCCAGATTTTTAAACCTAGGCGAGGGCGTAGATTTGTGCGCGCAACCCGGCGCACACAAATCTATGCCTGATTTTATAACATGCGCGCGCAGCCACGCACATGTTATAAAATCCGGGGTCGGCGTGCGCAAGAGGGTGCACACTTGTGCACCTTGCGCGCGCCGAGCCACGCAGCCTTCCTCCATTCCCTCCCCCCCACCTTCCCCTCCCTTCCCCTACCTAACCCGCCTCCCAGCCCTACCTAAAACCCCCTTACCGTTATCTGCTAAGTTGCGCCTGCCTCCAAGCAGGCGTAGGTTACGCATGCCGGCCCACGATCCTGGGCACAGCGGCAAATGGCCGCTGTGCCTGGATGCTCCGGCCCTGCCCCACCCCACCCACTCCCCACCCCCTTTTTCAAGCCCCGGAACATACGCGCATCACGGGGCTTGCGCGCGGCGCCAAGCCTATGCAAAATAGGCTCAGTGCGCGCAGGAGGGTGCCATACTGCTGCTGCAGCATCAAAAAAGCTAACAGAATGTTAGGAATTATTAGGAAGGGAATGGTTAATAGAACAGAAAATGTCATAATGCCTCTGTACTGCTCCATGGTGAGACCGCACCTTGAATACTGTGTACAATTCTGGTCACCGCATCTCAAAAAAGATATAGTTGCGATAGAGATGGTACAGAGAAGGTTCAACCAAAATGATAAAGGGGATGGAACAGCTCCCCTATGAGGAAAGGCTGAAGAGGTAAGGGCTGTCCAGCTTGGAGAAGAGACGGCTGAGGGGGGATATGATAGCGGTCTTTAAGATCATGAGAGGTCTTGAATGAGTAGATGTGACTCAGTTATTTACACTTTCGAATAATAGAAGGACTAGGGGGCATTCCATGAAGTTAGCAAGTAGCACATTTAAGACTAACTGGAGAAAATTCTTTTTCACTCAACGCACAATAAAGCTCTGCAATTTGTTGCCAGAGGATGTGGTTAGAGCAGTTAGTGTAACTGGGTTCAAAAAAGGTTTGGATAAGTTCTTGGAGGAGAAGTCCATTAACGACTATTAATCAAGTTTACTGAGGGAATAGCCACTGCTATTAATTGCATCAGTAGCATGGGATCTTCTTAGTGTTTGGGTAATTGCCAGGTTCTTGTGGCCTGGTTTGGCCTCTGTTGGAAACAGGATGTTGGGCTTGATGGACCCTTGGTCTGACCCAGCATGGCAATTTCTTATGTTATTAAAAGGGTTACGCGCGTATATTACGCGCGTAACCCTTTCAAATTCCGCCCCTTTGTGTAATATATATATATGCCCTTTTTCTCTATGTAGTTAGCAACAGGATAATACATAGATGATTTTCTATTTGTGGGCAGGGCAGAGTTGTCAGATTGTGCTGGAATGCTGAGCACATTCAGGCAGGTGATCAGTAACTATGGTATTCCCTGACAGAGGAGAAAACAGAGGCTTCATCAACAAAACTAACATTCTTAGGCATCGAGTTAGATTCAGTGAGTATGGTATCTAAGCTTCCTGTAGAAAAAGAATCTGTAAGATGCAAGAAGCACTGTGCTAATCAATCGGTGTAAATTAAGTCATCTTAATCAGCTCCAATCCTTTATGTGGCTGTTAAATTTTCCCTGCAGAGTCATCCCTATAGGGCTGGTGTTCCATAGGAGGCTGGCCTTTGCATTAGGACAAAGCACCATTTTGTCAAGCTGAATGAGGCGATGAAAGAAGATCTAAAGGTATGGCACCTAGTCCTCCGTAGCTTTAATGGGGTCACATTATGGCAGACGCACAAGGTCTGTAATGTGGATCTCAAGCTCTTCTCCAGCGTATCTGGTGGTGGTGGATTTGGACTCCATTTCAGGAGCCATTGGTGTGCAGAGGAATGAGCAGAAGCAGTCAGGTATCACCAAGAAAAAAGTGCAGTCATGAATTTGGTGTGCAAAAATCCAAAGGGGGGATGCTGATGTGCACAAATCAGGAGAAAAACCTTGGGGTAATAGTGCCCAATGATCTCAAGGTAACGAAGCAGTGTGACAAGTCAGTGGCTGGAGCCAGAGGAATGCAATGCTGCACAGAGAGGAATATCCAGTAGAAAAATGGAGGTGATAATGCCTCTGTACAGGTCAGTGATTAGGCCTCATTCAGAATACTGTGTTCAATTCTGGAGGCCATATGTCAAAAAAGGATAGAGATGAGGTGGAGGTGGTGCCAGAGAAAGGCAACCAAAATGGTGTGAGGAGAGAGTGAGAGTTGAGACAGGGGAATATTATATACACATTTAATTATTTGAACACTATTAAAGCACAAATAAACCTTGTCCAATAGAACTAACAGTCACAGCTTGAAGCTACATGTAGGTAGATTCAGGAAAAACCTCATAAGATTTTTTTTTTTTTTGAGAGGATGGGTGCATGCATGGAATGCTTTCTTGTAGGTGGTGGAGACAAAGATGTTAATAGAATTTTAAAAAGTATAGGATCAACACAAAAGATCCCTTATGGGTAAGAAGATAGAAACAACACACTGCAGTAAACCTGCATGGAGCTGAGGTTCAACCAAAACCGCACTGAAATTATTATATTGTGCTTCCAAGAAAGGCAAGTTGTAACCTGCACAGATTGGCAGTTACAACCCTAAAAACCTTCCTGGGCAGATTGGATGGACCATTTTGGTCTTTTTCTGCTATCTGCTACTATAGCTTTTCAAGAGCTTTTTCCCCATAGTAGTCACCCTGGAAATTTGGGTGCGAAGCTGATGAACAAGAGGGTGCTTTTCCAATCTGATAATGCTGCATTCATCGCAGCCAACAACAGTCAAACAATAAAATGCCTCTTTTTAGCCCAGCTGATGCACTAGATCTTGCTGATTATTCTTCCAGCCAGAGGTCTTGGCATCGAATGTATCAATGCCGGCATCGATGGACCTGGCCTTGGCATCGAGAAATCGAGGTCAGGTATCAGTACCAGACGCGAAGGCATCGGGGATTTCACCGGCGGCCTTGGTGTGGCCACTCCCGAAGGCCCCGGAACGGGCTCCAGCCTCGAAGGATCCTCTTCTCCAGATGAAAGTATGATGGGCGTCGAGGGGCCATGGGTATCAGTGATTTTCTCGGTGCCCCTGGCAAGGCACCAATAAGCAAATCTAGCTTGTCCAGGAGAGGAAGCAGCACCGGTGGCATCGGTGCCGGCACAGGCACCATTGCTGGCGTCGGTGGTCCCGGGAAGCCTTGTACAGCCTGGACCACAGCCTCTTGCACCATCCGATGCAATTCCTCTCGGAGCACTGGGGTGGTGAGCCCCAGGTCCAGAGTGGGAGGCATGACGGGCAACACCGGTAGGTCCACTGGTCCCAGTGGAGTCTTGGTAGCCGTGCCAACCGAAGGCGAGGGTTAGCCTTGGTGCATACGGCTTCGAGGGCACGGGACGCTCCTCGGCCCGGGTCTTCTTCGTTGGTGGTTCACTCGATGGTGCCACCGACGCTGCAGAAGTGGAAGGCACCGGTCTCCGATGCTTGTGTCTGTGCTTCTCCCGGTGTTCCGCTTTACCTGACTCCGGCATCGATGAAAGACGCCGAAGACTGAGACACCGATCGGGAGTCTTCAGCCTCGGATCGACGTCGATGCTTTGCCGGGGATTGAGTCGATGGCACCTGTGGAGACGGCCACTGAAATAACAGCGCCATTTTCTCTAATCGTGCCCTATGGCCTTTCGGGGTCATTTGGGCACAATCAGTACATGTCTCCACGTCGTGCGACAGTCTGAGATATAAGACACAGACCAGATGAGGGTCTGTGATTGACATAGTTCTCGGACAGTCAGGGCATCGACGAAAACCCGTCGCCATCATGGCCGTCGAAAAATTTAGGCCGGTCGCGGTCGGTGCCGACAAGGCCCACAGAGGTCCCCACCGGGAACCGACCAAAAAACGGGGTAAACTTACAGTACGACTCGGCGCTCGACGGCGAAGAGAAACCCCTAGGGGGTATAAACCTTTGCAAGTTTTAAAGAAAATTTCCTGAGGAAAAATTCCAGTCAGGAACTGTGAAGAGCTCCAAAAATCTGCATGGCTATAGCTGTGCGGAAAAAAAAGACTGAAGGGAGACCCCTGCTGGATGCAGGGTTAGTGCCATGCTGGGCATGCCCAGTAGGTGCCAGTCAAAGTTCTAGAAACTTTGACAAAAGTATTCCGTGATTGGCTCCATCTTCATGATGTCACCCATATGTGAGGACTACCATCCTGCTTGTCCTGTGAGAAAAGTTTTCCGTGACAGGGCTCCGTCCAGTGACGTCACCCACATGTGAGGACTACCATCCTGCTTGTCCTGGGAGAACAGGTAAACTGTAGAATGTAACAATTTCTTATTACCTCCTGGACCCATTGGTCCACCATAATTTGGGTCCATCTCTGAAATAACAGAGACAACGGTCACCTAACCTGAGACAGGATTCTCAAACACTCATTGTGTTGCTCTGGAGGAGCCAGAGTCTGCCTTACTGCCCTTATCTCCTTTCATAGATGAAAAGGAAGATGTCTATGTGGTGGAACCTTAGCTCAATCCTCTGGGAGACACAGGACGTTAGAGTTGTCCCATGCCTTTGTCAACCTCTCCAGCTCTTCACCCAACAAGAGATGACCCTGAAAGGGCTGCCTAGCCAAATTAGTCACAGAAATAGAGACTGCTGATCATAAGCACCTCCAGAGAATCAGCTGAACCACTATCATGGATGCTACCTTGGCACACAGTCCCTGGCTCCAATGATGGAAAATACTGCATTCTGCGTCAGACTGATTTCAGATCTGCCATAACAGAGCCACACCTTGCGGTTGGAAAACCATGCACACAGCCCTAAGGCCTGTTTTTTTTTTCGACATTAAATGCCACCAAAGAGTCCATCCTAGGAAAATGAAATTCATCATTCTCCTGTGGATCCAAGAAAGTCCTTCACAAACTTAATCGAGTCTACCAGGAACAAGGGAGGTTCTGCCACCTGCTAGCAGACCTAAATAAGCACATAATGGCTAAAAATTAAAGAGGTTAAGCCTTTTCCATGGAGGATACCATGGTAGCAAAATTCACCCCTTACTGGGAACATCTATTCCCACTTCTGGAAATCTACTAAAAAAAAAAAAAAAAAAGCCAGAAAAGCCTGAGAAAATTGTCAGGGATGTAGTTGACACAGAACTAAGGACTGTATGTTATGAGGTGGTATTCAGTACAGACAGGCACATCAGGGACTGCTATTATTGACCCTTTCAGCAATTGAAAGAGCTGTGATAAAGACATCTGTGTTGCTGGAGATTCTCTACTGCATTCTTCCGCAACACTGAAATAATGCAGGGACTGGGAAAGCAAAAGGCCAGCTCTCTTCTGAGAAGACACATCAGACTCATTCTCAGGAGGGCACTCTCCCTCCTCTGGGCCCTCTTCACTGATCCCTGGCCTCAGTCTTAAGGACTTCAAGTGAATCCCCTGAAAATACCTGTGCTGCTGAATTTAGCCATTGCTACCCTGGGTTCCAATTGAGGGAAATGAAACTGGGAAATTGCAGGGAGTTCCTAAAATTATACCCCGCCCATTTAAAAATACTTGTAGATCTTTGGAAAAAAAATACCCTTTGAAATACAGTGTAGAAAGAGAAGGAATATCTTTCTCAGAGGGATCCTACACTACTGTTGCTGCTGCTGCAGTAGCCTAAGAGAGACTGTGGGATTCAAAACCTGTTCCTCAGGATCAAGGAATGGAAGAAAGAAAACCCCAGTTCTGTGGCAGCAGTGATGGCCAAGAAACAACTATGGAAACCAAAAAAACAGCCCCTCAAGGACTATGGGAAAAGGACCAAAATGCCCCAGCGCTGCAGGAGCCATAGTGGCTACAAAACAACTGCGGAATCCACAACATGCCCTTCAGGGCTAAGGGATAGAAGGCCATTGAAGAAGAGTCTTTGAAACTGAAAACTCCTTTTCTCCTCCATTCTGACCCATATATTACCCTAGGCTCCATTCAAACCCAGGGGTTTTAAGAATCAGAGGCAGGCCCTGCAACTGCACCCTGCCCCTATAAAAGCTTGCAGATTCTGACAATTTCCTGCATAACTGTCACCCAGGGCCAGGAAGAAGCATCCAGGATGGAATGAGGATGCCCTATTGTAACAGCAGCCACTGTAGATGTGGAAGCCATCACAAAATCATTCCTTTCTATGCTCAGGCAAACTGATGGCTTTAGGAACCACTGCAATATTTAAAAAATGCTTCTTTGAGCTCAAAGCAGGAGATCCATATCCCCCATCAGTGCTCTGCTGCAATAAAATGGACAGTGGAGCCCCCTCTGAAACCTAGACTCTGATGTTAAAGTGTCACCTGAATGCGGTCTCAGTCAATAATCACCTCGCAGACACTTCTCGCAATGGCGATGTTACACGTGCCGTCTGCGGCAGACCCGCGGCATGGTCCCCTCACCTCTCTTCAGTAACTCTAGCGCCTGGTCCCTCGTCCCTGGCGGCGGTGGGCCATCGGCTCCTTCCTAGGACCACCCCTAGTACCTGCTGCTCATCTACAGGCCCTGGTGTCTCCAGTCCAGCTACCACCGCTACTGTTCCACGCCAGGCCTCTCCGCGTGGCCCGCGGAGACACGCTGCTACTCGGCGCCGCGCCCCACCCTAGGCGTGTGCGCATCACTGAACCTTAAGTAGGGCCAGCGCGGGAACCAAGCCGTGGCCCCGGATGATGACTTCAGCACAACACTGGTACTTAAGCCCAGGCTCCTCTCCCTAGTTTTGCCTTTGCAATAGGTCTCCTCGCTAGTCGAGTACTCGTTGCCTCCTGAGAGTTTCATCTCGTTCCTGTGTACCTGTTCCTCGTTGACCCTGGTTCCTGATTCCTTCGCTCCTATGTTCCTGCTCTTCATCCTTCCTAGGATTGCCTACACGGTCTTTGACTCTGCTTTGCCTGACCACGCCATTGACTCTCTCCAGACCCAGACCTCTGCATTGCCTGACTATCTCCGTGATCAGACTTCAGCCTTGCTTGCCACTACTTCAAGATTCCCGCCAGGCCTAACTCAAGCTTGTTCTACGACGCCTCTTCAGCCTACATCCTGGACTTGGCCTATTCAGGCTTCGGCCTGCTTTTGCTTGGGTGCCCCTGTCTGACTTTGTTCCTTTGGTGTCCGAGTCTCCAGGACACTACCTCGTCCAGTACTAGACTATCATCTCTCTCCTGCTGTCTCTGGGCTGACCTCGATCTCTCCATCGACGACGACATATGGAGACCCACCTAAGTCCAGCCGGCCCCGGCACCCAAAGGCTCAACCCGTGGGGAACGAGGGCTGGTATTGGTGAAGTGCCAGCTGGCCTCCGTCCATCAGGTCACTCCACCTGCTGACAGTAGGGACAGGTCAACCCCACCTCGGCCCAAGGGTCCACCTCCAGCGCCACAGGTTAAAAAGGCCATGGACTCGGCAAAGCCGCTTACCCTCCAGGCCATCCCTGGCCTGGCATCCAAAGTAAAAGAACAGCAGCAGTTTCTTGAGGCACTGGCCTCCTCCATTGAGTGTCTCCACGCCTGGCTTGATGCCCTAACCAGCAACCTGGTTCTAGTAATGGCTTCCTCTCATCAACAGCCATTCTCCTTCCACTCCTAGAGCCTTGTTGGCCCTACCAGCTCCACCGCGTTTCAATGGTGAGGCCAAGCTCTGCAGAGGGTTTATCAACCAATGCTATATACAGTTTGCTTTGCAGCCGTCCGTCTTCCAAGATGAATTAATCAAGGTCACCTTTATCTTGTCTCGTCTTGAAGGGAACGCGCTGACCTGGGCCTCTCCCTTGTGGGAGCGATCGGACTCCATCCTGAGGGAACTGTCTCGGTTTGTGGCTATGTTTCGACAGACCTTTGATGATCCTGGGCGGCATGCCATGGTAAGCACTAGTTTGTTGCATCTTCGTCAAGGTCAAAGAAGTCTATTTTACTACACTATTGAATTTTGGACTTTGGCTTCAGAACTCGCTTGGCAGGAAGACTGCCTACGAGCTATCTACCTGGATGGACTATCCCCGCAGCTGAAGGATGAGGTGGCTGCACGAGAGCTCCCTTCTTCTCTTGAGGACCTTATAGACTTGACAGGCCGAATTGATCATCGTCTCCAAGAGTGTCACCGGGAGAATCGGATGCCCAAGAAACCCTCTTGGGTTCATTCATGTTCGCCACCCACCACCAGCCCTGCGTCCGGTAGGGTTCCTACTGTGGCTAAGATGGAAGAGCTCATGCAGTTGGGTCATAGGCGGCTGTCCCCGGAACAGCGCCTCCGGCGGAGACAAACAGGTCTGTCTCTGTATTGCGGAGCACCTGGCCACCATCTACAGGTCTATCCAGTCCATCCGGGAAACTTCCCGGCCTAAGTTCAGTTGGGATCCTGAATTTGGGCGCAACGTCACCGACCCCTCAGTTATCTGTACCGGTCACCCTGATCTGGGACTCCGGGTCTTTTCCAGTCCTTGCTCTGGTGGATTCTGGAGCAGGAGGTAATTTTATTCTCAAAGATCTATATCACCTATTGGGTATAAAAACCCATCCATTGGAAACCTCCTTGTGTATTGCTTCTAATCTATGGAGAACTGCTACCCGGCCAAATATTCCTGACCACAGAGCCTGTTCAACTTTTCCCTGGCGCCCTCCACACAGAAGAAATTGAATTACTAGTACTGGAGAAATTCATTCATCCGATAGTCTTAGGACTACCCTGGCTCCAACGTCATTCCCCTCAATTCGATTGGGGGTCTCTCCAGTTGATGGAATGGGGTTCCACCTGCCATCAGTCTTGTCTATGTAAAGTGGTGCCGCCACCTCTTCAGGTATACCCGCTCCTTATGCGGATTTTGAAGATGTATTTTCTAAGCAAAAAGCAGACTTGCTTCCACCTCTTCAGAGGTTTGATTGTCCCATAGAACTCCTACCTGGGACCATGCCTCCCCGAGGGTGCACTTATCCTCTGTCTCTTCCCGAGACGAAGGCCATGACTGAATACATTCAAGAAAACCTTGCAAAGGGGTTCATCCGTCCCTCTACATCTCCTGCTGGTGCAGGATTCTTTCATGACCTGCTTCAAACCTGCTTCATTTTTTTGAAGGGGTTAATAAACATGTGGATAAAGGTGAACCGGTAGATGTAGTGTATTTGGATTTTCAGAAGGCGTTTGACAAAGTCCCTCATGAGAGGCTTCTACGAAAACTAAAAAGTCATGGGATTGGAGGTGATGTCCTTTCGTGGATTACAAACTGGTTAAAAGACAGGAAACAGAGAGCAGGACTAAATGGTCAATTTTCTCAGTGGAAAAGGGTAAACAGTGGAGTGCCTCTGGGATCTGTACTTGGACCAGTGCTTTTCAATATATATATAAATGATCTGAAAAGGAATACGATGAGTGACGTTATCAAATTTGCGGATGATACAAAATTATTCAGAGTAGTTAAATCACAAGCAGACTGTGATACATTACAGGAGGACCTTGCAAGACTGGAAGATTGGGCATCCAAATGGCAGATGAAATTTAATGTGGACAAGTGCAAGGTGTTGCATATAGGGAAAAATAACCCTTGCTTTAGTTACACGATGTTAGGTTCCATATTAGGAGCTATCACCCAAGAAAGAGATCTAGGCGTCATAGTAGATAATACATTGAAATCGTCGGCTCAGTGTGCTGCAGCAGTCAAAAAAGCAAATAGAATGTTAGGAATTATTAGGAAGGAAATGGTTAATAAAACGGAAAATGCCATAATGCCTCTATATAGCTCCATGGTGAGACCACACCTTGAATACTGTGTACAGTTCTGGTTGCCGTATCTCAAAAAAGATATAGTTGCAATGGAGAAGGTACAGAGAAGGGCAACCAAAATGATAAAGGGGATGGAACAGCTCCCCTATGAGGAAAGGCTGAAGAGGTTGGGGCTTTTCAGCTTGGAGAAGAGACGGCTGAGGGGGGATATGATAGAGGTCTTTAAGATCATGAGACGTCTTGAACGAGTAGATATGACTCGGTTATTTACTCTTTCGAATAATAGAAGGACTAGGGGGCATTCCTTGAAGTTAGCAAGTAGCACATTTAAGACTAATTGGAGAAAATTCTTTTTCACTCAACGCACAATAAAGCTCTGGAATTTGTTGCCAGAGGATGTGGTTAGTGCAGTTAGTGTAGCTGGGTTCAAAAAAGGTTTGGATAAGTTCTTGGAAGAGAAGTCCATTAACTGCTATTGATCAAGTTTACTTAGGGAATAGCCACTGCTATTGATTGCATCAGTAGCATGGGATCTTCTTGGTGTTCTTGTGGCCTGGTTTGGCCTCTGTTAGAAACAGGATGCTGGGCTTGATGGACCTTTGGTCTGACCCAGCATGGCAATTTCTTATGACCAAGAAGGATGGGTCTCTCAGGCCGTGTGTCGACTACCGCGGCCTGAACTTGATTACCTGCAAAGACAAGTATGCTCTGCCTCTGATCTCGGAACTATTTGATCGTCTGCATGGGACATCCATATTCACCAAGTTGGACTTACGCAGGGCACACAACCTGGTGCAAATTCGCCCTGATGATATCTGGAAAACAGCTTTCAACTCTAGAGACTGGCATTACGAATATCTGGTGATGCCCTTCGGCCTCTGTAACGCGCCCCCAGTATTCCAACGAATGATGAACGAAATTTTCAAAGATCTACTGTATACCAAGGTCGTGGCATACCTTGATGACATCCTTGTCATTTCTAGAAACCTGTCTACGCACCACACTGACGTTCGTATCATCCTTCAACGCCTCTGAGAGAATCATTTATTCGCAAAATTGGATAAGCGTTTGTTTGAGAAATCCAGTCTGCCTTTCCTCGGATACATCATTTCGCAACAAGGATTTTCTATGGATCCCGCTAAGCTCAGAGGAATCCAAGATTGGACGCAGCCCATGGTTCTTAAGGCACTATAACAGGATTCTCAAATTATTATCGTCATTTTATTCCACATTATTCAACCTTGGCAGCCCCTCTGACTGCAATGACTCGCAAGGGCCAAGATACTTGAAATTGGTCTCCGGAGGCTATGACAGCCTTTCGTCGCCTCAAAGAAGCCTTTTTAGCTGGTTCCTGTCTCCATCACCCAGACCCAAACCGCCCCTTCCTGGTTGAGGTGGACACCTCCGCTATTGGGGCCGAGGCAGTCTTGAGCCAACGCACCACTTCTGGATCCATAGTTCCATGTTCATTCTACTCTCGCAAGTTCTTATCCGCAGAACAAAATTATAGTATCGGAGATCGCGAGTTGTTCGCCATTAAACTGGCCCTTGAAGAATGGCGCACGTGGTTAGAGGGCGCCCAACACAAGTTTATCGTTTTCACCGATCACAAGAATCTTGAACATTTGAGCCATGCCCAACATCTCAATGCTCGCCAGGCCCGATGGGCATTATTCTTTTCCAGGTCCAACTTTGAACTTTGTTACCGTCCAGCTGAGAAAAATCTCCGAGCAAATGCCTTATCACGCTCTTTTGAGCCAGAAGATACTCCGGAAGAACCTGGTCACATAATAGATCCAGCCTGTATCTGCTTGTCTGCAACTCACCCAGTCCCCACTGGGAAGGCCGTTTTGCCTCGACGACTCCATGAAAGAGTCCTCCGGTGGGCACATGAATCGAAATTTGCTGATCACCCAGGATGAGCGCGAACCTTGGCGTTGCTCCAGTGGTTCTTCTGGTGGCCCACTATGGTCTCATGCTAAAGCGTACGTCGAATCCTGTATCATTTGTGCTCAACAAAAACCCTGGTCGGTCGATCTTGGGGTTTACTGCAGCCACTTCCAGTTCCCGAGGAAATCACCTGTCTACGGATTTCATTGTGGATTTGCCATCATCTAAGGGCCAAACCGTTATATGGGTAACAATAGATCAGTTCTCAAAGAAGGCCCATTTTGTCCCCCTATCGGGCCTACCATCTGCTCCCGAGTTGGCATGCCTGTTCTTTCGCCACATCTTATTTGTAGTTAATATTATTTGTAGTTAATCTTATCATTTATTCATGTTATTTGATGAATTATTGTTGTCTATTTTATATTTAATATTTAATGATGTACGTTCTTGTGTTCAAAACTCTGTTTAATGTTTAATGTAACGCCTTACCAGCGACAGTTTTGTTCTATGGAAGCTGACCTGATTTGAAATTTTTATTGAGAATGTCGGTATATAAAAACCCTAAATAAATAAATAAATCTTCAGATTGCATGGCCTACCCAAGGACATTGTCTCTGATAGAGGTCCACAATGTGTTGCCAGATACTGGCATGCTCTGTCGAAAATTCGGCATTATCAGTCTGACAATAGCCTCCACCCTCATGCCATGGACTAGCTGAACATATGAATCGCTCTTTAAAAGCTTTTCTCCGTGCCTACATAAACGATCGCCAAGAGAATTGGTCTGAACTACTTCCTTGGGCAGAATTTTCCCACAACTCCCATATCTCCACTGCTACAGGTACATCACCATTCTCCATCGTCTATGGGAAGCAACCATGACCAACATTGCCCATACCGTTATCAGTACCTTCCCCTGCTGCGCAGGCTACTGCTGATGTCCTCAAGGCATTATGGTAACAGACGAACCTTCGCTTACGCCAAGCTGCTTCCTGGGCCAAGAGATCTGCTGACAGTCGCCAACGCTCAGCTCCTGAATTCCTTCCTGGCCAGAAAGTCTGGTTAAGCACCCAGTATATCCGGCTCAAGATACCCTCTCAAAGGTTTGCACCAAGGTACATTGGACCTTTCTCGATCACTCGACGCATTGGACCAGTTACTTTTCAGCTTCTGCTGCCACCTACGCTGGGAATCCACAATACGTTGCATGTATCCATTTTAAAGCCAGTGGTTCTGTCCTGGCCTTCACGAAAGGCTCCTGAACCATCTCCTTTGGTGGCTGAGACTGATACTACCTATAATGTACATGAAGTCCTTGACGTCCGCCGTAGGGGCCGCCAGTGGCAATACCTCCGTTCCTGGGAGGGTTATGGCCCTGAAGAAAAAACCTGTGGGAACCAGCATGAAACATCTTAGATAAAAACATCCTCCTGCATTTTCATTGGGCCCATCTGGGCAAACCCAGATCTCCAAGGGGGGATACCCAGATCTCCAAGGGGAGATACTGTTACACGTGCCGTCCATGGCAGACCCGCTGCACGGTCCTCTCACATCTCTTCAATAACTCCAGCACCTGGTCCCAAGTCTCTGGCGGTGGAGGGCCACCGGCTCAGTCCTCGGACCACCCCTGGTGCCTCCGGCTCAGCTACAGACCCTGGTGTCTCCAATCCAGCTACCACCACTACTGTTCCTCGCCGGGCCTCTCCGCGTGGCCCGCGGAGAGATGCTGCTACTCAGCACCGCTACCCTCCCTAGGCGCACGCGCATCACTGAATCTTAAGTAGGGCTCGCGGCGGGAATCGAGCCATGGCCACGAATGATGACATCAGCGCAGCACTGGTACTTAATCCCAGGCTCCGCTCCCTAGTTTTGCCTTTGCAACAGGTCTCCTCGCTGGTCGAGTACTCGTTGCCTCCTGAGAGTTTCGTCTCTTTCCTGTGTTCCTGTTCCTCGTTGACCCTGGTTCCTTCGCTCCTACGTTCCTGCTCTTCACCCTTCCTAAGATTGCCTACATGGACTTTGACTCTGCTTTGCCTGACCATGCCATTGACTCTCTCCAAGCCTGGACCTCTGCCTTGCCTGACCACACCGTTGCCTCTCTCCAGACCCAGACCTCTGCTTTGCCTGACTATGCCGTTGCTTCTCTCCAGACCTGGATTTCTGCTTTGCCTGACTACTCCGTTGCCTCTCTCCAGACCTGGACCTCTGCATTGCCTTCCGTTGCCTCTCTCCAGACCTGGACCTCTGCATTTCCTGACTACTCCGTTGCCTCTCTCCAGACCTGGACCTCTGCATTACCTTATTACTCCGTTGCCTCTCTCCATCCCAGACCTCCGCCTTGTCTGACTACACTTGACTATCTCCATGATCAGACTTCAGCTTTGCTTGCCACTACTTCTAGATTGCCACCAGCCCTGACTCAAGCTTGTTCTACAACGCCTCTTCAGCCTATGTCCTGGACTTGGTCTATTCAGGCTTTGGTCTGCTTTTGCTCGGGCGCCCCGTGTCTGACTTTGTTCCTTTGGCGCCCGAGTCTCTGGGACACTACCTCGTCTAGTACTAGACTGTATCTTCTCTCTACTGCTGTCTCTGGGATGACCTTGATCTCTCCATCGATGATGACATACGGAGGCCCACCTAAGTCCAGCCGGCCCCGGCAACCAAAGGCTCAACCCGCGGGGAATGAGGGCTGGTATTGGTGAAGTGCCAGCTGGCCTCCGTCCATCAGCCCACTTTGCCTGCCAATGGTGGGGACCCACAGGTCCCTACCTATGGGTTGCATCAACCCCACCTCAGCCCAAGAGTCCATTTCCGGCACAACAGGCAATCCTGAGCTTCGCAGCAACATTCTCAATATCTACTATGTTCCTTAGATTAGATGCCGAACAGAGCATGGTTCGTTCTGCATTCTGCTTGTGCCGTCATCATGCTCATTGCTGAACATGTGGTCCCCAACAAATTAATAAAGGGACACCTTAGACAGCACCAAATTGCTGACCAGCACCTGCTATTTTTGCACAATTTCAAAATGGCCACCGTGCCTCTAACTTTCATCTGCAGCCTGGCAAAAAAACAGCATTGCCAGTCTTGGAACCCCCACTAAAGGCTGGAAAGATTTACCTGCATCATTCCATTCTCCCAACAGCATTCAAAGCCACCTTCCAAGGCATTGTGCTAAGACTGCAAGCTCTGCAGAGCACAGGCTTTACATTCCTCCATGCCACCACGCACTCTCAAGTACTGCCCAAACTCAAAAAGAGAGCAGCCCTATTCTCCAGCTGTCATGAACTTCTGGCCTCTATTTAGCCAGGATTCCCCTGTGTGTGTGTGTGTGTGGGGGGGGGGGGGCCTTACTTTACTGTTGCAGCTAGAAATAGGTTTTAAAACTTTAAAGGAGAAATAACAAATATATCCTGAGCACAAGGAAGGAAAGAAGGGGAGGAAGAGAGTGGAAAAATGTTTTAATCAGTCCCCTGGAACTTCCTTGGTCCTGGAGGATGACACACAATTATCTTTGAAAACTCAAGGAGAGTAGAGCAGAAGGAAGGGAGGGAAGAAGGGGGAATAGAGAGAGGGAACCAAGTACTCACTCTGATAGCCCTCTGATCTCCAAGGAGGAACCCTGAAGTTGCTACCTCAGGAGCTGCCAACCACAGACATCCTATTCAGTTTAGGGCAAGAGTCAACGGAGGGAGGGAAAATTCATTTGTCACCTCAAGAGCTGCCTAACTAGGCAGCTTGTCCACAATCTACTGGAGATATAAAATACTGGCAGGTTAGTGTCAGCACAGAAGTATATAAGAAGTGACATCAGTGAGCCTATTGTTCTCTATCTCCATCTGTTGGTTGGCATGCATAACCCACTTGTCCAAACAGGTATGACTGGGAGGAAACTAGGCCTGATTATGATTCCTGAGGACTGGAGTTGGCCACTCCTGACCTATGTAATCTAATGTTAACAATTAATAAAGCTACGGCCAAAAAATGTATTCCATTATATTTACCTCTAGCTTGCTTGTTTATGGTCTGTCATCACTTTCTGGTTGGGGCTGGCACATTCAGGGTAGGGGAGAAAATGCCATCGATGAATGGGTGCTTACGGTTTGCCGGTTAAGATATATATGTGATGTTCAAAACTTTTTTTGAAGATATTGTAATATTTTAGATTTACCTGCTTCTAGATACATGTGTTTCTATGTAAGATATGAAACTGGATTAAAAGGAAGCCTAAAAAATTGAATTGGACAACTCTTGGAATAAGCAAGTGTCAAATGCACATCAGGGCACATCTGTAACTCAGAGTCCATCAGCAGGCTTGATATGCTTGTTTTTAAGGACATTATAAAGTCATACAGGAAGATGTTGTTAAAGGAATAAATGATTCTTCACTGAAAACTGTTTATCTGTTTGAAAGCACACTTTGATTCTATCCAAAGTCCATGCTGGAACAATGAAATTCCAGTATATTCAAAGACAATCTTAAATTGAGAGTGGAATACATTGATAAAACTAGATACAAATACATACTCCACATTTTTCAATAATTGGGAAGGTCTTGATTATAGGGAAACATCTTTCTGTTGACTAACAAGCAGTATTCAAATAGCAGCATGCTAACTTCCTGCTATCAGTGTACTCTAACAAAGCAGAAGTAGGTAAAAATTGCTAAGGAAGCGCACCTTATCCACCGCTGGGCCCTCTCATTGGAATGCTCTTCCTCCAGAACTCTGGCAAGAATCATGCCCACTGACTTTCAAAAAGAAACTCAAAACCTGGCTATTCAAACTAGCTTTTCTATAACCAGATGAACATTACCTTTACCATACCACTCAAACAAGCTTATCCATAACCTGTCAAACATTACCAGTAACATAACTCTTCGAACTTTACTATGACGAACTTTACTATGACTCCCTTCACAGGCTTTTATTGCACCTTTATTTATTTTATCCCTACGTATATTTATTTTAAATTTTCTCTGGTGTTGATGTATAGTTTCTTGCTTAATTGATGCTTCGTTCTCTAAGTGTCTCTTTGGTTAACACCTGCTAATTCTACCCCCACTTTTATCCACTGTTTCTCCCAGTTCTATGTAACCCCGGTTCTATGTAATGCTTGTTGCAATATTGTGTTCCACTGTAAACCGATATGATATGTTTCTTGCCACATGAATGTTGGTATATAAAAGTTCAAAATAAATAAATAATACATAAATAATCCAACTGCAACTGAAATTTTACAAAGGTAAATTACTTTCAAACATTCACATTACAATTCAGTGTATAACTGCTGAGTGCAATGAAATGTCAATAACGATTTAATGTACAAGCTGTAGTACGTTATTGGGGGAGGAGATCTCTGATCTTCCTTTAAATTGCAAGTGAGCGTACCCTCTAATCTAAAATCTGTGAACTATTTTTTAAAGCCATCATCATTGCCACCATGCACCTTAATATTAACATGGTTTCCCATCTGACTGGATGGGAAGCCTGTGTAATTCTCAGCCCAGGCTCGCCACTAATATAGAAAAAGGATCAGGAACTGGTGGTCCTTTCAGAAGAATGCACTGTGACCTGCAGAAGTGTAAATACTACATATAAATGATACAGAGTACTTATAAGGAAACAAATTCATACCAGGTTCAGATTCATGTGTATTTTCTCTCTCTTTGCATTCTTGATTTCCTTTTCTCCATTCCATTAAAATTTCTTTAAAGGATTCAGCAGATTCTTCCTCATCAAAGTCACCATTTAATAGCAATCCACCAGACTGATTTTTAGACTCAGTTCTTAGTGACACAGAAGAAGCTGCCTAATTAAGGGTCAGAAATGAAATTATCAAATCTATACTACGTCAATATTAAAAAAAAAAGTATTGTTTTTTTTCTGGATCAACAGAAGCTACTAGATTTTGGCCTTTGAACCACTTTGAAATATCTTATCCAGCTGTTCTGCAGTAACATCACTAGACTGTGAACAATGTAAAATAAAAATACTTAAGAACATCTGTTGCTGGTGGATCTGAGCAAATGTTCTTTTCATCAGTAGCCAAATTATTCATTTAAATTGTGTTTTGTATTTAATATAAAGAGAATATTGCTGTGTGCTAATGATATGTTTGATAAAAGCTGCATGCCAATTAAGGACCATCTATTCAGTAGCTTTTATCTGAAAATGCTATGAAAATATGCCTTTTAAATAAACATTAAACACTTGGGTGGAATGATCTTGTTGCGCACCCTGTCCGCGCCCGGCCTGCGCACAGGCCTGCTCACCTCGCTAGCTCCTCTCCAGGTCACGAGTCGGCCTTCCCAGTGGCAGCCGCGAGCTCCTCCAGGCCTCGGCGTCCTGTGGCGGCGGTCGCCGGGCCTTCCACTGCGCACCAGGCCTCACGCCGGAGTTCGGCGTCCTCAGTGGTGCTGGCCACGCCCCTACGTGTGCGTGCAGACCGCCCAGCCTCTTGTATGGCCAGGGGCGGGTCCTAGCTCCACGGCGCATCCTGATTGAAAGTATGATATAAGGAAGTTCCTGCCTGCACTTCCTTGCCTTGGCAATTGGGTCGGCACTGTAAGTGTACTAGTTTGCCTCCTCGTTCACAGTCTTGTTCCAGCGTCCTACTGTTCCAGCCTTGTCCAGCATCCTCCTGTTCCAGCATCTGTCTGTCCTGTCTCCCCAGATAGTACCCTCGAACTGTCTCTCTGGTACTGACTTCGGCCTGCTCCTTGACCATTCTGCTCGCTGCCTAGATCTTGACCTCTGCCTGCCTTGTGACCTCGTCTGATCTCTGGAACCTGACCCCTGCTTCGTTGACTACTCCTCGGACTGATCCTCGGAACCTGACCCCAGCTGCCATTGATCATGTCTCCTGATTCTGGCTTTGTCCCTTGCTTTGTCATCGCCTACATTGTACTGGCCTTCCTTGGTTCTCCAGACCTACAGTCTAGTGACCGACCGCGCTCCCTTGCTTCTCGTGGGCACGCCTCTCTACTACCTCTCCGAGAGACCCTGCGAGGCCCACCTAAGTCCAAGCGGCCTGGGTCCCTACGGGCTCCACCTGAGGGGACTGCGGGCTTCCAGTGGTGAAGTTCATCCTAGCCTCTGTCTCCTCCTGTGCTCTGCCCCCTGGGGGCTCCCTACCAGGGAGCCATTCTACACTGCTCCAGGACAAGGGTCCACCTCCAAGCGCAATAGATCTGAAAACAAATTCTGCTACAATAAGTTTTGACATGTATTCAAGAAATATTATATGTCCCTTTTATTTTCACATCAAAAAATAATTTCTTACTACTCCCACCAGCTTTCCTATATCTGTTCAAAATAAGCAAAAGCAGATTTATAATACTTGAATATTCAAATTTTATAATTTAAGTTAAGAGCATGAAAATGAGTTTAATATTTGGCTACTCTGATTAGCTGAAAAACTTCAAAATGTCTAATTGCTAAACTAATAATTTAGGTCCCCAAGTAATTCTATTGTAGCCTATGTAAAGAATTAGTCTTTCTTGTATTCTACCATTGCTTCCAAATTCAACAAAAATCAGGCACACAGTGATACCATGACCGCAAAAACTAACTGCTGCTTGTGGATCGAACAATGGAGAGCAGGCATTAGCAACTGGTGACACTTTATGCATAAGCTCTTTTCTCCACTGTGGAGAGAAAATACAGGAGGATGGATGCAAGAAATAATCCATAAAGTAACTAGGATCATTACAACACAGTTCATACACTCCTGTTTATATCAAGGCCAAAGAGCTCCACTGCATCAAAACAAACAATCACAACTTCAAGAGTATGGTTGGCTAAAGGCCTACATAGAAATATTATTGTAAGAAGCCTTAGCCAGCACCAATGATAATGTTGTTCCTCCTAGCTTGATGTTAACAGGCTCTGTGTACAGTCTTGTCATTATCATCTGCAGAAATGTATGAAGGGGGAAAACTATGAATAATGAGGAAGTTCTGAATAAATAAGGAAGCTATGAAATGAGGCCAATAAATGCTCAGATTGGCAATATAGTATAGCTTCAGAATTCAGAAACCAAAAGAACATTATAATTCCTTAATATTAACAGGAGTGTGCCATTATGGTACAGAATAATCTATTTATGATAAAATCTCACACTTCAAAATACCAAAACAAGCAAATAGAAAACAGTTCATATTGAAAAAGACAAAAATGTAATTTAAGCTTTTTGTTGTTTACCTATCAGGATTAGAAACTTTAAGTGCTAGCCTTTAATATATGGAGAACCCCAATCTGAGGGTTGCACTGCGCAGCACTTACTGAAGAGCAATCCACCCCCCATGGAAAGTGGACTACTGGAAAAAAAGGCTGCATAAAACTATTTGTCCTAAGTTACTGTCATTTCTTGAGATTCACTGTCCAGACAGTAATGGGATATGAAGGTATGTACACTCAAACCTAAATGTGTTGCAAATGAAGTAGCCATGGCTCTGACTTGATGAATCTTGACAAAGTCTGTAAACTGGAGGCCAGCTAACACATAACAGTGTTCAGTACAGTCCACTAGCCAGTTAGAGACTGGGTATGGCAGTTAAACATACTTTGTGTTAGGATAATAGAAAACAAACAATTGGGATGCCTGTTGATGTGGTTACGTTCTTTGCAAGTACTAAACTATGGCCCTCTTACAATCCAGTGAATGAACGGCCTTCTCGCCCTTGTGTATATGTGGTTTTGGAAAAGACATAGGCAAAACAGCCTGATAAATGTGAAACGCAGAAATAATTTTTGGTAGACATTTTGGGTGAGAATGCAGCACCACCCTGATGTGAAAAAACTAGATAGGGAGAATAAGAGTTTAAGACAGGGCTTCCCAAACCTGTCCTGGAGACCCCACAGTCAGTCGGGTTTTCAGGATATCCACAATAAATATGCATGAGATATATTTGCATATACTGAGTCTCCATGGAATGCAAATATATCTCATGCATATTCATTGTGGATATCCTGAAAACCCGACTGGCTGTGGGGTCCCCAGGACAGGTTTGGGAAACCCTGGTTTAAGACTTGTAATTTTCTAACTCTTCAGCTGAAATAATTGCCACTAAAAATACCACTTTCCAGGTGAGGAATTTCATCAGAAAAAGTCCAGCAGTTTGAATGAAGGTTTCATTAACTGTGCAAGAAAAACATTGAGATTCCAGGGCTCAGCTGGCTTCAAAACTGGGGATTTTATATGCCACTACTCCTTCATGAGTTTGGAAGCCCAACATTGAATGGAAATTGGTTTTCCCTCCACATGCGGGTGATATGCTACTATGACACTTAAGGGCACCTACCCAAAAGAAATGTAAAGTTCTGATAAAGATAGGGAAAACAGGTATCTCAGAAGATCCTTAGGGTGGCAATCAGATGCATCAAGATATGCTGATCAACACCACATAAAAAATCTTTTCCACTTAAAGCCATATGACTTTCTTCTGGATGGTTTATGTGCCATAATATCCTCCACTTTCTTAGTTGGTGGCCAAGGAGAGATTAACGAGTGCTCAACTGCCATGAAGTCAGGTTGAGATGAGGTAGATTAGGATAGCACAGCCAACTCCTCTCTTGGGTAAGGATTTATGGCGAGGTACCTTGCTGAACTGGAGGATGCACAGAGAGCTGGATGAGATGGGAGTACCACACTTGTCTGGCCCATGTAGGAGCAACAAGGATTATTTCTGCTTGGTCTGAATTCACCTTTTGAATTGTCCTGGCTAACAATGGTAGCGATGGAAATGAGTATGGTAGATTGACATACCAACTGAGCAGAAAAGCATATGGAGCTAATGTGAAATTGGAAGAAAAGAGCAGGATTCAGTGATCTTCTGATTGCTTTTGGAAACAAACAGGTCTATTGATGATCGACCACATGCCTAGGAAAGCAAAATTGCTTACCTTGTAATAGGTGTTATCCCAGGACAGCAGGATGTAGTCCTCACATATGGGTGACATCATTGATGGAGCCCTATTGTGGAAAATTTTCTGTCAAAGTTTCTAGAAACTTTTGACTGGCCGTGTGAGGCCACTGAGCATGCCCAGCATGCCATGATATTCTCTGCCACAGGGGTCTCTCTTCAGTCTCATATGTAGCAATAAGCTTTAGCAAAAAATAAAATAAAACATATCGGACCCAATTCCATGGGGTGGCAGGTGGGTTTCGTGAGGACTACATCCTGCTGTCCTGGGATAACACCTATTACAAGGTAAGCAATTTTGCTTTATCCCAGGACAAGCAGGATGCTAGTCCTCACATATGGGTGATTAGCAAGCTAGAGGCTGAGTCATTTTGTAGTGAAGCAACAGTGAAGTATTGTTGTTGAAAATGAGGCAGCCGAAGATCATAGCAGATTGGATGTAGAAGGAGTTGGGATTAAACTGGAAATAAGTTCTTTAAGACAGATTGTCCATATGCTGAATCTTGTCGTCCTTGTTTGTCTAAACAGTAATGAGCTGCAAAGGTGTGAAGAGAACTCCATGTTGCTGCTTTACATATGTCAAGAATTGGCACTGAACGATAGTGTGCTACTGAGGTTGACATTGCTCTTACTGAATGCGCCTTTACTCGCCCTTGGAGAGGAAGGCCTGCTTTTTCAAGGCAAAACTGTATGCAATCTGCTAGCCAATTGGATATAGTATGTTTACCCACTGCTTTTCCCGGTTTGTTTGGATCATAAGATACAAAAAGTTGAGTGGATTTCCTGTGGACTGCAGTGCGGTCTAAGTAAAATTCTAGCTTACGCTTACAGTCCAAGGTATGTAAGGCCTGCTCTCCTTGGTGAGAATGAGGTCTTGGAAAGAATGTGGGCAAAACTGTGGATTGGTTCAAGTGGAATTCCGTAACTACCTAGGGGAGGAATTTTGGATGTGTTCGGAGAACCACTCTGTCATGTAGAAATTTTGTATAAAGCGAGTACGTGACAAGTGCTTGCAACTCACTAACCCTTCTAGCCGATGTAATGGCTATAAGGAAGATAGTTTTCCATGTAATATATTTAAGATCACAGGAATTCATGGGTTCAAAGGAATAACGCATGAGCCTTGTTAAGATCAGATTCAGGTCCCATTCTGTGACTGATGGCCGAATCGGTGGTTTAAGGTGAATTAAACCTCTCATAAATCTACTGACAAGAGGATGTATGGATATTGGTGCATCTCCCATCTTGTTATGGTAAGCTGAGATTGCACTTAGATGTACTCTTACAGATGATGTCTGGAGACCAGAGTCTGAAAGATGGCATAAATAGTCTAGTAGGGAAGATGTGGGGCAGGAAAATGGATTAATACTCTTTTGTCTGCACCACAAAGTAAACCTTTTCCATTTCGAAGAATAATTCTTTCGTGTTGAAGGTTTGCGTGAAGCTCTCAGCACTTGAGATACATTGGTTGAAAGATTGAGTGGTTGTAAAATCAAGCTTTCAACATCCATGCTGTCAAGGATAGATAGGGAATGAAGGTCGGGATGGCGCAACCAACCCTGATCCTGAGTTATGAGAGTGGGAGCTACAACCAGGCGAAATGGTTCTCTGATCGAGAGGCCTAGAAGTGTGGGAAACCATACTTGTCGAGGCCAATATGGGGCTAGGAGTATCATGGACCCCTTGTCCTGTTGTAGCTTCACTAGAGTTTTGGTTATGAGTGGTATCGGAGGATACGCGTATAGAAGGCCTGAGTTCCAAGGGCGAGCAAAGGCGTCCTTGGCTGGCTGTAGTTTCTGTCTGTGCAATGCGCAGAACTTGTCCACTTTGTGATTCAGGTGTGATGCAAAGAGGTCTATTGTTGGTTGTCCCCAACGTTGAAATATCCTGGTCGCTACCAAGGGATCCAGGGACCATTCGTTTGGTTGGAATTGACGACTGAGTCGATCCGTCACTACGTTGTGAATACCTGCCAGATAAGTGGCCCGGAGAAACATGGAGTGTGTCAGGGCCCAATTCCAAATCTGTGCGGCTTCTTGACAAAGGAGATAAGAGCCCGTACCTCCCTGTTTCTTGATGTACCACATGGCTACTGTATTGTCTGTTTGGATCAGAACAGTCTTGTGTGAAAGGCAGTCTTTGAACGCATGCAGCGCATAACATATAGCTCAAAGTTCAAGGAAATTAATTTGAAATGTTGCTTCGAGTTTTGTCCAAGTACCCTGGGTTTGGAGATTGTCTATGTGAGCTCCCCAACCTAAGGTGGATGCATCTGTAGTTAAAGTTATCTGTGGGACTGGTTGCTGGAAGGGTAGGCCCTTGAGCAAATTGTCCTTGTTTGCCCACCAAAGTAGAGATGAACGTAGCTAGTGGGTTACTTGAATTGGAGAAGACAGTGGTTGAATGGCTTGGATCCATTGTGATCTTAAAGTCCATTGAGTTACCCTCATGGCTAATCTTGCCATAGGGGTGACATGAACTGTAGAGGCCATGTGGCCTAGCAAGGTCAGAAACTGATGAGCTGTTGCTTGTTTCTGTGAATGAAGCAAGATTGCCAGTAAGGAAAGTGTGTCTGCCCGATCCCCGGGTAGAAAAGCTTTTGAAAGTATGGTGTTCAATTCCGCACCTATGAATTGAAGCAGGTGAGACGGAATGAGGTGGGACTTTTAATAATTGATGAGAAAGCCCATGAAGTGAAGTAGAGCAATGGTTCGACTGAGAGAAGCCAGAGCTCCTTGTTGAGATTGACTTCTGAGCCAGTCGTCTAAATAGGGAAAGACATGGACACTTTCCTTGTGCAAGTGTGCTGCTATTACTGCCAGACATTTGGTGAATACTCTGGGAGCAGAGGCAAGTCTGAATGGTAGTACTCTGTACTGGAAATGTTGATGACACACCATGAAGCGCAGATACTTGCGATGAGGAGGGAATATTGGTATGTGAGCGTAAGCATCTTGAAGATCCAGAGAACAAAGCCAATCTCCTGTTTGAAGAAGTGGAAGCATGGTACCCAGAGAGACCATCCTGAACTACAGCTCTGGCTCTCAGAAGGGTGGATAATTCTACTTGTAAATGGATTATGTGATTTTCGCTTAGAGGAAGAGGTCTCAGAGGAGAATCTCTTGGAGTTGAGAGAAAATCGAGTTGGTAACCTGGAGTTATTATTGCAAGTACCCATTGGTCTGTTGTTATTTGTAACCAATGGTGGTAGAAGGAGGATACTCAGCCTCCTACTGGAAGATCTGGTTGAGGATTGAAGAGTTGGCTTTGGTCTCTGGGAAAAATCTCAAAAGCCTGCAGCCGGTCCAGTCTGCGGCGGAGGTTGAGGCCTAGCCGCCCTAGGTTGTCTGGGCTGAGCTCTTTGCTGCAGCCTAGAAGATCTGCCCCTTGATGCTGGAGGGTAATAACGCCTCTGTCGATAAAAAGGTCTTCTAGATTCTTTTCTTGGAGGCCGGCGAGAAGACTGGGTAGCAGAATCCTGTGGAACTAACGATAGTTGGGGCAAGGTTTCTGTGTGTTCTTTTAATTGTGCTACAGCATCTTGCACTTTAGAACCAAAAAGGTTGTCACCAATACATGGTAAGTCAACTAACTTCTCCTGGACCTCAGGCCTGAGGTCTGAGGGTTTAAGCCATGCCCAACGTCTTGCACTTTTACCAGAGGTCGCTACCCTGGAGGCTGTTTCAAAACCATCATAAGCTGCTCGGACTTCGTGCTTGCCAGCTTCAAGTCCTTTGTGAATGATTGTTTGGGCTGCTTCCTGATATTGCTGTGGTAATGAAGTTGAAAATTCTTGCATTTGTTTCCACAGATTACTCTGATATTGAGTCATGTATAACTGATATGATGAAATTTTTGTATTTAACATGGCTCCTTGATAAATTTTCCTATCCAGGGAATCCAAGAATCTATGATCCTTGCCTGGAGGAGTGGAAGTATGTGGCCTTATCCTTTTTGATTTCTTTTGTGCGGATTCCACAACCACTGATTGGTGTGGAAGTTGTGTTTTTTGGTAGCCGGGAACAGACTGTACCAAATAAGTAGTGTCCACTCTTTTATTGATAGCAGATACTGAGCATGGGTGCTCCCACAGTCTATGCTGTAAGTCTAGGAAGACTTCATGGACAGGTATGGCTAATACTTGTTTTAGAGGACCCACAAATTGGAGGGCCTCCAGTGTTTGCTGTCTAGCATCTTCCTCAGTTACCAGGGTATAGGGTATGGTGTCCGCCATATCCTGAACAACTTTTGAGAAGGATAAATCCGCCGATGGAGATTTCTTTCTTTGTTTTCTAGAGGGGAAGGATCTGACATAAATCCTTCAGAGGAAGTGTCAGTATGCTCGTCATCCCATGTCTCATATGGATCGTCCTGATGTGGAGACATTGGAGAAGATCTTGGTAGATGAGGAAGTCCAGAAGGACCTGGCTGCGGATCACCTATAGGTATCAGTACAGGAATGTCTTCTTGTGGCTTGGATGGAATGGCACCAACGATTTTATCAAATTTCTGCATGAGAAGTTGTTACAGCGCAACTTCAGAATGTCCTGTCGCCCCAGTTGACATCAGCATCGATGGTATCGGGTCAGGCATCGGTGATGGAATCGGTGTCGGTATCGATGGTCGCCTTGGTATAGACTTAGGTTGTGGTGCCGGCATCGGTACAGGTACCGGCATCTGTGTAGGCACAGACATTGGTGAAGACACCGGAATCGACATCTGTTGATGCTTTAAGGCCTGGAGCTCCACTTGACGGATGAAATCCGACAATTCCTGCGTAACAGCTGGTGCAGGCAGAGCACCTGTGGAGGTTCGACAACTGGTGCGTCTCCATGGGAAGAAGGCCTCAGCGTCGGAGGTACCGGTGTTTTCTGGATTCTAGGCCGTTTCGCGGTTGATTCCTCCGGGGAGAGCAGCACCTCTGGTATCGATGGGTGTCAGTGCCGATGGCGGTGCTTCGAACGGTGTTCGGTCACTGACTTTGTCGACGCTATCGATGACGTTGGCGATGGATGGTCCCCCGACCCTTATGGACGACGTTTTTTCAAAATTATGCATTTGGAGACTCCAGCCGGAGACGATTTAGTCGATGTGGAGGGAGATGGCAGAAGCTGTAGATGGAATAAATGCTCCATCTTTTCTTGGCGGGCCTTTCTTCCCTTCGCGGTCATTTCTGCACATTTCGGACAGGTTGTAACGTCATGTGTTTGACCCAAATAAAGCACACACTCAAGGTGTGGGTCTGTAATGGACGTTGTCTGATTACAGATGGGAAATTTTTTAAATCCCGTGGCCATTTTAACGTCGACAGCCGTTGATGAAATGAGAAGAAATGTGGGAGGAAAAATATTTTACTCAAAGAGTAAAAACAAGACAAAGATTTACTCACCAGCCGGTGGAAACCTGAGAGATCCCAATGTGAGAGAAAATGAATGTGAAATCTGATTTTTAGTCAGACAAAAACCTGTGAGGAAACTCACAAAGGCTCCTGCTCCGCGATGCCTACAGCAGCACGGAAAAACGAAGACTGAAGAGAGACCCCTGTGGCAGAGAATATCATGGCATGCTGGGCATGCTCAGTGGCCTCACAGGGCCAGTCAAAAGTTTCTAGAAACTTTGACAGAAAGTTTTCCGCAATAGGGCTCCATCAATGATGTCACCAATATGTGAGGACTAGCATCCTGCTTGTCCTGGGATAAGAACAGGTTATATGTGACTCTTTGATCCAGCGACCACTCCTGAGGCTTTAAGATCCAACTGAAGCAATCCAACCTCATTCTTGATATTCCTGGAAGGTATGTTGCTTGAGGGTAGGTTCCATGGCCAACTGGCCACACCCAAATCCTCTTTTCTTGGCAGAAAAGCCATGAGCCCATCCCACCTTACTTGTTCACAGAGAATATTGCTACTTGATTGCCGATCTGAATTAGAATTGTTTTCCTTGTAGTAAGTGAATGAATGCTAGCAAAGCATAATAGATGGCTCGGAGCTCTAACAGGTTTATTTGATACTGACGTTTCCACACTATGTCCCTTGCATTCAGTGTGTGTGCCTGTTTGCATTTCCCAGCTTCTGTTGAAGGTGTCTGTCACTAAAATCATCTTATGCAGTAGAAACCATTGAAAACTGACATTGCGAGAAAACCCTTTGATTCAACCACCAGTGGAGGGCTATTTTCATCCTCTGAGGAACCTTATAGGATGTGACAGAGGCTGACAAAGCTAGTCCATTATGACGGACGGTCCCAATTAAGAGGTCTCATGTGAAGGCAAATGAATTACACCACATGAACTGTGGCTGCCATTTGCCCGGTATTACCAGTGCTGAATGAGCCGTGGAATGATTCTGGCACATCATGTCTTATATTAGAGCTTGAATGCGTATTGCCTTGGCCTCAAACAAGAACATCTTTTTCTTAATTGAGTCTATCCAGGCTGCAATGAAGTGAATTCTCTGATTTAGGATTAGGCTTGACTTAAAGTAGACTATGAACCTACTGGATTGTAACAGCTCTTTTGTTCAACTCAATAAGGTCTTCAGCTCTAGAATGTCCTATCAGTAACCAGTTATACAGAAACATATAATGAACCTGTCTGGTAGACAGTCCCTGCTGTCAGCAGGATTCCTTCTAGATCCATGCTCACACCCATTCTAGCTGCCATCTTGAAGGCTGCATGACTCAGCAAAGCATGCCATATAAGAACCTCCCTCACAGTTCCCTTGAGGCCTCTTCATGGAGTCAGCTTGGCTCCTTGCTCTGGCCAACCTTGTACTTATTCTTGCTCCAGTATGGTCTTCTTGCCTTGTCTTATTCTCTTCTGGCTTTCTTGGCCTCCTTGCCTTACCTAGTTCCCTTCTAGCTTTGTGGTCTTCTTGCCTAGCCTTGTTCCAGTATGTCCTGTTTATGCCTTCTTGTATTGTCCTATCATGTTCATGCATGTTTGTTACCCTTACTCTTTGTTTTTGGATCCTTGCCTGTATACTTTAACTTTATTCCTTGTTACTGGATCCAGGATCCATGTTCTGCTCTGTGTATTGCTTCTGCCCTGTTTAGGCTTCTTGCCTGCCTACCTTGTCTAGTCTTGTCTGTATTCTTTGTCTTTTTTGGGCCTTTCCTGTCTGCGTGTATTCCATGTCCTGTCCTGTCTAGTCCAGGCCTCTAGTTGTCTCCCTTGCCAGTGCGTTCCCTTGCTGTGCCCCTGTCCTGTTCCTCATGGGCCTCTCAGCGGCTCTCCTGTCTCCTTGTAGGTTTCTCAGTGGTGGTTCTCTCTCTCTGTGGGTCCCTAGTGACCCTTCTGCTCCTTGTGGGCCCCAATGGCCTTCTGTTTCCTGTGAGTCTCTCCATGCCCTTGCACTGTGTCATACCCAGGCCTCCCAGTGGCCTAACTCTGTGTGTTCCCTGCCTTGCACCCTGTCCATGTGTCTACTTATCTCCCTGTTCTGTTGCTGCACTCTGTTCCTCACTCAGTGCACTTCCTTCAGAACCCCTACTGGCCACCAGAACCCCTGGGACAAACCTAAGGGGGAGATGGCTAGTCAAGTGAAGACCGCTGCTTGCCTGACTACATCCTGCCATGTACTATTCCAAGAAAGTCCTGCCATCCACTAGAACCTGCACGATCAATCCAAGGGGAAATTGGCTGGTCAGGCAGAAGACTCTGCCCTGCTCTGGCAGAGAGCTCTGTACTGCTCTTGTAGGGGGAAATCCCCTTAGTGAGCCAACCTGGACTGTGACAACAGGGGAATACTGTTATCCCCTGATGATGAAGGTGTGCTGCTACCACTGCCAAGCATTTTGTGAACCCTCAGAGCTGCTGACAGTTTGAAGGGCAGAACCTTGTACTTGCAATGCTAACTCTTCACTATGAGTGAGATAATTCCAATGGGTTGAGTAAATGAAAACATGAGTGTATGCATTCAAAGCCCACATCCAAGTCTCTGCCTGTATGAAGAGGAGGATGTTGTGGAAGGAATTCATTCTGAATTTCTCTCTTTTTAGGTACTTATTCAATCTTTGTAAATATAGGATGGGTCTCAAGTCCACTGATTTCTTGGGGATAAAAAGTCCTTGACATGTTCTGAAGGAGGTCCTCGCTCTATCGTCCATTGGCAAAGGAGCATTTCTACTTTGAGACAGATCCAAATTGATGGCTAAACAGTGAGTTGCACTGGTAGATGGGAGAAATATAAACAGTAACCACAATCCACAATCTGCAGCACCGACTGACCACTGTTGATTTCTGCATGTAGGGAGAAACTGATGGATCTTCCCCCCACTGGAGAAGGTAGAGAGTGAGGCTTCATTTCCATCAAAAATGTCCTCAATATTGCCTAAGACTGTTGAAATGGTTTTGGCAGATGCTGCTCCCTCGAGTATACGCTGCTTGAAAGTTGCTGCTGCGATGGCAGAGGTGGAGAACGGTATTGCTAATAAATGCAGAAGATGCACCACTGGAAGTACACCCTCTTGTAGGAGAAGAACAAACATCTCTGATGCAGAGGCTGGTTGTTGGCGGTTAATAGCAACTGTTGCACTATGTGATGCTTCTTAATTTGTGCCACAGTCTCTGACTTGTCTTCGAAAAGATTATTTCTCGAATATAGAGCGTTTACTAACATGTCATGGACATCCTCTTGCAGGCCGCTAGCTTACAGCCAAGCCATTCTTCACATGCCAATAGTGACAGCCGATCCCTGAGCTGCCATATCAAAAGATTCAATGAATGAGATGTTGCTCACATTCTTTTGCATCCAGGATGCTCGACAACAGGTCTTCTGCTTCTCATCAAGGTTTTATCCTTTTAATACAATCATGGAGGTACTGCACCATATAAAGATGATGGTCAGCTATACAGGAATTAAGCATTGGGAGAACTTTTGCCCAAAGTAATTCAGAAGTCTCGGATCCTTCCATGGAGGGAAGTTAGAAAAAAACTCTGATTTTTATTGCTTTCTTTAATGCAGACTCCACTATCAACAACTGATAAGGAATCAGGACCACCCCAAACCCCAATTGCTACATTCTATACTGGACATGCAGCTTCCTCTCAACTGATTGACAAGTAGCTGGATTTTCCCACAAGTAAATAAGAACATAAAAAGTTACCAAACTCAATCCATCAAAATAAACATCCTGTTTCCAGCAGTAGTCAATCCAGGATTCAAATAGCTGACAAGCATCCAAACATTAAATAATAATTAATGCCGGTAATAAGAAGAGGCTATTCCTTAAGCTAACTTGACTACCAGCAATTTATGGACTTCTCCTCCAAAAACTTGCTCAAACCTTTTTTTTAAAGCCAGCTAAGCTAACTGCCTTAACCACATCCTCTGGCAATGAATTCTAGAGCTTAATTGTGCACTGAGTGAAAAAGAATTCTCAAATTTGTTTTAAATATGCTATTTGCTAACTTCATGGAGTACCCCCAGCCCTATTATTTGAAAGAGTAAACAACCGATTCACATTTTCCCATTTTAGTACTCTCATGGTTTTGAAGACCTCCATCATATCCCCCATCAGCCGTCTCTTCTCCAAGCTGAACAGCCTCTAACCTCTTTAGCCTTTCCTCATGGGGAACCTTTTATCATTTCCATCGCCCTTCTCTGTACCTTGTCCAGTAAATCTCTATTTTTTTTTGAGATGTGGTAACCAAAACTGAACACAGTACTCAAGGTGTTATCTCACCATGGAGCGATACAGAGGCATGGCATTCTCCGTTTTATTCACCGTTCTCTTCCTAATAATTTATAACATTCTGTTTTCTTTTTTCATCGCCACTGGATTTTTGTTTGCAGATTCACAGAATTTGGTAAACTGGGAGGGTGCTAGCTTCAAAGGGGTTTCCAAAACAAGGAACTTTGAATAGGAATGATCCTCCAATTGAGATAAATGCTCTGGTGGATACGGTAAAGTGTCTGAAGGGATGCCTGTATAACCCTCCTCCAAATCTATCAGTGGAGGAACACTCACCCCCCAATGAAGATGGGGTGGTCGCGGCAGAGACCTGGCATCCAGAGGGTCCTCTGATATAGCTGGTAGGATCCATTTGATGCTCGGCACAGATCCAAAGCCTGAGAACTGACCCCGGCATTGGAGTGGACATAAATGGGACTCCCCCAGGAGCACTGATCTGAGGTAGTGATAGTTGCAGAGTTCCTGCCTTATGATTGGCAGCTAAGGAGGTAAAGAAATTCTTGATCAGCTTCAACATTTGATCCATGGGCTGATGTGACTCCTGGCCTGATGCTGGTGAAAAGATATCCTCTTCCAAGACCAGTATGGGATCATCACTCTGGAATGCCTCCTCAGAAATCACAGATGGGCTCCTGCCTGGATCATCTGAGCCTGCATCACTTTTTGAAATCAATGGGTCTTGGAATGCATTCCCACTGGCTCTTGCACCAGTGTATTTTGTGCCAGCATCGAGAAAAGCATCAATAGTGCCAGTGTGAGTCAGTGAACTGATATCGCCATGCTCTTTTGTGTCTGTGGTGCCAAATGCATCGAAGCATTATGCATTCATGGCACCGACCCTGCTGGGACCTTATGCTTTAATGGCGTTGGCCATGCCACTGATTGCACTGGACTCTTGCTTTGCTGAAGACAAGGAAACCTTGTCTCAAGCCGGTGCATCAGGGTCCTATTTCCCATGGCACTAAGGAACCCCATGCTACTTACTGACTGAAGCCCTTAAATGGTCTGAAGCTCGACGCTTCTTCAACCTAATCAATCCCCAGGCCGCAGTGGCAGTGGAAGGAACCCTTGTTTGATTCACCACCCACCGATGATGAGCTCCATCAGCTCCTGATCTCTGCTATCTTGTATGCCCGGATGTTCTGAGTCCTGGGGGAGTTGTCAAGAGTCACAGTAGGTCCCAGATACTTGTAACAAATATTGTGACCATCAGTGAGAGACATCTTTCACCCACAGATGCAATCCTTGAAGCCATAATTACCAGCTTCTTGGGCCAAGGAATTTTCTTTTTTTTTTTTTATAGCACTGAAAATTGCTGTTCCGAGGTTGCTGGGGCAACAAGGCAGAGAAAACACTGATAAAAGATGGCTAGAGAGGCCCAGAAAAAACTTTTTTGAGAAAGAGGTACACGTCTAGGCTGTAGCATGAATTAAAAATAACTGAGGTGCTCATGAGGTAGCGTTTCCACAGGAACTCCTACACATGCTCAATAGGGCAAATACTCTACTGAGTTTAGAGAGAGTGGTCCATTCAACGCCATCACATGACATCACCCACATATTATGGTTAATTCACCCTGCTTGTTGACAGAGAACAATGCTACAAAATACCACGTGGCTTCTTACTGAAATACTAACAGAATATTTTCATTTTGTGATTCAACAAGATTGTGAAATGATTCAAAATCAGGACCAAATTATGCAATTATTTTTCCACAGCTATGAACTAAGAGTGTAAATTAGAAAAGCATCAATATGAAACAGAATTAGAATGTTATAATCTGGTGTGGTTGTGGACCCTGGATCATAGTGAGAGCTGACTCCACCCACAGGGAGGAGCCCTGTGGGGACTCACTACGATAGGCGTGGCCTCAGCAGAGGCGGACTCAGATGAGAGAGACTTTATTGTACTGGAATCGTGGCAGATACCGACAGCCTGGAGAGAAGACACAGTCCAGAGTAGTAAGACAGCTCAATGTAGATATCCTTGGTAGTGGCCCGCAGAGCGGTGTATGCCAGGGAACTGCTCTCGAGATGGTACCCCTCAGGATAGATCCGGTAGTGGCCCGCAGCGCGGAGTATGCCGAGGATCAGCACGTAATATTTCAGAGAGGTGCAGAGGGTCAGCAGAGCGAAGTAGATGATGATACTTACTCTGGAGTGTAGAAGGGTAGCTGGGATGAGCACGGTAGTGGTCCGAGGCACAGGGTAAAGCGGCGGTTCCATCATCTAGATGGTTGAAATAACAGTATAACTCACAAGACTGAACTAGTGGTGTCCTGGATAAGGATGACAAGAATCTCAGGCAGGAAGGCCCTCCGAGGAGTGGATAGCCAGAATGTAACAAGGCCCCCGAGGAGCGGTACCTAAGGCGTTCTAGTTCAGGAAGCAGTTCATGTAGTGAAGCGTCTCCGAATGGAGTGGAATAAGCAGGAAGGAAGTCCTTGCTAACTCGTAGGTAGCTTGGTCTGGATGAGTTAAATACTTCTGGCGAGTGACGTCATGCAGAGGGAACGCCCCCGAGGTTCCCGCCATAACGTGGATAAGAGAGGCAGAGGTGGAGAACGGTATTGCTAATAAATGCAGAAGATGCACCACTGGAAGTACACCCTCTTGTAGGAGAAGAACAAACATCTCTGATGCAGAGGCTGGTTGTTGGCGGTTAATAGCAACTGTTGCACTATGTGATGCTTCTTAATTTGTGCCACAGTCTCTGACTTGTCTTCGAAAAGATTATTTCTCGAATATAGAGCGTTTACTAACATGTCATGGACATCCTCTTGCAGGCCGCTAGCTTACAGCCAAGCCATTCTTCACGTGCCAATAGTGACAGCCGATCCCTGAGCTGCCATATCAAAAGATTCAATGAATGAGATGTTGCTCACATTCTTTTGCATCCAGGATGCTCGACAACAGGTCTTCTGCTTCTCATCAAGGTTTTATCCTTTTAATACAATCATGGAGGTACTGCACCATATAAAGATGATGGTCAGCTATACAGGAATTAAGCATTGGGAGAACTTTTGCCCAAAGTAATTCAGAAGTCTCGGATCCTTCCATGGAGGGAAGTTAGAAAAAAACTCTGATTTTTATTGCTTTCTTTAATGCAGACTCCACTATCAACAACTGATAAGGAATCAGGACCACCCCAAACCCCAATTGCTACATTCTATACTGGACATGCAGCTTCCTCTCAACTGATTGACAAGTAGCTGGATTTTCCCACAAGTAAATAAGAACATAAAAAGTTACCAAACTCAATCCATCAAAATAAACATCCTGTTTCCAGCAGTAGTCAATCCAGGATTCAAATAGCTGACAAGCATCCAAACATTAAATAATAATTAATGCCGGTAATAAGAAGAGGCTATTCCTTAAGCTAACTTGACTACCAGCAATTTATGGACTTCTCCTCCAAAAACTTGCTCAAACCTTTTTTTTAAAGCCAGCTAAGCTAACTGCCTTAACCACATCCTCTGGCAATGAATTCTAGAGCTTAATTGTGCACTGAGTGAAAAAGAATTCTCAAATTTGTTTTAAATATGCTATTTGCTAACTTCATGGAGTACCCCCAGCCCTATTATTTGAAAGAGTAAACAACCGATTCACATTTTCCCATTCTAGTACTCTCATGGTTTTGAAGACCTCCATCATATCCCCCATCAGCCGTCTCTTCTCCAAGCTGAACAGCCTCTAACCTCTTTAGCCTTTCCTCATGGGGAACCTTTTATCATTTCCATCGCCCTTCTCTGTACCTTGTCCAGTAAATCTCTATTTTTTTTTGAGATGTGGTAACCAAAACTGAACACAGTACTCAAGGTGTTATCTCACCATGGAGCGATACAGAGGCATGGCATTCTCCGTTTTATTCACCGTTCTCTTCCTAATAATTTATAACATTCTGTTTTCTTTTTTCATCGCCACTGGATTTTTGTTTGCAGATTCACAGAATTTGGTAAACTGGGAGGGTGCTAGCTTCAAAGGGGTTTCCAAAACAAGGAACTTTGAATAGGAATGATCCTCCAATTGAGATAAATGCTCTGGTGGATACGGTAAAGTGTCTGAAGGGATGCCTGTATAACCCTCCTCCAAATCTATCAGTGGAGGAACACTCACCCCCCAATGAAGATGGGGTGGTCGCGGCAGAGACCTGGCATCCAGAGGGTCCTCTGATATAGCTGGTAGGATCCATTTGATGCTCGGCACAGATCCAAAGCCTGAGAACTGACCCCGGCATTGGAGTGGACATAAATGGGACTCCCCCAGGAGCACTGATCTGAGGTAGTGATAGTTGCAGAGTTCCTGCCTTATGATTGGCAGCTAAGGAGGTAAAGAAATTCTTGATCAGCTTCAACATTTGATCCATGGGCTGATGTGACTCCTGGCCTGATGCTGGTGAAAAGATATCCTCTTCCAAGACCAGTATGGGATCATCACTCTGGAATGCCTCCTCAGAAATCACAGATGGGCTCCTGCCTGGATCATCTGAGCCTGCATCACTTTTTGAAATCAATGGGTCTTGGAATGCATTCCCACTGGCTCTTGCACCAGTGTATTTTGTGCCAGCATCGAGAAAAGCATCAATAGTGCCAGTGTGAGTCAGTGAACTGATATCGCCATGCTCTTTTGTGTCTGTGGTGCCAAATGCATCGAAGCATTATGCATTCATGGCACCGACCCTGCTGGGACCTTATGCTTTAATGGCGTTGGCCATGCCACTGATTGCACTGGACTCTTGCTTTGCTGAAGACAAGGAAACCTTGTCTCAAGCCGGTGCATCAGGGTCCTATTTCCCATGGCACTAAGGAACCCCATGCTACTTACTGACTGAAGCCCTTAAATGGTCTGAAGCTCGACGCTTCTTCAACCTAATCAATCCCCAGGCCGCAGTGGCAGTGGAAGGAACCCTTGTTTGATTCACCACCCACCGATGATGAGCTCCATCAGCTCCTGATCTCTGCTATCTTGTATGCCCGGATGTTCTGAGTCCTGGGGGAGTTGTCAAGAGTCACAGTAGGTCCCAGATACTTGTAACAAATATTGTGACCATCAGTGAGAGACATCTTTCACCCACAGATGCAATCCTTGAAGCCATAATTACCAGCTTCTTGGGCCAAGGAATTTTCTTTTTTTTTTTTATAGCACTGAAAATTGCTGTTCCGAGGTTGCTGGGGCAACAAGGCAGAGAAAACACTGATAAAAGATGGCTAGAGAGGCCCAGAAAAAACTTTTTTGAGAAAGAGGTACACGTCTAGGCTGTAGCATGAATTAAAAATAACTGAGGTGCTCATGAGGTAGCGTTTCCACAGGAACTCCTACACATGCTCAATAGGGCAAATACTCTACTGAGTTTAGAGAGAGTGGTCCATTCAACGCCATCACATGACATCACCCACATATTATGGTTAATTCACCCTGCTTGTTGACAGAGAACAATGCTACAAAATACCACGTGGCTTCTTACTGAAATACTAACAGAATATTTTCATTTTGTGATTCAACAAGATTGTGAAATGATTCAAAATCAGGACCAAATTATGCAATTATTTTTCCACAGCTATGAACTAAGAGTGTAAATTAGAAAAGCATCAATATGAAACAGAATTAGAATGTTATAATCTGGTGTGGTTGTGGACCCTGGATCATAGTGAGAGCTGACTCCACCCACAGGGAGGAGCCCTGTGGGGACTCACTACGATAGGCGTGGCCTCAGCAGAGGCGGACTCAGATGAGAGAGACTTTATTGTACTGGAATCGTGGCAGATACCGACAGCCTGGAGAGAAGACACAGTCCAGAGTAGTAAGACAGCTCAATGTAGATATCCTTGGTAGTGGCCCGCAGAGCGGTGTATGCCAGGGAACTGCTCTCGAGATGGTACCCCTCAGGATAGATCCGGTAGTGGCCCGCAGCGCGGAGTATGCCGAGGATCAGCACGTAATATTTCAGAGAGGTGCAGAGGGTCAGCAGAGCGAAGTAGATGATGATACTTACTCTGGAGTGTAGAAGGGTAGCTGGGATGAGCACGGTAGTGGTCCGAGGCACAGGGTAAAGCGGCGGTTCCATCATCTAGATGGTTGAAATAACAGTATAACTCACAAGACTGAACTAGTGGTGTCCTGGATAAGGATGACAAGAATCTCAGGCAGGAAGGCCCTCCGAGGAGTGGATAGCCAGAATGTAACAAGGCCCCCGAGGAGCGGTACCTAAGGCGTTCTAGTTCAGGAAGCAGTTCATGTAGTGAAGCGTCTCCGAATGGAGTGGAATAAGCAGGAAGGAAGTCCTTGCTAACTCGTAGGTAGCTTGGTCTGGATGAGTTAAATACTTCTGGCGAGTGACGTCATGCAGAGGGAACGCCCCCGAGGTTCCCGCCATAACGTGGATAAGAGAGGGGCTGGCGCATGCGCCCTAACTAATCCCCGACTCAAGATGGCGGACGGGATCACCCACGCCATCCCGGGGATGCCGAGGAAGGCAGCATTTGAAGGCTGAGGCTGCCATGGCCTTGAGAATCTCTGTAGCAGGGAAAAGAAAGGTGAGCAGCAAAGGTCGCAGCCGTCTGCGACCGATGGGCGCAACATAGAATTTGTATTTACTATTGTGTTGAACAAGAAATGTGAGCTAAATTTATATAATAGCTAGTTTGATATCCTAGAATATGTATAATTATGAGTTAGAATATGTACTTGCTATGGTGTTGAATGAGATGTGGAATATGGACACAAGTATATGATTGAAGACCATGTAAATGAATGCTCTTACTGTAAACTGCTGTGATCTTCTTTTGGAATGATGGTATATAAAACAACTAAATAAATAAATTAAATTAAATAAACTGCTATGCAATCTTAATTTCCAAATATAAAAGTACTAAAAGCAAATATATAAAAATATATTTGCTTTTAGTACTGAACACCTGGTTGTAAAACAGTCGATTGTAATGAGGATGTAAAATGCATAATCTACAAAAAATATAAATACATATTTTTGTGTTTACCTCTGTATCAACTGATTGATCTAGTATAGATGAAGAACTATTCCTAGAAAATGGATGTGTATTCTTCTGCTCATGCTTCAGTGTTGATTTATGAGAAGTGACATCTTTTTTGAACTGATTGGCAACATCCAATTTGCCGATAGGCACTTGGGATTTTGCCTGTCAATAAAATGTCAAAAGAAAACAATGATATTAAAAAGTCATGACATTTATATTGAATAAAATAACATTTTTTTAAATTTATATTTCATTAAGTTTTTAAACAATTTAACATTGTAAAAAACACAAGAAAATATTCTGTTTTGAGAAAATAACAACATGTTAAGCAATTACTTTTAACATATACATTCAAAACAGTAATATTTAGTCCACATTACGGGAGGTTTCTCAAAAGAAAGAAAGAAAGAAAAAACTAATCATAGGAAAACTGTAATCATACCTTACAGAAAATAGGAGAATGTATCATTTTATTGCGGGTGATAATTCCGCAAATCGCCCTAACAGCTGTTAACGCGATTGTGTGCTGCAAAACAGCCACACTGTTAGCATGGCCAATAACTACACCTCTTTCATTTGTGTTATGCTGTGCGCTAGAGGCCGGTAAAGGTTTATCATAGGCCTGTTTTAGTATGATGGAGAGAGAGAGAGAGAGAGAGAGAGAGGGAGAGAGAGAGAACCTTACCATAGTGCCACCTCCCTAGACAGGTATTTGTATCCCTATGGGAGGCCCACCTAGTAACTCGAGGTGAGGGTTAAGTACTAGTGTAGGAGGTTAGGGGCCACTTTCACATTCAACATGAGACGTACGAACAGAACAGTGGTCTCTTGTGAAGATCCGAAGGCCAGCAAATCTTCACAAGAGACCACTGTTCTGTTCGTACGTCTCATGTTGAATGTGAAAGTGGCCCCTAAGCCCCTACACTAATACTTAACCCTCACCTCGAGTTACTAGGTGGGCCTCCCATAGGGATACAAATACCTGTCTAGGGAGGTGGCACTATGGTAAGTCTCTCTCTCTCTCTCCCCCTCTCCCTCTCCCTCTCCATCATACTGAAACACCCCAATATACTGGAAATGTAGCCCAAATTGAGCTGATATCACAATTTGTGATACACATGCTTATTAGCATAAGTTACACCCCTTTTTGGTTTCACATGCGATACCAATGCGATATTGGAAAATGAGGCCCTAAGTGGGATGGATCTTGGAAGATAAATTTATTCTTCTGGTAGATCACAGAGCATTTACATGGAAATTTTAAATAGAATATTGTCCCCAGGGCTAACACTCTAGACTTCAAAGTCAAGAATTGTTTACGCCTAACCTGTGCTGCTCTGGCTACATCAAGGAAGATTTGGATCCGTTGTCCACAAAAATTGTAATCCTTATTTTCAAAGTTTTTTTGTAAAACCTGATTCTTATCTATCTCTCTACAAAAGGTAACTAACAGTGTTGACCTTTGTGATATATCATCTTGAGATGCTTCCAAAAATGAAGTTAAATTGGGAGAATGTTGGACAAGGTCCATATCCTTTTGACCCACTTGTGTCCTTAATCTAGATTTTGAAATGTAATGTAATTTAGATATACATGCCTCATCAACTGACATAATAGATAACACCTCAACAATTCCATGGCAGATATCAATCTGGTTTCAGGAAAATTCAGTAACCTAAGATTTCGAATACGATTTTGGTTTTCCAGATTTTCCATCTGTCTATGGATTACTAACCCGTCCTTTATAGAGGAATTATTTACATCCTTAAGTACATCTATCTGGTTAGACAAGGTTTTACTTTGTTCTTCTAATTGTATCAAACGATTATTATGTCTCTCCATTACATTTTTTAATTCACAAGTAGTGATTCTATTTTGCTCAATTGAGTTAGCCATTGTTTTCTGAAGATTATCTAGAGCCTTCCATACATCCCGGAAGGTAATATTTTGGGGAACTATGGGCTCCATGGCCGTTTCTTGCAGTCCCGGGCCCAATTGCACCCCAACAGTTTCTATATTTGCAGTTACATTAGTCAATTCACACTATTTACTTTCACCAACTCTCTTAGTCCAAGAAAACTTGTCTGGGTTGTAGGGTTGAATAAAATAACATTTTGCCCATTTCTTATGTATATTGTTTTCCCTTTTGGTTATTCCTATTGTAGGTCCCCTTTTTTGCTTCAACATAGTTCATATATTTTTAATATTTTATTTAATAATACATCATGGTCACTACCTATTTTTCTAATTTCTTTTTCACATCTGTTAACAGTTTAATGCCTATAGGTGAATACAGCAACTCTGTGATTCAGTTGAATTCATAATGGTGGGAGGGTCAAGAGATAGAAGCTCTAAAATACATTTGCACTCAAAAAGTAAACAAAACTCTGAATCATTAAGTAAAAGGGGATGCTTAATGATTTTAACTAAAAAATGAAATATTTAGAGAATTAATACTGATGTTTTACTATTCCTTAAATATGTAACAATTTATTAAATATAGAAAAAAATCCTTTAGTACATTTGATTTCAAAAGAAAAATTAAGTCAAACCTTTGGTACTTTATGCTTCACAAAAAAATGTATTCACTGTAGAAAATAGGCATATTCTATATTCTGCATATTGAATAGCTGTTCAGATATCCACACACATTACAACTGCCCAAACTTAATAGTGCACTAGAAAACAAGGTTCATCATCACAGATTAATTTTTTAGATAACTTTCCATCAGTATTTAAAAAATACAAGCTAAAACTTAGAAAAACTAAAGGCTACTACTTCAAATCTCTATTTTCCATTTGTTTAGCATGCATATCTCCTAAATATAAAGGGGAGGATTTTAAAAGGGTTACGTGCGTATATTACGCGCGTAACCCCGAAAACCCGCTCCTGCGTGTGCCGAGCCTATTTTGCATAGGCCTGGCGATGCACGCAAGCCCCGGGACGCGCATATGTCCTGGGGCTTGAAAAAAGGAGCGAGGAACAGATGGGGCTGGGGCAGGACCGAGGCCTCCAGCACAGCGGCCGTGACGGGGGATCACGCGCCAGCACTCGGCCGGCGCGCACAACCTACACCTGCCCAGAGGCAGGTGTAAATAAAAAAATAAAGGAAGGGGGGGAGGGAACGGGGAAAGCCAGCGGGGCTCCCCTAGGGCTCGGCGCATGCAAGGTGCACAAGTGTGCACCCCCTGTGCGCGCCAACCCTGGATTTTATAACATGTGCAAGGCTGCGCGCGCATATTATAAAATTGGGCATAGCTACTAAAATCTGGCCCAAAGTGTGCAGAACAGAGCAGACTGAATTCCAGAAGTGTATCTGGGCTAAACATATCTTAATTCTGCTGCAATCCACATATGACCAATGCTACCAACTCTCTGTTTTTAATCATTTAGAACCTGAATAATTAAGGCTTTTTTCCCATTCTGTTTCTATGAGAAAAGACCTTGATGACTCAAGCCCGAAGTAAGAGCAAGTTCTTATATAGTGATTGCCAGATATATCTCATGCAGTAGGAATTTGGAATATGAGGAAAAAGCTGAATTGTCCAATTAGCCTTTAAACTTCTTTAGAAGGGAAATGTGCCAGTCTTGATAGCCTGAATTTGAAAGTAAGTAGCTATAATAAATAAAAGCATCAGCACAACCATTTTACTTTACAGTTTCAATTCTTTTCTAAAGACTAAATAAAACATTATTATTATTGTTTGGTCATTTTTCAAAGGCAGTTGGGCATCTAAATTAACTTCTTCGAAAATTAGCTAGGGCTGAGTTCCTATATTTAAAATCCTATTTTGACTAGGCAGCTAACTTTAGAATCATAAATAGTGAGCAGATATGGGGCATAAATTAAGGTGGAGAAAAAATAAGTTAGGCACTTATTACAGATTTTCAGCTCTAGGCACTTAACTGAGGATCCAAAAATCTAGGCAAATCAACTGCAGTCCTAAATTTAGGACCCTGAGTGCTTGCTAATTTTCAGCTGAAAACTCAAGTTCCTAAGGGCTAGATTTTACTATGTCACAGGGCTCCCTGAATCGTGTGCTAATGGGGGCGGGGGGGGGGGGGCGAAGCGGGGAGCAGGCTTGCGAAAGCTGGCAGCGATCACACCTCTGCGGTGCGATCGCTGCCAGCTTTCGCACCCAATAGCGCCATCATAAAAGTTGGTGCTATTGGGCGCGAAATAGGCAGCGAAAAGGCTCCTTACCTTTTCGTCATCCAAGCTGTCTTCGCGGCGTCCGCCCCGACTCCTCCTGTTCCGGTTTTGACGCCACCCCTTTTCGCTTTGGAAAATAACCCCCTAAATCATGCTAAAAATATTCTTAAATTTGTATTACAAAACTTTAGGGACCTAATTTAGGAACTATTTTTTGAAAATTATTCACTATAAATATCTAACAAAGGACATTTTGAAACACAGGAATAATAATTATAAAGAAATGTGTATAATTTTTCTGCCTCTTTAAATACAACACTTCACTGTGGAAGCCAGTGTTAATCAATGTGAGGGCGTGCTGGATAGTGCCCTGGGACATCATGAGTTGAGGGGCATCTGGGGAGCCACCAGCATCGCCCATTATTCTGAAGAGTCAGTGGAAATAAAATTTTCTTGCAGGGCGCCAATTTGCCAGCCCAGGTGAAAGCAATGTAAAGCTTAAAGAGTTTTAAGAAATTATGACATGGCAGTAATCATTTTAACTGTTTAAAGAGTGGTGCATACAATTTTAGACACAATGGTAATTTTAAACATATTTGAGTTCGTTAGTCGGCCCACGCCCAGGGATGTGGCCATTTTGTAACATATGTTAATATATGGCACATTATTAAATAGACTAAAAACACGTAAAATGTGCATACAATTTTAAGTGGATGCGTACCTATGCGCTCAAATGCCACTTCTACCACGTAAGTGCAGGGATTTTAAAAGACACGCATGCCAATGTCATTACCTGTCTTACCAGCTTGTTCCCAAATCACCCAGGTAAAGAATAGAACTTTCAAATCCCCCTAGTTTAATAGCCTCGCTTTTCCCATTAGCCCTGACCCTTAAAATCTCACTGATGTTTTTTTTTTTGTTTTACAACTTACATGCCATCCAAAGCAGAAGTAAAGTTACATAGCAGGAGATCCTGGCGCGCCTGTGTGCATAAGTATTTGCACGCAAACTTCAAGTGGAAATACAGGAACACCCACACTCCACCTAGTCCATGCCCTGCCCCTTTTTCAGAACTTTTCATTTTTGAACGTAGCAGCAAGTATGCACGTGCATGGGCAGCTTTTAAACTCTGCTCGCTGTGCGCTGGCCCAACTTGTGTGCAAATCTCCAGGTTTTGGCGCTTCAGGCTTTTAAAATTCACTTTTATGGGAGCCACAATCTCTTTCATTGGACCAACAAAAGGAAATTATTCATAAATGTTATTGTATATTACCTTTCAGGACCTCATAGATCCCTTTTCCAGATGTCTATAAGATTTACAACAACATATACAAGTAAATTCTTTTAGTTAATCTAATAAAAGATATCATAGCCTCTAAAGCAGCGCTTCTCAACCGGTGTGTCGCAACACAGCAGCAGGTGTGTCACGAGCTACCGGTCTCCTGCTGTTCTCCCCCGCCCCTTCCTTCACTGAGCGAGAGGCAGATTATGGGGGTCATTTTCCGAGGAGTTACCGCGGGTGATAATTCCGCAAATCGCGCTAACAGCCGTTAACGCGATTTGCAAATTTTTAATTTTGTATTCAGGGGGCGGAGCAAATGTAAAGTAGGGAAGATTTATCGTGTGCTGTGAAACAGCCGCAATGTTAGTGCGGCTAATAACTACACCTCTTTCATTTGCGTTACATTGTGCGCTAGAGGCCGGTAAAGGTTTATCACGGTTCATGATGTTTCCGGACAGCCTGTTTCAGTAGAGAGAGAGAGAGAGAGAGAGAGACTTGTCATAGGGCCTCCTCCCTAGACAGGTATTTGTATCCCTATGGGAGGCCCACCTAGTAACTCGAGGTGGGGATTAGGTATGAGTGTAGGGGGTTGGGGGCCACTTTCACATTCAACGTGAGACGTACGAACAGAACAGTGCTCTCTTGTGAAGATTTGCTGGCCTTCGGAGTGAGGAAACTCACTCCAAGATGAGATTTGGGCAATGTTCTCTCAACCTAGCTTGTCCATACCTAATCCCCACCTCGTGTTACTAGGTGGGCCTCCCATAGGGATACAAATACCTGTCTAGGGAGGAGGCACTACAGCAAGTCTCTCTCTCTCTCTCTCTCGCAGCATACTGAAACAGGCTGTCCGGAAACATCATGAACCGCAATATATACTGGCAATGTAGCCCAAATTGGGTTAATAGTGCAGCTTGCGCTAATAGCGTGTTGCATAGCTGTTATCGCAATTTGCGATACACATGCTTATTAGCATAGGGTTCGCCCCTTTTTGGTATCGCATGCGATACCAATGCGATATTGGAAAATGAGGCCCTATCTTCCACTGCTGCCGTTGCCGCCCGGGCTATCAGCACATTCAAGCCCGGATGGGAATGGCAGCAGTGTTAGTGGAGGCAGGCAACTGCGGCTGGGCCTTTTCTTCTTCTCGCAGCTGCCCCCTGGCCCGGAACAGGAAGTGATGTTCAGTGGGGTGCACGGGAAGAAGAAAGAGCCGTGCTGCATGAAAACGTAGCGGCAGCAGTGGCGGCTCCGAACAGTAGCATGGACCTGAAGCAAAATCAGAAGCAGCCAGAAATCGGCACAGGAGACAGCAGAATTAGCCTCCCGCGGCTGATGGGATTCTTCTTTCTTGGCCTGTGGGGGCTGGAGGAGGAGGCTGCTGCAGCTACCATTTGTACTCGGGGGAGGGGGGCAGGAAATGAGAGAGAGAGAGAGAGAGACAGCCAGTTAGCCTGTCTGTAAGTGAGAAAATGTATGTGTGATTGAGAGTGTGCATGTGTAACTGTGACTGAGAGCCTGTGTGTAAGTGAGAGCATCTATGTAAAGTGTGTGAGAGAGCATGTGTGTGATTGAGAGAAACTGGTCAGAGGGGTGATGTGTGTATATATAGGAGAGACAATGGAAGTGACTGGTCAGGGAGATGACTTGAGTGTGTGTGTGAGAGAAAGAAAGTGATTATGGGAATGAGAAGCCTGTGCATGTGGAGAGAGCTAGCATAGGAGTGAGAAATGGGTGTGTGTGAGAAGCCTGTATATATAAGATAGAACATGGGAGTGGGAAGCCTGTGTGTGTGTGTGTGTATGAGAGAGAGACTGATCGGGAAGGTGACTGGTGTGCATGTAAGAGAAAGACTGGTCAGGAGATGATTGGTGTGTGAAAGACAGAAACTAGTCATGGGGGTGTAACTGATATGTGTGCATGTGAGAGACAGAGACTGGTTGTGGGCACTAAGGAAGAGGCCATGAGTACAGAGCTTCAGCTACTACTGCTTCTGGTGTGTGCTACTAGCCAGCATGGAAGAGGAGTAGGAGAGCTGCTGGAGGGGGTTAGTAAAGGTGGCTTTTTAAGTTTATTTTTCTTGATTGACTGCCATTTTAATTACTGAATATTATGTGATGTGTCTGCTGTTTTGAAATATTTTATTGGTGTTTGGAGAATTTTAAATAATTTTTATAAGTTTTAATTGTTGGATATTATTCTGTTCATAGTATTGTGAAACAATTATTCTGCTTATTAGTATAGCTATACAATTATTTCTGTGTCGGAATCGATAGCTGCTTGGCTAGTTCTGTTTTCCTAATAGGAGGTGTATTGTTGATTAGGGCCTGATTTAATATTTGTAGTGTTGCCTTTTCATAGGTAGGGTTGTTACTGTTTGAGTGCATTCCATAATACAAGTGTATTTGTGTGCGGATTAGTTTATGTACATTACTGCAGATCCTGGGAGTATGTTAGGTCGATTCTGTGTATGTGACCAAAGTGAGGTATTTTACTGTATCAGTCTTATTTGCTGTATTTTCTCAAGAGGAAATGCTTTAGTGATAAACTGCTGTCTTTTCATAAGTAGGGCTATTGAGCCTGGTAGTTGGAGTTTGTGTTGCTGTTACAGAGATGACACTAGAACTAGAATATTTTTTTGTAAGGTGAGTTGTACAGGGAATGTCATAATTCTGCTTTAGATCCATAATTGTGGATGCAAACTGTACTTTTACATTTAGCCAAATGATGGTCATGTGTTCAGTGTGTCACGCATGTGAGAACCATCTGTCAGGTGTGTCCCGACAGAAAAAAGGTTGAGAACCACTGCTCTAAAGTATCCTATCTTTCCTGGAAATATTAACAATACATTTTTTACGCTACATAGAGTAACATAACATAGTAACATAGTAATGATGGCAAATGAAGACCAAATGGTCCATCCAGTCTGCCCAGCAAGTTGCTCATGGTAGTAACTGCCACTCCATGCAGGTTACCCCCATGCTTTCTGTTAAGGGTAATAACTGCAATGTGTACATATTTTAATTCCTACATCATACTAAGGGAACAATGTAATAAGACCCGCGGCGAAACAGGCACTAGTTGTGAATGCGGATTTTGATCACCACACGCGGGTGAAGCTGGCGACTCCACAGGATATAAAAAAAAATTATGCAAATGATTTGCGCACAAATCTGCACACTCTTAGAAAGCAGAGTTGCTTACCTGTAACAGGTGTTCTCCAAGGAAAGCAGGATGTTAGTCTTCACACATGGGTGCCATCATCAAATGCAGTCCCGATGTGGAAAATTTATGTCAGCATTTCTAGAACTTTGACTAGGCACTATGAGCATGCCCAGCATGCCCTATACCACGCGCTCACGCGGGACATAAGAAATGCCATACTGGGTCAGACCAAGGATCCATCAAGCCTAGTATCCTGTTTCCAACAGTGGCCAATCCAAGTCACATGTATCTGGCAAGTACCCAAACATTAGCTAGTGCACAAGCTCTTCAGTCTCGTAACATAGAATTACGATTAAAATAAAAAATAAGAGAAACCCAATTCCGTGGGGTTGTGGGCGAGTTTCATGAGGACTAACATCCTGCTGGCTTCGGAGAACACCTGTTACAAGTAAGTAACTCTGCTTTCTCTGAGGACAAGCAGGATGGTAGTGCTTACACAAGAGTGAACAACTAGCTACAGACTGCTTCCCAATACAAAAGGAGACAAACAGTCACCCAACCAGGTGCCAATGGGCACAACAACAACAACAGTGCTGTTGGTAACAGAGGGGGAGACAGGGTGAACCGAAACAACACGCCATAAGCTGGAGAGTTTGGTTTTACATCTCAAACAGGTTTCGAAGGACAGACTGGCCGAATCTACTGTCGCGTCGACCAACTCTTTCCAGACAGTAATGAGATGCGAATGTGTGGAGAGAACTAAGTGGGCCACCTATGCTGCAATGACTAACATAATGAGCCATGACATGACCCCCAAGATGCAGTTCCATCTGGGCATAACAAAAGAAAATGCAATCTGCTAGCCAATTGGCTAGTGCCTATTTGGCAACAGGAACGCCCAATCTGTTCTTGTCAAAAGAAATAAAAAGTTGGGTGGACTTTCTATGGGCTTCTGTCTGTTCCAGATAGAAGGCTAAGGCTCACCTGCAGTCCAAACTATGCAGTGCTCGTTCGCCTTAGTGTGAATGGGGTCTGGGAAAGAAGATTAGCAGAACGATTGACTGGTTAAGATGGAAATAAATCACCAACTTAAGCAGGAACTTAGCGTGCGTATGCAAGACCACCCTATTGTGATAAAACTTAGTATAAGGTGGATAATTTACTAAGGCTTGAAGCTTGCTGAACCTGCGCGCTGTAGCGACTGCTACCAAAAACATGACCTTCCAGGTCAGGTACTTCAGGTCACAGGTGTGCAGCAGCTCAAAAGAGGTTTTCATCATCTAAGGGTCCAAGACACAGCAGAAGGACTTAGGGGAGGCTTCATGTGAAGCAGCCCCCACATGAAACAAACAACTATAGGCTGTACAGAGATGGGCATGCTATCTACACCTTGGGGGTATGCACCAATTGCATTAACATGAATTCTAACAGAGTTGGTTTTTAAGTCAGCTTCAGGTAGATGCAGAAGTTAATCAAGCAGTTTTTGTGTGAGGCAAGAGAATGGATCTAGGGCCATATGTTCACACCACATGGAAAGCCACCAGGACCTGAGACACATTCTTTGAAAGATCAATCGGCTCTCAACATCCAGGCTGTGAGCGACAGGGCCTGGAGGTTGGGATGCCGCAGCCTGCCTTGATCTTGCATAATAAGATATGGGGAAGTCACCAGACTGATCGGTCTCCGGATGGACAACTCCCATAGGAGTGGAAACCAGACCTGTCTCGGCCAGTGAGGGTCTAAGAGAATCATAGTCCCTTTGTCCTCGCAAAGCTTCAAGAGAGTCTTTGTCACTAAGGGAATCTGAGGATATACATTCCGAAGACCCTTGCCCCAATGATGGGCAAAGGTGTCCAAGGCTCATTTGCAATCTGACCCGTACAAGGAACAGAACCAAGGCACCTTCCTGTTGCAGGGGGATGCAAACAGATCTACGTCCGGGCTCCCCCAGAGATGGAATATCCAATTCGCTGCCCCATGGGCCAGAGAGCACTCGTGGGGTCTGAAGGCTCAACTCAGCCTGTCCGCTACCACGTTCTCCATCCTGGTCAGGGACAGGGCCCTGAGCACCATCCTGTGGGACAAGGCACACAACCAGATCTGGACAGCTTCTTCAGACAGGAGGTACGATCCCGTGCCTCCCTGCTTGCTGACATACCACTTGGCTACCTTGTTGTCAGTCTGGATCAGGCCAACTTTGTTGGACAGCCAATCTCTGAAAGCTCATAGCACGTCCCTGATCACCCAAAGCTCCAGGAAGTTGAGTTGACAAGAACATTCCTGAGCAGACCAAAGACCCTGGGTACCAAGCCCATCTACATGAGCTCCCCAGCCCAGGGTAGATGCATCCATGCCTGTTACAGATTTGAAAGTACCCGCCACCAGGACACTGATACTCAAAGAGATGGGGGGACTCAGATGTAATTCTGGAGGCTTTGAGTGGTCTGGCGCCACTGTGACCTCAAGGTCCATTGGGCTCTGCGCATGTGTAAACGTGTCAAGGGAATAATATGGACGGGTTGTAGCCATATTGCCCAATAGCATCAACATGTGCCAGGCTGATACCTGCTGGATTAACAATGGTCGCCAAGGCAACTGCCCCTCTGGTGAGGTAGAAAGGCATTGGCCTGGGTTGTGTCTAGCAGGGCTTCTATGAAAGCCAATTGAGGTGATGGGCTGAAATTAGATTTAGGGTAGTTGAGAACGAACTCCAGCGACTGCAACACCCAAATTGTCAAGAGCACGGACCTGATGGACCCTGCCTGAGACATACTCTTGAACAGCCAAACATCCAGATACAGGAAGACATGCAATCCCAGTCTGCAGAGGTACACCGCCACCATGGCTAGGCATTTCGTGAAGACCCATGGGGTGGACACGAGGCCAAATGGCAACACCCGGTACTGGAAGTACTGTGTTCCCACCACAAATCAAGAGATACTTCCTTTGACTGGGGAAGATCTCGATATGAGTGTATGCATCCTTTAGTTGAGGAAGCATAGCCAATCCCATTTTTGCAAAAGGGGGGATCAAGGTGCCCAGGGAAACCATCTTGAACTTTTCTCTTTTTAGAAACTTGTTCAAGGCCCTTAGGTCTAAAATGGAACACAGTCCTCCTGTTTTCTTTGGAATCAGGAAGTACTTGGTGTAGAATTCCCACTCTCTTTGCCCTCGTGGTATGGGCTCAACTGCTCTGGCCATTAAGAAGGAGGAGATCTCCGCTAGTAGTACCTTCTGATGCATTACCGGCTCCCAAAACAGACACGGAGGGAAACTTGGCAGGACACCCAATAGATTCAATTGCTACTATTGGCAGGTGATGTACAGGACCCATTGGTCCAGAGTTACACTGGGGCACTGGTTCACAAAGAAGCATAGCCTGCCTCCAACCAGAGGATCCATTGTCCCAGGTATGGGGCAACTGGCTTATGCTCCCTACAGCCCAGTCAAAACTCCATCCCTGGAGTTAACCGAGGAGCTGGCTAGGGCTTGGGGGCTCTCTGCTGCCTGGGATGACCATGGGAACCCTGATGGTGTTGACGGGAGCGAGGAGGCGGAGGAAAGAACTTTCTTTGGCAAAAGACTTCCTTGGTCCCAGTCTCGACAGCCTCTTGGAAGAAGATGGGTCTGGAGTACTGGTGGAGAATTGTTGGAGGGTCTCATGGTGGTCCCAAAATTGGGCCACATCATCTCTTACCTTATCTCTGAAGAGATTCTCTCCAGTACCCAGCACGTCAGCGAGTCATTCTTGTACCTCTGGTCAGAGATCTGAGGCCCACAGCCATGCCATTCTGTGGGCACCTATTCCCACTGCAGAGACTCTTGATGCTGTCTCAAAAACATTGTAGGTCACATGGACCTCATGTTTTCCACACTCCAGGCCATTGTGTACTAGCGTCATGAGGATATCTTGCTGCTGAGGCAGCTGCTCAGCTACCTCCTGCACATGCTTCAAGATGTCCCGTGAGTACTGGCTTATGTAGAGCTGGTAGGCAGCGATGCAGACAATAAGCATGGAGCTTTGGAACACCTTCCTTCTAAGAGCATCCATCACTTTGTGGTCCTTCCCCGGGGGTGCCGAGGAATAGGTCTGAGAGCGCTTGGCCCGACTGAGAGCGAATTCGATTACCACTGACTGGTGAGGCAGCTAACACTTATCAAATCCAGCAGCCTTCTGGATGAGGTAGCCCCATCTGCCTTCTTGTCAATGGAAGGCACTGTGAGGGGGCGTTCCCATAATCTCAGCAGCAACTCATTAAAGATATAGTGTACCATGACCGTCACAATTTCCTTAGGAGGCTCCATGAACTGGAGAATCTCAAGCATTTTGTGTCTAGTATCCTCCTCTGTTAAAAACTGAAAAGGGATAGCCTCTGCCATCACCCTCACAAGGTTAAGTCCTCAGGCGGAGACTTCCCTTGCTCATCTGGAGGAGAAAGGTCTGATTGTAGACCATCAGAGTCCTCAGAGGATGGGACCCTAGGTGCATGGCCTACATCCAGAGATGCAGACACCGGTAGAACTGGATAGGGGACTGCAAGCTTCAACATCTCCGCCGGCTTTGGTGGTGCTTCCTCCTCAGAGGAACCAGTAACAACCACCATATTGCTAGGGGGAGGCCTCAATCCCTCGGAGGCACCAAGAGTGATCCGGCGATGGAATGATACCGAAAACCGCGAAAAACCGTGATGAAAAAATAAGTTTTCCACTAGACCAGAATCAGCCAAGTGAGCTCAATGAGACCATGAGGCTTACAGCTCCGAGGAAAAGAAGAGACTGAAGAGGGACCCCACATGGACACATGTTTCGGGACAAGCTAGGCATGCTCAGTGTGCCTAATCAAAGTTCTAGAAAATTTGACATAATGTCACCAATGTGTGAGGACTACCATCCTGGGTGTCTTCTGAGAAACATGCGTACAGACACACAGTAAGATGCAATGTAATAAGCAGCTGCATCCGCGCTGATAATCCGCGTACAAACCAGCTGCAAAAAAGCAAATTGGGTGAGCGCCCGGGATCTTCCTTTTGAGTGAAATTATGACCCTGGAATACGAATGCATGTATTTCTAATAACTGTGGACTGTAGAAAACATGGTAAATATATTATTGGGAGATAATTCACACTGCTCGGCAGCGGTAATGGCGAGTCTTTTAAGAGTGGGATAAGCAGTGCCTGCTCTATTAGCTACATTGGTAAGCGCAGGAAATGCAGCATTGGCAGTATAGAGGAAAGCAGGAAATTGTAGTACATTTATTTATTTAAAACATTTATATACCGTTTCACCAGATACAAGAAATGACCAAAGCCGTTTACAATACATTTCCAAATTAAATTAAAATTAACTAAACTAATTCCTCAATTACTTAAAAATAAAATTAAAAGAAAAGAAAATTAAAAATTGTAATGGAATAAAAATTACATTAAACTCATGATCAATTTTTCAAAAAGAAATTAAATAAAATAACTTTAACCATTAATTTAATTTATAAACAAGATAAAGAACAATAATTATCCAAACCTATTAAAACATAAAAAATGAGCATAAATAACGTTTAGAAACCAAAGAGGTCTAACCTTCGATGGGGTCTAAATTTCCAAAGGCTTCTTTAAAAAAGTGTGTTTTTAAAGCTTTTTTGAATTCTTTTTTATTCTGAATTTGTCTCAGAGGGTCAGGTAAGGCATTCCACATTAAAGGCCCTGCAACAGAGAATGCCCTTTGCCTGGTGACGTTTAAGGCGTTTTTTTTTTATTGCTGGAACTTCCAGCAAATTTTTTCCTGCTGACCTGAGATCCCTAGGTGGTTTGTACATTCGTAGTTCCGAACAGAGCCAAACGGAATCAATACTATTTAGTACATATTTCATTGGTTGTGTACAGCGGCATGATCTTCAAAGAGCTGTGATTGCTGTACACACATTAATAATCACAGGATACTCCCCTTTCACGCTAAAATGCACATCCTAACATTAGCCTAGTGTAGTTTGGAGTTGGTGGGAGTAAGAGGTGTCCAGAGGCTAGCATAAGGTTAGGAATTAATTTTTGTGATTGCTGATTGCTATGTTTTTTGTGCTAATTGTTTTTTCATTGTTGTTTCCCTTTTCCCTTGTCTACTGTCTGTGATTGGAGCTTGGCAGAGCATTGTTTTATTATTGTCTTGCTCTCTGCTTGTGTCTTCATCCTCTAGGCAAGAAAGAACAGAGTGGGAGTTTGTGAGAATGGAGCATGACAGTGGGGAGATGTCTGAGGGGAGGATGTACATGACAGACAGAATAATGGGGACAGGATGGATAGGAGGGTGGCATCTGTTTCAGGTGAGAGTAGTCAGGGAGGGCAGATGGGGCAGGAGGAGAGGGTTGTGCAAGAGTATGAGGGTGCAGCTGGTGGTGGGAGTGGAGGGAAAAGAAGGTGGGTGGAGGAGTTAGAGCAAAGGGTGGGGAAGGGGGCAGAGGGAAATGGGAGAAGGAACAGTGAACATAGAGGTAGGGAGCCACTTCAGGCTGGACTCAGTAATTTGGAGGAGAAAAGGCAGCAAAGGGAGGCACGTTTTTCAGATGATAAAAAGGATCTGCTTTCCAGGAAGCTGTTTGAGAACTACCATGCTCTCTTTGGACAAAAGACATCCACAACGTTAAAGAGAAGAATATGGGAGAGTATAACCAAAGATGTCAGCAGCCTGTCAGTGGCAAACAGGTCAGTGGAATAATTAAAGCATCAGTGGTGTGATACCAGATTAGCCATAAAAGCCAAGGTGGCCCAGATAGAAAGGTCAATGCACCAAACAGGAAGAGGGCCACCATGTGAGGTTCAGCTTACAGAAGTACAGGATCTGATAAGAGCCATTCTTCAAAGGGACTTCATCAAAGGGATCCATACAGGAGGGACTAACACTGATGCAGTAGACAGTGGCTGTGGGAATAGCGTAAAAGTGGAAGAGCCTAATGTAGAAGAGACAGGAGCAGGGTAGAAAAATTCAACAATTGCAGCAGATGAGTTGCAGGATGCATCTATAATGCTGTTTAATGAGCCCATGGATTATTCCCAAGAGGACAATGATAATGTTGAGATAAATCTAACTTGTGTGGCGACATCACCCAACTCTGGGGGCAGTGGCTCCCCTACTGCTGAAGGAGCCTCTGCTGGTAATGAGGAGGGGCTAACTTTTGAAAATCTATGCACCCCCATGGATGCCTTTGCGGAGCACCTGGCAGCAGAACTCATTGCTAGGCAAGAGCAGATACAGGGCAATGTGACAATAGGATGGAGGGCTGTCCAATCTGAGATTACGCAACTGCGCAAAGAATTAAGAGGATGCGAAGGCACGCTAGACAGCAAGAAGCAAGATTATCAAGGTCCTGGGTTACAAGTTCTGTAACCCAGGACCTATGTTCTGCAGTCAAAGAGCTGAATGCTACTTTGCAGGCTCAGCAAACTCATCAGATGAAAGCTCAGCCAACCTGTGATACCCTTGGAGCGGTCTAAGACAGGAGAAGGTTGGAGAACAGAACAGGCTGGAGTCTGTTCTGCTTTTCAACTGTTTAATTACAAAAAGTTCAGCAAGACAAAATCAAAATGGCTGCTTACCTCAGCAGACTGACAATGTAAGAACCATTTTCAACAAGAGCACAGCATTCCATTACAGCTTCCTTCTTCTCCCTGGGGCCTCTCTAACTCTCTCAGGGCCTCACCTTTGTATCCCTTACCTCAGGGAAACGCCCCCACCCGAGGATCCCTTTCCTGTCTGTCGGGCCAGATAGCTGGAGCCGGTCCGTTAAGGCAGTCTGAGGCTCTCTGTCATATACACTATAACACACCCCAAAAAAAACCATCTCACAGAGGCAGAGGGGCTGATCAGGATAGCAAGAACTAGATATGTGAGTGCATGATAGAAATCCAATGATAGTTTCAGAAAGAATGTCAACTTCATCGCTCGATCATGCTATACATGGAGATGGTCAGAGAGCTTCTACACTTTATTTATTTAAGATTTTTATATACCGGCATTCATGATACAATCACATCATGCCGGTTTACATATTACAGGGGTGTACAATAAACTACTGAGTAACCTGTAAGTGTAGAAGGAGGCAGTTACAAATAACAAGGATGATAGAACTGGGAGAAGAGAAAATAAGGAGGGGATAACATTAGATATAGATATTTACATTAGCTATAACATTAGCTATAGATATTTACATGGAGAAGGGGTTGAACTGGCTGGGTAACGTATGATTAATGGTGAGAGAAATTAGTTGGTGTCCGGGAATGCTTGTTTAAACAGCCAGGTCTTAAGTCTTTTCCTGAAGGTTGGGAGGCTAGGTTCTTCTCCGAGGTCAGGGGGGATGGAGTTCCATAAGGGAGGGCCGGCTGTTGAGAAGGCCCGATCTCTTAAGGTAATATGTCTGGTGGTTTTGGCAGGGGGTACCTGGAGAGATCCTCGAAGTACGTCTCTAGTTGGTCTGGAGGAGTTATATATTCGGAAAGGGACTTGTAAGTCGAGTGTGGTATGTTGATGGATGGTTTTGTATATTATGGAAAGAGATTTGTAGAGGATTCTGAAGTGAATTGGCAACCAGTGGAGTTCTTTTAGGATTGGAGTGATATGGTCCCTTCTCCTGGAATTTGTCAGTAATCGTGCAGTAGCATTTTGTATCATTTGAAGAGGCTTAGTGTGGGAGGAAGGAAGGCCCAGAAGGATAGAGTTACAGTAATCTATCTTAGAGAAAATGATAGCTTGTAGAATAGTTCTGAAATCCTGAGTGTGGAAGAGCGGTCTTATTCTTTTCAGTACTTGGAGTTTGTGGAAACAATCTTTGGTGGTTCTGTTGATGGAAGCTTTAAGGTTCATCCGGTTGTCAATTAACACTCCTAGGTCTCTCACTTGTGTGGTTGTAGGGATAGCTGGAAGATTAGAGATGGAGTTGTTGTTATCTGGGGAAATGAGCAGAAGTTCGGTCTTGGAGGAGTTTAAAACTAGGTTTAGGTTGGATAAGAGGCGTTTAATTTCAAGGAGACAATTTTCCCAGTGATCCAATGTTTTCGTATAAGACTCTTTAATGGGTATCAAGATCTGGATATCGTCGGTGTAAAGGAAGCGTTTGAGGTTAAGGTTGGAGAGGAGTTGGCAAATCGGTAAGAGATAAATGTTGAAGAGTGTAGGCGACAAGGAGGAGCCCTGAGGGACTCCTATGGATGAGTCCATTCGTGAAGAATCTTTGTTCTGAATCTTAACCTTGAAGCCTCTGTTGGAGAGAAAAGATTTAAACCATGAGAGTGCGGTGCCTGAGATACCTATAGAAGCCAGCAAGGATGTGAGGGTGGAGTGGTTGACCGTATCAAAGGCCGCTGAAAGGTCCAGTAGAATCAGGAGGAAGGATTGACCTTTGTCAAGGCCCATTATAAGGAAGTCAGTCATGGAAATGAGGAGGGATTCTGTGCTCAATGATTTGCGAAATCCGTATTGTGAGGGGAATAGGATTTTGTTGTCCTCAATGTAGTCAGAAAGTTGAGTGTTTACAACTTTTTCTAGAATCTTAGCTATGAATGGAAGATTGGCGATGGGGCGGAAATTATTGGGGTCTTTAGGATCCAAGTTGGGTTTCTTAAGTAGAGGTTTGATGGAGGCCAATTTGAGGTCGTCAGGATATGATCCTTGGGAAAGAGAGCAATTTATGATGTCCGTCAGTGTTTTGGCGATGGAGTCAGGGATAGCCAGGAGCAGTTTGGTGGGGATAGTATCCAAAGGATGGGAGGAGGTTTCATTCTCCTTAAAAGAGTTTGCATCTCTATGATAGAAATGGGTTCAATGTTTCAAGACCATTGTTGTTGAGGGAGGGCTGCTGAAAAGTCAGGGGAAATGCGGGGTCGGGGGGATTAGAAGGCAGTTGTGTTAGAAGGCTGTTGACTTTGTTGTGGAAATGTAGAGCAAGTTCTTCAGCTTTGGATTGTGCTAGGTTACTGGGAATCTCCTGTGGGTTGATTTGGGTGAGATTAGAAACATAGGCGAAGAGGGCTTTTGCGTCGAAAATCAGGTGGTGAATCTTGGATGCGTAGAAGTCTCTTTTGGATCTTGAGGTAGCGGACTTGTACTGATGGAGAGTGGCTTTGTAGGTGGAGAGTGTATTGGTGCCGGGGGATTTACGCCAATTGCTCTCTTTCTGTCTTAGACTTTGTTTTAGCTTTCTCAGTTCTTCCGTGAACCATGGTTGTCTTTTGGAGGCGTTTGGGTGTGATTTTTTGGTTGCTAGTGGACATAACTTATTAGCTATGGATTCTGTGATGGCATTCCAGGAGCGGAGAGCTGTGTTTGGGTTTGAAAGATCTATGGTGGGTAGTTGAGAGGCTAGGTGAGAACTAAGGTCATCGGTAGAACAGGATCTTCTGTATGGGAAAGATGATGAGGGCCCTTAGGGGTGGTGGATTCTTTCAGTGAGAATGTGGTTGAGATAAGCGAGTGATCAGACCAAGGGACCTTCTTGCTCTTAAGGCGAGAAGAATGCTTGATGCCTGGGTTGATAAAGATAAGTTCCAGCGTGTGGCCTGCTTTGTGGGTGATTTTGCTAACTATTTGCTTGAACCCCAAGGCTGAGAGGGCTGTGAGAAAGGTTTCACAGCTGGATGAGAGGGTGGGGTTGTCAACATGCAGATTAAAATCTCCTAGAATAATTGCTGGAGCATCCAGTTTGATGAGGGTTGTGGTTATTTCTACTAAGGGGGAGGGGTCTGTCTCTAGGAGGCCCGGAGGGGCGTAGACGAGTAGGATTTGTAATTGTTCCGAAGTAAAGAAACCAATTTCTAGTTTAGAGTCTGAGTTGAATGGGTGATGAGTGAATCCGAGGTCTTTTTTTGGATGCAAATAGAAGTCCTCCTCCCCTTTTTTTCTGTCGAGGGAGGGAGAAGATGTCGTAAGTTGATGTGGGTAGTTGGTTTATTATTGCTGTGTCTGTGGTTTTAAGCCAGGTTTCCGTTATTGCGCATATATCTGGCTTGGCGTCGACGAGATAGTCGTTGAGGATTAGAGATTTCTTGGATAGAGATTGTGCATTGAATAAGGAAAGCGAGAATAAAGTGAGGACTAAGAGTTGGGTGATCGGTGTTAACAGAATTGGGGTGAGTGATTTTAGGTTACGGTGTAGTGCATGTCGATTGGATTTTTCTGTTGACGGTAAGCATTGCCTTCTGGCACTGACAGATCTCACGCCTGCAAGCATTGTCTTTTTGCTGACACTCCTCCCTCCCTGCTCTGCCATGGCCTGTTGTCAATCGTCACTGCTGAATGTGGATATGGTCATTGTATCTCTCTCTGGCGCAAATGCTTCTCTCATATTCAAATCTCGTTGCCTCGCAGATGCCTCCATCCTCCTGAATCTTCGTCTCTTCTAAACGTAGCATCATTTTTAACATTCATGTGGTCTCATCCTTTCTTGGATTCATAGAGCTGGAAATGTATTGTGGAGTATGTTTTGGCTAAGTATTTTTTCTCTTTCTTTTTTTTTCTTATGCAGGTTTTATTAAACTTCATCACTCATCCATGCTGTATGCAAAGATGGTCAGAGAGCCTCTGCACTTCCTTCTGGCGCTGACTGATCTCACGCCTGCAAGCCTCATGTCTTTGCAGACACTTCTCCCTCCCTGCCTCTTCCATGGCCTGTCTTCCATCATCACTGCTGTATGTGAGTAGTAGTAACCCCTCCCTCACCTCCCCTTTCATATTCTTCTCAACAGATGCTGTCTCCCAACTCCTCCTTCTTTTGTTTCCCCCTCCCTCCTCTTATGTGCAAGATTTGTTCCTCACAAATACCTGTCTAACCCCTACCCTACCTTCTTATACCCTTCAACTTATGTATTCTCCCCCTTCCCCCTCTCAACTCATCCTTCTCTCCTATATAAGTCTCTATCTCCATTCCCTCCCCTAAATTCCCTAATCCTCCCTCCTTCTTCTGTATTCCCCACTTCAAATACCAACACACCCTTCCTCTCGGGTGCAACTGACTATTTCTAAATATTTTTATTAATTTCCTCCTTTCAGGTGGACATCATTTTCATCACCCGTCACTGATGAACACGTAGATGGTGACTGGGCCTTCTTCACATTCTTCTGGATCCAATGCTTCTCAATCTTGCAAGCTTCTTCTATTCACCGAGACCTCTTCATCCTTGACCATCAACACTATACTTTAATGTTAAATAAAGTATTTGCACAGGTATACTCTTTTTTTGTTTTTATTTAAAGTATCTGGCCATCCGTTTCTAACTATTTTATTAATCTAAGTTATTCCCTCTTCCAAAACCCATTTCCCCTTTCCCGGCCCCCAACCTCCACTCTGCCCCCCCCCCCCCCCCCTCACCATCCTCTTCCATGCAAGATTGGATTCTCATATATTCACCTTCCACTAACCTCACCCCTATTTTCACTACGTAATCTCTCTTCCAAACTCCCTTCCCCTCTCAAGTCACTCCTCTGCTCCCTCCATCCCCTTCCCCCTTTCTATACTATTCTCAGTGACTTTACTCCATAAGAACAAGCCATACTGGGTCAGACCATGGGTCCATCAAGCCCAGCATCCTGTTTCCAACAGTGGCCAATCCAGGCTATATAGTACATGGCAAGTACCCAAAAACTAATTCTATCCCATGCTACTGATGCTAGTAATAGCACTGGCTATTTTCTAAGTCAACTTGATTAATAGCAGGTAATGGACTTCTCCAAGAACTTATCCAAACATTTTTTAAAGCCAGGTACACTAACTGCACTAACCACATCCCCTGGCAACAAATTCCAGAGTTTAATTGTGCATTGAGTGAAAAAGAACTTTCTCTGATTAGTGTTAAATGTGCTACATGCTAACTTCATGGAGTGCCCCCTAGTCTATTATCCAAAAAAGTAAATAACCAATTCACATGTTCCCGTTCTAGACCTCCCATGATTTTAAACACCTCTATCATATCCCCCCTCAGCCATCTCCAAACTGAAGAGTCCTAACCTCTTTAGTCTTTCCTCATAAGGGAGCTGTTCCATCCCCTCTATCATTTTGGTTGCCCTTATTTTATTTATTTATTTTAAAGTATTTATATACCGCTTTTTAAAATAAAATTTTATCAAAACGGTTTACAACATGTTAAAATAAAGTAAAAATAAAATATAACTAAAATAAACTTAAAATACATAAATTTAACTAAATAGCTAGATAAATGTTAGCTAAAACAAATTATTAAACAACAAAATAATAATAATGGTAACATGCCATGGGTAAAGAGTAGGGAGGGTAAAAGGGATGGAGGGGGGGAGGAGGGGGGGGTAGCAACTTATCGAATTGTAATGTCCTAGAAAGAACACGGATGGGATAATAGAAGAGAGACGTTAAGGTCACCATTGCAACTATATCTTTTTTGAGATGCGGCACCATTGCAACTATATCTTTTTTGAGATGCGGCAAGCAGAATTGTACACAGTATTCAAGGTGCGGTCTCACCATGGAGCAATACAGAGGCATTATGATATTTTCCGTTTTATTCACCATTCCCTTTCTAATAATTCCTAACATTCTGTTTGCTTTTTTGACTGCCGCAGCATACCGAGCCGACGATTTCAATGTATTATCCACTATGAGGCCTAGATCTCTTTCCTGGATGGTAGCTTCTAATATGGAACCTAACATCGCGTATCTATAGCATGGGTTATTTTTCCCTATCTGCATCACCTTGCACTTATCCACATTAAATTTCATCGGCCATTTGGATACCCAGTTTTCCACTCTCACAAGGTCCTCCTGCAATTTATCACAATCCACTTGTGATTTAACTACTCTGAATAATTTTGTATCATCTGCAAATTTGATTACCTCACTCGTCATATTCCTTTCCAGATCAATTATAAATATATTGAAAACCATGGGTCCCAGTACAGATCCCTGAGACACTCCACTGCCCACCCCCCTCCACTGAGAAAATTGTCCATTTAATCCTACTCTGTTTCCTGTCTTTTAACCAGTTTGTAATCCACGAAAGAACATCGCCACCTATACCATGACTTTTTACTTTTCCTAGAAGCCTCTAATGAGGAACTTTGTCAAATGCCTTATGAAAATCCAAATACACTACATCCACCGGTTCACCTTTATCTACATGTTTATTAACCCCTTCAAAAAAGTGAAGCAGATTTGTGAGGCAAGACTTCTCTTGAGTAAAGCCATGCTGACTTTGTTCCAGTAAACCATGCCTTTCTATATGTTCTGTGATTTTGATCTTTAGAACACTTTCCACTATTTTTCCTGGCACTGAAGTCAGGCTAACTGGTCTGTAGTTTCCCGGATCACCCCTGGAGCCCTTTTTAAATATTGGGGTTACATTAACCACCCTCCAGTATTCAGGTACAATGGATGATTTTAATGATAGGTTACAAATTTTTACTAATAGATCTGAAATTTCATTTTTTAGTTCCTTCAGACCCCTTGGGTGTATACCATATGGTCCAGATGATTTACTACTCTTCAGTTTGTCAATCAGGCCTACCACATCTTCTAGGTTTCCGTGATATGGTTCAGTCCATCTGAATCGTTACCCGTGAAAACCTTCTCCGGAAAGGGTACCTCCGCAACATCCTCTTCAGTAAACACCAAATGAAATAAATCGTTTAATCTTTCCACGATAGCCTTATCTTCTCTAAGTGCCCCTTTAACCCCTCCATCATTTAACGGTCCAAATAACTACCTCGCAGGCTTTCTGCTTCAGCTATATTTTTTAAAGTTTTTACTGTGAGTTTTTGCCTCTACAGCCAACTTCTTTTCGAATTGTCTCTTAGCCTGTCTTATCAATGTCTTACATTTAACTTGCCAACACTTATGCTTTATCTTATTTTCTCCTTTTGAATCCTTATTCCATTCTGAATGAAGATCTTTTATTTATTTTCAGAGACCTACATTTGATCTGAGATATCACATCTGTTTATATTCAGGTACTGTAGGTATTTCCCTATCCCCAGAGGGCTTACAATCTAAATTTGTACCTGAGGCAATGGAGGGTAAAGCGACTTGCCCAGGGTCACAAGGAGCGACAGCAGGACTTGAACGCTGGTCTCCTGGTTTGTACCCCACTGCTCTAACCACTAGGCTATTCCTCCTCCCTACCTAGGCTATTCCTCCTCCCTACTTTTGGCTAAAATAGCCTCTTTCACCTCACCTTTTACTCATGCCGGTAATCGTTTTGCCTTCCTTCCACCAGGGATTGGGCTATTCAGCTTTAGGCAGGTGACTCATAGTGCATTGCAGGGGGCAATCAAGTCTTCAGTCTGCTTTGAACTTCAAGGAAACAGCCATAACTACAGATTCTTGTGCAGAGCTAAGTAAAAAGCTTAACTTAGCTAGCCAATCTGGGAGAGGGTCTGTTCAAAATCAATAGCAGATACAGTGTCCAGTGAACAGCCCTGGCCAAGTGTTAAGTGTTGAACTCCCTCCCACCATGCTCCTCTATACACCCACTCCTGGGTTTGTTGTTCTGATATAGTCTGCCTGTATACATAACTGGTAACAAGATAATTTGGAAAATTTGGTAATTCCTTAGCTGCTATCCATCAAATAAATTTACCAAAATAAGGATTATCCAATGTAGCTATTGTGGAGCCTTTATTCTGAGGGAAATCATCTGGAAACTTAGGGCTTGCCCCATTTGTTCAGAACTCTCTTCCTTGAAAAAGGAGCTGGCTGAAGTTAAAGCTGAATTAGCTGCAATAAAGAAAGTTTCACGCACTTTACTGTTAGAACTGTGGACCCTTGGACCGGAACGAGAGTTGGTACTACCACTGAGGGACGGCCCCCAATGGCCCTCGTCGTCGGCTGGCGGTGCAGGTGAGAACGACCTGGCTGGAGCTTCACCTATACCAGCCCTCGTTCTCCTTAGATTGAGCACTTGGGTGCCGAGGCCGGCAGGTCTTAGGTGCGGGTCACCTCAACAAAGACTGGAGCAGCAGCAGGCAGAGACGAAGTCAGGAGTCCAGGTCATGGCTGGCAGCAAAGGTGCAGAATGAAAAGCCAATCCAAAGATCCGGGGCAGACAGCAGACAAGCAAGACGAGGAACCAGGCCAAGGGTTGAGACGGGCAGTAGATGAGCAGAGACAAGGAAGCAAGCCAAAGTCAGAACCAGGAGATCAAGCCTCGGAAAGAAGCACAAGAACTGGAGGATGAGGAAAGGTATGGAGACAAGAACACTGGAACGGATAGGAACGCAGGAACTAGAACCACCGGAACAGGACTCAGGAACCAAGGACAGGATCAGGAACAGGATCAGAATCAAGAATAGGAGAAAGGAACTTGGAGACGTCAGGAACAGCAACTAGCACTCTGAGGAGGTGGACCTGTTGCCAAGGCGAAGAACTGGGGACTGAGGCAGGGTTTAAATCCCCCTCAGTCCTGATGTCATCCACCGGGGCTGGCCAAAGTTTCCCGCCGCGACCCCTTTAAGAGGCGGGACCTTCTGCGTGTGCCTAGGGAGAGGCCTGCTGGAAGGAGGACGGCGGCGTTCAGAGCCGCTTGGGAGGCCCACAGATGGCTGGTTCCGGAGTGGAGCGTCCTGCAGCGTGTCGGAGGAGGTAGGGGGAACTGGCCGTGGCCTGCCGCAGCCGGGAGCCACAACATTTACAGTATTCAGGAATTAATTCCCATTACCACAGAAAAAACAAAAGTAAAGGAAAAAGGGGTTTACAGTGGGCTCAGATAGGATAAGACCTGTGACCCTGACACCCATTCTTCACAACTGTGCAGCCCACATGTCTACCCCCCCCCCCCCCACACACACATGCACACAGGGCGTTAAGGAACCCAAAAAACAACGGGATTACAGTGGGCTCAGGTAGAGTAAGAGCTGTGATGCGGAGACACATGCTCCTTCAAGTGACAAGTACAAAACTCCTTCTCTGTATTAGATAATGAAGAAGCTCTTGTGAAAGAGACTGAAGTGGTATCTGAAAAGAAAGAAGAAACCCAATGAATACAGAAATTCCATAATACAATCAATAACCAAAGGAAAAGGCTCATTGTGCTGGGTGACTGTCATCAGAAGCACCAATTTGGGAACTCTTTTCGAGGGAAACACTACAGTTAAAAGCCTTCCAGGATCATCAGCTGGCAGAAATGCTATTCAGATAGTCAAAGCAATTAAAGAAGAAAGCAAAGACTCTAAAGTTGGTATTATCATCCATCTGGGAACCAAAGACCTTGCTAGAAACAGCATCCAAGCGGTACAGAGAGATTTCTAGTCTCTAGCGAAGCAGATTAGTCACAAGGCGACAACCATTGCCTTTTCAGAAGTGTTACCTGTTCATGGAAAGGGGAAGGAGAGGCTAAGCCATATTGATAACTTCAATGTATGGCTCAAATCCTGATGTAAGGAACAAATTTTTGGATATATTGAGGGCTGAGGCCATGTATGGAACAGTTAAAAGCTCTTTGTCAAAGATGGTTTACATCTGTCTGTGGCAGGAAAAAGGATCCTAAGTGATAAATTTAAATCCTATATCATAAGGCATTTAAACTAGATGCCGGGAGTGGTAGAAGGAAATTAGAATGTAGTTTTATTAGCAACACTCTCCACTAGTAATAGCATTAACAGCCACCTCTTACAATGTTATTATATATATATAATTATCTGATCTTCATTTTCCTTCTTACTCCAAGTTATTTATTTCCTTGTTACATGTAACTGCTTTTCTGCACTATTGTTCAAATTGTAAAGTTTATTATAATTTCACCCCTGTTTCTTGTGAACCAGCATGATGGGATTTCCGTCCTGAATGTTGGTATATAAAAAAACTTAAATAAATAAGTTAAATAAAGAGGAGTAAAGGAACAACTAATGTCACCCCCCAAATACAAGGAAGATGGGGCAAAGAAGAAGCATTGTGGGCTGTCCTATAGAAAAGATGATGGGGCATGCATTTTTATTGGAGTGGTTTACAGACCTCCAAATCAAATGAAAGAACTTGACAGAGATCTGGTTGAAGACATCCAAATGATGGGAAAGAAGGGAGAAGTGGTGACTGTCGGAGATTTTAATCTGCCGGATGTAGACTGGAGAATCTCTTCTGCAGAATCTAACAGTAGTAGAGAGATAGTGAATGCCCTACAAGGGGCTCTGTTCAAACAAATGGTAATGGAACCCACGAGAGAGGGAGTTATACTCGATTTAGTGCTCACTAACGGAGATAATGTCTCTAATGTCCGGGTGGGTGCACACCTCAGCACCAGTGATCATCAAACGGTATGGTTTCATATCACAAATAGGATACGGAGAAGTCTCATGAAGACCCGAGTTTTGCAGTTCAAAACCGTGGACTTTGTTGAAATGGGGAAGAACTAATGAAAAGCAAGAGAAAAATGAAACCTATCTGATTCTCAAAGGAAGTGGCTGATAAAATAAAAGCTAAAAGAACAGTGTTTAAGAAATATAAAGGATCCCAGCAGGAAGATCACAAGGAAGAATATCTGGTGGAACTGAGGGAGACGAAGAATGTAATCAAGAAAGCAAAAAGTCAAGCGGAAGAAAGGATTGCCAAAGAGGTAAAGCGAGGTGACAAAACATTTTTCAGATACATCAGAGAAAGGAGAAAAGTCCAAAGGGTATAGTGAAATTGAAAGGTGAAAAGGATCAATATGTGGAGAGAGATGAAGAAATGGCAGAAATATTAAACGAATACTTCAGTTCGGTGTTCACTAAAGAGAACCCTGGGGAAGGACCGTCACTAGTTAACAGAAGAGAATGTATGGGAAGAGCTAGGAAAACTGAAAGTTGACAAAGCCATGAGGCCTGATGAGGTTCATCCCAGGATACTGAGGGAGCTCAGAGATGTGCTGGTGTGTCCACTGTGTGACCTGTTCAATAGATCCCTAGAAACAGGAGTGGTGCCAAGTGATTGAAGAAGAGTGGCAGAGGTCCCGCTTCACAAGAGTGGGAGCAGAGAGGAGGCTAGAAACTACAGGCCAGTTAGCCTCACCTCAATGGTGGGAAAAGTAATGGAGTCACTGCTGAAAGAAAGAATAGTGAACTATCTACACTCAGAAGAATTGCTGGAGCAAAGGCAGCATGGATTTACCAGGGGAAGGTCCTATCAGACAAATCTGATTGACCTTTTTGATTGGGTGACTAGGGAATTGGATCAAGGAAGAGCACTTGATATCATCTACTTGGATTTCAGCAAAACTTTTGATACGGTCCCGCATAGGAGGCTTGTGAATAAAATGAGAAGCTTAGGAGTGAGTGCCAAGGTGGTGGCCTGGATTGCAAACTGGTTGACAGACAGAAGACAATGTGTGATGGTAAATGTAACTTACTCTGAACAGAACGATATTAAGCGGAGTGGTGTAAGGACCGGTGTTGGGACCAGTCCTGTTCAATATCTTTGTGAGCGACATTGCAGAAGGGATAGAAGTTAAGGTTTGTCTTTTTGCAGATGATACTAAGATCTGCAACAGAGTGGACACGCCGGAAGGAGTGGAGAGAATGAGACAGGATTTAAGAAAGCTGGAAGAGTGGTAGAAGATATGGCAGCTGAGATTCAATGCCAAGATGTGCAGAGTCATGAATATGGGGTGTGGAAATCCGAAAGAACTGTATTTGATGGGGGCTGAAGGGCTGATATGCACGGAGCAAGAGAGAGACCTTGGGGTGATAGTGTCTAACGATATGAGGTCGGTGAAACAATGAGACAGGGCGATAGCTAAAGGCAGAAGAATGCTGGGCTACATAGAGAGAGGAATATCTAGTAAGAGAAAGGAAGTGATGATCCCCTTGTACATGTCTCACCCGTCGGTCGCAGATGGCTGCAACCACTCTTGCTCACCTCTTTCTTCCCAGCATTGACTCCGTTGGGAAGACTTGCGGCCTCCACCAGCTATCGCCGGCCTGCCTACCTCTCCCAGGCCTCCCTGGACATCACGGACGCTGATGACCGCCATCTTGCCCTCGGAATCCCTTGGGTGCGCGCGCGGGCCAGTCTTAAGCACGTCATGGCGGGAACCTCGGGGGAGTCCCCTCCGGATGACGTCATTCCACCAGGACACTTAAGTCAGCTGGCCCTGCCTACCGACGACTTGGCAATGAGTTCCCTCATTGCTGAATCCGCTTTGCTCACTACGGACTTCCCGTTCCAGTTGCTGCCTCTCCAGCGTGAAACGCTCTGGTTACCCGCTCCTCGGTTGCCCTTTCCTCGTCTCTGGCTATCCTCTCCTCAGAAGGCCTAACGCCTTGGACTGCTACCTGCCCCATTCCCTGGGGTTTTTTTTGGAACCTGCGCTACTTTGAGTACCTCCGCTCTGCGGACCACTACCGTACCATCTCTAGTGAGGAACCTTCATCGGTGTACCCAGTGCTGCGGACCACTACCGTACCATCTCTAGTGAGGAACCCTCATCTGTGTACTCTGCGCTGCTGACCACTACCATACCATCTCTAGTGAGGAATCCTCATCGGTGTACCCCGCGCTGCGGACCACTACCGTGTCACCTCTACTGAGGAACCCTCACCGACATACCGTGCTCCACGAATCACTACCGTATCATCTCTACTGAGGAGCCTCATTGGTGTACCCCGCTCTGTGGACCATTGCCGTGTCTTCACTATAGAGGTATTCCCTTTGGATATACCCCACTGCATAGACTCTGAGACTTTCTCCTGCACTCCCCACTCCACGGGCAGTGCCTCTCTATTTCTTAATAAAGACTCTAATCTATGGCTGTGTCTGACGTCAACTGAGACCTCACCTCCCGACAGTGAGGTTCACAGGGCTCCTCCCTGTCGGTGGTACCATCTCTCACCTCGGCCCAGAGCCCAAAAACCTACAAATCCTAACAAATTGCCAAGTCCATGGACCCGGTAAAGATCTCGGCGATTCAGGCCATTCCTGGCCTAGCCCAGCGAATCACAAACAGCAAAAGTAATAGAGACTTTGGCTAATGCCATAAATCAATTGAGTAATCGGCTGGACTCTGTCCCGACGCCTACCAAGCCTAGCCTTGCTCCACATGTGTCACCATTCCGGCCTCCAGTGCCCTTGCTGGAACCTCCTCTTTTCGCAGGTGACCCCTTGTTGTGTAGGGGCTTCTTGAACCAGTGCATATTTTCCCGACATAGTTTCCAAAACTACGTACATACTGTCCCTCCTAGACGGAAAGGTCTAGGAAGGACAGGCTTCCTCACCCTATTTTGCTCCGTATTTGATGACCCCGGTCGCAAGACCATTGCCAGATCTACGCTCCTGCATCTGCAACAAGGTGCCAGGTCATTGACCGATTAGGTCATCGCGTTTAGGACTCTCTTGTCAGAATTACACTGGGATCTGGGCTGCCTGCATGTCATATTCCTAGAAGGTCTAAGTTCACGCATCAAGGACGAATTAGCAGCACGAGAACTCCCTGAGGCATTGGATTCTCTCATTGACCTCGGCGGTCGCACTGATCATTGCCTGCGTGAGCGATCGCACGAGGCCAGGGGATCCAAGAGAATGTCTTCAGGTGCTCCAAGTCTTCGCCCAACACCATCCACCGCTCCTACACCTAGCCCCGAGGGAGAGGAACCGATGCAAATGGGTCACAGCCATCTATCCGCAAAGGGGAAGCATTGTCGGCAAAGATCAGGTCTTTGCATGTATTGTGGCCAATCCTGTCCACATTGTCCGGGAAACTCCCAGGTCTAGGATCGCCAGAGGACTTCTCCTGGGCCTGACCGCACCTTCTCCTCCGCTGACACTGCCTGTCTCAATTAACTCGGACGCTCTGGAATTTCACACCTTGGCACTGGTGGACTCCAGGGCCGGTGGAAATTTTATCCTCAGACAACTCGTGGAACACCTTCGGATCCCCACCGTCCGAACACCAACGCTGTTGCTACTTTCATCTATCCATGGCGAACCCTTACCAGGTGAAGTTACCTTCTCCATGGTCCCCATTCAACTTTGCACCGGATCACTGCCCATGGAGACCATTTCTTTCTTGATGCTGGATAAGGCTATCCATCCCGTGGTCCTTGGACTGCCATGGTTATAACTACACACACCTCAATTTGATTCGAACACTCTATAATTGTCCCACTGGGATAACTCCTGCCATGGAAAGTGCTTGGAGGTTGTGTCCCCGATGACTTGACTAGCTACTACAACATCTATTCTGGGACTTCCGCTGCAGTACTCCTCCTTCAAGGACGTGTTCTCCAAGAAACCCGTGGACACTTTGCCGCCTCACCGCTCATTTGATTGTGCTATTAACTTATTGCCTAACACTGAGCCTCCTCGAGGAAGGGTCTACCCACTTTCTCTGACTGAGGCATAGGCCATGTCTGAATATATTCAAGAGAATTTGGCGAAAGGCTTCATTCAGCCTTCAAAGTCTCCCGCTGGAGCCAGGTTCTTTTTGAGGGAAAAAAGGACGGCTCCCTCCGGCCGTGCATAGATTACCGCGGCTTAAATGAGATTACCCAGAAGGACGGCTACCCCTTGCCATTAATCGCTGAACTTTTTGACAGGCTCCAAGGGGCCAAGATATTTACCAAATTGGTCTCAGAGGAACGTATAACTTGGTCAGGATACGCCGGGGCAATGATTGGAAAACCGCATTTAACAACCGCGACGGCTATTTTGAATATCTGGTAATGACGTTTGGCCTCTGCAATGCCTCGGCGGTATTTCAGAATATGATGAATGAAATCTTCAGAGACATGCTCTACAGTTGCGTCGTGGTTTATCTGGATGACATCCTGGTATTTTCACAAGACCTCCAGAGCCATCACTTGGACGTCGCCAACGTCCTACAACCCTTAAGGGATAATCAGTTATATGCCAAACTGGAGAAATGCTCCTTTCACCAAGAATCTGTCCCTTTTCTGGGCTATGTGGTCTCAAGCAAAGGGTTCCAGATGGATCCACAAAAGACTAAGAGTATTCGGGATTGGCCCCAGCCAACGGGTCTTAAGGCGCTTCAAAGATTCCTTGGTTTTACTAACTACTACGGGTTGTTCATCCACCATTATTCAACACTGACCGCCCCACTCACAGCTATGACTCGAAAGGGAGCCAATCCCTCCCAGTGGTCACCTGAAGCCATAACCGCCTTTCAAGAGCTTAAGGAGGCGTTCCTACAAAAACCATGCTTGCATCACCCCGATCCCCTACGACCATTCATCATCGAAGTGGACACTTCAGACATCGGTGTTGGTGCAGCCCTCAGCCAATCACACCTTGCACCCGTGCTCATTCTTCTCCCGACGCTTCTCTCCAGTGCAGCATAATTATGCAATCAGAGACAAGGAATTACTGGCCTTCGAGGAGTGGCGTCCCTGGCTTGAGGGAGCGCAGCACCAAATCACGGTATACACTGACCACAAAAACCTCGAGTACTTACATCATGCTCAATGCCTTAATCACAGGCAGGCCCATTGGTCTCTCTTTTTTACCCGGTTCAATTTCCTCCTAAGATACCGGCCAGCCAATAAGAACACCCGAGCTGATGCACTCTCCCGTTTGTTCACCACTGAAGATGTTCTAGACGTTCCACGACACATCATCGATCCAACGAAAGTTCTACTCTCTGCCACACTCTCAGTGCCATCTGGGAAGACTGTGGTTCCCTGACCACTTTGAAGGAAGATCCTTCGCTGGGCGCATGATTCTTTGCTCGCAGGCCACCCCAGACAAGCTAGAACTCTTGCCACTCTTCACATACTGGTGGCCAATTATGAAAAAGGACGCCCAAGCGTATGTAGAATCATGCCCCACTTGCACTCGCCAGAAGCCGCCGGCGGGTCGCCCCTGGGGGCTCCTTCAGACTCTTCCTGCACCTAATGAGCCATGGACACATATAGCCACAGATTTCATTGTGGATTTACCCCCATCCAGTGGCAACAACACCATTTGGGTCACCATGGACCGCTATTCGAAGATGGCTCACTTTGTGGCATTACCTGGTCTCTCTTTGGCTCCGGAGGTAGCGAAATTGTTCATTCGCCACATTTTTCGCCTCCACAGACTCCCGAGACATATACACTCTGATCGAGGGGTGCAATTTATGGCAAAATTCTGGAGGTCATTAAGGAAGAAATTCGACATAGCCTTGGACCTCACATCATCCTACCATCCGCAGGCCAATGGACAGACAGAAAGGACGAACAATACTCTAAAGCAGTTTTTTTGGGCATATGTGAACTCTCGGCATAATGACTGGTCCGACTTACTACCCTGGGCTGAGTTTGCCTTAAACTCCCACCAGTCTGCTTCTACTGGATCATTGCCCTTCCAAATAGTATACGGACGCTAACCTCTGCCTCCTCTTCCAGTACCCTTGTCTGTGTTGTCTCCGGTGGCACAGGCTTCTGCGCAAGAGTTACACCAACTTTGGGAACACACCAAACTCCTTCTCTAGCAAGCCGTTCAGAAAGCAAAAAGATTCTACGATGTCCATCATCGGGCAGCTCCTCAGTTGAATCCCGGAGACAAAGTGTGGCTCAGCACCCGCTTTATTCGCTGGAAACTGCCTCCAGCTCGCTTTGCTCCCAGATACATCGGGCCTTTTCCCATACTTCGCTGGCTGGGCCCGGTCACTTACAGCCTTCATCATCACTCAAGATTCATAATGCCTTCCACATCTCGCTATTAAAACCACTCATCCTGTCAGAATTCTCTAAGAAACCACCTGAGCCTCAACCTCTGGCGGCTGAAGAGGATATAACATCAGGTTGAGGACAACTTGGACATCAGGAAACGCAGGAAGCGTTGGGAATATCTGATCTCGTGAGAAGGATTTGGCCTCGAAGAGAACAGCTGGGAGCCTGCAGTCAATATCCTTCACAAGGAGCTGATCAAACAGTTCCATGCTTCTCACCCAAGAAAGCCAAAACCCCCTGAGGGGGGGGCCCTAAGAAGGGGGGTACTGTTACACCCGGTCACAGACAGCTGCGACCACTCTTGCTCACCTCTTTCTTCACAGCATTGACTCCGCTGGGAAGACTTACGACCTCTGCCAGCTATCACCGGCCTGCCTGTCACTCCCAGGCCTCCCTGGATGGCAAGGACGCTGACGACCACCATTTTGCCTTTGGAATCCCTTAGGCGTGTGCGCGCGCGCATGGGCCAGTCTTAAGCAAGTCATGACGGGAACCTCGGGGGCGTCCCTTCCGGATGACGTCATTTCACCAGGACACATAAGCCAGGTGGCCCTGCCTACCGACGACTTGGCAACGAGTTCCCTCATTGCTGAATCTGCTTCGCTCACTATGGACTTCCCATTCCATTTGCTGCCTCTCCGGCGTGAGACGCTCTGGGTACCCGCTCCTCGGGGGCCCTTTCCTTGTCTCTGGCTATCCGCTCCTCGAAGGGCCTAACGCCTTGGACTGCTACCTGCCCCATTCCCCGGGGTTTCTCTTGGAACCTGCGCTACTATGAGTACCTCCACTCTGCGGACCACAACTGTACCATCTCTAGTGAGGAACCTTTATCAGTGTACCCCGCGCTGCGGACCACTACCATACCACCTCTAGTGAGGAATCCTCATCAATATACCCCGTGCTGTGGACCACTATCGTGTCATTGCTAAGTGAGGAACCCTCATCGCTGTACCCCTCGCTGGGGACCACTACCGTACCATCTCTAGTGAGGAATCCTCATCGGTGTACCCCACGCTGCGTATCTGCTATACGGATCACTACCGTATCATCTCTACTAAGGAGCCTCATCAGTGTACCCCGCTCTGCGGGGAATCCTTTGGGTATACCCAATCGAACAGACTCTGAGACTTTCTCCTGCACTCCCCACTCCACGGACAGTGCCTCTATTTCTTAATGAAGACTCTAATGTATAGCTGTGTCTGATGACAAATGAGACCTCGCCTCCCGACGGTGAGCGCACACGGCTCCTCCTTGTGGGTGGTACCATCTCTCACCTCGGCCCAGGGCCCACATACCTACAAATCCTAACAGTACAGGGCCTTGGTGAGGCCTCACCTGGAGTACTGTGTTCAGTTCTGGAGACCATATTTCCAAAGGGACAGAGACAGGATGAAGGCAATCCAGAGAAGGGCGACCAAAAAGGTGGATGGTGTACATAAAATGACTTATGAGGAGAGACTGAAGAACCTAAATATGTATACCCTGGAGGAGAGGAGATACAGGGGTGATATGATACAGCCTTTCAGATATTTGAAAGGTTTTAATGATCCATGGTCAACAACAAACCTTTTCCATTGGAAAACAATCAGTAGAACTAGGGGTCATGATTTGAAACTCCAGGGAGGAAGACTCAGAACCAATGTCAGGAAGTATTTCTTCATGAAGAGGGTGGTGGATGTCTGGAATGCCCTTTCAAAGGAAGTGATGACAACTAAAATTGTGAAGGATTTCAAAGGGGCATGGGATAAACACTGTGGATCCATAAAGGCTAGAGGATGGAAATGAAGAGAAGAGCCATGGGGGTGGCTTGCTGGAATGGTGGCTACTACCTGGTGATTACTACCCTTATTCAATAAGCCTTCACACGGTTAATGCAACCCCAACATTGCTCTCTGCATCAACAGCAAGGGGAAATGTGGAAAAGAGGATTTGCGTTCAGACAACAACCAAGGACTGAACTACACTTTCTGGGTAAACAAATAAGCCTGGGGGTAGCTTGCTTATTGCGGCGGTTAGTAACCTAAACCAATTAAGCCTGATACTTTACCAGCGTTGCTCTCTGGTTCAACGGCAGGGTGAAATGTGGAAAAGAGGATTTACATTAGGATAACATTCAACAAGGCATTGATCTGTGCAGTCTGGGTAAACAAGCATCAAGGTAACTTGTTTGATGCGGCGGTTACTACCCTTAAGCTTATGATTCACCTTTGATGCAACTCCATTACTCTCTAGGGATGTGAATCGGGCATCGGATGATTGAAAATATCGTCGATATTTTCAAAATCGTCAGAAATCGGGGGCTCCCCCAAAACGATAGGAAAACTCCACGATATTGATCGTGGGGGTTCCCTTATCGTTTTGGGGGAGGGCAGGAAAAACGGAACACAAAAATACATGGCTTTCCCTGTTCCCTCCGCCCCTTCCACCTTCCCCTCCCTTCCCCTATCTAACCCGTCCCCAGCCCTAACTAAAACCCCCTCCTGATCTTTATTTCGAAAGTTACGCCTGCCTCCGTGCAGGCGTAATTTGCGCGCGCCGGCCAGCTGCCGGCGCACCATCCCTCAGCAAAGCGGCTGTGACGGAGGCCTCGGTCTCGCCCCCGGCACACCCCCAGGCCGGCACCCCGCCCTCGGCCCTGCCCCAGAATGCCCCTTTTTGCAAGCCCCGGGACATACACATGTCCCGGGGCTTGCTCGCGCCGCCGAGCCTATGCAAAATAGGCTCGGCATGCGCAGGGGCAGATTTTCTCGGGTTATGCGCGAAGCCTTTGAAAATCTGCCCCAATAGGCGCTCCATTACCCCCCTAGTTTTGACGTGTGCCTCCTGATACTTTCTTTCAGCAGTATTTCGAGGCACTGCCAATGACATCAGCAGCCATAACCTGCATCCATAGTCAGCTTCACCTGTAGAACACAAAAAAAATACAATTTTATCTTTTCAAAAACAAAATATGATTTCTCTGTCTGAAAGTTCCCTGCCATCTTTACCCATTCCTGTGAGCTAACCACTGAAACATTTTATCGTGCATACTGGCTACACCTGACCCAATAAACCCTTATTATTCTGCCCAAGATGCTCAGCACTACACGCTGACATGGGTGGCATATTATTAGGCATGATAGCACCCATGTACCAGATAGCATGTACAATGATGCCTTAGCTAAACCTGACTGCAGGCATATTAGTATAATCTTTCTGATACATGTTTGCTCTGATAACTACTAATCAGTTAAACATGTCAGCTTGAAGGCTCCCAGGATATAATATTGTAATCTTTCTCATGCATGTGTGCAAAAATGCTAAGTAAAGAGTAAGACGTGAGCTCGTAGGTGAATAACCAATTTAGTAGACACTTTGGGCACACATGTACCAGAAAGCACATACTAACTAGCCTTTTATTTCCTCTCTGCACACTTACTTCTTACTAAAATTTAGAATTTTAAACTGCACACCCCCATCCCCACATTGCAAATAACAATTAAAAAGTAACCACTTTTAGTTATTTATTTATTTATTTATTTATTTTTAACCACTTACCCAGCAACTAGCTTTCACCATATTTCCCTTCTGTGAACTGCTGAGCCAGTGCTCATTACGTCAGAATGAAGGAATCATGGCTACTATGAGGGAATCTTGCCACAACACTGAGAATCTTGAGTTTTGTGTTGCACACCACTTGAACATTAAGGGAGCAGTAATGTTTCTGATTCTGGGATGCCATCTTTCTTCCAACAGGAGGAGTGAGAGCCACATGGGTACAATCGATAGTGCCCATCACATCTGGCGTACTGGCTATATCGAAAAACGCTTTCTTCATTTGTTGCCACTCCCAAAGCTGCCGTGGGTATCTGATGTACTACTTGACCCTCTTCAGCATGGCCTTCATTACCTGGGTGAAGTGACAGGAGAAAGTGGATTGCTCCATGCCAGCCACCACATCAGGCCTGGGATGGCATGTCCACGATCTGTCAGGGATCAATGTCCTCTCTGACTTCTTCATACCAGCCCATTATAGCCCTGGAGCTCACTCTGTAGGTTCTTATCACATCAGACTCTGGCATCCCCAGCAGCTTGGTCCTGAGGCGAAATATCCTCTAACTCCGTACTCTTTATGGCCTGTTCCAGCTTCCTCACGATTCCTCCTCTCTGACTGCTCCCTCCTGATCCTCTCTCTCCTGTCATGACCTCTGTCACCTGCCAAACCTTATGCATCCGTCATCCTTTAGTGAAGCCACAGGATATAATATAGCAACAGGAACAGCTGGACACAATCAGAAATCTCCATAGTAATAACACCAGAGCTGCACAGACACACAACCTACCACATCAATGCAAGCAATGGAATAAAATGGCCCCCGAGTTGTTGCTATCACATAACTTGTGCCCTGATTGTGGTGTTAAAAAACCCGCATTATAAAACCCACACTAACATTTCTATCTTCTAGCGCGGCTCCCCGCATTGCCTGTGAATAGATAATCTCCTCCTTTGCATCCCATTAGCATGCACTCTTGCAGAAAAACTCGGGTCAGTAAGTGCAATTGTACACACTTTTTCCCCGCAGACAAAACACTTATTATATTTATTTATTTATTAGTTTTTATATACCGATATTCAACACATGTTATCACATCGGTTTACATAAAACAAGTTGAAAAATAAGGTTACAATGCAACAGAGTATAGCAAATGGGAGAACGAAACAGGTGGAAAGATTTAACTGATAGAAGAGTCAAATGAGGTAAAGAAAAACTTGAGAGTGTTTTTTCTTGTATTTAGTTAGAAATGTGGAGGATAGGTATTCTGTGTTATTTTAATCATATGGGAAGGATGTAGGAGTGCATTGGATATGAAAGGGGAGGGTTGGAGATTGTGTATATCATGGAGAGGTTGGGCTGGTGAGTGTAGTAAAGGGTTTGTAGGTAAATGAAAAAGGAAGGGGGAGAGGACAGGGGAGAGGAAGGCATGGTTAAAAGTGAATTAAGTGGAGATTGTTTTCATAACATAGTATAAGCTTTTTGGAAGAGCCAAGTTTTTAGTTTTTTTTTTAAAGTTTGAGATGTTGGCTCAAGTCTTAGGTCAGTGAGGAGGGTGTTCCATAGGGATGGTCCTGCTATAGAAAAAGTACGGTCTTTGGTTGAGTTGCAGCGGGTTAGTCTTGGGGAAGGAGTTGAGATAAGACCAGTATTTGTGGAGCGTAGATTGCTTAATGGGTTTTGAAAGTGAAGTATAATTTTCATCCATTCCGTTTTGTTGTTGTATAATGCTTTGTGGATTAGAGTTAAGGTTTTGTATAATATTCTGTAAGAGACTGGTAGCCAATGTATCTCCTTGAGCACTGGGGTGATATGGTCAGACCTTTTGCTATTAGTAAGAGATCTTGCCGCTGCATTTTGCAGGAATTGGACTGGTTTTAGAGATGAAGCTGGTAGACCAAGGAGTAATGCATTTCAATAGTCTATTTTTGAAAACAGGAGGGCTTGCAAAACTGTTCTGTAATCCTCAAAGTGTAGGAGGCGCTTGATTCTCTTTAAAACTTGTAGTCTGAAGAAACCTTCTTTTATTATGTTGTTAATGTGCTTCTTGAGGTTTAATTCATTGTCTAATGTGACTCCTAGATCTTTCACAGAGAGGATAATCTCATTGTTTGTTATGTATTTATTGAGTTGGGGATGATGTATGGGTGAAGCTTTGTTGCATATAGGGAGAATCTCAGTTTTGTTGTAGTTGAGGGCGAGACCGTTTTTGTTAAAAGTTGCTGGATTGTTTTGAGGTGGGTGTTTAGTGTATTGGCCAAGTTGTCATTTATTGGGAGAAGAATTTGGACATCATCAGCATATATGTAGTAATATAATCCAAGATCTGAACAGAGTTTACATAGAGGTAGAAAGTAGATGTTGAAAAGGGTGGATGATAATGAGGATCCCCGAGACACACCATGTGGAAGGGGTATTTGTCTGGATTCTGCGTTATTGGTTCTGACTATATATGATCTGTTAGATAGGTAGGATGCAAACCAGTTGATAGTGTTGTCACATAATCCAATTTCTCTTAATCTATTTAGGAGAATGTTGTGATTGATGTTATCAATTGCAGCAGATATATCAAGAAATATAAGGATGAATTTTTGGCCGCTGTCAAGACCTTTGAGGATCGTATCAGTGAAAGAAAGCAGAAGGGTTTCCGTACTGAGGGTGCTCCTAAATCCGTGTTGTGTTGGGTAGAATATCTTATGATTTTCCAGATGGTCTGAGAGTTGTTGACTGACAATTTTTTCTAGAGTTTTGGCTATAAATGGGAGGTTGGAAATGGGTCTGAAGTTGGTAATGTCGGATTGATCAAGATGAGGTTTTTTGAGTGTTGGTTTAATAACAGCACATTTTAATTTGTCTGGGAAAATGCCCTCATTTAGAGAAAGATTTATTATGTCAGCAATTGGTCTGGCGATGATATTGGAAACTAGTTCAAGTGTTTTAATTGGGAGAGCATCAATTGGGTGTGGCGCAGGGTTCATATTTTGGATGATGTTCTGAACGTCAGTGGATACTGTGTTTTCAAAATGTGACCATCTGGTGTTAGATTTACTTGGAGGGACTGTAGTCATTTCATATATATATATATATATATATATATATATATATATATATCATATAGGGCTTTGTGCAGGAAAAATGTGCGCACAAATGCGCGTATAGCAGTGCACAAACCCAAGGCAGCTTCAGCACACCTTATTACATCGGCCCCTAAGAGAGTACAGCCCTCTTAAATAATACAATTTCCTTTAAAGTAAAATACGGACTTGGTCTATGAAACATATCTTTAGCCGTTTGGATAATTTACAAATATTCAAAACTTATCCAGGACCTGAAATACAATCAGTATGCTTTTATCTTTTTTCACTAACTGGGACTTAAACCTTACGCCCATGATTTAACAGTAGAGACATTCTAAGGTACAACCTTATCCCTGCAATCTCACATTTATAAAGTCACTTTGTATCATATATCCTTGCTTTTGATTTGATGCTTTTTTTTTTAATCTTGATAACCATTATTTTTTGGAACAGTATTTAATTTTGCAGTGTTGGATTCTATCTTCTCTTTGTTGTTGCTTTTACTACATTATGTCTTTATTTATTCATTCTATTTATATGCCACCCAATTCATAAAAGACTCCAGGTAGGTTTACAAAAACACAAAATAAAATACATAATAAAAATACCAATATAAATCTACATGATGCATGCAATAACAAAATACAAAATGTATAAAACATTAAATAAAAAACCCACAAAAATCATGTTCTCTTTAGTATATAAAATCACTGAAGATAACCAATTGTTACCTCATCTTGTCTTTTTGTATATCTCCACATTTTCTGCAGCACAAATTAGCATAAAAAAATTTGCATCTGATAAAATTATTGCCTGCCACAAAAAAACGGCAGGTAGCACATGCTATTTGCACCATTCGCTTAGCCCTTAAATATTTTAAATCATAAAAATTTAAGAGCTAGATCAGATGAGGAAAACAGACAATAACAGAGCCTTCAATAAAACAGGTCTCCATCAAACTGAAAAAAAAAACAAAAAAAAACTGTACAACATATCATGCAAAAAGTGGATACAGTGATTACCATACAAGTTTTTTTTTTTTTTTAAAATAAATGTGTTTTAAGTATATTGGAATCACATCACAACAGAGCCAACAAGGTAACCCATAAAAGAGTAACATCAAACAAAAAAGGGAAAGCAAAAATATCTTAAATAGTGAAGGCTAATTCTTGAATACTTAATTAAGGTGTCAGCAAGCCAGATGACTTGTTCAACCAAAATTGAACCGCCCGGTCTTTTCAATCATCCACCATGTATCTTTTGTGTGTCGTGCTTAACTGAAATCGTGTTCTACTAAAACATCAAATTAGTGAACGAATAAATCAAAAACATTTTTTATAAATAATTTCAAAATCCCGATGATAACATTCTAAATGAAGACTGAGACGGACGATGTTTCACTCTACAAAAGCTTCATCGAGGTCTTATTAATAGAAAACAATTTCATACATGAGTCAGACCAAACTGATCTCATTTCATACTGCAAAATCAAACACAGAAATCAGTTGGTTAGAACAATTCTTTTAAAAGTCTTTCTTGGTAAATACTCATCTAAATGCCCTCCCAACGGAAATACTTTGAGTTGAACCAAACTGATCTTGGCGTTCTTCAGATTTAAACAGAAACCGGAAGGAAGTTGTAATCAATTTAAGTTTGCTGATGTAATGACGTATCGCAATGTGAGAGGACCTGAAAGAGAACTTCAACCCCCTTGTTCTGGGGTTTATCAATGACATGACTCGAAACCTATAAAGGATAAACAATCTTGAGATTCATACTGAATAACATTAGTTCAAAACAATATTAATTCAAAAAAATACTAAGATCATGCTCAGTGTTTAAGCCAAGGGGCACAATTGTTTGTAATATGTAAATCCAATGTTGCTCAGCCTGTAGCAATTTTTGATTTAAATCACCAACACGCCACCCAACTTGAGGCTGATCAATCGCACATAAGCGTTACTCATCAAAATAATGAGACAGTTCTTCACAATGAGTGACTCAAGGTATTTTCGTTGGGAGGCTATATAGATGAGTATTTACCAAGAAAGACTTTTTAAAGAATTGTTCTAACCAATTGATTTCTATGTTTGATTTTGCAGTATGAAATGAGATCAGTTTGGTCCGACTCATGTATGACATTTTCTATTAATAAGACACCTGATGAAGCTTTTGTAGAGTGAAACATCGGCCGTGTCGGGCTTCGTTTAGAATGTTATCGGGATTTTGAAATTATTTATAAAAAATGTTTTGATTTATTCGATCACTAATTTGATATTTCAGTTGAACACAATTTCAGTTAAGCATGATACATAAAAGATACATGGAGGACAACTGAAAAGATCTGGCGGTTCTATTTTGGTTGAAAACGCTGTCTGGCTTGCTGACACCTTAATCAAGTATTAATCAAGAATTAGCCTTCAATATTTAAGATATTTTTGGTTTCCCTTTTTTGTTTGATTTTAAGTATATTGGAACCATAATTTTTTTTACTGTAAGCATTTCTGCCTGCTTTCCTGAGACTTTTTTTTTTTATAGACTTAAACAACAAAATATGAGAAGAAATTTGGATATTTGATAGAACTGTTATTTATAGAAAGATTTTAAACTGTTCTTTTCCCTGAAACAAAATGATTAAATCTGTCAGTATACTAACACAAATATTCTAAACTAGTGTGTTGCCAAGCACTGGCAGGTGTATCACATGTTTCCTGGTCTCCTGCTGGCCTGGATGCTCTTCCCTCCCCCTCCTTTGCCCCCCAGCAAGACACAGACAGTTCCTTCACTATCACTGCTGCCATTGCCACTTGGGCTATTAGCACCTTCAAGCTCAGGCAGGAATGGCAACAGTGTTAGTGGAAGCTGGAGACATTAGTGGCATGGTATTTGCTTCTTCCCGCCCCTGTGGTGCGGAAGAAGATATGGGGACAGATTTTTAAAAAGTACACGTGCGCGTACTTTTGTTCGCGCACCTGGCACAAACAAGAGTACGCCGGATTTTAATAGATACGCACGCACCGAGCTACGCAGCCTGCCTCCGTTCCCTCCGAGGCCGCTCCGAAATCAGAGCGGCCTCGGAGGGAACTTTCTTTCCGGCGCCCCCCACCTTCCCTTTACTTCCCCTAACTAACCCGCCCCCCTGCCCTAATTCCCCCCCACACCTTTATTTCAAAAGGCGTAACTTGTGCGCGCAGGCCGGCACACCATGTTCCGGTCCGGGGGCTGGTCCGGAGGCCGCGGCCACGCCCCCAGGAACGCCCCCTGATGACCCGCCGGCCGCGACACGCCCCGACACGCTCCCCAGGAAAGCCCCGGGACTTACACGCGTCCCGGGGCTTGCGCTCTGCGCGCGCAGGGGGTAAAAGGGGCAGCTTTTCGGGGGTTACGCGCGTACCCCTTTGAAAATATGCCCCATGGTGTGAAATGGGGCATGCAGGAAGGAGAAAAGACCATGCTGCATTCAAAAGCAGCATTAGTATTGTCCTCAAGCAGTCTACGTGAACTACAGGACTTGGGCTCAGGCTCTCCGCCCCAGAGGGTTCGCCTACGCTCTCCCTCCATGCCCACTGTGCTGTGGCTCCACCCCTCGGGCAGCACCATCGGAGAATATCCTGATTGGCTGTTCGGGCACCCATCATCTCATGATCTGCCTGGTGCCCTCTCTCTTCAGTCTCTCCAAGAGCCATCCATATCGACTGCTACTCTACGGAGGTCATCTCCTGGTCTCTAGGATTCTCCCCTCGACTGTGCACAGAGCTTCTCTACACTCCAACATCTTGCCTCCTGACGGTGCAGACCTGTAGGGCTCCTCCCCACAGGGTGTATCAACTCGCACCTCGGGCCAAGGGTCCACATACACACTAATCACAACACTAAGGTTAAGTTGTGGGCTATGGAGGTGAAAAGATGCATTTAGCCATTCTATTTTTTCATTATAGATAGACCTGTGTAATAAGCAAAGAACTTTGTAATTAAATCTAAATTCAACTGGTAGCCAATGCAAATTAATTAACACCGAAGTAATATGATCGTATTTTTTTCCGACATTTAGGGTCCTAGCTGTTGTGTTTTGTAATAATTGGAGTGTTCAAGGTACTAGCAGGTAGCCCAAATAAAAGGGCATTCCAATAGTCTAAAGTAGAAAAAATAAAAGTTTGAAGCACAGAACGAAAATCTTCAAATTTTGGAGAGGTCTTAATCATTTTTCTTAGGATAAGTGAGTGAACCCTTTGGCCGAGGTGAGAGGTGGAATCACCCGTGGGGGCCTCTCCGTTGGGAGGTGGAGCCTCAGCTGTAGGGTGGAGATACAGCAGACGTAGAGGTGGAGATGTGGAGGGGGACCCCTGGAGGTGGGCCACGGAACGGCAGCAACTGCTGACATCTGTCTTGCTTGAGACAAGAGTCAAAGGAGGAAACGGCAATACCCGAGGAGCGGGGGTGCCGAGAAATACAGTCACTGTAACACACTGAATCAGTAGTGGTGAGTGCAGGGAGGTTCCTTGGTGGAAGAACACGGTAGTGATCCACAGAGCGGGGTGCACTGGCGAGGGTTCCTCAGATGATACACGGCACAGGTCCACAGCGCAGGGGGGGACCCAGAAGTAAGTCCTCACGGCAATGGTCCGTGCAGCAGGGTACACCAGCGAGGGTTCCTCAGATGATATCACCGAGTGGATCCACAGAGCAGGGGGTAACCCGGAAGGGAGGCCTCACGGCAATGATCCGCAGAGCGGGCTACACCGGCGAGGATTCCCACGTAGCACTCAAGGCACAGATCCAGCAGTGGTACTCACAGCGAAAAGAAGTAAGCAGAAGCCCCATAGAAAGCCTTAGGAGAAGGCAAGCTGGAAACTGGGTGAAAGGCTCTCCGAGGAGCAGATAGTCAAGAGACGAGGGGGGCCCCGAGGAACGGGTACCCAGTAGTCTCACACCACGGAAGCAAACCATAACAAGCAGAGTAGAAGATGGAACAATAGCAAGTGAACTCGTTGCCAAGTTGCCGGCTGTCTGGGCAGGCCAGATTAAATATGAGAGCAGAGTGACGTCATCTGGTAGGGACGCCCCCGAGGTTCCCGCCATGACGTGGTTAAAGCTGGTTGGGAAGCACGCGCGTGCCTGCCTAAGGAACCCCACTGGTAAGATGGTGGTTGGGAGCTTCCATGCTGCTTGGATAGGCCTGGGAACGGAGGCCAGAAGGCCGGTGGTAGCTGGCCGAAGCCGCGAGTTCACCCAACAGAGCCAAGGTTGTGAAAAGGGAGGTGAGCAATGGCGGCCGCAGCTGACTGTGGCCGCGGAGCGTAACAGTACCCCCCTTCTTAGGGCCCCTCCCCGGGGGTTTGGGTTTCCTAGGATGAGACACGTGAAACTGTCTGATCAGTTCTTTATCGAGAATATTTGCTGCTGGCTCTCAACTGTTCTCTTCTGGCCTGAAGCCCTCTCAAGATAACAAGTATTCCCATCGTCTTCCTCTTTTCCATATATCCAAGATGTCTTGTACCTGATAAGTGATATCCTCCTCAGAGGCTAGAGGTTGCGGTTCGGGCGGTTTCTTGGAAAACTTGGAAACAAGAGGTTTAAGTAAAGAGACGTGGAAGGCGTTATGTATCTCGAGTGAGGTAGGCAGGCATAGACTGTATGTAACTGGGCCCAGCTGACGAAGTACGGGGAATGGCCTGATATATCTAGGAGCAAAGCGGACTGAAGGTAGTTTCAGACGAATGAATCGAGTACTCAGCCACACTTTATCTCCCGGACTGAATTGTGGTGCTGCCCAGTGATGCATTTCGTAGCATTTTTTGGATTTCTGGGCAGCTTGCTGTATGAGTTGCTCAGTGTCTTCCCAGAGCTTATGCAACTCTTGAGCGGTGGCTTGTGCCGCAGAAGAGGCCACTAACAGCAGCAACAGAAGTGGAGGCAGGGGCTGGCATCCATAGACCACTTGAAAGGGTGAAGACCGTGGATGCAGAGAGGTGAGAATTGAGAGCAATTTCAGCCCAAGGCAACAATTCGGACCAATCATTTTGTCATGAGTTGACGAAGACCCGGAGAAACTGCTTCAAAGTCCGATTTGTTCGCTCCAGACCTGCGGGTGATACACAGACGTAAGATCCAATGCAATGTCAAACTTCCTGCATAAAGCCCTCTAAAACCTGGCCTGATCGGATAGGTTGTGCCTCGGGAGTCCGTGGAGTCGGAATATGTGGCGGATGAACAATCTCACCAGCTCCAGAGCAGAAGGAAGGCCTGTAAAAGCACAAAGTGAACCATTTTTGAAAACCGGTCCACTGTCACCTAGATGGTATTATTGCCATTGGAAAGGGGAAGCTCCACTATGAAATCAGTGGCGATATGTGTCCAAGGCTCGCTGGGAGCGGGCAGTGCTTGCAACAGACCCCAGGGTTGGCTCGTCGATGGCTTCTGGTGTGTGCAATTGGGGCACGACTCTACGTACGCCTGAGTGTCTTTCCTCATAGTTGGCCACCAGTAGAATCTCTGGAGTGACGACAGGGTCCTAGCCTGGCCAGGATGACCCACCAACAGGGAATCGTGTGCCCATCGGAGAATATTTTTACGCAGAGGATGGGGAACCACTGTCTTCCCAGGTGGAACGGTGAAGGTGGCTGAGAGAAGAACTTTGTCTGGACTGATTATGTGACGCGGAACATCCGGCACGTCCTCAGTGGTGAAGGACCGGGAAAGAGCGTCAGCTTGGGTATTCTTGTCGGCTGGCCGGTATTTTAGCAGGAAATTCAACCGAGTGAATAAGAGAAACCAGCGGGCTTGCTGGTGGTTAAGACGCTCTGCGTGGTGCAGGTATTCAAGGTTCTTGTGGTCTGTATATACCGTGACCTGGTGCGCAGCCCCCTGAAGCCAGGGGCGCTATTCTTCGAAGGCGAGCTTAATTGCAAATAATTCTTTGTCCCCGATTCCATAATTGCACTCTCCTGGGGAGAAGCGGCGAGAGAAGAATGAGCAGGAATATAGAGTGTGATTGGCTGAATGCTGACTCAGAACTGCACCAACGCCAACATCGGAAGCGTCGACCTTGACAATGAAGGGTCGTCGGGGATCCGGATGGCATAAGCATGGCTCTCTGAGGAATGCGTCTTTAAGTTCCTGAAATGCTTGTATAGCCTCCGATGACCATTGCGAGGGGTTGGCTCCCTTGCAAGTCATAGCGGTGAGAGGGGCGGTCAGAGTAGAATAATGTGGAATGAATAACCAGTAGTAATTTGTAAATCCCAAGAATCTATGAAGTGCGTTGAGGCCCATATGTTGGGGCCAATCCTGGATGCTTTTGGTCTTCTGAGGGTCCATTTGAAACCCTTGACTTGAAACCACATAACCGAGGAACGGAACAATCTCTTGTTCAAAGGAACATTTCTCCAGCTTGGCATACAGACGGTTGCCCCGTAGGTGCTGGAGAACTTTACAAACATCTTGATGTTGACTCTTAAGGTCCTGTGAGAACATTAGAATGTCATCCAGATAGACTACTATGCACTGATACAGCATGTCTTTGAATACCTCAATCATCATGTTCTGGAACATCGCTAGAGTGTTACAAAGGCCAAAAGGCATTACCAGGAATTCGAAGTGGCCATCAAGGGTGTTAAAAGCAGTCTTCTATTTGTCTCCCTGATGTATCCAGACCAAATTGTAAGCCCCTCTCAGGTCTAATTTGGAGAATATTTTGGCCCCTTGGAGATTAGCGGCAAGGGGTATTGGTCCTGCTGGGTAATTTTGTTTAAGCTGTGGTAATCTATACACGGTCGGAGGGAACCGTCCTTTTGGCCCCTTGGAGATTAGCGGCAAGGGGTATTGGTCCTGTTGGGTAATTTTGTTTAAGCTGTGGTAATCTATACACGGTCAGAAGGAACCGTCCTTTTTCCCAACAAAAAAGAAACCCGCTCCAGAGGGAGACTTAAAAGGTTGAATGAACCCTTTAGCCAAGTTCTCTTGTATGTAGTCAGACATAGCTTTGGTTTCAGTCAGCGAAAGTGGGTACACCCATCCGCGAGCAGGCTCGGAATTTGGAAGTAAATTAATCGCACAGTCAAAGGACCGGTGCAGTGGTAATATGTCTGCAGCCTTTTTAGAAAACACATCGGCGTACGAGGAGTACTGCAGCGAGAGACCAGGAAAAGACATCGTAGTGGTTAAACAAGGCAGTGGTGACACGACTTCCAAGCGGGAAAATTGTAAGTGTCCCAGTCGAATTGTGGAGTATGGAGTTTCAACCATGGAAGTCCAAGAACCACTGGATGAATAGCTTTATCTAGTACGAGAAGAGAAATGGTCTCCGTGTGCATGGATCCATTATGCAGTTGGATAGGAACTGTGGAGCAAATTTAGGAGAGGTCTTAATCATTTTTGCTAGGATAAGTGAGTGAACCATTTGGCCGAGGTGAGAGGTGGAATCAACCAGGGGGAGGAGCCCCGTGGGGCCTCTCTGTCGGGAGGCGGAGCCTCAGCTGAGGGATGGAAATACAGCAGACGCAGAGGTGGAGAAGTGGAGGGTGACCCCTGGAGGTGGGCCACGGAACGGCAGCAACTGCTGACGTCTGTCTTGCTTGAGACAAGAGTCAAAGGAGGAAACGGCAATACCCGAGGAGCGGGGGTGCCGAGAAATACAGTCATTGTAACACACTGAATCAGTAGTGGTGAGTGCAGGGAGGTTCCTTGGTGGAAGAACACGGTAGTGATCCACAGAGCGGGCTGCACCAGCGAGGGTTCCTCAGATGATACATGGCACAGGTCCGCAGCGCAGGGGGGAACCCGGAAGTAAGTCCTCATGGCAATGGTCCGCAGAGCTGGGTACACCAGCGAGGGTTCCTCAGATGATATCATCGAGTGGGTCTACAGAACAGGGGGGAACCCGGAAGGGACTCCTCATGGCAATGGTCCGCAGAGCGGGGTACACCGGCGGGGATACCCACGTAGCACTCAAGGCACAGATCCATCAGTGGTACTCACAGCGACATGAAGTAAGCAGAAGTCCCATAGAAAGTTAGAAGGCAAGCTGGAAACCGGGTGAAAGGCTCTCCAAGGAGCAGATAGCCAAGAGACGAGGGGGGCCCCCGAGGAGCGGGTACCCAGTAGTCTCACACCACGGAAGCAAACCGGAAGAAGCAGAGTAGAAGCTGGAACAACAGTAAGTGAACTCGTTGCCAAGTCGCCGGCTGTCTGGGCAGGCCAGATTAAATATGAGAGCAGAGTGGCGTCATCTGGTAGGGATGTCCCGGAGGTTCCCGCCATGACGAGGTTAAAGCTGATTGAGAAGCACACACGCAGGACTAAGGAACCCCACGGTTAAGATGGCGGTTGGGAGCTTCCACACTGTTCGGATAGGCCCAGGAACGGAGGCCAGAAGGCCGGTAGTAGCTGGCCGAAGCCGCCAGTTCATCAGGAAGCACACACGCAGGCCTAAGGAACCCCCACGGGTAAGATGGCAGTTGGGAGCTTCCACGCTGCTCGGATAGGCCCGGGAACGGAGGCCAGAAGGCCGGTAGTAGCTGGCTGAACCCGCCAGTTCGCCAACAGAGCCAAGGTTGTGAAAAGGGAGGTGAGCAATCGCGGCCACAGCCGTCTGTGGCCACGGAGCGTAACAATTTTAGAATATGCAATTTATTATAACTATTTCTAATTTTAAGATTAATGTATTTCTTCATATTAAGATCGCTATCAATGATGATCCCAAGATCACATGCCTGACTGGTTAAGTCAATGGACATAAAACTGGCTTTAAAATCTATTTGGTGTTAATTTTCTATTCAGTAATACTATTTCAGGTTTTTAGCACCATTGGAGGGACAACTTTAATCTTACTCTAACATTGATAGGATGGAACAAGGGCTATTGTAGTTGGTCCCACTGCAACTAAAGTGCCCAATAGAAAGATCTCATGTGAAGATAAGTGAATAAAACCACATGGACTGTGGCTGCCATGTGACCAAAGATATCCAACACTGAATGAGCTGAGAATTGGTTCTGGTGAATTAAAATCTTTCCCAGAGTATGAAGGTGGATTGCTCTGTCTTCCAGAAGGAACATTTTTTCCTTGACTGAGTCTATCCAGGCTCCTATGAACTTGATCCTCTTAGCTGGAACTAGGCTTGATTTGCTGGTTAATAATAAACCACAAGAATTGAAGTAGCTGTATTTTTCGACCCTGTGATGCCAAGATTCCTGCTCTAGAGGGACCCATCATTAACCGGTCATCCAGTCAAACAGATATGGCATGATGATGTAGATGTGCCACTACCACTGCCAGGCACTTTCTAAACACTCTTGCGGCAGCTGACAGGCCAAAGGGAAGAACTTGGTATCAAGAGTGCTGACCATTCACTCCAAATCAGAGGTATTTCCAATGAGATAAATAAATGGGAGGATAGTGTGGAGGGAGTTCATCTTGAATTTCTTTTTTTTTTTTTAGGAGGCTGTTCAACTATCTTAAATCTAGGATGGGTCTCAGTCCCACTGAACTCTTGAGGATAAGAAAGTACCCTTGCAATGCTCAGAGAATGGGGGGAACTAGCTCTATTGACCATTAGTGCAGCAGTGTATCCACCTCGAACCAAAGTTGGATTGGGTGATGCAGATCTAAATTGAAGTTCGCACATCTGTGCTGTACTGGTAGATGGGAGAAAAACAAATGGTACCCACAATCTAAAATTTTGAGAACCCAGCAGTCTCTGGTGATTTTCTTCCACTCCTGGAGGAGCAGCTGAATTTTCCCTCTCACCAGAGAGGACAAAGAGCAATGTTCTAGTCCCATCAAACACTGTGTCCCACCCCAGTCAAAGTGAAGAAAGAAGAACCAATCAGATTGTGATACCTGTCCCTGTTTTTCATATGCATGAAGCTACTAAATATGCATATGCTATCTCTTAAAAGCAGCTGGGAAGAGGGGCTAGGGGCTCATCCAAGAAGATCCCATTTATACCAGCAAGAAGCTGTCCGAGTCATCATTCCTTGCCCCACCCTGCAACCAAGCTGCCAGACAAAATCCAGTGTCCTATAGTATTGCTTGGAAGAACATCTCAAGCCCTGCTGCTTTAGCCAGAGCTTAATTTGCTTAGTTCTGCTCAAGGAATTAGTAGAGTCCTCTGTTCTACTTCCAGGTGCAGAGATCCATAGCATGCTTCACAGTAACAGACAATATTCTGGACCTCCTTCCAGCTTCACTCACAACTCAGAGAGCAAGAATCTTCAAAGTGGTGAGACTGTGGTTTACTCCCTAATCATGCCTGGGATCAAGTCAGTAAGAATGGTTTTTAAATTAGAAACAAGTTCCAGCTAAAAGGATGTGTTATGATTCTGCAAACTTGTTCATATCTATTGAGCTATTCACCATAAATGTATTCTTTGCTGAAGGATTCATTATAAATTTCGAAGATCACTAAGTTTCTTCTGGAAACCTAACGCCTGTTCTAAGGCAAACAAGTGTGAGTGCCTGGGATGATCTGTTGTGCTGCCTACAGCTCCATTTCAAACATGGCTTGTAAAGGACAGCGGTAAAGAGACAGTGAAACACTTGAAATAATTATTCTTTTTCTACCAAGTATTTTGATCATAGGCAGCTTTATAATTACTAACATTCAGGCCGATTCAGTAAAAGTCGCAGGAGAGCGGGCAAGCGCCTGCTCTCCCAGCGCGTGCACAGGCCACTCTCCTGTGCGCGTGATTCAGTATTTAAATGAGGGCCCACTGTAAAAAAAGGCGCTAGGGACTCTAGCGCGTCCCTAGCACCTCTTTTTTGACAGGAGCAGCAGCTGTCAGTGAGTTTGACAGCCGACGCTCAATTTTGACAGCATCGGTTCTCAAACCCGCTGACAGCCACAGGGTAGGAAACTGGACGCCGGCAGAAATTAACGCCTACCTTTGGGTAGGCGCTAATTTCTGAAAGTAAAATGTGCGGGTTGGCTGCACATTTTACTTAGTGAATCGCGCAGGAATAACTAATAGGGCCATCAACATGCATTTGCATGTTGTGGGAGCTATTAGTTTCGGGGGGAGGGTTGGACGCACGTTTTCGATGCGCTATTACCCCCAGTAAAAACTGCTTTTCTGTACACCCTCCGACTTAATATCATGGCGATATTAAGTCCGCTGGAGCGCACTCTACTGTATCAGCCTGATTATAATCATGACATTTGTGCTTCAGCCTTGTACTTGTTTTCCTAGACAGACACTACAAGGTAAAGATGCTGAGCTATAAGGTTACAAAACTTTTATTTTATTTTATTTTTTTTGCAGCAGAAATAATGTGTGGCAAACAGTATATACTGGTCAATATATGTTAACAATAAGATTTTTAATTATAAATGCACACACATAAGTGGTACATGTTTAAAGGCAAGAAATACAGTCGTAATATGATGACAGGGACCCCATACAGATGTAATGTGAAGACAGGGACATTACGTCTGTATTTCTTGCCTTTAAACATATACCACTTACGTGTGTGTATTTATAATTAAAAATCTTATTGTTAACATATATTGACCAGTATATAGTTTGCCACACATTATTTCTGCTGCATTCTCGCTATATGTGTGAGCTGTTTACTCCGCCCCTCCATTTTATTTTATTTTTTTTAACAGATTAAAGGTTAGTTGACATTTGATCTAAGATTATAAAACATTTTTAAAGAGACAAGGCCAGTTGACATTCCATCTAATTGCAAGCCATAGATAACCATTTACATACAAGGCAAGGATAATTAGCATAGAGACTGAGAGCAAATTATCATATGTCAATTCAGATTATTTGTTTATAATAGAAAACCAATCACAGAAATTCTAGCAATTCTGGAACTTAGTTTAGGGGTGGATGAAACAAATGTAGAAATCCTATATAAGATATTTCTATCAGTAAAATCACTTGCAAGAAAGTATTATATAGGTGCTTTGCATAGCACGCTGCCTCTCTCTCCAAGGTATACCTTATATTATTTTGTACTATTTTAATAAAGAAGTTTTTTTTTCTCTACAGCTGTTAGTTTTAACCATTTTATTTCAGTGAACCACATCAATTGATACCCCAGATGGGACAAAAGACTCCTAAAGATGGTGAGCTGAACTGCCTGCTTGGCTGTTCTGTTTAAGGCAGGTGGCTTTCTTTCCCCTGTTGGCTGACTTTCTTTCTCTCTCATTGATTTCAGTTTTTGTCTTGTAGAGCCACAGCTGGAGAAAATTTTATTAGAATTCAATTTAAGATTTATAGTTTAAGATACGCATGGAATATATCTAGGTGTGTTAGGGTCCTGAACAGACTAGAATGCATACAGTTTATTTGGGTCATCAGACTAGGATGTATGCAGTCTATATGATCAATCAGAAGGTTATTCTGTGATTACTAGTCAGATAAGGTTAAGATAAGATTAAGATAAGTTAAGAAATCACAGAATTAATAGGTTTCAAAGGTACAGCACTCAATTTTGGGATAAGGCATAATGGCACATCTAGTATGAGAGAAAAAAAAGTTGCTGTGTGTTTGTCAGTGTGAATATATTTTAAATGATGTATTTTAAATGGTGACTATTTCTGGGTAACATGTGATGCCTGCTGAGTAATGTTTGAATAAACAATGAAATAGAAGAAGCAACAGTTTTAATTTAAGGTAAATAACAGTTTCAAATATTGATCATTATCTTAAATTTATAAAAAAAAAAAAATAATTAAATGTTTTATGTCCCTCTATGTTGCTTGTCTTTGCTTATGTTTGTCCAAAGTGCAGGCAAAATAATTAGGATAAGGAAGGTCCCTTACTGAAAAGCACGTATAGGGTTCACAACTTCCATAGTAGAAGACAAAGGGCAGCAATTCAATAAGCTGGCAGTTCTGCCCAGAAATTAATAAGGATAAAACTTACAGACGGATGTCATGAAATAAGAATACAATTCATTTCATAGATTGGTTAAGTTTAAAGGTAGCCAAGCAAAGTAAAATTGCTTAATTGAAAAGACACCCAGCATGTCTGCATTTACACGCTTCTCAGTGCCTGTTTCTGTGTTGCTTCTGTGATAATTTTACTCTCTGATTTCATTTGATAATGTTGTTCTTTTACTGTATGAGTTATCTTTCAGTTTGGAATGTTATCTCTCTTGCTTTCTGCAGACTTCACACACTAGCAGGAAAGGGAGGGAGGGGTAAGAAAAGATGTGAGTCAAGAATCAGCAACCTTGATGCCTGCGAAAGAAAAAAAAAAAACCCTTTCAGTCTATGTGCCATACCATGCATATATATTATTGTTAGATTCATTGCACTGAATTATTTATGCTGATATGAATATCGCTGTGCATTCCAGCTCTGTGGGAGTGTTGATTTAAATGTGTGTTCCTAACAGAGCAGAGCTTCCTACGGAATCTGCGTAATTGTGTGTGAAAAAACATGTTTAAAAAGAAAACAAATAGAAAGGATGGCATAGAAAAGAAATACTAGAACCCCTAATGATATAATATAGTTGAAATATGGGAAAGGTTTTGATATAGAAAATATTACAAAATAGATTAATAAGAAGCTAAGACCCTCAGCGTGGCCAATTGAGGGGACTTCTGATGCTGATAAGATTATAAAAGTTTTGCAAAACTTATCTCTTTATGACCAAGAGGGGAAAGGTTCTAAAAATAAAATGAAAACAGCTAAGATGTGATTAACCATTTTCTTGATGAAAGTAAATAAAAAAAATAGCAAAGTCAATTGAGATCATTGCAGAATGAATTACAAAAACTGTCCATTAAAAAAGAATCTGTTGAATCCATTACTATTGCTCCGGAACAAAAGTTTTTCCCACCTCTTCCTCCCCCACCTTTAGATACATCCACAGACTCTTGTTGCCCCTTAGTTGACACTTTGGTTACACTACATAAGAGTCTGGTTACATTAGCACCTTTGAGAGTAAACCCACATTCCTGCCCCCAAAGACCAGGAAAGATTATGGACTTATAAGGCGAGAGAATCTATGATAGCTGCAGACATTTGCTATATCCATGAAAGATTTTCTAAACTGTGCATATAAGGGGGTAAATAATTAGCAGATGAACTCTGAAGAGGTATGAGTAGGGGATGTTACGATCCCGGTCACTAGCCTAGTGACCGGGCTCTTACCTTCCTCCGTGGCGCCGCGAACCGCCGGGTTTCTGGCCTCCAGGGCCGCATGGCAGCGGCGTCTCCTCGTGGAGACGTCGTCAGAAACTCCTCCTCCCAGCCCTGGTACACGCGCGCGCGAAGAGCCGTGTTTTAAGGCGTCTGCACCCGGATGTGCAGACACGCCTCTTTTGACGTCAGCTGATTGAGCAGGGGATTTAAGCCGGGACTTTTGAAGTTGCAATTCGCCTTGCAACGAGGTTTCTCTTCGGAGTGCTAGTTGCCATCGTTTATCTGCCTGCCTGGTTCCTGACTTCAGCCTGCCTGACTCTGGTATCGTTTATCTGCCTGCCTGGTTCCTGACTTCTGCCTGCCTGACTCTGGTATCGTTTATCTGCCTGCCTGGTTCCTGACTTCTGCCTGCCTGACTCTGGTATCGTTTATCTGCCTGCCTGGTTCCTGACTTCTGCCTGCCTGACTCCGGTATCGTTTGCCAGCCTGGTTCCTGATCTCTGCCTGCCTGACTCCGCTCTCTGCCTGCTTGTACCCCGGTTCGTATCGCTTCCTTGGATTCTTCTGTTATCACCTAAGACCCAGCGGTCCGGGTCCCTACAGGCTCCTCCTGGGGGGATCTCGGGCTTCCAGGGCGAAGACTCCTAAGCCCTAGTGACCCGGGCCTCCACAGCTCCTCTGGAGGGGTCACGGGTTCCCAGGTGAAGATTCATCGTTTCATCTAGTCTGCCTCCCGTCCGTCTCCCTCCGGCGGTCGGCCCAAGGATCCACTTCCGGATTGGTCAATCACAACAGTGGATCTCACATTTGATGATGTGGTATGTATCATAAGATCACATTTAACTGACGAGCAATTTGAGAATTGTACTACAGTAGCAGATTTAGCAGGACAATTGAGATATATAGTTGTGTTCATAAGTTTGCATACCCCTGGAAGAATTTGTAAGATCTGTAGCATTTTAAGAAAACATGAGTGATCAGACAAAACACATTATCTTATTTTTAATGTTTCAAATTAAAACTATTATGCATCACAAAATAGCACAACCATTAAACAAACCATAACAATAAAGGAAATAATAAAATGGTTCTGTTCAAAACTTTGCATACCCTTGAATGTTTGGGCTGATAATATATATTCAAGTCAACACACACAGGTTGAGATGGCAATGAAAGGTAGGTATCCACACCAGTTCCTTGTTTGATAGTAATTAGTGTCTGTGTATAAATAGTCAATGAGTTTCTTAGCTCTTGAAAAACTCTTGCGCATTTTATCCTACTAACAGAATTTATTATCAAAAACCTTGATATTCACCTCCCAACAATTATTCTGGGGGATTTGAACCTACACTTTGATCGCATCCCTCTAACCCCAGCCTGTGAAACTTTACTGACCTCTCTTAATGCTCTAGGCTTTCAACAAACTGTGACTAACCCGACTCATAAAGCTGGTCATACCCTTGATGTCATTTTTACTAACTCCCATATTGATACAAAACCTCCCCTCTGCACTCCTATTCCTTGGTCGGACCACTTTCGGATTGACACCTGCTGTACAATAAAACAATTACCATCTAATGTTCACAGCAAAAAAACCATTTACTTCCGAAAACAAGGTCAAACAGATGAAATTAATAATGTGATATCAGAAGATCTCAAAAATTTAGATCTCACAGACGCTGAAACAGCTACCTCTTCTTGGTTTAAAATTACTAGTAACATAGCAGAGAAACTCTGTCCTATTCAATCCAAGGAAATCAATTCCGAAAAAATAATAAGGAAAAAACCTTGGTATACTCCCGAGCTTAAAGCTATGAAAATGGAGCTACGTAAGACAGAAAAAGAATGGCGCAGAAACCAAAATTCTACGACTTTATTAAAATTCAAATCATTACTACACAAATATCGCCAAGCCACCGACAAAACAAAAAAAGATTTCTATGCTTCCAGAATTCACCAATATCAATTCAACCCTCAAGCACTTTTCCAATATGTCAAAAGCCTTGTTACTGCTCCAACTCACAACAATCTAAACAACAATGATGATTCAAAATGTGAGGAACTAGCTACGTTCTTTTATAACAAAATACATTCTATTTTAACGCGATTTAATTCATTTCCTGCTCCTTTACACACCAACCAAGCTACATCAGCCGCTCAAGATAAATTTGAAACAAAGCTATCTAATCTTGAGATTACTACTGGTATTGAAGTTGAGTCAATTCTAAAGAAAATGAAACCAGCTTTCCACCCCACAGACATCTTACCTACTAAGACTCTTCTTACAATACATTCTACAATAGCAAAACCTATTGCAAAGATTCTTAACAAATCCATCACCACAGGCATAGTTCCTTATATACTTAAACATGCTATCATTACTCCAATGATAAAAAAATCTAACCTAGATTCATCTGATCCAGCAAACTTTCGACCAGTATCAAACCTACCCTTCCTTTCAAAGATTATGGAAAGAGTCATCAACAAACAACTAACTGATTATTTAGATGATCATCAAATACTCTTCCCATCCCAATATGGGTTCAGAAAGTACCACAGCACGGAAATGCTTTTGATATCACTTTCTGAGGTGCTACTAAAAGCTTTAGATGCTGGCAAATCATACCTCATCGCCCTTCTTGATATATCAGCTGCTTTCGACACGGTAAACCACAACACCCTTATTACCAGTCTATCTGAAATAGGTATCTCGGGATCGGCTTTACTATGGTTTCAGTCATTCCTGAGCAATAGAACATACAGCGTTAGATGTGGACGAAGTGAATCCAAGCCAAGAAACCTCTCTCAAGGAGTCCCCCAAGGATCTTCTCTCTCCTCCACATTGTTCAATGTTTACCTTACACCGCTATGCCAGTTACTCTCTAAATTGGGTCTTCAACACTTCATCTACGCAGATGATGTTCAAATACTCATACCTATAACCAGCACAATCACAAATGCACTGAGTACCTGGAAGGTAGCTTTATTAGAAATTAAAACAATCCTCACAGACAACCAATTGGCTATAAATACCAATAAAACTGAACTTATCATAATTTCACCTCCAAAAAATACAATACTGATCAACTCTGATATTTCTCAAAACAACTCCACTATTTCACAACAAGTACGCAGCCTTGGTATCATCATTGACAGCAATCTCACGTTTAAAAAATTCATCGCGGATACGGTAAAAAACGGTTTCTTTAAGCTATACACACTTAAACGTATTAAATCTCTATTATACCAATATGATTTCCGCACAGTCTTACAAGCAACTATTTTATCAAAGATTGATTACTGCAATGCTCTGTTACTGGGTCTACCTAAAGCCACCATTCAATCTTTGCAAATGCTGCAAAATGCAGCTGCCCGCATTATCACCGACACAAGCCGCCATGATCACATCACTCCAGCTCTTCAGTCTTTGCACTGGCTACCCGTGGCTTACAGGATAATTTATAAATCTATGTCGCTGATACACAAAGCCATTCAAAACAGAGAAATGCACTGGTTCACAGATCAACTACAATTCAAAACGTCTTCCCACCCAACGAGATTCCAGAATTTAGCCAAACTAAATATCCCAGCACCCAATCTGACTAAACTTTCTAGTACAAAAGAACGATCTTTCATCATTGCTGGATCAACAATATGGAACACCATGCCCTCTGAATTACGCCAGGAACTCTGTCACAAAAAATTTAAACAAAACCTTAAAACCTGGCTATTTAAAAAAGCCTACTATCAATGATCTGAATCCTCAACTACTCTTCCTAACTGCCACAATCTCTCATATATTGCTTATATTCTATTAATACAAAGTTATATACTATATTGTATTCGTTCAGTTACCATGTTATATTGTAAAGCGCAATGCTGAATTACTGTTTGAATGTAAATCGAGGTGATGTTATTTACGTACCCCGGTATAGAAAAAAAAAAATCTATCTATCCTGGGCTGCTCTGTTGGTTACTGAAGCATGGAGAAAGCAAAAGAACTGGCATAGGATCTGTGAGAAAAAGTAGTTCAACTTTATAAATCAGGAAAAGGATATAAAAAGATATCCAAAGATTTGAAAATGCCAATCAGTACTGTTCAAGCTTTGATCAAGAAGTGGAAAATTATGGGTTCTGTTAATACCAAGGTAGTCTAAGAAAACATTTCAGACACAACTGCCAGGAAAATTTGTCAGGATGCAAAGAAAAACCCACAAGCAATTTCTACTGAAATACAGGCTTCTCTGAAAAAAAGTGGTATGAGAGTTTCAGTATGCACAATAAGGAGATACTTTAATTAAAAAATGGTCTGCATGGTAGAGTTGCCAACACCACAAAACAGTCATCTTATAAAATGCCAAACAGCACCTAGAGAATCCTCAAAACTTCTGGAACAAAATAATTTGGAGTGATGAGATCAAAATTGAACTTTATGGTCACAACCGTAAACGCTATGAAGAGAAGTACACTATCCCTATTGTTTAGCATGGAGGAGGATCTCTTCTGTTTTAGGGGGATGTGAGCTATAGCGGTACAGGGAATTTAGTCAAAATTGATGGCAGTATGAATGCAGCATCTTATCAGAAAATATTGGAGGTGAATTTGCATTCATAAGCCAGGAAGCTGTACATGGGGCGCACCTGAACTTTCCAACATGGCTTTGATCTGAAACATAAGACCATGTCGATCCTTCAGTGGCTGCAGCAGAAGAAAGTGAAGGTTCTGGAGTGGCCATCACAGTCTCCTGATCTAAACATCACTGAGCCACTTTGAGTAGAATTCAACCTTGCAGGTCATGCTAGACAACCAAAGAATTTACAGAGTCTGGAGGCTTTTTGCCAAGAGGAATGGGCATCTTTACCACATGAGAAAATAAAGGGCCTCATTCACAACTATCACAAAAGAATGATGCAAAAGGGGGGCAATACAGGATATTAAGAACTAAGGGTATATAAACTTTTGAATAGGACCATTTTATTATTTCCCTTATTGCTATGGTTTAATGATTGCGCTATTCTGTGATGCATAATAGTTTAATTTGAAACACATTAAAAATAATAGATGTGTTTTGTCTGATTATTCACGTTTTCTTAAAATTTTTCACATCTTACAAATTCTGCCAGGGGTATGTAAACTTATGAGCACAACTGTATATATAATGTACTTACTGGTAAAGCTTGTATAACTCCAAATGATGGAATTGATTTTCATTTATTTATTTATTTTTATTTAAGACCTTTTTATATACTGTCTTTAGCAAATTTGAACAAAAACTGTTTACAACATTGAGCATAAAATAATAAATACTAAACTTTCATAAAGTGAAAGTAAAATTAAATTAAATAATAAAAGTATGAATAAAATTAAACATAACAATATCAATATTATTAATATCCTTGAAATATATGAAACTGAAACAGCTATTTTACAAATTTTAGGGTCTCTTGTAAAAAAAAAAAACAAAAAAAAAAAACTGTTAAATAAAATAAATAAATGTTACCCAACCAAACGAAACTGGAATGTAATTAGAGCTATAGGGGAAAGATGAATAGCTTAGTGATTCTTGTCCACGATTTCTTGAAGTATGAAAAATAAATGCTAGGTCAGATGTAAGTCCTGTGTGTATGTGGGTTCACATCATGCATTAAGGCAAGTGTGGATCAAGCCTTGATTACTTATATTTCCATAACTTGGGAAGACTCTAAGAACTGCTGTCCAAGCTGAAAGAACAATCAAAACTTCAGATGTAGCAGAAAAAGTGATAACTCTGTCACTCCCATCTCCTCCCCCAAGTAATGATGAAAAGGGATGAGGTAACAAAGGCAGAGATAGGGGAATCTCTAACCAACGGAATAGCTACTGCCATTATTGCGGGAAGCAAGGTCACTGAAAAAAATGAATGTAAAAGACGGCAAGCTGACAAACGTTAGAGGGGAGCTTTGAAACTGCTCCCTGGCCACAACCAAATTGGCCACAACCAGGTCCACTGCCACAAATGTCCTCACAAAGTGCTAGACAGCAGTCTTCTGCAGTGGGCCAAGGAAGACAACCCATCTATCCCTGAGCTGCTCTACCTACATAGCCCCAAAATTTTAATACTTATAGTTGACCAGAAAGGGGGGCTTGCACTAACATTTCTCTTATTGGTGCTATTTTTGTGTTGCCTAGTTCTTTTACTTCTAATGGTTTACCTATAGAAGTCGATCTGGAAGGCCTTCCTTTCAGCATGATGATTGGCACTGGAGAAAAATAATCACTCCTCACGGAAAGTAACCATCATAAGAAAGGGGCACCACTGTCAGGTCAGACCCAACCTGTGAAGGGAGTGGGGAATAAAAAAGTGTTTGCTCTCTTACACTTTCATTGACAGTAACAATTGGCCCCTCTCAAGTAGTTCTTCCCTTTCTTAGTCAACCCCTCCTTCATATTATACTTCTAGGCCTGGAGTGTCAGATTAATTGCCATAAGGGAATTAGATCCCTGATTCCATTAAAGGCCCTGCAGCTTTCTCCCTCTAGAGACCAAAGCTGCATTGAACTCACTCTGGTACACCTTCAGCAGACTCAGGAAGAAAAAGAAATATATTAATACAATCCCTGCATATTCCCCCTTGCCTGTGGGTAACAGAAAACTGAGAAGTAGGATTAAAATATCTGCTGCCCTGTATTTATCAGAGTGGACCCAACCAAACAACTCCCGTGTATATGTCAATATCCCCTCTGCCCAGAGGCAGAGGAAGGAATTGAACCCATCATACATTCCTTGCTTACACAAGGAATTCTAATTCATACTAGCAGTGACTGTAACACCCCCATTTGGCCTGTGCCCAAGCCTGAAAGGCAAGTAGCGCCTCACTTAGGATTTATGGAAAATGAATGAGCAATTTTTTGTTTTCCTATTATACCTCATCTAGCCACAGTCCTGTCCATCATACCATCCACAGCGATATATTCAGTTATAGATCTTACTGATGACTTTTTTACGGTGGCTTTACACTCCCAGTCTTACTTTCTCTTTGTGTTTACATATAGGAGATTATAATTTACCCCACCGCTGTACTGAAAGCCCATTATCTTCAATCAGCTTCTACATCAAAATTTAGCTGATGTAACCTTCCAGGGCATATTGGTACAATAGGTAAATGATCTTTCGCTCTGTTCTACAGATCGACAGAGCCATTTACAAGATTTAGACAATCTACTCACTGCCTTAGCTCACAAAGGCCAAAAGGTGGATCTTAAGACATTGCAACTTGCCCAAGAAATAGTATAATACCTAGGGCATCTCTTGTCCCTAGGAGGTAGAGCTGTTGCTCCTGATCGACTGACTGCTATTTTACAGGTCTCAACCCCAAAACAATTAGACAGATAAGTATTGTCATTGGATTAGCGAGTATGCCCTCATGACAGCTCCTTTGGAGGCCCTACTTTACCATCTGACACTCTTGACTGGAATGAAGAGCTTCAAAAAGCTTTTGATGACTTAAAAACTGCTCTGGCCCAAACTCCAGCCTTAGGCATGCCAAATTATAGTAAAACATTTAATCTGTATGTAACCGAAAGTAAAGCAGAGTTGCTTACCTGTAACAGGTATTCCCCCAGGACAGCAGGATATAGTCCTCACGTGTGGATGATGTCACTCGACGGAGCCCTATCACAGGAAACTTTTCTGTCAAAGTTTCTAGAACTTTTGACTGGCACACTGAGCATGCCCAGCATGCCATGATCCCTCGAGCCACAGGGGTCTCCCTTCAGTCTCGTTTGTAGCAAAAGGTGCAAACAAAAAAAATAAAATAATAAAACGTTTTGGACCCAACTCTGAGGGGTGGGTTTCGTGAGGACTACATCCTGCTGTTCTGGGGAACACCTGTTACAGGTAAGCAACTCTGCTTTCTCCCAGGAGAAGCAGGATGGTGGTCCTCATATGTGGGTGATTAGCAAGTTACAGGCTGACTCATATTTAATTTGAACCAACAATGTACAATTTGTGCAACAGGCACAACAACTGGTGTACTCTTGGGAAAAATGAGGCAGCCTGAATATCACAGCAGATTGGATGTGGAAGGAGTTGGGATTATATTGGAAATAAGATCTTCAAGACGGATTGGCCAAAGGCAGTCTTGGCATCCTTCCTTGTCCAGGCAGTAATGTGCTGCAAATGTGTGAAGAGAGCTCCATGTTGCAGCTTTACAGATGTCAGAAATCGGTACGGAACGATAGTGTGCTACCGAGGTTGCCATAGCTCTAACTGAGTGTGCCTTAACTCGTCCCTGGAGAGTAAGGCCTGCTTTGTCATAGCAGAATTCAATACAGTCTGCTAGCCACTTAGAGAGAGTTTGTTTGCCCACTGCAATTCCTGGTTTGTTTTTATCAAAAGAAACAAAGAGTTGGGTGGATTTACTATGGACTGCAGTGCCGGCTAGGTAAAATGCAAGTGCACGTTTACAATGCAAGGTGTGTAAAACTCTCTTGCCCTGGTGAGAGTGAGGCCTTGGGAAAAATGTTGGCAAGACTATAGACTGATTCAAGTGGAAGTCATTAACCACCTTGGGAAGGAATTTACGGTGAGTACGCAGGACCACTCTGTCACGTAGGAACCGTGTATGTGACAAGTGCTTGTAACTCACTGACCCTTCGAGCAGATGTAATGGTTACTAGGAAAGGCACTTTTCATGTAAGAAATTTAACATTGCAGGAGTGCAAAGGCTCAAACTGGGAGCGCATGAGCCTCGTAAGTACTATATTCAGGTCCCACTCGGTGACTGGTTCCCGTAGAGGGGGCTTAAGCTTAGTAGGCCCCTCATAAACCTACTCACAAGGGGTTGCGCTGTTACCAGGGCATCCCCATCTCCTTTGTGGATTGCTGAGATAGCACTCAGGTGTACCCTCACCGAAGAAGTCTGGAGACTAGAGTCTGAAAGGTGCCAGAGATAGTCTAATAGAGATGGAGTGGGGCAGGTAAAAGGGTCAATACCTTTTTGCGTGCACCATATGGTAAATCTATTCACTTAGAATGATAGGATTTTCGTGTGGAAGGCTTTCGTGAAGCTACAAGCACTTGAGAGACATCAGTTGAAAGGTTGAGCGGTTGTAGGATGAAGTTTTCAACATCCAGGCTGTGAGGGATAGGGTCTGAAGGTTCAGATGCCGTAACATGCCTTGGTTCTGAGTGGGTGCTGTGCCCAGGCGAATGGGTTCTCTGATCGAGAGGTTGAGAAGCATGGGAAACCATACTTGTCGAGGCCAATATGGGGCTATGAGTTTCATTGACCCTTTGTCCTGTTGTAGCTTCACTAGAGTTTTGGCTATCAGCGGTATCGGGGGATACGCGTATAGGAGGCCTGTGTTCCAGGGGCGAGCGAAGGCGTCCATGGTTAACTTGTTTTGTTGCCTGTGCAGGGAGCAGAATCTGTCCACTTTGTGATTCAGTTCAGATGCAAAGAAGTCTATCGTTGGTTGATCCCAGCGTTGGAATATTCTGGTCGATACTAAAGGATTCAGAGACCACTCGTGTGGATGGAACTGGCGGCTGAGGTGATCTGCCACTACGTTTTGTATGCCTGCCAGATAAGTGGCCCGGAGATACATGGAGTGTGCAAGGGCCCAGGCCCAGATCTGCACAGCTTCTTGGCAGAGGAGATAAGAGTTTGTGCCTCCCTGTTTGTTCAAGTACCACACTGCAACTGTGTTGTCTGTTTGTATGAGAACAGTCTTGTGTGAAAGGCAGTCCCTGAACGCATATAGAGCATAAAGTATAGCTCAAAGCTCCAGAAAGTTGATCTGAAATGTTGCTTCGAGCTGTGTCAAAGTACCTTGAGTTTGAAGGTTGTTCACATGAGCTCCCCAACCCAAGTTGCTCCTGCCGGTGACGATTGGGTGGACGTCGATGGAGTCAGTTTAATTTTAAACAGGGTTTCCATCTTGTCGAGGCAAGCCCGCCTACCCTTCAGAGTAATCTGGGCACAACTTGGACAAGCAGAGACGTCATGTGATGAGCTGAGGCACAGCACACAGATATAATGTGGGTTGGTAATCGATATGGTTCGGGGGCATTCCGGACATTTTCGGAAACCTGTTGCAATAATGACAGAGGTTGAGGCCACGAAAACGGTTGATGGCCTGCAGGTTCTGAAAAAGGTGAGAGCGGGAATCGACCAGGAATAGTGATTTTACTCACCAAACGATGGAAAAAAGTTTCCTGATGGGAGATCCCTATGAGGGAATATTTTTCTGAGGAAATTGTTAAGATTTTTCCGTGAGGAAATTTGTGTGAGAATTCTCACAGAGCTCCTAACTGCGAGGCAAACTACAGTGTGGAAAAAAAGAGACTGAAGGGAGACCCCTGTGGCTCGAGGGATCATGGCATGCTGGGCATACTCAGTGTGCCAGTCAAAAGTTCTAGAAACTTTGACAGAAAAGTTTTCTGTGATAGGGCTCCATCCAGTGGCGTCACCCACATGTAAGGACTACCATCCTTCTTGTCCTGGGAGAATGGCTGCTCTATGTCAGTTCTCATCTAATCCCACGGACCTCAACAGCATCCTGCAGGATATTTCTCCTCTAAATTAGATTCTGTGGCACATGCCATGCCTTCCTGATTGCATGCAGTGGCTGCTATTGCTACAGCTATCAGAGCAACAGCTAATATTGTGTTATTACATCCTTTAACTGTATATACTCATACTGTGCATAAATTATCACACAAAGACACACTCAAATTGTCACACAAAATTGCTTTAGTCAATGGAAACTTGCCCTCTTAGATAGCTCTGTAAATATAGCCCATTGTACTGTTTTAAACCCTGCAACACTTATTACCAGAACGGGAAAACAATGGTCCTGTTCCCACCCATGAATGTTTTACTCATCTTCGCATCTCAGTTCTTCCCTGACCAAATGATAAGCCATTACCTAATACTGATCTGGAATTGTTTGTGGATGGCTCTACCTTTGTTAAAGATGGGGTTAAGCATGCAGGGTATGCTTTAATCACCATACATGATATCAACGAGTCAGCACCTTTACCTCCTGGAACTTCAGCTCAAGCTGCAGAATTAGAAGCATTGACCAGTGCACTCCAGTGTGCACAAGGAAAATGTGTTATTTATACTAACTCCAGGTATGCATAAAGAGTGGTACATGACTTTGGAAGCTTATGAAAGAAGAGAGGATTTCTCACCTCTGCAAGCACTCCAATTCGCCATGGCCCAATCATTTCTGCACTCCTGGATGCAGTCTTGCTTCCTGCTTCTGTTGTTATTGTCAAATGTGCTGCACATACAAATACACAAGAAGTGTCGAGAAGAAATTCCTATACTGATGTCACCACAAAAAACACTGCCCTAAAGGCAAGTCCCCTCTCTGACTTTGGCAGTCATTGCCTTTTTTACGGCAAAAGATGTTATTGATCTGCAGGAAGCTGCTCATAATAAAGAAAAATGGTACTGGATGAATAATTGTAAATTATATGCAGATAGGGTATGGTACCACTATGATGGTCACTCAGTTGCAGCCCACTCTTTGTTATCTTGCTCCTATGTTATCACACTGTGGCACATGTAGGGAAAAATGCAATCCTTCCATAAAATGTGGTTTGGTGTTGGGCCTAACTCTGCTACTGTAACTTGACCCAAATTCTCTACAGTTTTATCCTTCAAAAAAAGTTTCAAGGTGGGATGGTCCAGAAAAAATAAACCTTTTGCCTTGAAACTTAATAAAACATCTACAGGGAAATTTCAAATAAAATGTTGCCCCTAAATCTAGGGTCTTATTTTTCAAAGCCAAGAATTGTCTTCTAAGCGCCTGTGTGGGCTTAGAGACATCGGGGAAAACAAATATTTTCTGACCACAGAAAGGTAAATCCTTGTTTTTAAAGAATTTTACAAATATGAATTCTAACAAAGTTGTTCTTTTATTTATAACATCAATAGATTTCTCAAGGAATGTTGACATACCTAGGGTAGTCTCCCCCCCCCCCCCCCAGTACATTATTCGACTGGATAGGAAAGTAATACATTTTAGATATGGAAAGAATCTCATTATCTTCATATGCTAGGTTTTCTCTCAAAAATTTCACAAACATCTCATACGGAGATAGCAACCTAGTAAACGGAAAGTTCACAAAAAGTAAGTTCTTAATTCTTATCAGATTTTCTAAATTCTCAAACTCAGTGTGTAACATCAAACTATCTGTTATATGCATACTATCAGCATTCTGAACATTCTGTACTTTTATAGATAAATTTTTAACAGAGGATTCCATATCAGTCAGTCTTTTCCTTGTCTTGAATAGCTAATCTATTTCCATTCGCTAAAGCCAAAAAAGAATTCATCTGGGAAACATTTGAGTCAAGTTTAAGTAGCATCCTCCTTAAATCTCCCAGTGTGACATTGGAGGCATCTAGGGTATTTACCTGTGTGCTTCCAATGTTTACAGTTAGGATTCCATTTTCTGCTTCTTGGTGATTAAAATTCAAGCAGGAAGCAGCAGCAAATTTCACCGACAGAGAACTTATTTCTCGACCACTTACGTTTGCCGCATCGCTTTCAATGAAACTTTCCCTCTCTGTTCCTCCTGGGCGTTGAAGAGGTATTTGGCCAATGCCAGGACTCAAAGAGACATCCAATGTGTCTCGAACGCAGTCCTCTCGTGGCGAAGCGAGCCTATTTATATGGGCGTCCATCGGGCCGATTCTTTGAGGAGCTGGAGAAGAGATAACTATTTTCGCCTTCCTCTTGCGACCCATATATTCTTTAGGTAAATTCAACAATTTCATCAAATACGGTCAAAGGCGGTCAAAGCCAGTCTAAGCCGCATGTGAGGCTTAGGCGGCACGGCAACTTTAAAGTCCTGCGGTCCCTAGCTGACTATGTCGACCCTCAGTTCAGGCCCTCATCTGGCAGCTGGATGTCAAATTAGGGCTCACCGCCTATCGTGCTGGGTAGGCCAATGTAGACCTCCTCTCCTCCTCCTCAGCCTCACAAATGCCGCTCTGCCGTGGGCTTTAAAGTCCCACGGTCCCTGGCTGATGACGTCGACTCTCGGTTTAGGCCCTCAGCTGGCAGCTGGATGTCAAATTAGGGCTCACCGCCTGTCGTGCCGGGTAGGCCAATGTAGACCTCCTCTCCTCCTCCTCGGCCTCCCACAAATGGATTTTATACATATGCCAAAAGTTCAAGGGTATCAATATTGTTTGGTAATTGTAGCAAATGGATTGAGGCCTACCCCATAAGCACTTATACGGCTGCCACAGTGGCCAAGATTTTATTAAAATAATATATCCCTATGTGGGGAATGTACTGACATTGACCAAGGACTAAAATGTTATAATAAGGTAGTTGAACAAGTAACTGCTGCAATGGGTATGAAACGGACCACGCTGTTTATACCAATCACAGTCATCTGAACAGGTGGAACAGATGAACCAAACTGGCTAAAGTTGTAGATAAAACTGGATTACCCTGGCCAGAGGTATGTCCAGCAGTCTTACTTAGTATTAGGGGTACACAGCTCAAATCATGAATACAAATCCATTTGAAGTAGTTACTAGACTTCCTATGTCAGTACCCCCTGCTCCAGCAATAAATTTGACTGAATGTGATTTATCTTGATTAACTAATTCAGTGATCTCCTATTGCAATATACTAACTAAAGCTATTTCTAGAACATCTTATCAGGTCAAAGAGACCTTACCAAAACCTGGAGTCATACTGCACATGGAATACAACTTGGTGATACCATTCTCATTCGAAATATCTTCCAGGAAACAACTCTTTTACCTCGCTGGGAAGGACTCTCTCAAGTTCTTCTTACCACATCACAGCTGTAAAGGTCATAGGGAAAAAAGCTTTGGGCCATGACTCCCACATCAAAGCTTGCAAACCAACACAAGGAATAGAAGCAGAAGGTAGCAGTCCAGGACAAAAAGCAGATGACCACACAGACCAAACTACAGACCAGGAATAAAAGATGAAATCTTAAAGCAAGGAGGGTGGGTATAATAATCCCTCTTCCTTTGCCTATTGCCTTTCAAGATCACATCATGGCATTTCTATATATCTATTTTCTATTTGGTAGCATACCATTGGCCTGCCCACACTTTACAAACACTTATACTGCTTTAACTATGAACTGGGCTAATTCCTTTAACTTAACTAACTTTTGGATTTGCATGCAGTCTGGACAAAAAGCTGTAGGTCATTTCATCCCACTCCTTGATTCAATGAATAAGACTACCTTCTCTATTTCTAATGCTCCCCACTGTCAATACTACCCACTGCAGCTTCCTGATTCTACTGCAAGTTTATGTGTTCAGTAGATCAAGCCGCAAACAAAAGTATCTTCCAGTGAACATAAATGTAATAAACCTATTAAAATATATTCCAATGGTCCCAGGACCATGCCAAAGGCCTGGAATTGCTCAGACTGTTTCATAATGATATTACACCTACATATATATGTTTTATTAATCAAACATTTTTTCCATTTATCAAATATTAACTCTCATACTCAAAGTTGTGATATTTCTCGTAAAAAAATAAATCTGACCCCTATCTTTTACAATGAGGGGATGACTAGAAAATATCGAATATTGCAGTAAATGTATTCATTACCTCCCACTGAGTTTATTTTCTGGGACATGGATGGGGAAGAAAATGTACTAATAGCACAGGTACATTCACTATTGGGTTCTTAACACCTCAATTTTTCAATTTTCCTTCATATAATTGGTCGTTTTAACCTAACCTATCTTTCTCATCCCACACGTTCGTGCTGGCAAATCAACCCCTTAGTTGTAAGATCAACTGGCTTTCTCAGTTTTGTCAGAGCTTTGTTTTCTCACTTACCCGGTCTGGCATGGATACTCACGAAGGGACTCTGACTCTTCTAGGTTAAAGCACCATTAAGCTTTTAACCGTACGCTCCATGATAGCACTGTTCATTTATTTCCTGCCTTATTTTCTTTCCAGCTTGTTGCAAGCTTCCAAGTTCTCTTTCCCTGTTGATTGTAACTTTGACTTATTCCTACCTATTGTTTATCTTTCGTTCATTTATTTATTTATTTATTTAAATTTCTTATATACCGGCATTCGCGATGGGAGTCGCATCATGCCGGTTTACAAATAACAAGGTGTGACAACAGAATAAATACTTAATAACTTAAAAACATTAACATGTGATAGAAGAATAAGGTAGCAGTTACAATAAAACAGGGATAAAATGCAACTTGGAATGAAGAGAAGGCAAAAGAGAGATTAACACTGAGATAACAAAAGAATGACCAAGGTAAATAGAACCAAGGTAAATAAACCTGCCTCATTAAAAAAGAGAGAACATTATTGAGTTGTCAAAGGTTGTTGATTTGAATTGTCACTCCAGTTATACCCTTGTTAAATGTAAACTGATCCGATATGGTTATTCACTATGAAGGTCGGTATAAAAAACTGTTAAATAAAAATAAATAAAAAATAAATAGGAGTGACAGAATTAGAACCTTCTATCCGCAATATTTCAGCTACAGTAGAATCACTAGCTAATGAAACTATTCATGGAATAGAAAATTTGCAAATAGAAATAAAACCTTTAGCTGGAGTAGTCTTGCAAAACCAACAGACCCTTGATATGTTGTTAGTTGAGAAAGGAGTTTGCCAATTTATTAACATCTCTTGTTGTACCTTTATTGATGTCTAGGAAAATGAAAAGTCTCCACTCTCCTTTGAGACCTTGCCCACCAAGCTCACATACCCCACTTAATTCTTGGGATTGGAATTTTCTAGGCATACGGACCTGGGAAAGAATTTAATGCATTTAATAATGTTGGAGCTTGCGTCGCCTTGAGCTCGGGACGCTCAAGGCTTGGCAATTCTGTTACGCTGACAATGGGACAGAGTGCAACTGAGAACTCTCCAGCGTGGAACAAGGAGAAGGTATGTTCTTGCGGTGTGGACAGTCCAAGTCTGGGAGTCAAGAGCCTCGGATCCTCTGCCGACCTGCACGCCCACTAGACCACCAACACAATGGTGATCTCTGAGTGGTCCTCCGACTACTCCTAGCCCTTTCGGACCTGCCACAGGGACAAGCAGAGGCGGCAGGCTGGACAGAGGTCAAGGAAGAAGGCCAAAGGACCTGGAGCTTGGAACGAAGACTCTGGAGCTTGGAAATGAAGACCCTGAAGTGGAGCTTGAGATGAAGACAGGAAACAAGGAGGGATGAGCCAGACCCTCCGGTGCCCTACACAGCATGTGGGGCTGGTCGCAGACCACATTGTCCCCTTCGCGCCCTACACAGCCGGATGGCTGGTCGCGGACCAAGAGGAGATCAGGGCAGAGTCAGGAAGTCTCTTAGTGCAGGGTTGCAGCGACCTCTCGGATCCTCCGGAGTCGGGACTTGGGAAGACAAGATAAAACCTTGGAGCTTAGAAACTCGGATTAAAAACAGGGAATCTCTGGAGGCACGGGTCCTAAAAAACCTGGAGCATTATGACCAGATACATGATGGAACTTGGGACATCACAGAACTTGGAAACATCATGAGACATCAGGAGGATCACGAAATCAGGAACATCAGGACATCACGGCATATCAGGAACATCAGGGCAGAGACCAAGAAGATACAGGAAGTCCATAGACGAAAATCAGGATGCCTGCTTAGGAGCTGGAGAAAAGAAGTCCTTGGGAGGACTGGCCCCCTTGCTGAAGCAACGACAGACTAGCAGAGAAGCCCTTTTATAGGTCTGGAAGCAGGCAACTCCCTGGGAGGAGTTCAAGTGGACCACACCTTGCTGGCCCTTTAATTGTAGGAAGAAGCCGCAGGCCCACTCCTTAGGAAGGAAGGGGCAGGACCCTGGACAGCGGCTATGCTGCCACTGAGAAGACTGAGCAGGGCTGGGCCAAGGAAACAGGCCCCAAAGCACAAGGTGACTCTCCTGCCGCCGAAGGAGGAAGAGCGGCTCCAGCCACAAAGGAAAGTCCGGGGATGCGGCCTCTGGGCCGCGGAACCAGATGGTAGCGTTGGTGGCTCCCAAGCCGCGAGGAGGGCCCAGTCAGCAGTGTCCTGCCACAGGAGAGGTCCGGGGATGCGGCCACTGGGCCGCGGAACAGCGGCGGCTCCATACCGCGGGAAAGGCCCCTGCTTCTGCAGCCTCCGGGCTGAGTTAAGAGCCTGCTCGCGGCCCCACCACGAGCAGGATCGCAACGAATAATTTTTTTGTTATCGAATTACTCTCTTGTATTGTATTATGCCTCATTTGCCAATGCATGTTGAACCTCTGTCATAAATCCACTTCCAAGCTGATTGCTCCTATAGTTATGATTATACTACCTGACAGTACTGAACTTTCCTCTGCAGACATTTGTCCTATGGAATTTGACTGCCCTCCTGCTTCCCCCAAACAAGAAAATTATATATTTCAAATAGACCTCATATAAACATACGACCCAGTGAATTATTTCTTGCTGCAACCCTCTGACTGTATTACCACCAAAGTGTGCAAGAAACAAGACCACAGATAAAGATGTCCTCCTGAACTTAGAAGCAATAAACTGTTAAAATATACTTCAATAGTAACAACCTATATACAAGATTTGACATTGTTCAGACTGATTAATGATGTTACCATGCTAAAGTGCCTTTATCTCATGTTCTCTGTATTTACAATTCACTGAATAAAAGGGGGATAAAACCCATTTGTTAAAAGCTAACAAGTTAATTTTCAAAGGGCCGTGTGTGTGAAAAACAGGGATTCCGTGCATGGTTGGGCCTTGCGCGCGATGTGCATATTTTAGAACAAGCCCAGTTACGTGCATAACTCCTATTACGCGCAGAAGTACCTGGGTCTCCAATCCTAGCTCCTCAATTACTTCTACCCCTTATATTCACACAACCACTCTAACCCCACCCCCCTACAACTCCTAACCTCTCCCCCTCCCTCTCCCCCCACCTATTTTCCACCTCCTTTTCACCCCCTCCCTCTACTCTAAACTACCTCTTCCCCCTCACCCCCCATAAAGTGAATTTATCAGGACTACATATTGTATATAAAAAACTTATATATAAAAAATTTGTTCCCAATCACGTGTATATATACCTCCTTTAATTGTGGATACCCTCCTATATTTCAGAATCTCCCCCTCCCCACCCCTATATATCAGAATCTCCCCCTCCCCACCCCCCCCCCCCCGTTTAGATAACCTCTTTCATGTATCACACTTTTATAATTTTACTTATATAATCTAATCTGTTATTTGTATGCTCTGAATGTTCCTTAATTATCTAATTACGCAAAAATTGTAAAGCCTGTTGCTCAGTTCTGTTATATGTAAACCGACGAGATGTTCCCAACGTTCGTCGGTATATAAAAGTTACTAAATAAATAAAATAAATAAAAATAGAAGTGCCGGACCCTGAGAAAGGGGCGGGCTGGGGGCGTGGTCTGGGTGGGGCAGGACAGAGGCTGGTCAGGTGAGCAGCCATTAGCCACTGTCCCGGGGAAGTGAAAGCAATACTTCTGCTCCAGAGGAGCAGTAAGTAGTGTAATAAAAAATTTGGTATAGCTAGATAGGGGTTAGGGGTCGGGGTGGAGAGAGGAACGGGAAGAAAGGTTAGGCAGAGGGGTAAGGAATTTCCCTCCCAGTCCTCTCCTATGGGGACTGGGAAAGAACTGGAGAAAAGGACGATCGTGTCGCCATGTGTAATTTGAAAATTCCAACCCCCCGTGCACACGCGAGTTGCTATCCGCCCACATGTGTGCGCACAGACGTTAAAATCTGGTACGCATGTGCACGCGGACTTCGGATTTTAGAACTTGCGTGTGCGTGTTATAAAATTGGCACGTCCATGTGCGCGTGCCAGGAACCAATGCTTGCAGTTTTGCAAATCGACCTCTAAATATATAAATCTTTATATATGTATACAACAGAAAGATTATTTTAAATCTTCCTATTTCTACTTTGCAAGCATATGCTCTCAGCTCTCAATCCTTTAGTTATTTTGTTAGAATTTTTAGAATTCACACACATCACTTAATCATTAAGAAAAAATGCTTTTAGAATAAATTTATAATTAGAAATACAGCATTTAGAGATTTTATTTTTACTAACATCTTTTTATATTTGATTCATAAGTTTAGAAACATACAAAAAGATTATTATTCTGTGAGACTTTACCTATCAGTCTTACACATAGACTAGAATATTTGTTAGCTTTTCTTTACTTAAATTTTTTAACCTTTTTAATTTTGTTTTTATATCTGACTACAATGTGTGTGCATTTAATATCTGCCATAAGTTTGCCTCTAATGATTCAGCAGGCACATGATTTTTGCCATTCCAGAAAATAAATTCACATTATTAATAGGCCTCAAGTCCTTCAATAAACTAAACATCTCAAGATGTTTGGTGTCTCTTCTATCCTACAGTGAGTAAGGCCCAGCCTATCTAGAGCTCCTAGGATAGACACGCCCTGGGATCAACTTAAACCATGGGGTGGGGGAGGGGAGACCAATAATTGAAGCTTGTTATATGTCATCATGAAAATAATGAAAAGGGGGTATTGTAGCGGTACTTATAGCCCCATTATAGACATGACTTGTAAAGGACAGCTGTGAAGAGGCCGTGAAACCTTTTGACTTGTCATTCAGGAAGTCATTATTCTTGTTCTAAGTTTTTGATTTTTGATCATATGCAGTTTTATAATTACTAATATTATAAGCATGCCATTTTTGCTTCAGCCTTATATTTGCTTTCTTAGACATGGCAAGTTAGATAAAAATGCTGAGCTACAAGGTTATAGAATATTTTTTAACAGATAGAAGGCCAGTTGACATTCCATCTAATTGTGAGCCATAGATAACATCATTTACATACGAGACGAGGACAATTAGCATAGAGACTGAGAGCAAATTATCATATGACCATTCAGATTATTTTTTTATAATAGTAAAGCAATCATAGAAATTTTGGCAATTATATAACCTAGTTTAGGGGTGGATGAAACGAATGTAGAAATCCTATATATAGTCTTGCTTTCCTAAATATATAGTATTGCTATCAGTAAAATCACTTGAGAGAAAGTTTATATTGGTGCTTTGCATAGCACAATGCCTCTCTCTCAAAGGTAAACTTTATATTTTATATATATTTTATAAATATTTATATTTTATAAATATATATATTTATATAATTTATATAATTTAATTTATATAATTTATATTTTATAATTTATATAATTTATATAATTTATATATTTATATATTTATATATATTTTATAAATATTTATATTTTATAAATATTTTATATTTTATAGTCAACCGACTGACACTTCCTTCTGAACCTAGCAACCATGCCCCCTCCTCCTACTCCCACCTCATCAGCCCCCCCCCTCCTCCTACCCCTCCATATCCGCCCTCTTACCCATCACCTTGTGAATAGTTAAAGAACATATTGTGAATAGTTAAAGAACCTACTTTCCTTCTACCCGCACAAGAATTACCTCCTCTTACCCCCCCCTTTCCCCTTTTACCTTTTCCCTTCTACTCTCCTTAAGAGTTTATCAAGTAATCACCTGATAAACCACCTATCCCAAGTTGAACAGCTGTCATATTGTTTATCTATTCTAATTTATAGTAAAGCTAAATATTGTTTATCTATGCTTATCTACTCTAAATTATTGTAAAGCCTGTTGCTACGTTACGTTACATTGTGAACCGGGGTGATGTTTTTAACGTGCCCCGGTATATAAAAAACTCTTAAATAAATAAATAAATATATTATTTTGTAGCATTTTAATAAAAGAAGTTTGTTTTCTCCACAGCTGTTGGCTTTAAGCATTTTATTTCAGTGAACCACATTACATCAGGTCACATATATAAGGCAAAATAAGTGTTAATGTCTGTGCACTGCTAGTTCCCTTAGGAAGAGAGGAAGAGGGCAGAACCCAGACTGCAGCTTATACTTATTAATCCTTACATCCTGATGTGGTGTCAGTGAAGACACATCCTCCTGTGAGCCTATAACAATTTCAATACAGGTATTCCCCCAGCTCCACAGAGGAGCTTCTGCCTGGACTCCTGGGTCTATCCTGACATGGACACTACAGGTAAGATGGAGTAGGTAGGATCCAGGGTTTTCAGTCACCAGATGTCAAAGAAGGTTCGACAGGCTTAAGATCAGGCTAAAAGAGATGTGAAGGAGGCATGGGAACTTTCCTGGCTAAAAAGGAAGAGGGGACTTTAACACAATCGCCCTTCCTTCCTTCCCTCCCTCCGATCCACTCCAAGACCCTTCCTTAGCACCAGATGGACCCCACAGACTGTGTTGAGGATTTTGATGCCCTGCTCTTATACATTGAGGGTTGAGCCAGACCCATATGCTTCAACGGCATCGACAGCACTACATGAGCTGGAGATATCGAGTGTATCAGCAACACCGGACTCTGCTGTGCTGGCGACACCAAAGCCTCATGGATCAAAGGCAACAACCATGCTAAGCCCTGGTGCTTCAATGGCGCCAACCATGCTAGGTTCTTATGCCTCAGCATTGCCAAATATGCAGTCTCAAAGTTTCCAGCTTAGAATGTTCCTTCTCTTTATCCAGTATATCGGAATCCTGCATTGGTGACATCAAGGAGCCTCGCAGCCATTTCCCATGCTAGACAGGGCTAAATTGTCCGAAGCTTGGTGCTTCTTAGACACACTCGACACTGACACTGCCTCTGCTTGACTCACCACACAAGAAACTCATTGATAAAGAAGAGCTCCTATGGCCCCAGAACTCTGCCATCTTAAAGGCCCAATTCTTCTGAGACCTCGGTGACATCCAACAGCAGCTGTAACAATTTGAGGAGCCCCAGGCACTTACAACACAGGTCATGCTTATTGGTTGTGGGCATCTTCCATCCATAGAGCAGTCCTTGAAACCTCTGATGGTAGGTTTCTAAGGCCTAGGCATTCTCATCTAATCAACGTTTCCTCTTTTTCTTTTTTTAAATAGCACTGAAAAGTGCTGTTATCGGGCTGCTGAGGCAGCGAGGCAGAAAACAAAAAGATATAAAAACTTTGAAGACAAAAATTAAAAACAAGAGAGACAGAGATAGAGATAGATGTACGTCTGGACAGCAGTAAGGATAAAAAATGACAGAGGGGCTCACGATGCAGCACTTGTGCGAGAACTCTTGCACATGCTCAACAGAACAAAAGCTCTATTGGATTCATAGAAACAGGTCGTTTGGCACATCAGATGACATCTCCCACGCGTCATGACTAATTTAGCCCTGCTTGTCGACAGAAAAAGCGTGCATATGTTGAATTGAGAAATCACATATATTAACTGATTCAAAGTAAAAGGCTCAGATAGCACAGGGCATTTCATACCCCATCTCCTCTCTTTCCAGAGTGAGGTCTCACCCCAAGAAGGAACCTACTCCATGGGGAGCTCCCTCACAAGACCTTACTCAGAGGACCTCCAACAACACTCCTATCCCTAACTTCATTTCATGTCAGGTATAGTATCATGTGAGGTACCATCTTGCAGTTTATCAACTTTGAGGCAGGAGGAAGCGGGCTTTCTCCTGTCTCAAAACTTTGAGAAAAGGCTGTCGGAAAGTTACGTTTTGGAGGTGGAAAGTTAAGAGGTCCTCCAGGAGACAGCTCCCATGGATGGAGGGAGCAGCTTGAGTGGGATGGCCTTGTGTTGGGGGGACCCTGCCACATTGAGGGAAAGGGACTGACCTGCCATCAGAGTGTAAAGATCTGGCCTTCCCCCATTGTTAAATATTAGCATGCCAGCTCTGTGTGCACACAAACATTTAACAGGTAATAATTTTAGGCCTTAGTAGCCCCCATGAAAAACATTACAGGGTAGATATTCAAAGCTGGCTGTGTAAGTAACTTAGCCAGTTTGAAATTATCCAGTTAAGTTACAATGTAAATTTGGTGGCACAGTGAAGCCGGTGAATATACGCGTATATATTCGCACTTACCGGATAAGTCTACCCAGCTAAGTTTAGACCTGCTCTATGGCCCATCTAAACTTACATATATACTTATGCGGCTAACTCTGTCCACCCCTGATCAGCCCAGTACAACGCCTAGTTTTTATGCATGTTACTTTTAGCCGTATAACGGACTTATACAGCTAAGGGGAGGCCACTGTTCTTAGGCGCATATTCAGCGGCTGCTACTTAGCCACATAAGTCCCACTTATCTAGCTAATTAGTACTGAATGCACTTTGAATATCAGGCCCTACACAGAGAAGAGCATACTATGCTGTTTCGCATGCATCAGCTAAAGCCTAATATGCATGCGTGTCCTCATTTACATGCAGGTATATCAGGGCTTCCCAAACCTGTCCTAGTGATTCCATAGCCAGTTGAGTTTTCTGGATACCCACAAAGAATATGCATGAGCCCAATTTGCATATATAAGGTCTCCAATGTATACAAATTGATCTCCCACATATGGATATCCTGAAAACCCGACTGGCTGTGGGGTTACCAGGGCAAATGTGGGAAGCCCTGTGGTATGTGTTAAATTTCAGCACAAACCATCTAATTTCCTCTTATCCCAGGTAAGTGAGCATGTTAGGGCCTTATTGTAAAGCCTGCTATTCCAGGTTGAAGACTTTCATATGCATGTTAACATCTGGTGCATAGATAACTAAAACTAAAATCTTGTTCTCTTACTATAACACAAAAGTGCAAAACACAGGCTGTAGTATTTCATAAGTAAATAAACATTCAACAAGAGAATGCATTCTTTTAGCTTACCATTATCATAAATTATTTCACAGATTTGTTATGGACACATATAAACAGTTTTAAAAGAAAATTATTCTGTAACATATATCACAGATGACAACCACATATTTATACCACATAATAAAATGTTATTAAAAATAAATGATTTTAAAATGAGATAAAAGCATAAAAGGAGTTGAAGTAAATATTTTTATTCTGCACCATTTACACACAAGCTTTTGTAAAAGAATATAGTACTTCAAAAAAAGTACCTGAAAAGGAATTGTTCTGTGGAGCTTCAATGCTCCCTTCTGGTGAAACTTGGCATAGCAACTAGTACAATAATCTTCCCCACATTCCAAGCATACCTTCAGATAAAAGAAAGAAAACGCTTAGTAATAAAGGTGACATCATTTAATCACCACTTGTTTTAAAAATCAACTGTTTACTTGTGCATACTTTCAAAATATTGGAGAAAACAAACATAAAGAAACTGCATTAACACTAAGAATTTTTAAGGATAGTATAATCCCTGCAAGAGGGCCAATATTTGATAGCCAAATAGGACAGACAAGACAGAACATAACAACATGCCATACTGGGTCAGACCAAGGGTCCATCAAGCCCAGCATCCTGTTTCCAACAGTGGCCAATCCAGGCTACAAGTATAATGTTTTCTAAATAAGTTTTTGGAGCCAAGAATAGTCTAATATCACTGGATTCTCACATCACTAGTCACTTCCTGAGCTATGTTACAGAACTGAGGACAGACTCCATAACTAGAAATTATACAGCTGCTATACTGATAAACTGTAATTATTGAATATAGATGACAGACTTTGACTTTTTAACCTGGTCCAGATATCAGTTTGCTCAGCAAAACCCAGGGTGCCTGAAAAGCCTTCCTGTAACAATGCTAGGAATATTAATTAGAAAACACAATGGTATAATTATGTTTCTTGCTTGCTAATTTTCTTTCCTTAGGTCTCACCAGACCAATCCAGACGTATGGGTTATTCTCCCCTACAAGCAGATGGAAACAGAGAATGAAAGTTTTGTTGGTGACAGCCTGCTTAAGGAACTGTGCCATCTGAGCCTTTCAGTATTTCCTTCCCAAAGCAAACACCTACACCCCCACACCTGACTAGCAGAGGTAAACCAAATAAAAAACAACCAAAAAACCTCTCGGTGAACCCTCAAATAAAAGGATTCCATTACTAAAAGGGTCCTAAAACCAAGAAACCACAGACAACAAAGTGTTGCGCTGGAGGAGGACCCTTGGCCTGGCGCAGGATTGGTACAACCCTCCGAGGGATCTCAAAGGGCACCTGCCGCCAGGAGGCAGAGCACCCGAGGAGACAGAGGCAAGCTGGAGTTTCACCAATAATGGCTCAGGGGCTCCGCAGGTTGAGCCCTTGGATTCCCGGGCTGCCTGGGCTTAGATGGGCCTCTAGGGGTCTCCCGGAGAGGTAGTGGAGAGGTGTGCCCACCAAGAGTAGGAGTGTGTGGCTGGCGGTGAACAAACGAGCTAGACCGGAACAGAGAGTACCGGAGACCACGGGTACGAGACAGGAACTGAAGGTCCTCCGGGCAGGGTAGGCAGCGCCTAGAGGTCTAGCTCGAGGAAGGCCACAGATATCTTCAAGGCAGGTGGACCTGGTGGTCGCAGGAGGAGAAAAGAGTGTCCCCGAATGGAGCGCAAGGGTCAAAGCCAGGGTATCCGTCCGAGGGTGGTCAGCCAAAGTAAGGGTTAATTCCAGGTATCAGTCCAAGCGTGGTCAGAGGCAAGCAGAGGTCAGTTCCAGTTATCAGTCCAAGCGTGGTCAAAGGCAAGCAGAAGTCAGTTCCATGTATCAGTCCGAGCATAGTCAAAGGCAAGCAGAGGTCAGTTCCAGGTATCGGTCCGAGCATAGTCAAAGGCAAGCAGAGGTCAGTTCCAGGTATCGGTCCAAACATGGTCAAAGGCAAGCAGAGGTCAGTTCCAGGTATCGGTCCAAATGTGGTCAAAGGCAGGCAGAGGTTAGTTCCGGGACTCTGTCCAAGAGAGGTCAGAGGCAAGCTGAGGTCAGTACCGGGTATCAGTCCGAGGTACTACCTAGGTAGCGGAACATGGAACAAGACACAGGAACGAATGAACTCAGGAACAGATGCTGAAACACTGGAACAGGCGCAGGAACACTGGAACAAGCACAGGAACAAGGACGGCAACTAGCTTCACTCGAGGTGACGACCCGTTTGCCAAGGCAGTGAGCAGCTGAGCCCTGCCTTTATGTAGGGCTCAGGTGACGTCATTGCCAGGCGCCGCAGAGCGCTTTCCCGCCGCAGCGCTTTTAAAGGTCAGCTTGGTGTGCACACACATGCCTAGGGGCAAGCCCGGAAGGCCGAGGCCGCGGAGCCCCAACACGAACCACCCGGTGAGGCCTGAGTGCTGGAAGGAGCCGGAGACGCGGGCGCTGGGTGTCTGGGGCGCAGGTGACTCGCCACGGCAGCCGGCGAGGAGGGACCGGGGCCCCCGGAGGAAGGAGAGAGATGAGCAGGCCCAGTAGTGGCCTTAGCGCGGCTGGGGCGCGCAACACAAAGTATGTTCTGCAAAGTTATATATACAGACAAGCAGGCTACAGGATAGAAGGGTGAGCACGACAGAAGGGTGAGACCCTGCACTAGTCTGGTAGGATTCAAATAGGCCGATTCAATAAGAAGTGCAGGAGAGCCGGCGCTCAGAGTCGAGCACCAGCTCTCCCGATGCGAGCCCAGGCACATCTCCTGGGCGTGCGATTTTGTATTTAAATGAGGCCGGGCAGTAATAAGGAGGCGCTAGGGACAAAAGGGTGTCCCTGGCACTTCCTTATTAGTGGAAGAGGCGGCTCTCAGCAGGTCTGACAAACAACGCTCAATTTTACCGGCATCGGTTTTTAAACCCGCTGATAACCATGGGTTCGTAAAATGGACACCGGCAAAATTGAGTGTCCATTTTCGAACCCCCCAACCGGTGGGCAGATTTTTTTTTAATCTTTTTATTTTTGGTTCCTCCAACAAAATATTGCTAGGATTTTATATACCGTCATTCAGTGAAGCTATCATAACGGTTTACAACAGTAAACAGAAAAATACAATTAAACACATAAATACAATCCAAGGTAAAATACTAATAAAAATAATTGAAAACAGCAATTAGTAAAATAAGTATTAAAACAGAATAAATAATAAAATGAAATGGTTCTTAAGAGCATTATAATAACAAGGAATAAGCACTAAACAGTAACAGGCTGAAACATGGGAGCGTCTCATTTGGAATCATGAAAGCCTTCATAAAAAGCCAGGTTTTAACCTCTTTTTGAATATTTTTAAATTCAGCTATAGGCGTGTTTCTATGGGGAGTGAATTCCATATCCTTGGGCAAGAGAGATTGCACGTTCTCTCACTTGAGAGAGCTGTGCAGATCGTACTGAAGGAATGAATAATAAACCTTTATTAGCTGAATGCAAGTTTCGTTGGGTATATGTATTTTAATTGCAGTATTAAGCCAGTAAGCCACTAAGAAATTAAGCCCAACTTCTAACCTATTTCCTTTACCATCAGGATATCCTTTGAAATACCTACCAGTACCTGCTGTGTCCAGCATAGGCAGGCCCTTAAGAACATAAGAAATTGCCAAGCTGGGTCAGACCAAAGGTCCATCAAGCCCAGCCTCCTGTTTCCAACAGAGGCCAAACCAGGCCACAAGAACCTGGCAATAACCCAAACACTCAGAAGATCCCATGCTACTTATGCCAGTAATAGCAGAGGCCATTCCCTAAGTCAACCTGATTAATAGCAGGTAATGGACTTCTCCTCCAAGAACCTATCCAAACCTTTTTTAAACCCAGCTACACTAACTGCACTAATCACATCCTCTGGCAGCAAATTCCAGAGCTTAATTGTGTGTTGAGTTAAAAAGAATTTTCTCCGATTAGTCTTACATGTGCTACTTGCTAATTTCATGGAGTGCTCCCTAGACCTTCTATTATCCGAAAATGTAAATAACAGATTCATATCTACTCATTCAAGACCTCATTATTTTAAAGACCTCTATCATATCCCCCCCTCAGCTGTCTCTTCTCCAAGCTGAACAGTCCTAACCTCTTCAGCCTTTCCTCATAGAGAAGCTGTTCTATCCCCTTTATCATTTTGGTTCCCCTTCTCTGGTCCTTCTCCATCACAACTATATCTTTTATGAGATGCGGCAAACAGAATTGTACACAGTATTCAAAGTGCAGTCTCACCATGGAGTGATAGAGGCATTATGACATTTTCTGTTTTATTAACCATTCCCTTCTTAAAATTTTCTAACATTGTTTGCTTTTTTGACTGCTGCAGCACACTGAGCCGACGATTTCAAAGTATTATCCACTATGATGCCTAGATCTTTTTCCTGGGTGGTAGCTCCTAATATGGAATCTAACATCGTGTAACTACAGCAAGGGTTATTTTTCCCTATATGCAACACCTTGCACTTGTCCACATTAAATTTCATCAGCCATTTGGATGCCCAAACTTCCAGTCTCGCAAGGTCCTCCTGCAATGTATCACAATCCGCTTGTGATTTAACTACTCTGAATAATTTTGTATCATCTGCAAATTTGATAACCTCACTCATATTCCTTCCGGATCATTTATAAATATATTGAAGTACAGATCCCTGAGGCACTCTACTGTTTACTCTTTTCCACTGAGAAAATTGATCATTTAATCCTACTCTCTGTTTCCTGTCTTTTAACCAGTTTGTAATCCACGAAAGGACATCGCCTCCTATCATATGACTTTTTAGTTTTCTTAAAAGCCTCTCATGAGGAACTTTGTCAAACACCTTCTAGAAATCCAAATACACTACAAGTACTGGTTCACCTTTATCCACATGTTTATTGACCCCCTTCAAAAAAAATGAAGCAGATTTGTGAGGCAAGACTTCCCTTGGGTAAATCCATGTTGACTGTGTTACATTAAACCATGTCTTTCTATATGCACTGTGATTTTGATCTTTTGAATAGTTTCCACTATTTTTCCTGGCACTGAAATCAGGCTCACTGGTCTATAGATCCCTGGATCGCCACTGGAGCCCTTTTTAAATATTGGGGTTACATTGGTCATGTTTTTGATTGCAAAAATGAAAACCTATTCTTCTTCATTGACTTTATCATACTAGTCCAGACACATGGGTTTTTCTCCTAGGACAAACAGGATGGTAGTCCTCACCTGTGGGTGATGTCATCGGATGGTGCTTGGCAGAGAAAACTTTTGTCAGAGTTTCTAGAAGCTTTGACCAGCACACTGAGCATGCTCAGCATGCTGCTATCCACGTGTCTACTCAAGGTCCCCCATCAGTCTCATAATACAGTTGAAAAATACAAGCAAAAAATAAAATAAATCAAAAGGAGAACCTAACTCCTTGGGGAGGTGGGTGGGATTCCTGAGGACTAACATCCTGCTGTCCTAGGAGAACACCTGTTACAGGTAAGCAACTGCACTTTCTCCTAGGAAAAGCATGATGGTAGTCCTCACATGTGGGTGAATACCAAGCTCCAGACTGCCCCTGCGAACAGGAGACTCCAACAGCAACCGAACAAGGTGCCAACGAGCACAACAAAACTGTGGTGCTGTGGAACTGCAGGGGTCTGTCTGGTTACCACAAAGGCAAGAAGAGTTTGGTTCAGGCCTGGAACAGGTTGCACAGGATGGATTGATCAAAAGCACTGTCCTGACATCCATCTTTATCCAAGCAATAATGAGCCACAAACATGTGAAGGGAACTCCGGGTTGCGGCCCAGTAGATCTCGACAACGGGAACTGCACACAGATGTGCCACCGACGTCGCCATAGCCCGCACAGAGTGAGCCTTTACTCTGCTGGTGAGCGGGAGGCCTGCCTGTACATAGCAGAAGGCGATGTAATCCACCAACCAGTTCAACAACTCCCAGCCAATTGGAATCAAAGGACACGAAGAGCTGAATGGACTGCCTGTGGTCAGCTGTGCGATTGAGGTAGAAAGCCAAGGCCCCTTTACAGTCCAAGGTATGAAGAGCCTCGGAAAGAAAGCAAATGTTGCTTACCTGTAACAGGTGTTCTCACAGGACTGCAAGATGTTAGTCCTCACATATGTGTGACATCAGTGGACGGAGCCCTGTTAAGGAAAATATTTCTGTCAAAGTTTCTATAAAGCTTTGACTGACACTGGCACACTGAGTGCACTGAGCATGCTCAGCCTGCAATTATCCCTGTGACCACAGGTGTCTCCCCTCAGTCTCGTCTTATAGCAAAAAGCGCAAGCGAAACTAAAATAATAAAACGTATGTAGACCCAACTCCGCGGGGTGGCGGGTGGGTTTCGTGAGGACTAACATCCTGCTGTTCTGTGAGAACACCTGTCATAGGTAAGCAATATTTGCTTTCTCACAGGACAAGCAGGATGGTAGTTCTCATATATGGGTTAGTACCGAGCTGAAGATGCCCGAGAGTGCACCAAATTCACCCAAAGACGTGCAAAAGCGCAACGACGGAGGTGGAATTTGGTAAGGAGGGCATCCTGAAACCCTTAACGGGTTGGTGGAAGGATGTTGGGTAGTTAACCGAAAAGAAGATGAGTAGACGGACTGGCCAAACATGGAAGCATGCAGGCCAGTCTTATCTAAGCAATAATGGGCTGCGAAGGTATGGAGAGAGCTCCAGGTCGCAGCCTTACAAATATGTATAAGCGGCACCGGCCGAAGGTGAGCTATTGAGGCTGGTACGGCCCTAACAGAGTGTGGTTACACACGGAGTTGTAATGAAATGCCTGCTTGTTGGTAGGAAAAAGAGATACAGACCGTCAATTAGAAGGAAAAGGTCTGTTTGCCCACTGGAACTCTCAGCTTGGCTTTTGACACAGAAGGAAAAAGTTAGGTGTAATTCCTATGGAGTGTAGTGCAGTCTAGATAGAATGCAAGTGCACTTTTACAGTCCAAGGAATGGAAAACCCTCTCGCCCTGGTGGGAGAGAGGTGTTGGGGAAAAGGTGGGCAGAGTATATTCTGAGTAAGGTGAGATGCTGCGTCTACCTTAAGAAAGATATGGAGTTGAATACGTAAGATCACTCGGTCACGGAGGAACGCTGGGTCGGGTGAGTATGTAACAAGGTGTGGAACTCACCTACCCTGTTGGCAGAAGTGATGACTTCGAAGGAAAGAATTTCCCATGCCAGACTGTTAAGTGAGGAATGGAAAGGCTCGAACGGGGAATGTATGAGTCTTGTAAGCACTAAATATAGGCCCCATTCCGTAACCAGTAAAAATAGAGGCGGCTTAATCAGTGGATAACCCATGGTAAGCTGACTCAGAAGGGGTTGAACCGTTAATGGGGTATCCCCACTTCCAAGTGGTACGCCAATTGGAACCGAGGTGTACCCATGTGGAGAATGCCTGGGGAGCAGAATCCGAAGGAGTAAGAGAAAAGAGTGGTGTAGAAAAAAAGGGGGTAATACCCTTTTGTATGCGCCATGTGGTAAATCATGCCATTTTGAATGGTAAGATTTATGTATGGAAGGTTTTTGTGACGCTACCAGTACCTGAGAACATCAGTGAGTCCATGAAATGAGACTGATCTGTGAGAAGGCGAATTGGCTACTGGTGTAACCAATTGATTGAGAAGTATGGGAAAGCATACTGGTCTCGGCCAGGACATGGGTCTGAGAAACAGTGAACCCCGTCCTGGTGCAGCATAATAAGAGTGCTGGCTATGAGAGGCATCGAAAGAGACACATATAAGAGGCCTTTGCTGCAGCAAAGGCATCCATGGGAACGCATTCGAGTCTTGTGTAAGGAGTAAATCTGTCCACCGTATAGTTCGATTCAGACGCAGAGGGTCTGCAGTTGACCTCAGCGCTAGAAAACTTTTCTCGCTACACATGTAGTCCGAGACCATCAGAGAGGATGGAAACCTATATGGAGAAGGTCTGCTAGTGCATTCAGTAAGACTGTTAGATAAGTGGCCCGGGGATGCATGGAGTGACAAGGGCCAAGGGTAGAGCTGTGCAGCTTCCTAGCAGAGCAGCTAAGAGGTTGTGCGTGCTTGTGTGTTGGAAATACCACATTGTCACTATGCTGTCTGTCTGTATGCACAAAGGTTTGTTGCAGGGGCAGTATTGTAAGGCATAAAGGCATAACTCATGGCTCGAAGCTCCAGGAAGTTGATGTGAAACTCTGCATGGAGCGGAATAGACGCATATTGAGTTGAGAAGATGTTAGTTCGAACTCTGCAACCCTGAGTAAATGCGAGCATGAGCAGGACCAGCCTAGGTTTTGGTCTAGATCTGCAATATGGATCAGGGACGAAAGCGGTTGAACATCTTAGATCCACTGATAATTGAAATTTCACTGAATCTTATTCATAGCAAATCTGGACCTATGAGTAAAGTGCATGGTGAAAAAATCCCGTGGCCCAGCAATGAAAGAATTGAGGGTCTGAGGTTATGTTGTATGCGCACAGAGACATATAGGAATTTGTGAGAATGTCTGTGCGGTTGTTGGACAGGAAGTTCGTTGTGACTGAGGTGTCCAGAAGTGTTCTATATGGGATTTACGGTAGTTAACAGCAATCCCAGGTAGTAGATTTATAGTGAGTCGTGAAGAAGATAGAGCTCTTTGCTTGGATTGACTGTTATGCAGCTGTCCATGCAAGGAAAAGCGTGAATGATATTTTACTCCGTAGAGAAACAGCAGTCACTGCTAGTGATTTAATGAAATACCCAAGTTGCCGAAGCTGGAGCAACCGGCAGAGCTTGGGATTGTAATATTGTTGACTCACCATGAAGCACATACAAAGATTAGAGGAGAGAGGCAACCTACTTACTGCGGTATGGAAGTATGGTGACGAGAGACACCATTTTACCTATCCGTTCTGAAGAAAGTTGATATTTCTGAGGTCCAGGATGGGCGGAGAGTAACTACTTTCTGTTGAAAGAAAGAATTGTGAGATTAAAACTCCCCCGCCACCCCCCCCTGCGCTTTGTAGCATCCAGGGGACTGTACCCTGAACCTTGGTACCAAGTGGGGTGGCCGCTCTAATATCCGGCAAGTTGAGAGAGCAGGAAGTGTCCAACTGGCGGGGCTGATGTAATCTGGATATCATGTAATCTCCCACGGGAGCATGAGCAGTAAAAGTCTTATCCGCATTTCTGTGTGCTGTACAAGAAAATGTTGAGACCTGTCGCCAGGCCTCGAGGTGGATTTGCAATTGAGGCAGTGTTTGCTGGATCTTGTGTTTAGCAGATCAGCGAATGCATCTGGGATTTCGGTCCTTAATTAGGAACCAGAAGCCAGAGTATTAATCAGTACAGAGTCCCGTTGCTGACAACGGGAGGATGTCCTGATGCAATCCTAAATGATTGGTAGAGAGATTCTCTTGGTACTGTGTCCAACATAGCTGACAATAGCGATATGTGATAGGGATGTGAATCGGGCTTCGGACGATATTTTCAAAATAGTCAGAAATCGGGGGCTCCCCCAAAACGATAGGAAAACCCCACGATATTGATCGTGGGGGTTCTCTTATCGTTTTTGGGGAGGGCGGAAAAAACGGCACACAAAAATTTATTTATTTTATTTATTTATTTTAGTTTTTTCTATACCGGCATTCGTGAGAGTATCACATCATGCCGGTTTACAATAAACAAGGGTGTGATGAAAGGTACAGTAAACAAAGTAAATAACAGGTGCTGAACAGTTACAGTTACAATAAAACAGTAAATAACAGGTAAAAATAACCCTTAAACCCACCCCGACCCTTTAAAACTAATCCCTTAGCTTCCCCTACCCTCCCAACCCCCCCAAAAACTTTTTACAAATATCTGGTGGTCCAGTGGGGGTCCCTGGAGTGATCTCCCGCTCCAGGGCCGTCGGCTGCCACTAATCAAAATGGCGCCGATGGCCCTTTGCCCTTACCATGTGACAGGGTATCTGTGCCATTGGCCGGACCCTGTCACATGGTAGGAGCACTGGATGGCCGGCGCCCGATTTAGAGAACAATCCCATTGAGACCTGTTCTCTAAATCGGGATGGCCCGATTTAGAGAACAGGTCTCAATGGGATTGTCGCTGAAGTGGGATTAGAGTACTTACCATCCGTCGTGGATCGCAGAAGGACGAGCCGGTGAAGATCGATGGCTCCGTGGATTTCAGGAGGCATCGAGGGACAGCCTGAAGAATGTTTACGTCCGACTCAACTTTGTAATCTGGTATTGTAGCGCAGGTACAGAGGAGACAGGCTGAGCGTGTCTGGCACTACCACAGTAATTTGTGGAGAGTCAGAACCCCACACCGGTGAGGGTAGGGAACGCCTCAGGTACAGGGGAGCCATTATGACTCATGAACCCAGCCCTCTTTGCAGCGGCTCGATGTATCGTGACGCCAGTGCAGAATTCCTCGCAAACTCGGCCCGGTTATTCTGGAGCACCGAGAAACTGCCAACACTGTGTGGAACAGTGGCAGTGGCAGTAGCGATGTTGCTTGGCCCAGGCATTGTCCAGCACCAAGAAGGATAATACCGATGTCTTGGATGGCGTCGGTGGTGGACGGTCACCGTGCCGGTGACAATGAGTGCCACGGTGCTCGGCCCGGTCTTTCCCCAGCGCTGAGGTAGATGCCCTTGCTGTCTTGGATGGTGAATGATGACGGACTGTCAGCATGCCTGCACTGCTCCTGGCACTATGTAGTGTCGTAGGCTAATGCAGGGCTTTAGTTAAGAACCCAAAGCATGGAGCACTGTGTTTAGGCGTGGGCATTGCGTGTAGGTGCTATGTCAGTATTGACGGTATCGATGGCAGCATAAAAGCAGCCTCGAGGGTATCGTCAAAAATATAGATGAAAAAACGTCGATGGCCTGGGCAGAGCAACGATAATGGTGACGGAGGCACCGACGGCATCGGCGTAGGTATCGATGGAAACGATGTGACATCAAAGAATCGAATAGACATCGATGGCATCGGGAAATTGATACCGGCATCGACGGAATCGATGGCCACATCAATAGGAATGACGAGGACACCGATGGAAATGACGTGGGTGCCGACGGCATCGGCGGCATGGCCACAGGCGTCGACAGCATTGGCGGCACCAACATGGGCGTCAACGGCATTGATGGCACCGACATGGGCGTCGACGGAACCGACATGTACACTGACATGGGCATCGATGGCACCGACATGGGCACAGACCCGGGCATCGATGGCATCAATGGAATCTACCCGAGCATCGATGGAATCGACGATGGCATCGATGGAACCGACCTAGGCATCAATGGAACTGACCTGGGCATCGATGGCATCGACCCAGGCATCAATAGCACCGACGATACCAAGGTGTGCATCGATTGCATCAACCCGGGCATCGATGACATCGATGGAAAAATCAGCACCATGGATGAAAACATTGATGGCACTGAAAGAATCGATACGGGGATCGATGGCATCGACGGACCGCGGGGGGAGGGGCATCAATGGCATCAAAAAAGGTAGGACGGCCTGGATGGGGGTACCGACGGTAGCGATGGGGGCATCGACTGCACGAAGGTACAGAGGTATGAATTCGACAGAGGCCCTGACGGCAACGGTAATCGTGGAAGTCCCTATCCCACTAGCGCTAATAACCAGGCAGAATGTCACAGGAGGACACTCGCAGGCTATGTGGGGTTAACTGTGAAAACATAGGGAGAGGGAAGGCCGCAATTCAGTTGGTAGGTCAGGGAAACCGTAGTGAGGTGACAGGAACCGAACGAAAAACAGTCTGAAGCTCAGACTCGGACAGATGCCACAGGTAGTCCAACAGCCAGGGAAGGGGGCATGAGAAAGGGTAGAAATCATGGCCCTCGCACCAAACAGAAAACCTTTTCCACTTCAAGCTGTAGGCCTTCCGGGATGCCACCAGGACCTTGAAAACACAGTCCAAGAACTCCAGAGACTGGAAGACTATGTGCTCAACATCCAAGCCGTGAGGGCCAGTGACCGGAGGTTCAGATGGCGTAAGGTGCCCTGATTCTGCAAGATGAGATCGGGCACCGTCCCCAGCCAAATGGGTGTCCGCACCAACAGGTCCTGCAGAGGCGGAAATCAGACCTGGCAGGGCCAAGAAGATGCCACAAGTATCATGGTCCCCTTGTCCTGCTGAAGTTCAGCAGAGTCCTCAAGAGGAGCGGTAGAGGGGGGTGCGTGTACAACAGGCCCTTCCCCCAATAAAGGGAGAAGGCATTGCAGGCTGGATGGTTGTCCGCCGACACCAGGGAGCAATACCTGCTCACTTTGTGGTTGTGAGGGGAGGCGAAGAGATCCACATCCAGCATATCCCACTAGTGAAACAGAGTCGCCACCACCTCTGGGTAAAGGGACCACTCGTGTGGCTGGAAGGAGCAGCTCAGTCTACTAGCACATTGAGATGACCCAGTAGGTAGGTCGCTCACAGAAACATGCCCTGTGAAAGGGCCCAAGTCCAAACCTGTACCACCTCGTAGCAGAGAAGGAACAAACCCGTGCTGTCCTGCTTGTTGACATACGACATCGCAACTTGGTTGTCTGTCTGAATTAGGATGTCCTTGGACAACAACAGGTCCCTGAACACCCACAGAGCGTGCCAACTATTCACAGCTCCAGGAAGTTTATCTGAGAATGAGCTTCGGAGACAGTCTAGGGACCTTACGTGTGGATACCGTTCACATGGTCTCAGCCTTGAGGAGAAGCATTTGTGGTGAGAATCACCTGAGGCGGAGAGGGCTGGAAGGAAAGTCCTCTTTCTAGGTTGGAAAGATCTTCCCACCAGGATAGTGACACCCTGATAGGGTCTGTGACTGAGACAGGAGCCTCGAGATCCTGGGAAGCCTTCTTCCACTGAGACCGTAGGGTCCACTGGGTTCTCCTCATGCAGAGGCAAGCCAGAGTGGTCACATGGACAGAGGCCACCATGAGGCCTAGCAGGAGGTGCAGAAGGCAAGCCGGCACTCTCCGGCTGTTCCGGACAAGGGTAGCCAGCGAGGCAAGGGCAATCAACCGGTCTCGGGGCAAAAAAGCTTTCAGCTGTAACGTGTCCAGCCTGGCACCTATGAGGTCAGCCAAGGAGATGGGCAAAAATGAGACTTGGGGAAATTGATAACAATCTCCACATCCTGCAGCGTCTGCACCATCAAGGTCAGAGCATGCAGGGATACGGAGCGAGAGTCACTCTTGACCAGCCAGACGTTCAAGTAACGGAACACGTGCACTGAGCGATGCCTAAGGTAGGCAGCCACCACCTCTAGGTATTTGGTGAAAATGCGGGAGGCCGATGCCAGCCCAAAGAGCAGCACTTTGTACTGGTAATGTACTTTCCCCACCATGAAGCAGAGGTACTTCCGGTGGCTGGGGATAATTGCAATGGGTGTGTAAGCCTCTTTGAGGTCAAGGGAGCAAAGCCAATCTCCTCTTTGGAGGAGCGGAATCAAGATGCCCAGAGAGACCATCTTGAACTTTTCTCTTATGAGAAACTTGCTCTACGCCGGAAGTCGAGAATGGGGCGCAAACCACATTTCTTATTTGGAATGAGGAAATGCCTCGAATAGAACCCTCAGTCCTGCTAATGGTGAGGGGCCGGTTCCACTGCACCCCCATGAGGGCAGCGAGTTTCATCTGAAGTATGAGCTGGCAGGAAGAGAACCCCACGATGGACATGGGGGAGAGGTCTCTAGGAGTAGGCTGCAGTTCAGACGGTACCCCTGACGGACGATGGTGAGGACCCATCGGTCCGGCGTGATCTGCTCCCAGCGGTGAGCGAAGCCTGACATCAGCAGTCCTATTGACGGGGAAGATAGAAATGGGTTGCTTCCACATGTGGAGGAGGTCCTTAAAAATATCGTGGATAGGAACTGCCACAATCTCCTTAGGGGCGTCGACGAACTGGAGGATCTCCAGCATCTTATGTCGCGCATCCTCCTCTGTAAGGAGCTGAAAAGGAACGGCTTCAGCCATTGCCCTGAAAATCCCCGCAAAGGACAAATCCTCGCGGGGCGACCGGCGCCACTCCTCCAGAGAAGAGGGCTCCAAGAGGGGGGTTGTCTGAATAATCAGAGGACGAGTCCATGGAGTCATAACCCCAAGGGTCGCAAGGGACCATGAGGGGTCCATGAGGGGTATCCAGCCTGAGCTCCGATGGCTTCTGAGACCTTGAGGGGACCACAGGCATCAACGGTTCTCCTGGCATCGAGGAGACTGGAGGCTGCAGCAGGCTGAAGGGACCTGGCACACGCTCGGGGAATCGTGATCTGGGAACCACGGTCGACCGAATCTTCCTCCTCAGAAGACCCGAGAAAAGAGGGCACTCAGGGAGGACATCCAGACTCTCCAGCAGGAGTGCAAGAATCGAGGGCAGAGCTTGGGCACCAGTAAGGGAGCTGGTGGCACCAGCAGCTCAATGCTCTCTAGTTGAGCACCGCAGACTGCACCCTGCAGTCCAACTCCTCCTGAAAGTCCGAAGTGATCAGGACTGATGAAAGGGGACGCAGCACTACCGGCTCTTTCTCAGACCTCCAAGGCATCACAGTACCCAGCACCGATGTCTGTGGGGAATGCCGAGGACTACCAGAGGCATCAGAGAACAGGGCCTCCAATGGCTGGAGTCGCTTCGAAGGTGGCTCAGCAGGTGCCAATGCCACACAGGAACCGGTGCCATGCATTGATGATGACCAGTGGCGGTGCTTATGGGATCGCCTCTGGAGCTTGGCCCGATCTTTCCTCAGCACCGAGGAAGCAGAAGATCCCGACATCTGAGAGAGCAGAGAGACCATTGATGATCTGTCACATCTCCTCGATGCTTGGAGGTACTAGCGAGAGTAACAGCCAGGGGAAGTGTATCCCAAGGTTCCCCACGACCTCTCGGCATCGATGGCAGCAATGCATGAAGAGAAGGGGCAGACATTGGGGCCCCGAAAAGTTTCTCCATCTTATCTAGGCACGCCCGATGCCCTTCGGGGGTCATCTGATCACACAGATGGCACCCATGGATGTCATACGAGACCCCCAGGCAGAGGATACAGACCTTATTAGGATCCATTGTGGACATGGTCCGCAGGCACTGGGGGCACCGATGAAAACCGGTCAATGCCATAAAAACACCCGGCGTACGGTCAATGACCAGCGGTCACCGAAAGACGAAAGTCGGGAATCGACCACAAAGTTGTGAAAAATGGGTAAAGAAAAACCTACTAGACCAGGGAAGCACCAACCGCGAAAGGGGACTCGACGAGGAAGAACAGCAAGAATGTGAAACTTGTTTGAGAAAAACAAGAAATTGCAGCGCTCCATGACCACGAGGCAACTGCACCGTGGAAAAGAAGAGACTGAAGGGGGACCTCGTGTGGACGCTCGGATAGCAGCATGCTGAGCATGTTCAGTATTCGGGTCAAAGCTTCTAGAAACTCTGACAAAAGTTTTCTATGCTGAGCACCATTGGATGACATTACCCACATGTGAGGACTACCATCCTGTTTGTCCTAGGAGAAAAACCCATGGTCTGAACTAGTATGGTAAAGTCAATGAGGAAGAATAGGTTTTCATTTTTGCAATCAAAAACATGAGTCTTTATGATTTTACGGGAGACAAACTGCTATAAGACTTGCAGCTCAGCAGTCTACCTTGCATTAAATGAAACAGATACTGCTGTAAATACTTTCCAAGCAACTGAAAATGATTGTTCACTTTAACAAGTAATATGATTCCCCTGAGCTGAAGAAAAAAATAATGAAATTGAAGTCCAGAAGTAAAATAATGATTTTGCTCATTTTTCTTTTTTTTTATCTGAGGGAATTACAAGAGACAACTATTCTGCTATTCTCATTAGAAATAGCTCTGCTGCAGAAAAAGCTAACACTCAGGGGAGTTAAATTAACAAGGAAAAGGTATTTGCTCATGCCTTCTCTTTTCTCTCAAATTAGGGGTTGAAATTCATAATATAGGTGATGACAAACTATTGCACAATGATGTTATTTATATGTATACTTTTAGTTACAAAATATAAATACTGTTTAAGAAAAAAATTAAGAAACAAGTAATATATTGTATTAATAATCAATCAAGTTTTAGTTCAAGTAACATTTATGTTTTTAGACCTCTTTATTATGTGACTTCCAGTGTTACATTAAATCCTACTGAGAACAATATTAAAACTTTCACAGTGTCTTTGGTGCCTTTCAAAGAAATGTAAAGCATACAGTCATCTGCTTCAGTTCCTGGTTCTACACCTGTTAATTAAATTATTTTGTTTGTCTAAATGTTAGCTCTCATTTGTATTACCTAGACTCAAGAGTATATGCCATACATTACTGCATAAACTGTTTCTACATGCTTTTAAGAACAATACAAAAAACATGTACATTTACACTATACATACATGGCTGTGGTTCTCAAATCTTGTCTGGGAGTAATCCTCACAAGTCTGATTTTCAAGGTACCCAAAATATGTAAAATTAATTTGGCTCACAAACTAAATACATTCAAATCAGTCTCAAAAATATTTTTTGTAGATATCCAAAAAGCCAGATCTATTTGGGAGCTACTTGAGAACTGGATCTAGAAACTGCTGAATACATTATCAGAAAAAACAAGATGAACTTAGATGATCCTTAATTCTGAGGAAGTAATAGTAAAGACAGAGCAAATAGAATCTACAGAATTGCAACAGTAAAGGAAAATAGGTACTATGATGCAGACAGACAGAATCATTTTTCAAATTGCGTTAGGGCCATAATGCTCGCGATAACTAATGTATTGTGAGATGCATCTGTTGCGGTCCTGGCCGCGAGCACCGCGACCAGGCCCTTACCTCCTTGTTCCCGGACCCGCTCCAGCCTCCGGAGCCCTGGCTTGCGGCCTGTTTGGCGGCGTCCCCGCTGGGGCTGCGCCGCCGCAAAGGTGCCTGAGGACGCCCTGCTCCTAGGCGCGCGCGCCACTTGGGCGCCTTTCTAACCCGTTTCCCGCCAGTGGTGACTCCGCCCAGTTCCTGACATCAGACGCCGCGGCCTTGATAAGCCGGCCGCGGCCATCCAGTCCTCACCTTGCAACGGGTTAGCTTCCCAGTTTCCTGTTGCGCTGTGCCCCGGAGTGACTCGCTTGGCTTCATTGCTCCGTTCCTGCTACAGTACCTGCTTGGTTCCTGCCTGCCTGCTACAGTACCTGCTCGGTTCCTGTCTGCTTGCTACAGTACCTGCTTGGTTCCTGTTTACCTGCTACAGTTCCTGCCTGGTTCCAGAACCCAAGTCTTGCTACAGTTCCTGCCTGGTTCCGATACCTGAGTCTTGCTACAGTTCCTGCCTGGTTCCAGTACCTGAGTCCTGCTACAGTTCCTGCCTGGTTCCGATACCTGAGTCTTGCTACAGTTCCTGCCTGGTTCCAGTACCTGAGTCCTGCTACAGTTCCTGCCTGGTTCCAATACCCGAACCCAGTTACAGTATTGCTACTGTCCTAGTCTGGTTCCAGTTACCTGTCCTGATCCACAACCCGCCTAAGTCCCAGCGGCCGGGCCCCTTCGGGCTCCTCCCGGGGGAGCTCGGCTTCCAAGGGTGAAGCCACCTAAGTCCCAGCGGTTGGGCTCTTACGGGCTCCTCCCGGGGGAGTACCAGCTTCTAGGGTGAAAAGCATCTATGTCCCACCTGAACATCTGCCTCCCAGCCTGCTATTCATTAGAGACATTGACCATCTATTCCCAGTCTCCAGGAGGTCGGCCCAAGGGTCCACTAAACTGAGACTCCCACAACAGATTGCAAGGCCATGGACTCGGTGGATGTGCCTGTTCCCTTGGACCTGCCAGGGTTGGCCCAGCAGCTACAGTATCAACAACAATACCTCGAGGTCCTTACTGGTTCGGTAGGGGAGTTGTCGGCCCAGTGGCCAGTGGTAGGTGTCCACCTTCACGGAGCGGAAGAATGGAGGGCTGTCATCTCCCAATTAAATAAATAATAAAAAAACCCAGGGATGGGATCCATCAGTTCTAGAGGACGCATATAAAGAGCAGGTAGTAAAACACTGCATGGAGCGGCAGTAGCCACAGAGGCATTAACGGAGCGGGATGCCAGTGGCCGGTGGTAGGTGTCCACCTTCACAGAGTAGAAGGATGAAGGGCATCCATCTCCCAATTAAAAAAAGAAAAGAAAAAAAGAAAAAAAAACAGGGATGGGTTCATGGGCTTATAGGTATTACCAATTATTAGGCTTTTCAATATTTGATGATAGTTAATGTGACTTTCAAGGCATTCTTCACTTTCGGTGCATGTCCGGCATGACTCCTTGCTTCAATGACAGGGGAAAAGAAAAACTGATACTTCACACATTTCCAGCATTGCCCTCTGCTTCATGGCAGAGAGCTATGCTGCCGCTTACCCAACTAATCAAACTTAATATTTCACTTGGAAGCAGCTCCAGCACTGCTCTCTACATTAATGGTGGGGGTGAAAAGGGAATTAGAACATAAGGTTACTAAGAGCCAAGAGAAACAGTTAAGTATGAGAACAAATGTGTGAAGCTTGCTGGGCAGACTGGATGGACCGGTTGGTCTTCTTCTGCCGTCATTTCTATGTTTCTATGTTTCTATGTTTCTATGATTGGATGCCAGGGCCTCGTCTGCCCCAGAACCAGCACCCGAGGGCCAAGATTCGTCAGTGACCCAGCTGCTGGCACCCTCCCGCTACGCTGGTGATTTAAGGACCTGCCGCGGCTTCCTGAACCAATGTTTTGTACGGTTCTCCCTGTTGCCTCGTCAGTTTCCTTCGGATGCGGTGAAAGTGGCATATATCTTGTCCTTGCTCGATGGGAAAGCCTTGATATGGGCTTCTCCCCTTTGGGAAAATTATGATTCTTCGCTAACGGATTTACCTGTTCATCACGAACTTTCGCCAGGCCTTTGATGAGCCCGCCCGAGTAGCCACGGCTATGTCTGATCTGCTGCAACTTCGTCAGGGGTCTCGCTCCTTGGCAGATTACGCAATGGAGTTTCGGACTTTAGCCCAGGAAGTAGGTTGGCAAGATGGTAGTCTTAAGGCCATCTTCCTGGAAGGCCTCGCCGGACGCATTAAGGATGAGATTGCGGCTCGAGATCTGCCGGAGGACCTCAACGCTTTGATTGAGATGGCTGCTCGCATTGACCGCCGCCTACAGCAACGGGCCAAGGAGCAGCCCTCCTCTCGCCACAGTCCGGCTCGTGGGCCGAGACCTGCACCCTCTCCTAAGAGTTCTCGTCCAGACACTCCCACCTGCGAACCCATGCAGCTGGGATGGGCACCGCTTTCTGCTGAAGAAAGACAACATCTCTGTTCGTTGAAGTTGTGTTTATATTGTGGCCAGAAGGGCCACTTCTTGGCACGCTGCCAGGAGCGTGCGGAAAACGCCTAGGCATTCGGGAGGAGCTCCTCCTACGCTGTGCTACAGCTCCCCAATGTACAGTTCCTGTTACTCTGGAATATCCCGGAGGCTCCTTCGAGACGATGGCATTCCTGGATTCCGGAGCCGGAGGTAATTTCATCCTGTACGACCTAGTCTCCCAGCTGCGGATTCCTACGCATAGACGGGAGGTCCCCTTACGAATTACCTCTATCCTGGTCCCGTCCAGATGTCCACGGCACCCATTACGGTCCGATCCATTTGAAGGAGACAGCCTTCCTAGTGTTGGATAAGGCTGTCCACCCTGTGGTGCTAGGGTTGCCATGGTTACAGAAACACTCGCCCACAATTCAGTGGGATACGCCACAGATTGTTAAGTGGAGTCCCTTCTGCCTGGCTAATTGTATGAAAGTCCCTAAGACTCCCATACTTCCGTTGATGCACTCTGCCGTGGGTCCCCCTGCACCTTATGAGGACTTCACGGATGTATTCTCCAAGACCAAGGCGGAGATCCTTCCGCAGCATCGTCCGTATGACTGTGCTATTGACTTGCTACCTGGTCCTATGCCCCCTCGAAGAAGGGTTTATCCCTTATCTATACCTGAGACCCAGGCCATGTCTGAGTACACTGCAGAGAATTTGGCCAAGGGGTTTATCCGCCCTTCCAAGTCGCCTGCAGGGGCAGGCTTCTTTTTTGTCAGCAAGAAAGACGGCTCACTGAGGCCGTGTATAGACTATCAAGGTCTAAATTTGATTACCAAGCGAGACCGCTACCCGCTCCCGTTAATCCCGGAGCTCCTTGGAAGATTTTCACAAAGTTGGACTTACGAGGAGCATACAATTTGGTCAGAATCCATCCCGGAGAGGAGTGAAAGACCGCGTTTAATACCCGAGATGGGTATTACGAGTACCTCGTGATGCCCTTCAGCTTATGTAATGCCCCGGCGGTGTTCCAGCACCTGATGAATAAGGTGTTACGGGACCTTCTGAACACCTGCGTAATTGTTTATCTCGACGACGTTTTAGTCTACTCCCAGGACCTGCCGTCACACCGTCAGCATGTCCGTCAAGTGCTCCAGATAATTAGGGAGCATGGCCTGTACGCGAAACTGGAAAAGTGCAGCTTTGAGAAGACCTCCTTGCTTTTTCTAGGCTACACAGTCTCTGCAGCAGGCTTTCAAATGGATCCTGAGAAAGTGGCGGCTATTAAGAATTGGCCCCGGCCGAGGGGTCTTAAAGCGTTGCAACGCTTCCTCGGCTTCTCCAATTTCTTCCATTATTTGTTTATTGATTTTCAAAAATTATAACAGCAATTTAAATATAAGTTGAAATTACACACAAAAAAAAAAGAAACAAAGCTGACATAAAGAAAAAGATACCATAATACACTTCATCCACCAAATAATCATAATCAGCTTTAAACCTTACTTTATATAATCAATAGTAATATAGTACTAACACCATAAGACCTTTGTCTAACCCCATGATTATATGGTCTGTAAGTGAAATGAGGAGGGTTTCCGTGTTGCGTGATTTGCGGAACCCATATTGCGATGGGTATAGGATCTTGTGGTCTTCTAGGTATTCAGAAAGCTGGGAGTTTACCAGTTTCTCCGTTAGTTTGGCAAGAAATGGGAGGTTAGAAATGGGTCTGAAATTAGCTGGTACATTTGGGTCTAAATTGTGTTTCCTGAGGAGGGGCTTGAGTGAGGCGGTTTTTAGGTTGTCTGGGTAGCTTCCTTGAGTTAGAAGGCTGTTTATGATGCTGGTCAGAGGTCCTGAGATCGTGTTTGGGATGAGCAGCAGGAGTCTCGATGGGATATTATCAGCCGGATGGCTAGATGGTTTCTGGCTTCTTAGAAGGGATTCAATCTCTTTAGTGGAGATTGATTCGAATCTGTCAAATTTAGGTCGAGTAAGTGAATTGGGATTCTCGCCTAATTTGATAGGTGTTGTAATTGGAGGAAGGAGGGCGAGGGTATTTAAGATCTTCTGTTGAAAGAATGCAGCGAGCTCATTTGCTTTGGAAAGAGCTTGTTCGTCTGGTATAGGATTTAGTGATTTGTGTTACATAGGAGAATAGGGCTTGTGCATCATACTGGAAATGGTGTATTTTGTTTGCATAGTATTCCTTTTTTTTCTGTAGAATGGCAGTCCTGTAGTGATGTAAGAATCCCTTGTATGCTGAAAGGGTAGATGAATTGGGCGTTTTGCGCCATCTATTTTCTTTATGGCGTAGATTCTGTTTCATCTGTTTAAGTTCGGTGCTGAACCAGGGTTGATTTCCCTTTTTTGAAGGGTTGATTGATTTGGTGACTATTGGGCACCATTTGTTTGCGATTGCTTCTGTAATCTTTTGCCAGGAGGATAGGGCTGATTCAGGGTTAGCTAAGTCTAGGTTAGAGAGTTCTTTGGAGAGCTGATTGCTGAGAATATCAGATTGACATGCTTTCCTGAATTGAATGGTGGAGAAGTGTGGAGAGGTGTGAGTTTGTTTGAGTGTGGAGAAGGAAGATTCTATCAGGAAATGATCTGACCAAGGTATTGGGGTACAGGTGGGTTCTGTTGTGCAAGTGAAATTAGAATTGATGAATATAAGATCCAGAGTGTGTCCAGCTTTGTGCGTGGGGTTGTTGATGGTCTGAATGAATCCCATAGCGCCGAGGGTGGTGAGGAGGGCTTCACAGTTGGCAGAGCGAGGTATTGCATTTGTATGGAGATTGAAATCTCCCATAATCATTGTTGGAAGGTCTGAGTTGATATATTTCACTATGGCTTCTATGAGAGGTGAGGGGTCTGTTTCTAGAACTCCCGGGGGAGCGTAGACTAACAGAATTTGTAGATGTTTTGATTTGACTAGACCCAATTCCAGTTTGGATTCTGTCTTGATTGCGTGTGCGGTCAGTCTGAGTTCTTTCTTGGTGGCTAGAAGAAGACCGCCTCCTCTTTTTTTGAGTCTATGGAAGGTGAAGATGTCATATGATTGGATAGGTAATTGGTTGGTTAATGCAATGTCCGAGTTTTTTAACCAGGTTTCTGTGATGGCACAGATGTCTGGGTTGGAATCCAGGAGGTAATCATTGAGTATATGTGTCTTCTTGGTTAAGGATTGCGCATTGAAGAGTGTTACTGAGAGCAGCGTGAGGCCTAGAAATTGGTTCAAAGGTGATGTCATGATGGGGATAATTCTTTTTCATGTGACGTTGGTGGTGTTAGTTGAGGGGGTTCTCCTTTGGTTGTGAATGATTGGGATGTTGTAAGAGTGCATGATGAGAAGACTTCTGGAGGAGGTTTAGTCTGAAAGTGTACTTGATTGGGTCTGGAGGCAGGCTTGTCTGATGCTAATAGAATGCTGTGGTTGAGTGCTGAGGTTGAGTGCTGAGGTTGAGTGCTGGGGTGAAATGCTGGGGCGAATCTTGGTTGAGAGCTGATGTTGAGTGCTGAGATTGGATGCTGGGTTGAGTCCTGGTTGCGTGCTGAGGTTGAGTCCTGGTTGAGTGTTGGTGAAATGCTGGGGTTGTGTGCTGGGCGGTTGTTGTCTGATGCTGGTTGAGTGTTGAGTGCGGTATTACACTTTCTCTGGGGGATCTGCAGTGTAGGGGCAGGAGGTGGGGTTGTAAATTGGTCTGTGCCAGGTTACAGTCGCTCCCAGTTGGAGGGAAAGGCTGCAAAAAGTAATGACGTGGGGTGGGCAGGTTGACCGGCTTGAGAATCGGAGGGCTGAGCAGTTTCAGAGTTCAAGATAGGGGCTATCCTGCGGGGCTACACTAAGGGGCACACAAAGGGGCAGGCCCCTTTGTCGCGCATCTTCGGCACGCGACGCTCGGCGCGCGGCACCTGGCTGGATAGCGATTTAAAGCCCCTCAAGGGCTGGCTCCTATTGGAGGAGCTGGATCGGTGGGCGGGGCTCGTTTTCGGCGCGGCGCGGTTTTTACTGCTTACAGGTTTTGAGCGAGTCGCTTCTGCCACGTTTGTCATCCCCGGGTCTCCCCGGGGGGGGGGAGAGAAGCCCTGGCCTTCCCCCGGTGGGGCTCGGCGCCGACAGCGCAGGCCTTCCCCGATCGCCGCACTGAAGAAGAGGAAATGGCGCCGGCTGGATAGCGATTTAAAGCCCCTCAAGGGCTGGCTCCTATTGGAGGAGCTGGATCGGTGGGCGGGGCTCGTTTTCGGCACGGCACGGTTTTTACTGCTTACAGGTTTTGAGCGAGTCGCTTCTGCCGCATTTGTTGTCCCCGGGTCTCCCCGGGGGGGGGGAGAGAGAAGCCCTGGCCTTCCCCCGGTGGGGCTCGGCGCCGACAGCGCAGGCCTTCCCCGATCGCCGCACTGAAGAAGAGGACTTATTACGGCAGTTCCATCTGGATCACCCAAGTAAACCTGGACTGGCTAAGAGGGGGCGTAAGAGGGGAGGTACTGTTGCGGTCCTGGCCGCGAGCACCGCGACCAGGCCCTTACCTCCTTGTTCCCGGACCCACTCCCGCCTCCGGAGCCCTGGCTTGTGGTCTGTTTGGCGGCATCCCCGCTAGGGCTGCGCTGCCGCGAAGGTACCTGAGGATGCCCTGCTCCTAGGCGCACACGCGCACCACTTGGGCGCCTTTCTTGCCCGTTTCCTGCCAGTGGTGACTCCGCCCAGTTCCTGACGTCAGATGCCGCGGCCTTGATAAGCCAGCCGCGGCCATCCAGTCCTTACCTTGCAACGGGTTAGCTTTCCGATTTCCTCTTGCGCTGTGCCCCGGAGTGACTCGCTTGGCTTCATCGCTCTGTTCCTGCTACAGTACCTGCTCGGTTCCTGCCTGCCTGCTACAGTACCTGTTTGGTTCCTGTCTGCTTGCTACAGTACCTGCTTGGTTCCTGTTTACCTGCTACAGTTCCTGCCTGGTTCCGGTACCCGAGTCTTGCTACAGTTCCTGCCTGGTTCCAGTACCTGAGTCCTGCTACAGCTCCTGCCTGGTTTCAGTATCCGAGTCTTGCTACAGTTCCTGCCTGGTTCCAGAACCCGAACCCAGTTACAGTATTGCTACTGTCCTAGTCTGGTTCCAGTTACCTGTCCTGATCCACAACCCGCCTAAGTCCCAATGGCTGGGCCCCTATGGGCTCCTCCCGGGGGGGCTTCGGCTTCCAAGGGTGAAGCCACCTAAGTCCCAGCGGTTGGGCTCCTCCCGGGGAGTACCAGCTTCCAGGGTGAAGAGCATCTACGTCCCGCCTGAACATCTGCCTCCCGGCCTGCTATTCATTAGAGACATTGACCATCTATTCCCAGTTTCCAGCAGGTCGGCCCAAGGGTCCACTAAACTGAGAGTCCCACAACAGCATCTGCAAATTTTAAAATTTTTCTCAAATGGGAGGAGTTTGGGCAGAGTAAATTAAAATGAGGGGTGCTTAGTGTTACGCATGTTATCATGGGGTTTAAGGTCGGAAATAACTACACCTTTCCTCCTGGCATTAAATTGCAAATCCTGTTTCAGAAGGGAGAGGAGAGGGGGAGGGGGGGGAGAGAGAGTGCCTCTGGAGAAGCATACATATTAGACAACTTTTTATATCACTGTAAGAGGGGCAACTAGTAACTTGGGGTGAGGTTTGGTGCTGGCCTAGGCTTTGGGGTGTAGTTTTACATGCATAGTGAGACTAGTATACATCAATGAAGATTTGATGTGATTTGGAGTGATGAAAGGTACACAAAGATTACATTTGTAGAAGGTACTCTCAAACTAGTTTGATGTACACTCTACCTAGCTGCTTTCAAGCTAGGTTGAGAGTACAATGTACAAATCTCATCCTTGTGCACCTTTCATCATTCCAAATCACATCAAATCTTCACTGATGTGTACTGTGCTGTTTGAACCTATGACAATGCATGTAAAACTGCCCCCTAAAACCCATGCCACCACCAAAACATCACCCCAAATTACTAGTTGCCCCTCCTACAGTGGTATAAATAGTTTACTTATATGAGAGCCTTATAAAGAGTCTCAGACTCTCTCTCTCTCTCTCTCACTTTGATATATTTATAGCAGAATGATAAATCTAGGTCAGTAATTGCAAGGGATAAATTTCTATATACTCTGCATATACAAATATTACTGTTAAAAAAACAAAAAAATCCCTAACATTCCAAAAGGATTCTTAGGGGCGGATTTTAAAAGGCCTGCGCGCGCACGCAGGGCCCTCGTGCGCCGGCACGCCTATTTTGCATAGGCCGCCGGCGCACGTAAAGCCCCGGGATGCGCGTATGTCCCGGGGCTTTCGAAAAGGGGCGGGAGGGGGCGTGTCTGGGGGCGTTCCCAAAACGATGCGACGTTTCGGGGGCGTGCCGTGGCATTTCGGGGGCAGGCCCGGGGGCGTGGCGCCGGCCCGGGGGCGTGGTTGAGGCCTCCGGACCAGCCCCCGGGACCGGATGACGGAGCGGGGCTACCGGCCGGTGTGCGCAAAGTTAGTGAGGGGGTTTAGATAGGGCCGGGGGGGGGGAGGGCGAAGGAAAGTTCCCTCCGAGGCCGCTCCAAAATCGGAGCGGCCTCGGAGGGAACAGGCAGCGCGCGCTGGGCTCGGCGCGCGCAGGTTACACAAATGTGCACCCCCTTGCGCACGCCAACCCCGGATTTTATAAGCTACGCGTGTATCTTATAAAATCCAGTGTACTTTTGTTCATGCCTTGTGCGCCTGGTGCACGAACAAAAGTACGCGATCGCGTAATTTTTAAAGATCTACCCCACAGGGAATAATTTTCTAACTGCCTATATTGGTACAAAGTCTGCAGGTACTTTGTATCCACCAACTTTACACCAATTTTCAAAGCTAAAGAATGTGATTGCAATCATTTTGAAAATCCCAGGAAATCTATCCATGCACATTTATACCTGCTAATTTGTGCAGGTAATATTTTCCAAGAAAAAAATATGTGAATGCTTTTGAAAATTCTAAAGCATGCATGTAAATGTATGCCCCTGAACAAACACGATCACACCTCTATTCACTATGGGTAAAATTACATGCATGGTGGAACTACATGTGTAAGTTTACCTGCACACAGGGTAATTTTCTAAAAGCCCAATGGCTTTTTAAATTGTCCTCAAAGGCTATTTATTTTAAAATGTATACACCGCCTATCTACGATTCTAGGCAGGTTATCTTCTTACACAAAAAAAGATTAAAAATAAATACACTCCTAATATACATGAATCTAGCCAAAATAAAAATGTATACTCCATGAAATCATAAAACATACATGCACATAAAAAGATATAAAATCAATCTGAACAAATAAAAAACAAATAACCCATAAAAAATAAAAGCATTAAAACAACTTCATCAGCAATGCATGTCAGCCATAAACAAATGTTATACATATCCCACAAGATACCCTAGAGTACATTTATAGTGACATTGGTATCTCTTCCTGATCAAATGCACAACAAAATAAATCAGTTGTAAGCATTTTCTAAACTGTAGTTTCTTCCTTCAAATTATAAGATAACTATGGGCCTCATTTTCTAAAGTATCGCAGGCCTGCGATACTTTAGAAAATTGCGCTAATGGGGGGCGGGGGGTCAAAACGGGGGGGGGGGGGGCAGTCCTGCACTAGCCGGCAGCGATCGCACCGCCGCGGTGCGATCGCTGCCAGTTTCGCACCCAATAGCGCCACCGTGAAAGGTGGTGCTATTGGGCGCGAAATAGGACATGAAAAGGCCCTTACCTTTTCGCCGTCCGCGCCGTCGTCGCAGAGTCAGCCCCGGTGTCACCCCGACTCCTCCTCTTCGGGGGCCAACTCCGCCCCGATGTAGGTAGCTCAGGAGTGCGCTACCTTCGCAAGCTATCGCAGGCTTGCGCTGTTAGCACAAGCCTGCGATAGCCTTGGAAAATAAGGCCCTATGCCCTGTAAGATGAACCTATTACATAAATGTGCCTTGCAGTAAGCATTTGTACATTTTTTTTAGCTGCAGCCACTTGATCATGAACATATTAAGAAAAGTAGAGTTCCTTATCTGTAACAGTTCTCCAAAGACAGCAGGATGTCAGTCCTCACTAGTGGATAACATAATCTGATGGAGGAGTAAATTACAAATCTGCAACCAATTCCTACAAATGTGTCCTCCACTTTTTCATACTAGATATAGATTCATAAAAATACATAAACAAAAAATTCTCAATCATAGCACACAAATCAAGCATTCACACTATACCCATAACTCTGCATACACAAATTAAAAACACATCAAACATCACATACACTATTGTAATGATTATATTATGAATATATGTTGACAATCCTTTTATGCAACGCACACTCTACAGAACATCTACAATGATTAAATACATAGTTTAGAACATCGATCAATTAACACTGGTCAACATTTGAAAAAAAATGTTCTGCTGACCTAATTATTTTTGCTGATTTAACCCAAATGAAAGATGCTGATTTTCAAATATGAAATAAAAAAATATGCAATACGTCAAATTTTTTCACAAATGAAAAATGTTTGATTAAAGATTATAAAGTTGAATATCAAGGGTAATAAGAAGTTCTGAAGAAGCAATAACACGTAATATATTTGTTTCAAGCAAAAAACGAGTCTATCGTCTAACCAAGACAGCAATAGTTTCGTAAATTTTAATTGTTAGGGAGAAATTTTCTCTTTTTTGGATGCTCTGGAATAGTTGTCATGCTGTAAACACCATTCAAAATACTGGCAATTATAAAAATATATCACATATGTTAACACAATAGTGACATATAATTTAGACATTTTTATTGTATACAAAATGTTCAAACACACACTTCAAAAATATTACAATATTTTCTCTTCATCGAATACATAGAGTGAATATCAAATTTCTGTTGGTGGTCATAGCCCATGTAATAATTGTGGGGCTTGTAGGTTCTCGCTAACAGTTAGGGATTTTGTGTATCCGGTTAAGGGACAGAAGACTGCTTTGAAATCTTTGACCACTTGTCAATCGGCGTCAGTGGTTTATGTTATAAAATGTCCATGTGATTTACTCTATATAGGAAAAACAACAATAAAGGTTAAAACACGGATAATGGAACATTGTAGCCGGATTCGAAACAATGTTGAAACAGCCTCTTTGGTGGGTCATTGGCGGGAGCAAAAACATTCGATTGAAGATTTAAGGTTTTTTGTGCTTCAAACGATGAACAGTAGGAGAGGTGAGGATGTGAATAAAATGTTATTAAGGGCAGAACAAAGGTGGATATTCTCTTTGAAAAATTGAATGCCTATGGGTTTGAACGATCGAGTGGACTGGGCAGCTTGCCTTTGAAATGGAGTTTTTCGATTGGTTGCGGTTGGGCTTATAAAGTGCAATGTAAAGTCCCCTAAGTAACTCCGCCTCTTGGAAACAGCTGTGAGATATAACGTGAAAATGCAGAAAGTTTGGGAGCGTCTTTGTGAGCGTCTTGGTGGTAGGTTCTTTTTCAATTTTCCAAAGTTTTCTTTAAAAAAGAGTTGAAGCCAATTTTTAAGAAATAGGGGCAATGTTTTTTTGTGGTTTGTTTCAGAAGGAGGGAAGAAATAAAAGTGAAATTGTGATGTGAAAACGCTGAAAGATAGGGAGTGCCTTTCTGAGCGTCTCGGTGGTAGGCTTTCTAAGCTTTCTTTGAAGAAGAGTTGGAGTTAACCTTTATGGAATAGGGGTAATGTTTTTTGTGGTCTTTTTCAGAAGGAGGTAAAAAATAAAAGTGAAATTGTTGGGTTTCTTTTTGTCTTCTGTGTAGAAAGATAAAGATGTGCTGAAGTTTAAGGAAAAAGGTTTGTATATGGGCGTCAACAGGATATTCGACGCACATATTTTAATTAAAAAATTCTTTGGGAAAAGTGTTTTTTTGGAAAATAATGGAAAATATTTGTTATTGGAATGTTATTTTGTAGAGAGGATACATTTGGGTTAATTGATGGAGAAGATCGTTTGAAGATTGGGTGCTAACAATGATTTATATTATGCTCCCCCGAAGAAGCCTATTGGATGGCGAAACATGTTGGGAGTATTAATTTGTATTGAAATAATGCTATAAAGAGGGAGTGTAAAATCGGATTGAACAACACTAGAGATTTTTCACCAAAACCTTTTAAAAATAATGTATGTACCGTATTTTTCGCCCCATAAGACGCACCTGACCATAAGACGCACCTAGGATTCAGAGGGGGAAAATTAAAAAAAAAATGTTTGTGCTAAACCGGCTCTGTCCCCTGGCGTCTGTGTGTCTTATGGAGCAAATTAGGGGAGTGCATAACATTTTTTTTTCTTCCCATTTTGTTTTCAGGTCTGGGGAGGGCCATTTCAGTCCACTCCCCAGATCAGAAAACTTTTATCTTTCTCTAGGAACCCACCCCCCAAAAAAAAACAACCCATCCCAACCCTTTAAATTAATTAACACCTCCCCCCCCCAAGACCTGCCAACTTAATTTACTACAACCCCCCCCCCCACCCTCCTGAACCCCCAAGACCTGCCAAAAGTCCCTGGTGGTCCAGCGAGGGTCCAGGAGCGGTCCGGGAGCGATCTCCTGGGCTTGGGCTGTCGGCTGCCAGTAATCAAAATGGCGCCGACGGCCCTTTGCCCTTACTATGTCACTGGGGCCGACCAATGGCAGCGGTAGCCATTTCTAATTAAATTATATGTCACTATTTTTGGTATACGCTGTAAACACTCGCAGTAGTCTGCCATCATGTTTGTGTTTCATCTGCCTTGATATCTATGTTCCATGGTCTTGATGTCTTGGTGGAAGCGTTCTCCTTGTTTTTCCACTCATAGCGCCAAGATTTGAGGGGAGGTAATTCAGGTGGCTATCAAGGAAATGCAATTTGACACTCATGTTTGCTCCCAGTCTTTGAAAAGCAATCAACAAATTTTGAACTAAAATGTTATAATTGTCAGAAAAAGCAGACCAAGCATCCTTTTCTATGGTTTTCATGGTATTGAGGAATTCTCTGTCTTTGATTAGAAGCCTAATTTGCGGGCCATCAAATATGCCAGCTTTCAACTTCTCATGTGAAAGAGCAGGAAGTTTGGAAATTCAGCATGTCTTTCTGCGCATTAATTATCTTCTTGCTTATTCAGCATATCTAAATAATAATGTTACATTATTGCTATAAGAGTTTATGAGTAGACAGCGTTTTGCGGAAAAACCGGACAAGACTGGAGGAAACGCATGTGAGTTTTGGATTCAGCACACTAAAATACATAAAGATCACATTATCTTGTAGTCAGCAAAATCGATGTAGACCAGTGTTATGAATTTCAAATATATTCAAAATATGCACAAACAGCAACTTCACTATGTAGTCCTTTTATCATATACTTCTATACCAATCGTAGAGATATCCAACTTATGTTAAAATCTTTATATGAAAACCAAAAGTAACTGCAAGAACCATCTAACACGAATCAACAGAACCTTGAACGACATGCATATGCATAGCCCTTTATAAGGTGCAATAGGGAATTCCCTCATGACGTACCACATTCTTCTACTCATGCATACCACTGCACTGAGTCCTCTCCATTACAGGAAAGCAGACGGTTCAAAATCTTGGTTCACTCCTCCAGGGTGCAACATATGCCACTGGTAAATTAGGCACCACTCTTTTCGTATGAGTGCAGTGGAGATAGCTCCCACTCGACTGCAGACGTTCTATCGGGTGTGCGATGCAAAAAAAGAATTGTCAGTGTGGAGCGGTTTCGCTCTTCAGGTGAAACCAGCTTATATTTACAGGATTAGTAAGTAGGGCTAATGAATGGATCAGAGTGGTTAGTAAGTAGGGCTAATGAATGGAACAGAGTGGTTAAGAAGATAGAAATAATTAATTGGGTTATCATAATTCAGAATTTGGTCGTTCCTTTATTTACAGTATGAAAGAGAAATAAAGATATATGACTTTTTGTGGACAGGACTTTAAGTGAAAGAAGAAGGATGTTAATGTGTCATCCTCCTTGACTGATTATTAAATGTGAGTAAATCTTCCAATCCATAAATTTACAAATATAACAATAAATTAAATACATAGATTATTGAACATCCATTTTTGGGTGTCATTTATCTATTTTTATTTAATTAATACAATGGATATAAAAGATATCATCAATGAGAATTTAATAGGTCGTATCCCACATCAGTAACAAGCGTTGTTTAACCTGTTAAAGATCTTGAGGACGCGTTTATGAAATGTTCCCGGATATGTGCCACTGATGATACCTCCTTCTGAAAACGTGCTCTAAAATTATTGTTTTCTTTTGTTTTCATAAAAATCTGAATTTCGATAAAACAGTAGCCTCTGTAGGGGTACTTCATGATATATTCATTACGATAGTGTATGTGATGCTTGATATGTTTTTAATTTGTGTATGCAGTGTAATGAGTGTACTGTAACTGCTTGATTTGTGTGTTATACAATTGAGAATTGCTTTTATTGTTTGAGCATTTATATGAGTCTATATCCAATATGAAAAGATGGAGGGCACATTTGTAGAGATTGGCTGCAGATTTGTAACTTTATTTAAATAATGATGCTGTAAAATTGATGTTGACTGTGTAAAAGTTTATAACAAAAGATTTATGTATTTTACTGGATTACTGTTCTCTTGGGCTTTTCTAACATTGTACAAAATTGAGGACTGTTGTTTCATACCTCATGATCTCTGATGGAGCCCAGCCTGGAACTTTTGTCGGAGTTTCTAGAACTTTGACTGTGCCCTACTGGGCATGTGCAGGCATGCATGATAGCATGCATCCATGTGGAGGCCCTGTATTCTAATTTAGCATATACTTGGAGAAGCCTAATCCAAGGGAAGGTGAGTGGGTTTGGTAAGGATTGCCATCCTGCTGTCCTCAGATGACACCTGTTACACGGAAGCAACTCTGCTTTCTCAGAGGACAAGCAGGATGGCAGTCCTCACAAGTGGGGAATCCCTAGCTATAGACTGCCCCAAACAAAAAAAAAAAAAGAGAGAAGTCAAAAACAGCACTAACAGGCACAAGAAGAACTGTTTTTTGTAGGCAACAGGTCCCCTTTTCTTTTTTGACACAAAGAGGCAGTCTGGAACAAAAACAAACAGGCTTTAGGATGGAATGGAGTTGGGTTCTGTAACTCAAAGCAAATCTGCAGGACAGACTAGCTAAACTTACTGTCACATTGGGAGTTCTTGCCCAAATAGTGTGATGTGAACTCTACATCATGGTTTTGCAGATCTCCTCCATGGAGACCAATCTCAGGTGGGCCACCAACACTGCTATGGCTCCGATACTGTGACTCTTGACATGGCTCAACAGATTCAATCCAATACGGGTATAACATGAGGAGATGCAATCTGCTAGCCAACTAAAATGTGTTTGGAAATAGCAATCCCCATTCTTTTGGTGTCAAAAGAAAAACAAAGCTGGGTGGGCTTTCTAAGGGCTTCAACTAGAAGGCCAAGGCTCTCTTGCAGTCCAAACTGTGAAGTTTTTGTTCACCTTGCTGGACATGTGGCTTGGGAAATAATGTTAGACAAATAATTGACCGATTAAGGTGGAATTCTGACACCACTACAAGTAGTAACTAAGGATGAGTACACAGAACCTCCCTATTATAATAAAACAGTATAAGATGGATAAGTTACTAGAGCCTAGGGCACACTGACCCTGCAGGCTGAAATCACTGCCACAAAAAATAGGACCTTCCAGGTCAGGTATTTCAGGTCACAGGAGCACAGTGGCTCAAAGAGAACTTTTATCAGCTGGATCAGTACTATCCAGAGGACCCATGTCCTGGCAAGTAACTGAAACAAGCCCCGCATTAATTCAATAACTAAACGTTGTACAGAGATGGGTCTACCTTCTACATGTTGGTGATAAGTGCCAATTGCACTAAGGTGAAATCTTACTGATTTGATCTCGAGAGCTGACTTGTACAGATGTAGAAGGCAATAAAGCAGATTTTGTGTAGAGCAAGAGAAAGGGTCAAAGGGCTTTTGCAAACACCAGAAGGCAAACCTCCTCCACTTTAGTCCACAGGACTTCCTTGTAGATTCCTTTCTTGAAGCTAAAAATACAAGGCACACCTGCTGAGAAATCTAGAATTTACAAGGTTACCCTCTCAACATCCAAGCTGTGAAAGCTAGGGACCAGGCATTGGGATGGCGCAACCACCCTCAATCTCGAATGATGAGAGCTGGGAAATTACCCAGGTTGATCAGTTCCGTGCTGGACATCTCCCTCAGGACTGGAAACCAGACATCTTGGCCAAAAGGGGGCTATGAAAATCATGATTCCCCAGTCTTCTTTCAGCTTCAATAATGTAAGCATGATGAGAAGAACTGAAGGATGCATACAGCAAGATCTCACATCAATCGAGGGCAAAGGCATTCAAGGCTATTTTGCCTAGAGTACTGTTCCTGGAACAGAAAAGTGGAACCTTTCTGTTCTAGGGGATGTGAACAGACCTACTCTGGATGAGTTCCATTCACAGAATATCTTGTTTGTTATTCACCAGTCCAGGGATCCCTTGTGGGATTCCAGGACCTAACAATTTGTCTGCCATGATATTCTCCTCACCTGCAAGATATGTGCTCCGAGAACAACTCCCTGAAAAATGGCCCAGGTCCCACATCTGGACAGTCTCCTGGACAGAAAATGTACAAGTCCATGCCTTCCTGCTTGTTGATGAGGTATATCACTACTTGATTATATCACTACTTGAATATCGAGTAAGAAAAGGGAAGTGATAATCCCCTTGTACAGGTCCTTGGTGAGGCCTCACCTGGAGTACTGTGTTCAATTCTGGAGACCGTATCTACAAAGAGACAAGGACAAGTTGGAAGCGGTACAGAGAAGGGCGACCAGGAAGGTGGAGGGTCTTCATCGGTTGACATACGAGGAGAGATTGAAGAATCTAAATATGTACACCCTGGAGGAAAGGAGGAGCAGGGGTGATATGATTCAAACTTTCAGATACTTGAAAAACTTTAACGATCCAAAGACAACGACAAACCTTTTCCAACAGAAAAAAATCAGCAGAACCAGAGGTCACGAGCTGAGGCTCCAAGGAGGAAGACTAAGAACCAATGTCAGGAAGAATTTCTTCACGGAGAGAGTGGTGGATGCCTGGAATGCCCTTCCGGAGGAAGTGGTGAAGTCCAAAACTGTGAAGCACTTCAAAGGGACATGGGATAAACATTGTGGATCCATCAGGTCCAGAGGACACGTATAAAAGAGCAGGTAGCAAAACACTGCACGGAGCGGCAGTAGCCACAGAGGCATTCACGGAGCGGGATGCCAGTGGCCAGTGGTAGGTGTCCACCTTCACGGAGCGGAAGGATGAAGGGCTGTCATCTCCCAATTAAATAAAAAAAAACAAAAAACAAAACAGGGATGGGATCCATCAGGTCTAGAGGACGCATATAAAGAGCAGGTAGTAAAATACTGCACAGAGTGGCAGTAGCCACAGAGGCATTCACGGAGCGGGATGCCAGTGGCCAGTGGTAGGTGTCCACCTTCATGGAGCGGAAGGATGTAGGGCTGTCATCTCCCAATTAAATAAAAAAAAAACAGAAAACAAAACAGGGATGGGATCCATCAGGTCTAGAGGACACATATAAAGAGCAGGTAGTAAAATACTGCACGGAGCGGCAGTAGCCACAGAGGCATTCACGGAGCGGGATGCCGGTGGCCAGTGATAGGTGTCCACCTTCACGGAGCGGAAGGATGGAGGACTGTCATCTCCCAATTAAATAAATAATAAAAAAAAAAACAGGGATGGGATCCATCAGTTCTAGAGGACGCATATAAAGAGCAGGTAGTAAAACACTGCATGGAGCGGCAGTAGCCACAGAGGCATTAACGGAGCGGGATGCCAGTGGTAGGTGTCCACCTTCACAGAGTAGAAGGACGAAGGGCATCCATCTCCCAATTAAAAAAAAAAAAAAAAGAAAAAAACAGGGATGGGTTCATGGGCTATAGGTATTACCAATTATTAGGCTTTTCAATATTTGATGATAGTTAATGTGACTTTCAAGGCATGCTTCACTTTCGGTGCATGTCCGGCATGACTCCCTGCTTCAATGACAGGGGAAAAGAAAAACTGATACTTCACACATTTCCAGCATTGCCCTCTGCTTCATGGCAGAGAGCTATGCTGCCGCTTACCCAACTAATCAAACTTAATATTTCACTTGGAAGCAGCTCCATCACTGCTCTCTACATTAATAGTGGGGGTGAAAAGGGAATTAGAACATAAGGTTACTAAGAGCCAAGAGAAACAGTTAAGTATGAGAAAAAATAAGTGTAAGGCTTGCTGGGCAGACTGGATGGACCGGTTGGTCTTCTTCTGCCGTCATTTCTATGTTTCTATGATTGTCCAATTACACCAGGATGACTTGGCCAACCAATTTCTGAAACCCTTCAAAGCATACCAAACTGTCCTTACCTCTAGGAAGTTTATTTATTTATTTAAAGCTTTTTATATACCGATGTTCATGTACTAGTACATATCACATCGGTTTACATAGAACCAAAGTAGGAAATTACATCGAACAAGAGGGTACAAATAACAAGGTTAACTTCGTACAAATAGTAGATAACAGGCAGAGAACAGGCTTCAAAACTGTTTGAATTACAAATAAACATCAGTAAACTTAATTAACATCATACTTAATAGGGATGAGAACAGCAAACGTACATCTAGTGGAGAAATCATAAGTTATATAATGCGATTAAATGGTTGCGGTATCAGATATCTAGCGTATAGGAGCATGACGTGTGAAATTGGCTCTGATACAAGGCTCGGGATGGACATCTACGTGAAGGCTTTTGTGAAGAGCCAGGTTTTGAGCTTCTTTTTGAATGTTCGACTACAAGTTTCTAGACTTGAGCCCCCTGTGATGTGATTGAAGTTCTTCAATCACATCTTTATGGCTTAAGACTACTGCAATGCACTCCTTACTGGTCTCCCAGACTACATAATTTTTCCCTTAAAGATTATCCAAATTTTGGCTGCTAGGCTCCTAACCAGAACACATTTCAGATATTACATTGGCTTCCAATTTTATTCTGTATACAATACTAACTTGCAGTTACTATTCATCCTCTTCTATATAATTTGTCTTCACCATGGATTGTAGCAACTTTAAAGATTCATACATTGGTTAAAGCCCTATGGTGCTCCAGTCAATGCCTTTTAGATATTCCTTCACTGTGGACAGTCCACCTAGAGCACAGGTAGCAAACTCCAGTCCGAGGGCCACAAACAGGCCAGGTCCCCAGGCCATCCACAATGAACATGCATGAGACAGATCTGCACGCTTTGCCTCCAATATAATCAAAACTATCTCAAGCATATTCACCGTGGATATCCCGAAAACCTGGCCCGTCCGTGGCCCTCAAGGACTGAAGTATTGTGGTTTTGATGAAGTTGTGAACCCCGAGCCAAGGTGAGAGCTGTCTCCGCCCACAGGGCGGAGCCCCGTGGGCCTCACCGTCGGTGGGCATGGTCTCAGCGACGTAGGACACAGCTGTGAGACAGACGTTATTAGGGAGAAAGGTAATACATAACCTAAGGAGCGGGAAATGTAATGAACACAGTTAGAGCAAATACAGTAGTCAAGATGGTGTTGTAGATATGAAGCTCCGGTAGTGGCCCGCAGCATGGGGTACACCAGGAGATTCCTGCAAGCTGATGTAATACCTCCTAGTACAGATCCGGTAGTGGCCCGCAGCGTGGGGTATGCCGAGGAAACTGTACTATAAGTGCCAAGGAGGTAGCGGCCTGTGATGCAGGAACCAGGCCGTAGACTTGGAATAGCAGAAGTAAGGTCCTGAGGTGCAGGAGAAGTAGCGTAGGTAGGCTGAAGAGCAGTAGTGGCCCGAGGAATGGGGTACACCGTGGAATCTTCAGCAAGGTTGTGGTTGATAACACAGAGAGACAGCCTAAACCCGAACAATGGGCTGTAAGATAGGAAGAGTTGGGTTCTACAGCTGAAAGAGATTCCAGAGGACAGACTGGCCGAAGCTGCTATCGTGTCGGACATCCCTGTCCAGACAGTAGTGGGCTGTGAAAGTGTGGAGAAAACTCCATGTTGCAGCTTTGCAGATCTCAGCTATGGGGACCGCTCTCAAAATGGGCTACAATGGCTCTAACAGAGTGAGCCTTGACATGGCCCTCAAGCTGCAGTCCTGCTTGTGCATAGCAAAAGGAAATGCAATCCGCTAGCCAGTTAGACAGGGTCTGCTTGGTCACTACAACTCCTAATCTGTTCTTGTCAAAAGAGATGAAGAGTTGCATAGACTGCCTGTGGCCTGCTGTTTGCTTCAGGCAGAAGGCCAAGGCTTTCTTGCAATCCAAGCTGTACAGAGCCTGCTTGCCCTGGTGCGAATGAGGCCTGGGAAAAAAGGTTGGTAGGAAAAAAGGCGGGTAAGATGAAAATCCGTCACCACCTTTGGCAGGAATTTTGGGTGCATGCGCAGAACTACCCTGTCATGAAAGAACTTCGTATATGGTAGGTACGTCACCAATGCTTGAAGCTCACTGACCCTGCGTGCTGAAGTGACAGCAACCAAAAACAGGACCTTCCAGGTCAGGTACTTCAGATAACAGGAGCACAGAGGCTCGAAAGGATCTGTCATGAGCCGAGTCAACACTACATTGAGGTCCCAGGACACAGCCAGAGGCCACAGGGGAGCTTCAACTGAAGCAGACCTCGGATAAAACGCCCTACTACAGGTTGCACAGAGATGGGTGAACCATCTACATCCTGGTGGTAGGCACCGATAGTACTCAGGTATACTCAGACAGAGTTGGTTTTCAAGCCAGCTTTCAACAGATGTAGTAGGTAGTCATGCAGTTTCAGTGTGGAGCAGGAGAACAGATCTAAGCAGTGATGCTCACATCACACGGAAAACCTCCTCCACTTCAGTCCATAAGACTTCCTGGTGGAAGGCTTTCGGAAAGGCTTTCTGGAAGCCAGCAGGACCTGAGACAAATCGTCCGACAGGTCAAGGGACTGCAGAATTAGCCTCTCAATATCCAGGCTGTCAGAGACAACGCCCTGAGGTTGGGATGGCACAGCCTGCCTCGATCCTGAGAGATGAGGTTGGGGGAAGTCCCCAGACCAATCGGTTCTCGGACAAAGAGATCCTGCAGGAGCAGGAACCAGATCTGACTCGGCCAATGAGGAGCTATGAGGATCATGGTCCCCCTGTCCTGTCGGAGCTTCAGGAGAGTCTTCATCACCAGGGGAAGCGAAGGATACGCATCCAGAAGGTTCTCACCTCAACAGCAAGTGAAAGCGCCTGAGGCTGGTTTACCGTTCCCCCTATATAGGGAGTAGAATTGTTTTGCCTTGCTGTTGCAAGGGGAAGCAAAGAGATCTGTGTCCGGGGAACCCCAGTGATGGAAGAGCCGATCTGCTACTTCCTGGTTCAGGGACCACTCATGGGACTGGAAGGCTTGACTCAACCGGTCCACCACCACATTCTCCGTCTCAGCAAGATAACATGGCTCGTAGCATTATGCCCTGGGACCAAGCACATGACCAAATCTGAACTGACTCCTGGCACAGGAGAAACGACCTCACACCTCCCTACTTGTTGTTGTACCACATTGCCACTTGGTTGTCGGACTGGATCAAGACCGCTTTTTTGAATAGGCAGTCCCTGAATGCATAAAGCATGTAACAGATCACTCGAAGCTCCAGGAAGTTGATCTGGTACTGGGCTTCCCGAGCAGACCACAGACCCTGAGTGTGGAGCCCCTCCATATGGGCGCCCTAACCCAGAGTGGATGCGTCTGTGGTAAGCACAACTTGGGTAGGGGGACACTGAAACAGCACCCCCTGTTCCAAATTGGGCAGACTTTCTCACCAAGACAAGGAGGTCCGGAGAGCTGGAGTAACACGGATAAGGACATGGAAGTCCTGGATGGCCTGCTGCCATTGGGGCCACAACGTCCATTGAGCTCTGTGCATATGTGAGTGAGTCAGGGGAATAACATGGGCAGACGCAGCCATGTGACCCAGGAGTCAGAGTAAGTGCCGTGCTGAGACCTGCTGGCTCTCATGAACCACTGCCAGTGCAAGCACTAAATTGCGAGGAAAATAGGTCCTGGCCTGAACTGTATCCAGCCAGGCACTGATAAAGCTCAACTGAGGCGAAGGAGTAAAATGGGACTTCAGGTAGTTGATGACAAACTCTACAGACTCCAACACCCAAATGGTCAAGTGCAGGGAATGAAGCACTCCCTCCTGGGTGGCGCTCTTGACCAGCCAATCGTCCAAGTAGGGGAACACCTGCACCTCCAGACAACAGAGGTGTGTGCCCACTACTGCCAGACACTTAGTGAAGACATGTAGGGCCGAGACGAGGCCGAATGGCAACACCCTGTACTGGAAATGCCTCTAACCCACGATGAACCAAAGTTACTTCCTGTGGCCGGGAAAGATCTCGATGTGGGGGTATGCATCTTTCAGATCGAGGGAGCAAAGCCAGTCCCCTCTTTGTAGGAGGGGGAATCAGGGTGCCCAGAGAGACCATTTTGAACTTTTCTCTTCTTAGAAACTTGTATAAAGGCTCTCGGGTCCAAAATAGGATGAAATCCCACAGTTCTCTTTGGAATCAGGAAATAGCGAGAGTAGAACCCCTGCCCTTGATTCCGCAGCAGAACAGTTTCGACTGCTCTGGCTGTTACTAGGATGGAGAGCTCCGTAAAGAGTATTTCCTGATGCGAGGATAGACCCCCAAGAGCGGCATGGGGGAGTCCAAGGAAACATCCAAGAAGTTCAACCGATACCCTCGACGAACTATGGACAGGACCCACCAGTCTGAGGTGACACTGGGCCAGCGGTTCTTGGAGAACCACAGCCGGCCTCCAACGGAGGGCCCAGCATCAAGGGTATGGCCGATTGGCTTATGCTCCCCCGCAGCCAGTCAAAACCCCACAGTGCGGCTCGGCTGGAGCACCGGATGGGGCCTAGGGATCCGCTTCTGCCTGAAGCAGCGCCAAGAGCTCACACACTGAGAAGGGGCATGAGAGGCAAAAGGACAATACTTCTCCTGCTGGAAGATTGCCGACAAGGCGTCCTGCTGCTGTTGGGGGCAGGTTCTCAGACAACTCCTAGACCTGTTTCCAGAGATTACTCGAGTATTACATCATGTACAACTGGTAGGAAGCAATACGGGCAAACAACATGGTGCCCAGAAATACCTTCCTTCCTAGTGCATCTGCACCTATGCTCCTTCGGAGGGGCGAAGGCATGGGTGCAGGAACGCTTGGCCTTTTGGAGGGCAGACTCCATTACCACTGACTGATGAGGGTTGATGCCTTGCAAACCCCAAGGCATGCAGCACTAAATAAACAGCATCAGCCTTCCGATTTACCGGGGGTACAGAGATGGAATGTTCCCAAATTCTAAGGAGTAACTCCTTGAAGATCTCATGAACAAGAACAGCCACCACCTCCTTCAGGGCATAGACAAACTGGAGAACCTCCAGCATCTTATGCTTGGCATCCTCTTCCATCAGAAGCTGAAACGGAATGGTTTCTGCCATGGCCCGGAAAAACCCTGAAAATGTCAGGTCCTGGGGCGGAGACCGACACCACTCCTCTGGAAGAGACGGGTCCAAGGGGAGATCCCCCGAGTCATCAGACTAAGATTTTGAGGTGTCATCCCCCCCGAGTCAAAAGGGGTGTCTTCCTCACTAAGATCACCTGGATTTCACCAGTGGGGCCCGCGGTGTCTCCAAGTGGTTGGGCATTGAGGGCATTGCAGGTACCAAGGCTCCCGAAAGACCCGGGACCGGGCAACGCCAGCCGTGGCACCAAGCGCCTCGATGGTGCTGCAGACTGTGATGGGCCTTCCTCCTTAGAGGAACCCACAATGAGGATCACCCTGGGTGGAGGACGCAACAGTGGCCACCGGGGTATTGATGGACTCCCGGGCACCAGCAGAGGCTGCGTAGGGAAGACGCCAGAAGGACATCAAGGTTCTCCAGCAGCGGTGCCAACATCAAGGGTGCAGGCTCCAGCACTGGTGTGACCAGCAGCTCGATGCCCTGCAGGGCTCAAATGATTGCCAGTAGCACTCTGCATTTTAACTCCTCCTGGATATCTGAAGACTGGACGGTCGAAGGAAGGAGAGGCATCACCAGAGCTCCCTCGGAGCCCTGAGGGGAATTGGTGCTCAGCACCGGTATCGGTGGGGAACGCCTGAGACTCCCGAGGTCGATGGAGGGTGGTGCCTCCTCTCTGCAGGGTCGCTTCGGGGGCATCACAGCAGACACTGGTGCCGACCCGAGCTCGGTACCGTGTGTAGACGGAGACCGATGATAGTGTTTCCTGGACTTCCCACGGTGCTTGCCACAGTCTTTCCCCAGTGCCAAGGAGGAAGGGGAATATCCTGACGTGAAGACACCGACTGACGGCCGATCCCCAGCGCCTCTCTCCATTGAGGGCCCCGGTGGAGGGATGGACAGCGAAGGTTTGACGTCCATCGTTCCCCTCAATTTCTTGGCGTCGATGCCCCTGACGCAGGAGTCAAAGGTTCCGATTTCTTCGACCCGAAGACCTTTTCCGTTTTATCCAGGCTGGTACGACGACCCTTGGAGGTCATCTGATTGCAAAACCGAAACCCCTGAACGTCGTGTGATGCACCTAGCAGAGGATACACCCCTCATGCAGATTTGTGAAAGACATTGTCTAGGGGCACTGGGAGCACTGAAGAAACCTCGACGAGGCCATTACAAAAAAGGCCCGGCACACAGTCGATGACCAGTGGCCACTGAAGAGGTGAACCACTGGGAATTGACCACACAGGAGAAAAACTTACCGCGCCGTCTGCTAACTAAGCCAGGGGATGGAGAGGGACCCAGCACATGAAAAATTGACAAATCAATCGGGAAAAAGCTTTCCAATACCAAAAATAGAGCACGAGCTCCACAACTGCGAGACAACAACTCTGCGGAAAAGAAGAGACAGGAGAAGGACCCCGCGTGGACGCGTGAATAGTGGCATGCTGGATGATGTCACCCATGTGTGAGGACTAACATCCTGCTTGTCTTAGGAAAAACAAATTTATGTGGATGTAAGAATCCTTGAGATCGAGAAAGCATAGCAAGTCACTTTTTATAGAAAGGGAAACTGTCTTGAACTTTTTTTTTTTTTTAGATACTTGTTCAAGGCCCTTAGATCTAATGTGCGCCAAAATCCTCCAGGTTTTTTTTTTAACCAGGAAGTATTTGGAGTATACACCCCACCCTCTTTCCCTTGATGGAAAAGGTTCAACCACACTGGCCTCTAAGAGGAAAGCTAGCTCCTTCCACAGTACTTCCTGATGCAGGGAACACCCCCCAAGTGGGGACTGAAGTCTGATTTGATGAAGCAACCAATAGACACAATCTATAGATTTTAATATTATACTGAGGACCTTCAAGTCTGAAGTTACACTGGGTCAATGGTTTAGATAAAACTTCAGCCTGCTCCCAAATGGAAGTTCCTCTGACATAGGAACTGGGATTCCGGCTATGCAATCCAGTCAAAAGCTTGTCCCAGGTCTTGACTTGAGTGCTGGCCATAGTTCCCTCTAAGCTGAGTGCGAGATTGATTTCTTATACATTTCAGAGCATTACTCACATAAAGTTTTCTTTGTGCTATATAGAGAAATGCAAAGCTAATACTGTCACTCAAAAATTGTTGGTTTAAAAAAATTGTTGCTCACACAAAAAAAAATTTGCAAATACCTAGTCGGTCCTAAAGGGAGCTTTGGTGTTGGCTGAGACATAAAGGCCCTCTGCTGCCACGGGTGAGGACAGAAAGCCTGTTGTGTATGGGACCTAGGAGATAACACCTCTTTGGGTGGAGGAAATGTTGTCTCAGCCCTCCAGTCGGGTACCTCCTGGCAGAAGGTGGTAGGTCTAGAGTGGCTGTAGAGAGCTGAAGCATTCAAAAATGATCTCTAATCTGAACCACCAACTTCTCTGACCCTATCTTCGGAGAGATTCTCTCCAGTGCACAGCATGTCAGTGAGTCTTTCCTGTACCTCAATTCATAAGTCCTGATGACCCCGGGATGCTCCTTAAAAGGCCACATGGCCCAAAAATAACCCCCCTGAAAGTGACAAAATCACCCTGGAGGCCTTGGCAGAACCCTGCCCACCCTCTCCATTGACAGAAAAAAATAATTTAAAAGTAGCCATAAATCTCTTGCAATGTCCTGCCCCCCAACCAAACCCCTTCCCTTTGACAAAAATAATGGCCAGCAATATTGAAACCCCCCAATCATCTGGCCCCATCCCCATCCTCCCATAAATAAAAACTAGACCCTGGCGTATAATGGCCCCCACCCCACACACACACACCCTTTCATTAAATAAAATCCCTGGTGTGCTACGGTGTTCCTCCCTAACCTATCTCACTGCCTCAGACCCCCTCATACCTTTACTTAAAGTCTTTGCTGGTCCAATGGCAGCCCAAAGCACCCCCTAACTCCGGGCTAGATGGTGACAAGGTATTGGATGGAGCATGGGGGCATGGACTAGGGTGGGTAGCACCCTGGTCTACCAGGGATTTATTTAACAGAAGGGCGGGGGATCACTAGATCCCAGGGATTGTTATTTATGGGGAGGCGGCAGAGGGTCTTGGGGGTGGTGGATGACTGGGGGGATTTCAACTCCAGGGGAGGTATTCTTGTCAAAAAGCAGATGTTTGGGTAGGGGTGGGTCATTGCTGCATGAGATTTCTGGCCTTTTTTTTTTTTTTAACTGTTTATGTGGGGCTGTCTCGATAGGCAGTGGGGGGGGGGAAGAGGATGAACCAAGATCGCCAGAGGTATTCTGTCACTTTTGGGGGGATTTTTTTGGGCCATGAGGCCCTTTAAGCTGATGGCAGCTCCCTTCCCAGTGATATTTTTTCTCACATAGTTTTTCTGTGAGAAAAAGTATAGCAGAGAGCTGCTGCGATATTTTCCCAGGACAGGCAAAATATCACAAGTGGCCCCCCCCCTCAATATTTCACCCCTCACACAGGAAAATATTGTGGCTTAGTAAATAGACCCCTCAGACTGTAAGCCTTCTGGGGACAAGGAAATACCTACTGTTACCTGAATGTAACTCTCCTTCAGCTACTAAAGAAAAGGCATGTGTTAAATCTAAAATAAATAAAAGGAAAAGGAATGGTCTCAGCCACTCTCTGAAAAACTTGGCAAAGGACAATCCTCTGCGGAGACTTCCTTTTTTCTGGAGGAGGAGAAGAGTAGGAGGGGAAATGTGGATTCCACTCCTTCAGAAACATCACCAAATCGACAGCAGTACAGCAAAGTTGCTTACCTGTAACTGATGTTCTCCAAAGGCAGCAGGATGTCACTCCTCATACATGGGTGATATCATCTGATGAAGCCCGGAATGGGAAACTTATGTCAAAGTTTCTAGAACTTTGATTGAGCCTCTCTGAGTATGGCATGCAGCATACCACGCATCCATGTGGTGTCCTTTCACTCTTATAACACAGAATTAAGAAGAAAATAATAAAGAACAAACCCATGAAATGGAAACCCAACCCCTGCTGTCCTCTGAGAACACCTGCTATAGGTAAGCAACTCTGCTTTTTTCAGAGGACAAGCAGGATGGCAGGAAACAGAGAGCAGGATTAAATGGTCAATTTTCTCAGTGGAAAAGGGTAAACAGTAGAGTGCCTCAGGGATCTGTGCCTGGACCGGTGCTTTTCAATATATTTATAAATGATCTGGAAAGGAATACGATGCGTGAGGTTATCAAACTGCAGATGATACAAAATTATTCAGAGTAGTTAAATCACAAGCAGATTGTGATAAATTGCAGGAGGACCTTGTGAGACTGGAAGATTGGGCATCCAAATGGCAGATGAAATTTAATGTGGACAAGTGCAAAGTGTTGCATATAGGGAAAAATCACCCATGCAGAAGTTACACGATGTTAGGCTCCATATTAGGAGCTACGACCCAGGAAAAAAATCTAGGCATCATAGTGGATAATACATTGAAACTGTCAGATCAGTATGTTGTAGCAGTCAGAAAAGCAAACAATGTTAGGAATTTTTAGGACGGGAATAGTGAGTAAAATGGAAAATGTCATAATGCCTCTGTATCACTCCATGGTGAGACCGCAACAGTTCTGGTCACCGCATCTCAAAAAATATATAGTTGCACTGGAGAAGGTACAGAGAAGGGTGACCAAAATGATAAAAGGAACAGCTCCCTTATGAGGAAAGGCTAAAGAGGCTGGGACTATTCAGCTTGAGACGGCAGAGGTAGGATATGATAGAGGTCTTTAAAACCATGATAGGTCTAGAAAGGATAGATGTAAATCAGTTATTTACACTTTCAGATAATAGAAGGACTAGGGGGAACTCCATGAAGTTAGCAACTAGCACATTTAAAACTAATCAGAGAAAATTCTTTTTCACTCAATGCACAATTAAGCTCTGGAATATGTTGCCAGAGGATATGGTTAGTGCAGTTAATGTAGCTGGGTATAAAAAAGGTTGGGATAAATTCTTGGAGGAGAAATCAATTAACTGCTATCAATCAAGCTGAGTTTGGGAATGGCCTCTGCTACTACTGGCATCAGTAGCAAGGGATCTACTTAGTGTTTGGGTACTTGCCAGGTTCTTGTAGCCTGGTTTCGCCACTGTTGGAAACAGGATGCTAGACTTAATGGACCCTTGGTCTGACCCAGTATGGCAATTTCTTATGTTCTTATGTTCTAATGGGTCTAGGGCCTTTTGCTCACACCACATGGAAAGCAGAGTTGCTTACCTGTAACAGGTGTTCTCCCAGGACAGCAGGATGTAGTCCTCACATGTGGGTGACATCACTGGACGGAGCCCTATCACGGAAAACTTTTCTGTCAAAGTTTCTAGAACTTTTGACTGGCACACTGAGCATGCCCAGCATGCCATGATCCCTGCAGCCACAGGGGTCTCCCTTCAGTCTCGTTTGTAGCAAAAGGTGCGAGTGAAAAAATAAAATAATAAAACGTTTCGGACCCAACTCCATGGGGTGGCGGGTGGGTTTTGAGAGGACTACATCTTGCTATCCTGGGGAACATCTGTTACAGGTAAGCAACTCTGCTTTCTCCCAGGACAAGCAGGATGGTAGTCCTCATATGTAGGTGATTAGCAAGTTACAGGCTGACTCATATTTAACTTGGACCAACAATGTACAGTTTGTGCAACAGGCACAACAACTGGTGTACTGTTGGGAAAAATGAGGCAGCCTGAAAATCACAGCAGATTGGATGTGGAAGGAGTTAGGATTATACTGGAAATAAGTTCTTCAAGACGGATTGGCCAAAGGCAGAGTCTTGACATCCTTCCTTGTCCAGACAGTAATGTGCTGCAAATGTGTGAAGAGAGCTCTATCTTGCAGCTTTGCAGATGTCAACAATAGGTACTGAACGATAGTCTGCTACTGAGGTTGCCAAGGCTCTTGTTAGCACCGCCGGCCGCAGCAAGCCGCGACCGGGGCCGGGTGTCATGGCCACTGGTCATGGCGGACCGCGGCTTAGACCGTGCCGGCGGGTACAAGGAAAATAAGTACCTGGGGCTTCGGGAGTCGGTCGGGGCTCCTGCGGGGCAGGCGGCCCTTCTGTCTCTCGCCTGCGGCCGCTGCCGCATCTGTTCTGGCCAGCTGGTTCCTCGGGGTTTGGCTCCGCCCCATCACTTCCTCTAGGGCCGCGCATGCGGCTGAAGACTGTTCCTAAAGGGGCCATGACAGGAAACTGTCATGGTCCTCCCAGAAACTCCGCCTCCAACATCCTGTATTTAAGGCAAGGTCTGGTTCTCAGACCTTGCTTGGTATTGAGGTTCCTGCCTGAGTTTGCTCCTGTGTTTTCTGTTCCTGGTTCTTCGTCCCGCTCTGCTTCCCTGCTCCGTGGATTGATTCTTGGCTTCTGACTTCTGGACTGGTGGACGTGTCTTCTCCTGGCTTGATTCTGGTATGGCATTGGACCCTTCTCCTGGCTTGATCCTGGTACAGTTGTGGACCATTCGCCTGCTTAGACCCTGGACTGGATTTTGACCTCGTCTGTGTACCGAACCCCCGGACCGGCTTTGGACTCTTCTACGACTCTGTCCTCAGACTGCTACGACCTGCTGGAGGCGCCAGCCGTCTGGAACCCACGACTTGCAGGAGGCGCCTGAATCCAGACCTTTCTTCAGTCTTCAGAGGAGTCTCCTAAGTCCCAGCGGCCAGATCGCTACAGGCTCCTCCTGGGGGGGTTGCGTGCTTCCAGGGTGAAGTCTTCATTCAACTTCCTCCTGTCTAGCGGCCTCGCCCTTCGACGGTAGCTGACTACCTCGAAACAGGGGTCCACTTTCATAACAGCTCTTACTGAGTGCGCCTTCTCTCGTCCCTGGAGAGGAAGGCCTGCTTTGTCATACAGTTGTAGTAGGCCCCTCATAAATCTTCTCACAAGGGATTGCGCTGTTACCGGGGCAACCCAAACTCCTTTGTGGTACGCTGAGATAGCACTCAGGTGTACCCTTGCCGAAGAAGTCTGGAGACCAGAGTCTGAAAGGTGCCAGAGATGGTCTAATAGAGATGGTGTGGGGCAGGAAAAAGGGTTGATACCTTTTTGCGTGCACCAAGTGGTAAATCTTTTTCACTTAGAATGACAAGATTTTTGTGTAGAAGGCTTTCGTGAGGCTACAAGCACTTGAGAGACATCAGTTGAAAGGTTGAGCGGTTGGAGGATCAAGCTCTCAACATCCAGGCTGTGAGGGATAGGGTCTGAAGGTTCAGGTGGCGTAACATGCCTTGGTTCTGAGTTATGAGAGTGGGCGCTGTGCCCAGGCGAATGGGTTCTCTGATCGAGAGGTCGAGAAGCATGGGAAATCATACTTGTCGAGGACAATACAGGGCTATGAGTATCATTGACCCTTTGTCCTGTTGTAGCTTCACAAGAGTTTTGGCTATCAGCGGTATCGGGGGATACGCGTATAAGAGGCCTGTGTTCCAGGGGTGAGCAAAGGCGTCCATGGTTAACTTGTTTTGTTGCCTGTGCAGGGAGCAGAATCTGTCCACTTTGTGATTCAGTTCGGGTGCAAAGAGGTCTATTGTTGGTTGACCCCAGTGTTGGAAGATTCTGGTCATTACCACAGGATCTAGAGACCACTCGTGGGGCTGGATCTGTCAGCTGAGGTGATCTGCTACCACGTTCTGCATGCCTGCGATAAATGTAACTGGTGGTTTTCTTGAAACTGGGATGACAGTGTTTAATGGCTTGGAGCCATTGAGGTTTCAAAGTCCATTAAGTTATTCTCATGGCCAGTCTGGCCATAGGAGTGACGTGGACCGTGGAAGCCATGGTTCCCAGCAACTTTAAGAATTGATGGGTTGAGGCTGTTTTCTTTGTGCACAGAGATACAGCTAGTCTGTAGAGTGTATTTGCGCGGTCATTGGGCAGGAAGGCCTTTTCCACTGTGGTATCCAAATCTGCTCCGATGAAAGTCAGGAGGTGAGATGCAGTTGGGATTTTTGGTAGTTGATGAGAAATCCCAACGAGTATAGCACATTGATAGTGAGCTTGAGAGTGTCGAGAGCTCCTTGCTTGGATTGGCCAGTCTTCCAGGTAAGGAAAGACATGTATGCTTTTCTTGCATAGATGGGCCGCAGCCATTGATAGGCACTTTGTAAATACATGGGGTGCCGAGGCAAATCTGAAAGGCAGGACCCGGTACTGAAAGTGTTGATGTCCCACTAGGAAACGCAGATACTTGCGGTGATATAGGGATATTGGAATGTGAGCGTAAGCATCTTGAAGATCCAGAGAACAGAGCCAATCTCCTTTTTACAGAAGGGGAAGTATGGTGCCTAAGAACACCATTCTGAATTTTTCTTTGGGTAGAAATTTGTTGAGATTGCGGAGGTCTAAGATGGGGCAGAGGCTGCCTGATTTCTTTGGAATGAGAAAATAGCGCGAGTAGAACCCTCTGCCCTGCTGTGCTCGGGGAACAGGTTCCATGGCTCTGGCACCGAGAAGGGTGGACAGTTCTGACTCTAGAAGTCCTTTGTGATCTTCTTGCATCCACAGAGGATTTGGCGGTAAGTCCGGGGTTACCATGAGGAAGTTTAGATGGTATCTCTGGGTTATGATGGATATAACCCATTGGTCTGTGGTTATGTTGAACCAGTTGGTCATGAAGTGGCGACTTCGACCTCCTACTGGCAAATCTGACTTTGGATTTATGGAGGGACTGCTGTTCTCTGGATATGTCTCAAAATCCAGAGGCCTGGCCTGTTTGCGGTGGTGGCTGAGGCCTGGATGTCTTGGGCTGTCAAGGATGTGTTTTCTGAGACAGTCTGGTTGGCCTCACGCGAGATGCAGGTGGGTAGAATCTGCGTGGGCAATAAAATTGTTTCCTAGGGTCCCTTCTAGTGTATCTTCATGCAGAAGGGGCCCTCGGTAGTCACTGTGGATAATTGTCCCAGGGTCTCATTATGGTCTTTTAATTGAGTCACTGCATCTTGTATCTTGTCGCCAAATAGGTTTTCATCGGTACATGGCAAATTGGCAAGTTTGTCTTGGACTTCAGGTCTCAAGTCAGAGGCTTTTAGCCAGGCCCACCTCCTGGCACTGATTCTTGTTGCTGACATGCAAGAAGCTGTTTCAAAGGAGTCGTACGCAGCACAAACCTCATGTTTGCCAGTCTCAAGGCCTTTATATAGTATGGCGTTGAGACTATCTTGTTGCTGTTGGGGAAGAGAGTTGGCTATTCCCTGAACCTGCTTCCAGAGATTTCTTTGATACTGTGTCATGTAAAGTTGGTATGCAGCTATGCGTGACACTAGGATAGAACCTTGAAATATCTTGTGACCTAATATATTAAGGAATTTTTGGTCCTTGCCAGGAGGTGTTGAAGAGTGTGGTCGCAGTCTTCTGGCCTTCTTTTGTGCAGACTCAACTACCACCGACTGATGGGGCAGTTGTGGTTTTTGGAAACCAAGAATATGTTGGACAAGATAAGTCGCATCTGTCCTCTTATTCACAGGCTGAACAGCACAAGAATGTTCCCAGAGACAATGTTGCAGATCTACTAGCACTTCATGTACTGGTATAGTCATCACTTCTTTTGGTGCATCCACAAATTGGAGAACCTCTAATTTTTTGTGGCATGTGTCCTCTTCTGTAATAACTTCAAAGGGAATTGTCTCTGACATCTCCCTAATAAAATTGGCAAAGGAGAGATCCTCTGGGGGAGATTTTCTCCTTTCTTCTGGAAGAGATGGTTCTGATAAGATATCCTCCATGGATGTGTCGGTGTCAACATCTTCCCATGGGTCAGAAAAGGTCTCTTGTCGAGAACCTGAAGGAGGGAAGAAGATTGGCATGGTAGGATGGGTTGGCACCGATGGATCCTTCGATAGCCTCGATGGAAGATGCGATGGCACCGATGTGGGTTTCGGCGGCATCAGAGCCATCAATGGAAAACAAGGGCCTCTCGGTCCCAAGAGCCCTGATGGACCAGGCATCGGTTCAGGCATCGGTGACAGAGGACTGGAATCCGTACCTTCATCATCTGAGGACCCCGGAATGGGAATCAGGGATTTCAGAGGCTTTGCAAGTTGTTTTGGCATCGGTGGCCCGGGTTGTGTTGGAAGGGCACCGATGAGTGTATCCAGCCTGGTTAGCAACGGTGCAAATATCGATGGCTCCAGTGTGGATGCCAGTATGGGGGCCGGCATCGATGGCTGTAGGTCTCGGAGAGCATCGAGCACTGCCTGGCAGATGAAACCGTCCAGTTCCTCCCTGAAAGCTTTTGTAGATATCGCAGCTACAGGGTGTGGCAGGCTAGGCACTACTGGCACCTCCACAGGGACTTGTGGGGGATCAGTACCCGGCTCCAATATCGGTGGGGATCGCCTTGGTTTTTCAGGTGGAGAGGGTGTTAGAGGCTCCTCTACCTGTGTCTTCTTCGCAAGTGGCTTGATAGCCATCGAAGCCGATGCGGGATCGGTGCCGGCACCGGGAGTTGACTCGCGTTGGTGCTTCCCTCGGTGCTTGGTCCGGTCTTTCCCCAGCACCGAGGTAGATGATGTGGATGCCTTTGACGGAAGTGACGGGATGGTCCCCGCTGCCCTGGTGCTCCCGGCGAGGTTTTATGACTAACGTTTTCGATGGTCCTGCCAGTGATGATTGGGTGGACATCGATGGAGTCAATTTGATTTTGAACAGAGTCTCCATCTTGTCGAGGCGAGCCTGCCTACCCTTCGGAGTCATCTGGGCACAACTTGGGCAGTTAGACATGTCATGTGATGAGCCGAGGCAGAGCACACAGTCATCATGAGGGTCGGTAATCGACATGGTTCGGAGGCACTCCGGACATTTTCAGAAACCTGTTGCAATAATGGCAGAGGTTGAGGCCCAAAAACGGTCGATGGCCTGCGGACACTGAAAAAGGTGGTAGCGGGAATCGACCGGGAATAGTGAACTTAATCACCGAACAATGGAAAAACACTATCCCGATGGGAGACCCCTATGAGGGAATGTTTTTTGAAGTAAAATATTAATTTTTTCCGTGAGGAAAATTGTGTGAGAAATTCTCATAGAGCTCCTAACCGCGAGGCAAACTGCAGCGTGGAAAAAAAGAGACTGAAGGGAGACCCCTGTGGCTGCAGGAATCATGGCATTCTGGGCATGCTCAGTGTGCCAGTCAAAAGTTCTAGAAACTTTGATAGAAAGGTTTTCCGTGATAGAGCTCCATCCAATTACGTCACCCACATGTGAGGACTCCCATCCTGCTTGTCCTGGGAGAAAACCTCCTCCACTTCAGTCCATAAGACTTTCTTGTGAAAGGCTTCTAGAAGCTACAAGGACACGAGATGCATTTTCAAAAGGTTGAAGGATTGTAGAATCACCATCTGTGAACGACAGGGCCTGAAGGTTCGGATATCGCAACCTGCCCTGAATCCTGGGAGATAAGATCTGGGAAAGTTCCCTGTCTGATTTGTTTCCAGATGGACAACTCCCAAAGAAGGGGGAAACCAGACCTGCCTGAGCCAATGGGGTTCTATGAGGATCATAATCCCCTTGTCCTCCTTGCTTTCGCCACCAGCAGTACTAGAGGTTATGCATAGAGAAGACCCTGGCCCCAATGAAGGGCAAAGGTGTATGAGGCTAGCTTGCCATGTGTCCTGTACATGGAGCAGAACTGAGGAACCTTCCTGTTCCAAGGAGCCATGAACAGATCCACGTCTGGGCTTCCCCAGAGGCATAAGGTCGAATTTGCTACCCCTTGGTTCAAAGACCATTCGTGGGATTTGAAGGAGTGACTCAGTCTACCCTCTATCCCATTCTCCAAACCAGTCAGATAAGTGGTTCTGAGCCCAACAAATGGGAGAGGGCCCAGGACAATATCTGGACTGCCTCTTGACACAGGAGGTACGAGCCTGTACTTCCCTGCTTTTTGACATTGCCACTTGGTTGTCTGTCTGGATCAATACATGTTTGTTGGATAGCAGATCTCTGAAAACCCACAGAGCGTACTGGATTGCCTGGAGTTCCGGAAATTGATTTAACAGAGACATTCCCAGGTAGACCAGTGTCCCTGGGTGGGGAGCCGATCTATGCATCCATGGTTAGGACAATTTTAAAACTGAGGAACTTGGAAGGGTACCCCTTGTACCAGGTTGAATTTTCCCGCCACCAGAACAAGAAGTCCCAGAGGGACAGAGTGATTTGGATGCAGTCCTGAAGATCCTGAGTGGCCTGAAGCCACTGAGATCGTAAGGTCCATTGGAGGCTTCACACATGCATGAATCACAAATACTTCAGGTAGGTGGGGAAGATCTCAATGTGAATGTATGTATTCTTCAGACCGATAGAACATAGCCAGTTCCCTTTTTGCAGGAAGGGGATCAAGGTGCACAGGGAAATTTGAATTTTCTCTTTTTAGAAACTTATTCAAGGCCCTTAGATCTAGGATGGGACAGAGTCTCCCTGTTTTCTTTGGAATACCAGGAGTAGAATCCACGTCCTCTTTGCCCTGGTGGAACAGACTCAACTTCTCTTGCCTGATGTGCTAACGGTCCCCAAGATGGACTCTGAGGACAATTTGGCAGGGCACTCAGATTTAATTTGTACCCTCTGCGGACCAGAAGGTCTATCGCCAAGGGTATGCTGGACTTGGCTACATTCCCTTTGATCCAGCAAAATCCTGTCCTAGCTGTTGACTAAGGTGCTGGCTGGGCTTTTGGGGCCCTCTGTTGCCTGGGGCCGAGGTGGAGGAGGATAGTATCTCGAGTGTAATGACTTCCTATGACTAGACCTCAAAGGCCTTCTGGATGAAGAGGACAGGTACTGAGGCTTGCAGATTGAGGATGGGACAGAGGCCTCCTGTTTTCTTTGGAATCAAAAAATAACGGGAGTAAAACCTCCACCACTGCTGCTCCCAAGGAACGGGCTCTACTACCATGGCAGTTAGAAGGGCAGAGAGTTCTTCTAAGAGCAAGTCTGGGTGCGAGATAGGACCCCAAAAGGGGCACAGGGAAAATCTGGCGAAACAGCCACGAGATGCAGTTTGTAGCCATGCTAGATTATTTATTTATTTATTTTTAACTTTTAGATACCAACATTCCTGTATAAAATTCAAATCACACCGGTTTACAATAAAAACATAACTTCGCCTGTGAGTGTTACATAGAACAATCAACAAATTATATTAAAAGCATACATTACCTTTGTCAGAAATGTAAAACAATTATAAAGTAGAAATTGTTAACAAGGGAATAAAGATAACAAGGGGAATATTAAAACTAGGGGATGCACGAAGGGGTGCATTGATACGAAGTCAGGGTCAGCCACTGGTGCGCAAAGACGTGGAGCCAGCCCCCGACCAGCGGGTCCTCCGGCACTGGCTGAGACCACTGGCTTATGCTCCCTCACAGCCAGTCAAAACCCCATAGCAGGGCTAACCTGGGGCATTGGCTGGGGCCTGGGACCCTGTTGCTGCCGAGATCTACCCCTAGCACTTTTCTGCTGTGGTTGAGAGTGAGGGGCCTCCTCTGCCTATAGAAGGGCCTCCTCGGTCCAGGCCGGGAAGACCTCTAGAAAGTCGATGTAGAGGTCGAGGCAGTAGCCAACAACTGCTGGAGTGTCTCATAGTGATCCTTCGGCTGTGTCATAAGGGGTTCCTGAGGTGCTGGGCAAGGCCATCCGCAATTTCCTGGACTTGTTTCCAGAGGCTACGGGTGTACTGGGTATTGTATAAAAAGTAGAAAGCAATACGGGCCACCAACATAAAGTCCTGGAACACTCTCCTTCCCATAGCATCCCAAGCCCTGTTTTCCTTGTCTAGCAGGACAGAGGCATGAGTCTTCGACCTATTTGCCTTCTTCAGTGCAAACTCTACTACCGACTGGTGGGGAAGTTGGTGCTTGTCAAAGTCCACAGCCTGCTGCATGAGATACACCCCATCCACCTTCCAGTTCACTGGGGCCATGAAGAGGGGGTGTTCCCAAAGCCGAAGGAGCAGTTTCCTGAGAATCTTGTGAACGGGGACCGCCACCACTTCTTTCAGGGCATCCACGAACTGCAGAATCTCCAGCATCTTGTGACGGGCATCCTCTTCCATCATAAGCTGGAAGGGTATGGCTTCAGCCATAGCCCAGACAAATCTCGCAAAGGAGAAGCATTCTGGTGGGGATTGATGCCGCGTCTCCGAGGGAGAGGGATCTGACAGAAGACCATCGGAAGCCATCGACGAGGCATCGGAGGTATCACCTCCCCAAGAATCATAAGGGTCCTCAGTCTCAACGAGGCCGCCCAGAGAGGGAGACCGGGCAGCACTGGGCACAGGAGCAGAGGCAGCAAGGGACCTGGGGCCAACGGAGGATTTGAAGGCCCAGGTACCAGCCCGGCAGCCCGGTGGAGAACAAAGGGTTCCAGTTGTGCAAAAGGAGGATCAGCTGTTGGGTTACGCTGTTTAAGCAGGGTGAAAATGAAGAAATGCTGAACAAGAAATTGTCATGCCCCTGAAGAAGCGATAAAGAAACACGAGCCGTGTCGGGCATAAAGTTTGGGCACAAAATTAATGGATTCAGCGTTAGAGCAATGAGCTCATGAACTCAGCGTTTTTTGATCACTCACGCTAAAGATAAGTGTTCATATAGCTGCTAGTAATATATTTAAAGCTCTTTTAAAAAGAAAAAAAATGCTTTAAAAACTAAGAAAAATTTCTTTAAAAAACATGCTTTAAAAACGAAGAAAAATTTCTTTAAAAAAATAGAGGGTTCTTAAAGTAAGAGCATTTAACCATGACCGATGATTGTAAAAACCTAAGAGGAACCACAAACATACTAAAAATTCAGTATATGTGGTATATTCGATTGTGAGAGTCAGCACAAAATATACTCTCCAATTATATGAGATCTGGTTGTGTTTTGCAGTAATTGATATATTTTCAACCAAATACATTTTTACTACGTGTTGTATTCTTGGATGTAATGGTATATACTGTCCAAATCCGCACAAATCGACAGCGGCAGAGGGATGACATGCGGGATGCCAGATTTTCCATTTGTAGCAACTGATGAAAGGCATTCCTCCACCTCCAGTAGGTAGGGACCACATTAGTCTTCCAGTGCAGCAAGAGCAGCTTTTTCCCTACATAGCACGCCTTCTGAAGGAGGCGTGTTTCGGTTCCCCTAACCACTACAGGGCTCATGCTACCAAATAAGAGAGCAGAGTGCAAGAGAGGAACAGCGACACCCATTAGCTTCTCCAGATAAGTTGTGATGGCAGACCAAAAGTGCTGGATGCAAGGGCAACCCCAAAAGGAATGTGACAAAGTGCAAGAGTCATTAAGACATTTGGCACACTGACTCGTCTCCCGTAGATTAGCTCTAAATAAAAGCGTGGGAGATAAGTAACTCTTAATCATTTTTTTGGCACTCGTCTGAGTGAGGGATCCGCAAATATAATCTCAGGAAAACTTATTTCATTTTCATTTCATTTATTAAAATGTATTAATCGCTTAACACAAAATAAGTCTAAGCGATTTACAATAAAACATACATAAAACAATTTAATTACATCATATACAAAACAATAAAACAATAAATAATTCTTCAAAAAACAACATCAGGACAGAATAATAAAAACAAAAATAAAAAAAATCCCAGGAGGTAATCTGTATTAAACAAAAGTTATCGGGAATATAACTTAACCATTATCAATTATTCAGAACCCACCATAGGCATATTGTAGGAGGAAGCTTTTTAATGAGCGCCTGAATTTTTTTAGGTTGTCTTGTACACGCACCTCATAAGGTAAAGAATTCCAGATAGAAGGAGCAGCTACATCATAAACTATCACCACAGGAGAGCAGGGCGAATCAATTTCCTTCTTCTGCTGGAGATGGAGAATACTGGCGGGCTAATGCCAGTGCAGGGGTATATATGGTATATCATGATGTCAACTTTGCTCCACCCATGTGATCCACTTTCAAGAAAGATGCCCTTTACGGACAGAGCCTGTTCATTGTCCACACCGGAGATAGAAGCCATTCAGGCATTTAACTCTCTCAAACCGAAGCTCATTTGTGTGGATTAACCTGTACTTGCCAGGTTCTTATGGCCTGGATTGGCCACTGTTGGAAACAGGATGCTGGGCTTGGTCTGACCCAGTATGACATGTTCTTATGTTCTTATGAATGCTTTGAAACTATCGTTTTCTATGTGTTACCCAGAGTGGTTAATCTTGTCATTCTCTGGGTGCCCTGGCTCAGGCTCCACCAACCTGCCATAATTTGGAGTGCACTGCAAATTGCTCATATGGGTCCTTCCTGCCAGGAGCACTGTTCCTCTCAGATCTCGCCATTGGTCACTGTAGTCCAGGCGATCTTGCCTGATCTGCTGGGTTGGCCACTCTAGTTCATAACTCTTACCAACTTATGCAACAGCAGCCTAAGAACCTGCCCCCTCACAGTTCTGGCGACTACCCATGTGATCCACTTTCAAGAAAGATGCCCTTTACGGACAGGGCCTGTTCATTGTCCACACCGGAGACAGAAGCCATTCAGGCATTTAACTCTCTCAAAACAAAGCTCTCACGTGATTCCTGTCTCCACTGCCAGGATCTTTCAAAACCCCTCATCTTGGAAGTAGAAGCTACTGCCGCTGAGGTAGAGGCTGTCCTCACTCAAAACAATGACCAAATGAGAGAGCCAGTCAAAGAGAACTGGGATGGGATAGAGCAAACCGCTTTGGACTATTTTAGGAAAGGCGATACAAAAGTGCAAATAAAAAAATAAAAGAGAAGATCTGAGAAGCTAAAAGAAGGGGAGAGACAGCATGGTAAATTCATATGGAGAAAGGAGGATTGTTTAGTAGATCTAGGGAGATAGGGACTGGATTATAGGAAACTGCAGAAAGGAATCAAAGAGTTAATGAAAGGCTACAGGGAAGGAAAGATGAAGCTGCAGGAAGGAGGGAATTAAGGGATGTGTTGGGAAGGGAGTCATTTTTTATCTTTGGTGGTAAGCAATCAGTATATTTTTTGAGCCTTGCTCATGGCTCATTTTCATAAACAAAAAAGCAAGTGTAATTTGCAAACATTTAAAACTTTGAACTAAAATACTTTTCTTGTAAAATAATGTCAGGTCGATACAGTAAAGTGTGCTCCGTCGGAGCGCACTGTCAGCCTGCTCTGGACGCGTGTTTTCCCTTACCCCTTATTCAGTAACGGGAGGAAAACACGCGGCCCACCCGCGGCACCTAATAGCGCCCTCAACATGCAAATGCATGTTGATGGCCCTATTAGGTATGCGCGCGGGATCCAGTAAGTAAAATGTGCAGCCAAGCCGCACATTTTACTCTAAGAAATTAGCGCCGACCCAAAGGTCGGCGCTAATTTCTTCCGGCACCAGGAAAGTGCACAGAAAAGCAGTAAAAACTGCTTTTCTGTGCACCCTCCGACTTAATATCATAGCGATATTAAGTCGGAGGTCCCCAAAAGTAAAAAAAAAGTTAAAAAAAAAAAAAATTTGAATTCGGCCCGCGGCTGTCGGGCCGAAAACCGGACGCTCAATTTTGCCGGCGTCCGGTTTCCGAGCCCGTGGCTGTCAGCGGGCTCGAGAACCGACGCCGGCAAAATTGAGCGTCGGCTGTGAAACCCGCTGACAGCCGCCGCTCCAGGCCAAAAGGAGGCGCTAGGGACGCGCTAGTGTCCCTAGCGCCTCCTTTCCCTCCTTTGCACCGCGTCACCTAATTTGCATACTGAATAGCTCGCACCGGCGAAGGGCCGGTGCGTGCGCAGGGAGAGCGGGCGTTCGTCCGCTCTCCCGCGGTTTTACTGTATCGGGCTGTGTGTAAGTTATACATATTTCTATTCCATTTTGAAACCAAACACATCTTCACTTACCAGTAGAGCACTTTTTGTCTCACACTGCCCACATGCGTTTCCCTTCACTTTAGGTCTTTCAGTAACAGCAGTTTTTGTTGTTTTAGGTATAACTGGTTGCTTTACTGGTTCTGCAGGAAAGAAAACAGCGGCATCCCAATAATATTAAATGAGAAATTGTAAAATCAAATTTTTAATCTGTAGTATGATGTTATGTGACCCAATAAATTATAATTCCCAAACCATACTTCATTAAAAATATCTGTTATATAAGGACCTGATTTATAAAAGGTTGTTCCCAAAGACACAAAATGGGAATATTTATATAGGCTGTGACACCTTTCATAAGATGAACAAAAAAGGAGGATAAAGTACATGATCTTTAGAGTCCTTTATAACTTCATCTTAGTTATACTGCAGGAGTATTGTATTCTGTGTCCGTCACATGTTTCCTATGTGCAACTTAAACAGATCTGTTTAACTCATTCTTTACTCGCAGACAGAGGACTCCGTTTCTTCAACTCCAAACTTTGAGAGAAACAAAAAAACAGTCTTATTGTGCATAAACTGGAGATAAAAGTGATAAGCGCAGTCTGAGCCACAGAAATAAAGACAGATAAAATGAAGATTGTTCTTCAGGAGTGGCCAGATTAGCTGCTGAATCACACAGACCATATCTATATAAATAAATGTTAAATAGTTTGTACCAAATCGCTAATCTCAGCAACCACTTAACCGATTGCGTTCAAATTTGGACACAAGTTTCACCTCACATACGACAAGGATCTTCCACACTTACATTACATATATGTCACACCGGGAGCTGGTAAAAAAGTTTTAAAATTTGGTTCCACAAAACAGCGACATCTGGTGGACGTAAGCGGAAGCTCTTACACCTTGCACAAACGCTCACACCCCACACACACGTGACCAATGTTTGCGATTCACACACCCTCCGAGCAGACACAAATCCACCCTCCTCATCCCCCCCCCCCCCCCCCCGCACACATGCCAATTGTACTTATTTCACACACCCTCAAAAAACCCACAAAAACCCACTAAATACCAGCATGCTACACCGGGAGGTCACTCACATGCCACATGTTTGCAATTCCCACATCCTACGAACTCACACACAAACACCCTCCTCACACCCCTCACGCACATGACTTTTCTACTTACTGCCCTCAACCTCCGAACGCACAGAAAACTGCAGAATAGTTCGGGCTGCTCCAGCGGGGGGGGCGGGAACACCGCTCCGGGACACGTCACATACACTACGGCTGTCGGCTGCCAGCAATCAAAATGGCGCCGACGGCTCTTTCCCTTACTAGGACACTCGGGAACGCCAATAGCGGCAGTAGCCCATGTGACATAGTAAGGGCGAGGGCCCGTCGACGCCATTTTCTGAACTGGCAACCGGCGCACCTTCGTCCTTACTATCTCAGCGAGACGACCGCTCCCATTGCTCCACCTCGAGGGCCCGGCGCCAATACTTCCATGCCGGAACGAACGCCCGCTCCACAGACTACCATTTTTGAAAGGTATCATCGGGCCTGCAGGGGGGGGCGTGGGGATGTTCTTGCGTCCATGTTCGGGGCGGGGGGGCCAGGGGGCAGTTTCGAGATTCTGCAACTCTTGTGGGTTAGTCTATTTCGCCGGCCGGGGGGGGGGGGGGGAAGGGAGGGTGGGGGAGGCTTATATAAACACAACGTTTCTGTGGGGATTACTTTGGGGTGCAAAGGGGGAGGGCACACACAAACACATACACAAAATGTGCACCATCTCCGAAAGGTTACAAAACAGCCCTCACCAAGTGGGGAGTCACTGAGGTGACAGTGAGGGAAGGGAAAATGAGGAAGGAGGTAACTGTCAGGGGAGGATGAATGAGGGGAAGGGTGAGTGTGAGGGGACAGAGTTGGAGTGGGGACAGGGGAAGGAAGGCGGGGGGGGGGGGGGGGGGGGGAGTGACCAAGGGGGAAGAAGTCGAGTGACTCAGCTAAATGAGCAAGGGGAAGGGGCATGGAGGGCAAAGAATCTTACTCAGCCACTGCAACGCATGGCAGGGGTCCGCTAGTAGAACATAAATGAATGAAAACACAGTAGAAAAAACACCTAGAATCCTCAGCCTCCAAGTCAAAGCTTAACTCTTCAGAGCCAGATGCACTGAATACAGCAAAAGCTGTGAACATGCAAGCTGACCATCAGTGGGCAGTATAGCAGAAACAAGGAAACTATGCAGAATAAAAGCATGAAAAGCTGCCATCGAAGTAGGAAACTGTGAAAGCAGGACAACAGTGAATAAAGCAGAGTTGCTTACCTGTAACAGGTGTTCACCTAGGACACATGGGTGACATCATCAGATGGAACAGGCACAGAAAACTTATGTCCACGTGGGGTCCCTCTTCAGTCTCGTAACAGAGAATTATGAAAATATAAAACAAACACAGGAGAAATCCAACTCCGCAGGGTGGCAGGCGGGTTTCGTGAGGACTAACATCCTGCTGTCCTAGGAGAACACCTGTTACAGGTAAGCAACTCCTAGGACACACAAGATTGTAGTCCTCACACATGGGCGAATCCCTAGCTACAGGCTGCTCCCTAACAATAAATCAAACCAACAGTCACCTAACCAGGTGTCAACAGGCACAACGATACTGGTGCTATTGGTAACAGATGGAGACAGCCTGAACCCAAACAATGGGCCATAGAGGTAGGAAGTCTTGGGTTTTACAGCTGAAAGAGATTCCGGAGGACAGACTGGCCAAAGCTGCTATCGCATCGGCCATCCCTGTCCAAAAAGTAGTGAGTGGTGAAAGTATGGAAAGTACTCCACATCGCAGCCTTGCAGATCTCGTCCACGAGGACCGCTCTCAAGTGGGCCACCGAAGTTGCCATAGCTCGAACCGAATGAGCCTTGACATGGCCCCCAAAGTGTAGTCCTACCTGAGCATAGCAGAAGAGATGCAATCTGATAAGCTCTGGTAGCACGGGATCTGGCTGGTGGTGGGTAGGACTTTCGTGGACGGTAGAACGACTTCTTGGAGTCCTTTCTAAAGGGCTGCTTTGAAGAGAAGTCAGAAGGCATCGAGGAGAGCTGTTTTAGGGTCTCATGGTCTTTTAGTTCTGCCACTGTCCGTTGGATCTGTTCGCCGAACAGATTATCTCCTACATAGGGCAGGTTGGACAACCGGTCTTGCACTTCTATGCGAAGGTCAGAAGGCTTGAGCCAGGCCCACCGTCTCGCTGAAATAGCAGCTGCAGACACTCTGGTAGAAGTGTCGAAAATGTCATAAGATGTTCTGATCTCATGCTTGCCTGCCTCAAAGCCTTTCTTACAAGGGTTTGTAGTTGGTCTTGGAATTGCTGAGGCAGGGAGTCTGAGAAGTCCTGTCTCTGCTTAAATATGGCCGTTATATTGGGTCATATAAAGCTGATAGGCAGCAATTCGGGAGATGAGCATGGCCCCTTGGAATACTCGGCATCCAATGTTGTCCAGGAATTTTTGTTCCTTACCAGGAGGGGTAGATGAGTGAGGTTTTGACCTCTTTGCCCTCTTTTGTGCAGACTCTACCACGGCCGAGTGGTGATCAAGCTGTGACTTTTGAAAACCTGGGGCTGACTGTACTAAATAAGTAGTGTCAGCTTTTCTGTGTACTGGAGCAATTGTTCCTGGATTTTCCCAGTTCTTCTTGAGAAGATCAAGAAGAACCTGATGAACGGGAATAGAGGTTATTACCTTGGGGGCATCCAGGAATTGGAGCAAATCCATCATCTGGTGCCTATCATCCTGTTCTGTCTGCAATTGAAAAGGAACCAATTCAGCCATTTCCTTCACAAAATTTATAAATGAGAGGTCCTCTGGAGGAGAAAGCTTTCTACTCTCAGTGGGTGAAGGTGGTTAAGGTAAGTCATCGGTGACTGATGAGGTATCATCACCCCAGGTATCATAAGGGTCAACACCCTTTCCTCTAGGAAGTAGAGGGGGACAGGGTGGTTGGATACCTGAAGGTCCAGGTCTGGGCTCCGAAGGAATCTGAGGAATTATCGGAGGCTCCGACGATGGCATCGGTACAGGCATCGGGGGCATCGATGGATAGCTCGGTGGTGCTGATGGACATATCGGCACCGATGGTTGGATCGGTGGCGAGGGACGTATAGGCATCGATGGCTGAGGCATAACTCCGGATGGAGGAATGCGGAACGGTGTTTCTCCTCCCAATGATGCTGTCAATGGGGAGGGCATCGGAGCCATCAGTGACCCAGGATCCATCGATGGAAAAGCGGCCATGTGGGCTTCCATCCTGGATAGCAGCGGTGCCAGCGCTGCCGGAATCGGGTCGATGATCAGTTCCACAGTCAGCGCCGGTGTCGGAAGAACCTGAAGACGTTGCATCGCCTTGTTGATGGCCTCCTGGACCATCCAGTCCAGTTCTTCTCGGAGACCTGGATCAAGCAGCCCCGGCTCCGGAACAGAAGAAGGAGGCAGAAGCATAGCCGGAGGGACCACCGTTACAGGCGGAGTCGTGGCTCCCGATCCCCTATCGGGTGAGGGTTGCCTCGAGAGACCCGGTCACAGGAATGGTCAGTGCCTTTCCTGGACAGGGTTTTTCCGACAGTGGCTTGGACGATGGCAAGGTTGATGATTTCGCTCCCTCGATGGTCCGAGTCTTACGGTGTCGATGGCGATGTTTCTCCCTGTGATCCCCTCGATCCTGAGGGGGAGTAGAGGGTGTCGATGGCCGAGAAGTCGTTGATGCTGGTCAGTCACCGGTCGGTGGTCGATGCTGGCACGAAGTCGACGGTGCCGGTTCCGACGACGTCTATGTGATGGACTGAGTCGGGGTTTGAGCACAGAAGAGAAGTTCCATCTTCTCCATTCTGGCCTTGCGACCCTTCTGTGTCATTAGGGCACATTTGGTGCAGGTCAAGACATCGTGCTCACGTCCTAAACACATTACACAGACTTTATGGGGGTCTGTGATAGACATGGTGCGAGTACAGTCCGGGCACCGACGAAACCCCGACGCCAGGCCGCGAAGGCCAAACTCGACGGTAATCGAGTTTGTCAGGATCAGAAACCTGCAAAATAAAGAGAAGCAGCAGGACCACGTGGTGAGTGATACTGCTCCCACCCCCAACCCAGCCGGTCTAGCCCAGCACTGTTTTCAGGCCCTTAAATTGCAGACACCCCCCTGGGGTGTCGCGCGCACAAAGGAGCGCGACAAAGGGGCCCGCCCCTTTGTGCACCCCTTCGTGCAGCCCCTGAGGAAAGCCTGCCGAGCCCATCTCGCCTGACTCAGTAAATTCCTCGGGGAAGTAATCCTCCTCATCCGACTGTTACCCTGCAACCTTTCTCCTTAAGACTGATCCCGGCGTCTACGTGCTACGTCACGACCACTTACTGCAACATCCAACAAACCTGCTGCTGCCAATAGCACTCAGCTTAATCTCGGCCTACAACTCAGACGACACCAGCACCCGCTCAAACATCTCCAGACTCAGATGACTCCAGCACCCACTCAAACATCTCCAACATCTAAAGTTGGAGTGGGAAAGCAGTCTTTCCCACCCAATCCCTTGCTGCGATATTCCCTGCGCTCGCAGACAATCACTTCTCCCTCTCTTCACTCACCCTACTGCTATTGCTAAACATGATCTATTGCGCCATTCCCATCATCCACAATAGAAGGAGCAAATTAATAAAAGACCTTTCCCCTCCTGCTCTCATTCAAAAAAGATTAATCCCAATTATGATCTCGCCTCTGAACCAACTACTAGGCCTCACTCTATTCTCCTTAACGCTTTTAAATGCCCAATCGCTGTCAAAAAAAACTCACCTCCTGCATGATTACCTCCTGGAGGCCCAACCGGACTTATGTGCCATCACGGAGACCGGGTTAAAACCAGAAGATATAGCCCTAATCAACCAACTTCCGCTCAACACATACGACTTCTCAATCCCCAGACCTAAAAAAAGAGGTGGAGGTCTGCTTCTTGCTGCAAACAAAAAACTTAGACTATCCCTCCAGTGGGCAAACGCCACACCCCCATTAGAACTTCAATTTTCAAATCCAACTTCCTTCAAATCGGCCTCACTTATGCCCCTCCTGGATACCTGGAATCAGACCCATCACCTTTAATAGAACTCATAGCTAAACACATTAACTCCGAAAAACCAGCCATCCTCTTGGGAGATTTTAACCTCCATGTGGACAATACCCCTCAGTCTCCTAGCTGCAACACATTTCTCAACACATTGAACTTCATGGGCTTCAAACAAATCATCAATGAACCTACTCACAAAGCAGGACATACCTTGGATCTGTTATTCTTAAATGAGAGCCTCTCCCCATCTTCTCCCACAGTCTGTTCTTCAATCCCTTGGTCGGATCACAAATTGATCACCACTACTCTGAAAAACCTTCAGTCTACACCTACACATACTCAAAAGACAACAATTCAATACAGGAAGCTTTGTAACCCTGACACCCTCAGCAATCACCTTTCTTCCGAGTTAGAACAGCTCGACCTCACGGACGCAGACTCGGCCACGGTGTCCAAGTCCAAAATCACTAAAAAAGTGGCTGACAGCATCTGCCCTCTATCCACAAAAATCATACAATCAAATATAGACAACAGAAAACCTTGGTACACACCTGAACTAAAAACCATCAAAAGAGAACTCAGAAGTAGAGAACACCTTTGGCGCAAAAACCCTTCCTCAATCAACCTGACGGCTTACAAATCGATGGTGCACCAATACAGGATCGCCATCCTCCGCACGAAAAGAAACTTCTATTCTCAAAAAATCCATCACTTCATCTTTGACCCTAAAGCTTTATTCTCACTGGTGTCTTCTCTAACCAAACCATCTCCTGCAGCTGTTCTGGATGAACAAGCTACAAGCAAAGCAAATGAAATTGCAACCTACTTCAAAAAGAAAATCTCAAACCTTATTGATCTGCTCACGAATAACAATTCAATTCTCCCCCAGCCCCCCATTTTCACACCTGCACTTCCAAATACAAAACTTGAATTATTCGAACCTACCTCATCATTGGAGATAGAAATCATTTTCAAAAAGCTCAAACCAGCCTCTCACCCTTTGGACACGATCCCATCCAATCTACTCATCGCTATACCTAGCACCATCTCTAAACATATTGCTGAGATCATTAATTGCTCCCTATCTCAGGGCCACGTCCCGGACCCACTTAACTTGTTATCCTAAAACCGTTGCTGAAAAAACCTAATCTTTCACCGGACGACCCAGCCAATTTCCGCCCTATTGCAAACCTTCCTTTCCTAGCCAAAATATTGGAAAGAATAGTAAATCAGCAACTCACAGAATTCTTGAACAACAAAATCCTCCACACCAACCAGTACGGATTCAGGAAATCCCGTAACACTGAATCCCTCTTAATCACACTAACAGACACCATACTCATGAATCTAGACAAAAAACAACCTTGTCTTCTCATTCTCCTCGACCTCTCTGCAGCTTTCGACACGGTGAACCATACTTTTCTCTTAGATCGGTTATCGGACATTGGTATCAAAGGCACCGCCCTTAGCTGGTTCAGGTCGTTCCTTCAAAACAGGACATACAAGGTCAAAATTAACAACAAAGAGTCCCAACTCGTCTGCTCTACTTTGGGTGTACCTCAAGGCTCCTCCTTATCCCCAACCCTCTTCAACATATACCTGCTCCCTCTCTGCCAACTCCTCTCCAATCTAAATCTTATCTTTTACCTATATGCAGACGATGTACAAATCCTTCTACCGATCACAGAATCAGTAAACAAAACTCTTGCTTTCTGGGATACCTGCCTTGAGTCTATAAACAGCCTTCTATCAAGCCTCAACTTGATCCTGAACACTAACAAAACTGAACTCCTACTCATCTCACACGACGGAAATATCTCACGGCCCAACCTACATTCCACAACCCTCCCCACCTTCTCCCCCCAAGTCAGAAACTTAGGAGTCATCTTCGATAAACAACTGAGCTTCAAAAGTTTCATAAACAACACGACTAAGGACTGTTTTTTCAAACTTCAAGTACTGAAACGATTGAGACCTCTCCTTCACTTCCACAACTTCCGTTCTGTTTTTCAGGCAATCATCTTCTCAAAAGTAGATTACTGTAGCTCTCTTTTGATCGGCCTACCTGCAGTATCCATCAAACCACTACAGATGCTGCAAAATGCAGCAGCCAGAATTCTTACCAGGACTAAAAAAAGTGACCACATTACTCCCATCTTGAAGAACCTCCACTGGCTCCCGATCAAATACAGAATCTGGTACAAAGTTCTCACCATTACTCACAAAGCTCTACACAATATCACCCCACTAGAACTCATGATCCCTCTCCGACCTCACTTACCATCCAGGCCGGTAAGAGCAGCATATAAGGACACCCTCATGGTCCCCCCTTTAAAAACTTCATTAATTAAGAGAGCCATCTCAGCCTCTGGACCAATACATTGGAATTCTCTTCCACCAGACCTCAGGCTGGAACATTGCCCGGTCACATTTAAGAAAAGACTCAAAACCTGGCTGTTCAAGCAGGCCTTTGCTGAATCATACGCCAGATGATCTTAAATCAACTCTATCACCAGTAACTCATTACGGCGGTTACTACCCCAAACCAAATAACCAAATTACTACCTCCACCTTCCTCTATTCCTGATGCCTTTCAACTAGCTTGATCACTCCATTCTTATACTTCACTTTCAATGCATATCCAGCATAGTTCTCTGCTTCAACAGCAGGGGAGAAGAAAAACTGTTACTTCACACATCCAGCAGAGCTCTCTGCTTCAACGGCATGGGAGAAAGACTGATACATCACGAATTTCCAGCATAGCTCTCTGCTTCAACGGCAGGGGAAAAGAAAAACTGATACTTCACGCATATCCAGCATAACTTCAACGGCAGGGGAGAAGAAAAAAGGATTCACACTCACAAAGCGGGGAGTAGCTGGCTTGTTACGGCGGTTACTACCCCAAACCAAATGTGCCTGATACTTCACTTTCGATGCATATCCAGCATAGCTCTCTGCTTCAACGGCAGGGGAGAAGAAAAAACTGATACCTCACGCATATCCAGCATAGCTCCCTGCTTCAACGGCAGGGGAGAAGATAAACAACCCTTTGCTCCCTAGTTCTGTTTAACTTACCTCAACTAATATACCCCCAAAGTATAGTTCTGTGTTTTTAATAGATTCTACTTTTATTATATTTAAATATTTATATACATACTTTCGTTTAATATATAACTTGTTAAATATATAATCTGTTAAATGTATAACTGTTAAATGTATAACGTCCGGCGTAAGTCCTGTTCATTGTACACCGACGTGATATCTTTGATGAGCGGCGGTATATAAAAAAATTATAAATAACCAATAAGGGCTGTATAACATAATCTGGGTTAAAAACAAATAAGCATGGGTGTAGCTTGCTTATTGCGGCAGTTACTACCCCTACTACCTCCTAACTAATCAAGCTAGATATTTCACTTGGATGCAGCTCCATCACCGCTCTCTACATAATGGTGGGGGTGGAAGGGAATTAGAACCAAGAGCTAAGAGAAACAGATAAGTATGAGAGAAAAAATGAGGGAAGCTTGCTGGGCAGACTGGATGGGCCATTTGGTCTTCTTCTTGCCGTCATTTCTATGTTTCTATGTTTCTATGACTCTTGCCTGCTTTCTCTCGATTCAGTTCAAATGCTATATGTCCTACTTTAGCCCCAATTCCCAAGGCCCTTTGCCAATACCATGGTCTTAACCTAACCATTCTCTACCAGCCATGTATCATAGTTTGATATATATATATATATATACCCTGGTTTTGTTTCAACAGTTTCTTGATCCTAGTTCTGTATTCCTCTGTTTTATGTAATTGCACTATTTGAGGCACTGTTATTGTTATGTAAACAGTTTTGATTTGTAACCTTTTACAAGAAATTCGGTATATAAAACTGTTAAATATATAAATACATAAATAATCGACAGGAAACGGGTCAAACTTACCGGAGTACTGCAGAGTTAAAAAAGGTAGAAGAGGGACCCCTGTGGATAAACTTAACTTTAGTAATTCCGTGAGGAAAATTCCTGTCAGGAATCTCTTCAGAGCTCCTTTACCGCGAGGCTACTGCTGCGGAGAAAAAAGAAGACTGAAGGGGGAACCCTGCTGCTGCATGGTGGTGCCATGTTGGGCATGCCCAGTAGGGGCCGGTCAGGGTTCTGGAGGCTTTGACAGAGGTTTTCCGTGATTGGGCTCCGTCCTGTGGTGCCACCCATATGTGAGGACTATCATCCTACTTGTCCTGTGAGAAAGGAAGCATAACCCGAGGAGCGGGGAATGCAGTAAAGGTGAAGTTCTGAGCAGAACCCGTGGAGCAGGAAATGCTGTCAAGGTACAGTTCTTAAACTGAGGGTTATACCCCAAGTAGTACTTCAGACATGACGATCCGGTAGTGGCCCACAGAGCGGGGTACGCCAGATAGCCTTCCCAGTAGAATACAAAATACCTCAGGTATGCAGATCCGGTAGTCGCCCGCAGAGCGAGGTACGCCGAAGATGACTTGCACGGTGATGATGATTTTGAGGTAGTCTGAGGTTCTGGAGCTCAGATGGTGTTTGAGAACAATGAAGTAGTATCCTGCAGTGCAGGGTAAGGTGTATCGAATCCTGCTGGTGAAGATGCGGTAGTAGCCCAAGGTCCGGGATATGCCGCACGGAATCCCAGCAAGCTTGAAGAGAGATGAAGTAGAAGTACTCACAATGGTTGGTTCCAAGAGTTCAGGCAGGATGGCCCTCTGAGGAGCGGATAGCCTATGAACGTGGAAGAGCCCCTGAGGAGCGGGTACTCAGAGCATTCACCCAGTGAGACAGGAAGTAGGAACCGGAACTTCAAGGAGAAGCGGATTCAGCAACGAGTAGAACTCCTTGCTAACTCGTCTGAGTGTAGGGCCAGTCAGCTTAAATACAGCAAGGCAGTAAGGTGGTGACGTCACGCAGAGCGGATGCCCCGGAAGTTCCTGCCATGACGTGTACTAAAGATGGCCCGTGTGCGTGCGCACGCTCTAGGTGACTCTAGAAACAAGATGGCGGTCGGCATCGCCCACCCCGTCCTGGAAACACTAGGGAGGTCAGTGTTCACTGGCGGAGGCTGCCACTCTTCCAAGAATTAACGAAATAGCAAGAAAAGAGGTGAGCATGAGAGGTCACAGCCGTCTGCGACCGACAGGCACAACAATTATGTTCATTGTGATATGACTGTCATCTCTTCCTCCCTCCTTGATCTCTGGTGGTCTTCTGTCCCTTTCTACCTCCTGGACCATGGTGATTTTCTTGATCCCTGGCAGTTCTCTCCCTAATCCTAGAATCAGATAAGCATGATTTAGCCACCAAAACAGAGTACATAAGTCTTCCAACAGTGGCCACTCCAGGAGCTAAGGAGTAGATAGATTCCATGTTGCTTAACCCAGGAATAAGCAGTGGATTTCCCCAAGTCCACCTTAGTAATTGTTAACGGACTTTTCCTCCAGAAACTTGTCCAAACCTTTTTTAAACACAGCTATACCAATAGCCTTCACAACATCCTCTGGCAATAAATTCCAGAGCTTAATTATGCATCAAGTAAAAAAACTATTTTCTCTTAATAGTTCTAAATGTATCACCCAGTAACTTCACTATATGTCCTCTACTCTTTATACTCTTTGAAAAAGTAAACAACTGATTAATATTTACTCATTCCACTCCACTCATTTTATAGACCTCTGTCATATCTCCCCTCAGTCATCTCTTCTCCAAGCAGAAGAATCCTAACCTCTTTAGTACTTCCTGATAACAAAATTGTTCCATCTCCTTTATCATTTTGGTTGCCTTTCTTTGTACCTTTTCTAATTCTGCTATATCTTTTTTGAGATGTGGTGACCACAACTGCACACAATATTCAAGATGAGGTTGCACAATATCAAGATGAGGTTGCACCTTGGAGCGATACAAAGGCATTATGATATTCCTTTCCTAATAATCCCTAGCATTCTATTTGCTTTCATGGCTGCTGCTGCACACTGAGCAAAAGATTTCAACATATTATCAATGATGACGCCTAGATCTTTTTTCTGAATGGTGACTCCTAATGTGGAACCTTGAATAGCTATATTTGAGTTACTCTTCCCAAAGTGCATCACTTTGCAATTGTCCACATTGATTTTTATTTTCCATTTCCATACCCAGTCTTCCAGTTTTGCAAGGTCCTCTTGCAATTTCTCACAATCCTGTTGCAAGCGCAGCCTTCGGGAGCCGATGGTGTGGGCTCGGCGCGCGTCACTTGACTCATAGAAGAACGGAGCCCTTGGGTCACAGGGCAGCTCAGGACGAGACACCAGTCGCACCCGTGGTGAGGTGTGTGTGTAGGAATGGGTGGCACAGGAACAGAGCTGGATGGAGCTTGGAAGACTGGACATAGACGTGGAGACTTGGATGTAGACGTGTACTAGGAGGTTTGGAATTAGACGTGGACTACGAGACTTGGACGTGGACATGGAGACTTGGACGTAGACGTGGACTAGGAGACTTGGATGTAGACGTGGAGATGTGGAGACTTGGACATAGACGTGGAGACGAGGACAGGAAACCGTCGAGATGGAGACACAGGATCCGACGAGAGACCAGGACATGGAACCAAGATGAAGACAAGGAATTCCCATGAAGAACAAAGGGCCTTGGAGAAGCTGAGATGACAAGAAGTCCAGGAGGGGACTGGCTCCTTGCAAAGGCAATGAAGAAGAACCCTATTTATAGGGCTGACCTGGATGACATCATCAGAAGGGTCTGTAGCATTAACGGTGGCTTCCAGGCCGCAGTAAGGAGGCTGGGGGATGGCAGCAAGCTGCTGACATCGGCGGCCTCCAGGCCACATGAAGGTATGGCGGCGGCTCTCTGCCGCCGCACAGCAAGGAGAATGCTGGCGGCCTTCAGCCACGTGGAGACGGCAACGGCGGCCTACTGGCCGCAAGGGTAAAAGACAGCAGCACCAGCTGCACAGAGAGAACGTCGGCGGCCTTCAGGCCAAGGAGGAAGGTAAAAGAGGTGAGAAGCTGCTTGCGGCCTTAGCCACAGGCAGAATCGTAGCACATACATGGCTCCCACAACCACATGGCTCCATGGAAAAAAATATACCATTCACTAACAGAAGGACTTGTCCCTAACAAGGCAAAACAAGCTGTGATTAAACCAATTCTAAAAACAAAACCGGCAGAATCGATGACTGGGACAATTACTGACCAATATCATACCTGCCTTTCATTGTGAAAGTCCTAGAAAAAGCAGCTTTATGACAACTAGAAAACCACCTTGAAGACAACAAAATACTAAACTCAAACCAGTTTGGATTTAGAAAAAAATCGCTCAACTGAAACCCTCATCTCTTTAACCGATTGTGTGTTACAAGCCTTTGATAACAATAAATCATACATCCTGGTACTAATAGACTTAAAAGCAGCATTCAGCACAGTTGACCACACCCTACTATGCCACCAGCTGAATAAAATTGGTGGAAATGTTATCAAATGGTTCTCTTCCTTCTTAAAAGATAGGGCACTCCAAGTCAGACTAGGTAATCAAATCTCAGATACCTTTCCGATCGATACAGGCGTCCCCCAAGGGTCAGCATTCTCAGCCACTCTGCTCAACATCTATCTCCTGCCTATATGCGCGCATGAGTGTGCCGGCGCACACATGTTATAAAATCGGCACATCCATGTGAGCACACCGGGAAGCATGCGCACCTTATAAAATCTACCCCTAATTCTCCGAGGACAAGCAGGATGGTAGTCCTCATACATGGGTGGCATCATCGGATGGAGCCTTGTCCAAAACTTTGATCTCAAAGATGCTAGAACTTTCAAACATGCCCTACTGAGCATGTGCAGCTATAGTTATCATGAACCGAAGTGATATGTATTGTATACAGGAACTTCCGGTATATAAAAACCAAAAATAAATAAATAAATAAATCCTGCCCCCTAGGCAGAGCCCCTCATTCTCTTTTTTCAGGGTACTTGCCGAGATAGGGTCTAGTGGGTGAGTCACGGGTTTCATTTTAGTGCTTATTTGGTTTACTTCATGTTTCGATGTTGTATCAAATGAGTTCCATTTCACTTGTATGGGTTGAATCTTTTGAGTGTATTGATTTTGTTTACCAATGAATTAGCATATTCATTGTATGATGTCTTTGTGAAGTCGTAGTTGTTTGAGATGGAAGAGGAAGGATCCTTGATTAGATTTTTGACTGTTTCAAAGAGTAGTTCTGAATTAAATATAATACCATGAATCTGTTTTACATAGTATTGGTTTTTTTTAGCTTTATTGATTAGTTCACAGTATTTAGTTAAAAGTGATCTATATTTTTCTAGATCTACGGTCAAGTGGATTGGAGGGTGCGCTGTGTGGTCTTGAAGGGTCGGGAACCAGACCTGACGGAGCCAAGAGGGAACGATCAGGATCATGGAGCCTCGATCCTGTGCAACATCTGGAGTGTCTTGGACATGAGTAGAAGGGGCAGTTAAGTGTACAGCAAGCCCGTTCCCCAGTGTATCAAGAAGGCGTCCATGCCTGCTGAGGGAGCAAACCGATGTACTTTCCTGTTTTCCACGGAGGCAAACAGGTCTATGTCTGGGGTCCCCCAACAGTGGAAGATGTGGTTCGCTACCTCCTGATTTAGGGACCATTCATGGGGCATGAATGTCAGGCTCAAGGCGTCGGCCAGAATGTTGTCCACTTCCGGAAGGTACACCGCCAGAGAGTGATACCGTTCTGGATGGCCCATGTCCAGACCTGGACTACCTCCTGGAAGAGGAGAAACGACCCAGTTCCTCCCTGGTTGTTTAGGTACCACATGGTCACCTGATTGCCGGACTGAACCAGAACTACCTTGTTCACTAGAAGCTCTCGGAACACCCTCAGGGCATAGCAGACCGCTCGCAGCTCCAAAAGGTTGATCTGGAGCTGTGCCTCCAGAACTGACGAGAACCCTTGGGTGTGAAAACCCAGAACATTTATTTATTTATTTATTTGGAGTTTCTTATATACCGATAGCTGTTTGCACATAGTATCGGTTTACATACAACTAATAACTTATGGGCATAGCCCTTACAAAGAACAGTAAAAAGAATGTGGAAAACAAATATACAAGAGATATATGTAATTAATTGCTCTATGCGACAATATACAAGGGATAAATTAATCGCTCTATGCAACAATATACAAAGGATATGTGTATATACTAATAGGGAGTATGAACGAGGGATTCTTATACAACAATAGTAATAAATATATCTTACAGAGGATAATTATGATGAAGGGGTCATGTTACTAGCAAAAAATAATCTTAAACTATGCAGAGTTATCATAATAAAGTTAATAACAGCCGTGTTGAGCAGAGTAAATCAGAGATTCAAATGTGCTCCCCACCCCATCTGAGAAGCATCGATGGTGAGCGTGGCCTGAGGCTGAGCATTCCAAAAAGGGTAACCCCGCTCTAGGTTTGCGGAGATTGTCCACAACAGGAGGGAATGCTGCAACCTGTCCGTGACAGTGATGCGAGTATGCAGGTCCAGCAATGCCTGACACCACTGAGAGCAGAGCGTTCACTGTGCACAGCGCTGTTACGCTTGGGCTCCGGTCAGGAGGCGTGAACACCACCCAGCAGGGTGGCTCCAGGTGGAGAGAGACAGGAAGCTTAGAAACAGTGTCTGGTTCCAGGCTGGGTCAGGGCAGGCAGCAATAAGCAGTGTCTAGTTCAGGCTGGGTCAGGGCAGGCGGCAAGGAGCAGAGTCTAAGTTCAGGCTGGGTCAGGGCAGGCGGCAATAAGCAGTGTCTGGGTCCAGGCTGGGTCAGGGCACAGTAAGCAGGGCAAGGCAGGTCAGAAGGCCCGTAGGCCACACACACACAGAAGGCCCGTAGGCCACACACCATAAGCGGGGCAAGGCAGGTCAGAAGGCCCGTAGGCCACACACACACAGAAGGCCCGTAGGCCACACACCATAAGCGGGGCAAGGCAGGTCAGAAGGCCCGTAGGCCACACACACACAGAAGGCCCGTAGGCCACACACCATAAGCGGGGCAAGGCAGGTCAGAAGGCCCGTAGGCCACACACATACAGAAGGCCCGTAGGCCACACACCATAAGCGGGGCAAGGCAGGTCAGAAGGCCCGTAGGCCACACACATACAGAAGGCCCGTAGGCCACACACCATAAGCGGGGCAAGGCAGGTCAGAAGGCCCGTAGGTCACACATACACAGAAGGCCCGTAGGCCACACACCGTAAGCAGAGCAGGCAGGTCAGAAGGCCCGTAGGCCAGGTGAGAACAGCGAGGAAGGAGGCCCGAAGGCCGCGCAGGGCAAGGCAAGGAAAGGCCTGAAGGCCGCGCAAGGCTAGAGCAGGGAGCCCAGGTGAGCTCGATGCCGAAGCACCGAGGCAACTGTCAGGCAGGGTTATAAGGGCACACCCAGAACATAGAGTGGACAGAGGAGATGGACTGGACCTGTCCGGAAAGCCAGCACTAGAGGGACCCCTGGTGGTGAGGCGGTTGCACTGCAGCCAAAACTGTAACACGCATGTGCAGCTGAGCAAATGGGGTAACATGCACTGTCGCTGCCATATAGCCCAGCAGCTGGAGAAACTGATGAGCAGAGACCTGTGGGCAGCTGGAGACATGATGAGCAAGAGCTGCTAAGGTTTCTGCCCTATCCTGAGGTAGGTAGGCCCTCGCCTGGATAGAGTCCAGGTGCGCCCCAATAAAATCCAGATGCATGTTTGGCTGAAGGTGGGACTTGGGATAATTGATCAAGAATCCCAGGGTCTCCAGAGTTTCGATCATGAGGCGCAAGGCACTTTGAGCCCCTTGACGGGAGTTGTCCTTGATGAGCCAATCGTCGAGGTAGAGAAAGACATGAATTGAAGATTGGCACTGACAACTGCCAGACATTTGGTGAAAACTTAGGGCACAGATGCCAGGCCAAAGGGCAGAACTCGATACTGATAGTGCTGTCCGTCAACCAGAAATGTAGGTACTGCCGATCCGCCTGAAAAATGGAGATATAGGCGTCCGCGTCTTGTAGATCGAGGGAGCAGAGCCAGTCTCCCACCCTGAGGAGGGAGATCAGGGTGCCCAGCGAGACCATTTTGAACTTTTCCTTTACCAAGAAACGGTTTAAAGCCCTCAGGTTCAATGTGGGCCTGAGACAACCCATTTTCTTGGGGATTAGGAAATATCTGGAGTAGAATCCTTTGCCTCGTTGGCTAGTTGGAACAGGTTTGACCACTTGAGCGGAGACAAGGGCTGAGAGCTCTACCCAAAGTATCCGAACGTCCCCTGCTGTTATCCACTTGGGAGACGGAGGGGAACAGGGTGGAAGTCGCTGGAAATGCAGCCGGTAACCCTGGCGAACAATGGATAGGACTCAGAGGTCCGATGTGAATGAGATCCATCGATCTGTGAAAAGTTGAAGACCCCTAACCAGGGGACCAGGGTCCCGAGGGGAAGGATGGCTCATACTCCCTCACCGCCAGTCAAAATCCCGTGGCGGGGTTCTGTGGTGGAGCCGTAGGCACCTGAGACAGCCTAGGCTGCCTCTGTCTGGCCTTGGGGACAGGCTTCTGAGACCTGGATCTTAGTGCAGGCGGGTAATACTTATGCTAATAGAAAGGCTGCTTCGGATATTGCCGTGAGGGTTTCCTGGTAGGCTGCATGTCGGAAGTGCTAGTCGACAATTGTTGAAGGTTTTCTTGGTAATCCTTCAGCTGAGCCACATTCTCCTTAATCCTGTCCCTAAACAGGATCTCCCAGTACAAGGCAAGTCGGCGAGACGGTCCTTACCTCAGTGCGCAAGTCGGAGGCTCTTAGCCAAGCTGTCCAACGAGCCCCAATGCCCGCTAAAGCGGATTGCACGGCTGTCTCAAAGACATCATAAGCTGAGCAGACCTCGTGTTTATCATACTCCAGGCCTTGCTGGGTGATAGCCTGAAAATCCTCTTGAAATTGTTGAGGCAGACGCTCACTGAACTCCAGATGGCCCTTCCTCCTCAGAGGAGTCGCACACCGGTATGGGGTTGATGGTGATGGCCACGGTGCACCCAGAGGCCGTTGAGGGGCTTGGGGCACCAGAGCTAAGTAATATACCGTGCAGCATGTTGAGCTGCTCCAGCACAGGCGCAAGCACCGATGGAGCAGGCTCTTGTGGCGGAGGTGGTACCCGGGGAACGGGAGGCTTGAGGCCCTGCAGGGCCCAGCAGACCACCAACCACACACGCCTTTCTAGCTCCTCCTCAAAAGCCTGCGAGAATAAAACGGGCTGTGGAGAAGCTGATGGAATCGGTGCATCCTCTGGCTGAAGGGGAACCAAGCCCTCCACCGGTGCCAGTGGAGGCCACCTGGAGGCCTCGGTGGGGTCAGAGGGAATAGCCTCCTCCGCCCTTGACCGCTTCATGGGAGACACCGAGGTCAATGCCTTCTCACAGTCTGGTCTGGAGGAAGAAGATGATTAATGCTGATGCTTTTTGGACCTTTCTCGACAATCACCGCGGTCCTTGCCCAATGCCGATGGCAATGTCGAGGAACCCGATTGGGAACAGGACAACAGGGACAATGGTCACTCCCTTGCGCCGAGTTCGAGACCCAGCAGGGCCGGGGGAGGAGAACCCAACAGAGCCAGGGTCAGGGGCTCCTTACCAAGCGAGGTTGAAGTTCCCAACGCAGAGGACGGCTCTGAGCACTTGGTCCCAAAGAGTTTTTCCATCTTGTCGATATGGGCCTGATGACCCTTAGGGCACAAAGGTCGCAGACAGAGTACACAGACCTCATGGGGGTCCGTGATGGACATAGTCCGAGGGCACTGGGGGCACCAGCTGAAGCCAGTTGATGCCATAGGAAAAAGAGCGAGATGCACGGTAGATAATCAGCAGGTACCGAGAGGAGACACCATTGGCGATTGACCGCTATGACCAGAAAACTTACTGACCAGAGGCCGAGAACGGTGAAGGACCCTATGCGATGTGTGGAAGGAAAACAAAAACACTTTGCAGTAGCAAATTATCATAAAGAAGTGCAAGCTCTAAAACAGCGAGGTGACAGCTCCGTGGAAAAGAAGAGACTGAAGAGGGACCCCGCGTGGACACGAGGTTAGAGGCATGCTGGTCATGCTCAGTGTGCCTGTTAGTTTCTAGAAACTCTGACAAAAGTTTTCTGTGCCAGGCTCCATCCAATGAAGTCACCCATGTTTGAGGACTACCATCCTGCTTGTCCTTGGAGAAAAAAATGTGCATCCAACATGCACATTTTTACTCTCAGAAATTAACACCTACCCAGAGCAGGCGTTAATTTTTAAGCAGCCCAAAAAGTGTACAGAAATGCAGAATATACTGCTTTTCTGTACTTCATTCGACTTAATATCGTGGCAATATTAAGTCAGAGGAACAAAAAGGACAACATTAAAAAAAAAAATGTGCCGGCAGTTAGGTTAGGAAAAGGGAAGCTCAATTAACAAGCGTTCATTTTCCTAACCTGTGGCTGTGGACAGGTTAGGAAAAGGGACGCTCATAAAATTGAGCGTCTGATTTCCTAACCAGCTGACAGCTGACCTCTCTTGGGTGCCTGCTGCCAAGGAGGTGCTAAGGGCACACAATTCCCCCTAGCACCTCCTTTTTATCTATATTAAATCGGGCGCCCTGAAAAGGTCGATTGGCACATGTTGGGAGAGTGGGCACTCAATCATGAGTGACTGTTTTCCCTGCACCAATATTGCTTCAGCCTGAAAGTTTGACAGTCAAGTTCGGATGAGGAGGGTAAAAGATTAATACACTGTTGCAGCTAGATTAGATCACACTGCATTTGTAAAAGAAGAATGTAAGCACTATCAGCTGTGAGAGAAGATTCTGTGATGCAGCAATGAAAGCAGAAACAATAATGAGAGAAACTGCAGCCCTCAGAATGCAGGAATACATGTCTACGTGTCAGCAGAACCAAGTAAGTGAAATGAATCCTGGAGTGTAGTGTTAGGTTTATAACTTGTTCCCACGGAAAGAAAAAATTAAGGAAACACTATGACAGACTCAGTACTGCCAGTAAGACTTTGTTTCAAAATAAATTAAATTATAATATGAAAAAAAAAGAAAACAAAAAATTACCTTGTATCTGTTCTTTGATCATTTTCAGTTTGACCTTTCCTGTAGAAGCCTGCATTGAAAGAACAGAAAATCTTTAAAGAAAATACTGGTGAAAATGTGAGTTACTGTTTTCTTAGTTACAACCTTGCCACCAATATCTGTGGCAGCATTTGTTTTATACCAATATGATACATAAGAACATAAGAAATTGCCATGCTGGGTCAGACCAAGGGTGCATCAAGCCCAGCATCCTGTTTCCAATAGAGGCCAAACCAGGCCACAAGAACCTGGCAATTACCCAAACACCAAGAAGATCCCATGCTATTGATGCAATTAATAGCAGTGGCTATTCCCTAAGTAAACTTGATTAATAGCATTTAATGGACTTCTCCTCCAAGAACTTATCCAAACCTTTATTAAACCCAGCTACACTAATTGCACTAACTACATCCCCTGGCAACAAATTCAGGAGCTTAATTGTGCGTTGAATGAAAAAGAGCTTTCTCAGATCAGTCTTAAATGTGCCGCTTGCTAACTTCATGGAATGCCTCCTAGTGCTTCTATTATCTGAAAGTGTAAATAACCGATTCACATCTACTCGTTCAAGACCTCTCATTATCTTAAAGACCTTTATCATATCCCCCCTCAACCATCTCTTCTCCAAGCTGAACAGCCCTAAACTCTTCAGCCTTTCCTCATAGGGGAGCTGTTCCTTCCCCTTTATCATTTTGGTTGCCCTTCTCTGTACCTTCTCCATTGCAACTATATCTTTTTTGAGATGCGGCGACCAGAATTGTACACAGTATTCAAGGTACAGTCTCACCATGGAGAGATACAGAGGAATTATGATATTTTCCGTTTTATTAACCATTCCCTTCCTAACAATTTCTAACATTCTGTTTGCTTTTTTGACTGCTGCAGCACACTGAGCCGATGATTTTAAAGTATTATCCACTATGATGCCTAGATCTTTTTCCTGGGTGGTAGTTCCTAATATGGAACCTAACCGTGTAACTACAGCAAGGGTTATTTTTCCCTATATGCGACACCTTGCACTTGTCCACATTAAATTTAATCTGCCATTTGGATGCCCAATCTTCCAGTCTTGCAAAGTCCTCCTGTAATGTATCACAATCTGCTTGTGATTTAACTACTCTGAATAATTTTGTATCGTCTGCAAATCTGATTTATTTATTTATTTGCTGAGTTTTATATACCGTCATTCGGTAAAGCCATCATAACGGTTTACAAAGTTCAGATTGCAATAATTTTAACAATTGAGTAAAAGATGTTACAGGAAGTATATTAAACAAACAGAAAGACATCTGATTGCAAAGATGGTAATTGGCACATGCACTATGGGTTGCACGAAGGGATGCACAAAGGGGAGAAACCCTCACTCGTCAAATTCCTTTCCAGATCATTTATATATGTATTGAAAAGCACCAGTCCAAGTACAGATCCCTGAGGCACTCCACTGTTTACCCTTTTCCACTGAGAAAATTGACCATTTTAATCCTACTCTCTGTTTCCTGTCTTTTAACCAGTTTGTAATCCACGAAAGGACATCGCCTCCTATCCCATGACTTTTTAGTTTTCTTAGAAGTCTCTCATGAGGGACTTTGTCAAACGCCTTCTGAAAATCCAAATATACAACATCTACTGGTTCACCTTTAGCCACATGTTTATTATCCCCTTCAAATAAATGAAGCAGATTTGTTAGGCAAGACTTCACTTGGGGAAATCCATGTTGACTCGGTTCCATTAAACCAGCGGTTCTCAACCTATGGGTCGCGACCCCGGCGGGGGTCGAACGCCCAAAACACAGGGGTCGCCTTGTGTCGCGCGCTCCCGGTCTCTCCCGCTGCCGTTGCCGCCGGGCTGTCAGCACGTTCAAGCCCAGCGGGAACGGCAGCGGCGCTAGAAGAAGCTGTGCACCCGTGGCTGGGCCTTTTCTTCTTCCTGCGCCTGCCCCCCCCCCTCCCGTGACCCGGAACAGGAAGTGAATCGCGGTGCACGGGAAGGAGAGAGAGCCGCGCCGCGCGAAAAAGTAGCAGCAGCCGCTGCAGCATCGGTCCTCGAGCAATAGAAGCAGCCGGTAATGGAGAAAGAAGACAGCAGCATGAGCCTCCCGCGGCCGATGGGATTCTTCTTTCTTGGCCAGCGGAGGCTGCTGCAGCTCCCATTTCTGCTCGGGGGGGGGGGGGGGGGGGGGGGGGAAGGAAGTGAGAGAGAGCAGCCAGCCAGCCTGTGTGATTGACTGGTCAGAGAGCTGATGTGTGTATGTGAGAGACAATGAAAGTGATTGCTCAGGGAGATGACTGATGTGTATGTGAGAGTGTGAGACATTAGTCAGGGAGGTGACTGATGTGTGTGTGTGAGAGAGAGAAAAAGCATGGAAGTGAGAAGTCTGGGTATGTGAGAAAGCATGGGCGTAAGAAGCCTGGTGTTGTGGGGGTGAAAGAAAGCATGGGAGTGAGAAACCTGGGTGAGTGTGCATGCATGAGAGAGAGAGACTGCTTGGTAAGGTGATGGTGCGTGTGAGAGAAAAAGACTGGTGTGTGTGTGTGAATATGAGAGAATGTGATTCAGGGAATGAGAAGCCTGTGCACGTGGAGAGAACAAGCATGGGAGTGAGAGACTGGTGAGTGAGTGAGTGAGTGAGTGTGTGTGTGTGTGTGTGTGTGTGTGTGTGTGTGTGTGTGTGTGTGTGAGAGAGAGAGAGAGAGACAGAGAAAGTGATTATGAGAGTGAGAAGCCCATATATGTAAGTAGAACACGGGAGTGGGAAGCCTGTGTGTGTGTGTGTGTGTGTATGGCATGAGAGAAACTGTTCAGGAAGGTGACTGGTGTGTGTGTGTGTGTGAGAAAGTGATTATGAGAGTGAGAAGCCCGTATATGTAAGTAGAACACGGGAGTGGGAAGCCTGTGTGTGTATGGCATGAGAGAAACTGTTCAGGAAGGTGACTGGTGTGTGTGTGCCAAAGACTGTTTGGGAGATGATTGGTGTGTGGAGAGACAGAAACTGGTCATGGGGGCATGACTGGTATGGTGTGTGTGTGTGAGAGACATGGGGCACTAAGGAAGAGGACCATGAGTATAGAGCTTAGCTTCTACTGCTGCTTCTGGTGAGTGCCAACGGCCTGCAGGGAAGGGGAGTAGGAGAGCTGCTGGAGGGGGTAAGTAAGGTGGCTTTTAAGTTTATTTTTCTTGACCTGCCATTTTAATTGTGTGATGTCTGCTTTTTTGAAATATTTTATTGGTGTTTGGAGAATGTTTAATAGTTTTTATGAGTTTTTAAAATTGTTGGATGTTCATAGCTGTTTTGAAACATTTATTCTGCTTATTAGTATAGTTTTACAATTATTTCTGTGTGGGGATATATAGCTGCTTGCTAGTTCTGTTTTTCCTAATAAGAGGTGTATTGGTTTTTAGGACCCTGATTTAATATTTGGTAGTGTTGGCCTTTTCATAGATAGGGTTGCTCCTGTTTGAGTGTATTCCATAATACAGGTGTAACTGTGTGCGGATTATTTATGTGCATTACTACAGATCCTGGGAGTATGTTAGGTCGGTTTCTGTGTCTGGTACCGAGATGAAGATATTTTGCTAGCATGTAAGCGTTTGTATCGGTCTTATTTGTTGTGTTTTCTCAGAGGACATGCATTGGTGGTAAACTGCTGTCTTTTCATAAGTAGGGCTATTGAGCCGGGAAATAGAAGGAGTTTGAGTTGCTGTTACTGAGAATGTCACTAGAACCAGAATATCTTTTTTGTAGGGTGAGTTGTATGGGGGAATGTCCATAATTCTGCTTTACAATCCATTATTGTGGGTCAGGGGGGTTCCTGTGGATACAAACTGTACGTTTACATATAGCCCGGTGACGATCATGGGTCAGTGTGCCATGCATTGTGAGAACCTATGGTGAGTTGAGTTACATTCACATTATAAATGTCATAATTAAATGATAAGTGTGGCACTAAAATCCAACCCCATCCATAACCCCGCCCCCATATGACCAAAGCCCCGCCCTCACCCCACCCTCACGGGGCGAGGGCGGGGCGAGGGGTCACCGCAACATTGAGGAACTGTATTGCGGGGGTCAACGGCATTAGAAAGGTTGAGAACCACTGCATTAAACCATGTCTTTCTATATGTTCTAACTACGATTTTTGATCAATAGGTCCTGCATTTACTGGCTCATGAAAAGCGATAAGAGGCTATGTGCTCAACATAGCTCCCTAAAAGGTCCTTTTGTTCCCAAGAGTGTCCATAGTCCAAGACTCATTTCCTGGGGGCATTGGTTCTTTCAGTCTTGGCTCTCGAGAGTGGATTCTACCACCATAGACTGGTGTGGTATCTTCTAGCTTCAAATCCTGAGCAGTTTGGGATGAGGTAAACCACATCTGCCTTCTTGTTATAGTAGTACAGAGAGAGTCTGTTCTCCCACATCCTCAACTGCAGGTATTGAAGGGATTTTGTGGACTGGGACTGCCACAAACCTCCTTAGATGGCGTCACAGACTAATGATGTCCTGCATTTTGATCCTGGTTTCCTCCACCATCTGAAAAGTAAAGGGGATGGCCTCCACCATTCTGCAGACAAAACCAGTGAAGAAGAGATCCTCAGGAGGGGACTTCCATCTGTCTGGGGGAGGAGAGGGTTGAGAGGGGATAAACCAACTCCTCTTCTTCAGAGGAGTTAACTGATCCATAGCCGTACCCCCATGAGAATTCATAGTCTAATTCCCAGTCTAATTCCCAGTGATCTGCTGAGGGTGAGCACTCCATCAGTGCCTGAATCTCAGTCAAAGTCTCAGAGAGAGGGAGGCACTTGGCTGCTTTTGCCTGGACCCTGACACCCCAGGGAAAACTCTGCCCCAATGGGCTGGAGATCACCAACAGGGTGGTAGGCTTTGATTCTGATCCCCCTAAGGGCATCTGCATTGGTGATGGTATCTGGCCACCGGGAGGTGAAAGGGACTCAAGCAGCATTTCAAGGATTGTCATATCAGTCCTGGTACCCTCAATTCCAAGGCACCAAAGCCCTACAACATAATTTCCAAGACCTGCTGGATCTTAATTCAAAAATTGGAAGAAGGATCCAACAGAAGAAAATAGGATAAAGCATAAACATTGGCAAGTTAAATGTAAGACATTGATAAGACAGGCTAAGAGAGAATTTGAAAAGAAGTTGGCTATAGAGGCAAAAACTCACAGTAAAAACTTTTTTAAATATATCCAAAGCAGAAAGCCTGTGAGGGAGTCAGTTGGACCGTTAGATGATCGAGGGGTTAAAGGGGCACTTAGAGAAGATAAGGCCATCGCGGAAAGATTAAATGATTTCTTTGCTTCGGTGTTTACTGAAGAGGATGTTGGGGAGGTACCCGTAATGGAGAAGGTTTTCATGGGTAATGATTCAGATGGACTGAATCAAATCACGGTGAACCTAGAAGATGTGGTAGGCCTGATTGACAAACTGAAGAGTAGGAAATCACTTGGACCGGATGGTATACACCCCAGAGTTCTGAAGGAACTAAAAAATGAAATTTCAGACCTATTAGTAAAAATTTGTAACTTATCATTAAAATCATCCATTGTACCTGAAGACTGGAGGATAGCAAATGTAACCCCAATATTTAAAAAGGGCTCCAGGGGCGATCCGGGAAACTACAGACCGGTTAGCCTGACTTCAGTGCCAGGAAAAATAGTGGAAAGTGTTCTAAACATCAAAATCACAGAACATATAGAAAGACATGGTTTAATGGAACAAAGTCAGCATGGCTTTACCCAGGGCAAGTCTTGCCTCACAAATCTGCTTCACTTTTTTGAAGGAGTTAATAAACATGTGGATAAAGGTGAACCGGTAGATATAGTATACTTGGATTTTCAGAAGGCGTTTGACAAAGTTCCTCATGAGAGGCTTCTAGGAAAAGTAAAAAGTCATGGGATAGGTGGCGATGTCCTTTCGTGGATTGCAAACTGGCTAAAAGACAGGAAACAGAGAGTAGGATTAAATGGGCAATTTCTCAGTGGAAGGGAGTGGACAGTGGAGTGCCTCAGGGATCTGTATTGGGACCCGTACTGTTCAATATATTTATAAATATCTGGAAAGAAATACGACGAGTGAGATAATCAAATTTGCAGATGACACAAAATTGTGGCAGAGTAAGTTAATCACAAGCAGATTGTGATAAATTGCAGGAAGACCTTGTGAGACTGGAAAAATTGGGGCATCCAATGGCAGATGAAATTTAATGTGGATAAGTGCAAGGTGATTGCATATAGGGAAAAATAACCCATGCTATAATGTACCACGATGTTGGGTTCCATATTAGGGTGCTACAACCCAAGGAAAGAGATCTAGGTGTCATAGTTGATAACACATTGAAATCCGGCGGTCAGTGTGCTGCGGCAGTCAAAAAAGCAAACAGAATGTTGGGAATTATTAGAACCGGAATGATGGAATAAAACGGAAAAATGGTCATAATGCCTCTGTAATCGCTCCATGGTGAGACCGCACCTTGAATACTGTGTACAATTCTGGTCGCCGCATCTCAAAAAAGATATAATTGCGATGGAGAAGGTACAGAGAAGGGCTAACCAAAATGATAAGGGGAATGGAACAACTCCCCTATGAGGAAAGACTAAAGAGGTTAGGACTTTCAGCTTGGAGAAGAGACGACTGAGGGGGGATATGATAGAGGGTGTTTCAAATCATGAGAGGTCTAGAACGGGTAGATGTGAATCGGTTATTTACTCTTTCGGATAGTAGAAGGACTAGGGGACACTCCATGAGTTAGCATGGGGCACATTTAAAACTAATCGGAGAAAAGTTCTTTTTTACTCAACGCACAATTAAACTCTGGAATTTGTTGCCAGAGAATGTGGTTCGTGCAGTTTAGTATAGCTGTGTTTAAAAAAAGGATTGGATAAGTTCTTGGAGGAGAAGTCCATTACCTGCTATTAAGTTCACTTAGAGAATAGCCACCACTGCCATTAGCAATGGTTACATGGAATAGACTTAGTTTTGGGTATTTGCCAGGTTCTTATGGCCTGGATTGGCCACTGTTGGAAACAGGATGCTGGGCTTGATGGACCCTTGGTCTGACCCAGTATGGCATTTCTATGTTCTTATGTTCTTTAACTCCTCGATGAAAACAGCTGATGCCAACATTGATTGGAATGCAAGAAGGTGGTCACGTTCTCCTTGGAAATCAAGGTGTATTGGTGGCTAACAAGCCCTGTGAAGGCTAATTGTGAATCTCAGGACTTGAAAGAATGAGCTCTCCTCACCACTAGAGACTGCTTGGAAGAGGTGTGTGTGTATGTGGGGGGGGGAGTGTCTCAGCAGCCACTGGACCATTCCTGCTCCCAGCATTGCACATCAATGGAAACAGATACCAATGCTTCTTCGGCTTCCCTCAATGCCAGTGATGAAGAGACTGAACCCATCATTGTCTTCTACTGGAAGAGTCAGGCAATGGAAGCACAGAGAGAACAGATGGCTTTCCCATTGCCAGTCAGACATCCTCCACTGGTGCAGCTCAGAGGTCCTTCCATGTCAATGCCTCTGATGGCAGATGGATTGGATTTCAAGTACCTGAATTGCTTCTCCATCAGTTCCATTCAGGATAGTTATCTTTTCAAGGTCATGGCCGCAGACTCGTGACACCCCTGGACATTAAGCGATGCCCTAGGCATAGGACACATTTGCCATGATGGTTAGTAGTGATAGACATGACCCTGGAGCACAGAGGGATTTGCTGGAACCTTCCAGATATGTTCAACCAAATATAAGTGAACTGAAATCAACTTGATAGGGACAGCAATCAAAGCCTGCCAGGCACCAAAGGGATGCCAACCTAGCGCCAAGACTAACAACAAAATCTTAGAAATGATCTAAAAACCTACCTAAGGAAACTAATGGGTTAGAAAACAAGTACAACAAATGATCCTGCTTCCAGAAATCCAAATAGAGGCCTAAGCAGGAGAAGTGAGGCAAACTAGATCCAGAAGCTCTGCAGAAAAAAGACTGAAGGGACCTCTGCATGAATGTGTGGTATGTTAGCATGCATGGTGAATGCTCAGTGAGGCATAGTCAAAATTCTAGAAACTTTAAACATTAAAGTTCATTGCCAGGATCCATTGGATGTTGTCACCCATGTGAGGGCACTGCCATCCCTGCTTTGTCCCCAGAGAAACCAAACACTTACCTACAATTTGATCACACCACCTCATTTACACACTCTGTCCTAAATTTATTTGACCAGGTTCCAGAGGATATAAGAAGAAAACAGCAATAATACACACATATATAAAGGGGGCTTTTTACCATTAAAAAAAAAATCAACAATGCCATAGCATGCTTCAAAGCATTAACTGCTGTGTGCTATGGAAGGTCATGACTCAAAATATTCTGAAACATCTTTTCCTACCTATGCAATCTTTATTCTCCTCCTCAGAAAAGCTGCCCTACTCATAATAGTACACTGGCAAAGCATATCTATTCCTATAATCAATTATTTGATAGTTATCTGCACTGGTTCTACCATCTGACAGCTCACAAAAATCTTCAGCACATATATACACACAGAAACATAAAAAAAAAACAACTATATATATAGAAAACAGTGCAGAAGTGTTTTTTTATTGTTTCTTGTGTATATATGTGCTGAATATTTTAACTGATATTTATTATTTTAAATATTTATAAATATCAAATTAATTGATATTTATTTATTTTATTTTATTAAATTCTTTTAATATACCAATGCTCAAGACCAAGTCTTATCGTACCGGTTTACATTGGAACTGGGGGAAACCAATTAACAACTATATAGAAGGTAAAGTTACATTAAACAGGGAGCAAAAACATGGGAGTTGGAAGACAGGAAAGATTTTAAACGAATGCAACTGGAGAGTATTAAAATAGTCAAAGAAAAACAATAGAGAAGCGAGACATATAAAGGTTGCTGAGATCGGCTGGGGATATAAGGAATAGATATGCTTTGCCAGTGTACTATTATGAGTAGGGCAGCTTTTCTGAGGAGGAGAATATTCACATTTGATATATATATAAGAAGCAGCATAAGTTATATAGATATATAAGAAGCTGCATAAGTTAGGCCTAAAATAATGCATACAATTTACAATATTTTAAAAATCTCATAACAACATGCTATTGCAGTGATGGCCAACCTTTTGTGCTCAGTGTGTCAAAATTCATAAAAAGACAAAGCATAACTCGGGTGGTGTGTCACTTCTAGAAAAATCCATAATTTTGTGATATTTGTAGCTCTAATAAAACGGAAAATGTCATAATGCCTCTGTATCGCTCCATGGTGAGACCGCACCTTGAATACTGTGTACAATTCTGGTCGCTGCATCTCAAAAAAGATATAATTGCGATGGAGAAAGGCTACCAAAATGATAAGGGGAATAGAATAACTCCCCTATGAGGAAAGACTAAAGAGGTTAGGACTGTTCAGCTTGGAGAAGAGACGGTTGAGGGGGGATATGATAGAGGTGTTTAAAATCATGAGAGGTCTAGGATGGGTAGATGTGAATCGGTTATTTACTCTTTCGGATAGTAGAAAGACTAGGGGGCACTCCATGAAGTTAGCATGGGGCACATTTAAAACTAATCGGAGAAAGTTCTTTTTTACTCAACGCACAATTAAACTCTGGAATGTGTTGCCAGAGGATGTGGATAGTGCAGTTAGTATAGCTGTGTTTAAAAAAGGATTGGATAAGTTCTTGGAGGAGAAGTCCATTACCTGCTATTAAGTTCACTTAGAAAATAGCCACTGCCATTAGCAATGGTTACATGGAAGAGACTTAGTTTTTGGGTACTTGCCAGGTTCTTATGGCCTGGATTGGCCACTGTTGGAAACAGGATGCTGGGCTTGATGGACCCTTGGTCTGACCCAGTATGGCATTTTCTTATGTTCTAATATTAATAACAAAAAGTTATTTTAATATATGTTCTGTATTTATTAATAAAGCAAAAACAAATAATTATTTACCTTACCTGCTTAGTGACTTTCATTGGCTAAATCTTCAATTAAAACACTCTCTCCCCCTCCACCAAACTCTCACTCCCCTGGATTTTCTCATACACACTCATGCTCTCACACTCACTGGCTCACACACACACACTGAACCCCAGGCAGGCTCCCAGTCACTCACACCACTCCCGCTCCATCCTCCAGGCAGGCACCAATTCATTCTCATGCAGGCACCCATGCATTCACACACATACACCCCCATGCAGAGTCCCATTCATACACATGCACACACTAAAGGCAGACCCCCTCTCTTTCTTTTGCCAGCAACCTCGGAGCCTCTCTCATTCCTCTGCTGCCACTGTCACTGCTGCCGCATGGCTATTGGGGAGGTGCCGATTGCTGCTACTGACACTGAAGCCCATTCTGCTGCCTCCTCTGTGCAGGCCCCGTGGGCTTCCACTTTCTCCATGCTGATCTCGTACATTGTGAGATCCGCATAGAGAAAGTGCTATTCTTGCACATTCCCAAAGATTACATGTGCCAATCACTAAAAGTAATTTTGTTTTTTTTTACCTTGCTGTCTGATCTTAGTTTTCTAATTGGTTTGTCACAGGCTTTTTTTTCCCACCTTTTCCTTTCTTATTTTTTTTTGCCAATTCCTTTATATTGTCTTTTTTTCTGTTTCTTTTCTCTTCATCTTCTTCCCTCAAACACACAGTCAGGTTCTCATTCTCACATGCATTTCGCTCTCACACACACACAGGCTCTCACTGTCACATGCTGTCTCTCATACAATCATTCATACACACAGGCTCTCACTGGCACATGCTGTCTGACTCACACACAGGCTCTCTCTCTCTCCCACATGCTGTCTTGCTCAAGCACAGGCTCTCTCTGTCACATGCTGTCTCTCTTTCACACACAGAGGCTCTCACATGCTGTCTCTGCAAACATTCAAGTCCTCACTCTCACACACAATCTCTCAACTCATCTCAAATACGCACACACACACACACCCTCTACAGACCCTCAGCCTCTCTCTCATCTCTGGGACTCCTCTTCGCGGGTCGTCACAGGATGGGCTCTGCGGCAGCCCTGCTACCAGGCCTCTTCCTCTTGGGATTCGCGGCTGCCCGTAAACGCAAGTGCTGCTCCTCTTCTGCACGCGCCGATGCTTCACCTCCTTCCAGCCCAAGTGGCTCCGGCAACGTTTACTTCCGGGGCTGCACAGGCAGGAAGGAGGAGGAGCATCAGCGCGTTTAAACGTGATCTTTTTCTTCGGGCCGTGGCCCTGCCTATCGCTGCACCCGGGGGCATTGGGGAGGTGGAGGGGTCTGGAGGGTGGGGGGGATACTAAAAAACTAGTTTTAAAGGCTCGGCACAGCCGATTAAAAAAAAAAATTCCCGATAGTCCACGAAAGGCTGCGTGTGTCAGCAAAATGTCTCGGTGTGTCACCTCTGACACGCGTGTCATAGGTTAGCCATCACTGTGCTATTGTATAAACTTTGGATTCTTTTAAGTTTCTAACAAATCATGTATTTTCTTACCTTTCCAGAATTTTCCTTATTTTGTAACCGGACTTGGTTTTGATTACCCACACTGGCTGCTTGTCCAGATTTCCAGTGACATCCATTAGATCGTCTAAAATTCACAATAAAGGCAACGATATAAAATAGCTGACAATGAAAAAAAAAATCATATTGATGCTTTCCCTTTTAAAATAGTATTACTTGATACTTTTAACATGAGATCTCACAATCCATATATGAAGCTGAAAAGGTTTCTGAGCAAAGTATCTACAGCATTTTTCAAAAATACTTTACATTCAGTCCTTTTGAATAACGCAGTGTAGTTGCAGTGTTAGCCTACTTGGACATACACAAAAAAGTTGATAAGCTAATTGTAGGTACTAACTTTTATTGGAAAAACTTTAAATATTTGTGACTAGCTTTGAGATTGAAAGATAGATAGCTCTTGAAAGCTAGTCATAAATGTATATATATGTTAGTCCAATAAAAAGATACCACCTTCATCTTGTTTGTTGATCTTTGTTTATTTTTATGAGAAACTTTCGAAGAAGACACTGCCTGAACTCCCAACTAGGGACTTTATTATACCAACAGGGGCACTACTGAGACTCCAAGTAATATACAAATGGGTTCCCTTTGCTAGATCCAAATACTATAATTGTAGTTCCAATTCTCACTGTAAGCTGTTCAAATGCTTCTGTTCATTTAAATCTGTTATAATCTGCCTTGAGACCAACTTTGGGAAAAGGTTGAATCTCAAATAATAAATATACTATACGTAGCAGTCTAAAATTATCATCAATTAGCCTAAGGCAGTGGTTCTCAACCCTGTCCTGGGGACCCCCCCAGCCAGTCGGGTTTTCAGGATATCCACAATGAATATGCATGAGAGAAAATTTGCATGTTATGGAGGCAGTGTATGCAAATTTTCTCTCATGCATATTCATTGTGAATATCCTGAAAACCCGACTGGCTGGGGGGGTCCCCAGGACAGGGTTGAGAACCACTGGCCTAAGGGATTAGGTATCTAAATCTAAACCTTCTCCGCTCCACAGAGACCACGTGACCCGGACGTGCCTGGACGTGCCCTCCCTGAGCTCTCTGTTTCTGCAGCGCCTGGGAAACCTGCCTGCCTCAGCCCCTTTAAATTCGGGGCTCACCTCCACGGCGATCTCTTTCCCGGCCGGCCCGCCCGCCCGGCTCGCACGATCGGCGCCACCTCCTCGGGGGAAGAACCCAGCGTATCCTGCGACCTTCTCCACTCCACCGAGACCACATGACCCGGACGTGCCCTCCCTGAGCTCTCTGACCCAATCACAGGGTAAGAGCCGCGCTGTTTCTGCAGCGCCTGGGAAACCTGCCTGCCTCAGCCCCTTTAAATTTGGGGCTCACCTCCACGGCGCCGCGCACCGGGCATCGCGGGCACGAAGGAGCGTGACCTAAGGGGCCTGCCCCTTATTGCGCCCCTTCGTGCGACCCGTAAACTCTTCCAGCCTTCGAGTCCCCACTCAAGGAAGGTAAAGTTCTTGTATTCTCTATACTCAGCCAATAACCCGCTGCTCAATATCGTCTCACTTTTCACCCTCTGTCCCCACTATGTACCATTTCCACCAGATGCACTGTACCACCCCGCTCTGATTTGCACTGCTTGGTTACATTGTACTACTTTGTTATGCTGCACTGTACTGCATTATTTGGCTGCACCATATTGCACTGATCTGCTACACTGCGCTGCTCTCCGTTACACGGTGTTGCACTGTATTCTGGCTCTGATTTGTTCTACCTACCTTCTTCCTGTACCATTTTTTCTACCTGTGTACCCAGCCTCCGACCTCTCCCCAACCTTCCTCCACATACCCCCCTCTCCAAGTCCACTGCAACTCTGCCCACTTTTTCGACCCCCTCAGGCCTCCCTCCAGTCAACACCCCCCACATGCCCCCCCACGCTCAGCCCGCTCCCACCAAATTTGCCATCCCCTGTATTCACCATCTCTCACGCAGACAACCACCCTCCTTTCCGTACAACCCCCAACCCAGCACAAATCCCTCATCCCCATACTAGCCTCCCCCCTAACTCAACTACTCGGCCTCGCTACTCCTATCCCTCATGTTGTTCAATGCCCACTCCCTCAATAAAAAAAAACTCATATCCTTGAGGACCTCATTCATGACCACAAACCAGACATCTGTGCAGTCACTGAGACCTGGCTTAAGTGCACTGACACTGTCATCCTTAACCAACTCCCTATCTCCTCCCATGATATTTCTCCATCCCCAGACCCAAAAGAAAGGGGGGAGGTATCCTCCTCATCTCCAAGAAAACCCTCAACTTAGCCCCTGAGTATCAACCCTCCCTCCAAATTGGGAAGCGGGATTTTTTCAAATCCTCGGATTTCCAATCTGCCTCATCTACGCCCCCCCTGGCCTCCTCGAACAAAACCCCTCCCCTCTCATTGAACTTATCTCCAGTAACAAACTATGACAAGCCTGCCATTCTACTAGGAGACTTTAATCTCCATGTAGACGCTACCCCCCTCTCTCACCTTCTTGGAAAACCTCCTCACTGCCCTCCAAGCATTAGGCTTCACCCAAACTATCTCCACTCCCACACACAAAATGGGACACACTTTAGACCTCATCTTCACCAACTCCTGCATCCAGTCCCCCTCTCCACCAGCCTGCACCCCCGGTTCCATGTCTGACCACACCCTCATCGAAACCCACCTCACCATAGGCACATCTAAATCCCTGCAAACTACCCTCACAACACCACCCCTTCTCTTACCGCAAACATGTACTACTACCGAGGAGCTCTCCACAGCCCTCTCCGAATCCCTGATCAACCTTGACCTTTCCTCTCCTGACACTGCCCTCACCTCCTGGGTCAGCACCACCCAAGACATAGCCAACCAACTCTGCCCCCTCCATCACCCGCCAACACGCTCCTCTCCAACCAACAACAAACCTTGGTACACCTCTAAACTACACAACCTGAAACACGACCTTAGACTCAAAGAAAGAGCACGGCGTAAAGACCCCACCCCTCAGTGCTCCACCTCCTACAAAACCCAATTACACGCATACCGCCTAGCCATACAAAATACCAAACGCGACTACTACTCTGCCAAAATCCACCAATACACTTTCAACCCCAAAGCCCTCTTCTCTTATGTAGCAGCACTCACCAACCCCCTCCCCCCCATCATGGCTGAAGAAGAAGCAACAAGCACAAAATGCGAAGATCTTGCCCACTTCTTCCCACAACAAAATATCCAACATACTCCTGCCGTTTTCCCCCCCCACAGCCTCCCAACTCCCCACCCTTCCATCACCCACCATAACTCTGCCTCTCTTGACACCATAGAACTCACCACTCCCCAAGGAAATTGAGACTATCCTTAAAAAAATCCAACCCGCATCCCATCCATCCGATACTATACCCACCAAAAACCTCATCTCCATCCCCAATACATTGCTGCCACCCTTAGCCGACCTAATCAACTGCTAGCCCTCTCCTCAGGCTCCATCCCTGACCCCCTAAAGCATGCCATAGTCAAACCCCTCCTCAAAAAGCCCTCTTTGGACCCCAAAGACCCAACTAACTACCGCCCCCATCTCCAATCTCCCTTTCATCTCTAAGATCATGGAGAAGGTAGTTAATACACAGCTCATGGCATACCTTGAGGACTTCAACATACTCCACACAGCACAGTTTGGCTTTCGTAAAAACTTAAGCACCGAAACCCTACTCCTATCCCTCACAGACTCTCTCCTCATTGGCCTTGACCAAGGCCAAAACTTCCTCATCGCCTTCCTCGACATATCCGCTGCCTTCGACACGATAAGCCACGACCTCCTCATTGCCCGCCTTACCGACATCGGTATCTCTGGCATTGCACTTCTATGGTTCAAATCCTATCTCAATAACAGATGTTTCTCTGTCAAATTTGGCCAATCTGAATCCTCCCGCTTCCCCCTCTCCCAAGGTGTACCACAAGGCTCCTCCCTCTCCTCCACGCTATTTAACATATACCTCCTCCCACTCTGTCACCACCTAACTGACCTAGGACTCAAAATTCTACATATACGCCGATGACGTCCAAATCATCATCCCCATCCACAACACAATAGCTCACCACAAAGCTTCTGGGAGAAATGCCTCTCCTCCATTAACAAACCTTCTCACATCCATGCAACTCGCCCTTAACTCTGCCAAAACTGAGCTACTCCTCATACATAACCATCAAACCTTTATGCTTAATACCCCCACTGACCCCCTGACTACTTCTCTCATCTCACAACCCTCCGTAAGGAATTTAGGTGTCCTACTCGACCCCAATCTGAACCTCAAAAACCATATCACCTCGGTCATCAAGGGAGGTTTCTACAAACTCATGATCCTAAAAAAACTCAAGCCCCTTCTCCATACCCATGACCTCAAAACTGTCATACAAGCCACCTTAACATCTAAGCTAAACTACTGCAACTCCCTGTATCTGGGCCTTCCCTCCTCCTCTATCAGACCCCTCCAGGTACTGCAAAATGCCACTGCAAGGATCATCAGCAACTCACGCAAATCAGATCATATTACCCCTATCCTCAAAAACCTTCACTGGCTCCCTATCCCCTACCACATTTTGTTCAAAGCCATCACCATTACACACAAAGCCATTTACAACCACAACTCCTCCTGGCTTAATGAACCCCTCCAACCCACACAACCCTCACGCCCGACCAGAACAATTCTAAATGTACTCTCCTAGTTCCCTCTCTCAAAAAAGCCCGCCTCTCGACCACCAGGAATCGCGCCTTCTCCATTGCCGGCCCTAAGCTCTGGAATGACCTACTGCCCAACCTCCGTATGGAACCCTGCCCTTCAAATTTAGAAAACAGTTAAAACATGGCTCTTCCATCAAGCCTTCCCAGATTAACATTTTCACCCCCCTCACCCCCCAGACCCCGGTAACCCTCTCCCCCCCCCCTTTGTATAATTGCATATGTGTATAACCGTATATTCACTTAATCGTATAACTGCCCCCACCCTTCGATTCCTGGCTCCATTTGTATATTATTTATATTATATCTTGTGCTCCTTTGCATTTAATTAACTTGTTACTGTCCTCTCGCCTTCTCCCCCTATCCTATCTTAGTTGGGGTCTCCCCCTCAGACCCCTCATTCTTAGTTTTCCCCCCACCCCACCCCCTGTTATTTGTATTTTCTACCTTTTGTTACAATGTAAACCAATATGATGTGTATTTTAATGTCGGTTATAGAAAAGTTGTTAAATAAAATAATAATAATAATAATAATAATAAATGGCAGATGAAACCTAAAGTGGACAAGTGTGACATGATGCATATAGAGAAAAATAATACAAACTATAATGATGCTGGTTTCCATATCAGGCCATCACCACCCAGGAAAAGCATCTTGGAGACATAGTGAAAAATATTTTGAAATCCTCAGCTCACATATGCAGCGGAGGTCAAAAAGGCAATAGAAAGTTAGGTATTATAAGGAAAGGAATGGAAAATAAAACAGAAGATATAATGCTTCTGTACCAATCCATGGTGTAACTGCAACTTGAGAATTCTGTGCAATTCTGCCTGCCCTATCTCATAAAAGATTAAGAACTTGAAAAGGTTCAGAGAAGGGCGACCAGAATGATAAAGGGATGACAACAGTGATCATAACAAGAAATATACTGCAATAACATTTAACTTTCAAAATGGAGGCTATGATAAAAGAAGGAACATGGTTAGGAAAAAAAATGAAAGGAACAATTGCAAAGGTTGAGTTTACATCAGGCATGGATATAGTTTAAAAATATCATCCTGGAAGCCTAGACCAGATTTATTCCACGCATTAAAAAAAGGTGTAAGGAAAGCCAAACAACTGCCAGCATAGTTAAAAGATGAAGTGAAAGAGGCTATTCTAGTCAAAAGCATCTCCAAAAATGGAAAAGGAATCCAGTTGAAGAAAACAGGAACCAACTTTAGCACTGGCAAGTTAGATGGAAAGCTTTGATAAGGAAGGCAAACAGAATTTTAAAAAAAAGCTTGCTGTGGAAACAAAAACTCATAATAAAAACTTTTTCAGGTACATTCAAAGCAAAAAGCCTGTGAGGGTGTCAATTGGATTATTCAATCATTGGATCATCCTTTAATTTTAACTTTTAACTTCACGAATTCCCCACACCTTAGTGAGAGTTTGATCATTCCCTGTAGGCTACTACCAGACATATAGTGAATTCACTAATACATTTAAAAGACGTTAATTAGACACATTCCTACTCCCAAAGCAAGCTAAAACTTAACTAGGAACTGAACAAATTTGAGATGAAGGCAGCAGTCCAGCAGCAAGAGGGGGGCTTCCCGGTCTTTTGCATCGAATGTCAGCTGTATGATTTTTACCCACTGGCGAGGAAACTGTGCATTGTGCCTGCAACGCAAAGAGCTCCTGTCTCTCAGAGAACGAGTCCAATCTCTGGAAGCTAGAGTGGCAGACCTAGGGGAGCTGAGGCAGAGAGAGGTATATAGATGAGACCTTCAGGGACATAGTAGCCAAGTCCCAACTTCAGACTGGCAACCTTAGTGCTGCCTTGGAGGAAAAAAAGTCTCATGGTCGGAGAGTATCAAGCTGATGCAGCAGGAAAGGATCCTGTAGCAAGGAACTGCTCTCCAGGTGGTGCATTGTACTTTCGCACCGAGGATGTCTCTCCAAGGCCTACTGCCCAGGAGGGAAGTGTTAGGTCGGCCGTCATAGTTGGTGATTCGATTATTAGGAATGTAGTCAGCCGGGTGGGCTGGTGGGCATGAGGATTGCCTGGTAACATACCTATCTGGTGCCAAGGTGGCGGACCTCACGCATCACTTAGATAGGATTTTAGATAGTGCTGGGGAGGAGCTGGCTGTCGTGGTACATGTGGGCACCAACGACATAGGAAAATGTGGGAGGGAGGTTCTGGAAGCCAAATTTAGGCTCTTAGGTAGAAATCTTAAATCCAGAACCTCCAGCATAGCATTCTCTGAATGCTCCCTGTTCCACGCGCAGGTCACCAGAGGCAGGCAGAGCTCTGGAGTCTCAATGCGTGGATGTGAGACAATAGTGCAAGGAAGAGGGATTCAGTTTTTGTAAGGAACTGGGGAACCTTTTGGTGAAGGGAGAGGACTCTTTCGAAGGGATGGGCTCCACCTTAACCAGGGTTGAACCAGACTGATGGCGTAACCTTTAAAAAGGAGATAGAGAAGCTTTTAAACTAGAACAAAGGGGAAAGCAGCGCATGGTTCGGAGGGAGGTATTTTCAAAGGATACTAATGATGAATTGGAATTAGGGCATCCCAACAGTAAGATTGCAATAATAAGAAAAATAGTCCAAGTGCCTGTAACTAAAAACTCACCTGAACTAAAAAATTTCTAATTATCCCTATCAATTAAAAAGCAGAATGAAATTACAAACAAAAAACATACTTTGAAATGTTTGTATGATAATGCCAGAGGTCTAAGAAGTAAGATGGGAGAATTAGAATGTATAGAAGTGAATGATGACAGACTTAATTGACATCGCAGAGACATGGTGGAAGGAGGATAACCAATGGGACAGTGCTATACCGGGGGTACAAATTATATTGCAATTGAAAGAAAGGAGCACCCGGGAGGCGATGTAGCGCTTTATGTCCGGAATGAGTCTAAATGAACAATCGAATCATTATGGGTAGAAATCCCTGTGTGCTGGGAAGGAAGACTATAGTGATAGGAGTATATACCGTCCATCTGGCCAAGATGGTTGAGATGGACAGTTGAAATGCTAAGAGAAATTAGGGAAGCTAACCAAACTGGTAGTGCGGTAATAATGGGAGATTTAAATTACCCAATATTGACTAGGTAAATGTATCATCGGGACATGCTAGAGAGATAAAGTCCTGGATGGAATATAAAGCAAGTTTGCTTACTGAAAACAGTGTTTCCGTAGATAGCAGATGATTTAGCCATGCGGTATGGGAGCGTGTCGCGACCTTCATAGGCGGAGCTTCCCTCAGTGAGTCACAGAGCTTGAACTCTGTGCATCTGTGCGGTGAGTTCCCTCGCGAATCAGCTATCTCTCCCTCAGTTTCTTTGTAGCCAAGATAGAATGAAGTCGTTAAGTCCCTTTTTTCTTCTTTTTTTTTTTTGACTGTCTAGGGAGGAGGGCGGGGAACGCATGGCTAAATCATCTGCTATCTACGGAAACACCGTTTACGGTAAGCAAACTTGCTTCTTCCCATCGATAGCAGGCTGATTTGAGCCATGCTGTATGGGAGTCCCAAGCTACGGATGGTGTCCTGCCAGTGTTTTGTTGGTAAGTTCAGGACATCCATTGGTATGACAGTAGACAGTCTTATCAGTGTTGGAGGCTTGACAAGACTGCTGAACCTAGTGCAGCATCCGAAGCAGATTGTTGTGTAAACAGTAATGAACGGTGATGAAAGTGGTGTAAAGAAGACCACGTCTCTGCTTTGCAAAAGTTCAAATAGAGGGTACTTTTCTGAGGTGGGCTACAGATGCAACTGTGGCTCTAATCTGATGCCGCTTTAGGCTTAGTATTCCAGTTTTAAGGAATGTTTGGTGAACAAAACTGGATGCATTGGGACAACCAATTTGCTATTGTTCTTTTTGAAACGGGTTGCTCCAATGTATTACTTTTCTAGGAAAAGTAAAAGTCATGGGATAGGTGGCGATGTCCTTTTGTGGATTGCAAACTGGCTAAAAGACAGAGAGTAGGATTAAATGGACAATTTTCTCAGTGGAAGGGACTGAGCAGTAGAGGCCTCAGGGATCTGTATTGGGACCTTACTTTTCAATATATTTATAAATGATCTGGAGAAGAATACGACGAGTGAGATAATCAAATTTGCAGAGATGATACAAAATTGTTCAGAGTAGTTAAATCACAAGCAGATTGTGATAAATTGCAGGAAGACCTTGTGAGACTGGAAAATTGGGCATCCAAATGGCAGATGAAATTTAATGTGGATAAGTGCAAGGTGATGCATATAAGGAAAAATAACCCATGCTATAGTTACACAATGTTAGGTTCCATATTAGGTGCTACAACCCAAGAAAGCGATCTAGGCGTCATAGTGGATAACACATTGAAATTGTTGGTTCAGTGTGCTGCGACAGTCAAAAAAGCAAACAGAATGTTGGGAATTATTAGAAAGGGAATGGTGAATAAAACGGAAAATGTGATAATGCCTCTGTATCGCTCCATGGTGAGACCGCACCTTGAATACTGTGTACAATTCTGGTCGCCGCATCTCAAAAAAGATATAATTGCGATGGAGAAGGTACAGAGAAGGGCTACCAAAAATGATAAAGGGAATGGAACAGCTCCCCTATGAGGAAAGACTAAAGAGGTTAGGACTTTTCAGCTTGGAGAAGAGACGGATGAGGGGGGGATATGATAGAGGTGTTTAAAATCATGAGAGGTGTAGAACGGGTAGATGTGAATCGGTTATTTACTCTTTCGGATAATAGAAAGACTAGGGGGCACTCCATGAAGTTAGCAAGTGGCACATTTAAAAATAATCGAAGAAAGTTCTTTTTTACTCAACACACAATTAAACTCTGGAATTTGTTGCCAGAGGATGTGGTTAGTGCAGTTAGTATAGCGGTGTTTAAAAAAGGGTTGGATAAGTTCTTGGAGGAGAAGTCCATTACCTGTTATTAATTAAGCTGACTTAGAAAATAGCCACTGCTATTACTAGCAATGGTAACATGGAATAGACTTAGTTTTTGGGTACTTGCCAGGCTCTTATGGCCTGGATTGGCCACTGTTGGAAACAGGATGCTGGGCTTGATGGACCCTTGGTCTGACCCAGTATGGCTTGTTCTTAGGTTTGAAGGAAAGGAAAAGTTGAGAAGGTCTGGTTTTTGATTCCATTCTCTGTTTATAATAAGCTAAAGCCTATTTGCAGTCCAACAAGTGCAGTTGGCGGTCCCTGTCCAATCAATGTGGTTTTGGTTTGAAGATTGGTAGGGTTATTGTTCGATTTAAATGGAACGCCGATACCACCTTGGATAAGAAGGTTGTGTGAATGGTTGTGGTCGGAAAGAGGTATAAGGGCGAAATTGACCTCTTGGTAGAGTAGTACTCCGTAGGTGATATGAGAGATAGTACCGCTAGGTTTTGTTCCTTTAACTTAGAAACAGTCTCTGCGAATTGATCACCGATAAGGTTTTGAGCTTTGCATGGAATATCAGCCAACATTTCGTGGACATCATCCCGTATAGCGCTTGCGCGCAGCCAAACAATGCGGCGAGCCGCAATCGCTGCCGAGGAATTCCTTGCAGAGGTTTCAAAATTCTCATAGATGGAACGTAATAAATGTCGTAGTCCTTCCTCTATATCAGTAAAAGATTGCGACAAAGAGTTGTCATCTGCAAGGCAGAGAGGCCGTAATTTTTGTAAGGACTCAAACAGATATTGTGTAATATAAAACTGATGAGTACTAATTTTGGAGGACAACATTGCTGAATGATAAGATTTTTGGCCCAATTCGTCCAAATATCTGTTGTCTTTTCCCGGCAGCGTGTTGGCATGAAATTTGGATCGATTTGCTTTAGACATTGCGGATTCTACAACTATTGAGTTGTGAGGAAGTTGAGCTGAGTTGTATATGGGCGAGTTCCTCATGCGGAATTTTCAGATCTGCTTTCCTGGAGGTGGAAGTGGTGGAAAACGGCGTTTTCCCACATTTTTTGAAGAACGTTCTCTAAAACCGTATGTGGAGGTAAAGCGGTAGGTTCATGAGGCATGTCCAAATATCTTTAAAACCAAGTGTTTCAGACGGGGGTCTGACACTTTTCCTGTTTCCACATTAAGGAGTGCCCCCACTTTCTCAATAAATTTCGAGTATGTAAGGTCCCTCCGGTGGGGAGTAGGGCTCTGGTAAGGTGTCCGGTGGGTCCGAGGGGTAGGCCCGTGTGAGAACTCGGTAACGAGACCAATGTGATTGGCGATTCCGGGTCATAAGGTTGGTCTGGAATAGGCATTGTACTGGGGGTGTTTCCTGAGGAGAGGATGGCAGTGGAGAATCCTGTGGTGGATTATTATTATTTCCTGCAAGGATTCTAGGTCATCGAAAAATAATGCTTAACAGATTCGAGACATGGCCTTTGACGCCAAGGCTCCTCTCGGTATGGACAGTGTGCCCTGCTGCAGAAGGTAGGCGGGTAGGTGTGCTGGTAGCAGAACATCTTCAGCATGACACCTGTTATGGATCTGTTGCTGAAGACTCCTGATGTGGGAGGAGTTAGCAATCTTGTTAGGATCTGCTATGCTGATGGGAGGAGCAAGCAGATAGTGGTTAGTGATGACTCCTAAGGAAGGAGGAGTTAGCGATCTGTAGACTTACTACTCAAGATGGGAGGAGTTAGTAATCTTGATGAGGATCTGCTAAAGGGTTAGCACTCTTGTTAGAGACTCTGTGAGGAGTTAACAATCTTGTTATGGACAGACTGTAGGAGTTAGCAATCTTGTTATGAACTAACTCCTGTAGAGGAAGGAGTTAGCAATTTGTAATGCTTCGGCTCCCGTGGTAGGAGGGGTTAGGAATCTGTACCAGCAGAGTACTTAGAGAGGGCATTCGGCTGTAGAGAAATGTAGATAGGTGGATCCCTGGGCCGATGGCAGATGACAGTGCCTCCAGGAGGATATCCTGAGAGGGACCACCGGCTAGGCTTGGGTATGGAGACAGACACAGATAATTCTTTATTAGACAGGTTAGTAGAACCACCAGAGGTGGCAGTAGTGAAACTGATATGCCCGGAAGGGCTGAAGTCCCTCAGGTACTGGAGCAGTGTTCCCAGGGTTGCTGAGCTGTAGAGAAAACTATAGATAGTGAGTAGACAGGGTATGCTGTATACATAGCCAGAACTGGATGACAAAACTCACATAAGGTCTTAAGAAGCTCAGTAGCTGGAAATGGTTGGGCCCTTGAGGAGTGAGTACCTGGTTCCAGGGAAAGCTCTGAGAGAGCGATGGTAACTCACAATTGTCTGTATCTGCGATAGTTTCCAAACAGTAGAGAATCTTCAGAGTCTACAGGAACATGGGCCCTCAAGGAGCGAGTACCTGTTCCTATTTGTAATCTGAAATAGTAACTCACAAATGTCTGTATCTGCGATAGCTTCCAGGCAGTAGAGAATCTTCATCTGCGATAGCTTCCAGGCAGTAGAGAATCTTCAGAGTGTACAGGAACATGGGCCCTCGAACAGCGAGTACCTGTTCCTATTTGTAATCTGAAATAGTAACTCACAAATGTCTGTATCTGCGATAGCTTTCAGGCAGTAGAGAACCTTCATCTGCGATAGCTTCCAGGCAGTAGAGAATCTTCAGAGTGTTCAGGAACATGGGCCCTCAAGGAGCGAGTACCAGTTCCTATTTGTAATCTGAAATAGAGAAAAGAGAGCGAGGCCCCCGAGGAGCGGGTACCTCTGGTAAGTCCGAGGAGGCAGAGTAGTTTGGAGAAATCTCCCCTTGCTAACTCGATTCATTAGCAAATACTGAGACCTTTTATATTGGAAGCGGATGACATCAATTCAGGGAGACGCCCCCGAGATTCATGCCCTTGCTGGTACATACATCGGAGCGCGCGTGCCCTACGTCATCAGGAACATGGCGGATCCACAGCATCGTGCCGGTCCGGGGATGCTGGAGGCAGAGGCAAAAAGACGCCGCGGCAGTGAACCGTCCATCAGACCCGGAGGGAGTCGCCACAGAGGTAAAGAGGGCGGAGTGAGGGCGTCGAGCAGCGACGGACGCAACAACACCTTTCAATGGTGGAAAATCCTTAGAAGGTTTCTGTTTCTTAGACCAGCGCTTCTCAACCGGTGTGTCACGACACACCAGTGTGTTGCCAAGCACCGGAAGGTGTGTCGCATGCTCCCGGTCTCTCCCGATGCTCTTCCTTCCCTATTGCCGTTGCCGCTGGGCTATCAGCACGATATTTTGCTCTGGAAGAAAATTGCGAGTTTGTTTGTCTTTGATTGTGCTTGATCGTCCGGGATGGACGGAGTGGTGGTTTTCATGAGATCCAATACATAGGCGAATAAGGCCTTGGCGTCAAAAACAAGGTTGTGAATTCTGTGTGCATAAAATTATTTTTTGACTCGAAGAGTTGAGGTCCTATAGGCGGCTACTGTGCTCGGGCATGGGGTCTTACGCCATTTGTTCTCTTTCTGTCTGAGGTTTGTTTAAGTTTTCTGAGTTCAAAGAACCACGGTTGTTTCCTGTTAGACATCTGACTGATTTTTTTGGCTGCAAGAGGGCATACTTTGTTCGCCACTGATTCTGTGATACTGTGCCATGAGGACAGAGCTGAATTGGGGGTTGAGACATCTGGGTTGAGTAGTTCCTTTGTTAGATGCTCACTGAGGACCTCAGGGGGGCAGGACCTTCTATAGTGAAATGTAGATTGAGTGGGATGGGAGTTGGGATTTTTTTTTTCTTGTGAGGGTGGTGGAGATCAATGAATGGTCAAACCAGGGGACTGGGGTGCATTCAGGGGGGGTAGAAAATGAGAAGCCAGAGTTTATGAAGATGAGGTCTAAGGTGTGACCTGCTTTATGGGTGGGCTGCTGCTTGATGATTGTTTGAAGCTCATAGCCTTGAGGGAGGTGAGGAATGCTTCGCAGTTGGTAGAAAGCGGGATTGAGTCAACGTGGAGGTTGAAGTCCCCTAAGATCATAGCGGGGGTGTCTAGGTTGATATATCTGGCTATGGATTCTACAATGGGGGAGGCAACGGTGTCTAGGAGACCTGGTGGAGCATAAATGAGGAGGATTTGAAGCTGGTCAGATTTGAAAAGGCCTAATTCTAATTTAGATGTAGACTTGGCTGGTGTAGAGTTAGCCTAAGTTCTTTTTTGGCCGCTAGGAGCAGGCCGCCACCTCTCTTTTTTTGTCTAGGGAGAGAGAAGAAATCGTAAAGATGTGTAGGTAGTTGGTTTATCAGAGCTATGTCTGTGGGTTTAAGCCAGGTTTCCTTATAAGCGCAGAAGTCAGGCTTTGAGTCGAGGAGATAATCATTTAGAATGTGTGATTTCTTTGTGAGAGATTGAGCATTGAATAGAGTTACCCAGAAGTTGAGTAGAGGGAGAGAACATGATTGGAATGAGAGATCTGGTAGCGCGGGTCTGGAGTTGCATGGTTGGTTTTTCTTTGGTAAGAGCGCTGTGGTGTAGGACAGGGATTGGATAGCCTTGTGTCATGCTTCTCTTGTGGTGAGGGGGGTGGGTGAACTTTGCATGAACGTCTGCTGTTGGAGAATTGGGGAGAGGCTGGAGTTCGAGTGAGAGTCCTGTAGCGCTAGGTGAAGGATGAGAGTTGAGTACGGTCCGTCAGCTGAGTGTGGAGTCCGTCAGCTGAGTGTGGAGGTTGAAAGTGAGCGTCGTCAGCTGAGAGTGGAGGATGAGAATGAGATTCCGTCAGCTGAGTGTGGAGACTGAGAGTGAGCCGCCCATCCGCTGAGTGAGGAGGCTGAGTGTGCTTCTTGGTCTTCAGGTCCTTATGTTGGCAAGAGGATGGGCGATTAGGTAGCTGGAGATAAGTAAGCTTCACCCTCCGGGCTGAGCATGGAGCTCAGGGTGCGTTATGTTAAGTCGGATCGGCGTAGGCAACAGGTCAGATTGAGAGGGATTTGTTGGTGGGTTTGGAGATGGGCAACGAGAGCACACTGAGGGCACACTAAGGGGCGCACCAAGGGGCATGCCCCTTTGATCGCGCTCATTCGTGCGCGCAATGCCGGCGCGCACCACTGCAAAGAAAGCCCCTGATTTATAGGGCTTAAAGGTACCTCCCTCCCCGGCGGCTGACGTCAGCGCAGCTCCACTCACTATTGGCTGGACTGTTGGTGCTGAGGGGAGGCTCAGGGAGGGAACATCGGGCCTCGTGGTCATCGGCTTGCAGCTGGCCGGGCAGGAGGGTTAGCTGGGTGGCTCGGTGATCGGGGCCGCAGGGCAGGTAGGCAGGCCGGTGGAGAGAAGGAAGACGCCGCGAAAGAAAGCCCTGATTTATAGGGCTTGAAGGTAGCTCCCTCCCCGGCGCTGACGTCAGCACGGCTCCACTCACTATTGGCTGAACTGTTGGGTGCTGAGGGGAGCTCAGGGAGGGAACATCTGAGCTCGTGGTCATCGGCTTGCAGCTGGCCGGGCAGGAGCGTTAGCTGGGCGGCTCGGTGATCGGGGCCGCAGGCAGGTAGGCAGGCGAGGCAGGTCGGCGGAGAGAAAATAATTTGATGCAGAGGAGAAATGAGTAATGCTAGGACTGCCTCTCTCATCAACCCTAGACATAGGAATTTTCCTGACTTCTCTGGACAAGAGGAGGTATAATGACCCTTGCCTGCACAGTATAAACAGAGGTTGTACAACCTTCACTGGCACTTCTTTTCTGACAACTTAGATCTCCCTAGCTGCATGGGTTCCTCCTTGGATGCAGACTGTGAATAAGGCTGGATAGGGACATCATAGCTCTTTGAAAGATGGGTGCTAGATGGGTACTGTGTCTGGGGACTCCTGATCTTGGGAACTCTCTTAATATCAAATGTCAATTTTCACACAGATGGATACAAGATTGTCCAGTTTGGAGAGTGTCATGGCTGGCCATTGCATCTTTGATACTGTCTGATAGGCACTGCCAAGAAAACAGCTATCAGCGCCTCTTTATTCCAAGAGAATTTGGAGGCCAAGGTCCAGAATTGTACAGCATATTGCCCAAAGGTCATGGAGTCCTGTCTCAGGTGGAGTTATTCTGACAATGAAGAAGAGGCCTCAAGCAGGCTGGTCAAAGAGCTTCCTAAATCAGGTCAAGAATACTAGGAGGTTATAGAGACTAAGATCATCTCTCTACCAGAAGGGAGAAGCCATGCCAAAACCTGACATGACAGCAAAGATATTATAAAGGCCACATTCATTTGTTCAGATGCAAAGTTGGCCAGCTGGAATAGAAAGTGAATTAGGCACTTACTGATGAAGCTGCTGCAAGTCTTGGGTATACTATCAGACTGAGGTGGCAAAGGAAAGTGAAGTGAAGGAGTAGCCAGAGATGAGGAAGAGGGTAACGAGAGGTTATGATGATATTAGAGTGTGAAGCCATTGCTAGGGCCGACTGCAATTTATTTATCCATAAAGAATGGCCTTGCAGAACCCCAATAGTATGATTTTTGTTGTTGTTGTTGTTAGTCTGTGAGAGACCCACAAAAACTCTGGCAGGAGGACGTCAAATAGAGTCCATAGCCTGAGCAAACTATCATGGGCTTGGTTGAGTGGACCCTGGGACAACTAACTGACAGGACCAAGGCACTGTACAGAATCATGAGGCAGAGATGTGGTCAGGCAAGCAAGGTCAAGGCAGAGGGAGCCTGTTCAGAAGCAGGAGATAAGCAAGGATCAGGCAGAAGCAGACAGAAGCAAGGTCAGGAAGCTGACTAGGTCTCAATCGGAAGTCAGAAAACAGGAACAGCCAGAAGCAGAGGAAAGCAAATGTTGCTTACCTGATGTAATAGGTGTTCTCACAGGACAGCAGGATGTTTAGTCCTCACAAATAGGTGACATCGAGAATAGAGCCCAACCACGGAAAACTTCTGTCAAAGTTTCAGGAACTTTGACTGGCCCCTACTGGGCATGCCCAGCATGGCACTAACCCTGCAGCCAGCAGGGGTCTCCCTTCAGTCTTGTTTTAAAGCTACAGGCAGTGCTGAAAAATAACATAATAAAAAAGCGGGTGGGCGGGTTTCGTGAGGACTAACATCCTGCTGTCCTCTGAGAACACCTGTTACATCAGATAAGCAACATTTGCTTTCTCACAGGACAAGCAGGATGGTTGTCCTCACAAATGGGTGAGTACCGAGCTGAGGATGTCCTATCGTGCACCAAATGTACCCAACGGCGTGCAACAGGCACAACAACTGGGGTGTAATTTGGTAGAGGGCATCCGCACCCTACCAGGAAGGTGGAAGGGTGTTGGTACCTTATGCTGGAAAAAGGTTACGCAAGACAGACTGGCTGAAGATGGAATCCTGTCTCCGGCTTTGTCCAAGCAATAATGGCTGCAATGTATGGAGGGAACTCCAGGTGGCAGCCTTGCAGATGTCAGGAAGCGGCACCGATCGAAGGTGTGCTACTGAAGTCGCCATGGCCCTCACAGAGTGTGCTTTAACACGGTCTTGGAAAGGAATGCCAGCTTGCTGATAGCAAAAGGAGATGCAGTCCGCCAACCAGGAGGAAAGAGCCTGCTTACCCACAGGTTGCCCAACTTGTTAGGATGGAAAGAGACGAATAATTGAGTGCTCTTCCTGTGGGCAACTGTACGGTCTAGATAAAATGCTAGAGCCCGTTTACAGTCAAGGGTATGCAGAGTCTGTTCCCCGGAGTTGGGAGTGGGGCCTGGGGAAAGAAGATAGGTAGTATGATGGATTGATTAATATGAACTCCAAAACTATCTTAGGTAAGAATTTAGGGTGAGTGTGGAGTACTCGCCCGGTCGTGCAGGAGTTTAGTGTAAGGCGGATAGGTAACTAGGGCCTGTAGTTCACTAACCCTGGCGAGCTGAAGTGATAGCCAAAAGGAATAACACTTTCCATGTGAGATATTTTAGGTCACAGGAATGAAGAGGTTCGAAAGGGTGGTTTCATAAGGCAACCAAGAACCAGATTAAGCTCCCAAGATGGGGCCGGGAGGACCGTAAAGGTATGCCTTCAAATGGAGAGCAAGCCTTTAAGAAAAACGTGTTACAAGGGGTTGTACTGAAATAGGGACACCCCGATACCTTTATGGAAGGCGGCGGCTACCGCAACTGACATGCATTCTAATGGAAGAGGTCTTTAGACCTGATTCTGATAAATGCCAGAGATAGTCCAAGAATTTGGGAAATTGGACAGGAAAGGGGATCAAGGGACTGAGAAGTGCCACCACTGATGTATACCTTTTCCATTTGTATGAATAAGATTTCTTGTGGAAGGCTTTCGTGAAGCGATCAGGACACGAGAAACTGAATCTGAAAGGTTAAATGGTTGGAAGGACTAACCTTTCAACATCCATGCCATGAGGGACAAGGCTTGGAGGTTGGGATGGAGGAGGCATCCGTCGTTTTGAGTGACCAGATGCAGGTCCTGTCCCAGAGGAATGTGTCTGCGGATGGAGAGATCCTGGAGTATGGGAAACCACACTTGGCGTGGCCAGTGCGGTGCTATCAGGATCATGGTTCCCCCTGTCCTGACGTAGCTTCATGAGAGTCTTCGACAGAAGAGGAAAGTGGGGGAATGCATAAAGCAGACCAGTTGTCCACGTGAGGGAGAATGCATCCCTGGGCCGAGAGTGCTGGCTCCGAATGAGAGAGGCAGTAATTGTCCACTTTGTGGTTCTTGAGGGGACGCAAAGAGGTCTATGTGGGGATAACCCCATTGTTGAAACAGAATGTTTGCTACCAAGGGATTGAGGGTCCACTCGTGTGTGGTGGAAGGACACGGCTCAGTTTGTCTGCAAAGACATCGTTCACTCCCGGCAAGGTGGCTCTGAGGTACATGGAGCGGGAGAGGGCTTCTGCCCAAATCTGCGCAGCTTCCTGGCACAAAAGAAAGGAACCTGTGCCCCCCTGCTTGTTTATGTACCACATGGCCACCTGGTTGTCCGTCTGAATCAAGATTACGTGGTTCGATAGGCAATCTTGAAAAGTCCTGAGAGCATGTCATATTGCTTGAAGTTCCAGGAAGTTGATCTGGTGTTTGGCTTCCTCTGGAGACCAGAATCCTTGGGTTGTAAATTGTTTACATGGGCTCCCCAACCGATGTTGGAAGCGGTCGGTTGTGAGAATTATTTGAGGATCTGGTGGGTGAAAAGGGCAATCCCTGTAGGAGGTGGATTGAGTTTTCCACCAGACAAGAGACAGACGGAGTGCATCGGTGAATCGAACAATGGAGGACAGAGGCTGAACAGCTTGGATCCATTGTGATCTCAGAGTCCATTGCATGACTCTCATGGCCAGGCGGGCCATGGGAGTCACATAAACTGAGGAGGCCATGTGTCCCAGGAGAATGAGGAATTGTCGAGCTGTTGCTGTGCATTGAGACTGCAACTGGCAAGCTAGGGACACAAGGATTTGGACTCGTTGATGAGGAAGGAAGGCTTTTGCCTGTAAGGTGTCCAAGTCTGCCCCAATGAAGGATAAGGTCTGAGATGGGATTAAGTAGGATTTCTCGTAATTGACAAGAAACCCTAGAGACAGTAGTGTTTGAATTGTCAGGGCAAGGGAGGAACCGAGCGATTTGCTGGGTTGGGGGCCCTGATTAACCAATCGTCCAGATAGGGGTAGATGTGGGACACCTTCCTTCCTGAGAAATGCTGCAACTACCACGAGGCATTGGTGAAAACTCGTGGTGTGGATGCCAGGCCGAAAGGGAGCACTCGGTATTGATAGTGATTTCGGCCTATTAGAAACGGAGGTATTTGCGATGAGGTGAGTTATCGCAATGTGAGTATAGGCGTCTTTTAGGTCTAGAGAGCAGAGCCAGTCCCCTCTTTGCAGCAGAGGGAGAAGCGAGCCCAGGGTACCATCTTGAACTTCTCTCTGTGAAGGTACTTGATGAGGGCCCGTAGGTCCAGGATTGGTCGAAGTCCTCCTGACTTTTTTGGGATCAGAAAGTACCTAGAGTAGGAACCCTAGTCCTTGTTGTGAGGGAGGAATGGGTTCTATAGCGTTGACTGGAGGAGAAGGGAAACTTCCTGCTCGAGAAGAACAGAGTGATCGGTGAGTCCCCATGCCTGCATGGGTGGGGAGTCCGAAGGGAGAGTCAGGAAGTTGAGATGGTAACCGTGTGCAATTATCACCCATTGATCTGTGGTGATATGATGCCATTTTTCCATGCCTACACAGAATAATTCCTTCCACTCCCCCTCGTAGTCCCCCCCATTCAGGTGACTCCCTCTCCTTATATTAAGGAGACATTCATTGTAAATTGTAAATTGTTTTGGTTATGATTTTCTTGTTTTCCCTGTCCTTCCTACTGCCTCTATGTTCTACCCTCTCCCAGTTACATCCCCCTTGTTGAAATGTATTTTCCAATCTTTCAGTTATGTGAACCGGTATGATGTCCCCACTAATACCGGTATATAAAAGTTTCTAAATAAATAAATAAATAAATAAATAAATAAATTTGCTTAACCGACCTCCTACAGGTATGATTGGAAGAGGGATTTGGCAACTGCTCTCTAATTGAAAGTCAAAAACCCGATGCAGGGCCAGGTTGAGGAGCTGCTGCGGGCTTTTGTTTTCTGGACTGGCGAGGCTGAGATTTATGGTAAGGCCTCACAGACCTAGACTTGGTTTGTGGGGGATAATACTTCCGTGGACGGAAGAAGGACTTGAGTCCTTCTTGAATGGCTGTTAGAAGGTAAGTCAGAAGGAATGGATGAGAGCTGTTTAAGTGTCTCATGATGATCCTTCAATTCAGCAACAATTTGCTGAATTTGTTCACCAAACAAATTATCCCCTAGACAGGGCAGGTCAGAGAGCCTGTCCTGAACCTCCGGACGAAGGTCAGATGACTTGAGCCAAGCCCAGTGTCTTGCAGAGATGGCCGTAGCAGAAAGTCTGGTGGAAGCATCAAAGTTGTCGTAAGTTGTTCTTATCTCATGCTTCCCAGCTTCAAACCCTTTATTTAGTAGGGATTGAAGTTGTGGTTGGAACTGCTCTGGTAAGGTATCTGAGTACTCCCTGTATCTGTTTAAGACTGACCCTATTGTATTGGGTCATATATAGCTGATAAGAGGCTATTCTGGAAGTTAGCATGGCTCCTGGGTATACTTTCCTACCTATACTATCTAGGAATTTATTTTCCTTAGTAGGAGGTATGGAAGAATGTGGCTTTATTCTTTTAGCTTTCTTTTGAGCTGATTCTACCACAACAGAGTGGTGGTCTAGCTGAGGTTCTGAAAGCCAGGTGCTGACTGTACAAGATAGGTAGAGTCAGCTTTTTTGTTTACTGGAGCAACAGAGCCAGGAGATTCCCAATTCTTTTTAGAAGGTCCAGAAAAACCTGATGAATTGGAATAGAAGTGATGACTTTAGGGGCATCCAAGAATTGGAGCAACTCCATCATCTGGTGCCTGTCATCTTGCTCCGATTGAAGCTGAACAGGGACCAACTCCGACATTTCCTTCACGAAATTTATGAAAGAGAGGTCCTCAGGAGGAGAACGCTTTCTACTCCCCGCAGGAGAGGGTGGTGAAGGCAAATCATCGGTGTCTGTGGAGGTATCATCACCCCAGGTGTCATAAGGATCAGGTTGCTGAACTGTAGGACCATGAGGAGGTTGGATACCTGAAGGCCCCGGCTGAGGCTCCGAGAAACTCGAAGGAATTGTCGGGGGTATCGAGAATGTCCTCAATGGCATCGGTGCCGGCATCGGTGCCTGTGCCGGCATCGAAGGAATCGGTGTTGGCATCGAAGGTATGGGTGCCTTCATCGAAAATCTCGATGGAGCTGATGTGCGTATCGCCCCCGTGGAATGTATCGGTGGCGAGGGACGACATGGTACCGATGGTACTACCCCGAAGGGGGAATTCGGTACGGTGTTTCTCCACTCGATGAGATAGCTGTCGGAGACCCGGGTATCACCGGAGGAAGGGCAGTCATAAGCGCTTCCATCCGGGCAAGCAGCGGTGCCAGTGCTGCTGGAATCGGGTCGTGACCGATTCCACTCTCGGTGCCGGAGGAGTTTGGAACCGTTGCATCGCCTTGTCGATGGCCTCCTGGACCAGCCGGTCCAGTTCTACCCGGAGACCTGGGGTAACAATACCCGGCTCCACAGGGAGAGGGAGGCTGAAGCTGAGGCGGAGGGACCACCGTCACCGGTGAGTCGCGGCTCCCAAACCACGAATGGGTGAGGGTTGCCTCGGTGTCTGCGAGACAGGAGTGGACAGTGCCACTTCTGGTCGAGACTTCTTCGGAGGAGGCTCGGACAGTACTGAGGTCGATGACTTCGATTCCTCGATGGTCCGAGACTTGTGACGTCGATGGCGATGTTTTTCTCTCCGATCCCCGCGATCTTCGGGGGAAGGGACGGAAGTCGATGGCCGCAGAGACGTCGATGGCAGGGCGGTCACCGGGAAGCTGTCGACGATGGTGAAACTTCGACAGTGCCGGGTCCGATGACGTCGATGCAAATCGATGGCGTCGGAGTGTGGGCATGGAAAAGGAGTCCCATTTTCTCCATTCTGGCTTTGCGACCTTTTGGTGTCATTAAGGCACATTTGGTGCAAGTCAGGACATCATGCTCACTCCCTAAACACAAAACACAGACTCTATGTGGGTCTGAGATGGACATAGTACGTGTACAGCCCGGGCACCGACGGAACCCCGACGCCATGGCCATAGGCCAAAAATTTAGCCGCGGGACGGTCGACTGACAACAGGCCTCGAGGGCCGAACTCGACGGTAGTCGACAAAAACAACGGCAAAAACTTACCGAAGTACCGCGGAGCAAAATTTGAAGATGGGAGACCCCTGAGGGGCAAATTTTTCTTCAAGAAATTAGTTGAAGAAATTCCTGTCAGGAATGTGGTAAGAGCTCCTTAACCGCGTGGCTACTGCTGCGCGGAAAAAAAGAAAACTGAAGGGAGACCCCTGCTGGCTGCAGGGTTAGTGCCGTGCTGGGCATGCCCAGTAGGGGCCAGTCAAAGTTCCTGAAACTTGACAGAAGTTTTCCGTGGTTGGGCTCCATCCTCGATGTCACCCATTTGTGAGGACAACCATCCTGCTTGTCCTGTGAGAACCAAGAAACAGAACCTGTTGCTCAGGCACCTGCCAGAAGAGTGAACTTCCTTTTATGTTAGAGCACTGCTGATGTCATTAGTTTCGCACCACAGGAAATCCTGGGGGTTAGTTCTATAAAGCTGGTGCGTTGCCATGTGCCCTTATTCAGAACAGCAGTATAAAGCAGAGGAGAGCAGGATGCTAGGAGCCATGCTGGGAGGCCCAATCACTTCGTAAGACACAGTGCTGGACTCTGAACCATAAGATACAGGACGCCGATCACAGTGCAGCACCCTGTGATCAGTGGCAAATTACAGGCACTAAAGGAGGACAAGGCCATAGCAGAGAGATTAAATGAATTCTTAGCTTTGGTCTTCACTGAAGAAGATGTAAGGCAGATAACTATGCCAGAAATGATATTTAAAAGTGATGATTCAGAGGAACCGAAACAAATCTCTGTGAACCTAGAAAATGTAATAGGATAATAAACAAACTAAAGAATAGCAAATAACCTGGATATATCCCAGAGTGCTAAAAGAACTAAAAAATGAAATTTCAGACCTACTATTAGTAATTTTAAAAGTATCATTATAATCTGCTACAGTAGAAGATTGGAGGGTGGCCAACGAAACAACAATTTTTAAAAAGAGTTCTAGGAGTCATGCAGGAAACTACAGACTGGTGAGCCTGTTGCAGTGCCAGGCCAAATAGCTGAAACTATTATAAATGACAAAATTACTGAACATAGCGATAGTCATAATTTAATCAAAGGCAACATGGACTTATCCAAAGGAAATCTTGCCTCGCCAATCTGTTACTTTTTTTGAAGGTGTGAATAAACATGCGGATAAAGCTGAGCCAGTTGATATCGTGTATTCAGATTTTCAGAAAGTATTTGTCAAAGTAGTGCATGAGAGGATCTTGAAATTAAAAAAAATCATAGAATAGCAGGCAGCGTTCTATTGTGGATCAAGAACTGGTTAAAAGAAAGAAAAACAGAGTAGGGCTAAATGGTCATTTTTTCTCAATGGAGAAAGGTGAATAGTGGAATGTCCCAGGTAATCAAATTTGCAGATACAAAATTATTCAAAGCTGTGAAATCACAAGAAGATTTGAGAACATGTGAGATTAGGCAATCAAATGGCAGATGACATTTAATGTGGCAACTGCAAAGTGATACACTTAGGGGAAAGCAAATTATAGCTACACAATGCAAGGTTCTACATTGGGTGTCACCACCCAGGGAAAAGGACCTAGGCATTATCGTGGCTAATAAGTTAAAAATCCTCTGCTCAGTGTACAGCGATGGGCAAAAAAACAAATAGAGCGCTAGGAATTAGGAAAGGCATGGAGAATAAGAAGAGAAAGGAAAATTGGTTCTTACCTGCTAATTTTCGTTCCTGTAATACAGCAGATCATTCTAGACCAGTGGGTTGTGTATCCCTACCAGCAGATGGAGTCAGAAAACAAAAACTTTGGACACTGCTACATAAGAGAGAGTGCCACCTGCAGTCCCTCAGTATCGTCCTGTACCCAAGCCCTTGAAATTAAACTTCAACTAAACTTCAACCAAGGGCGACCCTCTCAACTAAATATAAGTCGCCCGAAACCAACAAAACATACACCGGTAAGCCACCACCCCTGCTGTTTAATAGAAATCCAATCATTCCTTCAGAATACTAAAAGCTCCATAGACTGTCTTTCAGAATCAGAATGGGGTGGGCCTCTGGAATGATCTGCTGGATTACAGGAACTAAAATTAGCAGGTAAGAACCAATTTTCCTTTCCTGTACATACTCAGATCATTCCAGACCAGTGGAAGTACCCAAGCCACCTTATACTGGGCGGGCCATTGAAAGACCCGCTCACAGAACACTCTTACCAAAGGATGTCTCCTCCTGCGCCCTGACATCTAAACGATAAAACTTGGTGAAAGTGTGAATGGAAGACCAGACAGCTGCCCTACAAATCTGCGGAGAAAGAAGTTGACACTCCACCCAGAAGGCTGCCTGTGAACTTGTGGATTGAGCTCTCAACCCCACAGGACCTGCTTTCCTTTAGAAATGTACGCGGAAGCAATAACTTCCCAAATTCATCTAGAAATGGTAGCTTTCAATCCTTTGTCTCCCTTCTTGGCCCCGGCAAATAAGACAAAGAGATGGTCTGACCATCGAAAAGCATTAGCAACCTCCAGATAGCGGAGAAGGACGCTCCACATGTCCAACAAATGCGGCTCCATTCCTAGGAGGAATCACGGGACCAGTCCGGAAAAGCTGGGAGTTCCACCGTCTGACTGACATGGAAAGAAGAGACCACCTTGGGCACGAAGGAAGGAAACTGTTCGCAAGGATACCCTGACTTGGTATATTCTCAGGAAAGTGTCTCTATAGGATAAGGCTTGCAGCTCTGAAATCCTCCGTGCCAAACAGAAGCCACTAAGGACACCGTCTTCAGAGTCAAATCCTTCAATGATGCTGTTGTGTCCGTCGGTTCCCGACGCCCTCTCTCCGCCCTCCTTACCTCTTTGGCGACTCCCTCTTCACCTGCGGGAAGATTGGTTGCCACAAGCGTCCTTCTGCCGAAGTCCTCCAGCGTCACCAGACTGGCTAGATGCTGCAAACCGCCATGTTTCCTGGAGGCCTAGGGCTCGCGTGCGCGGCGCAGCCCTGATTGAAGTACCGGCGATGGCGCAAACCTCAGGGGCGTCCCCCTGAGATGACGTCACCTGGGACGGATATATAAGGTCTTAGGCTAACAGATCGAGTTAGCAACGGGTTACTCTACCTAAGCTACTCTGCCTCCTCGGACTTACCAGGGGTACCCGCTCCTCGGGGACCTCACTCTCTCCTTTGTTTTTCAGGTGACAGTCTGGAACCGGTACTCGCCTCCTCAAGGGCCCCTCGTTCCCAGACTTGCTCCGTATTCTCTTCTGCCTGGAAGTCATCACTGCCAACTACATCAGTGAGTTACCATTGCTCTCTCAGAGCTTTCCCTGGAACCAGGTACTCACTCCTCAAGGGCCTATACATTCCAGCTCCTGGGCTTCTATGAGACATTGTGTGAGTGTTACCATCAAGTTTGGTACATGAACTCTGCATACCCTGCCTACTCACTATATTTCAGGTTCTCTACAGCTCAGCCTCCAGGATCGCTGTTCTAGTATCTGAGGGACTACAGCCCAGCCGGGCATTCCAGCTCACTACTGCCACCTCTAGTGGTTCAGAATACTGTCTAATAAAAGAACTAGTGTGTGTCCGTCTCCTAACTCTGAGCCTGGCCAGTGGTCCCTCTTGGGATCTTCCCCCAGGGGCGTGGTCATCTGCCACCGGTCCAAGGATCCACCCACAGCTCTCCTAAATAACAAAATTGCTAACTCCTAACAGACGCCCTCTTTGTTGCGTTCGTGCCTGCTCTTGCCCTCGCTCCACCCTCTCTACCTCTGAGGCGACTCCCTTCGGGTCTGATGTACAGTTGCTGCCACGGCTTCTCCTCGCCGTTTCTTCCCAGAGTCCCCAGGCTGGCCTGACTCTGTCGATCCGCCATGTTCCTGATGACGTAGGGCGCGCGCTCCGAAGTTTGTACCAGCAAGGGCGCGAACCTCGGGGGCGTCCCCCCGAAGTGACTCATCCGCTTCCAACATAAAAGGTCTTTGCTTACGCTTATGAATCGAGTTAGCAAGGGATTGATTGCAGGGATCATCTCAACCCGCTTCATTCCTCCATGCTCTGCCTCTTTGAACCAGGGGTAGCCGCTCCTCGGGGGCCCCGCTCTCTCCTCTAGTTTTCAGATTGCTAAGACGGGATCCGGTACTCGCTCCTCTAGGGCCTACATCCCTGAATGATCAGAAGACTTCCTATTGCCTGGAAGCGATTGCAGACATGAACATTGTGAGTTTCTATTCCAGTTGCATATAGGAATCGGTACTCACTCCTCGAGGGCCCATGTTCCTAAAACCCTCCGAAGACTCTCTTCTATTTCAGAAGTTATTTCATACACAGATATTTTGAGTTCTTATTTCAGTTTCAATATAGAAACCAGTACTCGCCTAGAGGCTCCTGTTCCTGAATATACTAACTATTCTCTATTGTCTAGAAACCATTACAGAGATAGATAACTGTGGGTTACCATCGCTCTCTCAGAGCTGTCCCTGGAACCAGGTACTCGCTCCTAACTCTCTCCAGCCACTGAGCCATCTTATTAATCTATGTGAGTGTATCATCTACTTCTGTTATGTATCCAGCATATCCTGACTACTCACTATCTATGAGTCTCTCTCTACAGCTCACCAAACCCGGAGATAGCAGTTCCAGGATCTGAGGGACTTCAAGCCTGCCGGGCAACATCTGCTCACTACTACCACCTCTGGTGGTTCTACTACCTGTCTAATAAAGAACTATCTGTGTCTGTCCTCCATACTCCAGCCTAGTCAGTTGTCCCTCTCATGATATCCTCTTGAGGGGCACTGTCATCTGCCATCAGCCCAAGGATTCACCATTCTACATTAGAGTGGCTCATCTCTCACACTTCAAGAGCTGAGTACAACACAACTGCTTACCTTGCAGTCTACCCTCAACTGTTGCTAACATCTCCTTCCTCAGGAACTGTATCAATAACCAATTGCTACTTCTTAGCAGGAACCATACAGATGACAAACACCTCCCTTCAGGTGAACTCTCGTATATCAGGTTGCCACTCTGTGTGGAGATCCATAACAGATACTAACTCCTCTCCTCTGGAAGAACAGATCTTATATGGTTGCTGACCTCTCCCCTTTGGGGAGCAAATCCATAACAGTTGCCAACAGATTGCTAATCCTAGCAGCTCCTACAACAGATTGCTACTCGGCAGTCCTAATCTATAATAGATTGCTAACCCTAGCAGAGTCGCTAACAGATTGCTAGCTCCTCCCCTCTGGGGGAGCAAAAGCTCAACAGGATTGCTAACTCCTCCCCCTTGGGAGGAGCAAACCCTAACAGACTGCCAACTCCTAGCAGAAAAGATATGAAAAGATAACACTCTTCAACGGTTCAAATAGTGCATTGCAAAGAGCGCGGAGTACCAAATTTAAGCTCCACTCCGGGCATACTGGGGCAGATTTTAAATACTTGCGCGAGCGCGAACAAAGTAAGCTGGATTTTATAAGATACGCGCGTAGCCACGCGTATCTTATAAAATCCAGGGTCGGCGCGCAAGGGGGTGCACATTTTGTGCAACCTGTGCGCGCTGAGCCCAGCGCGCGCTGCCTGTTCCCTCCGAGGCCACTTCGATTTCAGAGCGGCCTCGGAAGGAACTTTCCTTCGCCCTCCCTTCCCCTACCTAACCCACCCCCCTGGCCCTATCTAAACCCCCCCCCCCCCTTACCTTTGTCGGCAAAGTACGCCTGCTTTTAGCAGGCGTAACTTTGCGCGCATCGGCCGGCTGCCCCGCTCCATGGTCCGGTCCCGGGGGCTGTTCCAGAGGCCACGGCCACGCCCCTGGAACGCCCCCGGTCCCGAAACCACGCCCACGTCGCCGCCCCCGAAACGCCGCGTCATCCCGCCACGCCCCCCACGACCCCGAAAGGAAGGGGGTTTTAAAATCCGCCCCACCCCTGAAAGGAAGGGGGTTTTAAAATCCGCCCCACTTTGCGCACTGGCGGACGCAAAAGCTTTGCTCCTCTAAGAAACCTGATGATATCCAGATGCGTCGTCAGCTTCTGACCCTGAGCAACATCTCGGGGGACTCCCAAAGCAGCCACCTGAACTCGAAGCGAGTTAAAGACTAAGCCCTTAGCTAACCCCTCTGCAAGCACCAACCTTCAAATACCTGCCAAACCCTGGCATATGCCATCGATGTAGCAGGTCTCCTAGCCTGAAGAAGAATGGAAATTACTGACCTCAGAATAGCGTTCCAGCTAACCTCCACCTCTCAAAAGCCAAGCCGTGAGACTGAAGTGATCGACCCGATCCGAGAATAAAGGCCCCTGATGCAGAAGGCGTGGAAGATGAGCCAGACTAAGAGGGCTGTCCTCCGCCAGTCGTACAAGATCCGCGAGCCAGGGATGCCTGGGCAACTCCGGAGCCACAAGCACCATGGACCCACGATGCAACTCTATCCGCCTGAGAATGTGGCCTGTGAGAGGCCAGGGGGGAAGACATAGAGAAGAAATCCCGTGGGCCATGGACACACCAGAGCATCGAGCCCCACTGATCCCTCTTTCGACTGAAAAACTGAACCGTTTTCGAGTTTGCTCGAGTCGCCATCAGGTCCAACTGTGGAGCACCCCATCTGGCGCAAATGTGATTCCACGCCTCGTAAGTCAACTCCCACTCTCCGGGGTCGAAGCGCTGTCGGCTGAAGATATCCGTTTGCACATTTTCCACTCCCATGACATGCGACGCAGTGATGTCCTCGAGATGAATCTCTGCCCCAGGCGAACAAACGTCGCACTTCCAGCGCCACTGCAGGGCTCCTGGTTCCCCCCGCCTGTTGATATATGCCACTGTGGTTGCATTGTCAAACAAGACACTCACCATCCGACCCCTGACTAAGGGCAGGAACACTTGAAGGGCCCGGCAAGCCACCTGGGTTTCGAGTCTGATGATGGACCTAGATTTCTCTGACATTCGCCACAGGCCTTGAGTGGTCTTGTCTTGACACACCCGCTCCCCATCCGGAGAGGCTGGCATCCGTAGATACGACCACCCAAGCCGGGGGGTCCAACTCCACCACTTTCTCTAGGTTGTAATGCAACAGCCACCAAGAGAGACTGCGACTGGGTTCCTGAAGAAGAGGCAATGGAATATGGAACTGCTCCCACACAGGGCTCCACCTGGACAACAGCGCACGTTGTATACGTCTCAAGTGCACAAAAGCCCAAGGTACCAGCTCTAATGTGGACGCCATGGAGCCCAAGACTTGGAGATAATCCCAGGCTGTTGGCACCGTCAAGCAAAGAAGGTCGTTCACCTGAGTCTGTAACTTCCCCACTCTGTCTGTCGCCAGGAAGACCTTGCCCTTTTGCATGTCAAACCGCGCTCCGATGTACACCAGGCATTGTGCGGGCACCAACTTGTTGTGGAGCTGGACCCCCTGGCCCAAGTTTATGTTGGCGCTACCCGTGGGGAAGCCCCCATGGGTCCCCACAGTCAAGAGGCGGGGCCGAATGGGAAGCAAAGGTCGACTGGAGCTTTGTCAATACCAGCCCTCGTTCCCCGCAGGTTGAGCCCTTCGGTACCAGGGCCAGCTGGTCTTAGGCGGGCCTCCGCGTGGTTGATCCTGGAGAGAGTGTCCAAGGCAGGGTGCCAGGAAGCAGTGGAGGCGCATGGTCCGAAGAAGCAAAGTTGAAGACAAGGCCAGGTTCCAGAAGCCTGGACAGACAGAAGCAGGCAAGCAATAAGGAACAAGGTTAAGTCCAGGCTTGAGCGTAGGCAGATGCCTAAAGTAGGCCGAGTCCAAACACAATTAGCTGGAGATGAGATCAGGTTCAAGCTGGAGTCAGGGCAGGTGACTGAAGACAAGATCTGGTTCAAGCTGAGGTCAGGGCAGGCATTTGAAGACAAGGTCAGATACAAGCGAGGGTCAAAGCCAAGGAATCCGTCCAAAGGGTAGACAGGAAGCTGGAACTGGAACACAAGGACTAGAACAGGATCAGGTGCTGGAACACAAGGACTGGAACAGGAACAGGTACTGGAGCAGGAACACGAACGAGCAGCAACTAAGCACACGACAGGAAGCATGGAGATCTCTTGCCAAAGCAAGCTCTGAACGTCAGAGCTTGCATTAAATAATCCCAGGCTGCTGATGACAACAGAAAGGCTGGCAGCCCTTGCCTGCCGCGGGCCCTTTAAATTAACAAGGAAGGCGCGTGCACCTAGAGAATCGCGGGAGGAGAAGCAGACCGGGCACTGCGTCTCTGCCATGCCCCAAGGCACATCAGCAGCATGCCGGGCCGCGAAGAGGCGAGTCGCACCGAAGGCACCCCTCCCCCTCCACCGGAGAGCTGGGGCCCGTCCCCGCTGCGGCCGCGCAGCAGATGAGGAAGTCCGGTCGTGAGCTCCGCAGCCGGGCCGACGCCACAGTACCCCCTTCTCAAAGCCCCCCTCCTGAGTGGCCAGAGCACTGATTGTCCAGTTCTTCGAAGCTCAAATGTTCCTCTGGGTTAAGAAACGGCAAGTTCCGTAAATTGAGGTCCCGCTGAATGCTTGGGGGTAAGTGTTTCAGAGTTGCTCCGAGCCACAACCGGGGCCTCAGACAAGGTGAGGCCAATTCTGGGCGCTCCTGTGGTCCCGACGGGCAGAGGGAGCTGAAGAGGGAGGCCTCCTCCATTTTCTTGTTTTAGAAGGGCATATAGACTCTGGATCTCCTCTTCCTTGTAGGTTAAAAGGGATACGAATCCTTTCATGGCTCAATTGTGTTCCTTTACAAAAACTTCATGTTCGATCATTCTCTGTGTTAGCTGTTCCTTTAGCTGTGTAAAGACAGCCTTCAGGATGTTCTTCCGGAGGGAACAAGGGTTAGCTGAGTCTCCTGAGACCTTTTATTTGGGGAGAAAAAGGTTAGGGAGAATGGTAGCTGCGATCAGTGAACAGGGAGACTCTACCGGTTCTAGACAAGATTCCGAGCACTGCGGCCCCCACTGGATCAGATCGACCGTAGCCCAGTCAAAATGTGGCTGATGCTTCCGTAACCATTGCAGGCCCAGAATAACTGGGTTCACGGCCTTAGGAAGGGCATAGAAAGAGATGAGTTCTGAGTGATCAGGCCCAATTTTCAGCGTAAGGGGCAGAGTAGTCCGAGTCATCAAACCGGGGAGGAAGTCCCCATGAACTGAGGAAGGAGCCAATGGTGGTGTGAAGGGACACGTGGAGATTTGACACTGGTCCACAACTTCCTGCTGAATAAAGTTTCCCCCAGCACCGGAGTCCACTAGGACCTGGGTGGCAAACAGATGTGGGGTTGTTCCAAGGAGGCTGGCAACAGAAATAAGGGTGAATGCCGTAGCGAGACCGAGGGTTACTGATTACAATGTCTCCCAGCGTGGGGTTATCTCCTTCCTTTCTGCTCACTGAGGCAGCAGGTGACCTGAGTTCCCACAATAGAGGCAAAGGCTTATTTGGCGGCAATGAGACCTCTCAGTGTCCGTGAGGCAAATACGACCTAGTTGCATGGGTTCATCTGAGGAATTCTCAGAGGGCAAGGGACAATCATAGTCAGAGAGGAGTGCTTCCCTAGGGCAACTCTTCTGAGTAGAAAGGTTTTCCCAGGCCCACTCCTGGAGTCATCTGTCGATCTTCCCTGTGAGATCGATGAGGCCTTCAAGGGAGGTGGGAAGCGCTCGTGCCACAAGTTCATCCTTGATCCTGGGGGCCAATCCTTCCAGGAAAATGGCGTGTAAGCTGTCCCCCTGTCAATTTAGTTCCGTGGCCAGGGTATGGAATTCAATCGCTTAGTCAGTTAAGGAGCGAGTCCCTTGGCGCAAATGTAAGAGATCGGAGCCCATGGCGGGAAGCCTGCCCCAGTTCCTCAAAAAACCTGTTTAAAAGGCCAAAACGAACTGTGGGAGATTGAAAGCAAGGGGTTGGAGCGCTCCCACAGGGAGGAGGCCCAAGCCAAGTCTTTGCCATCCAGAAGGGATAGAATAAAGGTCGTCTTGACTAAATCATTCAGGAGAAGTGCTGACTGAAAGGTAAAATGCACATGACATTGGTTCAGGAATCTCCGACACTGCTTAGGATCTCCTGCGTAACGAGGCGGTGCCGGCAAGGGAAGGACTACCCGACCGGAATCAGAAACCGGCATGGAAGCTGCTGGATGTGGTGGTGGTGGGGCATGAGGTTGGGTCAGAGAGTCTTGGCGAGCGGCGAGGCGGTTCACGTCAACTACCACCAGTTCAAAGGCCGACTGGAGTTTTTGCAACTTCAAGACAAGCCAGGGATGGCCTTCAGCGCAGCCAAATACGCCAGGTGTGAATCCAATTGGGCGTTTACGCATTCTATGGAAGCTGCCAACACCTCAAGAAACCACTGCTGTTCCTGGATCTTCAAAGCCAAACCCAAATGGCCTGGAGAGCGGAAGGCTCCGCAGAGTCCATGGCCTTGGCAATCTGTTACGGAGGTAGACTTGGCCCAAGATGGTGTTAGTGCTACCCATGGGGAAAACCCCACGGGTCCCCACCAATTGGGAGGCGGAGCTGAACAGGAAGCAGAGGCCGACTGGAGCTTTGCCAATACCAGCCCTCGTTCCCTGCAGGTTGAGCATTGGGTACCAGGGCCGGCTGGGTTTTAGGCGGGCCTTCACGTGGTTGATCCCGGAAAGAGTGTCCAAGGAAAGGTGCCAGGAAGCAACGGATGCGCAGGGTCCAAAGGAGCAAAGTCAAAGACAAGGCCAGGTTCTAGAAGTCCAGATAGACAGAAGTAGGCAAGCGATTAGGAATAAGGTTAAGTCCGGGCTTGTGAGTAGGCAGATGCCTAAAAGTAGGCCGGGTCCACAGACAATTAGCTGGAGTCGAGATTAGGTTCAAGCTGGAGTCAGGGCAGGCAGCTGAAGATAAGGTCTGGTTCAAGCTGAGGTCAGGGCAGGCGGCTGAAGACAAGGTCAGGTACAAACGAGGGTTAAAGCCAAGGAATCCTTCCAGAGAGTAGTCAGGTACAAGCGAGAGTCAAAGCCAAGGAATCCGTCCAAAGGGTAGCGGGAACAGGAAGCTGGAACATAAGGATTGGAACAGGATCAGGTGCTGGAATACGAACACTGGAACAGGAACGGGTACTGGAGCAGGTACACGAATGTGCAGCAACTAAGCACCCGACAAGAAGCGTGGAGACCTGTTGCCAAGGCAAGCTCTGAAGTCCCTTGCCGTCCCTTGCCTGCCACGGGCCCACTAAATTAAGAAGGAAGGCGTGTGTGCCTAGAGAACTGCAGGAGGAGAAGTAGAAGGCAGCGGCATCTCTGCCGTGCCCCAAGGCACACCAGTGGCACACTAGGCTGCAAAGAGGCGAGGCACCCCTCCCCTCCACCGGAGAGCTGGGGCCCGCCTTGCCATGGTGGTGCGGAAGGTGAGGATGGCCGGTATGAGCTCCGTGGCCTGCTGACACAACATGACTGGCTCTTCTGCAGATTGATGACCCAACCAAGAGACTGTAGGGTAGTCATCACTCTCTGGAGTGATCTCTCGCAGTCCTCCCGAGACTTTGCCCGGGTGAGTCAATCATCCAAATATGGATGCACCAAGATCCCTTCTTTGCACAGAGCTGCTGCTACTACTACCATCACATTGTTGAACGTAACGAGGAGCCGTGGCCAGCCAAAAGGGAAGAGCCTGAAACTGAAAATGCCGACCCAGCACCTTGAACCTCAGAATCTTGATGGTCCTGCTGGATCGGAAAGTACAGATAAGCCTCAGTTAGATCTAAGGACAAGAGGAATTCCCCTTTGCGCATTGCCGCAAGCATTGTTCGGAGCATTTCCATGCGGAACTTGGGAACTCGTAGGCACCAGTTCACCTTCTGCAAGTCGAGGATAGGATGAAAGGAACCTTCCTTCTTGGGAACCATGAAGTACACAGAGTACTGACCCTGGCCCTGCTCCGCAGGAGGGACTGGAAAAATGGCGTTGAGATCAAGTAACTTCTGGAGAGTCGCCCACAAGGCCTCTCACCTGCCCCGAAATCATCCGAGACTCTACAAAGGCATCCTGAACTGGAAACAAGAAATCTAGAGCGTAACTGTGTCGGACTACCTCCAAGACCCACCTGTCTGAGGTAATCTTCTCCCACTCCTTGTGTAAGCTGGATAATCTGCCTCCTACAGCTTCTACATGGTAGTGGGGGCCCCTGGCCTCATTGGGGAGGCTTACCGCCTCCTGAGGCACCTGTACCATCTTGGGAGTCCAACGACCTCCATGAAAGGACTGCAGATGACCAGAGCTTTGCCTGGAACAGGTTTACCAGAACGAAAATGCCGAGAATCCCTAAAACAAGCTTGTGAAGGAAAAACTCTCTTACTCAGTTTCCTATCTTCCGGCAAACCTACTGCCCTTAGTCTCCCCCAGTAGTTTCACCAACTGGTCCAAATCCTCCCCAAACAGGAGTTTTCCCTTAAAGGGGAGATTACAGAGCTGCGCCTTAGAGGACAAGTTCGCCGACTAGTTCCGTAACCATAAAAGCGTGCGAGCCGCCACAAAGGAAACCATACTACGCGCAGAGGTGAGAACCAAATCATAGAGAGCATCCGCCACATAAGCCACTCCTGCCTCAAGGCAGGCACTTGCAAGGGCAAAGAGTCGCCCATTGCTAACGTCTCCACAACCTTCTAGACCCAACACAGACAGGCACGCTGCGTCATGCTGGCACACACCGCCGTGCGGAGACCACAAACAAACGCTTCAGCTGAATTTGCAGTTTGCAGTCCTGCAGGTCTTTCAAATCAGCCGCCCAGCCACCAAGATTGTTGTCTTCTTGGTGACTGCCGAAACAGCCGCATCCACCTGTGGCACTTTCAGAAGGTCCAAGGTCTCCAGAGAGAGGGAGTAAATTTTTTGCCTTCGCTTGGCCCACTTTCAAGCCAGAATCAGAAGAGTCACCAACTTCCTGATCTTCTTGGGCAGGGGAAAGGTGGTTGTTGGTCCTCGCAGACCACCGAGCACCAGATTGACTCCCTCACTATCCAACTCTTCCTGGGAGACCTTAACCCCCAAATCTTCTAAAACTTGGGGAATCAATGGGTGCAGCTCCTCCAGCTTGAACAGCCAGACAACTCGAGGGTCATCCCCCTCCGGGATTGGGAATCCATCCAAGGCTGGGTCATCCGTGTTGGGATCTCCCAGGTTTGCGCAGGGATCAGATCCCAGGTCCGTCCCCTGCATGTCTGGAGGGGTCACACTGCAGTGCTCCCATAGTGTCCCCGCTGGAGGCCGGGTCACTCTGCGCCTGACTGAGCCCCAGGGGTCACAGGGGATCCTGAGGATCCTGAGAAGAAAGTTTGGATCCCCACAGGACAGGTCCAACGACTGCTCTCCTGCTCTTTTAATTCTGGATCTTTGATTGGCCAAAAAGGCCCCAATGAAGCAGCACAAATTCAGGCAAGAAGGGGGTGGAGGAGCAGGCTGCTCCTCCACCCCCTGCAAGAGCTCAGGCTGTACAGCGTCGTCCAGAGGCACACAAACCAGCTTCATGGGGGAAAGGGGGGGAGGGGAATCCCCCCTGGCACCACGAGGTCAGAAGCCTTGACTTCCGAGGCAGAGGCAGGAGACCTGGCCGAACAGAGACCTAGCCTAACTGAGCGGCCCCGTCCTGAGGGGCCCTCCTCTCCTTACCCACAGTTACACAGAGGGAGCATGAATCTGACATGCGTGGCCATCTTGGATTTCGTCACCATGTGGCAACCGTGGAGAGCTCCGACGAAAACAGCACTCACCGAAAAGGAGCCGCACTCAGCCACCTGCTGTGGACCAAAGCGCCTGCAAGACCAAGGCTCCAGGGCCCATAGCTGCTGCCCCGAAAGCAATCACTCACATCACGGGATGTGAGAAAGAACCAGCGCACACCCCGAAAGAGCAGAGTGAGCCCCTTCCCTTCAGAAAGCAATCGCGTCTGAGTCGCACCTGCCCGGAGCCCCAGGCTGCCAACCCTCACACCCCCGAGACACTGACTGGTCTCCTCCGCAGGCCGCAGTACCCACTGTCCCGGCCAGGCCCCAACTATGTCCAGAGGCCTACCTAAGGAACGTCTTAGGTTTTAATCATTTTTCTTTTTTTTTTTTTTTTTTTTTAAATAAAAACTTTAGCCAACCTCAGCAGGACCAGAGGAAACCGGGAACAGCTTATGAGGCTGAGGGAACCAGAAGCCTCCAGTTATCAGGCCCTCTGGCAGGGTGCAGGCAAAACACAGTCAGGGATATCTAACCCCCCCCCCGAACGCCTGGCTCCACTAGAGGGATGGCCCGCAACAGTTCATGGAACAAAATCTCGGCTCACCTAATCTAAACTAACTACACTTTTTTTTTTTTTTTTTTAACTAAACCCTAGACTGCAGGTTTGCATCTCTACCATCTGCTGGAGTCAGATACTGAGGGACTGCAGGTGGCAGTCTCTCTTATGCAGCAGTATCCAAAGTTTTTGTTCTCTGGCTCCATCTGCTGGTAGGGATACACAACCCACTGGTCTGGAATGATCTGAGTATGTACAGAAATATCATAATGCCTCTGTATATCACTCTATATTGCAACCACACCTTCAGTATTGTGTGCAATTCGAGTCACTGCATCTTCAAAAAGATATAGCAAAATTTGAAAAGATACAGAGAAAGGCAAACAAAATGATAAAAGGGATGGAATGATTTCCCAATAAGGAAAGGCTAAAGAAGTTAAGGCTCTTCAGCATAGAGGAGAGATATTATAAAGGTCTATAAAATAGACTAGAGTAGAATGGATAACTAATCAGTTGTTTACTCCTTCAAAAGGTACAAATACTAGGGGACATACATTGAAGTTACTAGGCAATACATTTAAAATGAATAAGAGAAAGTTTTTTCACTCAACATATAATTAAGCTCTGAAATTTGTTGCTGGAGTATATGGTAATGATGTTAGCCATATACAAAAGGCTTGGACAATTCCTGGAAGAAAAGTCCAGAAATCATGATTATGATGGACTTGGGGAAAATCCACTGCTTATCCCTGGGGTAAGCCTTTTGGAATCCTACCAGATATTTGTGACCTGGATTGGCCACTGCTGGAAACAGAATACTGGGCTCGATGAACCTTGGTATGATCCAGAATGGGAAGACATATTCTTGTGTTACAAATGGCTCTCCTATGAGGAAAGATTAAACAGGTTAAGGTTCTTTAGCCTGAAGAAGAGACAGATAAGAGGATATATGACAGAGGGCTATAAAATCATGAGTGGGATGGAACAGGTCAATAGTGAATGGTTATTTACACTTTCCAATAGTACTAGAATTGGGAGACACGCCATGAAGTTAATGGGTAGCATTTTTAAAAGAAACTAGAGAAAGTATTTTTTTACTCAGCATACATTAAACTGTGGAATTAGTTGCCAGTGGATATGGTGAAAGCAGTTAGCATAGCTGGGTTTTCAAAAGGCTTTGGACAAATTCCTGGAAGAAAAGTCCATAAACCACTATCAGCCATATAGACTTGGGGAAACTACTGCTTGTCCTAGTTTATTGCGCAAGAAGGACTGGACCTATTCTTTGGAATCTTATCAAGTATTTGTGACCTGGATTGGTCACTATTGGAGATCAATGCTGAGCTTTATGGACCTTTAGGTCTGACCCAGTATGGCAGCTGCTCTGGATCAATACCATATGTAAGGATTCTTAAAAGAATCTGTCAATTTCAGAGGTTCAGTATCCATAACTGATGCCATTCACATGCATTAGACATTACAGGCCTGATTTAGAAAATGTTGTTCCTATTCTAAATCAGGTATTCCTATGAATGCTGTCTTTGCAAACAATTTTGCCTATTATTGCTTTTTTTTTTTTTTTTTACCTAGAACATGCTGCTATAGATTTAGCATTTTTCTAGCACTTACAGAGTGCTAACACTTATTTCATTTAAAAAATATGAAATGCTTATTGTTTTGCTTTTCCTACAAGAACTATGTTGTCTTTAATGGATGTGTCAAATTAGGAAAACTATTTATTCTGAGGTTTAGTCAGTTACAACGAATGTAATAATTAAATTCAAACCCAGCTTAAGAAAATAGTTCTCATTAACAATCTTAGTTCTAATAGGCAATTTTCCTTTAAACTCAAATGTCTTTGTTTAATTGTCCAAAACATTTTCTTCATGCTTCCTTCCCACATAACCATAGAGGTTAAATTATATAAGAACCTTCTGCTCAGATATAAAAATTATACTTTTGTATATACAGTGCTGGCCCTTTACAACAGTAGAATACCTGCAATATTTGCAATAAATCACAAATGTAATCATTGAAGTCAAAGGTAAATTTTGCAAAGATATGCAAATTGCTTTCAAAATCCTAGCAGGACATATGCCTGGGAGAATTATATGCAATATTATATCTATATATCTATATCTCTCTATAGATAAATAGATAAATATATAGATATATATTAAAATTTCTGTGTACAATATTTTAAAATTCTGCAGATTTCATTGCTTCAGATAACACAATATAATCACTGCCTTTGAAATTATAATGCAATAAAGAAAAAAAGTTTTTATACCACATGGTCCTTCCCCATGCTCAACAGCCCTCCCTAGTTTTCTCTCCCTTATGGCTTGAACCCTTCCCCCCTTGGGACAATCCCCCAATTCATTTGCTACCTTCCCTCAGTGTGGACTCCTTTCCCATCCCTTTCCCCTCTTCAGCTTTCATTCTGAGTGCCCCATTCTGTGTGCTTCCCCAGAAGACCCTCAACTCATTCTCTCTACTCCCCTTACCCCAGTTCAGACCTCCTTTCCACAAAATTCCCTCTCCCCATCCCCCAAGCAAGATCCCAAGCTTTCTCTCCCTCCTCAGGCTTGATTCCCACCCCTAGCTTTGTCTCTCTACTTCCCCCAGCAAGATCCCCAGCTTTCGCTCTCTGGCCACTCACAAAGTTTGAACCCCAACTCTCTCTCTCTGCTCCCCTCCTCCTCCAGCTTTCTCATCACTCCAACAAGACCCCTGAGCTTTCTGACTGGCCCCTTTAAGCAAGTTCCCCCTCTCCCAGTTCTCTCAACTTACCCCAGCAAGAACCCCTAGCTTTCTCTCTGTCTGCCAACCTCTCTTTAGCAAGATACAAGCGGTCTACATTTCTCATTCAGGCTCCACTGAACCTCAAATCCTAGCTCCTTTGTTTGGGCTGTGCAGGCAGGAGACTAGCAACTATAGACTAATATCTCCCAATTCTCTTCCGGGCTACATAGACTAGCAGGCAAAGCAGAGTTGCTTACCTATAACAGGTGTTCTCGAGAAAGGCAGAATGTGTCTTCGCACATGGGTGACATCATCAGATGGAGACCAGATGCGGAAAACTTATGTCAAAGTTTCTAGAACTTTCACTAGGCCACATTGAGCCTGCCTAGTATGCCCTATACCACACGTCCTCTTTAGTTTTCTCATATAGAATTATGATTAAAATGAAATAATAAAGAAACCCAACTCCACGGGGTGGTGGGCAGGTTTCGTGAGGACTAACATCCTGCTGTCCTCGGAGAACACCTGTTACAGGTAAGCAACTCTGCTTTCTCCGAGGACAAGCAGGATAGTAGTCCTCACACATGGGTGAATCCCTAGCTAGAGGCTGCTCCCCAACACAAAAGGGGACCAACAGGCTGTCTCCCTCTCTGTTGGTAACAGAGAGGGAGACAGCCTGACCAACCCTAGGTTGGGAGAGTTAGGTTCTACACCTCAAACAGGTTTCGAAGGACAGACTGACCGAACTTACTGTAGCTTCATCCATCCCTATTCAGACAGTAATGGGATGTGAATATGTGAAGAGAATGCCATGTCACAAACCTTGTAGATCTCATCCATGGGAACTGCTTGCAAGTGGGCCATAGATACTGCAATAGCTCTGACAGAATGAGCCTTGACATGACCCCCAAGATGCAGTCCCCACCTGGGCATAACAGAAAGAGATACAATTCACTGGCCAAATGGATATTGTCAGTTTGGGCAATGGCAACACACAACCTATTCTTATCAAAAGAAATAAAAGTTGGGTAGACTGTCTATGGGCTTCTGTCTGACTCCAGATAAAAGACTAAGGCTCGGCTTGCAATCCAAACTATGCAGTGCTTGGTCGCCATGATGCGAATGGGACTGGGAAAGAATATTGGCAAGATGATTGACTGGTTAAAAATGGAAATCCATCACCACTTTATGCAGGAACTTAGGGTGCATACGAAAAACCACCCTGTCATGATAAACTTAGTATAACCCTGGTGCACTGAGTGACAGCCACCAAAAATATGACCTTCTAATTCAGGTACTTCATGTCGCAGGTGCGCAGCAGTTCAAATGGAGCTTTCACAGCTGAGCTAACACCACGTAAGGGTCCCCAGACACAGCAGGAGGCCTTAGGGGAGGCTCAACTGAAGCAGGGGCACTCATGAAATGGTCAAGTATAGGCTGTACAGAGATTGGCACACCATCTATACTTTAGTGATATGCACAATTGCACTCAGATGAACTCTAAAGGAGTTGGTTTTAAGCCAGCCTCCGATAGGTGTAGAAGGTAATCAAGCAGTTTTTGTGTAGGGCATGAGAACGGATCTAGGGCCTTTTGCTCACTCCACATGGAAAACCTCCTCCACTTCAGTCTGTAGGACTTTCTAGTGGAAGGCTTTCTAGAAGCCAACACGACACGAGATACATCTTCTGAAAGATCAAACGGCTGTAGAATCAACCTCTCAAATTCCAGTCTGTGAGCATCAGGGCCTGGAGGTTGAGATGGCGCGGCCTGCCCTGCACTTGCTTGATGATATCACGGGAAGTTCCCAGACTGATCGGTTTCCGAATGGACAACTAACTCCCGCAGGAGTGGAAACCATACCTGTCTCAGCCAATGAGGGGCTATGAGGATCATAGTCATCCTGTCTTCAAGAACCTTCCAGAGAGTCTTTGCCACTAAGGGAATCAGAGGATATGCATACAGAAGACCTTTGCCCCAATGACGGACAAGAGCATCCGAGGCTGGTTTGCCATCTGACATGTACAAGGAGCAGAACTGAGGCACCTTCCTGTTGCAGGGGGACTTGAACAGTTGTACGACCAGGCTCCCCCAGAGGCAGAATATCAATTTGCTACCCCCCTTGTCCAGAGACCACTCATGGGATCTGAAACCTTGACTTAGCCTGTCAGCTTCCACATTCTCCATCCCAACCAAGTACATGGCCCTCAGCACCATCTTGTAGGTGAAGGCCCATGACTAGATCTGAACTGCTTCCTGACACAGGAGATATGACCCCATGCCTCCTTGCTTGTTCATATACCACATGGTTAGCTGGCTGTCTGTCTGGATCAGGACAACTTTGTTGGACAGCTGATGTCTGAAAGCCCATAGCACGTACTTGATCACCCGAAGCTCCATAAGTTAATTTGACAAGTACATTCCTGAATGGATCAAAGATCCTGGATGCCGAGCCCATCTACATGAGCTCCCCACCTCAGGGTAGATGTATCCGTGGTTAGGATAATTTGAGTCGTGGACTCCGAAACGAGATCCCCTGCTCCAGATTGGAAAGTACTCACCACCAGGACTCACTGTCAATGCGACCAACATTGCTCTATGCTTCAACGGCAAGAGGAAATGTGGTAAAAATGATTTGCATTCAGAAAAAACCGGGGAGTAGCTTGCTTGTTGCAGCGGTTACTACCCCAAACCAAATAAGTCTGATACTTCACTTTCAATGCATATCCAGCATAGCTCTCTGCTTCAAAGGCAGGGCGGAAAGACTGATACTTCACTTTCAATGCATATCAGCATAGCTCTCTACTTCAACGGCAGGGGGGGAAGAGGAAAAGAGGATTTATATTCAGGCAACAACCAACGAGGACTGAATTACATAGTCTGGGTAAACAAATAATTATGGGTGTAGCTTGCTTGTTACGGCGGTTACTACCCCAAATCAATTAAGCTTGATACTTCACTTAGAATACATATCCAACGCAACTCACTGCTTCAACGGCAGGGGGGAATATTCAGACAACAACCAACAAGGACTGAATGGCACAGGCTGGGTAAACAAATAAGCGTGGGAGTAGCTTGCTTATTGCAGCAGCTACTACCCCTAACCAATTAAGCTAGATACTTCACTTAGATGCAGCTCCAGCACTGTTCTCTACATCAATGGCGGGGGTGGAAGGTAACTAGAACCAAAAAGTTACTAATAAGGGCCAAGAGTAACAGATAAGTATGAGAGAAAAAAAAAGTGTGAAAGCTTGCTGGGCAGACTGGATGGGCTGTTTGGTCTTCTTCTGCCGTCATTTCTATGTTTCTATGTTTCTATATGTTCGTCTGCCACATTGGCAAAATTTGAAACTGGGAGCTTTTGGAGCCAAAGCACTGAAAAGTGCCATTTGGGGATCACTGAAGTGATATTTGAGAGAGAGAGAGAGAGAGAGAGGAACAAAAATTGTCAGAGAGGCAAGAGAGAGAAGAACCCGCAACCGTTGCTTCACGGAAAAGCGAAAAACTGAAGAGAGACAGGAAAGGAACTGCGCTGGCGTAGAGGAGCAAAGTTTTCAACATTCTAGGAGAAGTTCCCGCACTGTGCCGCCAGGGGGCACACCGGGACAGCATGGCTAATTCAGCCTGCTTATCTGCGAGAAAAGTCAATGGTGTGCTCAATCACACCGCGAGGCTTACAGCTCACGGAAGAAAAAGAATGAAGAGGGACCCCACGTGAATGCGTGGTATAGAGCACGCTGGGCATACTCAGCATGCCTAGTCAAATTTCTAGAAAATTTGAATTAAGTTTTCTGCATTGGGGCTTCATCTGATGATGTCACCCATGTGTGAGGACTACCATCCTGCTTGTCCTCTGAGAACTGCTCCTCTCTCTCTTCCAGCTGACATTGATGCTATTTAATCCTTTCTTTCAGCCAAAACAGGGCTCCACGTCCATCACTGTTGCTTCCTAGTCTTTACACCTATTTATGTTGGGCAAATACAGAATTCTGCGCAGGAGGGGAATTCTGCACAACTGCATAACGCAGAATTCCTACAGGAGTAATGACAGTGCACTATTGGCTGTTTTAAAGGGCCAGCAATGTAGAACTATAGATTACTATGTATGTCTGCATCAACATAATGGTAATACTACTGTGGAATCATTAGGATCTACCTTACTACATAGTAAACTTGGGCCACAGAAACTAACTTAATAGTCACCAAATAGGTTTTTATAATATTTATAGAAAATAATATGTACTTAAAGATGGAACTATCTTTCAGTATATTAAAGTTTGCCTTACTCTCTTTCTTCCTTTTCTCTACTCATATTTAGGCGTAGCTGCCTCAGTTTCTGCTCCATCTCTTGGTTTTCTAGCTCTAGTTGTACTGTTTCCAACCGCAGTTCTCGTAAGTGCCTGGAGAATTGAAATGTGTATCACTTGTTTTGATCAGTAAAAAATATTTGTAGTATAATATCAATAAGAAAAATGCTATGAATTTAAATACAAAAAACATTTACCTTGATTGCATATAAATATTGTTGCGCGGGCTTGCTCACCTTCATGGTTCCACAGCGGGTTCCGGGACGACCTCCCTCGCGGTAATAGCCAGGCCCCGGCATCTCGCGGTGGTGGTCGCTGGGCCTTCCACTGCATGCCAGGCCTCACACCGAGGCTCGGCATCCTCGGCCATGTTAGCCACGCCCATACGCGTGCGCGGACTGCCCCGACTCATGTAGGGCCTAGGGCGGGTCCTAACTCCACGGCACGCCCTGATTGATCCCTCGATATAAGGAAGTTCCTGTCTCTGCTTCCTTGCCTTGGCAATCGGGTCGGTTTGTTCTAAGATTGCCTCTGCGCTTGTACCTGTTCCTGCTTGTTCCTAGTCTCGTTCCAGGATCCTTCTGTTCCAGTTCTGTTCCTAACTTGTTCCTGTATCTTAGTTCCGTGTCCTGCTTGTTCCTGTGTTCGTCTGTCTGACTACCCAGGTAGAACCCTCGGACTGTCTTACTGGTACTGACCTCGGCTTGCTCTTGACCTGCCTGCCTGCCTGCTGCCTGCCTCAAAGACCACAGCTTGTTCCTGACCTGTCTGCCTGCCTGCCTCAAAGACTACAGCTTGTTCCTGGCCTGCCTGCCTGCTGCCTGCCTCAAGACCTCAGCTTGTTTCTGACCTGCCTGCCTGCCGCCTGCCTCAAGACCTCAGCTTGTTTCTGACCTGCCTGCCTGCCGCCTGCCTCAAGACCTCAGCCTGCCTTTGACCTTGTCTGACCTCCGGTACCTGACCCCTGCTTTGCTGACCATTCCTCAGACTGACCTCTGGATCTTAACCTTTGCCTGCCTGACCATGCCTCCAGATTCTGGCTCTGTTCCTTGCCTTGTCATCACCAACTCTGTTCTGGTTCTCCTTGCTCCAACCAGCAGTCACCTTGGAACCCGATCGCGCTCCCCTGTCTCCGTGGGTACACCGGACTTTCATTCTCTCAGGAGACCCTGTGAGGCCCACCTAAGTCCAAGCAGCCCGGGTCCCTACAAGATACAGCAATGGCCAACCCGGTGGGCCTCTTGGCCACTATGCTTCCCAAAGCAACACTGGCACTTCCTGCACTCCCCAGATATAATGGGAATCCACGCTCCTTTCGTGGCTTCCTTATTCAGTGCTTTATGCAGTTTGCGCTACAACCCTCGTTGTTTTTGAAAGAGATCACTAAAGTCACCTTCATTCTGTCTCATTTGCAAGGGAAGGCTCTTGCATAGGCCTCTCCCTTAGGGGAATGCTCTGATCCCATCCTCTCCAAGCTATCTGACTTCATTGCCCTCTTCAAGCAGACCTTCTGAGACCCAGGTCGTATGGCTATGGCTAGTCATAGCTTACTCCACCTCTATCAAGGGTCAAGGAGCCTCTCCGAATACACAGTGGAGTTTCGGACCTTGGCCACAGAACTTGGGTGGCAAGAAGATTGTCTGCAAGCCATCTTCCGAGATGGACTCTCCTGTGCTCTGAAAGATGAGCTCTCTGTCCGTGAGACTCCCAAGTCGCTAGAAGACTTGATCTCCCTTGCCGGGAGGATTGATCATCGCCTCCGGCAAAGACACCTAGAAGTAAAGGCTCCACGCCCTCCTCCAGTACGCCCCACAAGTGCACCCTACACTCCAGCGAAGACTCCTGCACCATCACCTTCCTCCATGGTAGAACCTAAGGAAGTAAATCGTGGGCGATTGTCTCCGACCGAGAATCTCCGTCAGCGAAAAGAGGGGCTCTGCCTTTACCGTGGCACTTCTGGACATCGTCTGCAGTTTTGCACCATCCGTCCATGAAACTGCAACGCCTGAGCCCAGCGGGGGTTCCCGAGCTTGGAGCTCAACTGTTTCTGGCCCTTAACTCTTGCTTCCTGTATCCCTGGGCATCAAGACCCACGCCTTTGCGACCACTGCTCTCATCGATATCGGAGCAAGCAGTAGCTTCATTACGGACGACATCGTCAAACTCTTGAAAATACCTCTTCAACCCCTAGAGGTAAGTCTTCATATTGCCTCCATCCAGGGGGAATATCTTCCAGGTCTCATTTTCTCACCAGACAGTGGCTATCCATCTCACTGTAGGTACCCTCCATGAGGAAGAGACATCCTTCTACGTCCATAAAACGCTCAACTCATCCGGTAATCCTGGCTCCAGGTCCATGAACCCTAGTTCAATTGGCAATCCCTGCAGTTGGTACCATGGGGCCAAAAATGACAAGACTTGTCTGCACCTGGTATCCCCCATGTAACCAGTCTTGAATCAGTTACCCTTCCAGGTTTAGCGCCTCAGTATTCTGAGTTCAGCGATGTGTTCTCTAAGCCGAGAAAGCGGGATACCTTGCTTCCGTTAGCAAGTTCAACTGTCCTATTGAACTTCTGCCAGGCACTACGCCTCCCAAAGGCAGAACCTAACCGGTGTCCCAGCCTGAGACTCAGGCTATGTCGGAATATATTAAAGAGAATCTAGAGAAAGGCTTTATCCATCCATCTGATCCCCCCGCAGGAGCAGAGTTCTTCTTCGTGAAGAAAGAAAAAGGACGCTGGACTATGTCCCTGTATCGATTACAGGGATCTCAACGCAATAACACATAAGGATCGATACCCGCTACCCCTCATTAGCGAACTGTTCGATCGCCTTGAAGGGGCATGAATTTTTTCCAAACAGGACCTGAGAGGTGTGTACAACTTGGTACGCATCCAACCTGATGACATTTGGAAGTCGGTGTTTAATACCAGAGATGGCCACTACGAATACGTTGTAATGCCTTTTGGGCTATGTAATGCTCCAGTTGTCTTTCAACGCCTCATGAATGAAATCTTCCGAGATCTCCTGTATGATTTCGTAGTCGTATACCTCGAAGACATTCTGATCTTCTCTAAGACAGAATCCCACCATGAACATGTCCGCATCGTCCTCCAAACATCTGAGAGAGAACCATTTGTACACAAAACTGGAAAATGTCTGTTTGAGCGGAATCGCTTACCCTTTCTGGGATACATTATCTCTAATCATGGATTCTCAATGGACCCCGGAAAAAACTTCAGGGGATCCACAACTGACCTCAGCCAGTAGGACCTTCGAGCGTTGCAATGCTTTCTAGGCTTCACCAATTATTACCGGAGCTTCATTGCGAATTAGTCTTCCATAGTTGCCCCACTCACTGCTATGACTAGGAAACGGGTCAACACCCGAGTTTGGACACCCAAAGCAATTGCTGCCTTCCAGAGGATTAAAGAAGCCTTCAGCTCCGGTGGATCCAGACAGGTGGATCCAGAACCAAAGCTACTCCCGAACAGGGCAAGAGGCTGTCCGTGGTCTGATCAACATCACACGCGCAAAGGTTGTGTCCAAACACATATAAGCTAGAAAAGCTGTGTAAAGAGGACCACATCGCAGCTCGGCAAATGTCAATGGGAGACAACAATCAACCTCTGCCCATGACACTGCCTCAGCTCTAGTAGATTGAGCCCTAACCTGACTAGGCAACAGCTGCTCAGCATCAACATATGTGGCCATAAGTACCTCCTTCATCCAGCGAGCTACTGTAGCCTGTGATGCCAATTCGCCCTGCCTTCCTGAGAGGTTTAAAAACCTCCAAATACCTCAAGATATGCTCTTGACATCCAAGGGCCCATAACAGGCGATATTCCACTGCATCTCTTTCCCTGTCCAGAGATGACAGGAAAATGGACTGATTCAAGTGAAAATCCGAGACCACTTTTGACAAAAATGAAGGAACAGTATGTGGCTGTATCGCCGACGTAGTCACTCATAAAACGGCTCCAGGCAAGACAAGGCCTGCAGTTTGGGTACTCTATATGCAGAACAAATTGCCACAAGAACACCATTTTCAAGTTCAGTAACCTCAAGGAAAGGCTACATATCGGTCGAAAATTAGGGCCCGCCAAAAAAATCCAAAACTAGATTAAGTCTCCACAAGGGCACCAGGAACCATAAGGGAGAATGAAGATGCTTCACTCCTTTCAAGAAACGGGGCACATCTGGATGAGCCAACAAGAGTCCACCATTCACCCTGACCTTGGAAACAGACAAAAGCCACCACCTGTACCATTAATGAATTAAGGGCCAACCCTTTATTCAATCCATCCTGCAAAAATTCCAAAATGAGCGGGATCTTAACTGCACGAGGAAGAGAACCCCTCGATCTTCACACCAAGCCTCAAACACTTGCCAAACCCGCACATAGGCTAAGGGAAGTGGAGAACGTTCTCTTTCATGGCAAGGTGGCAATCACCGCAGTAGAATATCCACATTTCAGCAACAGAGCCTTCAAAGGCCATACCATAAGACAAAATCAAGTCGGTTCTTCATGAAGAACAAGCCCCTGCCATAGCAGATCCCTGTGAGCCAGAAACTGGAGGGGAGAGTCCATTAGAAGCCACTGCAAATCTGCATACCATGGTCTCCTGGGCCAGCCTGTGCCACCAGAAGCACTATCCCCCTGTGATTCTTGATCTTCCAAATCATTCTACCCCAACATGGGCCACGGAGGAAAAAGCATACAGCATCTTGCCCTCCAGTCGCTCCTGCATGAGCACATCGATGCCCAAGGAATTTGTATTTCTCCTGCAACTGAAGAAACGAAGAACCTTCATACAGCAAAGAAGTCACCAACAGGTCCAGAAACAGAAGGCCACAGCGATCCACTATCAGCTGAAATGACTCATTTAACAAATTTCATTTCTCCTGGATCCAGGACTCTGTCTACTAAGAAGAAAGTTTGGCTCTTACATTGTCTTTTCTGCAATGTGCAAGGCTGAGATCTCCTGAAGATGCACTTCCACCCATTCCATAAGTTGGGCTAATTCCTGTGACACTTGCTGGCTCTTTGTTCCTCCCTGCCAACTGATGTAAGCCACTGTCATTGCATTGTCCGATAACATCCGTACCGTTTGACCCTGTAATCAGTCCACCGAACCACAAGCATGCCAACCGGACCGCATGGGCTTCCAGCCGATTGATGCTCCAGAGAAACTTTTCTGTACTCCAGCGCCCTTGTGCTGTCAGCTCCTGACAGTAAGCTCCCCAACCATGGAGGCTCACATCCATCACGAGTACTAGCCAGTCCGGTGATTTTTAGGGAAACCCCCTTTCTTAGATGATCCACTTTTTAACCACCCACTGCAAAGTGTGTGTAGACCTCCATTGGTAGCTGAAGCCAAATCAAATAATTCTTAGACTGCGGGCTCCGAGACAGCAGAGTGCGCTGAAGATGATGTATATAAGAACATAAGAAAATGCCATACTGGGTCGACTAAGGGTCCATCAAGCCCAGCATCCTGTTTCCAACAGTGGCCAATCCAGGCCATAAGAACCTGGCAAGTACCCAAAAACTAAGTCTATTCCATGTTTACCATTGCTAATGGCTTGTGGCTATTCTCTAGTGAACTTAATAGCAAGGTAATGGAATTCTCCTCCAAGAACTTATCCAATCCTTTTTTAAACACAGCTATACTAACTGCATTAACCACATCCTCTGGCAACACAAATTCCAGAGTTTAATTGTGCGTTGAGTAAAAAAGAACTTTCTCCAATTAGTTTTAAATGTGCCCCATGCTACTTCATGGAGTGCCCCCTAGTCTTTTCTACTATCCGAAAGAGTAAATAACCGATTCACATCTACCCGTTCTAGACCTCTCATGATTTTAAACATCTCTATCATATCCCCCCTCAGTCGTCTCTTCTCCAAGCTGACAAGTCCTAACCTCTTTAGTCTTTCCTCATAGGGGAGTTGTTCCATTCCCCTTATCTATTTGGTAGCCCTTCTCTGTACCTTCTCCATCGCAATTATATCTTTTTTGAGATGCGGCGACCAGAATTGTACACAGTATTCAAGGTGTGTCTCACCATGGAGCGATACAGAGGCATTATCACATTTTCCGTTTTATTCACCATTCCCTTTCTAATAATTCCCAACATTCTGTTTGCTTTTTTGACTACCGCAGCACACTGTACCGATGGTTTCAATGTGTTCTCCACTTTGACACCTAGATCTCTTTCTTGGGTTGTGCACCTAATATGGAACCCAACATTGTGTAATTATAGCATGGGTTATTTTTCCCTATATGCATCACCTTGCACTTATCCACATTAAATTTCATCTGCCATTTGGATGCCCAATTTTTCCAATCTCACAAGGTCTTCCTGCCAATTATCACAATCTGCTTGTGATTTAACTACTCTGAACAATTTCGTGTCATCTGCAAATTTGATTATCTCACTCGTCATATTTCTTTCCAGATCAATTATAAATATATTGAAAAGTAAGGATCCCAATACAGATCCCTGAGGTACTCCACTGTCCACTCCCTTCCACTGAGAAAATTGTCCATTTAATCCTACTCTCTGTTTCCTGTCTTTTAGCCAGTTTGCAATCCAAGAAAGGACATCGCCACCTATCCCATGACTTTTTACTTTTCCTAGAAGCCTCTCATGAGGAACTTTGTCAACGCCTTCTGAAAATCCAAGTATACTATATCTCCTGGTTCACCTTTATCCACATGTTATTAACTCCTTCAAAAAAGGAAGCAGATTGTGAGGCAAGACTTGCCCTGGGTAAAGCCATGTTGACTTTGTTCCATTAAACCATGTCTTTCTATATGTTCTTTGATTTTGATGTTTAGAACACTTTCCACTATTTTTCCTGGCACTGAAGTCAGGCTAAACCGTTCTGTAGTTTTCCCGGATCGCCCCTGGAGCCCTTCTTAAATATTGGGGTTACATTTGCTATCCTCCAGTCTTCAGGTACAATGGATGATTTTAATGATAGGTTACAAATTTTTACTAATAGGTCTGAAATTTCATTTTTTGAGTTCCTTCAGAAGTCTGGGTGTATACCATCCGGTTCACCTTGCCCTCGCCCTCGCCATTCCGGTTCACCTCGCCCTCGACACCACGCCAAGGTCACTGCCATCAATTCGAGCACCATGTAGCTATGATAACGCTGATGGGTATATTGTTGTTTTTCAACAGATGCACCTGCGCAATGAGCTTCTGTATATGGCCCTCCGCAGGAATACCCTGCCCTGTTTCATGTCGAACTGAACACTGAGATACTCTAGTGACTGTGATGGCTGAAGATGCTCTGGCCAGGATGACACCCAACCTAGCTCCAAGCAACAAGGAGATCACCTGCGCGAACCCGGAGGCTCTCTTCCAGACTCTTGGCCTGAATTAGCCAGTTGTCTAAGTACAGGTGTACCAGAATCCCATCCTCTCTCAACTCCGCTGCCACCACCATATACCTTTGGAAAATGTTCTGGGTGCGATGCCAAACCAAAAGGTAGCGATCACAATTGATAATGATGTCCCAAACCACGAAACGCAGAAATGGTTTGATGCCCTAGCCAGATGGGATATGTAGGTACACCTCGGACAAATCCAGAGATGTCAGAAACTCCCGATTCTATTGCCATTATCACTGAGCGCAAGGTTTTCCATGCAAAAAACGAGTCACGAGCAAATGACGGTTAACCCCCTTGAGATCCAGGAAGGGACGAAAAGAGCCTACTTCTTGGGTACTACAACAAAATAATAGAATATCAGCCCATATTTTCTTAAGCTGTGGGCACTGGAACCACAGTCCACAGACTGAGGAGTCTTGACAATATATACTCTACTGCCTGTCTTTTCTGTAGAGAGTTGCAGGGAGACACCATGAACACGTCCCAGGGAATACTGCAAACCTTCAGCGCATAGCCATCTTGTATCACTTCCAGAACCCACTGGTCTGACGTGATTTCGACCCATCTCCTATAAGAAAGAGAGAGGCGACTCTCTATCAGCACACCTTCACTTATTGGCTCCAATACCTGAGCCTGCACCCATCTGGGCTGCCTTGGAGAAAAAGGACTGACCTACCCAAAGGTCAAGCCCTCTGAAAGGCCGCTCCTCTATAGGGTCAGAAATGTTTGCATCCCCCCAGTACGAATTCTCATGCTGAAGTCGCACAGTATCTGTTTCTTATCTTCTGGCAACTGAAGAACCTGGGTCTCACCCCACTTATTGGCCATTTTCTCCAGCTCACTCTCAAATAAGAGCAAGCCTTTAAAGGGAAACTTCGTAAGTTTAGACTCGGAGGTCGCATCGCCGACCAATTTCTCAACCATAACTGATACCTGGCCACTATTACCGAAGCCACCCCTCTAGCTGAAGTGTGGACCAAATCACAGCCCGCATCTGCAAAAAGGCAGCTGCTGGTTCCATCACTGCCTTGGAATTCACACTAGATTATTGACCCTCCTGAGAGAGAAGTAAATAATAGCGAGTCACCAGGGAACAACAAGAAGCTATCTCAAATTAATTACCAAAACTTCAAAGGCCTGCTTGAGGATGGCCTCAATTCTCCTATCCTGTGCATCCTTCAAGGCAGCTCCCCCTTCTAAGGGGATAGTCACCCACTTGGTAATGGCATACACAAGCGCATCCACTTTCAGAAAGCACAGTTGCTCTCTCACAGCTGGATCCAGGGGCTACAGGCCTTCCAAGACTCATCCCCCTTTGAAATTAGCTTCCCGTGCCCCACTCAAGATCAATCAATTCTTGAATGGCTTCCATAATAGGGAAGAAACATGAGGCTTTATGCAAAGAAATCAAATGGGATCTTTTCTTTGGCTCAGACATGGATTCAGCCCCAAGTACTCCCAGCATCTTCAATGTCTGGGAAATCAGACCCGGTAACTCATCTCTATGAAAGAACCACAACATAGTTCTATTCAGCTCCAAAGTTCTATTCAGCTTCATCATCTGTGCCATCTGGGTCCCTATCGGGAAGATCAGCAGCAGATTGAGGCCTACCTTGATGCTTACCTGCAATGCCAGGTATGCGGGATTTTGCCACCTGCGGCCCTGACCTGTTAAGATTGGCCGGGGCCCAAAGAGAAAAAACTGCAGTCCTTGAAAAAAAATTCTACCCAAGAAAGGGCAAAGGGATCCCTTCCAGAACCAGGGGTTCATCTGTCCTCGCCCACTGAACTACCTTCCCCCGCAGACAAAGCAGTTAGAAGAGCTCCAAAGTCAGGCGGTCCTTTCTAGCAGCTCTTTTCCCATTCCTGCTTCAGGCTGGGAAGAAACCGGTTTAGTAAAATCAGACATAGGCAATTCCCCCTGAGCCTTTAATCAGCATTGACAAGTTAGAGAGAAAGTCAGGCTCGGATGCCCCGAATATGACAAGCAAGACAAAGGGTAAGGCATTTAGATTTCTTTGCTATGAGCGCCATCAGTTTGTCAGTTCACTTAAACAGCCGTCTGAAGGTGTGCATCTAGCTGTATTCGCACTGCAAAAACCTAGGTACCCCAAATTTAGGTATCCAAATTTAAGCCCTTAACACTGTTTCTCGATGAGTGTCCAAAAACTGAGCTCCAAGGGGCCACTCAGACTACGTGTTTAAATAAGCCGCGAGCATGTGAATGCCCAGATGCCCCTATGCACCCAACTGGGCATCTAACTAGGAACCCAACTAGGCACAAAACTGGACACACAACAGGGATGCAAGTAGCACAAACCAATGGAACTGAAGAGGACAGCCTAATGCGCAGGAAAAAAAAAGCACAAAATACCGCCATGGCCTACCAAGTGACGGCGTTAACAAACATGTGGATAAAGGTGAACCGGCAGCAGATGTAGTGTACTTGGATTTTCAGAAGGCGTTTAACAAAATCCTCATGAGAGGCTTTTAGGAAAAGTAAAAAGTCATGGGATAGGTGGCGATGTCCTTTCGTGGATTACAAAACTGGCTAAAGACAGGAGAGAGTAGGATTAAATGGACAATTTTCTCAGTGGAAGGGAGTGGGCAGTGGAGTGCCTCAGGGATCTGTATTGGGACCCTTACTTTTCAATATATTTATAAATGATCTGGAAAGATATACAACGAGTGAGGTAATCAAATTTGCAGATGATACAAAATTGTTCAGAGTAGTTAAATCACAAGCAGATTGTGATAAATTGCAGGAAGACCTTGTGAGACTGGAAAATTTGGCATCGAAATGGCAGATGAAATTTAATGTGGATATGTGCAAGGTGATGCATATAGGGAAAAATAATCCAAGCCATAGTTACACAATGTTAAGTTCCATATTAGGTGCTACTACCCAAGGAAGAGATCTAGGCGTCATAGTGGATAACACATTGAAACCATCGGTTCAGTGTGCTGCGGCAGTCAAAAAAGCAAACAGAATGTTGGGAATTATTAGAAAGGGAATGGTGAATAAAATGGAAAATGTCATAATGCCTCTGTATCACTCCATGGTGAGACTGCACCTTGAATACTGTGTACAATTCTGGTCGCCGCATCTCAAAAAGATATAATTGCGATGGAGAAGGTACAGAGAAGGGCTACCAAAATGATAAGGGGAATGGAACAGCTCCCCTATGAGGAAAGACTAAAGAGGTTAGGACTTTTCAGCTTGGAAGAAGAGACGGCCTGAGGGGGATATGACAAAGGTGTTTTTAAATCATGAGAGGTCTAGAATGGGTAGATGTGAATCGGTTATTTACGCTTTCGGATAATAGAAAGACTAGGGGCACTCCATGAAGTTAGCATGTGGCACATTTAAACTAATCGGAGAAAGTTCTTTTTTCACTCAAGTACAATAAAACTCTGGAATTTGTTGCCAGAGAATGTGGTTAGTGCAGTTAGTATAGCTGTGTTTAAAAAGGATTGGGTAAGTTCTTGGAGGAGAAGTCCATTACCTGCTATTAAGTTGACTTAGAAATTAGCCACTGCTATTACTAGCAACAGTGACATGAAGTAGACTTAGTTTTTGGGTACTTGCCAGGTTCTTATGGCCTGGATTGGCCCACTGTTGGAAACAGGATGCTGGGCTTGATGGACCCTTGGTCTGACCCAGTATGGCATGTTCTTATGTTCTTAAGAAAAGCCTGAGAGTGGGACCTAGTCAAAAGCCCTGCTCAACCCGCCAGGTTACCCACATTCCCTAAGCTCCCCCAAAGGTGGGAACGAACATCGGATCAGCGTGCAGAGCACAGAGACTGGAGGGAAGAGGAATCCCTACAAAACTTCCCTCCTTCTCTGTTTTTTTGTTTTTTTTTCTAATTACTCTTTACCTAAGTTCAGCCCATCCCGGCTGAGTAAAAGGTCGGTCTCTGGCTTCAGGGAGAGAGGGCAAGGACCTTCACCACCATGCTCTGCTTCCTGCACCCGCTTGCCTTTCAGCCGAGTCCACGATGGCTGAAAAAAAAAAAGCTATTGGACAAAGGCACTCATCTGAGGGAGGAATCCAAAGATATCACCTCAGGAAATCTCAAATGAGAGAGGGACCCTAAGTTATCACCACAGGAGTGTTGGGTATAATAAATCTCCTTCTTCTTTTCTCCTCTGAAAAACGTTTTAAGCAATCCCCATGGGGAGATGCACATCCACCATCTACTGGAGACAGAGAATACTGGCGGGCTAATGTCAGTGCAGGGGTACATATACCATGATGGTAGCCTTGCTCCATCTCCATGTGCTGGTAGAGGTGTATAACCCACTTGTTCTGGATCCACTTGACCATATGCTAAGAAAGAAAATGATATTAACCGAATATGTAAGTAAATCACAGGTTGCACCACAATGGTGGCATAAAATACAAGGGGTTTATGAAAGAAGGGAGGAAGAAAGAAAGATGTGCTAACAGCGTTCAATATGATTTACTTGGATATTAGTAAAGATTGATACAATCCCACATAGGAGACTCATGAAAAAAACGAGAAGCTTGGGAGTGGGTACTACTAAACTAGTAACGTGGATTGCAAACGGTTGACAGGAGACATAGAAACACAGAAACATAGAAATGACGGCAGAAAAGGGACCAAACGGTCCATCCAGTCTGCCCAGCAAGCTTATGGTAGTAACTACTGCGCTATACAAGTCACCTTTATAATTATCAGTTTCTCAGATCAAAGTCAGGGTCCTTGTTGGTTGCTGCTTGAGTCCAATTCATTACCTCTTGCATTGAAGCAGAGAGCAATATTGGAGTGGCATATAATATATCATGCTTACTGGTTAAGGGTAGTAACCTCGCACCAGAAAGTTATCCCCATGCTTATTTGTTTTCCCAGACTGTACAATTCAATGTCCTTGTTGGTTGCTGACTGAATCTAATTTCCCCTTTTCCTCTTTTCCCCCTGCCATTGAAACAGAGAGCAATGATGGAGTTGCATTAACAGCATAAAGGCTTATTGGTTAAGGGCAGTAATAGATCTGAATTTTCATTTTTGAGTTCCTTTAGTATCCTAGGATGCATACCATCCGGTCCAGGTGATTTGCTACTCTTTAGTTTGTCAATCTGGCCTAGTACATCTTCCCGGTTCACAGTGATTTGGTTTTAGTTCCTTAAACCATGTTTCATTCTCTCTACTCCTTCCTGTGTGTCCACTCTGTTGCAGATCTTAGTATCATCCACAATAGACAAACTTTACCTTCTATCCCTTCCGCAATGTTGCTCACAAAGATATTGAACAGAACCGGTCCCAACACTGATCCCTGTGGCATTTCCACTTATCACTGTTTTCTCTTCAGAGCAAGTTCCATTTACCATCACACGCTGTCTTCTATCCGTCAACCAGTTTGTAATCCACGCCACCCCCTTGGGGCTCACTCCCAAGCTTCTCATTTTATTCTTGAGTCTTCTATGTGGGACCGTATCAAAAGCTTTACTAAAATCCAAGTAAATCACATTGAGCACTCTTCCCTGATCCAATTCTCTAGTCACTCAATCAAAAAATCAGATTCGTCTGACAGGACTTTCCCCTGGTGAGTCCATGCTACCTCACATCGAGCAATCCACCAGATTGTAGACAGTTCACTATACTTCCCTTCAGCAGAGTCTCCATTACTTTTCCCTCCACCAAGGTGAGGCTACCCAGCCTGTAGTTTCCAGCCTCCTTTCTGTCTCCCACTCTTGTGAAGCAGGACCACCGCTCTTCTCCAATCACTCAGCACCACTCTTGTTTCCAGGGATCTATTGAACAGGTCACACAGCAGACCTGGCAGCAGATCTCTGAGCTCCCTCAGTTTCCTGGAATGAACCTCATCAGGCCCCATGGCTTTGTCCACTTTCAGTTTTCCTAGCTCTTCCCATACATTACTCCACCCCCATCCATAGACATGTTAACTAGCAACGGTTCTTCTCCAGAGTCTTTTTTAGTGAACACAGAACTGAAATATTTGTTTAATATTTCTGCCATTTCATCTCTCTCCACACACTGACCTTGTCATCTTTCAATTTCACTATACCTCTTTGGACCTTTCTCTTTTCTCTGATGTATCTAAAAAATGTTTGGACACCTCACTTTACCTCTTTGGCAATCCTTTCTTCCACCTGACTTTTTGCTTTCTTGATTACTTTCATCGTCTCCCTCAATTTCACCAGATATTCTTCCCTATGTTCCTCTTTTTGGGATCCTTTATATTTCTTGAATGCTGCCTTTTTTTGCTTTTATTATTAGGACTTTGACCTCTGCTTTGCCTGACCACGCTGTTGACTCTCTCCAAACCCGGACCTCTTGCTTTGCCCAACCACGCCGTTGCCTCTCCCCAGACCCGGACCTCTGCATTGCCTGACTACTCCGTTGCCTCTCTCCAGACCCAGACCTCTGCATTGTTTGACTATGTTCTTGACTCTCTCCTCGTCAAGACCTCAGCCTTGCTTGCCACTGCTTTCAGATTGCCGCCGGCCCTGACTCCAGCTTGCCCTATGACGCCTCTTCAGTCTACGTTCTGGACTTGGCCTATTCAGGCTTCGGCCTGTTCTTGCTCGGGCACCCCCCTGTTTGACTTTGGTTCTATTGGCGCCCGGGTCTCCAGGACTCCGCCTCGTCCAGTACAGACTTCTGCTCTCCTCTGTTGCTGCCTCTGGACTGACCAAGATCCTTCCGTCGACAACGACATACGGAGGCCCATCTAAGTACAGCCAGCCCTGGCACCCAAAGGATCAACCCGTGGGGAACGAGGGCTGGTATTGGTGAAGCAACAGCCGGCCTCCATCCTTCAGCCCACTTCGCCTGCCGACTGTGGGGACCCATAGGACCCTTCCTACGGGTTGCATCAACCCCCACCTCGGCCCAAGGGTCCACCTCAGCGCAACAATATGGGCATGCGAGCAGGCATACGCTGGAATTTTAAATCATGCGTGCAGATTGTATGCCTAGGTGTGTGTGCCCCAAATTTTAAGCCATACTCGAGCAAATAAATTTCACATATCTTCCTTAGAACTTTGTCGTGCAGGTAAGATTTTAAAACATACTTGCGCGAAGAACATTCCCTGTTTTATCAAGTAGTTTATCAGTTTGTCAAGTTTATCTCAAGGTCATCCACACCCCTCTGGTTCTTTAGCCTGCACTTCCCCCAGTTGATCCTGATCCCTCACCCTGTCATGTTAGGCTTAAAACATGATTTCTGCAGACTTACACCTCATCAGGAGCAGCAGTAAATATACGCTACAAGTTGCCGGGTGCTGCAGCCTCAGGTTTGAAAATATGGATTTATGTGCATAACTATTGGCCACACCCTGCAACGTCCATGCCCCGCCCCTTTTCCTCCCCCACCTTTTTTTTTTAGCTTGTGCACACACATATGCGCACAGAAAGCAAATGTTGCTTACCTGTAACAGGTGTTCTCACAGGACAGCAGGATGTTAGTCCTCACATAAGGGTGACATCAAAGGATGGAGCCCAACCACGGAACACTTTTGTCAAAGTTTCTAGAACTTTGACTGGCACCTACTGGGCATGCCCAGCATGGCACTAAACCTGCAGCCAGCAGGGTATCCCTCTTCAGTCTTGTTTAGAGCTACAGGAAGTACCAAAAAATAAAATAAGAAACGAACCCATCACCGCAGGGTGGCGGGCGGGTTTCATGAGGACTAACATCCTGCTGTCCTGTGAGAACACCTGTTACAGGTAAGCAACTTCTGCTTTCTCACAGGACAAGCAGGATGGTAGTCCTCACATATGGGTAAGTACCGAGCTGAGGATGTCCGAGAAATGCACCAAATGTACCCAAGACGTGCAATAGGCACAAGGACTGGGGAGGAATTTGGTAGAGGGCATCCTGAACCCTAACGGGCAGGCGGAAGGGTGTTGGTAAGTCAAGTTGTAAAAATGTTGCGCAAGACAGATTGGCCGAAGATGGAATCTTGTCTTCCCGCCTTGTCTAAGCAATAATGGGCTGTATAGGTATGGAGAGAACTCCAGTTAGCAGCCCTGCAAATGTCAGGAAGCGGCACCGAGCATAGGTGCGCTACTGAACTCGCCATCGCCCTCACAGAGTGTGCTTTAACACGGTCTTGAAGTGGAATGCCTGCTTGCTGATAGTAAAAGGATATGCAGTCCGCCAACCAGGAGGAGAGAGTCTGCTTACCCACAGGCTGCCTCAATTTGATGGAATGGAAAGAGACAAACAATTGAGTGCTTTTCCTGTGGGCAGCTGTATGGTCTAGATAGAATGCTAGAGCCCGTTTGCATTCAAGGGTATGCAGAGCCTGTTCTCCTGGATTGGAGTAGGGCCTGGGAAAGAAGGTAGGTAGTATAATGGATTGATTAATGTGAAACTCCGATATTACCTTAGGTAAAAACTTAGGGTGAGTGCGGAGTACTGCCCGGTCCTGCAGAAGTTTAGTGAAAGGCGGATAGGTAACTAGGGCCTGGAACTCACTAACTCTGCGAGCAGATGTGATTGCCAAAAGAAAAATCATTTTCCATGTGAGATAGCAAAGATCACAGAATTGGAGAGGCTCGAATGGTGGTTTCATGAGCCTTCCCAAAACCAGATTGAGGGTCCCAAGAAGGGGCCGGAGGGTGCAGTGGAGGCTTTAGGTGAAGCAAGCCCTTCAGAAAACATGTTACGAGGGGTTGTACGGAAATAGGAACGTCCCCGACACCTTTATGGAAGGCGGCCACCACACTGACATGCATTCTGATGGAGGAAGTTTTTAGACCTGATTCTGACAAGTGCCAGAGATAGTCTAGAAACTTCGTGATGGCACAGGTAAAAGGATCAAGGGATTAAGAAGAACACCATGACTCAAACCTGTTCCATTTGTATAGGTAAGACTTTCTCGTGGAAGGCTTCCGTGAAGCAATCAGGACTCAGGAAACTGGCTCCGAAAGGTTACGTGCCTGAAGAATTAACCTTTCAATATCCAGGCCATCAGGGACAAAGCTTGAAGATTGGGGTGGGGTAGGCACCTGTTGTTCTGAGTGATCAGAAGCGGGTCCTTTCCCAAGGGAATGTGCCTGCGAATGGAGAGATCCTAAAGTATTGGATACCGCACTTGGCGAGGCCAATGAGGTGCTATCAGGATCATGCGTCCCTTGTCCTGACATAACTTCAAGAGAGTCTTCGAGAGAAGTGAAAGTGGAGGGAATGCATATAGGAGACCGGTTGCCCATGAGAGGGAGAACGCATCTCTTGGCTGAGAGTGTTGGCTGCGAGTGAGAGCGCAAAAGTTCTCTACTTTGCAGTTTTGAGGTGACGCAAAGAGGTCTATGCGAGGATGACGCTGGAATATTGAGTCCGCTACTGTGGGGTTGAGGGACCACTCGTGCGGATGGAAAGTGTGACTTAGGTTGTCCGCCAACACATTGTACACTCCCGGCAAATAGGTGGCCCTGAGGTACATCGAGTTCCAGTGCAGATAAGCCTTCTTTCTAGAGCTCTGACTCATAATTTCTGTGGTGCTCTCTCTGGGGGAAAAAAAAAATCCCCAAAAACAAAACTGCTGTTTCTTTCACTATTCCTTCTAACAGTGCTCTGTGCTTTATATCTGGGCTCTCTGTGTAATAGAACTGCTCTGTTTATACCTTTCTCTAGGTCTGGTATTGTATATTAGTTGTTTTGGTTCCTTGCTAATTGTTTTGCTTTAAGATTCAGTATACCTGCATATCTCTTATTGTATAGCTGTTCTACAATAATCTGTTTAATATTGGCACATAAGTTCTGAGGGATCATTTAATAGCTAAAGGACTATTAAAGTTCCAGAAAGTGTCCTGCTCTACCCAGTTTGTCCCAGGTTAAACTGTATGATTCCCACCCACCCTACCCCTCTACTCTCCCACCCCTGGGGTTTGTTTTCTAATATAGACTGCCTAACTTAACATTAGCAACAAGATAAATTAGTAGATTGTTAACAGCAAAGTAAATACCAATCAAAACATTTACCAAAATGAGGACTATCCAGTGTAACTGCTGTGGAGCATTTATTCTGAGGGAAAGCATCTGGAAACTTAGAGCTTGCCCAATCTGTGCACAACTCTCTTCTTTGAAAAAAGAGCTGACTGAGGTTAAAGCTCAATTAGCTTCAATTACAAGAATTACACCCACATTGCATTACTCAGAAAATAATTTCCCAATACCACAGAATAACCAGGAGTCAAGAAAAAGAAATACAGTAGGCTCAGGTAGGATAACACATGTGTCCCACAGTCACCCATTCTTGACAGATGGGCAGCCAATAAGTATACCCCCCCCCCTCAAACACATCATTAAGGAATTCATTAAAAACCAGGATTACAGTGGGCTCTGTTAGAATTAGACCTGTGACGAGGAGACACACACAGTATCAAGTGCAACAAGAACAAAAAGCCTTCCCTATAATAATAACTGACGAAGTTCTAGAGAAAAACATTGAAGTGTTACCAGAAAAGAGAAAAAAAACTCCAATGCAAGCAGAAATTCAAAATCCATAACCAAAAGATAAAGCTAATTGAGATGGATGACTGTCATCAGTGGCAAAACTGCAAAAGGAAAGAGTGAAGTGAATAGCAAATCTAAACTAAAGTCTCATAAGGAGTCCAGGAAAAGCAAAAACCTTAAAGAGAGAACCTGGAAAGCTATGACCACAAATGCTCATAGTTTGGGAAATAAAATCCCAGATCTGCAGGCCCTAATGACGGAGGCAAAATTGGACATTGTTGCTATCACAGAGACATGGTTCACAGAATCTCATGATTGGGATACAGCAATACCAGGCTATAACTTGTTAAGGAAGGACAGAGTGGATAGAAAAGGGGGAGGTGTGGCTCTTTATGTCAGAAACAATATCCAAGCATCTCAGCTGCAAGGAAGTTGGGGCAATGAAGAAGCACTATGGGTCGACCTAAAAAAAGATGACGGAGCGTCCATTTATATTGGAGTGGTTTACAGGTCTCCGAACCAAAAGGAAGAGCTGGACAGAGACCTGGTTGAAGACATCCTTAAGATAGGAAAGAAGGGAGAAGTGGTGATAGTTGGTGACTTTAATATGCCAGATGTAGACTGGAAAATCCCATCTACAGAATCTAAAAATAGTAGAGCAATAGTGGATGCCATGCAAGTAACTTTGTTCAAACAAATGGTAATTGAACCCACTAGAGAAGGAGCTATACTCGACTTAGTGCTCACTAATAGAAATAATGTCGCTGATGTCCAGGTGGGTGCCCACCTCAGCACCAGTGATCATCAAACGGTATGGTTTAATATCACTAAAAGAATATGGAAAGGAAGCACAAAGACCCGAGTTTTACAGTTCAAAAACACGGACTTTGAAGAAATGGGGAAGTACCTGGAGGAAGAACTAAAAGGCTGGGAGAACGAGAGAGATGTGGATCAGCAGTGGACCAATCTAAAAGGAGCAATTACCAAGGCAACTACTCTATATGTTAGAAATTAGGGATGTGAATCGTTTTTCGACGATTAAAATTATCGTCCGATAATTTTAATATCGTCTTAAACCGTTATGGAACACAATACAATAGAGATTCTAACGATTTATCGTTATAAATCGTTAGAATCGTGAGCCGGCACATTAAAACCTCCTAAAACCCACCCCCAACCCTTTAAATTAAATCTCCCACCCCCCCCAACCCCCCCCCCCCCAATGACTTAAATAACCTGGGTGTCCAGCGGCGGTCCGGAACGGCAGCGGTCCGGAACGGGCTCCTGCTATTGAATCTTGTTGTCTTCAGCCGGCGCCATTTTCCAAAATGGCGCCGAAAAATGGCGGCGGCCATAGAACAACACGATTCCACGGCAGGAGGTCCTTCCGGACCCCCCGCTGGACTTTTGGCAAGTCTTGTGGGGGTCAGGAGGCCCCCCCCAAGCTGGCCAAAAGTTCCTGGAGGTCCAGCGGGGGTCAGGGAACGATTTCCCGCCGCGAATCGTTTCCCGTACGGAAAATGGCGCCGGCAGGAGATCGACTGCAGGAGGTCGTTCAGCGAGGGTTCCGGCGTCGTTCAGCGAGGCGCCGGAACCCTCGCCGGCTGAAGACAACAAGATTCAATAGCAGGAGCCCGTTCCGGACCGCTGCCGTTCCGGACCGCCGCTGGACACCCAGGTTATTTAAGTCATTTGGGGGGAGGTTCGGGAGGGTGGGAGATTTAATTTAAAGGGTCGGGGGTGGGTTTTAGGAGGTTTTAATGTGCCGGCTCACGATTTAACGATTTTTCACGATATTTACCCCCCCCCCCCAAACGGCAACAATATGATTCCCTCCCCCTCCCAGCCGAAATCGATCGTTAAGACGATCGAGGACACGATTCACATCTCTATTAGAAATGTAAAGAAAAGCAAAAGAAAAATGAAACCTATCTGGTTCTCAAAGGAGGTGGCTGACAAAATTAAGACTAAAAGAACAGCATTCAAGAAATATAAAAGATCACAAAGGGAGGAGCACAAAGAACAATATTTGACTCAACTGAGGGAGACGAAGAAATTAATCAAGTCGGCTAAAAGTCAGGCGGAAGAGAGGATTGCCAAGGAGATAAAGAATGGTAACAAATCATTTTTCAGATACATCAGTGAAAAGAGAAAAGTTCAAAGTGGTATAGTGAAATTGAAAGGTGGAAATGATCAATGCGTGGAGAGAGACAAAGAAATGGCAGAAATATTAAACAAATACTTCAGTTCTGTGTTCACTAAAGAAGACCCTGGAGAAGGACCATCTCTACACAACAAGAAACTGGAAGAAAGTGGAATAGACGAAAACCCTTTTACAGTAGAAAATGTATGGGAAGAGCTAAAGAATCTGAAAGTGGACAAAGCCATGGGACCTGATGGGATTCATCCAAGGATACTGAGGGAGCTCAGAGATGTGCTGGCAGGTCTGCTGTGTGACCTGTTCAATAGATCCCTAGAAACGGGAGTGGTGCCAAGTGATTGGAGAAGAGCGGTGGTGGTCCCGCTTCACAAGAGTGGGAACAGAGAGGAGGCTGGCAACTACAGACCGGTTAGCCTCACTTCGGTGGTGGGAAAAGTAATGGAGTCACTGTTGAAAGTGAGAATAGTGAACTATCTACAGTCCGGAGAATTACTGGACCAGAGGCAGCATGGATTCACCAGGGGAAGATCCTGTCAGACAAATCTGATTGACTTTTTTGACTGGGTAACCAAGGAATTGGATCGAGGAAGAGCGCTCGATGTCATCTACTTGGATTTCAGCAAAGCTTTTGATACGGTTCCGCACAGGAGACTGGTGAATAAAACGAGAAGCTTAGGAGTGCGTGCCGAGGTGGTGACCTGGATTGCAAACTGGTTGACGGACAGAAGACAATGTGTGATGGTAAATGGAACTTTCTCTGAAGAGAGAGAGGTTTTAAGTGGTGTGCCACAAGGATCGGTGTTGGGACCGGTCCTGTTCAATATCTTTGTGAGCGACATTGCGGACGGGATAGAAGGTAAGATTTGTCTCTTTGCGGACGACACTAAGATCTGCAACAGAGTGGACACGCCAGAAGGAGTGGAGAGAATGAGACGGGATTTAAGGAAGCTGGAAGAGTGGTCGAAGATATGGCAGCTGAGATTCAATGCCAAGAAGTGCAAAGTCATGCATATGGGGAGTGGAAATCCGAATGAACTGTATTCAATGGGGGGAGAAAGGCTGAGGTGCACGGAGCAGGAGAGACACCTAGGGGGTGATAGTGTCTAACGATCTGAAGTCTGCGAAACAATGCGACAAGGCGATAGCAAAAGCCAGAAGAATGCTGGGCTGCATAGAGAGAGGAATATCGAGTAAGAAAAGGGAAGTGATTATCCCCTTGTACAGGTCCTTGGTGAGGCCTCACCTGGAGTACTGTGTTCAGTTCTGGAGACCGTATCTACAAAGAGACAGAGACAAGACTGAAGCGGTACAGAGAAGAGCAACCAGAAACGTGGAGGGTCTTCATCGGATGTCATATGAGGAGAGATTGAAGAATCTAAATATGTACACCCTGGAGGAAAGGAGGAGCAGGGGCGATATGATTCAGACTTTCAGATACTTGAAAAACTTGTAAGATCCAAAGACAATGACAAACCTTTTCCGTCAGAAAAAAATCAGCAGAACCAGAGGTCACGAGCTGAGGCTCCAGAGAGGAAGGCTAAGAACCAATGTCAGGAAGTATTTCTTCACAGAGAGAGTGGTGGATGCCTGGAATGCCCTTCCGGAGGAAGTGGTGAAGTCCAAAACTGTGAAGGACTTCAAAGGGGCGTGGGATAAACACTGTGGATCCACCAGGTCTAGAGGACATGTATAATGGGGAGGCAGCAAAACACTGCACGGAGCAGCAGTAGCCACAGAGGCATTCACGGAGCGGGATGCCAGTGGCCAGTGGTTGGTGTTCCACCTTCACGGAGCGGAAGGATGGAGGGCTGCCATCTCCAAATTATAAAAAAAAAAAAAACAGGGGTGGGTAACAGTATGTAAAATTAACAGTGAGTTCATAGGTATAGGTATTACCAATTATTAGGCTTGTTCAATAATTGTTGATAGTTAATGTGGCTTTCAATGCATACTTCACTTTCAATGCATATCCAGCATAGCTCTCTGCTTCAACGGCAGGGGAGAAGTAAAACTAATACTTCACACTTATCCAGCATAGATCTCTGCTTCAACGGCAGGGGAGAAGAAAAACTAATACTTCATGCATATCCAGCATAGCTCTCTGCTTCAACGGCAGAGGAGAAGAAAAATAACCAATAAGGGCTGAATAACATAGTCTGGGTAAACATATAAGTATGGGTGTAGCTTGCTTATTGCAGCGGTTACTACCCCCCTAACTAATCAAGCTTGATAGTTCACTTGGATGCAGTTCCATCACTGCTCTCTACATTAATGGTGGAAGGGAAATAGAACCAAAGGTTACTAAGAGCCAAGAGAAACAGATAAGTATGAGAAAAAAAAAGTGTGAAGCTTGCTGGGCAGACTGGATGGGCCGTTTGGTCTTCTTCTGCCGTCATTTCTATGTTTCTATGAGAGGGAGAGGGCCTCCGCCCATATCTGTGCAGCTTCCTGACAGAGTAGGTAGGAGCCCGTCCCTCCCTGTTTGTTGATGTACCACATGGCCACCTGATTGTCCGTCTGAATCAGGATGACCTGATTGGAAAGGCGATCCTGAAACATCCTGAGAGCATATCTGATTGCTCGCAGCTCCAGGAAATTGATTTGGTGTTTGGCTTCCTCTGGAGACCAAGTACCTTGTGTTTGCAAATCGGCATCATGGGCTCCCCAGCTGAGATTGGAAGCATCAGTGGTGAGAATTATTTGTGGATCTGGAGCCTGGAAGGGCAGGCCTTGGAGGAGATTGATCTGATTTTTCCACCAGGCTAGAGACTGACGGAGTGAGTCAGTGATGTGGACAGTGGTCGATAGATATTGGACGGACTGAGTCCATTGTGACCTTAGAGTCCACTGCATGACTCTCTTGGCCAAGCGGGCCATTGGGGTAACCTGTACTGAGGACGCCATGTGTCCCAGTAGGATGAGGAAGTGGTGTGCAGTCGTGTGGCGCTGAGACTGTAGCTGGTGTGCGAGAGAGATGAGAGTGAAAGCTCGCTGCTGAGGCAGAAATGCCTTTGCCTGCAAGGTGTCCAAGTCTGCCCCTATGAATGATAAAGTTTGAGATGGGACTAAGCAGGATTTTGCATAGTTGACGAGAAATCCTAGCGAAATCAGAGTGTGTAAAGTAAGACGTAGGGACGACAGAGCAGCTTGCTGAGTAGAAGCCCTTATCAACCAATCATCTAGATAGGGATAGACGTGAACACCTTGAGTCCTGAGGAAGGCTGCTACTACTACGAGGCACTTGGTGAAGACTTGTGGTACATATGCCAGGCCGAATGGGAGCACTCGGTATTAATAGTGCTTGCGGCCTACCAGAAATCTCAGGAACCTGTGATGAGATGGATTTATCGCAATGTGTGTGTACGCATCTTGGAGATTGAGAGAGCAGAGCCAGTCTCCTCTTTGCAGAAGAGGAAGGAGGGAACCCAAGATTACCATCTTGAACTTTTCTCAGTGGAGGTACTTGTTGAGGGCACATAATGTCCAAAATTGGACGAATGCCGCCTGATTTTTTGGGAATTAGAAAGTACTGGGAATAGAATCCTAGGCCTTGTGGGAGCAGGGCATTGGTTCTATTGCTCTGGACTGGAGGAGGAGGGAGACCTCCTGCTCCAGGAGTAGTGAGTGGTCGGACGTTCTCCACATCGGTAGAGGTGGGGAGTCCGGTGGAATGGAGAGAAAGTTCAGGCGATAACCTTGAGAGATTATGGCAAGGACCCACTGGTCTGAGGTGATTGTGTGCCACCTGTTGTTGAAATGGCACAATCGACCTCCCACTGGTATCTGAGGCAGTGGAAACTGGCTGCTGCTCTCTATGCAGGAGTCAAAAGCCGGAAGCAGGGCCCGGCTGAGGAGCTACTTGATGCTTTTGTTTACGAGGCTGACGAGACTGGGCCTTTTGGAAAGGTCTCGTGGAACAAGTTCTAGACCAGGGGTGGGCAGTTCCGGTCCTCGAGGGCCACAAACCAGTCTGGTTTTCAGGATATCCCTAATGAATATGCATGAGAGATTTGCATGCACTCTGCCTCAGTTGTATGCAAATCTATGTCATTCATATTCATTAGGATATCCTAAAACCTCGACAGGTTTGTGGCCCTCGAGGACTGGAATTGCCCACCTCTGTTCTAGACGGTGATGGATAGGATTTCTTTGGCCGGAAGAATGACTTTTTAGTATCCTTCCTGAATGGCTGTTTGGAGGAATACTCAGAGGGCATCAGAGAGAGCTGGCGAAGGGTCTCATGATGCTCCTTGAGTTCCGCCACCGTCCGCTGAATCTGTTTGCCAAACAGATTGTCTCCTATGCAGGGCAGATCAGATAATCTGTCTTGTACCTCAGGGCGCAAGTCAGAAGATTTAAGCCAGGCCCACCGTCTTGCCGAAATAGCAGTTGCAGACACCCTGGAAGTGGTGTCGAAGATATCATAAGAGGATCTTATTTCATGCTTCCCTGCCTCAAAACCCTTGTGTACCAGGGTTTGAAGCTGTTCCTGGAATTGCTAAGGCAGGGACTCTGCAAAGTCCTGTATCTGCTTGAATAAGACCCTGTTGTACTGGATCATATACAGCTGGTAAGAGGCAATCCGAGAGATGAGCATTGATCCCTGGAAGACACACCGGCCAATGGCATCCAGGAATTTCTGTTCCTTACCTGGGGGAAAGGAAGAGTGGGGTTTTTACCTTTTTGTCCTCTTTTGGGCAGATTCTACAACCCCAGATTGGTGATCCAGCTGAGGTTTCTGGAATCCTGGGGCTGACTGGACCAAATAAGTGGTATCAGCTTTTCTGTTGACTGGAGCAACAGAACCAGGGTGTTCCCAGTTCTTTTTGAGGAGATCCAAAAGAACCTGGTGAAAAGGGATGGAGGTTATTTCCTTGGGGGCATCCAGGAATTGTAACAGCTCCATCTTTTGATGTCTGTCATCTTGTTCAGTCTGCAGTTGGAAGGGAACCAATTCAGACATTTCCTTCACAAAATTTATGAAGGATAGGTCCTCTGGAGCAGAACGCTTCCTGCTTTCAATAGGAGAAGGTGGCGATGGCAAGTCATCGGTGTCCTGAGAAGAATCGTCAGTCCAGGTGTCATAGGGATCAGCACCTGCCCCTCTAGGAACCTGAGAAGGATGGGACGATAGTATTCCTGAAGGTCCCGGTCTAGGCTCTGAAGGCATCGAGGGAAATACTGGAGGCACCGGTGAAGGCATCGGGGCACCAATGCAGGCATCGAGGGCATCGATGGATGGATCGGTGGCGCCGATGGGCGCATCGGCATCAATGGTTGAGGCATCGGCAGGACACCCGATGGTGGAATGCGGAACGGTGTTTCTCCTCCCGATGACAGAGTAAGCGGGGAAGGCACCGGAGCCAAAGGTGACCCAGGATCCATCGGTGGAAAAGCGGTTATAAGCGCTTCTATCTTCGAGAGCAGCAGTGCCAATGCTGCCGGAATGGGATCAATGGTCGGTTACGCAACCAGCACCGATTTCGGCGCCGGGGGAGTCTGTGCATCGCCTTATCGATGGCCTCCTGAACCATCCGGTCCAGTTCTTCACGAAGACCTGGAGCAAGCAGCCCCGGCTCCGGAAGGGAAGAAGAAGGCAGAGGCATAGCCGCAGGGACCACCGTTAAAGGCGGAGTCACGGCTCCCGATACCCATCCGGGTGAGGGTTGCCTCGGTGACCCGGTCGCAGAAAAGGTCGATGCCTTTTCTGGACGGGGTTTCTTCGATGGCGGCTCGGACGATGGCGAGGTTGATGACTTTCCTTCCTCGATGGTCCGAGACTTCCTGTGTCGATGCCGACATTTCTCTCTACGATCCCCTCGGTCCTGAGGGGGGTAGAGGTAGTCGAAGGCCGAGAAGTCGTCGACGCTGGGCGGTCACCGGCCGGAGGCCGATACTGGCGCAAAGTGGACGGTGCCAGTTCAGATGATGTCAATGCAATAGACGGTGTCGGGGTTTGAGAACGGAAGAAAAGTTCCATTTTCTCCATTCTGGCCTTGCAACCTTTTGGTGTCATTAAGGCACATTTGGTGCAGGTCAAGACATCATGCTCGCACCCAAGACACATTACACAGACCTTATGAGGGTCTGTTATGGACATGGTGTGAGTACAGTCTGGGCACCGACGGAACCCCGACACCATGGCCTCTGAAAAAAAGTGAGCCGTGGTATGGTCGACGGCCAGTAGGCCGCGAGGGCCAAACTCGACTGGAATCGACTGAAAACGGATAAAAACTTACCGGAGTACCGCAGAGTCAAAAATTCGAAGGAGGGACCCCTGTGGGGTATGAAAGTTTTTAGTAATTCCGTGAGGAAAATTCCTGTCAGGAATCTCTGTGGAGCTCCTTAATCCGCATGGCTACTGTTGCACGGAAAAAAGAAGACTGAAGAGGGACCCCTGCTGGCTGCAGGTTTAGTGCCATGCTGGGCATGCCCAGTAGGTGCCAGTCAAAGTTCTAGAAACTGTGACAAAAGTGTTCCGTGATTGGGTTCCATCCTATGATGTCACCCATATGTGAGGACTACCATCCTGCTTGTCCTGTGAGAAGTAGCAGCTTTTAAAACCCGTGTCACTTATGTGCAACCTACATACTAGCGTGTATGGGCCTTTTAGCGCATGCCATGCTTTTAAATGTATCCCCATCTACACATTAAACAGACGTAAAATGTAAAAACAAATATCATGGAAACAGTAGCTAATCAACTGGTTTAATTGTCATATCTGAATTCAGCACATCAACATCAATAATAAAAGGCACATTTTATTGTTGAAACAAACGACTTCTAAAAATTTGTATACCTGTGTTTTCAAACAGAATGTAAACACATACCCTCACTTTGAAAACGATCCCAGGAAAATCACCCGCCCACATTTACACCTGCTAATTTGTGCAGGTAGTTTTTCCAAGAAAAAAATATGTGCTTGCTTTTGAAAATTCTAAAGTATGTGCATAAGTGAAAGGTGATGCCAACCCATTTTCTAGGAATGCCTCTGCTCACTGTGGGTAAAGCTACACATGTAGTGCACACAGAGAGCAAATTTTCTAAAATTGCAATTCTGCAGTTAACACACTGTTTTCCCTCTATCTGTTTATTTTAAAGTGCTCCGATAATTTTCAAATTTCGAACATTTCATGTTCTTGGATAATTCTGATGTTTTTTCTTAATATCCTGATCATAAGGTCATCGAAGTGATATGGCCTGAAAAAATTCTCTTAGCAAGGTTTTAACTTATTAATCTTTGTGATGTATGCAAGAGCACAATAAAACCTTTTTTGCAAGCCTGACCATTGTGAGGACCTAATGATCAAGATACTATTTACTAACCATTTTTTTTTCTGTTACTATGCCCCATGATACATATTAGCTGGCTGACATTTTCAGTGATTTCTTATTGGCTAAAACTATGTGTAACAGACAGGTTCTATCCAATGTATCTTTTCAAAGGGTGGATCCCCCTTTATCCATTCATCTTGATGATAACTCTGGTCAACTTTCCTGTCTAACGGGCTTTTTAAACTAGAACATTACTTGCATTTGTTTCATCTACATAGTTAATGTGTGTTTTCTATTTTAATTGCTAGGAATATGAGCGCTTAGTGATGTTAGCTTGCCTATAGGAACAATAACCAAATTTTTCTAGAACAGGTAGATGTGAATCGGTTATTTACTCTTTCGGATAGTAGAAAGACTAGGGGGCACTCCATGAAGTTAGCATGGGGCACATTTAAAACTAATCGGAGAAAGTTCTTTTTTACTCATCGCACAATTAAACTCTGGAATTTGTTGCCAGAGGATGTGGTTAGTGCAGTTAGTGTAGCTGTGTTTAAAAAAGGATTGGATAAGTTCTTGGAGAAGTCCATTACCTGCTATTAAGTTCACTTAGAGAATAGCCACTGCCATTAGCAATGGTTACATGGAATAGACTTAGTTTTTGGGTACTTGCCAGGTTCTTATGGCCTGGATTGGCCACTGTTGGAAACAGGATGCTGGGCTTGATGGACCCTTGGTCTGACCCAGTATGGCATTTTCTTATGTTCTTATTTAATATTTGATTTACATTCTGCCTTTCTTGACTGTTGACCACTTCAAATTAGATTACATTCGTGTACTGTAGGTATTTCTTTCTTCCCCAGAAAGATTACAATCTCCGAGGCCTGTTTACTAAAGGTTTTCTCCCATTTTGTGTCTATGAGAAAAATGTTTTGTAAATAGGAACCTAAGGGGTAGATTTTAAAAAGGTGCGCGCACTACCCAGCACGCGCACATATACACCTGATTTTATAACTTGCGCACGCAGGTGCACGCAAGTTATAAAATTAGGGGTCGGTGCAATCAAGGGGGTACAATTGTTCACAATTGTGCACCATGCGCGCGCTGAGCCACGCTGCCTTACCCCATTCCCCCTGACTTTCCCACCCCTTCCCCTAACCTTTCCCCCCTAGCCCTACTCTAACCCCCCCCCCCCCCGTCCTTTGTCTTACCTTTTGCGCCTGCCTCTGGGCAGGCACAAGTTGTGTGCTCCAGCAGGCTGCCGGCACATGATCCTCCGACACAGCAGCAATGGCCGCTCTGTCGGAGGCCTCTGGCCCCGCCCCCGCCCCGCCCCCGGACTGCCTCTTTTGTAAAACCCTGGGACTTACGCGCGTTGCCAGGCCTTTTTAAAATAGACCCAGTGCGCGTAACCTTTTTAAAATCCGGCCCTAAGTTTGGACCTGAGACCATGGAGGGTGAAGTGATTTGCCCAATATCACAGGAGAATCAGTTAGGTTTAAACTTTTCTTGGGATACATTTCTCATTTGATCAATATCCATGTGTTTATATGTTTTATTATTCATTTATTAATTTAAAAAAACATGTGTTTTACATTGATCTTGTTTTTACATTTTTATGTTTGCACTTTATTAGAAATATAAAATAGGTGAAATAAAATACTGAATATATAAATGATTACTTACAATTAAGAAGAATATACTTACTTTGATTTTAATTTTGCTGCATATCCACTTTTGGAACCGGGGAATGATATATTGGTGTTCATGGTTTTTAAAAGTATACACTTCTCCAAACTTGAAAAGTTTATTATAGCAAAATGTCTAAATATGGGTTATCTGTTAAACTGAAAAAGAATAAGACAGATTCAGGTAAAGAAGTAGAGAAAAACATTTTCAGAGTAAAAATACCTTTATATAACTGGCAAAATGTTGGAATAAAGCAAGTTTGCTTACCATAAATGTTTTCGGTACATAGCAGGATGAATTAGCCATGACATGTGGTGACATCATCCAGTGGCAAAGAACAAACTTGTCTCTCCTAACTAAGAAGAAAAGTAGTCCAAGTGCCCATAATTAAAAACTCACCTTAGCTAAAAGATTCCAATTTATCCCTGACAACTGAAAAGCAGAATGTAAATACAAACAAAAAACACACTTTGAAATGTTTGAATGCTAATGCAAGAAATCTTAGTAGATGGGAGAATTAGAGTTTATAGCAGTGAATGATGACATAGACTTAATTGGGATCTCAGAGACATGGTGGAAAGAGGATAACCAATGGGATAGTGCTATAGCGGGGTACAAATTATATCGCAATGACAGAGGAGCATCTTTGTGGCGGGGTGGCGCTTTATGTCCGGGATGGCATAGATTCCAACAGGATCTGCATAAGACTAAATGTACAATCGAATCTTTCTGAGTAGAAATCCCTTCTGTGTTGAGGAAGAGAATAGTGATAGGAATTTACTACCGTCCACTTGACCAAAATGGTGAGACGGACAGTGAAATCCTAAGAGAAATTAGGGAAGCTAACCAAACTGGTAGTGCAGTAATAATGGGAGATTTCAATTACCCCAGTATTGAGTGGGTAAACGAAACATCAGGGCATGCTAGAGAGATAAAGTTCCTGGATGGAATAAATGACGGTTTTATGGAGCAACTGGTTCAGGAACCAATGAGAGAGGGAGCAATTTTAAATCTAATTCTCAGTGCAGGGCAGGGTTTGGTGAGAGAGGTAACGATGGTGGGGCTGCTTGGCAATAGTGATCATAATATGTTCAAATTTGAATTGATGAATGGAAAGGGGACAGTAAGTAAATACACGGCTCTAGCGCTAAACTTTCAAAAGGGAAACTTTAATAAAAAGAGAAAAATAGAAAAAAACTGAATGTTGAAGCCACAAAGCTAAAAAGTGTGCAACAGCTGTGGACACTGTTAAAAAATACCATCCTAGAAGTACAGTCCAGATGTATTCCATGCATTAAGAAAGGTGGATGGAAGGCAAAAAACTATTACCTACATGGTTAAAAGGTTAGGTGAAAGAGGCTATTTTAGCCAAAAGATCTTCATAAGAACTATAAGAAATTGCCATTCTGGGTCAGACCAAGAGTCCATCGATATGCAGAGCTGAATTAGCCATGTCATGTGGGATGTCTCAAACTGAGAGTTGCAGTGAAGTGTAAGCAACTCTGATCCCACCGTGGAGAGTAGATTACTGGTTGAACAGGCTACATAAAGCTGCTTGTCCAAATTTACTGTCACTTCTTCAGATGTTGTTCATATAGTAATGGGAATATAAATATGTGTACTGATGATTAAGTTGCAGCTTTGCAGATGTCTTCAGGAGTTACTGCTCACACATGGACAATGGAAGACACCACAGTTATAACTTGATACATTTTAACAGCAGTCTAATTTGTAGGCCTGCAGCTATGTAACAGTGCAGGATGCAATCCTGTTAGTCAATTTACATTTTGTGATTGCTATGCCAAGTCTGTTAGGATCATAATATATAAAGTAATGCAAAGCCTGGCAATGCGGCAGAGTTTTTCTCTTGTAGTAAGCCACATCTATTTTGCAATCCAACATATGAGGGGCTTTCTCCCATTCATATGTGTGTGGCTTCGGAAAGAAGGTAAGCAACATGATGGACTGATTAATATGGAAAGCTGATACGACTTTTGAAAGAAATTTTGGGTGGGTATGGAGAGTCACCCTATTGTGTAAGAATGCTATTATTGGGATTAGTAGCATGGGATCTTTTTAAAGTTTGGGTATTTGCTAGGTATTTATAACCTGGATTGGCCATTGTAGAAAACAGGATGATGGAATTGATAGATACTTGGTCTAACCCAATATAACAACTTCTTATGTTCTTATGCATATGTGGGGGGAAGTGAACCTGTGGGGGAAGTGAACCAATCACTGAGTTTACAGGTTGCTCTTAAAAGAATCACTACTTTTCATGTCAAGAAGCCAATTCTAATGGTTAAAAGGACAGCTTCATTAATTGAGACAAGTTATCACTCAGAACCCATGGTACCGAAGGTTTAACTTGCCATAAATCTCGATACCAATGGAAGATAAGCTGCTATGGTGCTGAGATGTACTCTTAGGTGGTAATTTTAAAAGAAGTTACATTTATAAATGTAATGTACTATCACAGAAATTTTAAAAAGCCATTTATGTATGATAAGTGCACTTACACACGAATATCCTATGGACAATTCAATGGCATATATTAAAGCAATTTTCCAAAGTCCACTTACACAGGTAGGGGCGGATTTTAAATGCCCTGCGCGCGTAAATCCGGCCGGATTTACGCGCCAGGGCCCTCGCGCTCCTATTTTGCATAGGCCGCCGGCGCGCACAGAGCCCCGGGACACGCGTAAGTCCCGGGGCTTCGTAAAAGGGGCGTGTCGGGGGGCGTTGCAGAATGACGTGGCGTTTCGGGGATGTGACGCGGCGTTTCGGGGGCGGGCCCAGGGGCGTGGCGCCGGCCCAGTGAAGAATAGGCCGAGCAGACAACCAAAAAATACCCAGATGCCTTTGCTGTACTGTGGCCTGTCAGAGGTGAATGAACTTTGAGAGACTTTCTGACTATCACAGATTCGAAGGATGTAGAAGATTTGGGAAACTGGTAAGCTCTGCACAGAAAGGCATTAATGACTGTTTGCACCACAATACAAGGAAAATCAGTTTGCATGAAACCAGGATGCAAGCTTTTGTCTTGCAGATGCATGGTTTCAATGGACAGAAACCAATTTGAAAAGAAGATCCTGAGGGTGCAGCTTTAATTAAATCCTGGTGCCACAAAACGGAATTCATGCTGAGCTTCTATTCAAAAACCAGACTTGTTACCTGTTTACACAACAAAAGAATATCAAGAGAAGAACAGAAGAACAAAAGCCAGCAAAGCCATGATTGATAAAGGAACTTTTTATGGTGGGAGGATATACAGGTTTAGTTGGTTAGGAATTCTCAGAATGGGGGGAGTGATCCTCACAAGCATTTCCTATACATGATAGATTGTCATGACAACAGCATCATGTGTTTGTGGGCGGTTACACCTTTCTGGAAGTTTCGGCAATACTGTATGTTTTAATTATAAAAGAAGGTTCTCTTCCTGTATGAGATGAGATGCTATTTATTACAGATAGATAGAGGGCATATCGCATCTCACAGGAACACTTGGTAAAGCCAAATAAATTTCAATTTGTACTATTGTACTGAGTTTGAGTGTTCTTGTTGCCCTGGCAAAGTCCAGAAATAAACACCAGGGACGTGGTCGAGGCCTCCTGACCAGCCCCTGGGTCGGGTGATGGCACGCCAGCAGTCCGCTGGCGCGCGCAGATTTACATCTGCTTTCAGCAGGCGTAAATCTGCCAACAAAGGTAAGGGGGGGGGGGTTTAGATAGGGCCGGGGGGGTGGGTTAGGTAGGGGAAGGGAGGGCGAAGGAAAGTTCCCTCCGAGGCCGCTCCGAAATCGGAGCGGCCTCGGAGGGAACAGGCAGCGCGCACTGGGCTCGGCGCGCGCAGGTTGCACAAATGTGCACCCCCTTGCGCGCGCCGACCCCGGATTTTATAAGATACACGCGTATCTTATAAAATCCAGCGTACTTTTGTTTGCGCCTGGTGCGCGAACAAAAGTACACGCGCGCGTATGTTTTTAAGATCTACCCCGTAAAGTGCATTTACACATGTAAAACCCAATTTTAAGCATGTAAATGCTTTTTAAAATCAAGCCCTTACTGAGAATGTGGCAAGGCCCAATTCAGAAATAGAGAGCTAATAGGTATGCAAATGTTTGGATTCGCAAGAAAACAGGTCCAAGGTGTTATGTTGACACCATATGGAAAACTTTCTCCATTTAATGGCTTTCTGGCAGAAACTATTATGTCCTCAAACTCTCTGGGCAAAGAGAGATCTGCAATTACTGTCAGGGTGAGGGATGAAAGATTTAGGTGGAAGGGAGTTCCTTCGTCTTGCTTAACAATGCTGGCTCTGTCCCAAAATGTATCAAAGGATGGCAGGAAAGCTGTAGAAGATATGCAAACCAAATCTGTCTGGGCCATGCTGGAGCTGTAAGGATCAGCTGAACTCGACTTCTCAGTACTTTCAGTATTGTTCTGGCTATCACTGGTATTGGTGGAAAAGTGTACATGAGGCCTTCATTCCAATTGAACAAGAAAGCATCCTGAGTAGAGCAAAACATCTCCAACTATCTGCTCTGACACAAATACTTCAGCCATTGAAAGACCCCCATAAGTCAAATAGTGTGCCAACTGTTGCATAGATCACACGTGCAGACAGAAAACTAGACTGAGATGATCCGCTTTCCAAACTTTTCATGTTGGTGAGACACGTTTTAGACAAACATAATTTTGGGACACAGTAATTCAGTCTACTAGCAAACCAGAGGTTAAAGGTTAAACGAACGAAATGTATTTCGACAATTTACATATGTTTCCTTAAATATATACATAATAAAATGTTTCACGACATAACTTATCTTGTGAAAACCTTTCATTTATATTAAAAATATATAATATTCCAAGATTAATATTATTGTTATAATTTATGAATAACAATAATAAAACAAAGTTATTGTTATTCAATTTACCTCTTTAATGAGATATATGAGCTTGATGGGATGAACACAGCTTTTGAATATTTGGTGTTAATAAAGTCCAAAGGGTCTTCTGCGTAATTTTAAAAAGCTGGCCAGTTTCACACTATAAAATTATTGATAGCCTCATTCAACTAATTATATATGGCTATGAGAGTGAAGTCTGGAATTTATAGGAAGGGACAGAATGTCAATATAAATCCTGCACCTCCAGTTCTGTAACTCTCTGCATCCACTGAAATTCCCCCAAACAATGGAGCTTGGATGTTTCCCTTACAGCTCATCATACCAGTGGCGTAGCCACGGGTGGGCCTGGGTGGGCAGGTGCCCACCCAACTTAGACCCAGGCCCACCCAACTGGCACCGGAACTGCAAGGCTGTCGCGGGATCCCATCCCCGCGACAGCGAACAAGAGAACCCACGCCTCGCGCGCCATCACGGCACACATGGGGAAGCGCTGCTGCGGCCGTATGGCCAACCGGTCTTCCTGTTCGGGGGGGGGGGGGGGGGGGGGGGGAGCGGAAGCGCCGCGCGCAGCTTCCGCTTCCTCCCCCCAATGCAGGAAGATCAGCTGCCTCTCCTGCTGCCACCCGTTCTCCTGCTATCTTCGGACCAAACAGCCCGCCGAACTTCCTGTTTGGGGGAGCAGAAGCGCCGCGCACAGCTTCCGCTTTCTCCCCCAAAGCAGGAAGATCAGCTGCCTCTCCTGCTGCCACCCGTTCTCCTGCTATCTTCGGACCAAACGGCCCGCCGAACTTCCTGTTTGGGGGAGCAGAAGCGCCGCGCACAGCTTCCGCTTTCTCCCCCAAAGCAGGAAGATCAGCTGCCTCTCCTGCTGCCACCGGCCTCCTGCTATCTTCGGGCGTCGGGCCGTACTGCCCGCCGATCTTCCTGCTTGGGGGGGGGGAGGGAGGAAGCGGACGTTGTGCGCTGCGCTTCCGCTCCCCCCCCCCCCCGACAGGAAGTTCGGCGGGCAGTACGGCCCGACGCCCGAAGATAGCAGGAGGCCGGTGGCAGCAGGAGAGGCAGCTGATCTTCCTGCTCTGGGGGAGAAAGCGGAAGCTGTGCACGTGCTTGAATGTGTATGTGTGGATGAGAATGGGAGTGTGTGTGGGTGAAAACTGGAGCCTGGGTGTGTATGTGGGTGAATGGGAGCTCGAATGTGTGTATGTGTGGTTGAGAATGGGAGCCTGGGTTTGTGGGTGGGTGAGAATGGGAGCTTGAATGTGTGTATATATGGGTGAGAATGAGAGCCTGGGTTTGTGTGGGTGGGTGAGAATGGAAGCTTGAATATGTGGATAAGAATGGGTGGTTGAATGTGTGTATGTGTGGGTGAGAATGGGAGCTTGAATATGTGTGGGTGAGACTGGGAGCATGGGTTTGTGGGTGAGAATAGGAGTCTGGGTTTATGTGTGTGGGTTAGAATGGGTGCCTGGATGTGCGTCTGTGTGTGTGCATAAGAATATAAGCCTGGGGAGGGGTGAGAAAGTGAGAACTTGAATGTGAGCTTGGGGGGGGGAGAGCATATGAGAGTGACAGCTTGAGTGTGTGAGAGGGAGTCTGTGAGAGAAAGCGTGTATGTGTGTGTGTGTGGAAGGGAAGAAGACAGTAATAGAAGAAAGACACTGAAAAGGAATTAGGAAATGAGCTATAAGGGAAAAAATGGGAAAAAGAGACCAGGACCTGATTAGAAAAATACAAAGATCAGACAACAAAGGTAAAAATATATATCTATATTTTGAGATGTTAGCAATTTAAATATAAGCAACACAACCGCTCTCTTAAAATTTATGGACAGGTAGGAGCCGTGTATAAAATCGTAATAATAAGAAGGCTAAAGTACCACAAATCACCGTGAATTATGTTTGTATTATTAAGTAAACCTCATACTTAGGCGTAGATGTGAATGCTATGCTGCATAATTTGGCATTATTTATCAGTAAAAAAACAACTAGTAGACCTGCATGCCTACAGCCCACCCATGTTAACCTTGTGCCCACCCAAAAAATCAATTCTGGCTACGCCACTGCATCATACTAAAAGATATTTTCAAATGCTGGTGTCACCTCACAGTAACAGCAGCACAAACACCTTCCACTGCCAGGCACATTGTGAACTAAAATAAAACCTCGCAAAAAAGACACTCAAAATCTATACTGCAATCCCATTGTAATATAACAGTAATAACACCAAGGACTCAAACAACAATAACCCTACCTGTGAAAAAGCAAGGGTAAATATTACACTGGATCCTAGAATACCAATACACCACCTACTGAGGAAACAAAACAAACCAGATTGCTATAGATCCCTATGCTAGCAGAATCTCTCATAATGGTCACAAACACAGAGCAGAGACAGACCCTCACCAAATACAGAATACAAAAAAAGGAGCACAAATTAGACAAAAGCTGAAATGGAAACCCCAAGAAGCCAGACTCTGTGTATTAACAATGGAAAAACAGAACCACCATTCCTCATAAAACAAATAAAATCAAGAAACATAAAGCATCAGTTATAATAGTAAAACCATACTAATAAAAGAATATTTTAAAACTACTGATAAATAGAATTTCTATTAATTAAAATCATATACATTTTTTACAATTTCCCAAACACCAATAAAATATTTCAAAACAGCACATATATCAAATAACACCCAATAATTAAAACTAATAAGGATTTTAAAAAGCCCCTGCTGTCCATACGTGGGAGCTCTTGATTTCCAGTCACCCTGATATTGTCCAGGATTAGGAGGTTATCCTCTCTCACACAGACTCACATGTCCATTCTCTCTCACACATACACTGTCACATACATACACATTCATGCTCTTATACCCATCATAACCTCTCGCTCTCACAGACACTGACACACTCTCAGGCTCTAAGACACTCTCTCCCCCTCCACACACACCCCCCACACAAACTCTTACTCCCCTGGATTTTCTCATACACACTCTCTCTGGCTCCCTCACATACACACAAACACACACACCCAGGCAAGTTCCCAATCATTCTCACACAAACACACACACCCAGGCAAGTTCCCAATCATTCTCACACAAACACACACACCCAGGCAAGCTTCCAGTCACTCTCACACACTGAAACTGACCCCCAGGCAGGCTCCCATTCATTTTCACACCACTCCCTCACCATCCCCCCAGGCATGCACACATTCATTCTCACACACACACATATACTACACACAGGCCGGCATCTATTCTCACACATACAAACCCCAGGAAGACACCCATACATACTCATACACAGACACACCCTCAGGCAGGCACCCATGCATTCACACATATACACCCCCAGGCAGACTCCCATTCATACACATGCACACACTAAAGGCAGACCCCCTTTCTTTCTTTTGCCAGCAACCTCAGAGCCTCTCTCATTCCTCTGCTGCCACTGTCACTGATGCCGCATGGCTATTGGGGAGGCGCTGATTGCTGCTATTGGCACTGAAGCCCATTCTGCTGCCTCCTCTGTGCAGGCCCCGTGGGTTTCCACTTCCTCCATGTTGATCTCGTACATTGTGAGATCCGCATAGAGAAAGTGCTACTCTTGCACATTACCAAAGATTACATGTGCCAATCAGTAAAAAGTAATTTTTTTCTTTTTTTTTACCTTTGCTGTCTGATCTTAGTTTTCTAATCGGTTGGTCACAGGCTTTTTTGTTCCACCTCCCCTTTCTTATTTTTTTTGCCAATTCCTTTCATATTGTCTTTTTTTCTATTTCTTTTCTCTCCATCTATCTTCTTCCCTCAAACGTTCAGTCAGGTTCTCATTCTCACATGCTTTCTCTCTCTCTCTCTCTCTCTCTCTCACACAGGCTCTCAGTCTCACATGCTCTCTCTCATACATTCATTCATAGTCTCTCTCTTGCACATCCTGTCTGACTCTCACACACCCAGGCTCTCTCTCACTCCCACATGCTGTCTTGCTCAAGCACAGGCTCTCACTATCACATGCTGTCTCTGCAAACATTCAGGTCCTCACTCCCACACCCAATCTCTCAACGCACCTCATACACGCACACAATCTCTCAACTCATCTCATACACACACTCTACGGGCCCTCAGCCTCTCTCTTGCCTCTGGGCCTCCTCTTCACGGGTCGCTGCAGGACGGGCTCTGCAGCGGCCCTGATCTTCTCGGGCCGATCGCAGCAGCGGCGGCCCTGATCTTTTCGGACCGATCCACGGTGGGGGCCCTGATCTTTTCGGACCGATCCGCGGTGGGGGCCCTGATCTTTTCGGACCGATCCGTGGTGGGGGCCCTGCTACTGGGCCTCCTCCTCTTCTCGCACGCTGTAACAACGCTGCTCCTCTTCTGCACGCGGCTGATGCGCCTCCCCCTTTCTGCCCGTGCGGCTCCGACAACATTTTCCTTCCGGGGCCGCGTGCATCTGCACATTTCGACGTGACCTTGTTCTTCGGGCTGTGGTGAGGTGAGCTCCACCATGGTCCTACCGATCTTCCTGCTGTGTGTCTGCGGCACACAGCACAGCGATTCTTTACTGCTCAGCCGCCAGTGGGATGAGGTCCACCGGCGGCCGCATTGGCTCCCACTTGCCAGTGTGTCACGTGCACCGGGGTTGCGCGGCACACTGCAGGCGACACACTAAAGTGTCGCGACACACACTTTGGAAAGCTCTGTGTTGGAGATCCCTGGACAATAGCTTGATTCTTGCACGTCCACTCCCATATCCTTAGCGCTTCCTTGCAGAGAGTCTATGACCCTATGCCTCCCTGTTTGTTGATATGAAACATGACCACTTTGTTGGTTTGTAAATATTCTTCCCTTGGAGATGTGTGAAAGTCGACAGAATCTGATTGCTCTCAGTTCCCACAGAGTGATCTGAAAATGTCTTATTCGAGAGATCAAGTCCCTTGGGTTTGAAAAGATCCCATGTGGGTACCCCATCCTTTTGAGGAGGAGTCCATCACTAAGGTTACTTAATGGCGGAGAGAGTGGAGCAGAGCTCCTCCTTGAACACCATGCGGGTTAGCCACCAGCATAATTCCTGTTTCATATCTCTGGAAATTTGTGCTGTATATGTCAAGGGTTGAGTTAGTTGACAACACAGACACCACTGCAGGTGACAGATATGAAAGTGGATTTATCATCACCTGTTTCTGATCACACTTTTCCACCAAGTTCAAAAGCGTGTGAAATGGAACTGTGTTACAGAGATAGAGATTGAACTACATAGAAACACAGTTGATTTACAAAGAACTGGAGTTATAACGGGATCAAGTAACAGTAAAAAAATTAACAGTAGGCTATAATATATATTTATTTATTTATTTAAAAGTATTTATATACTTTTATCAAAATGGATTACAAAAAGTAATATAAAATAAAAGAGAGATTAGAAAATAAATTAAAAAGAATAAAAATTACACAAAATTGGTATAATGTTGTGTTATGGCAGCCGGCCACGGGGCCTTGAGCCAGCTACACTCACCACCCTCGGCAGTCCTGGTCTCCTCAGCGGCTCCCCGGGCCGCTGCTGCCCTCTCCTAAAGCGGCAAGGAACCGACAAGGCCGCGCTGCCAGCCCCAGCTCCTGTTAGGCGTGCATGCACAGCTCCGCCCCCAAGTTAAAGGGGCCACAGCAGGAAAAGGCCTCCTGTGACCCGGATGCTCTTCAGGGCCACCATCACTACTTAAGGCAGCTCCTGCTGCCCAAGCTTTGCCTCAGCAACAGATCTCATTCCTTGGAGTTGCTAGTTGCTCTGCAGTTCCTGTCTCCATGCCTCCTTGTCTCCGTGTCTTCAGTTCCAGCCTCCGTGCCTTCAGTTCCAGCCTCCATGTCTTCCAACTCCGTCTTCATGTGTTCCTGTTCCCTCAATTTGCTTCTCTAGTTTCGACTCATTCTTGGATTCCACCTTGCCTGCTGCCTGCCCCGACCTTTGGCCCGTCTTTGAATTCTCCTGCCTGCTGCCAGCCTCGACCCTGGTACTTTTGACTCTGTCTTACCTCTCGACTTCAGACCCGCTCCTGCCCTGCCGGCCCTTGCACCAAAGGGCTCAACCTGTGGGGAACGAGGGCTGGTAAAGGTCCTGTTGGGTCTCCATCTCCAGCGTCCGCCTCCTGATGGCAAGGGCCTGTGGGAAGCCCCTCTAAAGGAAGCACCAACCTCGTCTCAGCCCATGGGTCCACCAATTGCGCGGCAGCAGTCGGTGGACCCTTGGGCTGGTGGATCAGCATAAAGTTGGGTTGACAGTTTGGTAAGATGTGCAGGGGCTGATGCTTGAAGAATAAGACCCAGATGCAGTTCAACGGTCTCAGGAAACAACCAATATGCAAAGCCTTTGATTTTAATTTTTTTTCCTGCATTGTAGGATGGATCACAGGAGTCTGGGCTTTTAGCTTTGGAGGAGTAGAAAAAATGTATGCTTTGATGACATCTTTGAGACCACTTGTTTTGATGGCACAGAGTGACCTTGCTTCGAATGTGTCAAAGCTGTCGGTGCTGAACAGGAGTGCATAAATAGCGCATATATGGATGGTAGCAGAATTTCATGCATCGATAGCATACCAATACCATTCATCAGTGCACCACACATCAGTGCTGGTGGCGGTACCAATGCACCGTGCTTGGAAGGCCTGTGCGTCAGAGTAGGAGATGATGAAGGCCTATACTTTTTCAACACTAGCTGCCTCGATGGCTCTGCAGAATGACATGGCTTCTTCTTCAATGCAGGGCAAGCAGCATTATTTGACCCTGATGCTTCGGCCTGTTTTGTTGATGGGGGAATTTCGAAGAGCTCATGCTGAACTCTTGTCCCGGCAATGCAGACAATGCTGCACTGACCAGAACAGCTATCGAATAGCTTCTTCTAAATTGTAAAGTTGAGGTGGTGAGAGCTGTTCACCTGTCTAGAGTGAATGGTTTTAAATTTTGCATGCAGTCATAAATGTATTATACCGTATAGTTTTTAAAACCACTAAGGTTGGCTTCTTTTTGCTGGACATCTTGAGGATATACTACCTAAAAACCCACACCATTAAAGCAAACTTTAACTTTTTTCTTTTTTTGTGTATTTTTTGTATATTTGTCACCTTTATGTTTATATATGCAATATACCTGTGTGTTTCACACTTAACTGTGTGCCATATTATTTAAAAAATGTTATTGATGTTGCTTTTAAAAATATTTAATAGGTGTACGGTAACGCTTCATAAAACTCAAGGAACACTAACCCTTAGTGCCTTGTTCCATTCTTTAGTTTAATCATAAGCACCACCATCCACCCTTTAATTTTTTATTTATTGAATTCCTTAAAAATGTCTTTTTTAAATTATCTCTTTAAATTATGCTTCTTATTAGTTTCTGGAAGTCAGTGTGAAAACACAAGTTACGAACAGAGAGTGTCAGGTCGCCAATGATTTAAGCCGGGAGCTCAAACTGCAAAAGCACTTATCTTAGCGTATAGTATCCTTGTAAGAGGTAGTCCTTTGGCGGCACTTGCCCCAACATGGCCTGGTTTCGATTGCTCTTCTTCAGGGGAAGCCACTCTCTTGCTGTACCCTATAGCACAACATTTAATGTCCATTAATTTAGACTTCTCACGAGCTCGTCTTCACACTGCTCACTCCACACTCCTCTTCAAAAGATGGCGGACCCGCTCTCCTCTGTTCGGCGTCCCGGTTTAAAGGGACTCCATCACGTGACTGTAGGCATGGCTAAACGAAGAATCCTCCCCTTTCAACCAAATTAAGAGGAGAGACAGCCAATCGATCTGATCATTCAACCCAGCAGGCATTTCTGTTTTTAATGTGAAAACCCAAAATTGTTCCCTCTGGTTCAGTATGGACCCTACATCCTCCCACTCGGATCTTGTTGTAATTTGTTCAATTATAGTCCATTTAAGGTCCTCGAACATTTATCCATGTTCCGTACAATGGTTAACCAAAGGGGCTGTAATAACCCTATTGTTGATACGAGACCTGTGCTCCATAAGACGGGTTTTAATAGGTCTGCTCGTACGTCCTACATAAACTTTGAAACATTTACAGACAATGGCATATACCACATTTCTTGATAAACAATTAGTCATAGATTTATGTATAACTTTATAACCAGTGTTCACATCAGTCCAGCTGTTACCTTCAACAGTGTTAAAACACAATGAACATGTCCCACACTGTTTATATTCACCATTTTTGCTCAATAAATGATCATCCCTTGTCAAACTGGCACGGACTACTTTGTCCCTTATATTGGAACCACGACTGGTTGCAAAAAGCGGGAGATCCGCAAAAATATTATGGAGACCCAAAACGTGCTAATGCCTTCTAACAGAATTAATCAATGGCACCGTAGATGTGCTCTGTTGTATTACAAAAACCAATTGTTCCTGTGGTGCCCTTTGCCGGTATGAAAGGAGCTGAGCTCTATCACTGTATTTTGATCTCTTGTACGCCCGTCTGATGACCTTCAATGGATATCTTCGATCCTTAAATTTCTTGGTAAGGAGTCTAGCTTATTTCTCAAACTCAGTGTCAGACGAACAAATTCTCCTGATTCTGAAAAATTGTGATACTGGAAGACCCTTTTTAAAGGCTGTAGAATGATGGCTGTGGTATCGTAACAAATTGTTCTTATCTGTGGGCTTCCTGTTTACAGTGGTGAAAATATGTCCCATCTTTATTTCAATCACTACATCCAAAAATACGATTCTAGAATCACTGTGTTGAAAAGTAAATTTCAAATTTTGGTCCACATTGTTAATACAAGATTTAAAACTCTCCAAATTTTCTTGTGTATCTCTCCAAACTATGAAGATGTCATCTATGTACCTGTACCATGCCCCAATCATGGACCACCATGGGGACAAGTAAATGACTTTTTCTTCAAAGTTAGCCACAAACAAGTTCGCGACTGCCGATGCCAAAGAGGAACCCATGGGGATGCCATGGTTCTGGTGGTAAAACTGCCCTTCAAAACTGAAATAGTTGTTGAATATCACAAATTCTATCAATTCACTCAATAATTCAGCTTTAATCCTTTTTGGTCCTCTGTGTTGTAATACTGCCTCATTCACAATGTCTGCAGCTAATCGTTGGGGGATGTATGTATACAGAGAAACAATGTCCATAGTCATTAAAATGACAGGACCACCCTCGATCTGTATTTCTCCCAATTTATTGAGAAAATGGATGGTATCCTTCAGATATGAATGTTGCATTTGCACCAAGGTTGTAAAAATTTGTCAACAAAAATTGCTGGAGGTTCCAAAACTGAACCCTTCAATGACACAATGGGTCGAATTGGAGAATCATTTAAATTTTTATGAATCTTTGGAAGGCCATAAATAATTGGAATTCTTGGGTGATCCACTATCAAAAAAATTTTTTCTTTGTCCGTAAGTGTCTTAACTGAAGAAACCAGCCCTTTAATCTGCTCAATTAATCCCTTCGTAGGATCTTCCAATATAACACTGTATGTGACCGCATCGTTGAGATGATCCATCATTTTTGCTTTATAAACTTCCTTATCCAATATCACAGTTGCCCCCCCCTTATCGGCGGGTTTTATCACCAGATTATCACAATCGCTTAAATCTCTTAATGCTATTCGTTGTTCTACTGTGAGATTGCAAAATGTTTTTCCAGGAGACTGTTCAAACACCTCAATGTCCCGAAGGACCAAATCCCTGAAAGTGGCCACATAAGTGTCAATGGGACCAGGGGGATTCCACTTTGATTTACCCCTTACAATAGATGGGTCCTGTACCCCCAAATCTCCCTGAAAGTATAATCGGAGGTTCAATTTTCTAATGAATCGATGTAAAGAAATTCTACAATCAAAAGACTTGTGAAAATTTGTGGGAACAAACGAGAGCCCATTCTCTAGAACTGATGTCTGGACTGGACTAAGGAGATAACTGGACAAGTTGACTATAGCCGTTGATTCCTGGAGCTCTGACGAGTCTCCCTTGTGTATCTGGAATCCCCCGGTTCTTTGAACCGTTCTTTCTTTGGAGGAAATTGCCGCGATTTTGCTTTGTCCTTTTTTATAATACCCCCTTCGGTTAAAAAAGGCCTAGTGCGGTTGCTATCTTCAGTGGATTCAAGTTCGACTGATCCACTGGAACTATCGCTTGATGAAAACGGAAACCGTACCTTCTTCTGGTTGCCGCTGTTCTTACCCTCTTTCTTTTTATCTGTCCAGTTATACACGTTATTACTAGCATAGTCCCCTTGATCCCTTTTGATTTTACCAATTTTTACCTCCTTAATTTCACCCCGAAATTCATCCAGTTCTTTCTTGAAATCATTCAATTTCTGCTCAAATTCAGTTAACTTATTTTCCGTTGTGGCTGCTTCCTTCAGGTCTTTCTCAATGTCCAGAATTTCATGGTTAAGCTCTTCATTACATCTGCTCGTTCTGTTGACTTTAAGTAGCATCAAATCTAAAGAGCACTTGTTCAAGATAGCTATCCAAGTGCCCACAAACTTTTCGTCATCAGAAAAAAGCATGGGAACCTTATGTATTCTTAATCCCCGAGGGATGATCTCCTGTTTAATGTACTCTACCAATGTCACTCCATGTACTTCAGACCGGATCAATTTTTTATTCAGTCGTAAATAATCATCCCAACGTTGACTATCAGTTGGAATTAATGCCTCTGATAACAACAACGTTTGTTTCTTAACCTCTGCAACTTGATCCAATGAAAAACTGAACACGTTGTGCCATGTCTCCATGATGGATGTTAATTATAGGCTAATTAAATGTGGAACAATATTTGACAAACAATCCTGTGTATTATCCACTAAAGTGGGGATAAATCCAATAATATACTACCTAAATCTTCAGGAGGCAAGAAATGTCTTCCTCTTTTTTTCTTTTTTGTAGCATTGAGAAGTGCCATTGTGGGTGCTGTTGAGGCAGCGAGGTAACTAAGAAGTTAAAAAGAAGAACTTTTGAAGAAAAATTACAAGATTGAGAGAAAATATACAGAGAGATCAAGTACATGCCTGTGCTGTGCTCAGATAAAAGATGATCAAGGAGGCTCATGAGGCAACACCTGCACAGGAACTCCTGAACATTCTCAGCAGAGCTAAAAGCTCTACTAGCTAGGAGAGACTAGCCTGGTGTTGCCGGATGACATCACCCACATCAAAGCTAATTCAGCCTGGCTTAAAAACAATGGAAAAAAGCAAGTTTGCTTACCATAAATAGCAGGATGAATTAGACATGATCTGTGGGTGATGTAATCCAGGAGCACTGAATAGAACTGTCTGTCCAAGCTAGTAGAGCTTTGAGTTCTACTGAGCATGTGCAGGAGTTCTCACACAGGCATTGCCTCAGTGTCTCCTCAGTCTGTTTCAAAGCTGTCATGAGGATAGTCTGCTATCCAGAGAGGAGGGCAGGCAAGCATCTCATGTCAAATTCGTCCTATCTACAGCAGGGCTTCTCAAACCTGTCCTGGGGACCCCAGAGCCAGTTGGGTTTTCAGGATATCCTGAAAACCAGACTGGCTGAGGGGTCCCCAGGATAGGATTGGGAAGCTCTGATCTACAGAAAATACTGTTTATGGTAAGCAAACTTGCTTATTTCCATCCATAAGCACAGCTGAAATTAGACAACCTGCTGGAATCCCAAGTTGATGGCTGCAGTGGAGCATTTTCTTATAAGCAATCCAGACTCCACCATGGATAGCAGACTATTTTTGTACCAAATGGAGCAGCATCGCCCTTCCTACTGCACAATCCATGGAAGCCAAGGTATCTAGGCAGTAGTGGGAAGTGAATTTATCTACCAAAGACCAGGTAGCTGTTTTATAAATGTCTTCAATTGTGCAAGGGAGGAAGCTGTTGCTCATATCTTGTGTACTCTGACTGGATTTGTGAGATTGAGTCTGGCAGCTGCAAAACAATGTTGAAATCAGCTTGTAATCCAATAGGAAAGTGTTATTTTGATCACAGCTGTGCCAAATCTGTTAGGATCATATGATATAAACAGTTGGGATGCTTTTTTGTGAGATTGTATCCATTGTTTATAGTAAGCTAGAGCTCTTTTGCAGTCCAGTGTATGCAATGTTATGTCACCCTCATAAGCATAAGGTCTTGGGAAGAAAGTAGGAAGCACTATTAACTACTACTTTTGGCAGGAATTTGGGGTGTGTTATGAGTACCATATTTTTGCGCACATAACCTGTGGTGTATACAAGTTTTTACATTCAAGAAGTCGCTGATTTGGGGTAAACAAGGACGTGGTTTATTCTCGTTTTTACATTAAGTGTGTACCTTGGGCAATATAGTACATGCTACAAAAAAAAAAAAAAAAAATATATATATATATATATATATACACATTCTGTTTTTTCCATTAAAATGGAGGAAACTAATTAACATCCCTAGAGTTATATATCAACCAAATGCAGCTTTGTTAGTATGTGGTATATGTGTGGGGTACACATGGGTGCAAGTTATGCATCAATTTACATCCGGTAGGACTACTTTTACACAGGATGTACAATGGAACAGGGTTTAAACATGTGTGGTGTATTTACGTGAAAATATGGTACAACCTTATGAAAAAATTGCAAGTAAGGAAGGTAATGAACCAGCGCTTGTAATTCACTGAATCGAAGAATAGATTAACAGCTACCAGAAAAAGTACCTTCCAGGTCAAACATTTAGGGATACAGTTTCTAAAAGCTCGAACAGAACTTACATCAGGTGAGGAAGGACTACATTGATGCCCAAGACACCGGTGGTTTCCGAAGTGGCAGGTGCAGATGTAATAGACCTTTCATGAACTTTGAAACTAGAGGATGCATGGAAATAGGTATTCCGTTTTCTGGGAAATGGTAAGCTCTTATAGCACCAAGATGCACGTGCACTGATGAAACAGCAAGTCCTAATTATGAAAGGTAGTGCAGATAGGACAAGTGGTTTCTTTGTCTGCAGCTGAATGGGTTCAGGTTATGGGAAGTACACCATTCTGAGTAAAGATTTCATTTGAAGGAGTAATTACACCTAATGATTGTTTTCTTACAGAGAGAATTACATCTTGAAAGGGATCTGGAAGAGACCATGGTGCTAAGAACGAGCACTCAACATTCATGCTGTTTGACTGAGGGTCAGTAGAGCTGGGTGCAGTAGAGATCCTTCTTCTTGGGATAGGTGTCAAGGATTGTCTCCCAAAAAGAATAGGAGATCTGATGGAAAATTGAGTGAGATAAACATACAATGCTTGCCTTGGCCATACTGGAGAGTTCAGAATCATAGTGGCTTGTTTTTGCATGAATTTTTGTACAGTTTTCACTATAAATGGTATTGACAGAAAAGAGTACATGAGGCCAATGCTCCAGTGAATTAGGTGTCTGGAGCTTCTCATAGTGTACTGAGTCAAATAGAGCAGAATTGATTTCGTTTTCTATTCTGTACCAATGGAAAGGGTCAATCCAAGGGTGACCCCCATAGTCTGAATATACAATTGGCTATTGTTTGATTCAATGACCTTGCCTGTGGGCAGAATATTCTGCTGCCCATCATAATGTTTACAATGCCTGATAAGCAGGTGGCTTTATTTTCTATTGCCCACTGCCATATGTGAATTTATTTTTATATATTTATTTACATTTATTAAAATGTATGAATTGCCCTGTGCAATGAACAATAAAACATACATAATGATAAAGCAGCAACAGAACGGAACAGAAGGTAAAACATAGACAATTATAATAAAAAATATCATAATCCTAAAATTAAATATACATCAGTAAAATTAAAACAATAAATTATCAAGGCAATGATCTGGTTCCATTTTGCTTGTTCACATAGAACATAGCTTCTTTGTTGTCAGTTTGGATCATTATGTCCTCCTTGTTGTAGGCCCTTAACTCCGGGCTCCCGGACCTGCTCCCGCTTCCAGAGGCCTGGTTTGCAGCCTGTTTGGCGGCGTCCCCGCTGGGGCTGCGCTACTGCGAGCTCTCCCATGGATGCCTGGCTCCTAGGCGTGCGCATGTGCGCGCCACTTGGATGCTTTTCTAGGCCGTTTCCCGCCAGTGGTGACTCCGCCCAACTCCTGACATCAGACGCCGCGGCCTTGATAAGCCGGCCGTGGCCATCTAGCCTTTGCCTTGCAACGGGTTAGCCTCCCGGTTTCCTGTTGCGCTGTGCCCCGGAGTGACTCGCTTTGCTTCGTCGCTCCGTTCCTGCTACAGTACCTGCCTGGTTCCTGCCTGCTTGCTACAGTTCCTGCCTGGTTCCAGAACACGAACCCAGTTTCAGTATTGCTACTGTCCTAATCTGGTTCCAGTTACCTGTCCTGATCCACAACCCACCTAAGTCCCAGCGGCCGGGCCCCTACGGGCTCCTCCTGGGGGACTTCGGCTTCCAAGGGTGAAGCCACCTAAGTCCCAGCGGTTGGGCTCCTACGGGCTCCTCCCGGGGGAGTACCAGCTTCCAGGATGAAGAGCATCTACCTCCCGGCCTGCTATTCATTAGAGACATTGACCACCTTTCCCAGTCTCCAGCAGGTCGGCCCAAGGGTCCACTAAACAGAGACTCCCATAACACTCCTCTTTGAGGATGTGTTTAAATGCACATCGGGCACATTGTATCACTGAGTTCCAGTAAGTTGATATGCAATCATTGATCTAGAGTAGACTACATCCCTTGAATTTTGAAGTGCCCAGTGTGGGCTCCCCATCCAACAGTGGAAGTATCTGTGACTAGTAAGCTACTGGTTGAAGGGAAGCACCTTTCAGTATCATGGATGGTTGCAAATACCAATGTATTTTCTTTTTCATCTCAGAGGTATGACCTTTATATGAAGTGTTGGAGGATTCCATTCAGCCCTTAGTCAACACATGTGCAAATGTGCTAATGCCACTACCAAGTGTCCTAAGGAGCCTGAGGATGTGGCAGGCTGTTGTAAATGCTGAATTTGGCAGAGGATTTGCAACTTAGAGAGCACATACCTCAGTAGTATCTAAAATGGCTCCAATGAAATGAATACTAGAGTGCGTTCGAGAATAGACTTCTCAAAGTTGATCATGAATCCAAGGGGTTCAAGAGTGGTTGCAGATGACTGGAGGTGGACTTGAAGGGTGGCTCGTCAGTGCTACCAGGAGCCAGACCTCCAGATAAGGGGATATTTGAATCCCTTGATGATGTAAGTGAGCCATTACCACTGCAATGCATTCCATGAAGACTTGTGGGGAGCCAAATATCCAAACGGAAGAGTTTTGTATTGTTAGTGGCATGCGCCTACTGTGAATTATAGGTAACACCAAAAAGAAAGATGTATCGAGATGTGTACATAAGCACCCTTGAGATCGAGGGAACACATCCAAATGTTATGTTGAATGAAAGGCAGAACTGTGTCAAAAGATGTCATCTTGAATTTCTCTTTGCAGAATTATTGCTTGAGATTTCAAAGATCCAGAATTAGTCGAAGCCCTCCAGTCTTCTCTGAAATTAAGAAGTATTGGGAATAGAATTCCTGATTGCAAAAAAAGGAAGGTATTTTCTGTACTGAATTCTGCAGTAAGTGCTAATTTACTTCATGTTGCAGAAACAGTAAGCATGTAAGGTTGGGTAGCAGTACTGCAGTGTGCGGTGTCACTGGTTGATGTGCAACATTTAGAAGGTAACCATATTGGACTATTTTCAAAACCATTGATTTCTTGATATTTGGTTCGAGTATTGGAACAGTTGTATTCTGCCCCCCACCTGAATATTTAGTAGTGGTTTACCACTGATCAAAAACTTTCTCCAGGTTTCACTGGTTGTTGTAACTGCAGCTTTTGCTGGTAGCATTCTCTTAGGTACCTTCTAGTTGGAGCCTGCTTGAAACTCTGACTGTGCATCTTTAGAGGAGGTAACAGATATTGATAATAAGATCTGTACACTCTTCCAGGATAGTAAGGATATTTGTAAGAGAGAAAAGGTCATGTACTTGATGGATGAGGATCAGTCGATGTAAACAGTGACTGGACTGCAACATTTTGTTCTTTGATTTGGGATACCGATTCTCTTAACTTTTCCCTGAAGAGGTAGTCACCTAGGTACAGTAGGTCAGCTAATCATTATCTTAATGCCATGACTCTTAGCCAAGCCATGTGACATGCTCCAATCAATGCAACTGATGCTCAAGCTGTGGTGTCTAAATATCTGGACACTGATCAGATCAGTTATCAAATAGCTTCTTCTAAATCTTAAAGTTGAGGTAGTAAAACCTGTTCACCTGTCTGAGTGAATGAATGATTTTCAATTTTGCATGCAGTCATAAATATATTGTACCTTGTAGAATTGACATTGTGATTCTTACTATGAGCATCATGCCCTGGAAAACCTTTTCTCCAAAACCATCAAGAATTTGGTGATCTTTTCCTGGAGGAGTCTTGGAATGAAGATGGGTCTTTTTTGCCTTTTCCATGGCAGACTCCACCAAAATGTAATTATGTGGGGGTTGTATTACTCTATATCCTGGGAATTTTTTCATTCTGAATTTTAGTTCTAGCTTACGAGCAAACGTAATGCCCGAGTACAGCATTTCCCATATCTTTATAAATGTGCTTTGTGTATTGCTTATGACTTTCAGACTGTTCCTGTCTGCTAAAAAGTTATATAAAGAGTTTTTTTAAAAAGCAAGATTGCTTACCGTAAACTGTGTTTCCATAGATAGCAGGATGAATTAGCCATGCTGTATGGGAGAGTGTCGCGATCCCGAATAAGCGGAGTTTCCTCAGCTGAGCACAGAGCTTTTGACTCTGTGCGGCTGCGCGGTCGTGTTCCCGCACGGTTCCCTCACCTCTTCAGTTTCTTTATAGCCAAGCGAGAGGCAAGTTAGCACATTATGTGTGACATTGGTAGGACTGTCTAGGGAAGAGGGAGGGAACGCATGGCTAATTCATCCTGCTATCTACGGAAACACCGTTTACTTGCTTTTTCCCTTCGATAGCAGGGCTGAATTAGCCATGCTGTATGGGAGTCCCAAGCTCCCGGGTTGTGTCCCAAGTATATGTGTCTTTGAAGTGATGGACAACAACCCTTTGAAGTAGTAAACAGTCTTATTTCTATTTCACTGTTGATAAGATTGCTGTGCCCAATGCTGCATGAGAGGTTGTCAGTTGGTGCAGGCAATAGTGAGACGTGAAGGTATGAATGGATGACCATGTTGCCGCCTTACATATGTCAGTTAAGGGAACTTTGCTCAGGTGGGCAACTGATGCTGCAGTGGTGCGGATCTGGTGCGCCCTGAGGCTTTGAGATAAGTTTGATGGAATGTTTATTATAGCAAAAGAGTATGCATTGCGATAACCAGCTAGTTATAGTCCGTTTGGAGACTGGTTGTCCAGGGTTATTCGGGTTAAAGAAGAGAAACAGCTGGGAAGGTTTCGAAGTGGACTGAGTTCTTTGTTTATAGTAAGCTAATGCTCTTTTATAGTCTAGTGCAGGGGTCCCCGACCACCGGTCCGCGGACCGGGCCCGTTGGGGGCTTTTTGCCGGTCCGCGGCGCCGCCAAGCACTGGCCGGTGTGTCGCTTGCTCCCGGTCTCTCCCGCTGCTCCTCCTTCCCTGCTGCCGTTGCCGCCGGGCTATCAGCATGTTCAAGCCCAGTGGGAAGGGCAGCGGTGCAAGAAGAAGCTGTGGCACCTGCGGCTGGCCTTTCCTTCTTCCCGCGCCTGCCCCCCCCCCCCCTCGTGACCCGGAACAGGAAGTGATACACAGAGCAGCACGCAGGAAGGAGAAAGACTGTGCCGCATGGAAAAGTAGCAGCAGCGGCAGCAGCAGCGGCCCCCGAGCAATCAAAGCAGACGATAATCTGGAAAGGAGACAGCAGCATGAGCCTCCCGCGGCCGATGGGATTCTTCTTTCTTGGCCTGCGGGGGCTGGAGGAGGAGGCTGCTGCAGCTACCATTTGTGCTTGGTGGGGAAGGGGAGGAAGTGAGTGAAAGAGAGAGAAGCAGCCAGCCAGCCTGCCTGCCTGTTTGTGAGTGAGAGCATGTGTGTGATTGAGAGAAACTGGTCAGACAGCTGATGTGTGTGTGTGTATATATGTGAGAGACAATGAAAGTGATTGCTCAGGGAGGTGACTGATGTGTGTGTGAGAGAGAGAGAAAAAGCATGGAAGTGAGAAATCTGGGTATGTGAGAAAGCATGGGCATAAGAAGCCTGGTATTGAGGGGGGGGGGTGAAAGAAAGCATGGGAGTGAGAAGCCTGTGTGTGTGTGCATGCATGACAGAGAGAGACTGGTTGGTAAGGTGACGGGGTGTGTGTGAGAGAAAGAGACTGGTGTGTGTGAATGTGACAGAATGTGATTCAGGGAATGAGAAGCCTGTGCACGTGGAGAGTGAGCATGGAAATGAGAGAGACTGGTGTGTGTGTGTAACAGAGAGAAAGTGATTATGGGAATGAGAAGCCTGTGCATGTGAAGAGAATGAGCATGGGAGTGAGAAACCTGGGTGTGTATGAGACACAGCATGGGAGAGAGAAGCCTGTATATTTGAAAGAGAACATGGGAGTGGGAAGCCTGTGTGTATGCATGAGAGAGATTAGGTGAAGTGATTATGGGAATGAGAAGCCTGTGCATGTGAAGAGAGTGAGCATGGGAGTGAGAAACCTGGGTGTGTATGAGACACAGCATGGGAGGGAGAAGCCTGTATATCTGAAAGAGAACATGGGAGTGGGAAGCCTGTGTGTGTATGCATGAGAGAGATTAGGTGAAGTGATTATGGGAATGAGAAGCCTGTGCATGTGAAGAGTGAGCATGGGAGTGAGAAACCTGGGTGTGTGTGAGACACAGCATGGGAGTGAGAAGCCTGTATATCTGAAAGAGAACATGGGAGTGGGAAGCGTGTGTGTGAGTGAGTGAGAGAGAGAGAGAGAGAGAGAGAGAGAGAGAGAGAAGAGAGAGAGTAATTATGGGAATGAGAAGCCTGTGCATGTGGAGAGAACAAGCATGGGAGTGAGAGAGTGGTGTGTGTGTGTGTGTGTGTGTGTGTGTGTGTGTTGTGTGTGACAGAGAAAGTGATTATGAGCGTGAGAAACCCATATATATAAGTAGAGCACGGGAGTGGGAAACCTGTGTGTGTGTGTGTATGGCATGAGAGAAACTGTTCAGGAAGGTGACTGGTGTGAGTGTTTGGGAGATGATTGGTGTGTGAGAGACAGAAACTGGTCATGGGGGCATGACTGGTATGGTGTGAGTGTGAAAGACATGGGCACTAAGGAAGAGGACCGTTCGTATAGAGCTTAGCTTCTACTGCTGCTTCTGGTGTGTGCCATGGCCTGCATGGAAGGGGAGTAGGAGAGCTGCTGGAGGGGGTAAGTAAAGGTGGCTTTTTAGATTTATTTTTCTTGATTGACTGCCATTTTAAATATGTGATGTCTGCTTTTTTGAAATATTTTATTGGTGTTTGGAGAATGTTTAATAGTTTTTACGACTTTTTAATTGTTGGATGTTATTCGTTCATAGCTGTTTTGAAACATTTATTCTGCTTATTAGTATAGTTTTACAATTATTTCTGTGTGGGGATCTATAGCTGCTTGATAGTTCTGTTTTCCTAATATGAGGTGTATTGGTTTTTAGGACCTGATTTAATATTTGTAGTGTTGCCTTTTCATAGATAGGGTTGCTCCTGTTTGAGTGTATTCCATAATACAAGTGTATCAGTCTTATTTGTTGTGTTTTCTCAAGAGGACATGCATTGGTGGTAAACTACTGTCTTTTTATAAGTAGGGCTATTGAGCCTGGAAGTAGAAGGAGTTTGAGTTGCTATTACTGAGATGACACCAGAACCAGAATATCTTTTTTGTAGGGTGAGTTGTATGGGGAATGTCATAATTCTGCTTTACATCCATTATTGTGGGGTCAGGAGAGTTCCCGTGGATGCAAACTGTACTTTTACATCTAGTCCCGTGACTATCATGGGTCAGTGTGTCATGCATGTGAGAACTTATGGTGAGTTGAGTCACATTCAAATTATAAATGTCATAATTAAATGATCAGTATGCACTAAAATCCAACCCCCTCTATAACCCCTCCCCCATATGACCATATGACCCTGCCCCACCCCACCCTACCCTGCCGGGTCATGGAAAAATGGTCTTGCTTGAAGCCGGTCCCTTTTGCAAAAAAGGATGGGGACCACTGGTCTAGTGTGTTTTTATGCAAAAGCTTTCACGTTCATTAGAATGAGGTTTCGGCATGAAAATCAGAAGAGTTATGGTTTGATTGATATGAAAAAATGATACTATCTTCGGCCAAAAAGAAGGGCGAGGACAAAGGGTTACCTTGTCATGGTAGAATTCTAGATAAGCAGAATAGTGAACCAAGGCTTGGAGTTCACTGACTCATCGTGCAGATGTTATAGCGATGAGAAACACTGTCTTCCATGTTATATATATATATATAATGTGGCTGGAGTCCAATGGTTCAAAGGGAGGAAGCATTAGTTGTTCCAAAACCATGTTTAAGTCCCATGGTATTGGTGGTTTAGTCACCGATGGGCGAAGTCGTAACATATCCTTCATGAATCTGGAGATTAATGGGTGATTGGAAATTGGAAGTTTGTTAAGAGGTTCATGAAAAGCTGCTATTACACTGATGTGAACTCGTACCAAGGCGGTGGCTAATCCTGCCTCATAAAGTGTGTGCAGGTACTGTAGAAGTTGAATGGCAGTAGATGAGAAAGGATTTATATTTTTTGGAGTACACCAATTCAATTACCGGAGCCATTTTCCCTTGTAATTGCTTCTGGTTGAAGCAATAAGGATATCTTCTACCTGTGAATTTAGGCCTAAATGGATTAGTATTTGCCTTTCAATCTCCACGCCGTGAGGTGAAGTGATTGCTTCATTGGATGAAGTAGAAAGCCCCCTTCCTGGGTCAGAAGACGTGGAAGGTTTTGGAGTGTTATCGGTGGACGTACGGAAAGTCTCATGAGGTACGCATACGATGGCTGTCTTGGCCATGCTGGGGCAATGAGAATCATGTCCGATACATCTTGAATGCATTTCTGAATCGTGCGAGAGATGAGTGGAATGGGAGGGTAAGCGTACATTAAGCCTGGTGTCCATGGAATGAGAAAGGCATCGGGAGCTAACCGTAGGTTGCTGGGATAAATGAAGCAGAAGGTTTGGACTTGTCTGTTTGTTTCTGTAGCAAAAAGATCTATTGTGGGAAACCCCCATTATTGAAAAATGTTTATTGCCACTTCCGGATTCAAAGTCCATTCGTGTGGATGAAAAATTTGACTTAAACGATCTGCTATTACGTTGTCTAGACCAGGAAGATAAGTGGCTTGAATGAATACCTGGGCTTTGATGGCCCAGTGGAGAATTCAAGTTGCTTCCTGACACAGTGTCCAGGAACCGGACCCTCCTTCCTTGTTTATGTAAAACATGGCTACTTGGTTGTCTGTGTACACCATTAGACTTAGTCCTCGTATTTGAACTGAGAACATCTGCAGAGCTTTCCAAATAGCTCGTAACTCTAGCAGATTGATTTGATATGAAGACTCTTGAGGAGTCCACAGACCTTGTGTTTTCAGATCGCCCAGGTGCGCTCCCCAACCCTTCCTGGATGCATCTGTGGTGAGTGTGAGCTGATGAGGGGGTAAATGGAAAGGTTGCTGGGTGAGAGCCACCAGCGAATATCCTCCTTCATTGCATTGGTAATTTGGATCTTGTAAGTAAGTGGTTGTAGAAACTGAGACCACTGGTTCTTTAGACCCCATTGTAAGCGGCGCATGTGTAGTCTGGTGTGGGGAACTACATAGATCGCTGCCGCCATATGTCCCAGAAGTTGTAGAACCTGGCGTGCTGATGCTTCATTCTTGTGAAGCTGTGCGCTAATTTTGTAAGATTTTGTCTTCTGTCCACAGGGAGGTATGCTCTCTGCTCCACTGTATTGATGAGAGCACCTATGAACTGAAGAATTTGAGTAGGGTGCAGGTGAGACTTCTCGTAGTTGACTAGAAATCCCAGTGTCTGAAGACAGTTGATCGTGCGTAACGTATGTTCCTTCAGTGTAGATGGATCAGACGCTACTATCAACCAGTCGTCCAGATAAGGAAATATTTGAATCAAAGATATCCTGAGGTGAGCCACCACCACCACGAGGCACTTTGTGAATACCCTTGGGGGCTGAAGATAGGCCGAAGGGCAGAACCTTGTACTGGTAATGTGTATACTGCATTTGAAAACAGAGGTAATGCCAAGAAGATGGGTGAATTGGTATATGGGAATATGCATCCTTGAGCTCGATGGAACAAAGCCAACCATTGGGCTGGATCAGCGGTAATATGTTCTTGAGAGAAGTCATTGGTCTGTTGTGATAGATGTTGGCGGTTTTTTTTTTTGTTGACGTTGCTGTCTAGGACGGCCCTTTGAAGCAGGCTGAGATGTATTTCTGTGAGGGACATATGATTGAGGTCTGTATTGAGAATAGGGTCTAGAGTATGGTTTTGTATAATACCGACGACGGTAAGGATAGAATCGCTGTTGAGGTTTGTGAGACTCTGCTAGAGTTGTTAAAGAAAGTACTGCAGCACTTTGTTCCTTCAAATGAGAGACGGTGTCTCCAAATTTATCTCCAAAGAGATTGTCTCCTGCGCATGGAATATCAGCAAGTTTTCCGTGTACGTCCGGTCGAATTGTGCTTGCTCTAAGCCAAGCGAGACGTCTGGCAGCTATAGCCGAAGCGGATGCCCTTGCTGATGATTCGAATGACTCATAAATTGACTGTAGTAAGTGTCTGAGACCTTCCTCTATATCCAAAAAGGGTTGTGGAAGTGTCTTGTCTTCTGATAAACAAATTGGACGCAGCTTTTGTAGGGACTCAAGAGATACTGTGTTGTATAGAATTGATGGTGTTGTATCCTGGTTGCGAGCATGGAAGAGTGGTACACCTTCTTTCCAAAGTCATCCAGACATTTGTTGTCACGGCGAGGTGGAGCATTCGAATGTATTTTCGAACGTTTTGCTTTGGACAAAGCCAATTCTACCACAATAGAATGGTGCGGCAGTTGAGAAGTAGTATAAATTGTGGAATTACGCATTTTATACCTGATATCAGTCTTCCTGGAAGTTGCAGTTGTTGAAAAGGGGTTTTTCCAGATCTTGAAGAGCACACTGTCTAACACCGAATGTGGTGGTAAGGCAGTCGGTTCGGGAGGAGATTCAAATATTTTTTAGGATTCCCAGCATTTTTGCCCTGGGATCAGGAACTTTTCCCATTTCTAATTGGAGGAGATTGCCTACCTTCTCAATAAATTTGGAGTACGTTAAATCCTCCGGAGGAGAATTCGGTTCAGGTAGGCCTTCCGGTGGATCCGATGGCATTCCAGTCGAAGAGTTGGAAGAATGGATTGAATCCGGGGAATCCGGACTAAGAAGTGGAACTGGTATCTGCTCCGTGTCTGGTTTCAAAGGTTCGACACTTAAAGGTGAAGATGGTGAATCTTGAGGGGAGTCCGGTAGTGGCAGTTGTTTTGAATTTTCTAGATCTTGGAAAAAAGAGGTTAAGGCTTCCGAGATCCTAGTCATTGCCGATGCTGCCAGAGTACCTTGTGGGGGGGATGTGTAGCTTTTGTTTTGGGGCTTTTGTTGGAACTGCCACCAATAAAATATCTTCAGGCAATGTTCCCCTTAGTTGTGTTCTAGGAGAAATAACAGGAGATGGACGAACCCGTTTGGTTAACAGAACCTGTAGAGCCGGAGAATGTCTCTTAGACCTGGAGACTGAAGAAATAGTAGAAAAGGAACTTTCACTTAGTGGTACTCCACCTGATGAAAGGGATTCTGAAGCAGAGAACTGCTCAACATCAACTTCAGAGCTGACATCATTAGCGTGTTTTCTCTTTTCTGTTCTCTTCTTTGGAGTGTGCTCCACTTGCAATGTGTCTTCGCTGTACACCTCCTGCGCCTCGTGTACTGCGGTCTTTATCTTTAATGCGTCATGCACTGATTTCTGTGTTTGTGCTGACTTCTGCACCGAAGAAGTGCTGTGCGTCGGCTTCTGCGTCGTAGATATAGTGTGTGAAGCTGTATGCGCTCCATATGCGCCATGCTTCGACTTCTGCGCCTTAGGTGCGCTGTGCGTCGACTTCAGCGGCTTAGGTGCGCCGTGAATTGGCTTTGGCGCTGTAGGTTCATCATGTGGCTGTGCTTCGATCCATGCTTCATAGATGTGATATGCGCCGATCCGCGCCTTATCCGATGCCTGCACTCTGGAAGCGCCGTGCGTCGCTCCGTGAGGTTCTTTTATCGGCGCTGGAGATGTCGATGCATCCCCCGCTTCAATAGTTAGTACTCCTGCCAGAGCCCCGGCTCTTTTGAAAGGCCTTGAGGGTGTGTGAGACCCTGGCCCAGTACTATGGGGGACTCTGTGAAATTCTGATGGGCTCAAAGAAGAAGCCCGCTTTAAGTGGGCCTTTCCACGATATTGGGGCCGAGTTGCCGATCCGTAGTCTATCAATTTTTGCTGCACAGTGTCTGAGCCCGCGGTGACATTCTTCCACAGTCACGGCACGACACTTGGTCGTGTTCCTGGCCTAGGCAAATATAGCAATAATTATGCCCATCCGTTATGGACATAATTTTGCCACATTGACAATATTTAAACCCAGAAGGCTTCGGAGCCATCTGGGAAGAATATGAGAAGAGAAAAAATGCGAAAAAATTTGCTGAAAAAATTCCTGTCAGGAAAAAACTGAAGAGGAAACTAACCCCGCGTGCGATGGGCTCGCGGAAAAAAAGAAATGGAAGAGGTGAGGGAACCGCGCAGAAACACAACCGCGCAGCCGCACAGAGTCAAAAGCTCTGTGCTCAGCTGAGGAAACTCCGCCTACTCGGGATCCCGATGCTCTCCCATACAGTATGGCTAATTCAGCCCTGCTATCGACGGGAAAAAGGAAAAATATTGAAACAAACTAACTACTGAAAGATACATAAGGAAAAAAACAAAAACGTGCACAATGTCTTACAAGTCTGCAGAAAAAAAAATAGAGACTGAGGGGTCCTACCTGGGAGGCAGGGAGGTGACTATAGTTGCACATGCGCTGTAGAGCATGCTGAATGCTCTAGAATATGAAATCAAAGTTCCGTGCTGGACTCTGTCGGATGATGTCACCCATGTGTGAGGGCTGCCATCCTGCTTGTCCATGGAGAAAAACATGCATCATCATTATTTTTTTTACCTATGAATAAATCATTCAGCACATACTGATGCTAAATATTTATTGAGTATAGCATGTACATTTTGTATGCAGGTCAACTATATATTTATGCTCTGATATGAGGAATTGCTTTGTTTTCTTGGTCTATTTTCCTACTCTTCAGCTGTCTGTGTCTGTAATGCTACCTGAATATAAAAGTAAATTGTAGTTTGGATTACACATCCCTTAGCTTATTTTGTACCACCCTGATAAAGGCTGCATGTTTCTTGAGAGGAAGCCACAAATGGATTGTTAGTCCAATAAAAAAAAAGGTATTGCCTACAATTTTTGGTTGACCTTTGCTTTTTTAAATTATTGAATCTCATGATATTACAAAACTTGGAACCAGCCTTTGTGAAACAAACTACTAACCTCTAATGTAGTATGAAATCACATGTTCCTATTCTTTGTAAAGTGTCAAGCTAAATGATTCTACAGCCAGGATATATGAGACATGAATGCCAAACAGTTTGCCAAGATCTTGCCATTGACATTATCTGAAAGATAATCATTCATCCTGGTGCAATCTGAACAAAGTTGTTAAACATAAAATCTATTTTGGATCTTCTGTTTGCTTTCTGAAAATTTGACCAGAATATCTACTAGATTAGGAAATATGAATCATTTGTGCATGTATATATACAGTGAAAGCATGAAAATATATTATGGTTCTCAGTCTTTCAGATAAAATACAGATATTTTGTCAAAACATGTTGAACTGGAAAAAATGATTTCAGGTTCTTAATATACTGAAAATATTTATCTTAAATCTAAAGTTTTCAGCAAACAACTATGGCCTATCATGCCTCTAGCAAACAATTTAACATAACCTTTGTCTTCTTGCCTCTTTTCCCCCATCCCTACACTACCATTACTGACCCTTCATTTACCATGACATCTAACACTTCTGTCTTACTCCCTCAAACACCTGCCTCTACTTGAATCCCCTTAAGGATCATCACACTTATATACACCTTCTCTCTCATATTGTTATCCCTACCACAGATTGTTACTCTTGGTGGAATTCTGCACAAATGCACAATGCAGATTGAGCACAGAATTCCTTTTCCATGCAGAATTTTAATATTCTGTGCAAAAGCTTGCACTGTAGATGAGCAAGTGACAAGAGGATAGCAGCATTGTATCAGCCTGTTATGGGGAGAGCTGGAAGAGCGGTCCCCCTTAGAGGGAGTGTGCCCTTGGGCCCCTGGCACAATCCCAGGTGGATCAGGATCGCGCCAAAGGTAGGTGTAGTATGTGACAGCATGGGTGGCGAGAGACGGCCCGACCCCCAGCCGGACCTGCATGCCTCTGGAACCAACTATGGAATGTTGGTAATGAACAGTCCTCCGACCGTTCCCGGCCCTTTCGGGCCTGCCGCTGGGATGGCAAAAGGCAACAAGCCGGACTCAGGGCATGGGCAGACGGAGGTTCAGGCACAGAAGACAAAGACTCGTGAACTGTAGACTGTAGACGTAGACTCAGGAACTTGGAAGTTTCAGACATTAGCACGGTCCCTCAGGGTGCCCTACACAGCCAGTACCACCGGTCTGGTCACGGACCACCCTGTCCTACATCTGCAGGAGCGGGACCAGCGCAGGAAGGGGATGAGGTACTGCACACCGGCAGTCAGAAGCAAGGTACTGCCCACCGGCCGTCAGAAGCGAGGTACTGCACACCGGCAGTCAGGAGCGAGGACTGGGACAGGAACAACAGGAACCAACATCAAGGAAACATGAGGAATGTGCAAGACACTGGACACCAAACTGGAACAAAGAATGAAGGCCTGACGGAGCGCTGGAAGAGGAGACATCCAGAGATGAGTAACTTCAATGCAAGGCAATCCATGAGTGCTGGAGAAGAGCTTTTATACTCCAGGAGCAGGCAACTGCCTGGGAGGATTCCAGATGGACCACACCTCTCTGGCCCTACAAGAGTGGAGAGGAGCCACGGGCCCGCCCCTTAGGAGAAGGGCGTGGCCCACACCAGAGCATCCAGGCTGCAGTGGAGTAAGCCTCGGGTAGGCCCTGCTGACACAGAGGGCCTCCCAGGCTGTGACGCAATATCCGAATGATTACTCAGGCGAGGCCCCGGCTTCAAAGCGGCCTCCAGAGAAGGTGAGAGGCCTCCCGTGGCACAGCTACGAGAGGAATCGTAACACAGCCCTCAAGTCTGAAGGGAGCTAGCAGTGTCTACATCAGCCCATGTGAAACAGGAGGCAGTAGTAACATTAGCATAGGACCATGCAAGCCAGAAGGAGGAAGCAGTCAGGATAGAACCCACAGCAGCTTAAACCCACACCAGTGAGGAAGCTGGTGAGGTTTATCTGAGAGAATGGTCAGTTCTGAGAGTAGAGGGAAAGAACAGAGAAGAAATGGATGTCGGGCCTGTGGGAGTGAGCAGAAAGGAGGTCAGGTCTAATGTTGAGGGTTCACACCAGGACAGTGAGCAAATACTGGAAGGAATAGTCTTATGATATGATCTTACATTGTACTCATGGGGATATTGTGCACAAAAATAATACAAACTCTGTATTTGAGTAATAATTTAACATGTAATACAGAAAAAGGAAAATTGGTTCTTACCTGCTAATTTTCATTCCTGGAATACTACAGATCAGTCCAGAAGCATGGGTTTTTCATCCCTACCAGCAGATGGAGACAGAAGAAAAGCTTTACTGACATTGTGCTACTTAAGATAGCATACCACCTGCAGTCCCTCAGTCTGAATTGTACCCAAGCCAAGATTAAACCATAAACATCTCCCCCCCCCCGAAAATAAGCAGGGGAAAAGTCGAGCAACCAACCTGAAGCCCTTCCATCGATAAAGGAGATTGTTTTAGGTTTGGATGTATTCAATTTCTTACTATCTACACACAGAAACCAGAGCAATCTTTCCAGAGGGCAAGGCTCTGGATTGATCTGTGATATTCCAGGAACGAAAATTAGTAGGTAAGAACCAACTTTCCTTTCCTGTTCACATGCCAGATCAGTCCAGACGCATGGAATGCACCTGAGCCCCCCTAAACAGAGCAGGAATCTGAAGACCCATTCACATCCTGTGCTCTCCAAAATCAGCTTCTTCCGGCGCTCGAACATTCAGTCTGTAATGTTTTGTGAAAGTGTGTATAGAAGACCAGATCGCCACCCCACAGAGTTCCTGCAGCAACCTGGTCTTTTCCACCATACTGACACCACCCAGGACACTGCCTGTGCTCTAGTAGAATGGGCCCATAGCCCCACGGGGATCAGATGCTCTTTGCAAACATAAATCGATACAATGGCTTCCTTTAGCCATCATGCAACAGTAGCTGTAGAAGCATTATTACCTTAATTCATTCCATTAATCAACATGAAGAGGTGAACAGCCCTCTGAAACCTGTGGTGACCTTTAAATAGCGCAACAGGACCTGATGCACATACAAGTGAAGATCCTACGTATGTGAAGAAGAAGGATCCAAATCCCAAAAAACAGGAAGCTCCACCATCTGAGGTGAAAAGAAGATACCATTATTGGTCCCCATCCTCCAAAATCTGTAGAAAAGGGTCTCTGCAAGGCAACTCTTGAAGCTCTGAAATCTGCCTGGCCGAACAAATCGCTACTAGAAAGACACCTTTGGCATAAGTTCCTTCAGCGACGCTTTTCTGAACGGCTTGAACAAAGGACCCACAAAACCAAACCAAGGTTCTGCAAGGGAAGCACTTGCCTCAAAGAAAATGGATCACATCTGGATGTGAAGCCAGGGATAACACTTGCACCTTACCTCTAAAGCAGCCCAAGACTGCTACCTGGACTCATTGAAAATTGAGTGAAAACCCTTTCACTAGTCCGTTCTGCAAAGCAAGTCAGAAAGTGAGACAGCAAGTGCCTGAAGAGGCGCAATACCCTCACCGAAGCACCATGTCTCAAAAAATTCTCTATACCACGACATAAATCAAAGAAGTGGAAGGTCACCTAGCCTGCAGCAAGTTCATGATGACTTCCTCCGAATAGCTTATCAACCACAAAAGATTCCTGTCAAAAGTGACAAAAGTGAGACACCTAATCCAAGAAGACTGTCCCTTGATAAAGCATCTTGGGGAGATACCCGAGCCTTAGAGGACCATCCACTGCCAAATTTACCAAGTCCACGACCCACGGTCAATGCGGCCATTCCGGAGTTATGAGGATCACTTTCCCCAGATGAGGCTCAATACACCTTAGCACCTTTTCTATTAGGGGTTAAGGAAGGACTACATATAAAAGAATCCCTGACGACCATGGGTTAACAAGAGCATTGAGACATTCTGCTCCAACCTCATGCCTACAACTGAAAAAGTGGCATGCCTGGCATTCTGCTTCAATGCCATCAAGTCCAGCTGAGGAATGCCCCAACTGGAATGAAAGAAAACGATTGTCTCTTCTGCCAGCCTCCATGGTCCACCCCAGCGACATGAGATGCTGCCAGAGCCACCTAGTGCTGCTCTGCCAAGAAGGAAAGCTCCTGGGCCTCCTGAGACATCACGAGACTCCTGGTTCCCCTTTGGCAGTTGCTATAAGCTACTGTTGTCACCTTGTCCAATAGGACCCTTGCTGCTCGATTGCGCAATTGCAGAAGAAAAGAAAACTATGCCTTGCGAACCGCCCTCATTTTCAAACAATTGATAGACCACGAAGCTTCCTCCACTGACCACCGGCCCTGCACTGCTTGCCCCTGACAGACTGGCATTGGTGGTCACTACCACCCAATCCAGGATGTGCAAGTCTTCACCCAGCTTCAAATTACCGAATTACTTAGCATGAACAAAAAACCCAATATAACACCACTACCTCTATTCGCAACAAACAATCAAATTAACCCAATATCCCCTGTCACTCACGCTAGAAACCTTGGAGTAATAATTGATAATAACCTATCTTACAATAACCACATAACTACCAAAATCAAAGAAGGATATCACAAACTCCTAATCCTAAGGCAGATAAAACCTATTCTAAATTCAGTAGATTTCAGAACAGTTTTACAACTAATAATTTTCTCAACCATTGACTACTGTAATTCCCTCATGATTGGCCTTCCATATATTAACATCAAGCCTCTGCAGATTCTTCAAAATTCAGCAGCCAGAATTTTAATTGGAAAAAAAAAGAATGATCACATCACTACAATTTTAAAATCACTACACTGGCTTCCTATTAAATCCTGAATTGAATATAAGACTTTGACCATTATACACAAATTAATACATTCCGATCACCATAAACAAACAAGCTTGAAAATCACTCCACAGAATAACAATAGGAATCTTCGATCAAATAACACCTCTCATCTATTAATTCCTCCCATCAAAGATGCCCATCTATCAACAAGAAATAGAGCATTCTCCATTGCCTGTCCTAAAAAATGGAACTCGCTACCAACTTATTTAAGAACTCAAACTAATATAAAAATGTTCAAGAAGGATCTTAAGACTTTCCTTTTTCACAAAGTCTACATTAATGATTTAATTCAACAATCTAACTTCAATCAATACTACCAACCAGACCCATGCAAGAGAGATACTGAATTATCATCTGGCATCAGCCATTGTAGCAGCAATATGAACTTATAATTAACAACGCTAGAAGTCCATTCCAAAGATGAATAAATACCAAAACTATTACCTTCCTCCTTTTCCCTTTATTTCCTTGTCCTTCCTTTTTCACCACCAACCTCTCTCCCTTCCCTTCATCTCTCCCACTGCTAATTTATGCAACGATGTTTTAATTGTATATTCTTTGTTTGATTTCTGTAAACCGTTATGATGGCTGCACCGAATGACGGTATATAAAACTGAACAAATAAATAAATAAATACATACATAAATACATAAATTGGCCCAAGAAAGTCACTAGAAGAAACTGACCTCACCTAGTAATGGTAACCGGATCTGTAATTCCTCCGATTGCGGGCCCAGTGGGACAGATGCACCCTCTGAAGAGGTCACATAAGTGCGAACACCTATGAACCAGATCTAGCATAGATGCCATAGAACTCAGGACTTGTAAATAATCCCAGATTCTGGGCACCGAAAGCCCTAACAACCAATGGACTGTGCCTGCACCTTCAGTACCCTCTCCTCTGAGAGAAATACTTCACCTAATCTGGTATCAAACCAGGCTCCCAAGTATTCCAGCAACTGGATCGGATCCAAATTGCTCTTTGCCAGATTCATTACTCAGCCCAAGGTTTGCAATTTCTGCCTGATTAAGTGAACCAAATGCCGACACTTCCTTCAACTTCATCTGAATGAACCAGTCAGCCAGATAAGGATGCACCAATATGCCTTCCTTCCTTAGCACTGCAGCTACCAACACCATCACCCTGGTGAATGTACAAGGCACTGTTGCGCACTCCAGTTTGGTCTCACAAAACTAAAAATGCTTTCCCAGCACCATGAAGTCATCTAAAATCTTATTATCTTTAGTTGGCGGCGTGTTGGAATGGATTCTGGATTTACGAGCCTTTTGCATCACCAACTCAACTACCACTGACTGGTGTGGAAGTTGAACAGCAGTATAGAAAGGAGAATCTTTCATTCTGTATTTTAGGTCAACCTTGCGAGATGTTGGAGGAACTGTCAAGGGAGTATCCCAAGATTTCTCCATTAAAGCTGTCAAAGCCGTGTGTTGTGGGAGGGCCACCGGCTCAGCTGGCACATCCAAAATCTTTAGGATACCTAGCATCTCTTTACGAGGATCCGGAATCCTCTTGGTCTGTATGTTAAGCAATTGACCAATCTTTCCTATAAAATGAGAACAGGTAAAGTCCTCAGGAGGTGAAGAAGACTCCAGAGGTATTTCGTCTTGGTCAAACGGGTAACCAGTTGATGAATTGGAAGAAGAATCCTCCAAGTGAGACATGGGGGAGGTTGAGACATCCCGTGGTGCTGGAGGTACCTTTACCAGTTGTACCGGATCTGCTTGTGGTATGGAAGGAAGCAGTTGTGGTGGTACATTAGATTTCTCTATTGACTGTAGAAATTGAGTCAGAAGAGTAGTAATCTGGGAAATACTTGATTTGACAACCCTGACGTAGACTGATCTAGTGGAGGTCTACGAAGGGTGGAAGGATGGGTGGAAGTAGATCCTCTTGTGGTGAAGGAGAATCGTCAGCACCATTGGAGTCAATGGAAATATGAGATAGAGCCTCAAGTGATAGCGGGGACTCGTCCAAAATAGGAAGTGGAGATGTGGGTTGATGAGAACTCATCTCCAGTGTTAGTGAAGCCTCTCTGCGTCTTTTGTGACCTGAGTGACGCTTCTTAGGGAGTTTCTGTGCTGAATGAGTCAATACAGCGTCGAATGCGTCAAGTAAAGGTGTTTGCGCCGGTAACATAGCAATTCTCTGCGCCGATGCGTCGATGCTTCAATGCGTCGATGTGTTGGTGCTTCGATGCGTCGATCTGTTCTTGGTGCATCAGTGCTTCGAGGCTTCGGCTCGAAGCCAGGGTCGATGCGTCGATCTTGATGCCCGCGTCGGTGAAGCATGCGGCCGCGATGCCACCGACGCATCCCCCACGTTCAGAGCCGATTTCAGGCTGGCACTTAGCAGTCGATGACCTGACCTGGGGGGGGTCAACGGAAGAGGCCCTGTGCTTCAAAGGGGACTTCTTCTTCAGTGTTAGAGCTGGAACTGATCGGACAGAGACTTCTGAAGAGGCATAAGAGCCCGAAGTCCTGGATCTCAGCTCATGTTGTTCTCTCTGCCTCCGGTCCTGAGGGGACATTTTCTTGCAATCCTCACAAGTCAACTGGCCATGGATCCTGAGGCAGAAGTGGCAGGAGATGTGGCTATCTGTAGCCAACATTAACTTGCCACAGGAACAAGACTTTAATCCTGGACAAGGCATCTGATGTCGTAGATTCTGTAGTTGTTTTACCTGTGGTGTTTTTTCTGAAAACTTGTAAACTTTTAAAGACTTTTTTCCTGGAGAAAGAGCTCAGCGTACCTAACGTTCTCGCGGAAAAAAACTGACTGGGGAGCCTGAGGTAATCCTGTCAGGATACAGGAGGCAGCACCTAGCTGTAAGACTTTGAGAGACTTAGAGAGCTCCACCACCTAGTGGCATGGAGGATGCACCCAGACAGCATGGCTAATTCAGCTGCTTATCTACGTGAAAACCTGGCCACCCCTGGGAGTAATTCTTCCACTAGAACATCCGACTGCAGGTTTTGCACCTCTACCACATGCTGAAGACAGAAAATTATTGAGGGACTGCAGGTGGCATGCTATCTTACGTAGCACAGTGTCAGTAATGCTTTTCTTCTCTATCTGTTGATAGGGATGAAAAACCAAGGTGTCTGAACTGATCTGGGGTATGAACAGGAAAGTTAATTACTCAGTGATTTATACTGTGTTAATTTTGACAAATATGAAATATACAACATTTTGCAGAATTTTTATTTTTTTTTTCATTTAGTTTTTTTTACACAAATTCCCCAGGCGTAGTCTCTAACCTATTATATCCATATGTGTCACCAACATCCACAAACACCTAACACATCAGCACCTTCACAAATAAATGCATCCTGAAATCAAGAATGGCAAAATCAAAAATTAAAGGTAGTAAATCAAAAAGAATTTTTAGTTCGTGTTAACCCTGAAGAATGTGTGTCAGTACAATGGCATTTATCTGAAGTATTCCCAAACAGGAATGACCTTATGATTATTTGTGAGAGTTCTAAGAGCAAACATATTTACAAGGTGTGAGAGAGAATAGTCAATGAGATTTGAGGCTTGTGATAAAGTGTACGTAAAAGTGTAACATGTACCCAAAAGGCATAGTGATACCATAAGAACATAAGAAAATGCCATACTGAGTTAGACCAAGGGTCCATCAAGCCCAGCATCCTGTTTCCAACAGTGGCCAATCCAGGCCATAAGAACCTGGCAAGTACCCAAAAACTAAGTCTATTCCATGTTACCATTGCTAATGGCTGTGGCTATTCTCTAAGTTAACTTAATAGCAGGTAATGGACTTCTCCTCCAAGAACTTATCCAATCCTTTTCTAAACACAGCTATACTATCTGCACTAACCACATCCTCTGGCAACAGATTCCGGAGTTTAATTGTCCGTTGAGTAAAAAAGAACTTTCTCCGATTAGTTTTAAATGTGCCCCATGCTAACTTCATGGAGTGCCCCCTAGTCTTTCTACTATCCGAAAGAGTAAATAACCGATTCACATCTACCCGTTCTAGACCTCTCATGATTTTAAACATCTCTATCATATCCCCCCTCATTCGTCTCTTCTCCAAGCTGAAAAGTCCTAACCTCTTTAGTCTTTCCTCATAGGGGAGCTGTTCCATTCCCCTTATCATTTTGGTAGCCCTTCTCTGTACCTTCTCCATCGCAATTATATCTTTTTTGAGATGCGGCGACCAGAATTGCACACAGTATTCAAGGTGCGGTCTCACCATGGAGCGATACAGAGGCATTATGATATTTTCCGTTTTATTCACCATTCCCTTTCTAATAACTCCCAACATTCTGTTTGCTTTTTTGACTGCCGCAGCACACTGAACCGACGATTTCAATGTGTTATCCACTATGACACCTAGATCTCTTTCTTGGGTTGTAGCACCTAATATGGAACCCAACATTGTGTAATTATAGCATGGGTTATTTTTCCCTATATGCATCACCTTGCACTTATCCACATTAAATTTCATCTGCCATTTGGATGCCCAATTTTCCAGTCTCACAAGGTCTTCCTGCAATTTATCACAATCTGCTTGTGATTTAACTACTCTGAACAATTTTGTGTCATCTGCAAATTTGATTATCTCACTCACTGTATTGCTTTCCAGATCATTTATAAATATATTGAAAAGTAAGGGTCCCAATAGAGATCCCTGAGGCACTCCACTGTCCACTCCCTTCCACTGAGAAAATTGTCCATTTAATCCTACTCTCTGTTTCCTGTCTTTTAGCCAGTTTGCAATCCACAAAAGGACATCGCCACCTATCCCATGACTTTTTACTTTTCCTAGAAGCCTCTCATGAGGAACTTTGTCAAACGCCTTCTGAAAATCCAAGTATACTACATCTACCGGTTCACCTTTATCCACATGTTTATTAACTCCTTCAAAAAAGTGAAACAGATTTGTGAGGCAAGACTTGCCTTGGGTAAAGCCATGCTGACTTTGTTCCATTAAACCATGCCTTTCTATATGTTCTGTGATTTTGATGTTTAGAACACATTACACTATTTTTCCTGGCACTGAAGTCAGGCTAACCGGTCTGTAGTTTCCCAGATCGCGCCTGGAGCCCTTTTTAAATATTGGGGTTACATTTGCTATCCTCCAGTCCTCAGGTACAATGGATGATTTTAATGATAAGTTACAAATTTTTACTAATATGTCTGAAATTTCATTTTTTAGCTCCTTCAGAAGTCTGGGGTGTATACCATCCGGTCCAAGTGATTTACTACTCTTCAGTTTGTCAATCAGGTCTACACATCTTCTAGGTTCACCGTGATTTGATTCGGTCCATCTGAATCATTACCCATGAAAACCTTCTCCATTACGGGTACCTCTCCAACATCTTCTTCAGTAAACACCGAAGCAAAGAAATCATTTAATCTTTCTGCGATGGCCTTATCTTCTATAAGTGCCCCTTTAACCCCTCGATCATCTAATGGTCCAACTGACTCCCTTACAGGCTTTCTACTTCGGATATATTTAAAAAAGTTTTTACTGTGAGTTTTTGCCTCTACAGCCAACTTCTTTTCAAATTCTCTCTTAGCCTGTCTTATCAATGTCTTACATTTAACTTGCCAACTTTTATGCATTATCCTATTTTCTTCTGTTGGATCTTTCTTCCAATTTTTGAATGAAGATCTTTTGGCTAAAATAGCTTCTTTCACCTCCCCTTTTAACCATGTTGGTAATCGTTTTGCTTTCTTTCCACTTTTCTCAATGTGTGGAATACATCTGGACTGTGCTTCTAGAATGGTATTTTTTAAAAATGGCCACGCCTCTTGGACATTTTTTACTTTTGTAGCTGCTCCTTTCAGTTTTTTCCCAACAATTTTTCTCATTTTATCAAAGTTTCCCTTTTGAAAGTTTAGCACGAGAGCCGTGGATTTGCACACTGTTCCTCTTCCAGTCATTAAATCAAATTTGATCATATTATGATCACTATTGCCATGCGGCCCCACCACCGTTACCTCTCTCACCAAGTCCTGTGCTCCACTGAGAATTAGATCTAAAATTGCTCCCTCTCTCATTGGTTCCTCAACCAAATGATCCATAAAGCTATCATTTATTCCATCCAGGAACGTTATTTCTTTAGCGTGTCCCGATGATACATTTACTCAGTCAATATTGGGGTAATTGAAGTCTAAACCAAACACAAAAAATCTCTTAATGAACAATCCCACGATTGGAATAACTTAGTATAGAAAAACGTGGTGTTTGATAGTTTTAGCCAATCACAACGCTATATAAATCTTTGTCAATATTTATACTATGTGTTTGAAGACAAAATCTTTGTCAATGTTTATACTATATATTTAAGGACCATCATACCACCCCCAGTGCTTACAAGTTATACTTGCACTTTCTGCACTTTCACAGGGTCATGTTTAATCAATTGGTCCGACCAATATCAATGTTCAATTTTTTCTTTTCTTTTTGCTATATAGTAAAAAAGGCAACTTTCCTTATTCTCGGGGTTATTAGTCCCAGGGCTGTCGGAGGCACTTGTCCGACGCGCGCGTTTCGCCAAAGCTGCTTCAGAGACATCTGTTTCCGGCTCTCCAGGTCCAGCACTTCCCCTCACTTAACGGGGTATCTAAACAGCATTTGTTTCTTCCCAAATGCTGCAAAGGTCCATGAATTTTTCGGACACCGACGCCTTCTCCCTGCTCAAAAATTTTTGAGCAGGGAGAAGGCGTCGGTGTCCGAAAAATTCATGGACCTTTGCAGCATTTGGGAAGAAACAAATGCTGTTTAGATACCCCGTTAAGTGAGGGGAAGTGCTGGACCTGGAGAGCCGGAAACAGATGTCTCTGAAGCAGCTTTGGCGAAACGCGCGCGTCGGACAAGTGCCTCCGACAGCCCTGGGACTAATAACCCCGAGAATAAGGAAAGTTGCCTTTTTTACTATATAGCAAAAAGAAAAGAAAAAATTGAACATTGATATTGGTCGGACCAATTGATTAAACATGACCCTGTGAAAGTGCAGAAAGTGCAAGTATAACTTGTAAGCACTGGGGGTGGTATGATGGTCCTTAAATATATAGTATAAACATTGACAAAGATTTTGTCTTCAAACACATAGTATAAATATTGACAAAGATTTATATAGCGTTGTGATTGGCTAAAACTATCAAACACCACGTTTTTCTATACTAGGTAATTGAAGTCTCCCATTATTACTGCACTACCAATTTGGTTAGCTTGCCTAATTTCTCTTAGCATTTCACTGTCGGGCGGATTTTAAAAGCCCTGCTAGCGTAAACCCGCCTGGATTTATGCGAGCGGGGCCTTGCGCGCCTATTTTCCATAGGCCGCCGGCGCGCACAGAGCCCCGGGACGCGTGTAGGTCCCGGGGTTTTTGGAAGGGGGCGTGTCGGGGCGGGACCCGATGACGCAGTGTTTCGGGGGCGGGGCGGGACCAGGGGCGTGATTTCGGCCCGGGGCGTTTCGGGGGGCATGGCCGCGCCCTCCGGAACCGCCCCCGGGTTGTGTCTCGGCGCGCCAGCAGCCCGCTGGCGCGCGTGGATTTACGTCTCCCTCCGGGAGGCGTAAATCCGTGGATAAAGGTAGGGGGGGTTTAGATAGGGCCGGGGGGGTGGGTTAGGTAGGGGAAGGGAGGGGAAGGTGAGGGGAGGGCGAAAGAAAGTTCCCTCCAAGGCCGCTCCGATTTCAGAGCGGCCTCTGAGGGAACGGAGACAGGCTGCACGGCTTGGCGCGCACTGGGTGCCCAAAATCAGCAGCCTTGCGCGCGCCGATCCAGGATTTTAGAAGATACGCGCGTATCTTATAAAATCTAGCGTACTTTTGTTTGCGCCTGGTGCGCAAACAAAAGTACGCGAACACGCTTTTTTTAAAAATCTACCCCTGTCCGTCTCACCATCTTGACCAGGTGGATGGTAGTATACTCCTATCACTATAGTCTTCCCCGACATACAAGGGATTCTACCCATAAAGATTCAATTTTGTATTTAGTCTCATGCAGGATGTTTATCCTGTTGGACTCTATGCCATCCCGGACATGAAGCGCCACACCTCCTCCCGGGTACTCCTCTCTGTCATTGCGATATAATTTGTACCCCGGTATAGCACTGTCCCATTGGTTATCCTCTTTCCACCATGTCTCTGAGATGCCAATTAAGTCTATGTCATCATTCACTGCTATACATTCTAATTCTCCCATCTTACTTCTTAGACTTCTGGCATTAGCATACAAACATTTCAAAGTTTGTTTTTTGTTTGTATTTTCATTCTGCTTTTTAATTGATAGGGATAAGTTAGAATTTTTTTTAGCTCAGGTGAGTTTTTAGTTACAGGCACTTGGACTATTTTTCTAATTATTGGAACCTCACTGTCAGGATGCCCTAATGCATCATTAGTATCCTTTGAAGATACCTCTCTCTGAACCATGCGCTGCTGAGCGACTGTCGGCTTTCCCCTTTGTTCTAGTTTAAAAGCTGCTCTATCTCCTTTTTAAAAGTTAGCGCCAGCAGTCTGGTTCCACCCTGGTTAAGGTGGAGCCCATCCCTTCGGAAGAGACTCCCCCTTCCCCAAAAGGTTCCCCAGTTCCTAACAAAACTGAATCCCTCTTCCTTGCACCATCGTCTCATCCACGCATTGAGACTCCGGAGGTCTGCCTGCCTCTGGTGACCTGCGCATGGAACAGGGAGCATTTCAGAGAATGCTACCCTGGAGGTTCTGGATTTAAGCTTTCTACCTAAGAGCCTAAATTTGGTTTCCAGAACCTCCCTCCCACATTTTCCTATGTCGTTGGTGCCCACATGTACCACGACAGCCGGCTCCTCCTCAGCACTGTCTAAAATCCTATCTAGGTGACGCACGAGGTCCGCCACCTTCGCACCAGGTAGGCATGTTACCAGGCGATCCTCACGCCCACCAGCCACCCAGCTATCTACATTCCTAATAATCGAATCGCCATCTATGACAGCCGACCTAACCCTTCCCTCCTGGGCAGTAGGCCTTGGGGAGATATCCTCAGTGCGAAAGGACAATGCATCACCTGGAGAGCAAGTCCTTGCTACAGGATCCTTTCCTGCTGCACCTGGTTGATGCTCTCCCATCATGAGACCTTCTTCCTCCAAGGCAGCACCAGGGCTGCCAATCTGAAGTTGGGACTTGACTACTATGTCCCTGAAGGTCTCATCTATATACCTCTCTGTCTGACTCAGCTCCTCCAGGTCTGCCACTCTAACCTCCAGAGATCGGACTCGTTCTCTGAGAGCTAGGAGCTCTTTGCATCGCATGCACATGTACAACTTCTCACCGGTGGGTAAAAAATCATACATGTGACACTCTATGCAAAAGACTGGGAAGCCCCCATCTTGCTGCTGGACTGCTGCCTTCATCTCAGTTTTGATCAGTTCCTAGTTAATTTTTATGTCAAGGTGATTCAGAAATGTGGGGAATTTTCCTTAAACAAAAAAAAGAAAAAACTCACTTATTCTCCAGACTTTTTTGCTGAAAATCCTAGCAGTAAAAATACAAGATTATATAGTGGACTGAATCCTTTGAACTTTATATTTAAGTATTTGAAAAATCTGAAATGCACAAAAATATGAGTCACTAAACATTTTTCCATAGATATATGTGAATCAGGCCCTCTATCTATATTTATTGTATTTTTTTTTTTACCAGACAAGTTTCATCCTGCTCCTTTGTACTTCCAGCTCAATCAGAAACACAGCTGGGATCTGGCACCATCACTCTTCAGTCACTACTACCCAGTGATATTTTACCCTATTTCCCGTTTCCCAGCTTCCAACTCCCCACTCAATCATAGCTAGTCAAGACATTGCAGCAACAATCCTGAACAAGGGACCACGCACCACGGCTTCTTCCAGAATCCTGCAATCATGGGTCCTCAATCTGGTCACTAGTATCACCCTTAAACAATAACTACAACCACTTCTTGCTCCCTACCTCCCCACTTCCCCAGGGGCTAATACTGCCTCCACAACATACCCAGGGCATTGAAGGTCCAATTTTAGGACTGAACAGAGGACTTTCCATTTGGCAGTTTAGAGCACTGCCAGTGAGCCGCCTGCACACTCACTCTATTTTTATGGGTGAAGAAAAATTTATGGAATATAAGTTTTCGCTATCAATTATTTTCTCCTCTAAAATACAGTACATTAAAACAAAAATTACAACCTGATTCTACTAGGTATAATAAGCAGGTTCACAAGACAAATTTCAATGTAGTGCAACATACATGTGAGGTGATGTCATCCGATGGCACTGAATGGATTCATCTCTCCAAGCTAGTAGAACTTTGAGCTCTACTGAGCATGTTTGGAAGTTCCTGCACTGGCGTTGCCTTGTGAGCTTCCTCAGTCTATATCAGAGCTAATCTAGCTATGTAGTTGACTCTCCAGGAAAGCGGGTGTGTATTCCATGGCTAATTCATCCTGCAATTTATGAACATACCATTTACAGTAAGCAAAATTACTTTTTCCATTGATAAGCAGACTGAATTGGCATGGACATGTGGGGAATCCCAACCTGAGGGTTGAAGCAAAGCATTTACTTAACAAGCAACCCAGCCCACATAGTGGAAAGTGGACTACAGCAAGAAAAGAGGTTGCAAAACTGCTTATCAAAATTTACTGTTGGTCTTCAAGAGATAATCAAGATAGCTGTGGGATGTAAAGGTGTGAAAGGAAGACCAAGCTCGAGCTTTGCAGATATCTTCAGAGGTGCTTCTCAAAATGACCAATGAAAGCAGCCATGGCTCTCAACTGATGAATCTTCACAGAGACAATGACTTGCAGTCCTGCTATGGTGTAGAAGTGATGAAGGCAATCAGCCAGCCAGTTAGACAAGATTTGTGCAGCAACTGCTACTCCTAGCCTGTTGGGATCATATGAAATGAATAGTATGGAGGTTTTATGCAGTCCAGAGTATGTTGGGCTTTTCACCTTCTTGAGCAAGAGGCCTAAGAAAGAAGGTAGGCAATACGATGGATTGATCGATATGGAAAATCAAGACTACCTTCAACAGAAACTTTGGACGAGTACAGAGAACCACCCTTCAACCTTTTCTAATGCATGGGATACATATTTTGTAAGCTTCCAAGATGGTATTTTTAAAAAATATCCATGCCTCATGCAAATTTTTAACTTTTACAACAGCTCCATTTAGTTTTCTTTTTCTAAATTTCCTCATTCTACCAGAGTATCTATTTTTAAATTTTATATTCTGCCACCTCCACGGTAACCTCTTGCACCAGGTCATGCATTCTTCTTAGGAATGCATCTAAAGTAGTTGTCCCCGTTGTCATTTCTAGGACCAGCTGCTCCATGAAGCATCTAGAAAAACAATCTCTCTAGCATATTCTGATGAGACCCTAACCCAGTCAATATTGGGGTAACTGAAATCTTCCATTATTACTGTATTGACAAACTTAATTTGCCTTTCTAATTTCTGCTAGCATTTCACATTCTGTTTCTGCCTCTTGGCCAGGTGCATGGCAGTACACACCACTGCTAAACTCTCACCCAGCACACATAGAATCACTATCCATAAGGATTCCACAGTGCATTTGTTTCCTGCAGGATTTTTATCCTGATTGTATGCCAGCTTTTACATATAGTGCCAACCCTCCATCAATTTCACCTATCCTGTCATATGGATATAATTTATATTCTGATATCACAGTGTTCCATTGGTTAACTTACTTCCTCACATCTCAAAGATACCTATTATATCTATATTCTCATATAATGCCATACATTCTAACTCACCAGTCTTATTTTTCAGACTTCTGGCATTCACATGCAGACATTTTAAAGTATGTTTATTTGAAGTGTTTGAGGACAGTCACTGATGTTGTATTTGTATATAATAAGTGTGTTTGTTTTTAATATGTTTCCTTATTATTTTATTGTGTATGTTTTCATTCTGTAATTCACCCTGAATATATTTTGGAGGTGGCAGAATATAAATATTTTTTTAAATAAAATAAATATATAGATAGGATCTGGCAGCTCCAGGTGATACCAGTCCCCCAATATTCGAGGCAGGGAAATTGGTCTGGAGATTGAAGGGAGAAGAAATATTTGTACACTCTCCCTTGCCAATCTAGGGTGACTGTACACAACTGCATTGGTCGAGCTGCCACTAAGATTGGCAACTTTGCTTTGAGAATTTTGAAGAATTAAACTTGCTGTGCTGAGATGAACAATAGTCTGATAGCAAAGGATCTGCCAGATTGCATCGATAATGTGGCAGTGAAAGAGTTAGCTGCATCACTGCTGCATATCATGCCTCAAATGCATCGATCCAGGTGCACTAAGTGATTGAAAAGCTAAGGTTTGAGCATGCATCAAGTCAGTACTGTGCTTCACTGTGGATGTACCATGCATCAAGTGCACCGAGATGGAGTGCTTGGACCTCATCTCCATTGAGCAGACCAGTGGTGTTGATCACTTTGACACATCAAACTGTAAATGATTCGATGCATTGTGCATCAAGCTACTCAATGCATCATGAATCAATCAAGGCAATGAACTGGCCTTTGACTGCTTTGAAAATCCACGCATCAAGTGTTTCGATGCAGAGTGCGCCATAGTCTTTCGTGCAGTTTACGCCAATGGTGCCGCACTTCTAAAGTTTATGATTCTTTGACGCAAGCTCCAGCAGCTTTAGTGATTGGTGGCACTTTTTCTTTGACACATGATGAGTGCCAGAACTCGACCCTGTGGCTTCAACCTGCGCCAATAGGGAAGATTTTGAAGAATGCTACTCTAGATTTTTCCCAGCAAGGCAGACGAGGCTGCACTGTGAGAGGAGAATCTACGGAGACTCTGTAGAGATTTACAAAGCTCCTCAATACTGTGTGCCCTGGAGCACTGAGAATGCAGGGACGTCTATCTACAGGCATAATAATTTTGCTGGTCATGCTCTGGGCCCAAGCAGATATAGAAGAGCTCATGGCCATCGGTAATAGACATTAACACCGCAAATGCAGTCTGAAGCTGCTAACTGTAGGCTCTTTCTTCTGCAACATCTCGAGGAGGCAAGGTCTCTTGAAGGAGATTTCCTTTTCAATTTTCTTTTTTATTAGCACTGAAAAGTGCTTTTGTGGAGCTGCTAAAGCAGCGAGGCAGCAATAAATGAAGAAAAGTTAGAGAAAAAAAGAATTTTGATAATTTTAGAAAAAACATAAGGAGGGATAGAGTACACATCCATGCTTCAGCTCAGCAAAAAATGAATGAGGAGCTTCATGAGGCAATGCCCACACAGGGATTCCCACTCATGCTCAGTAGACCTCAGAGCTCTATCTTAGAGAAAAGAGTCTATTTGGGGCCATCGGATGGCTAATTCTGCCTGCTTACTGATGGAAATTTTCAGCATATTGTCCATGACAACATCTATGTCCCTGTCCTTAGTAGAACCTAAGACTGTGTAACTACAGTGTGGGTTACTTTTCCCTATGTGCATCACTTTGCACATGTCCACATTAAATTTGATCTGCCACTTGGATACCAAGTCTCCCAGTCTCACAAGGTCCTCCTGCAATTTTTCACAATCTGCTTGTGATTTAACAACTTGGAATCATTGTTTTATTTGCATATCTGATCAGACCATTTAGAAATATGTTAAAAAAAACACCAGTCCTAGTACCTTACCTATGGGCCGATTCAGTAAAAATGCGGGAGAGCGGACAAACGCCCGCTCTCCCGGTGCGCACACCGGCCACTCGCTGGTGCGCGCGATTCAGTATGTAAATTAGGTGGCGCGGTAGAAACGGGCAAAAGGAGGCGCTAGGGACACTAGCGCGTCCCTAGCGCCTCCTTTTGACCCGGAGCGGCGGCTGTCAGCGGATTTGACAGCCGACGCTCAATTTTGCTGGCGTCTGTTCTCGAGCCCGCTGACAGCCACGGGCTTGGAAACCGGACGCCGGCAAAATTGAGTGTCCGGTTTTCGGCCCGACAGCCGCTGGCCCAATTTAAATTTTTATTTATTTTTTTTTTTTTTTTTTTAACTTTTTACACTCTTCGGGACCTCCGACTTAATATCGCTATGATATTAAGTCGGAGGGTGCACAGAAAAGCAGAAAGCGTCGTATAGGAGAGCGTCGCGATCCCGAGTAGGCGGAGTTTCCTCAGCTGAGCACAGAGCTTTTGACTCTGTGCGGCTGCGCGATCGTGTTTCCGCGAGATTCCCTCACGTCTTCAGTTTCTTTTTTTCAGCAAGCCCATCGCACGCGGGGTTAGTTTCCTCTTCATTTTTTCCTGACAGGAATTTTCTTCGGCAAATTTTTTGCATATTTTTTCTCATATTTTCTTCCCAGATGGCTCCGAAGCCTTCTGGGTTTAAAAATTGCCAATGTGGCAAAATTATGTCCATATCGGATGGACATAAATTATTGCTATATTTGCCTAGGACCGGAACACGACCAAGCGTCGTGCTGCGACTGCGGAAGGATGTCACCGCGGGCCCAACGACACTGGGCAGCAAAAATAGATCAACTTTGGACAGGCAATTTGGCCCCACCATCGTCCGTGCACTCTTCGCCGGGACAGGCAAAGACTGGTAAGGCCCACTTAAAATGGGCTTCTTCTTTGGGCCCATCAGAATTTCACCAAGTTCCCCTCAGTACTGGGCCAGGGTCTCACACACCCTCAAGGCCTCTCAAAAAATCCGGAGCTCCGGCAGGGGTACTGTTACGCTCTCCTCCTCTAGAGGGGAGGAGTTAGCAATCTGTTATTGCTCACCCTGCCAGGAGGGCGGAGTTAGCAATCTGTTCTGCTTTTCTCCTGAAAGGGGAAGGAGTTAGCAATCTGTCATGATCTGCTCCTCCAGAGAGGAGGAGTTAGCTATCTGTAGTGCTTACCTCGCCAGGAGGACGGAGTTAGTAATCTGTTAGCGAACTGCTGTTAGATGCTCCTGTAAGGGAAGGAGTTAGCAATCTGTTATGGATCAACTCCCCAGAGAAGAGGAGTTGGCAGTCTGTTCAATGATACTCTTCTGAGGAGAGGAGCTAACAATAGGTATATTGTACTTCACAACTGAGATAGCAATCTATCATGCCTCCGCTACGGAGTAGCAATCTGTTATATAGAGGCTGCTGGCAAGTCCCATAGAAAGAGAAGTTAGCTATCTATATAATACTTCCGTAAGCGGTGTTAGTGGTCGGTAATGGTTGGCTCCCACAGAGTGACAGTAGTGTAAGGAATGACCACTGGGAGGAAATGGTGAATCCCTGGGCCGATGGCAGATGACAGCGCCCCCAGGGGAAGATCCTGAGAGGAACCACCGGCTAGGCTAGAATATGAAATAAACACAAATAGTTCTTTATTAGGCTGGAAGCTGGACCACCAGTGGTGGCAGTAGTGAGTTGATGTCTCCGGAAGGGCTGAAGTCCTTCTGATATTGGAATATAATCTCTGGGTTGCTGGGCTGTAGAGAGAGACTAGAAGTAGTGAGTAGACAGGGTATACTGGATACAAGATGGTACACTCAAAATAGTAGATGTCTGCAATGGTCTCTATGCCATAGAGAGTCTTCAGTACATTCAGGAACAGGAGCCGTAGGCGAGCACTGGTTCCCACAAACAGTCTGTAATAAGAACTCACAATAGCTGTATATGAAATGGCTTCTAGAGTACAAGAGAGTCTGTAAAGGATTCTAGGAACATGGGCCCTCGTGGAGTGAGTACCGGTTCCTATCTGCAATTTTGCCAATATAACTCTCGATCTCTGTACCTGCGATAACGTCTTGGACGGAAGGGAGTCTTCAGAGCTATAGGAATGTAGGCCCTCGTGGAGCGAGTACCGATTCCTATGTACAATAGAACTCACTGTGTTCACGTCCACGATTGCTTCCAGGCAATGAGGAGTCTTCTGAGTATTCAGGGACGTAGGCCCTCGAGGAGCGAGTACCGGATCCCGTCTTGGCAATCTGAAATCAAGAAGAGAGAGCAGAGCCCCCATGGAGCGGGTACTCCTGGTAAGTTTGAAAAGGCCGAGCAGTGGAGAAGGATTCCCCTCGCTGACTCGGATCGTTGTTGCAAGTATCATGGACTGCTGAAGCAAGTCCTGTTGGAGTTCCTTGCTAACTCGTTAGAGGTTAGCAAAGACCTTTTAAAGTGAAAACGGATGATGTCACTACAGGGTGACGCCCCCGAGGTTCGCGCCCTTGCTGGTACAAAGTCTGGAGCACGCGCGCGCCCTTACGTCATCAGGAACATAGCGGATCCGTAGCGTCAAGCCAACCTGGGAACACCGGGACCAAGAGGCAGGGAGAAGCCACGGCTGCATCTGTCCGTCAGAGCCGAAGGGAGTCGCTCCCAAGGTAGAGAGGGTGAAGCGAGGGCGAGAAGAGGCACGAATGCAACAGGTACTAAGTATAGAAGCGGGGGACGCATCGACATCTCCAACGCCGATAAAAAGATCTCACGGAGCAACGCATGGCATGTCCAAGGTGCATGCGTCGAAGCAAGGCGTGTCCATAAGGCATGGATCGGCGCATGGCACATCTGCGAAGCATCAATCAGCGCACGATGCACAGCCGACGCACGACACACCTGCAGCGCAGAAGCCGATACTCGGCACACCTTCAGCGAAAAAGCCGACGCACAACGCACCTACGTTGCTGAAGTTGATGCACGGCGCACCTAAAGCGCAGAAGTCGACGCATGGCGCATTTGGGGCGCAGACAGCTCCACAGAAGGCGACGCACGGCGCTTCTACGGTGCAGAAGTCGGCGCAAACACAGAACACGGCGCATGGAGCATCTAAGATGAAAATCGCAGTACACAAGGCACATGAGGTGTATAGCGAAGAAAGATTACAGGTGGAGCATACTCCAAAGAAGAAAAGAGAAAACCCTCTAATGATGTCAGCTCTGAAGTTGATGTTGAGCAGTTATATGCTTCGGAATCCCTTTTATCAGGTGGAAAAAGCTAGAGTCCATAGAGCTCATCTGCTCGCTCTGCTAACATGCCCGACACCGCTGGTGTTTCGAAGTTTTTCTTCTTCAGGGGCTTGAATGAACGTTGGAGAGTAGAGCAATCTATGCGGCATATAAGAAAGCTTTCTTATATGCCGCATAGATTGTTCTACTCTCCAACGTTCTCCAATCTATGCGGCATATAAGAAAGCTTTCTTATATGCCGCATAGATTGCTCTACTCTCCAACGTTCATTCAAGCCCCTGAAGAAGCACCAGCGGTGTCGGGCATGTTAGCAGAGCGAGCAGATGAGCTCCATGGACTCTAGCTTTTTTTCTATTGAAAAGAGATAAGTACATCTATTCATAAGAATATTCATTTCTAAGAATATAATTTCAAGTTGGAGGTTATTGAAAAATTTCTTGAAAAAAATCGTGTTAAATTTGAGACTGAGAAACAACGGCAGTATAAAGTTTTGCCTTAAGAAATAAGCGGCAGCGCTAATCACGCGTTTGAAAAAAAAAGTTACCCTATGATTGTAATGTAAATGGGCAGCCACATTGGCATCAGTGCATAAAAGTTAAAGACGCTGTTAAGCGGAAGTGTACACCGGCCCACTTATGAGGGTATACCTCATTCAATGAATTGCGTGACATGTGTGACTTTATTTTGGGATATTGTTATTACTTAGTCACATTTCTTCCAGTTTTCTTATTTTGAGCGCAACCAGGATACAGCACCATCAATTCTATACAACCTAGTATCTCTTTGAGTCACTACAAAAGCAGCGTCTAATTTGTTTATCGGAAGACAAAACACTTCCACAACCCTTTTTGGATATAGAAGAAGTTCTCAGGCATTTACTACGGTCAATTTATGAGTCATTTGAATCATCAGCAAGGGCATCCGCTTCTGCTATAGCGGCCAGACGTCTCGCTTGGCTTAGAGAAAGCGTAATTCGACTGGACGTACACGAAAAACTTGCTGATATTCCATGCGCAGGAGACAATCTCTTTGGGGATAAATTTGGAGACGCAGTCTCTCATCTAAAAGAACAAAGTGCTGCCGTACTTTCTCTAACAACTCCAGCAGAGTCTCACAAACCTCAAGAGCGGTTCTACCCTTACCGTCGTCGGTATTATGCAAAACCATAAAATAGACCCTATTCTCAATACAGACCTCAATCATATGTCCCTCACAGAAACACATCTCAAACTACTTCAAGGGGCATTCCTAGACAGCAACGGCAACAAAAACAAATGCCAACACCCCAACAAAAACAGCCATCGTCTTTTTGAAATTGATAGAGCCACCACCACCACCAAATTTCATAGGAGGACACCTTCAATTTTTCCTAAACAACTGGGAGTCTATCACGTCAGACCAATGGGTACTAAGCATCATAAAAAATGGTTATCGTCTGGACTTTCAATCCACCCCCTCTCTTCCTCATATCCCTCCAACTCAAATGGGAAAGTCCCATGCAACATCCCTTACAGCGGAGTTGCTCAGCCTACAACAGTCCATACATATCATTCCCCTTTATCAACATCATCAGGGGTTCTATTCCCAATACTTCCTCATTCCCAAGAAGTCAGGGCGTCTTCGGCCCATTCTGGATCTGTAATCACTCAACAAACATATCCAGAAAGAGAAATTCAAAATGACTTCTCTCAAAAATAAAGTACCACTGATCCAGCCCAAAGACTGGCTATGTTCCATCGATCTGACGGATGCATATTCCCATATACCAATTCACCCATCTTCTTGGCGTTACCTCTGTTTTCAAGTGCAGAATATTCATTACCAGTACAAGGTTCTCCCTTTCGGCCTATCTTCAGCCCCAAGGGTATTCACAAAGTGCCTAGCAGTGGTGGTGGCTCACCTCAGGAAATCTTTGATTCAAATTTTTCCTTATCTGGACGACTGCTTGATAGTAGCGTTGGATCCGTCTACAATGAAGGAACATAAGTTACGCACAATCAACTGCCTTCAGACGCTGGGATTTCTAGTCAACTACGAGAAGTCTCACCTGCACCCTACTTAAATTCTTCAGTTCATAGGTGCTCTCCTCAATACAGTGGAGCAGAGAGCATACCTCCCAGCTTACTTCACAAAAACCAAGCATCAGCACGCCAGGTTCTGCAACTTCTCGGACATATGGCGGCAGCGATCTATGTAGTTCCCCACACCAGATTACACATGTGCCGCTTACAATGGGGTCTAAAGAACCAGTGGTCTCAATTTCTACAACCACTTGCTTACAAGATCCAAATTACCAACACAATGAAGGAGGATATTCGCTGGTGGCTCTCACCCAGCAACCTTTCCTTGGGGGCCCCCTTCCGTTTACCCCATCATCAGCTCACACTGACCACAGATGCCTCCAGGAAGGGTTGGGGAGCCCACCTGGGCGATATGAAATCTCAAGGTCTGTGGACTCCTCAAGAGTTTTCATATTAAATCAATCTGCTAGAGTTACGAGCTATTTGGAAAGCTCTGCAGACGTTCTCGGTTCAAATAAGAGGACTAAGCCTAATGGTGTACACAGACAACCAAGTAGCCATGTTTTACATAAACAAGGAAGGAGGGTCTGGCTCCTGGACACTGTGTCAAGAAGCAACTCGAATTCTCCACTGGGCCATCAAAGCCCAGGTACTCATTCAAGCCACTTATCTTCCTGGTCTAGACAACGTAATAGCAGATCGTCTAAGTCGGATTTTTCATCGGCACAAATGGACTTTGAATCCGGAAGTGGCAATAAACATTTTTCAACAATAGGGGTTTCCCTGAAATAGATCTTTTTGCTACAGAGACAGACAAGTCCAAACCTTTTGCTCCATTTATCCCAGCAACCTACGGTTCGCTCCAGAAGCCTCTCTCATTCCATGGACACCAGGCTTAATGTACGCCTACCCTCCCATTCCACTCATCTCTCGCACAATTCAGAAATGCATTCAAGATGTATCGGACATGATTCTCATCGCCCCAGCATGGCCAAGACAGTCATGGTATGTGTACCTCATGAGACTTTCCATACGTCCACCGATAACACTCCAAAACCTTCCACGTCTTCTGACCCAGTAAGGGGGCTCTCTACTTCATCCAATGAATCAGTCACTTCACCTCACGGCGTGGAGATTGAAAGGCAAATACTAATCCATTTAGGCCTATCTTCACAGGTAGAAGATATCCTTATTGCTTCAAGGAAACCTTCAACCAGACGCAATTACAAGGGAAAATGGCTCCGGTACTTGAATTGGTGTACTCCAAAAAATATAAATCCTCTCTCATCTACTGCCATTCAACTTCTACAGTACCTGCACACACTTCATGAGGCAGGATTAGCCACCGCCTCGGTACGGGTTCATATCAGTGCTATAGCAGCTTTTCATGAACCTCTTAACGAACTTCCAATTTCCAATCACCCATTAATCTCCAGATTCATGAAAGGTATGTTACGACTTCGCCCACCGGTGACTAAACCACCAATACCATAGGACTTAAACGTGGTTTTGGAACAACTAATGCTTCCTCCTCTTGAACCATTGGACTCCAGCCACATTAAATATATAACATGGAAGACAGTTTTTCTGATCGCTATAACATCTGCACGACGAGTCAGTGAACTCCAAGCCTTGGTTCACTATTCTCCTTATCTAGAATTCTACCATGACAAAGTAACCATTCGTCCTCACACTTCCTTTTTGCCTAAGATAGTATTGTTTTTTCATATCAATTAAACCATATTGCTACTGATTTTCATGCCGAAGCCTCATTCTAATGAACGTGAAAAGCTTTTGCACACGCTAGACTGTAAAAGAGCATTAGCTTACTATAAACAAAGGACTCAATCCACTTTGAGACCTTCTCAGCTGTTTCTCTCTTTTAACCCGAATGACCTGGACAACCAGTCTCCAAACGGACTATAGCTAATTGGTTATTGCAATGCATTCTCTTTTGCTATAATAAATGTTCCACTAAACTTACCTCAAAGCCTCAGGCGCACCAGATACGCGCCACTGCAGCATCAGTTGCCCACCTGAACAAAGTTCCCTTAACTGATATATGCAAAGCAGCAACATGGTCATCCATTCATACCTTCACGTCTCACTATTGCCTACATCAACAGACGACCTCTGATGCAGCATTAAGCACAGCAATCTTATTAACACTGAAAAAGACATAAGACTGTCTACTACTTCAAAATGTTGTTGTCCATCACTTCAACGACAGATAAACATGGGACACAACCCGGGAGCTTGGGACTCCCATACAGCATGGCTAATTCAGCCCTGCTATCGACGGGAAAAAGCAAGTTTGCTTACCATAAATGGTGTTTCCATAGATAGCAGGATGAATTAGCCATGCATTCCCTCCCTCCTCCCTAGATAGTCCTAACAATGTCACACATAGTGTGCTAACTCGCCTCTCGCTTGGCTACAAAGAAACTGAAGACGGGAGGGAACCGTGCGGGAACACGACCGCGCAGCCGCACAGAGTCAAAAGCTCTGTGCTCAGCTGAGGAAACTCCGCCTACTCGGGATCGCGACGCTCTCCTATACAGCATGGCTAATTCATCCTGCTATCTACGGAAACACAGTTTACGATAAGCAAACTTGCTTTTCATCCCCCTTCTCTCCCTCCAATTTTCTATGCCAGGCCTCCATCTCCTCCTCATTGAGTTGCTCCTTTTACCATCTCAAGTTCTCTGGTCCGCTTGTTCATCCCCTGAACAGCTGAATCCTTGCTCTTGAAAACCCCTTAGCCCCAAATCCTCCTTCTCCTTCCTCCTCTCTCATCTTCCACAGTCATAACTTACACTCTTCCCTAAGGCCAGTGTACGGGTATTAGGCACCCTAGGTGAAGCTTACAGACTTGCACCCCCCTTCTTCCAGGTTGTGCCATCCCCACACACAATTACAAATTATGTTTTTATAATAACAGATTTCACACGAAAAAGGACTTTCTGGGGTAAAAATATCACTTATAACATGTATATTATATTTACATACACTACTGTGTTGCCAACCAGAAAACCCTACAAAAAGTTAAAAAAAACCGACACTTGGAACCCATATGGTATTAGGCCAATGGTAACACATTTTGGGTGTGAGCTTGGCCCTGGGAAAGCCATGAGTAAACAGAATTACAATTACAATATATTAAATCATCAATTTCAAAACAATACTAACTGCCAGCACTCAAACAGTAACAACCCAACCTATGAAAAGGCAACACTGAAAATATTACACCAGGTCCTAAAACACCAATACACCTCCTATTAGGAAAACAAAATGAGCCGGTCTGCTATAAATCCTTACACAGAAATACCTCACCTCAGTCACACATGTAGAACACAGACAGATCCTCACTGAATACAGAATAAAAAGACCATAAAGTATAAATAAAAACATGCTGAGAAAAACTGAACTGGAAACCGCAACAAGCCAGACACTGTATGCAGCACAACAAAGGAAAAACAGAAACATCACCAGTCTTCAAAGCATCAAACAAAACAAAAACCATCAATAATAATAGTAAAACCATAGTAAAAAAAATACTTCAAAACAGCTGATGAAAAGAGCAGCATCCAATAATTAAAAACTCATATAAAACTTTTCCAAATGGCAATAAAATATTTCAAAACAGTAGATACATCAAATAACATCTTATAATTAAAACTAACTTTCTTTCTCTCTAACACACACACGCTCATTCACTCTCTCTCTTGCTGAATCACATACACATGCAAATGCTTGTTCTGTCTCACACATTCTGTCATACACACACACAAGCATGCTCATTCAGTTTCTCACTCATACTCAATCACACATGCTTGTTCACTCTCTCACATGCTCAGTCATACACATGTGTTCATTCACTCAAATGCTCAATCATACACACACATACACACAAGCTCATTCTCTCACATGCTAAATCATATACACACACACATTTGCTCTCTCACACATGCTCATACAGTCTCGTTTGCTCTCGAACATGCACAATCACATACACTCGTTCATTCTATCATATGCTTAACCATATACATACATGTGCTCTTTTCCCTCAATCACACAAACATACTCAATCATACACACATACACACACGTGCTCCTTTGCTCTCCCACACATACAATCATATACACAAACATACACATTCACTCCTTTGCTCTCTTACACTCACATTCTCAATCATACACACACACATATCCACTCTCTTGCTCCCTCACTCTCACATTCTCAATCATACACACACACACATTCACTTGCTTGCTCCCTCACCCTCACATTCTCAATCATACACACACACTCACTCATTTGCTCCCTCACCCTTACATTCTCAATCATACACATTCATTCTTTTGCTCTCTCACACATTCTCAACCATACACACACACACACACTCCTTTGCTCTCTCTCACATTCTCAATTATATACACACACACACTCCTTTGCTCTCTCTCTCTCACATTCTCAATTATATACACACACACACTCCTTTGCTCTCTCTCTCTCACATTCTCAATTATATACACACACACACTCCTTTGCTCTCTCACTCTCACATTCTCAATTATATACACACACTCCTTTGCTCTCTCACTCTCACATTCTCAATTATATACACACACACACTCCTTTGCTCTCTCACTCTCACATTCTCAATTATATACACACACACACTCCTTTGCTCTCTCACTCTCACATTCTCAATTATATACACACACACACTCCTTTGCTCTCTCACTCTCACATTCTCAATTATATACACACACACACTCCTTTGCTCTCTCACTCTCACATTCTCAATTATACACACACACACACTCCTTTGCTCTCTCACTCTCACATTCTCAATTATACACACACACACACTCCTTTGCTCTCTCACTCTCACATTCTCAATTATACACACACACACACTCCTTTGCTCTCTCACTCTCACATTCTCAATTATACACACACACACACATTCACTCCTTTGCTCTCTCACACTCACATTCTCAATCATACACATTCAATCTTTTGCTCTCTCACAAACACATTCTCAATCATGTACATACACACATTCATTCTTTTGCTCTCTCTCATACATATATGCTCAATCATGCACACACATGTGCTCCTCTGCTCTCTCTCTCTCTCACACACACACACCCCCCAATGTACTTGCTCCTCCTGACTGGTGGGGAGAGGGGGAATAGGAGGCCAATGTTTCTTCTTCAGCCCCTCAAGCCACATTCTTCCTAATGCCGGTTGTGGAGTGGGTGGAGGGCTGGAGGAGGTCAACCCTGCAATGCAGTCCGCGCTCCTCCTGGCTTCCCGGGGTAGGAGACCAATGCTGCTTTCTACCGCTCTGCGAGCCACACTTTTAACTTCTGGGGCGGAGTGGGAGGGCTGGTGCTGCTGCTCTTGGAATCGCAGATGCGGGCAGAAGGGGAAGGTGACAGTTTTGATTTTTTTTGTCCCAATTTGGGCCACCACCCCCAAATGACAGCCTTGAGGGTACGAGGTATACCAGGAGCGGGTGCGGCAGCTATTCTACCCTGGGTAGCTCAGCTCGAGAACCCAAAGTTGAATGGGATGAGAGAGATGGCATCTATGGCCGAGGCCATATTGGCCATAGGCTGGCTACAGCTCTGTTACAAGCATTATCAAATCTTGAGTGTAACGAGTCCATCTGCTTCCCATCAACATGGGCATTGACATTAATCTCAACATGCACTGCATTAAAGTAATGCAGACACATTACCACCCTAAGAACCTGTATATTAACATAGATGTTGGGCATTTAATATACACTAAGTTGATGCTAATGCACTTTAGTATACAATCCCCCAAGGCAATAAATTTAGCTCTACCTAAAAGCTATATAATAAACAGTTAAGTTCCCCTATGCTGTACAACCTGCAATAAAGCCAATATATTTATACTGTATGTACACTTTTACATAAATCAGGATTAGGTTGCCAAAAGCTTAAAATGATGATCAATACAGCGAAACCCCAATCTCCTCATACCTAAAATAGGATCAATCTACATACAAATTTAAAGAAAAGGTTTTTTGGGGGGGGTTTTTTTCAAGAGCCATTTTTGCCTCTCATGAATATTGTCTTTCCATGTCTTGTTTCTGTACATGTATGTTTTGTGTATATTGTAAAGTACTTCACTGTCTATTTGTAAACATGTCATTAATATTATTCAGCAAAGACCAAGAAGGAATTGTTTATAAAAGATGTGAAGAGAACATCTATCTCTTTAGGCTGTCAAGAATAACTAAACTGTCTTTTTCTCATTTGTCTTTGGTTTTAAGATAGCAGAAGCCTGAACTACTGCAGTCACTTGAAAAAAAAAAAGCCAAATTAAGTTTTGAAATAGAATTTTTGATGGAAGATTTATGGAGTAAAAATATGCCAAAGAAAGTTCCGTGGACAGAAGTATGCCAAAGATGATTGACAGAGCTGGTTAGCAAACTTTTATGAAAGCCCAAATTATTTGATGAAGTTGCACTGGTTGAAGGATGTCACAGGCTTCAACGATGAAAGATTTTTCTTTTTTAGTCTGAAATACGGTATATGGACTAAATTGGATCATAATCCATGTCATTTTTTAATTAACTTAGTAGATGTTAGAGCCATTTATGATTTTTATTTTCTAAATGTGTTTCAATATAATGTAAGATTGGCCATACTGCGTAAGACCAAAGGTCCATCAAGCCCAGTATCCTGTTCCCAGCAGTGGCCAATCCAGGTCACAAGTACCTGGCAGGCTCCCAAAATGTTGATAGATTCCATGTTGCTTATCCCAGGGATAAACTATGGAGTTCCTCAAGTCCAGCTTAATAATGATTTATGGACTTTTCTTCCAGAAACTTGTTCAAACATTTTTTAAACCCAGCTACACTAAAAGCTTTTACCTCATTCTCGGTCAACAAATTCCAGAGTTTAATTATGCATTGAATAAAAAAAATATGTTCTCCTATTTGTCTTAAATGTATTACTTAGTAACTTCATTGTATGTCCCATAGTCTTTGTACTTTTTTGAAAGAGTAAAAAAACAATTCACGTTTACCTGTTTCACTCCACTCATTTTATAGATTTCTATCAAATTTCCCTTCAGTCATCTTTTCTCCAAGCTGAAAAGCCCCAGAGTCTTTAGTCTTTCCTCATATGGGAATTGTGCCATCCCCATTATTGTCACCCTTCTCTTTACCTTTTCTAATTCCTCTATATCTTTTTTGAGATGCAGTGACCAGAATTGCACACCACATGCAAGGTGCAGTAGCACCATGGAGCAATGTAATTTTATATTTAAAAGAGTACGTGAAGATTAATATTTTGAACAAAAAAAATTTAAATGCAAAATTGATTCAATTTAATATTATAGTTTCACAGCAATAACTAGAATTTTTGTATAATCCTGCTCAGTATATTGTCACTTATTTTTTTGTAATACACATACCAATTTTCTCAACACAAGTTCATGAAAATTTCACTTTGCCTGATAACAGGGCTAGAGGACTGGGAGTGGGAGGATTTTGCCCCTAGAAATTAGAGGGCAGGTGAGGAGTCCCAGTTGTTGGTTGCCTTCAGAATTTGCCATATGCCTATGTTGCTTATGCTTAAATCTGTCTCTGCCTGATGTAAAAGACATCTCTTCAGTTAGTTTACATGTACTAATACTAATACCACCTCCTATTTCACCCACCTTCATCGGCCCAAGTGGATCAACACCACATTCTCTTTTCAGCTAAGTGGGCCAACACCAGCTCCCTCCTTGCTGCCCACATGAGGAAATGTAAATTAGCACAATGATCAATTAATTTCCTTGGAAGCCAGAGAGGGAAAGATAACCCATAACAGCAATACAAAACTTTTTTCTTATAGATACAAAAAGCAAAAACATTTTAGTACATCTGGCCCATAATGAGATGCAGAGCTCAGACCTTATTTGTTAAGCTTTTCCCCTTAAACACAAATTTGTAAATTGAGCATCCATTTTTCCTAACTTGTAAAGCTATGTCTCCTGGGCGTCCCTCTGTGCGTGTGCGCTAGAGACACACAATTTATCCCTAGCGCACACTTTTTAGCATGGCACCTCATTAACATATTTCATCGTTAAGAAAATGGGTGTTCAATGTGAGCGCACGTTTTCTATGCGCTTTTACTGCATTGGCCCCAAAGAAAATAATTTTCAACTAACCCGGGGGCCTGCAAGGCAGTTTTGAGAGGGAAGTTCCCTGTAGTATATTCCTTTGAAAATCCTGCATGGCCACATTGCAAGAAGTTTTTTTAAACTACATACTTCGCAGGTGCAAAGCATGCAGGTTAAACAATGCACAGGGATTTCAAAATGCACTCCCCATATTTACTTGAGCCAGTCTGCCGCTTTTCCCCCAATACTGCAGGTAGTGCAATTTTCAAATGGGCCTTCTCCTCAGTAAAACTCCTGTTTATATGTAAAGAAGAATCCTTTGAAAATTGCCCCTAAAATGGAGAAAAGTTTTAGTAAACCAGGCCCATACGGTTAAAAAAAAAAAAAAAAGGTCTTTTACAATTTATTTTTTTAATTCAGAAAGCTGCTCCCTCACCATTTACCTTTTTTTTTTTTTATTTTAAATAATCTTTGGAACATACTCTTCTGAAATTATTAAAACATTCACATTTGGCAAACTCCAGCACCATGAATAAAGCATTAGGGCTCTCTGTAGCTCAGTGAAATCTGCTTTCTGAAAAATAATTGTGCTTCAAACCTGCTGCTCTAAGCCCTTGTGGAGCTCATAGGAGCTGCTCTGCGGTCAAGGCATAGACTCAAAGGCTGGGTGTGTGCCTTAAGAAGGGGCTGCTGAACCCCAACTTTACAGCCATAATGAACTTGAGAAGAAAATAAAAGTTTATCTTTACCTTCCCTTCATTGATAAACCGAACAGGCAACTTTTATATTTTAGCCAGAGACTGTCCAGCACCACATTTTCAACACTAAACACCTCCGGGAAGCGTTTCGTCCTTAAGGGTTGCTCCAAGAGGTTTTCAGTGCCGGCCCTGCACATTGACCATCATCAGGGCATCCTTTATCCGTGCGTCAGAGGCGCCTGCGAGCGACCACCTGCAGGGCGCCGGGCCGGCAGGCCCGCTAGGAGAGACCGCCAACAACGCCGCCCTATCGGCGCGGTCTGCCCCCCCCCCCCCCCCCGGGTTACGTTTCGCCACAAGAGCCGGCGCCCGTGCCGGAAGAGGGACTTTTGCCAACCTACCCACCCTTCAACTTCGTGGCAGCCCGAGTTTGGCGGTCCCCGTTTCCAGCGCTACCGAGCGATTCCCCGGCGCCGCCTCCTCACACAGGGCCCGCGCGCGCGGCCCTCGTCGCTATGGCAACGACCACACCTCTTCCGCCCGCGGCCGTTACCGCGGCAACGGCCGCGGGCGATCGTACCACACGCGGCGGCGGCGGCGGCGGCGGCTCCCGAGTCGGCGACAAAGGTGCGACCTTCCGAAGACGTTTTCAACAGCCGCGCGGCTAAATTTATCGAGCTTCTTACGGTGTGCGCGGGGAAGCGATAGCTGGGGAATTATGGAAAGCGATCAATCACTTTGGGTTTTTTTTTGTTTGGTGTCTGATGGGGGCCGGGTCAGGTCTCCGGTCCTATTGCCTTCTTTCACCTGCTGGGACTTGACTGATATTGAACTGTGCACACCACAGCTGTAACTAGGAGTTTTAAGCACCCAGGGCAGGCAATTATATTTGCACCCTATCTGCCTCCCCCTTTGTTCTATCTCTGGTCCTGTTCCCCTTCCGCTAATTCCCATTCCTTTTTCGCGGACTCCTAGCCCTCGCCAACCCTGGCGAGGGCTAGGAGTACTTGCCTGCTCTTAGTCACAGACCTGATGGAAAGCGCTGCCCTGCCTCAGCTACCAGAACAACAGATAATCCGTGCCTGCTCCTGACACTTTGTTTATTACAATTTTTTGATCCCCTCTGTGCGTGATCTCTAAGTGGTTTACATAATAACATACACAATAATTACAAGTAACAAATAAAATAACAGAAACATAAAAATAAGACAATCTAAAATCATCAACAAACATTTTTAACCAGCCTAAAATAAGACAAAATACCTGCCAAATCAAGAAGGTTTATAGGACTGGCGACTTGAGCCTAATCACTCCTTACAGCAATATTATATTATAGAACTGATGACTTGAGCCTAATTACTCCCTGCAGCTATGCTAGAGCCCTAATGCTGCCTGCCAACTCAGCTCAGCGCAAGTTAACTGAATAGGCTGTCACAGGAGGGGGTCTTGTCTTATACCATTGCATGAATGTGTGGTTCTAATGTTCAGTGATGGGTTTAGGTTTTTGGCACCCCTAGGTGCTCTTGGAGCTATCACTCTTCTCTACCCCCCCCCACGATCAAGCAGCAGGTCAGAAAAAGTCCAAGGCACCACTTCATATTTTCCTGCAATAGTTCAATTGTATTTATTTATTAGGTTCTATGGCAAGAATTAGAAAATGCTGAAGCATATTGGCAAACTTCCATTTTTATATTACATTAGAAAAACAGAGGTCCAGACTGAGTAAACTGATGAGTGGGAAAGTGAGTAAAGGAGAGCAATGGCAGTAACAGGACAGAAGGGAAGGGTTGGATTAGAGAGAGCAGATTTTCCCTGCTCTGCTTTATCAGGTCTCACCCCCTCCCCTCCTGTTCTCTACAAACTGCCTGGGAGGAGAGGGGCTGGATTAGGAAACCAGCAGCTTTTCTTTGTTCTATCCCCTCTGCTCCTGTTCACTGCATACTACCTGGGAGGGAAGGGCATGGAGCAGGATGCAGAGAGTTCCAGTTGAGTGTGATTTAACACAGCTGGCAAGGAGCAATTCTACTGTCTCCAGCCAGATGTTTGCTGTCCTAGACACAGACCTAGTGTGGCTCTTGGAAAATGTAGGTCCACTGATGTTCCCACTGATTACCCTCTCTTCCCCTCCTTGAATATTACATCCACCTACAAATCTGTTCCCCTATTGATATTTAAGTTTCCCAAGAAAATTCCTTAAAAACTTGCATCCTAAATGCTCAGCCATTTCTAATCCAAGCATGAGATAAATGTGAGCATACTTTCTATTTTAGATATATTTTGTTAAGATGATTGAATTATGAATACATATGAAAGATGCAGGGTTGAGACTTTGCAACTCCCAGGTTTCAAACGTGATAATTCAGCCCCTTTTAGTGTTTTCTGCCATGTGTCCAATGTATGCATATATATTTTTCCCGTCGATAGCAAGGCTGAATTAGCCATGCTGTCATGGGAACTGTCAATCAGGCCCAGGAGGCGGAGCTTCAAAGTGGTGTCAGAGCTTTGCTCTCTGAGGCTGCACGTCAGTTCCCGCACAGGAAACCAAAATCTCCTCAGTCTGTTTTTTCCGCACGCGGAGCTTAAGTCTCAGCTTTCAAAGTTACTTGAACAAGAAAAGAAGAAAAAACGAACAGGAGGACATGCCGAGGCCATTGGGATTTAAACCCTGCTCTTGCGGTAAGGTCATGTCCATCACAGATGAACATGACAAATGCTATCGATGCCTGGGCCCAGACCAGCAGGAAACCTGCCAACATTGCAGCTGCATGTCCCCGAGGGCCCATCGCCAACGAGCAGATAAAATTCAGGCTTTGAGGCAGGCAAGGGAGGATCGTATGCCCCCCCCCCCCCCCCCCCCCCCCCCACTGGAGCCCTCCACCTCCAGGCACAAGGTCAAAATACACCGATCGAGGGGTCGAGACCTGGAACGAGCGAAGGATCGGATTCGGCAGGGCTCTGAAGTGTCGTTGCGCCGTTCCGAACCCGAGTCAGCGGTGCAGGGAAAGGCCCATGCCTCAATCAAACCGCCGACGCACAAACGTGCCGACATGACGCACAAAGCATCGACGCACCGACAATGCTTTAGTGCCGAAGCGACTCACAAAGCGCCGACAGCGAAGCATGCGGATTGGTGCCGACATCATGCGTTGTCTGCAACGCACCCGCCACTTTCAAAGCAAGGGCTGGATCCAGCGCAGGACACGCCGTCAACAACGCATACTGCCACTGCTTCGAAGCAGGGAGACAAACCCAGGGCGCACGCCTCGTTGGCTTCGACGCAGAGCATGGTGCCGTCGATGCATCTTTCAGCGCACATGAAGCACACAGCGAAAAGATCAGCACAACCCGAGCTACAGTCCTCAAAGCGTAAGAAGACCACGTCGTCCAAGCATGACACCTCGACGCAAAGCATATCTCATAAATCAAAGTCTAAAGTCACAACGGATCCTCAACCACGCCCCTGGGAATCCAGACTTTCTACGTCTTCGGGGGCCCAAGATTCCCTGGAATCTCAATTTAGATCCGAGGGTGAGGGGTTCAGTTAACATCCCATTCTTCATCCTCATCCGCTTCATCGCTACAGGTCTTCTCCGACATGTCATCCAGCTCGAGACACCTTACCACCAGAGACGTTCTGCAAGAACCTCTAACCAAGAAACATAAAGCATCATAGGTCCTTCGTACCCAGCAATGGAAACAGGCAGCACCAGACTTGGACATTTTGTTGGTAGCATTACCATCACAGCGATCAATGAGACGGGTGCGACCTGCTATGCCTCCTCAAACTCAACAAGCTTTTACTCAGCTTTTGGAGGCCCTTTCTGGCTTTTTTGAGTCTATCCAATCGACTTACCTGCTTCCTTCATCTTTGCCGAGCAGCACTGTTCCTTCACCAAAGCCTACGGAACACTCATCGCCTGACCATCCACTATCTCCTTCACCGACAGCTCCGTCCTCTTCACCACGACAACTGCACGAACCCTTAGATATTTTCAGCAACCACTGACTCCAGACCCTCCGCCGTCATCCTCGGATACTTCTACAGGGTATCCCCTTGGACTCGCCGGAGGAACCTCCAGAACCGAATTCCCCGCCGGAGGACTTGACGTATCCAAAATTCTTGGAAAAAATGGGGTCTGTTCTTCATCTGGACATTCAAAAAGTTCCAGATCCCAGAGCGGAAACATTGGGCCTGCTGAGGATATTTGACCTCCCAGCAGAACCCACGTCTCTACCCTCACATCAGTTCTTAGACACAGTCTTAGAGAAGTCGTGGGAAACCCCATTCACAATACCAGCTATCTCAAGAAAGATGGATCTAAAATTTAAAATGAGGTAGTCTCCATACTACATGCTTCCTCAGTTGCCACACACGTCCATTGTCGTGGAATCAGCTATACACTGAGCGAAGAAGACAAGACTGCACTTGGCCACTCCTCCGGGAAAGGAGCATTGTTTCCTCGACAAATTTGCCAAACGATCCTTTCAGGCGGCGATGTTAGCAGCACGGATTCAGCAACACCAGTTCTACATAGTTCAATATTTAAATGAGTGCATGCAGATGTTAAAGGAGCATCTTCTGTCCACTGAACTGGCAGCCTCCATTCCTCAACCCATCCAGGACATGGAGGAAGGAATCCGTCACCTTCTACGCACAGTTTATGAAGCATTTGAAACTTCCTCTCGGGCTTCAGCATCCGCGATTGCAGCACGTCGGATAGCTTGGCTCTGGGCCAGTTCAGTTAGAGAAGATGTACATGATAAATTAGCTAACCTACCCTGTAGAGGTGACAACCTCTTTGGCAGCCGTTTCCAGGAAACAGTGGCTCAACTTAAAGAGCAATCTGCAGCAGTACAGTCTCTCACGAATATGCCGGCCTACTCTACTTTCTCGCTGCGTTATTTTGCCCCTCCGCAAAGACAGCCATTCCAACACCATCCATACTGCCCGTACGCTTCATATCGCCCACCTGCGTACCAACCATCACAGAGATCACAGCACCAACAGACCCAAAATCGAAGAGGACGCCCTAGAGCTCAACGACCACAGGGCCAGCAACCTCCATCTACCTCCAAGACACCTCCGTCTTTTTAAGGGTAGCCATGCCACCATCGCACACAGTAACAGCTGGAAGGATAACATCACACATCCAGGAGTGGGAAAAAATTACCACCGATCATTGGGTACTAGATTTAGTTCAACAAGGTTACCAACTTCAGTTTGTAACCCCACCCCCGCTTCCTCATCTATCAACCAGAGGAGCCCGAACAAATCACATCCAACTGGGAATAGAGGTAGCATCCCTAATGAGTCAACGGGCAATTCGCCACCTACCTCCATCATCCCAGAATACAGGTTTCTACTCTCCATATTTCCTAATTCCCAAGAAATCAGGAGATCTCTGCCCGATCCTGGATCTCCAAGAGTTGAACAAATACCTAGTCAAGGAGAAATTCAAAATAATCTCCCTCAAATCCATTCTCCCAGTGCTCCAATCCAATGATTGGATGTGCTCCATAGATCTGAAGGATGCTTACACGCATATTCCAATACATCACTCCTCGTGGCACTACTTGTCTTTCCAGTTCAATGGCCAGCACTACCAATACAAGGTTCTTCCTTTCGGCCTATAAGTGGCCCCCAGAGTGTTCACAAAGTGCATGGCTATGGTGGTGGCATTCCTCCATCAGAAGGGTATCATAATTTTTCCTTACCTTGACGATTGGCTAATAGTATCCTCCAACCTCAACACGCTACGGATTCAGCTACAAAACACGATCACTTGTCTGGACAAATTGGGTTTGGTCATCAACTACAAAAAATCCAACCTCATCCCCACACAAATTATTCAATTCATAGGGGCTCGTCTGGACACAACCCAGAGCAGAGCTTTTCTTCCGGAAGACAGGAAGCTCCTTATACGACGACTTCTACAGAAGCTCAGTATCACGCATTCACCGTCAGCACATCAGGTACTGACAGTCTTGGGCCACATGGCTGCAACTATTCACACAATACCAAATACCAGGCTACACATGCGCCGTCTGCAGTGGGATCTGAAACGGCAATGGAAGCAACACTCTCAGCCATTAAAATGGAAGTTGTCCTTAGCCCAAGCAATGTCAAAGGACATAGACTGGTGGCTGCTCAAGACGACGCTCACCAAAGGCGCTCCATTCAACCTGTTGCCGCACAATGCAGTGCTCACCACGAATGCCTCCTGCAAGGAGTGGGGAGCACACCTAGATCAACTACAGACACAAGGCCTGTGGTCCTTGCAGGAACAACATTTCCAAATCAGTCTACTAGAGCTCAGAGCAATACGGTATGCATTGCGAACCTTTGTCTCTCACCTGAGAGGGCGGCGAATCATGGTCTATGCTGACAATCAAGTGGCCATGTTCTATATAAACAAACAAGGAGGGTCCGGGTCATGGAACCTGTGCAAGGAAGCGATCATCATTCTCGAGTGGACAGCCCGCCATTCATTTCAGCTACAAGCAACATACCTACCCGGCGTTGCCAACACTCGATAGGACAAACTAAGCCGAATATTTCATCTGCACGAATGGTCGTTCAATCCACGAGTGACGCAAATAATCTTCACGACATGGGGAATACCAACCATCAACCTCTTCGCCTTGGAATTCAACAAGAAGGTAACTCGATTCTGTTCAATATGGCCCAGCCCAAGGAAGACGGCCCAAGACGCTTTTCTCATTCCATGGACGTAGAAACTGCTATACGCTTTTCCCCCAATTCCACTGATTACCAGAACTATACAGAAATGCATGCAAAATGCGGCTCAACTTTGCACCCGCCTGGCCAAGACAACCATGGTACACATATCTCTTGCAGCTTACCATAGAAACACCAATCCGGCTACCAGACCAAGAGGATCTCCTCTCTCAAGAGGGGGGAACCCTCCTCCACTCGATGCACTCCTCCCTCCACCCAACAGCATGGAGGTTGAGCAGATCCTCCTAACAGAACAGGGGGTTTTCTTCACGGTGCAAGATGTCATACTGGCATCCCAAAAACCTTCGACAAGGAGAAATTATCACTTCAAATGGAAGAGATACGCCTACTGGTGCAGGACTCAAGGTATCAACCCATTGAGCTGCACCCCGGAAGCCTTATTGGATTACCTCCACACCTTATAAGTCACAGGCCTAGCCACTGCTTCTGTCAGGGTCCATCTCAGTGCCATAGCGGCGTTCCACAGACCACATCAAGGCCAACCCATCTCAACACACCCAATGATACCTCGTTTTATTAAGGATCTTACACATCTACGCCCCCCTATATCCAGACCACCAGTGGCGTGGAATCTGAACCTGGTCCTGGAACAGCTTATGCTTTCACCTTTCGAGCCCATGGATTCGGCTCACATTAAATACCTCACATGGAAGGTCATTTTTCTAATGGTAATGTCAGCTCGCAGAGTTAGTGAGTTGCAGGCTTTGGTTCACTATAGCCCATACCTTCAATTCTACCATCATAAGGTAATCCTTCAAACTCATCCTTCGTTCTTACCGAAGATTGTCTCGCAGTTCCACCTGAACCAATTAATAGAACTGCCTACTTTTTGCCCAAAGTCCCATCAAAACGAAAGAGAAAAACGTTTGCACATACTAGACTGCAAAAGGGCATTAGCCTATTACAAACAATGGACCCATTCACAAACCAGAGCCTCTCAGCTATTCGTTTCCTTCAATCCAAATGCACCCGGTTTACTGGTAGCTAAACGTTCCATCTCCAGTTGGATTGCTCAATGCATCCAATTCTGCTACAACAAACAAAATACAATTCTGTCTTCATGCCCCCATGCTCATCAAGTAAGAGAAGTGGCCACCTCAATAGCACACCTGAGGCATGTCCAACCATAGGACATATGTAAGGCAGCCACATGGACATCCCTTCACTCATTCACGTCCCACTACTGCTTGGACCAGCACACGGCTGAAGATGCCAAAGTGAGACGAGCAATTCTACAATCATTAACAGTATAAAGGACATAGTCGACTGCCACCTTGACGATATCACGCTTCCACGAACAGTACACCATAATTCAATAACTCAGTGTGATGGGGAGCTTAGAACTCCCATGACAGCATGGCTAATTCAGCCCTACTATTGACAGGAAAAAACAAGTTTGTTTACCGTAAACTGTGTTTCCGTAGACAGCAGGATGAATTAGCCATGCTGACCCACCCACCTCCCTGAGCAGTCGACACTACTCTATATCCTATTATGCTTGCTTTATTATAGACTGAGGAGATTCTGGTTTCCTGCGTGGGAACTTACGCGCAGCCTCAGAGAGCAAAGCTCTGACACCACTTTGAAGCTCCGCCTCCCGGGCCTGATTGACAGTTCCCATGACAGCATGGCTAATTCATCCTGCTGTCTACGGAAACACCGTTTACAGTAAGCAAACTTGCTTTTTCCTAAGAAAATCAAAACTACAAATCCATGTATGCAATGGGGCAAAACCAGGATTGGATTAGCTTGTTTGGTTGACCTGGAGTCAGGGATGACCTCAGAGGGGTGTAGAGCCAGGGGTGAATCTTCTGGAACAGGCCTCTGTCAGACTGAAAAGCAGAAGGGGCCTTTACTGGATCATCTGCTAGTGTTCCTGACGTCAGAACTACCACATGGGTATCTACAGAGAGTAAATACCCATGTGGTAGTATTGTGCCAGTATTCAGGATCAGAAGTGATGTCAGGGCGGGACTCATATGGCAGCTCAGGACCCAGTGCAGTTGCCCTAGTTTGACCCCATTTAAGGATGGCCCTGCCTGGAGTGCATTGGCAACACTTCTCTAAGCCTCCCTTGTGTTCCCTACCTTTCAAAATAAAAGGACCTGATTATCATAAATCCTATGGAGGTAATTTTCAAGAGGATTTATGCGCATAAATGGACTTTTGAAAATTGCTACTATTACGCATGTAACTCCTTTCAAAATTCACTCCTATGTGTTGTATTGCTTCCTCAATAAAAAATTTTTAAAATAAAGAATTTTAAAAAAAGAACAAAATATTTTCTTCTTCTTTTGAGGATGGATTTGTACTATACTCCAACAGACAACATGCTAACCTATCCAAAAGACTGAGTTATCTATTCTGAAGCAATGATTTTAAAAATAATGCTAAAAATGTATTTATTTTATTTAATTTTCTATTTTTTCTATACTGCCTATTGTCAATCTAGGCAGATTACAAATTTTTCACATATTAAAATTTTAAGATAAATAAATACAATACCAGTACAAAATAATTTAAAACATGCAACATAATTAAATGACTCTTGACCTCTAAACCTTTTTGCTGCTTACTCTTCAGCCCTGTCCCTTTACATTTAGATATCATTATAAGCCCCCTTAAAAAGCCAGGTTTTTTAGCACTTTTCTGAATAGCTTATGATCTCTCATTAGTTGTAACTCCGGCATTGAATTCCAGAGTACTGGTCCTGCCACTGTAATTGCTCGTTCACGCACCATGTTCAAGCTAGCTTCCTTCACTGAGGCAATCACTAAAAGACCTTTATCCACAGACCGTAATTCCCTTTAAGGCACATACCACTGTAATCAGGATCTCAACCATCCATTTTCCAATTTATAGAGTACCTTTTGTATTATTACAAACACTTTAAAATGGATTCTACTGGCAACCAATGAAGATCCTTAAGTACAGGCATGATATGTGTTGTGATCCTGCCCGCAAGCCGTGGGCAGTCCCCCACCTACCTTCCACGGCCAGCCGGGCCGCAGACGCCGTTCCCTCGCAGCAGGCCATGCCGCTGTGTCCTGGCTCCCCCACGGTCCTGATGCCGTCGTCAGCTCTCCTTCGTGGCCGAAGCCGCCGCTCCTGCTCCTTCGCAGCCGGTGCCGCTGCCGGGATCCTCCATCTGAGCGGCAGAGAAGCCGCCGCTGCCTGCGTCCATCTCCCAAGCGGCAGGGAGCAGTCCCTCATTGGGCTTTCCACGCGGCCTGCACACTGATGTATTCACCTACTTCCTCCTTCTGTATAGGTGCGGGCGTGCATCTCTCTCCTGTAAAGGGCCAGTGGCGGGAAAAGCCCTGCAGCCCTCTGTGATGACATCATCAGCCTGTTCTGTTTCAGCCCTCTAAAGGGGCCCTTCATCTGTTCCTCTGGGCCTTCGCAAGGAGCCAGCCTGCTCCTGGATGTCCAGACCACTGGTCCAGGAGGCTTCTGAGGTCCATCGCTTCTTCAAGATCCTGTGTTTCTCGTTGGAGCTCCTTTGCCTTCGTCTGTGCCTCCGTTCCTGAAAATCTCGATGTTCCATGTCCAGATGTTCCAGATGTCCTGTTGTTGTGTGGTTTCGTTCCTGAAAGTCCTGATGTTCCACATCCTGAAGTTTCAGATGTTCCAGACGTTCCGTGTTCCTGATGCTTTGGTCCTGGTGCCCTTGTCTTCACTTCTGCAACCAGTTCCCAGGTTCCTTGTGCCCACCTTTCCTGGCGTGCCATGTCGTGGTCCGTGACCAGCCCTGGAGAGGCTGTGTAGGGTGCTTCGTGGTACAAGGCCTTCTTCTCAACAGCCACGCAAGCCTCCGAGAGACTTATGTTTTTAAAGCCTTGTTCCTGAGTATCTTGTCCCAGAGTCTTCGGAATCCCCTTGTGCCTGCTACTGTCCATGCCTAAGACTCTGCTAGAACCTGCTCCGCTTCAGCGTGGTCCGCAACCAGCCACAGGTGGCTGTGTAGGGCGTGCCCCGGTGCAGGCCTCTACTGAATCTTCATCATGTTCCAGTTTCAACTACCATTACCTCATCTGGAGTCTGCTTCGCGTTCAGCGTGGTCCGCGACCAGCAATGGGCATCTGTGTAGGCGTGCTGTGATGCAGTTCTCACCCAGTACTTTCACCTGACTCCTGAATCCTTGCCTGAAACTCCCAAGCAACCTGAATCCTTGTCCGAGTCTTCTGAGAAACCTGAATCCTTGTCCGAGTCTTCGGAGTAACCTGAACCCTTGTCCGAGTCTTCTGAGTACCTGAACCCTTGTCCGGGTCTTCTGAGTATCCGGAGTCCTTGTCCAAGTCTTCATCTGAGTCTCCAAGTCTTGTCTGTTTCCTGAGTATCCAAGTCTTCATCTGAATATCCAAGTCTTCTTCTGAGTCTTCATGTTCCTGCCCTCAGTCTCCGTCTGTCCTCACACACTCATCATTCCCAAGCGGAGGATCCGAAAGGGCTTTCAAATGGCCGGAGGGCTACTCTCGTGACCAGCATTTTGTTGCTGGGTCACACTGGTGCGTGTAGGTCCAGCGGAGGCCGTGCCCAGCCTTGTTCCTGTTCCAGATTCCCCCGCTTGTCTTCAGCCTTGCTTCTGTCCAGCCCATGCTCGGACACGCCTTGCCTGCCTCGGCACTTCTTCGGACTTCCTCTGGGGTCGAGCCATGGTCCAAGTTCACACTCTCTCCCTGAAAGTGGAACCGTTCCCTAGCGCTTCCCAACAATATGTTCATACCTCTCCACTTCACAAAGTACTCTGGCTGCAGAATTTTGTAACATCTGTACCAATTTAATCACGTTTTTGTAATCCTAGAAGTGAGTTACAATAGTCAATATTATTTAGTACCATCATTTGCATAACTAACCAAAAATCATCAGTCTCCATATATGGCTTTAATCGATGCAACATACACAACTTGAGGTACACAATTTTCACCATCTTACATCATTCATAGCTAATTCACAATCCAGCTGGACTCCCAAGTTACGTACGACTGTCAATAATACAAAATCTATTCCTTCAAATGACATCTTTGACCCACTGGCATCATCCAAACACTTTTTTGTGAATATAATTTCGGTTTTACTGATGTTTAATGCTAACTGATTTTGAATTAACCATATTTTTATTGTTGACAAATACAATGCCAGCGTCTCAAATGCTTCCTTCAGAGAATCCTTAATTTGGAACCAAAATTGAATATCATCTGCGAGCATCCGATATTCTACCCCCAATTTTCCCAGTACCTGCCATAACGGTGCAATATACATATTAAATAGGGTAGCAGACAGGGAGGATCCCTGTCTGCTACCCTATTGAACCCCTCAGAAGTTCCCTTACCAGAGATTACCTGAACGCTTATTTTTGAAAGAATTGAGGAAAACCAGTCTTTCACAACACCAGATATATCAAATTCAGATAGGTGATGTAACAGCATAGTATGATCAACTGTATCAAATGCTGCAGATATATCAAGTAGCACCAATAGGAACCTATGAGAATCAAGTATCAGCACAGGCAGTGAAATAGAGTGGGCAGTGGCCTAACCAACTTTTTGTCCCCCACAGCAACAGCAAATAGGGAGTTTAGGAGTCAGGAATGGAAGTTGGTTTGTTTGGTAAACCCCCTCCCCCCAACCCACAAAGGTGTTCTGCTGACCCTTGAGTAGCAGTCAGGCTGATGTAATATCGGCTCGCGTAAAATGAGCGCTCATGACTGAGCGCCCACTCTCCTAACATGCGCCCAGCCACCTCTCCTAGGCACGAGATGCATTATTTAAATGAGGGGTCACGCTAAAAAAGATGCGCTAGGGATAAATTGTGCGTGCCTAGCACGTCCATGGCATCAGGCGCCCAGGAGAAGTGGCTATGCACCAGGTAGGAGAAGGGACGCTTAATGAGCGCCCATTTTCCTAATCCGCTCACAGTCACAGGTTAGGAAAACACTCTGAGTATCCGTTTCCCTAACCTGACCGCCGGCAAAATTCTTTTTTTCATGCTGCTTCCCGTGGTTCCTCCTACTTAGTACTGGGATGATACTAAGTAGGAGGAACCACGGAAAAGCAGCATTTTGGGGGTTTTTTTGTAGCTTTGTGGGGTTTTTTTAGACAGCTTGGAGCACATAAAGGCTTAATGCCAGCCCTGGCGCTGGCATTAAGATTTCCGTGGTCGCACGATGGTTTTTTGCATTGGGGGTAATAGCTAATAACCTCATCTACATGTATTTACATGTGATGAGCGCTATTAGCTACACACTGGATTGGACGCGCTAATCCCCTTATTGTATCGGGTGTTAGCCTAGCGTGTCCAGAATGTGCATCCAAGAGCTCGTTAGCCTGGGCACTAGGCTCAGTGCACAATATAGCATCAGCCTGAGTATATTTTAAATAAACTTTTTTTTTTTGTCTGGGATGTAACTACTGCTCGACAAACTTAAGTTTGAGAAATCAAACTGAAATTCAACAACAGCCCATCTGGTGGAGTTGTGCTACAGGTTATAAACCAGAAGTGCTTTTAAGACAGTCTAAGCTACCACCTATAAAAATGTTGCTGTTTACCTATGCAGAGAGCTATGTCTAGGAGCGTGCCAGAGGCACAGTTGCTTGGGGCAGAAAGCTCCTTGGGGGCGCCTAAATGGCTGAAATGCAAAGGTGGGCTGGCAATGGATAAAAAGCCAAGAAGAGTGCATCTCTCCTCCCACAATTCAGATCCAAAGATCCAGAGATCCAGAGAGGAAAAGATCCAGAGATCCAAAGATCCAGAGAGGAAAAGAGAATTTGAGAACAGAATGGAGGGGATGGGGAGAGAGGAATGGGATTAAGGATGGGGGTGGGGAAGGTGCAAATGTGCTCACTTGTTCCGGCTGTTAAAATGCGTTAATCTGTGGCACCGGGCTCCCCGATATCAGATACAACCGCCCCCAATACATCCCTGTACATGACTGTAACTCCCTTATGGGCCCCAAAATCTCCCTTCTCTTCCAAGCACAGTTGCCAGTGAGGAACAGGGAGATGTTCAGCACATGCTCACTTCCCCCTTCATCTCATCTTATTGTCATTTGCACACTTAATATAAAATTGAAGAAGTTATTTCAACCGTAATCATATGCACATCAACCATAGCCTCTCCCCCCTCCACCTTTCTATCTCTCTCCCTTCCCATGCCCCCTCTCTCCCATCATGCCCCTCTCCCCTCCCTGTATCCCTTCTTCTCCCTTCCTTGTGCCTAATGCCTCTGCCTTCCCTTTCCTCTATGTCCCTCCTTTCTCATTCTTCTCTCTTCCTTGTATGTCTCTCCCTTCATTTCATGCCTCCCTGTGTCTCTTCTCTCTTCCTCTGTATCTTCCTGTCTCTCTTTTCCTTCCCCATTGCCTCTTCTGTGTACACCTCTGTGTGTCTCTCCCCTCCTCTCCTATACCCTCCATCCAGGGCAGATTTCAGGAAAATAGCTTGGAGTTTTATCAAAACCAGCCCACGGGTTATCTGTCCTACTCCCTTGTATGCTTTCCCTGCAATTTGTGCTTTAACAGTTTCCAAAAGCAAGCCTGAGCCCTGACAGACCAATCCGCCCCGCCTCCATATCTTTTCTTCCTCCCTTCACCCTCCACCCTGAATTACGTTACCTCATTTCAGCACCTCTCCAGGAGACCAACCCGGGAGATCTACCAGAGCCAGAGAGCTGTAGGAAAGGCTTTTCTGTGCCCTGCCTCCTTTCCCCCATGGCTTCCAATCAGAGTACAGATAAGAGGCGGGGCAGGGCGACAGGGGACAGCACAGCTCGGTATCAGCTGCCGGTTCTGCCCTGCCTCCCTCCCTCAAAACAGGAAGTGCAGTTGAGGAGAGGAGAAGTGACATGAGCTTGATTTCTAAGGCAATGTTTCTCAACCAGATGTGTCTTCAGATTTGATCAGATGTGCCACTGCCTGTTGCTCAATTCTAGACCAACACCTGAGCCCTGCTCTTAGCACCTCACAACAGCAAGAGACACCAACAGTGGCTCTTAAATGTGTAGCAGCTCCTTTCTGAGAACATGTAATCATGCATGCCTCTTCCTCCTAGCTACATGAGCCCTGGAGTGAAGGAATTAACAGGCAGCATGGAGGGCATGAATAGCTGGGCCCTGCTTTGTGCAGCCACACCTATTGCACATGTAACCTACTGTTAGTAAACCCTTTGGTATAATTCAGTAATCCCAGGCAGAAGACAAATTTGGTCCAGTCTAAGGGAACTGGGTTTGTGCCTGGAGAGAATGTGAGTCAGACTAAGAAGGAGTTGAAGAGGAAGGAAGTTACTGCTGATGTCAGTGAAATGGCTGCTATGTTTATTAACCCAACTCTCCAACAGAACTTCCAGTGGCTCTCAGAAGAGGACCATGCACAACATTATGTGAACTTTAAGGTGGAGGGATCGCTAAAGTGGGGTACGTTTATGTGAGTACCAAGAGGAGAGATTGAAAGTGAGTTAAAACTGTGAATTGATGTTTGAACAGTTTTGACAAACCTCGAATGCTGTGCAGATTTATTATAAAATTAGGATTAGTACTGGGAAAGTGAAACTGAATCAAACAGTGAATTAACATATGTTTTAATGTAAAGGACACATGTGTTTGGTTGCGCATCCAAAACCCCTCATACAATAAGGGGATTAGCGTGTCCAAACCAGCACAAATGTGCATCTGACACACGTGGCTGCACACAGTTAGGAAAATGAATGGTTGTAAAATTGAGCGTCCATTTTCCTAACCAGCTGACCTCTCCTGGGTGCCCGATGCCGAGGAGACGCTAGGGACACACAATTTTCCCTAGCACCTCCTTTTTACCGCAGCAACCTGTAAGGAGATATCCCATGTTTAACCACTGAAAGCACCCAATATGAATCATAATAGCCAAAGAGGGATGCAGATAAGTGTGCTGACATGCCAAAAACACCATCTCAGTGGAAAAAGAAGAAACTTTGCCCAGCTGGGAACTTTAGCCAGAACTGAAGGATACTTATCAATATCTGCTGGTTTGTAAGCTCCTGTGTAAATAAAACCAAGACAGAGGGACAATGCAGCAACTTTAGCTCAAAAATCAGAAATCACTGTCCAGCCAAGGGAAGTCCATAGGTTAGAGGGGCCCCTACTCTTGGACAAAGGGGGAGCACTCTGAAATGGAGAAAACACTGATGTGGCCAACAGCCTTACTCCAGACATGGCAGGACACACACACCGGAAGTAAAGGGGAGAGGGAAAAGATCTGCAATGTGTCAAATACCCTCTACCCGCTACATGATTATGCACAAGCTTATGCATATTTATCAGCTGGAAAGTAAAAGTTGGCAGAAAATAAAGAGAAAGGGAGAAGACCCGAAGCAGCCCCAGCATCCCCTGCTATCGAGGACGGAGAAGACTAGGTGTGGCCAGGAGACTGGAGAGAGGAAATGCCCTGCCTGGGGTCTGACTGTGACGTGGACTCTGAAACGGTGAGAAGCAGAGAGAGAAGCCCAGCAGCTCTGCCAGTGCCAGACCCAGAAGCAAGCCTCCTCTCCAGACGGTTCTCCAGACCTCCAGCCAGAGCCTGCTTCAGAGGTAAACAGAGGGAAATTGCCTGAAGCTGGGATCAGGGGTAAGTAATTAGCCATAAGTATTAATATATTAGGCAGGCTAAACTTTATGACATGGTACAGAACTTTCTTTAGGGTAAACTGGTGCTCAGTAGCAAGGATAGTAGAGACATGTGTTGTTGTTGTTATCTTCTAAATGCTAATCCTGCCAAATCTGATAAATAAAAGTCTAATTCTGTGGAGAAAATGTTATCTTTTCCTGAACTTAAAATTGTGAAGGGAGGTAGGAGGGGAACTGGAAATGCCCTGTAGCAGACAGGTTCTTGAACCTCTAAAACTTACCTATAAGCCCATTTAAATATTAAATTGGGCACCTATGAGAGGTGGATTGGCGTATGTTAAGAGAGTGGGGTGCTCAATCATGAGCACCTGTGTAATGCGCATCAATATTACATCGGCCTGAATGACATTTGTCAGTGTTATAACATCTTGCCAGATAAATTGCACAAGTTGTAAACAATTCAGCTGTTGTGGTCAGTGGCCTTTATTAAGAGCTGCACCAATACACTAAGCAAAATAGCCTCTAGAGCCCATTTTGAAGAGAAGATATCTTTGTAAACCCTGATAGCCTTCATGTCACCTGAGAGAAGAGTTTTAAACTATTGCAGTAGCACTGGAGTGCTACACACACAGCATTTCCTCATCTTCCCTTTCTTCAGCCTCCTTCTTTGAGTCCTTCCAGCCTCTGTCTTAACTCCAGGCTGAGTGCAGAGCCATAGCTAGCCTATGGCCGATATGACCTTGGCCATAGGCGCCATGTTTCTGGGGCGCTGTCACACTCCTTCCACTAGAGCTCTTCCTCCCGGGCGCTTTGAAGAGCTGCTGTGCCTGATCCTGCTCTCCACCCTCTCCTCAGGGCAAATCAGTGCTGCCCAAGCAGCCTACACATACAAGTCCTTCTCTTCCCCTCATCTTGCCCTGTAGTTAGAAGCAGCACAGCCCACAGGGCTGTAAGAATCATTATCGCCTTTCCCCCTCCAATCGAGAGCAGCAAAACAGTGCGGCACTGCAAAGTGAAGCGTCGGCTCCCCCTCCCCTCTGGCAGCCAGGAACAGGAGGAGCACGGTGCTGCTCGGCAAGAAGCATCATTGGCTTCCCCACCTCCAAGCGGGAACAGAAGGCGCAGTACAGTGTGGTGCAGGCTGTAAAAAGAAGACTCGACCTTCCCCAGTTTTCTGGAGCAGGAGGAGATGTGTGGCCGGTTAGCAGAAAGAAGCAGTATCATTCTTCCGTGCCCCCTCCCCATGATCAGGAGAAGGAGCAGCTGGGTCTGAAGCTAGAAGAAAGTCTGATGAGCGGAAAGAAGAGGCGTCTGCAGCTGCTCCTTGTGCTTCCAAAGGAGAGGAACAAGTGAGAAGCATGTGTGTGTGTGTGAGACTGAGCATGTAAGAGAGGGAACAAATGTGTGAGTGTGTGATACTGAGCATGTGAGAGAGCAAGATATGTGTGTGTGTGTGTGTGTGTGTTTGTGTGTGTGTGTATATGACTGAGCATGCGAACGAGCATCTGTGTGTATGTGACTGAGCATGTGAGCAGTGAGTGTGTGTGAGTGTGACTGAGCATGTGAGCAACGAGTGGGTATCTGTGTGGCTAAGCATGTGAACAGCGAGCATGTGTGAGTGTGTGACTGAGCATGTGAGCAGCGAATATATGTGTGTGTGTGTGTTTGTGTATGAGACTGAACATGTGAGAGAGAGAATGAGCATGTGTGACTGAGATTATGAGAGAATGTGTAAGTGTGTGCGACAGAGTGAATCTTAGGACACCTAGAAATCAGAAGTTTCTAGGTATGGAAAGCTGGGGATTTTTTTAAATCCTTATTAGTTTTAGTTATTGGGAATTATATCTATCTACTGTTTTGAAATATTTTATTGATATTTGGAAAAGCTTTATGAGTTTTTAAGTATCGGATGTTCTATTTGTCAGCTGTTGTGAAATATTTATTCTTTGTATCAATATGTTTTACTATTATGATTATAATATACAGCTATTAGACTACATGGCCCACAGAGAAATCTATGCTTAGCAAATAAGGGCCTAATATCCTTACCATCTGTACATTCAGCGTACTTGAACCAAGTGAGGGAGAGAGCACTTTCATTGGCAGGACCCAAAATCTGGAACACGCTGCCTATTTTAAGATTGGAGACCAATTTTAAAAAGTTCAAGTGTGATTTAAAAACTTGGCTTTTTAATAAGACATACACAGCCTGAGCCTTCCATGCTTTATGATCCTATTTTATTTTATTTTACTTTATTTTTATGCTGTTATCGGCCTTAGCCAGCCTCTGATTGTTTCTTATACCTTTTATCCTCCTTTTACTTTGTTTTTTATTATTTTAGTTCACTTTTAGGCCTATATTCCATGTTTTTTTTTAATTCTGTTTGATTAGAGATGTTACTATTTTACAATTAATTCTCTTGATTTTATTGTTGATTTCTGAGTCTTTCTCTTCCCCATTTTTTTATGTTACAGGAAGACTGTTATGATAATATTTGTATTAGTATCACTGATTTGTTATCATTCCATTTTTTGATTATGTTGTAAACCGTTACGATGGCATGTCCTAGTGACGGTATATAAAACCTAATAAATAAATAAAATATATAAATGATTGATGATTTTATAGTTCTTGATTTTATTGTTGTTTTATTTATTTTATTTATTTATTTAAATTCTTTTAATATACCGATTCTCAAGACGAAGGTCTTATCGTACCGGTTTACAGCATAACCAGGGGTAACCAATTAACTAGAAGATAAAGTTACAATGAACAGGGATTTACAGTACGGGAGAATTAAAAGCGAAAGATATTAGTTTAACATAACATAATTCTAACAAGAGAAACGTAAGTAACAATTTTTATGAGGAATGGCTATGTTTCTGATTTATAAAAATCAAAAAAAGGAGTCAAGCTATCTACACAAAAAATCGAACTCACAGAAGGAAAATAGGAACAAAAATCCTCAAAACAATTAGATACAAAAAATATTTAATTCACATTCAATTATTGACACGTACAGTTTGATTTAGATTTTTAAAGAAGTGAAATTTTTAAAACTAAACTGTTTTTAAGATTAAAGGGCAACAAATGGACAAGAGATTGCATTTTATACTCTCAACTTTGTATTCTGACTATCATCATGTGCCCAAAGTGTTCAGTTTTTTCAAATGGTGTTTTCAGATGGAAAAGCAACTTTTTAGTGTCTCAGAAGGTGTCCACCAAAACAACTCTACTGTCCATCAACAAACAATAAACTTTCTTTAAAAATGGAATAACTTATTATTCTTTTCTTCAGAATAAACGTTTTGTCTCATTCAAGATGGAATGACTTCTAAAAATCTTTTTTTTTTTAATTTAAATCAAACTGTACATGGCTACAATTGAATGTGAATTAAATATTTTTGTATATAATAATTGTTTTTTGAGGATTTTTGCTTCTCTTCTCCTTTTGTGAGCATGTTTTGTGAGCATGTTTCTGATTTTCCATTGTTGCACTGCATACAGAGACTGACTTATTTGCGGTTTCTAATTAAGGGGGTCATTTATCAAAGGCTTATCGCACACGATATGGCCATATTGCGGGTGATAAGCCTCTATCGCATGCGAAAATGGCCTTTTCACATGCGATATCATGCAAATTAGGGGAAGGGGAGGAGTTGGGGCGGGGAGGGGGACAGAATTGGCAGTGTTTTCGCGGCCTCGGAAGGAAAGCCATCGGGGCTCCCCTAGGGCTCTGCGCATGCAAGGTGCACAAGTATGCACCCCCTTGTGCATGCCGATCCTGGATTTTATAACATGCGAGCAGCTGCGCGCACATGTTATAAAATCGGGCATAGATTTGTGCACGCCGGGTTGCGCACACAAATCTACGCCCGAACGTAGAGTACAAAATCTGGCCCTTAGTCTCAGAAGACAGTACTTTGAATGTTTTTATATAAAATCTTAATATAAATGAACAATTTTTAATTGTATATTTGGAGGGCACGACTTGGGGGAGGGTACAAGATTGTAAGGGGGAGAGTGGAGCCGGCAAACAACATGCTGGGATTTCATTTTGAATTTCCTGTGTCTGCTGTATAGCAGTGGCATAGCCATGGGTGGGCCTGGGTGGGCAGCTGCCCACCCAATTTGGACCCAGGCCCACCCAACTGGAACTGGAAGTGGAGCACCAGACCTGCAAGGCCGTCGAGGGATCCCATCTCCGCACGGCAAAGAGGAGGACCTAGGGCCGGCGCGCCATTCTGTGCATTTGCACGGCACACATGGGGAAGCAATCCTGCGGACGTATGGCCCACCGATCTTCTTATTTTGTGGGGGGGGGGGGAGGGAGCAGAAGCGTCGCACACAGCTTCCGCTTCCTCCCCTTCCCAAGCAGGAAGATCGGTGGGCCATATGGCCCAAAGATAGCAGGAGGCCAGTGGCAGCAGGAGAGGCCAATTGATCTTCCTGCTTGGGAGGGGGGAGGAAGCGGAAGCTGTGCACGGGCTTGAATGTGTATGTATGGGTGAGAATGGGAGCCTGGGTGGGTGTATGTGTGAGAATGGGAGCTTGAATGTATGTATGTGTGGGTGAGAATAGAAGCCTGGGTTTGTGTGTGGGTGAGAATAGAAGCCTGGGTTTGTGTGTGGGTGAGAATGGAAGCTTGAATGTGTGTATATATATGGGTGAGAATGGGAGCCTGGGTTTGTGTATGGGTGAGAATGGAAGCTTGAATATGTGGGTAAGAATGGGTGCATGAATGTGTGTATGTGTGGGTGAGAATGGGACCTTAAATGTGTGTATGTGTGGGTGAGAATTGGAGTGTGGATGAGAATGGGAGTCTGGGTTTGTGAGTGTGGATCAGAATGGGAGCTTGAATATGTGTATGTGTGGGTGTGAATGGGAACTTGAATATGTGTATGTGTGGGTGAGAATAGGAGCAGCAGTTTATGGGTGAGAATGGGTGTCTGGATGTGCATCTGTGTGTGCATAAGAATGTAAGCCTGGGGAGGGGTGAGAAAGTGAGAGCTTGTATGTGTGTCTGCAGAGAATGTGAGCTTGTGTGTTTTGGGGGGGGGGGGGGGAGATAGAGCATATGAGAGTGAGAGTTTGAGTGTGTGAGGGAGTCTGTGAAAGAAAGCGTGTGTGTGTGGAGGGAAGACGTCAGTAGTAGAAGAAAGACACTGAAAAGGAATTAGGAAATGAGCGACAAGGGAAAAAAATTGGAAAAAGAGTCCAGGACCAACAGATTAGAAAAATGCAAAGATCAGACAACAAAGGTAAAAAAAAAATATATATTTTGAGATGTTAGATATGCCATCTATGGGAATGTGCATTTCTTATATTTTTGTATTTTGCTCTTTCAATATTCCTCAGTTCAGAGACTTTAGTTTCTCAGGCTTTCTGTTTTGGTTTTATCTACATGTTTCTGTTTCTAATTTGTGGTCTCTTATTTCTATATTAGGTAAAGATCAGTCTCTGTTTTGCCTGTGTGTGTGACTGAAAAGCAGTATTTCTGCTAGTGTGTAGTTTCTCTGTAGTAGTCCAGCTTGTTCTGTAATTCCCGTAGGTGAAGTATTAATGTTCTAGGGCCTGATGTAGTATTTGCATTGCTGCTTTTTCATAAGGTTGCTGTTATATGAATCCTGAGAGTCAGTGCTGTAACTATATGACAAGGTTCTAGATGCCTTTCTTTGCAAGGGTTTGTGTTACTTCACAAAATAACAGTGGAGGGTTATTTTTTGCTGAGGTGACACCACAATTTGAAAAAAAATTTTCATGTTAGTTGTAATGTGAATTGCCCTAGCTCTGCACTGCACCTGTTCTGTTTAATTATATTTTATTGTATTTATGAAGATTTCTGGTTTTCTGCAAAGATGGTTTATGAAAGAATAAATTAATTTTTGTTTTATTACATGATTGGATCTGATTGTTTTCTATACTTGTGCATTTATAAACTGCAATAAATATAAAATAAATTCTGATTAATAAGGAATTTTTAATGCTGGTAACTGCTTGAAATAATTGAGGCAAAATGTTTTAAAGTTTCACGCATGATGCATAATGGCTGTTGCAAATTACTTAGAAAGCCATTCTAGGGTGCAGTATATGGCATTATTTATCAATAAGAAAACAACTAGTAGGTCTCAGACCTGCATGCCTACAGCCCACCCATGCTAACCTTGTGCCCACCCAAAAAAACAATTTTGGCTATGCCACTGCTGTATAGTGTTGACTTTGAACCTGTTACAAAGCAGGAGCAAAGTCTGTGAGCGTGCAAGCACCCATGGGTCCAGGTGGCCCCCAGATTTTCAAAGAGAAACTTCGTAGGCAGTTTCCCAGTTTCTTACATTATGTATATTGGATATGTCAGATGATACTGAATCCTCTGATCTATCCATATGATACAGATAAAAATATTGCCCATGCTTATTATTCCAACATTAGAAACCTAACTAATGTAAATATGATGAACAGTATTTGATGTTTGGATGTATATTTTTTGGTGAATCTTTTGAGGGTTATAAGTTTTAATATGTTTGTCATTTCGTACCCTACCTATAATTGTAGATAGAGTGAGTTATACATTTTTATAAATAAATAAGGCAGTGGCGTAGCCTGAATTTATTTTTTGGGTGGACACAAGGTTAACATGGGTGGGCTGTAGGCAAGGCATGCAGGTCTAAGACCTACTAGTTGAATTCTTATTGATAAATAATGCCATATACTGCACCCTACAATGGCCTTCTAAGAAGTTTGCAACAGCCATTATGTATCATGCATGAAACTTTAAAATATTTAATCTCAATTATTTCAAGCACTTACCAGCATTAAAAATTCCTCATTAATCTGTATTAATTTATTTTATATTTATTGCAGTTTATAATTGCACAAGTATATCATGTAAAAAGCAAAGAAAACAATCAGATCCAATCAATCATGTAATAAAACAAAAATTAATGTATTCTTTCAGGAATCCTCTTTGCAGAAAGCCAGAAATCATCATAACTTCAGGCAGCAAAATACTGCACGGAGCGGCAGTAGCCACAGAGGCATTCACGGAGCGGGATGCCAGTGGTTTGTGTTCCACCTTCACGGAGTGGAAGGTTGGAGGGCTGCCATCTCCAAAAAAAACAAAAAACAAAAAAACCAAAACAAAAAAACAAAAAACAAACAAGCAAAACAGAGGTGGGTAAGAGTATGGGGCAGGGGTGTGGCCGTTTATTGCGGCAGTTGCTACCCCTGATTGAGCTGGATGTTCATTGGGATGCGAATACGGCACTGCTCTCTGCATTGGTGGAGGGGTGGAAGGGAATTGGGGCCGGAGGGTGCTGGAAGCCAATAGTGATGGGGGAGGGGGAGAATAAAAGGGGTGGGGGGGAAGATAAAAAAAAAAAATGGATAAACTGCGTAGCTTGCTGGGCAGACTGGATGGGCCTTTTGGTCTTCTTCTGCCGTCATTTCATTTCTATGTTTAAAATATCATTAATTATCAGAACTAGTGCAGAGCAGAGCTAGGACAATTCACATTACAACTAACATAAAAAAAATATTCAAATTCTGGTGTCACCTCAGCAAAAAATATCCCTCCACTGCTATTTTGTGAAGTAACACAAAGTCCTGCAAAGAATGAGACATCTAGAAATGTTGCCATACTATACAGTCACAGAACTGACTCTCAGGATTCAAATAACAGCAACCTTATGAAAAAGCAGCAATGCAAATACTACACCAGGCCCTAGAACATTAATACTTCACCTACTGGAATAACATAACAAGCTAGACTTCTACAGAGAAACTACATGTGAGCAGAAATACTGCCCTTCCATCACACACACGCAGGCAAAACAGAGACTGACCTTTACATAATACAGAATTTATTTGTTTCTCAAATTAGAAACAGAAACATGTAGATAAAACCAAAAGAGAAAGCCTGAGAAATTAGACTCTGAACAGTGGAATACTGAAGTAGAGCAAAATACAAAAATATAAGAAATGCACATTCAAAGGATAGCATATTCAAATTGCTAAAATAAAAAAAACATTTTTTAACTTTGTTGTCTGATCTTTGTATTTTTCTAATCAGTTGGTCCTGGGCTTTTTTTTCCATTTTTCCCTTGTTGCTCATTTCCTAATTCCTTTTTAGTGTCTCTCTTCTCATACTGTCTTCTTTCCTTCCTCCCTCTCACTCACACACACGCTTTCTCTCACAGACTCCCTCACACACACAAGCTCTCACGCTCATATGCTCTCTCTCCCACACACAAGCTCTACACACACAAACATGCTCTCATTCTGCATGCTCTATCGTACGCACACCCACACTCAAGCTCTCATTCTCTCACCTCCCCCATTGCAGGCTCCCATTCTTATGCACACACAGACCCACACCCAGGCTCCAATTCTTATTCACAAAGAGACGCACTCCCAGGCAGCCATTCTCACCATATATACACATTCAAGCTCCCATTCTCACCCACACATAACACACATTCAAGCTCCCATTCTCACCCACCCACAAACATAGGCTCTCACACAGACACACACACAAACAGGCTCTCACTCATTCACACATACATACAAGCTCACACACATCATGGTCTCCTGTTATCATCAGACCGTGGTGAGATAAACTCCACCACAGCCCTGAGGGCCTCCTGCTATCTTCGGGCCATACGACCCACTGATCTTCCTGCTTAGGAAGGGGGGGAGGGAGCGTAAGCTATGTGCGGGCCACCGGCTGGTTGTTGCGCTGGTGGTGGACCCTTGGCCCGAGGTGGGGTTGATGCTACCTGCAGGGAAAGCCCTACGGATCCCCATCGTTGGGAGGTGGAGCAAGCTAGGAGGCCTACTGGAGCTTCACCAGTACCAGCCCTCGTTCCCCACAGGTTGAGCCCTTGGGTGCAGGGGCCAGCTGGTCTTAGGTGGGCCTCTGTGAGACAACTCCCAGTATGTGGTAGCAAGGGTGCGCCAAGGACCAGCAGAGGAGACAGAGGACCATTTTTAAAGATGGCGCCGGCCATCCAGTGCTCCCTCCATGTGACAGGGGCCGGCCAATGGCACGGATACCCTGTTACATGGTAAGGGCAAAGGGCCATCGGTGCCATTTTGATTAGTGGCAGCCGACGGCCCGAGAGCGGGAGATCGCTCCCGGGACCCCCACTGGACCACCAGGTACCTGTGAAAAGTTTTTTGGAGGGGGTAGAGAGGGTGGGGGAAGCTAAGGGATTATTTTCAAAGGGTCGAGGTGGGTCTAAGGATTATTTTTGTGTGCCGTTTTTCCCGCCCTCCCCCAAAACGATAAGAGAACCCCACGAACAATATCGTGGGGTTTTCCTATCGGTTTCGGGGAGCCCCCGATTTCTGACGATTTTGAAAATATCATACGATATTTTCAATCGTCCGAAATACGATTCACATCCCTATTGCAAAGTCCGAAAGGCATGACAAGTTATTCATAATGCCCATCTCTTGTATTAAATGCTGTTTTCCAAATATCCTCTGGGCGAATACGGACTAGATTGTAGGCACCCTGCAGGTCTAGCTTGGTGAAGAAAGTGGCACCCTGGAGACGATCAAATAATTCATAGATCAATGGCAGAGGATACCTGTCCTTGTGGGTGATTACATTTATTCCACGATAGTCAATACAAGGCCTTAAAGATCCATCCTTCTTCATGACAAAGAAAAAGCCTGTGCCCGCAGGCGAAGTGGATGGTCGGATAAATCCTTTAGCCAAGTTTTCCTGGATGTCTTCGGTCATTGTGCGGGTTTCAAGCACAGATAATGGGTAAGTCCTACCCCTGGGAGGAGTAGTACCAAGTAACAGGTCGATCGGGCAGTCAAACTTGCACAGGGGCAGAAGGATATCTGATTTCTGTTTAAAGAAGACATCCTCGAAGTCCGCATATGGAGGCGGAAGACCAGAAATGGTTACTGCAAGGGGAACTGCAGGAGTAGGTTCCACCTTCTTCAGGCACCGTTGACGACAAGCTGAGCTCCATTCAATGAGTTGTAAGGCTCCCCAGTCAAACTGGGGTGAGTGGTGCTGGAGCCATGGCAAATCCAAAACTATGGGGTGTATGTACTTTTCCAACACAAGGAATTCGATCTCCTTTTCATGGAGTGCTCCGGTGAGCAACCGGACAGGTGCAGTAATCTGAGAGATCTGCCCAGGAAGCGGTTCGCCATGGATAGAGGTGATACGTAGAGGAACTTCAATGGCATGAGTAGGAATGCCAAGGAGATGTACCAGGTCCTTCAGAATAAAACTCCCACCAACCCCAGAATCCACTAGAGCCATCATTGGAAAAGAGTGGGAGTCCCATGTCAAGGTAACAGGTAAGGACAACTGAGGGGCCGGAGTAGTAGTGCCCAAGTTCAGGACCCCAACCGGATGAATGGGACAAGTCTGGGGGTGGTGGCCAGAAGCCCCACAATAGAGGCACAGTCCGGAGTCCCTCTGTCGAAGACGTTCCTCCGGAGTAAGGTGCCCTCAACCCAGCTGCATAGGTTTTTCCATCTTGATGGTAGACTGAGCTCCACTGGCAATGGTTCTCTTGGTAGGAGGAGAATGGGATCACTCCACTGCAACACCTGAGGTGTCCGAGCTTCACGGTGATGCTCCTGGAGGCAGTGATCAAAATAAAGTCCAGCCTGTTAAATCGATAATGTCCTCTAGTGAGGACGGAAGTTCACGGGCTGCAAGTTCGTCCTTCAGTTGGAATGAAAGACCATCCAAGTAAATGGCTATAAGGCAATCCTCTTTTCACGCTAATTCAGTAGCCAGAGTCCGAAACTCGATGGGATAGTCATTGATGGTTCTCTGACCTTGCCGTAAGCGTAGGAGGTTAGTGCTGGCTATAGCCTGCCTGCCAGGATCGTCGAAGTTTCGACAGAACAGGGTCATGAACCGTGACAGTTCTTGTAGGAGAGAGTCCAAACACTCCCATAAGGGAGAAGCCCACACCAAAGCCTTGCCTTCCAAACGAGAGAGGATGAAAGTAACCTTGGTTAATTCATCCTGGAAGATGGACGGCTGCAGAGCAAATTGCATATAGCACTGGTTAATAAACCCTATGCAGAGACGAAGATCCCCATTGAAATAGGGTGGAGCAAGTAGAGCCAACAGAGCACTGGCGGGCAAGGCTGCAGGCGGTGGGCTACCCAGTCTGGACATAGATGCTGTAGTACTTGCAGGAGTATCCAATCAGGCATGAAGTCTTTCGACGGAGGAGGCCAATGCCTCGAGAAACCGCTGCTGTTCCTGAATCTTCAAGGACAGACCCGGAATGGCCTGGAGGTCAGATGCCTCTACCGAGTCCATGGCCTTGGCAATCTGTGGCACTGGTGGTGGACCCTTGGCCCAAGGTGGGGTTGATGCTACCTGCAGGGCAAGCCCTACAAGACCCCACTGTCGGGAGGCAGAGCAAGCTAGGAGGCCGACTGGAGCTTCGCCATTACCAGCCCTCGCTCCTCAACCCTCAAAACAGATGTGCCCTCCTGTGACATGGGGCGCAGTCTCAGGGTCTCTGTGGGGCTGATTTCTACAGTTAGAGTGGGCAATTTCAAGATAAGGGTCTTTAGGACTTTAAAGAGGTGGCATGCCCTCTATTCATCAGTGAGTTTTCTGTTGCCAGAATCTTCCCTGCTCTTAAATCTTAAAACCTCTCCCAGTAAGGAAAAGGGTTCTTATCCCTAGCATGTGGCCAATCCTTAGTGTCATGAGTTTAGCCCCAGTCTCAATCAATAGGTAAGGCTCTGTGCAAAAGACTCCCTGCTTTTTATCCAGAACAAAAAAACCTGGAAGTGGACTCCCAACTCTTTGGGCCAACTTTTGTAGTGTCCTACATCTGTTCCCCAAAGTCCTTCCACCATTCCAGCCCTTAGTAATGACTCCAAGCCACAATTCAATTCCCCAAATTCTTTTTATTCATTGATGGCTAACACTCAACCATAGCAGTAACAGTTTGAAGCAGGGATTAGTGAAGCATAAGACAGCTCAACTTCTAAATCTCCAACCAGATTCAAGCATAAGGAGAAAAATACAGCTCATAGTACTGCAAATCCTGGGCTGATTGAAATAGATTAAAAGGATTCCATGCCAGAGTTTTCAAGTGATTGATTACAGTAACCCTTACTGTCTGGAGATCTCATTATATAGCTTGCAGAACAGGTTACAGACAATGACAGAATACACTTCAAAATTAAAAAGTTCAGGGTTTTCTAAACACCACACTGTAGTCCCAAATGAATGTAAGGACAGAGCTGATCAAGCATGGCTCCAAAGCACTGACCTTTCACTACATGATTTCAGCACTCCAAACATTAGGGGTTTCAAACCACAAATTAACCAATTAACACACGCAAACTACCCCAGCACCGATTAAAGGAGCTTCAGCCTAATGTGTCTAGGTGTATATTGCTCAGCCTTCCTGCTGTCCCTAATATCAAACTTATCTCTCCCCAACTATGTTCTAGCTATAATTTTAAAACTTAAAGTAGAGCAAAACTCCTATCCTTGAAATTGGCTACAGGCTTGGTTAGCGTTCCCTAGGGTCTGAAAAAGCTCTTTGTTTTACTCAACCTGTTTTTATCTTTTTTTTTATTTTAGAGCTGTCCCCCTCTGGGTTTCTCATGAGTTTTGCTCTATTAGAGCTAGCATTCTGCAGTGGTTTCTATTACATTGATCCGAAGTCTACCATTTGCTGTCTCCCAAACAGGTTCCCTAAATCCCTGCTGCTTTCTAGGCAAGAGACTTATCTTAGAAATTAGAATGTCCATCTTGCTCTGGCTCTTCCTTATCAGCACTTTTCTCCATTGATAGACTAGGTACCATTTTCTCTCTTTACCTCCTCTCCTATGTCTCCTTGCTCTTTCCCTCTGGCTCCTTTTATAGGAACTAGCAGCCTTTTGGTGAATTATCCCTCTGACTCAGCCCCTTTTTTGCAACACTTTTCTTTTTTTTTTCCAACAAGGCATACAACAGACAACACCACAGAGTAAACTGAGCACAGATATAGCCAAAAACATCCAGTGATTACTTATAGCACGACTATCGATCCCCTTATAATGAAGACATTATATAGCAGCATATAACTCTCTACAAAGCTAGCAATAGATCTCAGGGCCGACTACTCCAGTAGGCCCCAAAACTAGCCCAAATCATATCATACATGATCTGGTTATATTTCAGCATGTATATTAACTTTTCTATGTAGGCAATACCCAGGACTTGCTTATGCCACACTTCAATAGAAGGAGCTGTCTTCAACATCAAAGCTATGGTGAATCTACTAGCATGCACCAAATGATTGGCCGCTATGGTGAATCTACTAGCATCATCATGCACCAAATGATTGGCCGCTATGGTGAATCTACTAGCATCATCATGCACCAAATGATTGGCCGCTATGGTGAATCTACTAGCATCATCATGCACCAAATGATTGGCCGCTATGGTGAATCTACTAGCATGCACCAAATGATTGGCCACTATGGTGAATCTACTAGCATGCACCAAATGATTGGCCAACAGGTTTTTCTGTAGTAGAGAGGCTTAGATCCTCCCATCTCCCCAACAAGCAGAGCCTGGATCTTAGCCTAATACTTATCCCCAGCATTTTAGATATAATCCCAATACCTAACCAGAAAGCAGACACCAAGGAACATTCCCACCAAACATGAATATACAACCCATCCAAACAGCATCCCCTCCAACACAACCTGGAGGAACCAGGAGAAAACCTGACATAAAAGAGGGGATATAACGATAGGCTCGATGTAATAACTTCACCATCAGTTCCATCACCTTTCTTAAGCTAGGTGCTGGGAAATCTGGGAACTGTAGTCCTGCTGGAGTAGCCCTCTTATCCCCAGCTTCAAACTGTACCTGCCTTTTACTTAAAGGCTACCTTTTGCGCAGACGCCAATGTCAATACACCTAAATCACTCCTCCCCATGCCCCAAAGTCATATGGGTCTTCTCTGCCACTTAGATAAGTCTCAAGAGCTGCTACTTACGTGGCTAAGAAAGATATCCGGATAAGTGTTAAATGCTACTTATCTAGCTATGTTGAAAATAAATGCCACATATCTTTTAGAAACGCGATTATGCTGGGTAGATTTAAGTGTACTTTATATAATCTGTGTGCACTTGCGCATACAATACAAAATGCATGTGCATTCGCATGCGTGTCCAAATAGCTGCATATATGGGTGCGTGTGCACTTGTTTTAAAATTATCCTCCCTAATTTCTTGGTTGCTCTTTCCAAGATGAAAGCAAACCATTAGTTAGCAAATTGCTGACAGTTTCTCTCTGATAGGCACAGTCATCTTGCTGGTAATTTTGATGCACATCCGATAAAAATGAAGAGTAGACTCCCAGGAAAGCAATGGCAAAAAATAATTGCACAGCTCAAAAAAGCCAATTTCAGTCACCATGTATAAGCTAATACTAAAATGCTAGAAGTTAATTTAAACAATTCAGAACCCTAATTGCCATTACTTTTCTGCTTCAACAGATATGGCAGCCTCTATCATTCAGGGTGTCCACAAGGTCATTAGCTATAGGTCACTTTGTAATGAAATAATGCATTTGCCTGCAAAGTGCACATGTATTGATTTTCTTGGTTTTATCTACTGTTGCTTGATTGTGGAGAAGAATCTCTTACAGTAATGGGTTAAGTGGCTTTGTAGTTATCAGCATTATATACTGAAATATGTCTTTAGCAGAGAAAAGAAAAAAAAACATTTCAATGAATAGCTAAAAGAACATTTCTTCCAGTGCTTGATAAAATGATTCTAAGAAGCAAGTAGCACAGAGCCTTTTAAACCAGGCACAGCTAATTCTGTCTGGATGCTAATACCTAGGGAGGGTAATTTTCAAAGAGACTACTGCAGATAAAACAAGGTTTTATGTGCAGAAATAACCTTAAACAAACGTGGCCACCCAATACGTGGGTAAATTTACCATGTGCAAACGTTTGCCAAAACTGAGTAGAGGTGGCAGAGTTAGGGAGGGGTTTAGATTTATGTGCTTACTTATGAAAATTCAAATGTATGCATATAAAATTTCCCGAAAAAAATGTGGCAGATTTTAAATGTTAAGCACGCGGGGTACATTTGTGCACGAGGATACCTGGCGCGCACTAATGTACACCTGATTTTATAACATGCGTGTGCTGCCGCGCGCATGTTATAAAATCTGGGGTCGACACGTGCAAGGGGGTGCACACTTGTGCACCTTGCGCACGCCGAGCCCAAGGGGAGCCCCGATGGCTTTCCCTGTTCCATCCAATGCCTCTAAGCATTTTCCCCATAAACATAGAATGGGAGAAAACCTTTAGTAAATAGGCCACTTAGATTGTAAGCCCTCTGGAGACAGAGAAATACCTTCAGTACCTGAATGTTACAAGCCTTGAGCTACCAATGAAAAGGACATGAGCTAAATCGAAATATAGAAAGAAAGAACAAAGTTGTTAAGCACATAGATGGGGGACGCATACAAAATATTGCTTATATTGCGTAATATTGCCATGACAGTGCTCTACTGCAGGATATACAGGAGTAGATTTTCAAAGGGGTAACCGGGTACGATACGCGCATACCCCCCAAAAACCTACCCCAAACTCCCCCTGTGTGCGCCGAGCCTATTTTGCATAGGCTCGGCGGCACGCGCAAGCCTCGGGACGCGCGGAGGTCCTGGGGCTTGCATGGCGGGGTGTGTCGGGGGCATGTCGGGGGGGCGTGCCGCGAGTGATGCGGCGTTTCGGGGGCGGGCTGTGAGTGACGCAGCATTTTGGGGGCGGACCTGGGGGTGTGGCGCCGGCCCTGGGGGTGTGGCGCCGGCCCGGGGCGTGGTCGAGGCCTCCAGACCAGTCCCCGGGTCGGGTGATGGCGCGCCAGTAGCCCGCTGGCGCACGCAGATTTACGCCTGCTTTCAGCAGGCGTAAATCTGCCAACAAAGGTAGGGTGGGGTTTAGATAGGGCTGGGGGGGTGGGGTGGGTTAGTTAGGGGAAGGGAGGGGAAGGTGCAGGGGGGTGGAAAGAAAGTTCCCTCCGAGGCCGCTCCGATTTTGGAGCGGCCTCGGAGGGAACAGTGCACCCCCTTGCGTGCGCCGACCCCGGATTTTATAAGATACGCGCGTATCTTATAAAATCCAGCGTACTTTTGTTCGTGCCTGGTGTGCGAACAAAAGTACGCGCTCGCGCAAAATTATAAAATCTACCCCATGGTGTTTAACATGTGCGAGAGGTACAAACTGAGGGCTGGATTTCCTAAGATCGCACGGCTTTCTGATTTCCATGGTAACGGGGGGTGGGGCGGCGAAGCGGGGGGCAGGCCTGCGAAAGCCAGCAGCGATTGCACCACAAAGGTGAAAGGTGGTGCTACTGGGCGCGCTACTGGCAGCGATAAGGGGTCTTACCTTATTGCCGCCAGTGAAGTTACCGCTGCGTCCGCCCCAACGCCGCCCCGACTCCTCCTCTTCCGGTCCCGACTCCTCCCCTTATCTAGCTATCGCATGCGAAAAGGGACTTTTTTATCGATAGAAAATGACCCCCTTAGATTGTAAGCCTTCTGAGGATAGGGAAATATCTACAGTACCTGAATGTAATCCACTTTGAAACGCTGGGAAAAAAAAAAAAGTGCGAAAAGCGGAATATAAATCTAAATAAATAAAAAAATTAATAAAATACTGCAGCTAGATGCAGCTCCTAGTATACTTAAAACACAAGCTGATTGTGTAAAACTGTAGAAGGATGTAGAAAAATTGGGAATTTGGGCATCCAAATGGCAAGTGGAATTTAACATAGGCAATTGCAAAGGTGCGGCAGTTATTACCCTTAACCAATAAGCCTTCATACTCTTGATGCAAATCCATCATGGCTCTCTGCTTCCATGTCAAGGGGAAAAGAGGAATTGGATTTGAACAGCAACTAACGAGGGCCCCAACCTTTATGGTCTGGGGAAACAAATAAGTATGGGGGCAACTTGCTGATGCGGCAGTTGCTACCTTTAACCAATAAGCCTGATACTTTGATGCAACTTCAATATTGCTCTCTGCTTCAACAGCAACCAACGAGGGCCATTAGTGTCTTGGAAACTGATAAGCATGGGGGTAACCTACATGCACAGCAGATACTATCATAAGCTTGCTGGGCAGACTGGATGTACCATTCGGTCCTTTTCTGCCGTCATTTCTATGTTTCTATGGGTTTAAAGATCCAAACTACCAATACTCTCTGCTGCGGTACACTCTGGAAAGCTGATATCAAGAGGGCGATCTTGGAATTACTATGGACCACACAGTGAAACCATCAGCACAGTGTGCAGCAGCAGCCGAAAAAGCCTACCATATATCAGGAGTAATTTTGAAAAGCATCAATGGCCAATCTGAAATCATAAATATTCTGGGATATTTCCTTTAGAATATAATATTGCAAATCTTGATATTATGGACATTTTCTAAATTGAAATGTTTAGTGAAAAAAAATTACACTGTTGGGAATTTTTCTCCATAAGTTTATTTAGTTACAGTGATTCCTTGTCTCGTCCTCTGGAGTTTTGAATGTCAGGATTTGTTATCTTCCCCATCAACAAAATTGTCCCTAGAAGAAGAAAAAATGTTCATATTGGCATGTACATATGTATATTTATATATCTGTATGTATACATACATACACAGTGAAATCTCCACTTACAAATAGAAATTAAAGATTTTTTTTTCAATATCAAGAAACCTTGATTAAGAAATGTTATATAAGCAGCCTCCAAAAAAGAAGAAAAAGACAAATAAGGGGATCACAATAATGCGATATACACTACACCCTAAAAGAAATAGGACCTGAAATACTTAATATCATAAAATGCTAGATTACAAAATTCTGATTTGGGTTTACGCAACCAGTACATGAGGCTGAACATTGTCCCTTTCTGCTTAAATCTCTGAAACATTTTGGGGGTGAACCGCTCCATTTCTATAAACAACTTCTGTTCTTATTTTTTTTTAAGCAGCATTGCCAAGTCAATGCTGTACATTTTCCTGAGCAAGCTTCCTCAACACCTAACGTTAATTTCTAAAGTGGGCTGCTGAACCACAAAACCATGAATAATAGGATGTAGCAAGTACCCATGAAGTCTAGTTCAGGCAGAGAAACGCAAGGCACAATCTGATATCCATTTTGCGATTAATATGTTCTTAATGTGCCATGAGTGTCGTGCATGTGATGGGCCATACACTAACAGATTCTGAAGCTCCTTCACCAGTACCAATCGTTTCAGTACCTACGGACAATTTTGAAAAACGGTGTTGACTGGTCCTGGGGCTAGGGGGCGCACTGGGCTCTCAGCTGCCTGACGAAGATAACATTTCAAGATCCTGTGGGGTTAGGGGCAAGGGGTGGGGGGCCCCCCCAGACCACCAGGGTTCCATTTTGGGGGGGTTGGGGGTGGGGAACCCTAGGCACCAGGGACTTAATTATATTTGAAAGGGGGTATGGATGGGCTGGGCGGATCCTATGCCAAAGGGGCCTTTTTGGGGGGTTTAAGGGGAGGGGGTGGGGAAGGCAGCCAGCTGTCAACATGCATTTGGCCTTGGGTTATTTTTCTTTCAGGGGGCCAGTGCTGCCTCAGTAGGTGTTTGGGGTGGGCGGGGGGGGACAGGGGTTGCCATTAACCCCGGGTGACTTTTTTATATTTAAGGGATGGTCATTTTTTGGCCCTCTGACCCTTTCATTTTTCCGGGTGAGTGTCGGGGACTTGCATTAGCATCCTGAAGTCCCTCGGAAAAATATCTACAACTCCTTCAAAAACGATAAAATAACAGGGCTGACTTTTTTCTAAGTCAGCCCCATTATTTTATTTACATAGGTTTGCCTATGCAAACAAAATAAAATGCAATTGCATGCTTACAATTACCTAATGCATGGTGCATGCAAAGCAGCTTATTTCTATAGGGGAAGGAAATCTTTTGTCCTGTTGTGAGATATTGAGTGATAAACAGCGTTATTGGACATTACATGCTATTTAACTTCTCAGTGGAAAAGAGTAAACAGTGGAGTGCCTCAGGGATCTGTACTTGGACCGGTGCTTTTCAATATATATATAAATGATCTGGAAAGGAATACGACGAGTGAGGTTATCAAATTTGCGGATGATACAAAATTATTCAGAGTAGTTAAATCACAGGCAGACTGTGATACATTGCAGGAGGACCTGGAAAGACTGGAAGATTGGGCATCCAAATCGCAGATAAAATTTAATGTGGACAAGTGCAAGGTGTTGCATATAGGGAAAAATAACCCTTGCTGCAGTTACACGATGTTAGGTTCCATATTAGGAGCTACCACTCAGGAAAAAGATCTAGGCATCATAGTGGATAATACTTTAAAATCGTCGGCTCAGTGTGCTGCAGCAGTCAAAAAAGCAACCAGAACGTTAGGAATTATTAGGAAAGGAATGGTTAATAAAACGGAAAATGTCATAATGCCTCTATATCGCTCCATGGTGAGACCACACCTTGAATACTGTGTACAATTCTGGTCGCCGCAGATGGAGTTGTGATGGAGAATGTGCAAATGCAGAGGAGGACAACCAAAATGATAAAGGGAATGGAACAGCTCCCCTATGAGGAAAGGCTGAAGAGGTTAGGGCTGTTCAGCTTGGAGAAGAGACGGCTGAGGGGGGATATGATAGAGGTCTTTAAGATCATGAGAGGTCTTGAATGAGTAGATGTGACTCAGTTATTTACACTTTCGAATAATAAAAGGACTAGGGGGCATTCCATGAAGTTAGCAAGTAACACATTTAAGACTAATCGGAGAAAATTCTTTTTCACTCAATGCACAATAAAGCTCTGGAATTTGTAGCCAGAGGATGTGGTTAGTGCAGTTAGTGTAGCTGGGTTCAAAAAAGGTTTGGATAAGTTCTTGGAGGAGAAGTTCATTAATGGCTATTAATCAATTTTACTTAGGGAATAGCCACTGCTATTAATTGCATCAGTAGCATGGGATCTTCTTAGTTTTTGGGTACTTGCCAGGTTCTTGTGGCCTGGTTTGGCCTCTGTTGGAAACAGGATGCTGGGCTTGATGGACCCTTGGTCTGACCCAGCATGGCAATTTCTTATGTTCTTATGTTCTTATATCGCCTTCTGAGGCTTATTAAATGTAATCCTAAATTAGCTAGATAAATTTAGGACTGTTTTTCAGTTACCCTAAAGTAATCTAGATAAAGTTAGCCTGCTAAGTTTAACATAACCGAGTATATTCAGTAGCGTGGCTGCAAAGCTGAATATCTCAGCCAAAGACAGATAAGAAAATGTCTTCGTTTTCCCTCAGAATGGATTTTTCAAAGCTCTTTCAGAGGGTAAAACAGTACTTTATCCACAAAAATGGGCTTTTATGAACTTGCCCACCCAATGTGCAAATAAAAGCTTGTGCACCGTTTTACCTGCAGTGAGAAGAGGCATTCCCAGGGTGGGGCTAGGGCGGGGCTTGGAACGCGTGCTTTCTAATTTTCAAAAGTATACACTTTACTTTTTCTCAGATAACCTTCCGACACAAATTAACAAGTTATAAACATGTGTGGGTGGTATAATTTTCCAAGTGAGCACCCTCGAATGCTTTCACTTTCAAAACTGGTGCAAAGTCTGCTAGTAAAAAGTAGAGATGTGCAGTCGTTTATCACGAATTAGGCAATTACAACAAAATTGCCTAATTCGTAGTGGTTCGGGGGCCCCGAAACCCGAAAAGATTTTCCCCGAACTTTGGGGAAATTTCGTTTTTCGGGTTTGCATGGGGAGAGGGGCACATTTTTTTTTTTTTTTAAATTAAAAACCACCCCAAACCACCCCAAACATTTAGATTAACTATAATACACCCCACCCCCCCATCCCGATCCCTCCCCAAGACTTACGAACATCCCTGGTGGTCCAGCGGGGTCCCGGGTGCCATTTGTTCCTCCGTGCCCATGTGCGCCATTGCCAGCCTTGCTCAAAATGGTGCCGAATAGCCTCTGAACTACTATGTCACAGGGGCTACCGGCGCCATTGGTCAGCCCCTGTCACATGGTAGGAGAACCGACCAATGGCGCCGAAAGCCCCTGTGACATAGGGGGGGGGGTCAGGAGTCCCCTCCTGACCTCCCCAAGGCTTGCCAATAATCCCTGGGGGTCTGGGAGCGATTTCGTTGTCGGCTGCCAGTAATCAAAATGGCGCCGATAGCCTTTGCCCATACTATGTCACAGGGGCTACCGGCGCCATTGGTCACAGGGGCTACTGGCGCCATTGGTCAGCTCCTGTCACATGGTAGGAGCACAAGATGGCGCCGATGGCCATGTGACAGGGGCTGACCAATGGCGCCGGTAGCCCCTGTGACATGGTAGTTCAGAGGCTATTCGGCACCATTTTGAGCAAGGCTGGCCATTGGTCAGCTCCTGTCACATGGTAGGAGCACAAGATGGTGCCGATGGCCATGTGACAGGGGCTGACCAATGGCGCCGGTAGCCCCTGTGACATGGTAGTTCAGAGGCTATTCGGCACCATTTTGAGCAAGGCTGGCAATGGCGCACATGGGCACGGAGGAACAAATGGCACCCCGGACCCCGCTGGACCACCAGGGATGTTCGTAAGTCTTGGGGAGGGATCGGGATGGTGGGGGGAGTTTGTATGTATGTACGAAAATGATTTTAAATGCTTGGGGTGGGGTTTTTTTTAGCTTCGTTTCCCACTTCGTTTTTTGGCCCGGTTTCGGGTTTCCTCTTTTCGTTTTTCAAAAAAACTAAATGAGAAAACCCGAATTTTACCACGAAGTATCCGAGTCAAAAAACGATCCGGTAGAAAAAAACGAAGCACATCTCTAGTAAAAAGTACTTGCAGCCTTTGCACGCCTAGAGATATTAAGCATAACAGATTGATCCAATTACAAATCCAGCAATCACTTAAGAAAGAAAACATTACATTTTTTTCATCCTCAATTAAGGGCACAATGTATTCCTAACAACATAAGCAAAGAAATGCACGCTTTTTAAAAATCAGATCCTTGAACCTCCAGGCCCTACAATGCAAAACTAAAAAGATGTCTGAATTTTTCCAGAATATTAGGAAATTATGTAATTTCTTGATATCTTTCAGAAGTAAATTCCAACCCTTAGGGCAGTATGTGAGAATGGCTAATACCTATCACTTGCTAGCTTGATATTTTAGGAGTACTGTGATAAAAAGAGCTGAAGAGTGTGATCCAATTTCTCCTGCAGTAGAATGACAGTATGCAGGTGAACTTGATAGGTTTTATGGTTCTTTTCCATTTAATGAGTTCTGAGTCACCTCATTCCCTGCTGCTTTGACTATGTATAATAGAAGGCCTAATAAGATGTTTTAATAGCATTTCAATTACTTCCTTTGCAGTCTTCCTTTCATTTAAATGTGCTTTTTGGAGAGCTGCTATCATACTTTACAATAGGATTACATTGATTTTACTTTTGGATAAAGATAACTCCTAGTCCAATTTCTTTGTGATTTGTATTATTTTGTTTCCATTTTCCAGGACAGAATCTGGGTTAGTAGCTTCAGAGGGAATGAGTTTTCTTAGCTTATGTGTGAATCTGAAATTTAAATGTTGCGATGTGGACCCTTTGGCTGAGGGGGAGTTGGTGCTACCTGCAGGGAAGATCCCCTCAAAGACCCACCGTTGGCAGGTGGAGCTGGCAGAAGCAGAGGCCAAACTGGAGCTTCGCCAACACTAGCCCACGTTCCCCCTTAGGTTGAGCCCCCGGATGCTGGGACAGCTGGTCTTAGGTGTGGGTTTCTGCAAAGGTGAAGATCCATCTGGATGAAGTTGTTGCAGGCCAGCTCGGAGAAGAAAGCAACATCAAAACAAGCAGCGGTCAAGACAGGTAGCAGTCAACAGGATCAGGTTCAGGCTGTGGTCAGAGGCAGGCAGCGTTCTCGCAGAGATATGGTTCAGGCAGTGGTCTGGGCAGACAGCGTTCAGTCAGAAGCAGAAGCAGGCAGTGGTCAGGGGCAGGCAGAGGTCAAGCAGCGTCGAGGTCCTATCTGAGGTCAAGCCAGAGATCCAATCCAAATCAATGCCAGAAGTCTGGTCCGAGGTCAATCCAGAAGTTCAATCCAAGAGACGAGGAACAAGGAGGAGGAAGGAGAACAAGGGACCACTGGGGCAAGACTGATCATGAAGACATACCAAGGAACCAGGAACAAGACACAGGAACGCAGGAACTACACATAGTGGAAAGCAGGAACCAGGAACACAGGCAAAGCACTTCTGGAGGAGTCGACCTGTTGCCGAGGCAAGGAAGGGCTGCCGAGTTGGCCTCTTAAAGGCCTCTGCAGGTGACATCATCTTTGTGCGCCTTTGGTGTTTTCCCACCGTGGGTGCTTTAAGAGGGACGGTGTGGGTGCAAGCGCACCCCTAGGAGGAGCCTGAGGCAGGAGCAATGACAGCGGCAATGCCTGTGCAGGGTCCTGCCGTGCGACCAGACAACTCGGCCCAGCGGCGATGAGAGCAGCAGAGAAGGCAGGCTGAACGTGGCGATGTGCCTTGCACACACGGGGAGGCCTCCCCCTGGTGGTGGAGGCGGGTATCCCAGGTCCGAGGCTTGAGGTAAGAGCAGTGGTCCACTGGACAGGCCAGTGGACCACCAATCGCAACATTAAAATAAAGGTTTTATGTATTAAGTGTTTTCCCTGTAGACAAAGAACTGGAAACACTTTAACACATCTGGCTCAAGTGATTTCAATTATAATGATGCTATAATATATTTTATAATTAGGGCTTCTTATACTAAAGGGTTTATTTTTGGGGCAATTAGGTATATTTGGCAGGTACTAAAAATAGTGTTTATCAGTATTTTCATGGCATGAATTTAAAATTTTGGCACTATTTTAAGTGGATTCAATTAATAAGGCATAAATCAATTTATCTTATCATTTTTACATACTGTGTTGCTTGGTGTATATGTGGTTAGGGTGAGGGTGGCTGAAGGGGATGGGTAGGGATATGGAGGTGGATGGGGTGGCAAGAGTGTGTGTAGCTGGGGGCACATATATTTTTAACTTTCTCTTTGTCCTGCAGATCAGTCCAAACCAATGGGATTTCTCCTGTGTGCCAGCAGGTGCAGGCAGAGAACCTTTTCACTTTTTCTAAAGTCACCTTTGCCAATATCTTCTGGAACAGCTGGGCAGCCCTTCAGTGGTTCTGTCTCCAGCTGGTGGTGGTAGGTGAGGGGTAGCTGAGGATTTCAAAAAGAGGAGATAGCCTCTGTTCTTTATTGCTTTGTTTTTATTTGCAACATTTAACAAATAAGAAAAAAGAGAGATCACGTCAGCTGGCTGTTTTTCCTTCCAAAAAAAAATAAAAGAAATCCAGGTCCCAGTTGAGGCTGGGTCTTCAGGGGGGAACTGCAATCTGCATAGGGCAGGACCATTGAGGAATGAGAGATTCACTCAGAGGGAGCAAGAAGACAGGAAGCAGAGAAAATTCCCCCTTCTATGGCCCCCCTCATTGGCCGAGAGAGCCCGGAAATGTTTTCAATGGGGTGAAGGAAAAAGAAAAGCTCAAAAGTGGGCTTTTTTTGTCCTTGATGCGATGGCCCTGATTTCCTGGGAGAAAACCAGGTGCGTTGGGGAGGGGCAGAGCTGAAAAGCAAGTCACTGTTGGAGGAACAGCTGTCGCCAGCTCAGTGGAACGAATGAGAGCCAGCAGTGAGAGCAGAGTACACGGGGTAGGGAGTCGCTGCTGGTCCGCCTGCAGCATCGAGTAATACGACAGTTGGTCCCGTGAACCTTGGACAGTCATAGCCAAGTAAGGACTTGGGGCATCTCGACAGAGTTTATTTTATTAATGCATCAGATCTATAGAAAGATGAAAAATAGAGTTGCAGACCAGGATGGGAGCCCTGGATCATTGCCTTGTACCCTGGATCAGAGGGCACTAGGAGCAAAGAGGCCCAGACAGGAAGGAAAGTGTCCTCTACCCCCACCCTTCTCCTTGATTGAGTCAGGTAGTGATCCAGGGGGAGGAAGCCTCTCTGGAGGCTCAGAGACAAAAAAGGAGGTGGGGAGGGAAAGGAGGCCCCAGTCCAGCTTTACAGAAGGGAAGAATTAGGCTCCCTCATTGGGAAAGCTATGCAGGCCTTAAGCCTTCAAGAAGGAGAAAAGGAGAAGGAGGAGAAAGGATCACAGGAAGTCCCTTTTCTCCAAGGTATTAGAAAGCCGACAAAGGCCTTCCCATTGTATCCATCCATCAAAGAGAGAAGATCAGGCTAGAATGGGGACACCAGATGCAGACCTAAGGAAAAGGCTGGAAATGGGCATTCTTTATCCATTGCAGCAGATATGCTATTCAAGGTGCCTAAAGTGGATGTGCTGGTAGTGGCATTAATAAGGAAAACAATGATCCTGGTAGAAGGGGGTGCAGCCCTTAAGGACTCACAGGACAGAAAGATAGAATTACTGGAGAAGAAGACCTTTGAGATTGCTAGTTTCTCCCTACAAGCTGCAGTTTGTGGGGCGGGTATGTAGCTATGGCATTGAAGTGGCTACAGCAGCACTAAGCAGAGGTGCTGAGCCCTGAGGAAGTTGCAGTGTCGGAAGTAGCCAAGTTAGAATCAAACTCACCTTTTTTGGCACATACACTATATGATTTAATTAGGACTTCAGCTAAGCAAATGGCAACAGGAGTGGTAGCAAGGAGGTTCTTGTGGCTGAGGCAGTGGGCAGCAGATACTGCCTCGAAATCTAAACCGCCTTTCAAAGAGTGTCTTTTATTTGGAAAAGAGCTGATAAGTTTATCTCGCTAACTTTGCTAGCCAGACTGTGTCTGAATATGGACCTCCCAATTTCCTTTCCTTTAGTCCTGATAGATCAGGACTAAAGGAAAGGAAAAGAAAAACTATACATATTCAGGAAAATAAAGTAAAAGAGAGAAGATGTCATAGAAAAGGGATAATAGGGGAAGGTCTGAGAGCACTCTCCAGAGGTCTTTAAAAAAAAAAAAAAGAAAAGAAAGCATAAGGCAGCTTGTTAAGAGGTCCTGGAAGGACATACCTTTTTTTATGTTTTGTTAGAGACATAGGTTCGGTCATAAAAAAAAAAAAAAAGAGAGAGAAACTCGAGAAAGAGAAAAAAGAGAAAAGACATAGATGAAGGAGCTAGGCAATAGACTATTGAAGGGCCACCCAGATATTCCAGGTGATGTAAGAAAACATGAAAAGGTGCTCTGCCTTCACCTGCTGGCACACTGGAGAAATCCCATTTCACTGGTAAGTTTACATATCACCATAGGTGGGTAAACTACATACATCCAATGCATTGATATTTGTAATTTCAATGCATTGTATGTATTTGCGTGTAAGCCTACATACGCATGTATTTTGCAGGATAGAGATACACGTATTATAACACGTATATATATCTATTTGTAGCCACATACATGGGTATATGCTGCCACATGCAGGTTGAAAGTTATCTTCCCTGAGTGTTGTGGTGTTCATGAATTTAGTTCATTTACGAACAAAGATTGAGTACTGTTATTCCTTGTATTGGCAAAATATATGTTATGAGTAACAACAGTAATCTGAAAAGATCTACTACAATATCAATCATACCCAACGGCTCTCACACACCACGTGTGTACTCCAGGAACCAAAATGTAAACAATATATCAAAATGATGGTATACCTGGTTTCTCCTCTAAATACCTTATTCAAGCTGTCATACTACAGAGAGATATATAATTTTGTAGGACCACTACTCATAGGATCAAGGTATTTTACCAGACTCTCTTTATGGTCTCAGGTCCATTTTACTTTATATATATATATATTTTTTTTTTGTGATTTTTTTCATTATATCATAAATCTTTTCTTTCCACCAAACTGATGAGAGCTCCAAAATTCAAATAGATGTAAATACTGCGAATCAAAGTCAGATGATAACAATGTCACTTTTTTCAGTCTAAATGCAAAGCAATTCAGCAGTGATACTCATCTGCACAGCCCAACACGATCGCGTTTCGGACCCCCACTCTTAAGGTCCTGCTTCAGGGGAAAAGACTTCCACGCTTATTCCGTGACACTCCCAGGGCAATCATCAGAGAAACATTTCTAATCTCCAACAGCTGTATTGATCCAATAATATAGATACGGTCCCGACTTGGACTCGCCCATTATATATCTCTCTGTAGTATGACAGCTTGAATAAGGTATTTAGAGGAGAAACCAGGTATACCATCATTTTAATATATTAAGATCTACTACAGCCATTTAAGTCACAAACTCTTTTATTCCTGCTCTGTCTTTGCTATACACAGTTCTCTTCATATTGATATACAGTTTGGTAATGATGACTCAGACCACCCTAAAGGTTGAAGACTGAATTATAAATATAATGGAATGGTTTGTGGTATTTATCCAGCTTATAATACAAATTTTCTTTCACTTCACTACCCACCTCCCAACCCTCCTTCTATTTTCCGTATTTACAGTCACTGGTTTGGTTGACTGGTTCAGAGAAAGTTCACTGAAATTAGTATCAGCATTTTTGCACACTGAATCAATATCCATTTCTGAGCAATACTCTGTTTTTTTTTTGAGGGGGAGGGTTTGGAGAAGGATTTCATGACTCAGAAAAGATAATTTTGCCTTTAAAGTTTGTAAGACTCACTGTTATGGCAAATATAATCTAAGTAGCTATGACTTTCATAACAATAGATATAAAACTTTTTGCTCTTAGTACTGTTGAAGTATTAATTCAAGATTCAGTTAATTGTCTCTAATAGATGCTAATTCAGTTTTGTAAGGGTATCTCCAGATACCCTCTTTTGCAGGAATTCCCACTCTACAAACGTTTTTTTTTTTTTTTTTAATTAAATAAAACTTTGTTCCCCAGCTATACAATCACACCTGAAGAAGAGACTGGGTGATCTGGAAAGTTCATATTCTCCAACATCTCTTTGTCCCAGACTGGGCTTCAGAAAGGACTCTAGCAACGTGCTTCAGATCAAGACTTAACTGCAGAAGTTAGAGGCCCTGCCTGTCTTTGCACAGTTTACATAAGAATCTAAGAAGCACCATGCTGAGTCAGACCAATGGCCCATCAAGCTCAGGATCCTGTCTCTGACCATTGTCAATTCAGTCTTTTGGAAGTACACAGCAGATCCGAAATGGGGAGATCTAGTCCCTGGTTGTGATCCCTAAGTCTGCATGGTTAATAGTTGCTGATGGACCTGACCTCCCAAACCTTTTCTAAACTCAGCTATACTCCTAGACTTCACTAATTACATAAGAAATGCCATGCTGGCTCAGATGAAAGTCCATTGACCCCAGCATCTTATCTGTGACAGTGGCCAATCCAGACCACAAGTATCTGGCAGATCCCAAGTTCCTTGTTGCTCATTCCCACGGATAAGCTGTGGTTTTCCTCACATCCCCTGGCTGATAACTTTTTATGGACTTTTCCTCCAAAAACTTGTCCAAATATCTTTTATATCGAGGTATGCTAGATGCCTTGACCACTTCCTCCAGCAATAAATTCTACAGCTTAATTGTGTGTTCAGTGAAAAAAATACTTTCTCTAATTTGTTTTAAATCTGCTACCTGCTAGTCCCCTAGTCCTAGAAACATAGCAGACACTATATGAAAGGGTAAATAACTGTTCCCTAATCACCTGTTCCTCTCCGCTCATGATTTTACATCATATCCCCTTTCCAAGCTGAAGAGCCCTAATCTGTTTAGCCTTTCTTCATAAGGGAGCTGTTCCATCCCTTATGGGGATTGTTCATTGATTGAAAAAGTACACTCTTAAATTAGTTTTGAATCTGATTCCCACTAGATTCATGGAGTGTGTCCTAGTCCTAGTCCTATTTGAAAGAGTAAATAACGATTTCCTCTTTACTTGTTTCACACCACTCATGATTTTGGAAATCTCCATCATATCGCCTTTCATTTGTCTCTTCTCTAAGTTGAAGAGCCCTAATCTGTTTAGCCTTTCTTCATAAGGGAGCCATGCAATTTCCTTTATCATTTTTGTTTCCCTTCTCTGTATCTTGATCATATGATTACAAAAAAATGATCTTTAATTTCTTGGTCCACAATCAATTGGTTGCATGAAGTTTCCTGGCGCTAGTGATGGGGGGGGGGAGGGGGGGTCTGACCCAAGAGTGGGGGGCAGAAGATCCAAGGCCCACCTCTGGCTATGCCACTGATCCATAAGCAATTTGAGTGGGCTATTGCCTCCATGTTTGTTTCAAACCACTCTTGGTATATGAGCCTCTGAGTATCCTCTCTGGTATCTCTTCTCCTGACCTTTCTTCACTTGAGATTCATTCTGTGTCATGATGCAGCCCTTCTCCGAACCTCGTGCAGCCCTACTATATCTCAGAGGTAGGGATAAAAGAACTGCAAGCATTATGCAGATCTTTACTCTTACTGGGATTAACCTGAAACGCTTTTCCCCTGAAGTTTTTGTCTATCATATTAGCTATATATCCATGGGAGCATGGCTCAGGGATAGGAAGATGATTTCCTGTGGCAATGTTTTCAAGATCATCAATGGTCAATCAACAAAATTCATCCACAGAATTACTTAGATAAGCTACTTTGTCACATCTCCAGCTGTGTTAAACCCACAACATTGGAAACATTTTTGGACAAAGTTTTTACGAGTGACATTTTACTTGCAATATAAAAGTAGAAGAAAATAGGGATATCAGCAAGACTGAGAGTTGGTTAAAACTTACTGTTTCATCATTTGAGTTAAAACAGAATCACAAGCTGAGATTTCATCTTGCCTTTGCCAGATTATGTGCCTCACATGAATTATGTGATTAAATGTCTATTTATTTATTTAGATGTTTTATATAGCGTCATTCCACGTGAAGTTCACAAGATCATAACGGTTTACATATAAACATTCATTGATAAAATTAACATACAAAACAAACTCACATAAATAATTATTGAGGTTCTTCTCTGCTGAGTTGATTTATAGTTGTGCGGTCCTGTTACAGGATAACTGCCTCTTGTGTTTTTTATTTGAATGATTTTTAAGAACATCTACTTCAGTAATCTTACCTGTCTTATTATGTTTCAAAATGAACATAAATGGGTGATCAGCCACAAACTGAAAATGTCCCATACTCATAATTGCTGGCATATTGACATCTGAAAGTACAGAAATAAAGTTGTTTTTTGTTTTTTTTTAATTAATTTTAAACTGAATCAAAGGACAAAAAGATAGAGAAATGTATAGATGAATAGAAGAAAATTAGTTAAAATAAGACTAACAAAATAGTTGATTAGATGTGGTACATTGATAAGGCTAACAAATATTTAAAGATGCAAGCTTGCCAGAGGGAGGGACCTTTGAGGGGTCGAGTTTCAAAAACTTGCAGAGCAAGTAAGATTACTGGATAAATTTACCCAGCTATCTTTGAATGGATAATTAGCCACACTTAACCAGATAACTGTGCAGCTGAATATTCTGCTAAATCTACCCACTCAAAATGTGAGTGAACAGATTTAAGAGTGTTATATAATCCAACTAAATTTAGCTGATTTGCACTGAATATCGTGCTATCTAGGCTAGGGATGTGCAGAGCAAAAGTTTAAGTTCATATGTCCATATGTCCAAAGGGGGTCCCATTTGCGGTCAATATGGACATAAACAGAATTCAATGAGTTGAGTATATGTCCATATGTCCAAATAAAAATTTAAACCCCTCACCCTCCTTAACCCCCCCCCCCCCCCCCAAGACTTACCACAACTCCCTGGTGGTCCAGCGGGGTCAGGACGCCATTTCTGACCAACTTTGCAAGGAGCACGTGACGTCGGCGTCACGTCGGAGTGACGCGACGTCATGTTATTCCCCGCGGGGTCGCTTCCTGGATCCTCTTTCGGCCCAAAAGGAACTTTTGGCCAGCTTGGGGGGGCCTCCTGACACCCCCAAGCTGGCCAAAAGTTCCTTTTGGGCCGAACGAGGATCCCGGAAGCGACCCCGCGGGGAATCACGTGACGTCGGCGCCACGTCAGAGTGACGCGGTGTCACGTGATTCCCCACGAGTTCCCTCCGGCACCCTCGTTCGGCCCAAAAGGAACTTTTGGCCAGCTTGGGGGGGCCTCCTGACCCCCCCCCAAGCTGGCCAAAAGTTCCTTTTGGGCCGAACGAGGATCCCGGAAGCGACCCCGCGGGGAATCACGTGACGTCGGCGCCACGTCAGAGTGACGCGGCGGCACGTGATTCCCCGCGAGTTCCCTCCGGCACCCTCGTTGGGCCCAAAAGGCACTTTTGACCAGCTTGGGGGGGTCAGGAGGCCCCCCCAAGCTGGCCAAAAGTTCCTTTTGGGCCCAAGGAGGGGTCCGGGAGCGGACCCGAGGGGAATCACGTGACGTCCGCGTCACTCCGACGTGACGCCGACGTCACGTGGTCCATCGCGGGTCCGCTCCCGGACCCCTTGTTGGGCCCAAAAGGAACTTTTGGCCAGCTTGGGGAGTTTTGGTAAGTCTTGGGGGGGGATTAAGGAGGGTGAGGGGTTTAAATTTTTATTTAGATCAACAATCGCGATTTCCAACGTATTCAATATAGCTATGTTGAATAAGTTGGAAATCCGATCGTTTACGCCTCATCATTTTTTTAAGTTAAAAAAAAAAATAAGTTGCGTTTTCCGTTTAAGTTCAAAACGAATGCACACCCCTAATCTAGACACATTTGAAAGCCCACCCCAGGAATGCCTTTGACCTGGCCCCCTTTTTACCTGGCTACATTTTGTGTGGCTTGCAATTTTACCCACACAAATGTAGCTAATTAAAGATGCAAAATTTTATAACAGCTAAGATGTATCCAGCTAAAACTCAATTTTAGCCAAAAAATCTTTTGAATATTGACTTCCTAAAGCCCCATTATCCTAATAAAATAGCCAATTACTTTGTTAGTTTCCTTTTAACTATTTTAATTTTTGGCAGCATCTTTTTTCAATAAAGAAATTGAGAGATTGCAAATATGAACTAACAGTGAGATCAGTATTTGAAAATACTGACCCCAAAGGGAGAAATACTGAAAACAATGTTACTTATATATACAGTATATAACATAGTAACATAGGAATAATGGCAGAAAAAGACCAAATGGTCCATCCAGTCTGCCCAGCAAGTTTCCCATGGTAATATCTACTGCACCGTGCAGGTTTTCCCCATGTTTCTCTTAAGAGTAGTAACTGCCACTCTGTGCAGTTATCCCTAAGCCTTATGATAAGGGTAGTTATAGCTACAATCAAAACTAAGCAACTGTCAAATCCATAAAAAATTACTACTAGAAACAGTTTTTACTGGGTAAGGCACCTTCTTGAAAATTCAAACAATGCTGCTTGAACGTGCTTGGCTTTTGGACTTCACCATAGAAGCAGTCAGGTGCTTTTTATCTCTTATTTCTGTGTATAAGTATTCCAGACCTTAAAAGTCAGAGCCCACACTGGTTGCCAAAAGTCCCTGGTGGTCCTGCGGGGGTCCGGGAGCCATCTCCTGCACTTGGGCCATCGGCTGCCAGTAATCAAAATGGCGCCGATAGCCTTTGCCCTCACTATGTCACAGGGGCTGACCAATGGCACCAGTAGCCCCTGTGATATAGTAATGTCAAAGGCTATCGGTGCCATTTTGAATACCGGCAGCCAATGGCGTGAGTGCAGGAGATGGCTCCCGGACCCCCGCAGGACCACCAGGGAGTTTTGGTTAAGTCTTGGGGGGGGGGTCAGGAGGGTGGGGGGGTTGTAGTTATTTCAATTTTAGCCGGGAAATGAATAAGAATGAACATATGAACGTATCGGGGGCCCCCCTTGCCGAATGCAACGTATCTGCCCCCCAACGAATACGAATTACGAATGCAACGTATGCCATCCCTCTGCACATCCCTACTCCGAAGGCCATCAAATCTTCACAAGAGAGCACTGTTCTGTTCGTACATCGCACTTTGAATGTTAAAGTGGCCCCTAACCCCTACACTAATACCTAAACCTCACCTCGAGTTACTAGGTGGGCCTCCCATAGAGATATAAATACCTATCTAGTGTGAGGGGTTTATGGCTAGTCAGTCTCTCTCTCTCCCTCCCTCTCTCCCACTCTCCCAGTGGTGGTAGGAGGGTTCTGATAGCTAGGCTGGCTCTCTAGGAGCTTAAAACCATTAAAACAGCATTTGCAAAAACATCAAAACACACAATTAAGCCCTATCACACAGCTTTACGCAAATGAAAAAGGTGTAGTTAAAGCCATGCAATACAGCTTCACAAAACTGTAAGCCCAGCCCACTTGGCCAAAAATTCTCCCCTTTTTCTCATTTGCATTGCGAAAATGCCATATAGCACTTTGATAAATGTCCCCCTATGTTAGCCGGATAAGTAAGTCCTCCCTGGAATGTCTATATCCCGCCTACCACATATCTGGATAACTACTTAACCAGATAAGTATCTAGCCTGTTAAGTGGCAGTCACTGAACGGGACCGGATATTCAGCCACAGCCATCTAGTTGGATAAGTCCTTACTTATATAGTTAAGAAGCGCTGAACATGGGCCTTAGGGTGGGTAATTTTCAAAGGAATTTCCATGGGTAAACAGTGCTTTACCCCCTGAAATGGCCTGTTATAGAATTCCTGCCCGATAATTGGGTAAACTTACACACTTATAACCAGTATGTGTGTAAATTTAACCACAATGAGCGGAAGCATTCCTACGGGTATAGATGAGGAGGAATTTACACTTGCACGCATATTTTTGCATGGGTACTGAAAAAAATCTGCACACAAATTAGCATAATTGTGTACAGGTAGTTTTGGTGGGATAATTTTTAAAGGGAAATATGTGCATGCTTTCCCTTTGAAAACTGATGTAGCTTATGCGCATATTTGATTTCAAATTTATGTGGGCTCTTACAAAATTAACCCCTTATTCTTCTCCCAGTTTTGTTCACCCTCGTTTTATTGTAACTTTTTTACTTCTTTACTATGTTAATGTATTTAAGGTTATCGTTCCCCAGTTTTCTGTAAACTGACATGATATGACACTGTCATGAATGCCGGTATAAAAAAAGCATCAAATAGAATAAATAAATATCCTAAAATATCCTGCCAGTTTTACAAAAGTTAAAACATGTTACACGAAGTATGTCTTCTCAGATTTAAACTTCATAAAGTCTTCTCATTTTGAAAGCCACCTGAAAGTCACATTGTTCTGCCATAACTACATTGTGTTTTAACAGATTGCAGTTATTAGCTTGTTTACAGTCATTTATTATATTGAAAACCTGCAATGACCCTTTTGAGAAGTAATTCTATTTGTCTGCTCGGGAATGGTGGCTTGCAACCGGGTACAGAACAATGATTTATATGTTATTGGCAGTCTCGGTCATTAAATCAAGTGTATTTTCTTTACTGTAGCTAAGTGCTAACCCATTGCATTCCACCTGGTAATTTGAAGTCTAAAAGCTGACAAAGTAAATGATGTGAAGGAAAAAAGTCAATACATCAAAAGTAAAAAAAAAAAAAATAATAATCTTTTCTGTACTGCGGACAAAAGTGCAGCATTATTCAACTAACTATACAGCAATACTGCACTGAGGTAACCCAGGACAGCAGTCAGTGTTCGAGTGACCTCTTCTGAGTATGTAAAGACCTCTGGGGATGAGGAAATACCTACTGTACCTAAAATAATCCGCTTCAAAGCACCTGAATAAGTTGACTATAAATAAATAAAAAGGGATTATGGGCTGCTGCCACACGTGATCAGCTTGTGTATTATTGCCATCGCACTGAAGAAATAAAAGATAATATTTTTCTTGTTACTGGAGACGTTATAGAATCGAGGGCTCTTCACTCCCAACACCCACCCCCGCTCAGAATGAATCCATAGATGCAGAACAAGGGAACACATTCAGAAAATAATTCCCTAAGTGCTGCAGCCAAGATAATTGTGTGTGTAACGATCCAATGCAATGAACTTGTGCGTGCCGATAGGTTTCTAGAATAATAATCAGATATCAAATTAGCCTCATAGAGCTTCAAACACATACATGTGTGCACTGAGTGCTTCTTAGCTATTAAATGCTTTTTAAAAGTATCAAAATGTCAAAACCATTGACTTTAGCAGATTTCACTAACAGGGCATTTCATGATAGGGTGCAATTTGTCGTAATAAAAAAAAAAAAAAAAATCCAAAGCCCATGATGGTTGAAAGTTCAATATGAGGCAATCCATGAACAATTCTGTATGAGAGTAGCCTTTGTAACAATTTGGGGGTTCTGGCAACTTGGCCATACTTCACTAATCACATGGTTACAAACCTTAAAAATGTGAGAGGTAATAGATTTAAATAAAAAAAGTTTATTATTTGCACAAAGTATAAAAAGGGAACACATCTTATTTTTATTCTAGGGGAGGGGTGTTTGGATGTTGTGATACGTTTTATTGGGCCAGTGTCAGAATGCTCATGTGGTAGGACATAAGGATTTGAGACCATCTGGGTCTTTTTTTCAACAGTGTGTGAAACAGATAAAATAGCATCTCCTCGGAGATAGAATCATTGAATTCTGAAGATATTTAACTATTCAGCAATGACTCCCATAAAATGTCCCATTAAGCACATTTGTACCTGTTGCTGCTGCAGCCTCACTTCCTTCTTCATTTATCTCAAGACAAACTTTTTGGATGATTGCAGAAACATGTATTTCAGCTGAATCTAATGGAAAGAAGTGCCAGTAAAAATGATTATTAAGCATATACATATTTTGCAAGTAAAGATGGGAATCATTAAAATAACAAAAAAAAAATCTATTCTATTCAGCCAGATTCTACCACTTCCACATGTAAAAATGTTATTACTAATGTAAATACCTATACCTAATGTTATTCTCTTTCTTTTCTTCTCTCCTCCCAGTTCTATTACCTTGTTATTTGTAACTGCTTCCTTCTACACAAATAGGTTATTGAATTGTTTACTGTACACCCCTGTTATATGTAAACCGGCATGATGTGTTTGCAACATGAATGCCGGTATATAAAAATTTTAAATAAATAAATAAATAAATAAACAAAAGAAGAGCCTTGTTCATTTTGAAAGGTTTGGAAGAATCACAGACGGCTTGTGACGGACTGGCCTAGATCATGGTCAAGAATCCTCACATCACTTTGCTGCATGAGAGACAATGAATCTCATGGCTCTTATCCATTTCTCAGTTTGTATATAGTGTAAATCTCTCCAGTTAAGCCATTCTTTAAGAGCCTGATTCACCCAAATTCATTTAGATCTCTGGAGCCCAAATAGCAGGGAAATATCTGGGTCTTGCCAAATAGCAAATCTTGTAAAAGGAGATAATCATAATATCCAGCAATAAAAAATATATTTAGTATAGCCTGAAAAAATATTCAGGGTGCAGAAAAGGAAGAGCCAACATAGTCTTTCCATTAAGGACCAAAAGCATGGAACTCTCTACCAAACTACCTAAGTTCAATCAGGGACTCCAAATCTTTCAAAAAAGAACTTAAAACATGGTTATTTAGACAAACATTCACAGACGGAGTTGGATAATCTAATCCCTCATCTTAAGACTCACTCCCTGTAACAGCCATGCTTTACTAAATCCTCCTCACCCTGACATATCTCTTCTACCATCTCTCTTCTAATTATGTCATGTATTTATTATTTTTATTTTTTACTTCCCTAACTCCCTTGAACCTTTCCATTTCTACCTAACCATCTCACCTATGATTAAATCGCTCTAACACACCCCTGCGACGTTACTCTTAAACTATTTCCCTAATTGCCTAACATCACATGTTAAATCACAGCAAAACCGATTTGTAAGTCGTTCGCTTTTATATCTGTTTCTACTTTTTGCTTTTTGCCGAAATGTTATCTACATATTTGTGCGTTATAAATACGTTTTATGTATGAAGTTGTTTACACTGTAAACCAGAGTGAAGGCATCCTGCTATACTTCGGTATACTTCGATAGCGTAGGACAAAGTGAAACCGGCTGAAGGAGAGAGACCAGCAGGCTTGGTGTGGATTCAAACACTGTGACTTACTGAGGTATTCCAAATTTTTGTGGTCAGTGTAAATTGTGATGGGATGTCGCGCCCCCTCTAGCCACTATCTCTATTCTTCAAATGCCAACTTTATGGCCAGGAGCTCCTTATCTCAGATTCCGTAATTTCTCTCAGCTGGGAGAATTTGCGGGAGAAGAAGGAGCATGGTAGCAGGGCTCCCTGGGGGAAGTGTTAGCTGAACACAGCCCCTACGGCTATGTCGGAGGCATCCACCTCCACAATAAAGGGACGAGAAAGTTCTGGGTGGTGAAGGCAAGGTTCCTGTAGAAAAGCCTGTTTTAGTTCCTCAAAAGCTGAAATAGCTGCTTGGGGCCAATGTTTGGCATCAGCACCCTTTCTGGTTAGGGCGGTAAGTGGTGCCACGATGCGAGAGTACTGTGGAATGAAGTTCCTATAGAAGTCGGCGAAGCCAAGGAATTGTTGCAGCAAGCGGAGTTCCATGGGTTGAAGCCACTCCCAGATGCTGGCTAGCTTGTCCGGGTCCATTCGGAAGCCAGAAGTGGAGACAATAAACCCCAAGAAGGGTAAAGATTCCCGCTCGAAGAGACATTCCTCCAATTTAGCGAATAAATGGCTGTCTCTTAGACGCTGAAGAACTCGACAAACTTCAGCACGATGGGTACTCAGGTCCTTGGAATAAATTAGGACGTCACTGAGGTAGACGATCACACACTTGTTAAGCATGTCCCGAAATACTTCATGCATTAGGTTTTGGAAGACCGTCGGCATGTTGCACAAGCCGAAGGGCATCACTAGGTACTCGTAGTGACCATCACATGTATTAAAGGCGGTCTTCCATTCGATCAGGCACAGGAACTTCAGGCAGGAACCAGGAGATGACAGGATACAGCAACTAGCACTCCGAGGAGACGACCTATTGCTAAGGCAAGAAACTGAAGACTGAGGCTGGGTTTAAATAGCCCTCAGTCTTGATGTCATCATAAGGGGCTGGACCAGAGTTTCCCACCATGGGCCCTTTAAGAGGCGGAGCCTCCTGCACACGCGCGCCTAGGGAGAGCTCCACAGGAAGCAGGGTGGCGGCGTTTAGAGCCACTTGGGAGGCCGTGGTCGGCCGGCCGGGAGAAGCACTGGCTCGCAGGAGAAAAGGTAGATGGGACCGGCCATGGTCCACCACGTTCGGTAACCACAACAAAAGCACCCTGTGGCACTGCAGTCTGGAGCTTCAACTTTACTAGCTGCCTCCCCTACAGGTTGAGCCTTTGGATTCTGGTGGCTGGCAGGAATTAGGCAGGTCCCTAGGGCGGTGAAGTTAATGAAAGACCAAAGGCACATCAGAGTTAGGACATAAGAACATAAGGCTTCCCATATTAGGTCAGACCAAGGGTCCAACAAGCCCAGTATCCTGTTTCCAACAGTGGCCAGGATCCCAAGAGGTATCTCAAGCAACTCTCCTTTAATAATTGTTAATGGACTTTTCCTCCAGGAACTTGTCCATACCTTTTTTAAATGCAGCTATTTTAATAGCTTTCACCACTTGCTCTGACAATGAATTTCAGAGCTTAATTATGCGATGAGTAAAAAAAAATTTCTCTTATTAGTTTTCAATGTATTACTAGTAACTTCATTGTGTGTCCCCTGGTCTTTGTCTTTTCGAAAGAGTAACAGAGACAGTGACAGGCCAAGGTTGGGGCAGGCAGCTAGCAAGCATGTTCAGGTCCAGACAAGGGGTCAGATCCAGTTAGCAGGCAATTATGGTCAGGTCCAAGCAAAAGATCAAGATCAGGAGAGGACAAGGATGGATGAAGATCCACTAAAGATGCTGGGCAAGATGACTAGGACAAGGCAAGGCTGGACAAGGAAGGATGGAAAGGTCAAGACTTCACAAGGAAGGTTTGAAAAGACCGGGATGGATGAAGCAAAACTGGAAGGCAAAGTTGGACGAGGCAAGGCTAGATAAGGAGGAACCAGGAATGCAGGACACCAGGAACTAGGGCAACACACATTTCAAAGCAGGAGACCCATTGACGATATATCTGCTAGCCCTCCGAAGGAGCCTTTAGTAGCTGGAGATTGGTGATGTGATCAGGAGTCACTGAATGTCTTTTCTCACTGTGTGCTCTTTAATTTTCAGGAGGTCAAGCACACACACTCCTAGGGAGAGTCATGAAGGATGCAGCACGGTGGCATCCATTGCTGATCTCGGTGGTGGTCTGCAGCTGGTGGCTTCCAGGCCGTGAAGTGATGCCAGCATCAGGGTAAGTGCTATAGCTTGCAGGCCCCTTCCCTGAGATGGAAATTCTAACAGTACCCCCCTCCAAAGCCCCCTCCCCAGTGTTCTGGGCTTGGGTTTATGGAGGAATCTCTTGTGGAATTCAGATATGAGTTGGGGGGGGGAGGTCTTGTAGATTGGAGACTGGCTCCCAAGAATTCTCAGGACCATAGTTCTTCCAGGAAATAGGATATTACAAATGGTTTCAGACTCTTCAAGAATCTAAAATCTCCTGGACCTTGAATTGAGTGTCTTTTTCTGTAGCTACTTCAGTGGTCTGGAGGAGCGGTCTGCTCAGCCAAGAGAGAATGGCAGGCTTCAACAACATCATGAATTCATAAAGATGCCTGTAGTTTGCATTTCTAAGGCACAGCACCCAGTTATCATTCAATGGGAAATGGACCCATTATTCGCGGTGCAAACCTCAGAGATAGCATCTTCAATTGTAGATTTTTAGTGCTAAGCCAGACCAAACTTCCTAGGCAATGTTGAGGCACTGGGCAACGGTTCTTGTCTGCGTGGTTTTTTTAATATTCTGCTGCTTGCTCTAGGAGACTATGTGTCTTTTGCCACAGTAGTTTCTATCCCATCAGGTTAGCTGCCAGGCAAGGATCAGAGATCGGAACAGGTCTGGGTGTATGGAGATGTCACCCTAACACGATATAGAAGAGTGAGAACTCTGTGGAATTTGGCCCATGGGAGGAGGGAGGCCCAGTTATCCTGCCGTTGGTTCACATAGGCTTGTAGAAAGGCCTTTAGACTTTGATATATCTACTCAGTAGGGATGTGAATCGTTTTCCATATCGTCTTAACGATAGAAATCGTGTGGCAGGGCAAGAAAATCGTCTTAGGCACGATTTTTTAGTTAAAAAATCGTTAAAAATCATTTTTTCCGATTAGTGCGCACTAACTCGAGTTAGTGCGCACTAACGGGAGTTAGTGCGCACTAACTGGGAGTTAGTGCGCACTAACTGAAAATGATACAATTTGACACTTTTCAGGTCAGTTAAGGTCAGTTTAGGAATGAATATGTATTCCTATTGGCTGCCCTCTTATTTATTCATGTTACCAAGTTTCCTACTGACAGTATATGGGGGATGGGAAATGGAAACAGTTGGTAGCTTGACAAAACAAGTAATGTGATCAGTCAATGTGACTAGAACTTGTGCCCTAACCCTGATACCAGGGGTATTGTGATCTTCCTGCACACAGTGCCCTATCCCTATTAATACCAGGAGTGTTGTGATCTTCCTGCACACAGTGCCCTATCCCTAATACCAGGGGTGTTGTGATCTTCCTGCACACAGTGCCCTATTCCTGATACTGGGGGTGTTGTGATCTTCCTGCACACAGTGCCCTATCCCTATTAATACCAGGAGTGTTGTGATCTTCCGGCACACAGTGCCCTATCCCTAATACCAGGGGTGTTGTGATCTTCCTGCACACAGTGCCCTATTCCTGATACTGGGGGTGTTGTGATCTTCTTGCACACATCCCGATATCAGGGATAGGGCACTGCATGCAGGAAGATCACAACACTCCTGGTATTAATAGGGATAGGGCACTGCATGCAGGAAGATCACAACACTCCTGGTATTAATAGGGATAGGGCACTGCATGCAGGAAGATCACAACACCCCTGGTATCAGGGATAGGGCACTGTGTGCAGGAAGATCACAATACCCCGGAGGAGTGAGGGTCAGGCAGCTCCCCCCTGTCTGTGAAGCCAGCCTCTCACTAGTAATGCAGGGAGGGAGCTGTCTCAGACTTCACCATCCACCCCCCCCCCCCTTACCCACACACCATTCACTAGCTGGGACATGGGGGAAGTCAGGAGTGAGGGTCAGGCAGCTCCCCCCTGTCTGTGAAGCCAGCCTCTCACTAGTAATGCAGGGAGGGAGCTGTCTCAGACTTCACCATCCACCACCCCCCCCTCACCCACACACCATTCACTAGCTGGGACATGGGGGAAGTCAGGAGTGAGGGACAGGCAGCTCCCCCCTGTCTGTGAAGCCAGCCTCTGACTAGTAATGCAGGGAGGGAGCTGTCTCAGACTTCACCATCCTCCCCCCCCCCCTCACCCACACACCATTCACTAGCTGGGACATGGGGGAAGTCAGGAGTGAGGGTCAGGCAGCTCCCCCCTGTCTGTGAAGCCAGCCTCTCACTAGTAATGCAGGGAGGGAGCTGTCTCAGACTTCACCATCCTCCCCCCCCCCCTCACCCACACACCATTCACTAGCTGGGACATGGGGGAAGTCAGGAGTGAGGGTCAGGCAGCTCCCCCCTGTCTGCGAAGCCAGCCTCTCACTAGTAATGCAGGGAGGGAGCTGTCTCAGACTTCACCATCCTCCTCCCCCCCCCCCCCTCACCCACACACCATTCACTAGCTGGGACATGGGGGAAGTCAGGAGTGAGGGTCAGGCAGCTCCCCCCTGTCTGTGAAGCCAGCCTCTCACTAGTAATGCAGGGAGGGAGCTGTCTCAGACTTCACCATCCTCCCCCCCCCCCCCTCACCCACACACCATTCACTAGCTGGGACATGGGGGAAGTCAGGAGTGAGGGTCAGGCAGCTCCCCCCTGTCTGTGAAGCCAGCCTCTCACTAGTAATGCAGGGAGGGAGCTGTCTCAGACTTCACCATCCTCCCCCCCCCCTCACCCACACACCATTCACTAGCTGGGACATGGGGGAAGTCAGGAGTGAGGGTCAGGCAGCTCCCCCCTGTCTGTGAAGCCAGCCTCTCACTAGTAATGCAGGGAGGGAGCTGTCTCAGACTTCACCATCCTCCCCCCCCCCCCCCTCACCCACACACCATTCACTAGCTGGGACATGGGGGAAGTCAGGAGTGAGGGTCAGGCAGCTCCCCCCTGTCTGCGAAGCCAGCCTCTCACTAGTAATGCAGGGAGGGAGCTGTCTCAGACTTCACCATCCTCCCCCCCCCCCCTCACCCACACACCATTCACTAGCTGGGACATGGGGGAAGTCAAGAGTGAGGGTCAGGCAGCTCCCCCCTGTCTGTGAAGCCAGCCTCTCACTAGTAATGCAGGGAGGGAGCTGTCTCAGACTTCACCATCCTCCCCCCCCCCCTCACCCACACACCATTCACTAGCTGGGACATGGGGGAAGTCAGGAGTGAGGGTCAGGCAGCTCCCCCCTGTCTGTGAAGCCAGCCTCTCACTAGTAATGCAGGGAGGGAGCTGTCTCAGACTTCACCATCCTCCCCCCCCCCCTCACCCACACACCATTCACTAGCTGGGACATGGGGGAAGTCAGGAGTGAGGGTCAGGCAGCTCCCCCCTGTCTGTGAAGCCAGCCTCTCACTAGTAATGCAGGGAGGGAGCTGTCTCAGACTTCACCATCCTCCCCCCCCCCCCCCCTCACCCACACACCATTCACTAGCTGGGACATGGGGGAAGTCAGGAGTGATGGTCAGGCAGCTCCCCCCTGTCTGTGAAGCCAGCCTCTCACTAGTAATGCAGGGAGGGAGCTGTCTCAGACTTCACCATCCTCCCCCCCCCCCCTCACCCACACACCATTCACTAGCTGGGACATGGGGGAATTCAGGAGTGAGGGTCAGGCAGCTCCCCCCTGTCTGTGAAGCCAGCCTCTCACTAGTAATGCAGGGAGGGAGCTGTCTCAGACTGGTATCAGGGTTAGGGCACTGTGTGCAGGAAGATCACAACACTCCTGGTATTAATAGGGATAGGGCACTGTAAGAGATGACTGTAGTAGATTGAATAAAGATCTGATGTTTCTGCTCTCCTCACACCAAACAAAAACAACACACAAGCAGAGAAGCCCTTCTTACAAAGCTGAGCTAGTGAGTTAAGTAGGAGGAAAAGTAAACATACTGGTGCCAGTGTGGCTACTTAAAAAATACACTTACCAACAATCAATTACATATATTTGAACTGTGTACAGTTCCAGCCAGGACCACCTTTCTAAAATGCACAGTGATTGGCAAATTCAACATGCACTAGCATTTCAGGTGCCTGCTAACAAAAATAATAAACAAACAAGTTCTAGTCACGTGAGTGCTGATCATTACATTACTTTTTTTGTCAAGCTTCCAACTGTTTCCATTTCACATCCCCCCAACCATATTGGTAACATCAATAGATAAGAGCACAGCCAGCCAATAGGAATACATACATACATATTCATTCCTAAGTGACCTTTACTGACCTGGGAAGTGTGAACACTTTGTTTCATTTTCTGTTGGTGTTCGTTAGTTTCCAGTTCCATTTCCCATCCCCCCAACCATCACCTCAGTGGTAACCTTGGTAACATCAATAGATAAGAGGGCAGCCAGCCAATAGGAACACATATTCATTCCTAACTGACCTTCAGTGACCTGGAAAGTGTTTATTTGTATCATTTTCAGTTAGTGCGCACTAAATCGAGTTAGTGCGCACTAACGGGGAGTTAGTGCGCACTAACTCGAGTTAGTGCGCACTAACACGATTTAACGATTTTTAACGATAAATCGTTAGAATTTCTATTGTATCGTGTTCTATAACGATTTAAGACGATATAAACATTATCGGACGATAATTTTAATCGTTGAAAAACGATTCACATCCCTACAGTTTGTCCATTGGGTGAGGTAAAATCCAGTGTAACTCCAAACTTCCTGCACAAGCCTTTCCAGTAGTGGGCTGTGATCTGAACTTCCTGGTCTGAGGGGATGTGAAGTGGGAGCCTTTGCAGACAGAAGATGTGTTGGACAAAGAGTTTAGCCAATTCAGATGTGGAGAGATCTGGGAGGGGCATGAAATGAACCATCTTAGAAAATCTATCCAATACACCCCATTTAGTGGTGGTGTTGCAGCCAGAGAGTGGAAGGTCAGTGATGAAGTCAGTGGCCAAATGAGTTCAGGGTTCCTTGGGGGCTGTAACCAAACCCAAGGTTGTGCTCGCACACTTTTATTCATGACACATGTGGGGCAAGACTCCACATAATGCTTCACATAGGTCTTCATCTGAGGCCTCCAGTAATGTTGAGTGACTAATAATTGGCTGTCCCACCAAGCGGGAGTCATGGGCCCACTGAAGAACCTTCTGTCATCGGCACTGGCAAACCACATTCTTCCCAGGAGGAACTGTAAAATGTGGCAGCAACCATAATCTTTGCAGGGTTGACGATATACCGTGGGGCTTCAGAGAGTGTTGTGTTTGTGGCATTGTGGACCCTTGTTCGCAATGGAGATGACTCCACCCATGGGGAGGAGCCCGGTGGGGAACCACTGCGATAAGCTGACACAGATAGCAGACACAGTATGGATGTACTGCTGTAGATAGATGGTGAAAGCAGGAAGGTAAGGCACTGATCCACGAAGTGCCAGTACGTTCAACAGGCTCAGAAGTGTAGTCTCACCCAGATGTTCATGATAAGCAGGAGCCCGCAATGCGGACAACGCTGCGGCTGGTGGGTAGGGTTGGAGCGCCGGATCGTAGAGGTACTCACAGAATGAAGACGTCTTCCTGATGGTAGAATGGTGGGACCGAAGGTCTGTGGTGCAGGATATAAAGATGGATAGGCCCTCGAGAAGCGAGTACCCAAAGTCCAATATCCTGAAAGTAGAATAGAGAGAAAGACTCCCGAGGAGCGGTTGTCTTAGTTAGTAAGAAGCCCCAAAGGGAAGCTGAAAGCGATAGACCCCTGAAGAGCAGGTGTCTAGAGCTTCTTGCTGGAGTGAGGCTCTCAGAGTGAAAGTGGAGTCTAAACGTGCAGCTTAGAGCAGAGTGGCAAAGTCTTTGCTAACTCAATGTGGTGGTGGAGGCGGAGGCTAGATATACCCGAAGGTACTGACATCATTCGGTGGGGCTGCCCCCGAGGTTCCCGCCATGACATGTATTTGAGCTTAGGAGATGTGTGCGCTCACACCCAAGGAGGTCAGGGGAGTGAGCATGGTGGATGGGAACGCCCATGCTTGTTTTGAAATGCCGAGGCTCTTGGCACTCGGCACCGTAGGCAGCTATCTTGCCCAAAGAGAGAGAAAGGGAGAAAAAGAGGTAAGGCAGAGCGGTCGCAGTCGTCTGCGACCAACGGATGCAACAGTAGATGCATCTACTTCCAAGATAAATAGCTTGGATAGATCTGGATGGTGTAGGCACAGTTCAAGGATGAACTCTTCTTTGAGATGCTTGAAAGCTTGGATTACATCCATTGTCCAGTTCTTGTTGTCTGAGCCTTTCTTAGTTAAGGCTGTGAGTGGGGCCACTAAGGAGGAATAATCATGGATAAATTGCCTTTGGTAATTTGTGAATCCCAGGAAGTACTACAGCACTTTAAGGCCTACTGGCCAAGGCCACTCCAGTATGACTTTAATTTATCAGAGTCCATACAGAAGCCATGGCGAGAGATAATATATCCCAAGAAGGAGAGTACTTCCTATTCAAAGATACACTTCTCTAACTTGAAATAGAGGTGGTGCTAACGGAGTCTCTGGAGGGCCTGTTTCACATGATAAAGGTGATCTGACAATGACTTCAAAAAGACTAGAATATCATCCAGGTGAACTACCACATAGGAGTAGAGAAGGACCTGGAAGATCTCATTTACCATAAATTGGAAGATTGTGAGGGCGTTGCACAACCCGAAAGGTATTACTAGGTATTCATAGTATCTATCCCGGGTGTTAAAGTTGATCTTCCACTTGTCACCCTCTCGGATTCAGATCAGGTTATATGCCTCCTCTGAAGGTCCAGCTTGGTAAATATTTGTGTGCCCCAAAGATGGTCAAAGAGCTCAGATATCAAGGGAAAAAGATAGCGATTCTTCTTGATAATAGAGTTAAGACCACAGGGACATAATGAGCTCTCCTTCTTCCCCACGAAAAAGAATCCAAGCCATGCAGGTGAGAAAGAGGGGCAAATGAAGCCTATGTCCAGGTTCTCTTTAATATATTTGCTTATAGCCTCTGTTTCAGGAGCAGAAAGTTGGTATACTCTGCTTCTGAGTGGAACCTTGCCGGGGATCAAGTGTATGGCATAATCATCCGCCAACTGTTTGTTGAAAACTTCTACGAATTTGGTATATTGTGGTGGCAGACGTGGAAGCTCTGTGGTAACTGTCCGAACCACAGGCACCACAGGGGAAACTTTGGCAAGGTATTGCTCTTGACAGATAGGACTCCATCTGCTGATTTTTAACATTGCACGCACCGGGAGAGCAGGCGTTCACCCGCTCTCCCGCGGACTTTACTGAATCAGCCCGTTAATTAGGTAAAAAGAAGGAGGGCAGAGGGAATTCTGGGGTGGGGCTTAAGATTAGCCAGGTAACACTGATATTGAGCACTACCAATGTACACAGGTAGGTCTGGTCACCCAAGTAACTGTAGGTGAGTATATCCAGCAGTAGACATACCCAGGTAAGGCCCGTTGAATTTCTCACCTCGAGCTACCCAGGTGACTTTACTCTGATAAATTCCTGCTTCCCACACTGCTGAATATAGACCTCAAAGTAACTATGTTTTATTCACTAGTTTTGCAGAAAATCTTTTGCCCATAAATATTTCTAGCAGCCTGACTTAACTAGGTATTCTTTTTTTTTTTTTTTTTTACATAGACACAATGGGAGAAAAGCCTTAATAAATCAGGTCCTGTGTCAGGATTTTGAATGAATCAAGCCCTTTGTTATGATAAGAACCTTTAAGCATTATGGGGATGAAAGGATAAGAAATTCTTTTTCAGCAGATTTTATATAATCTCCTAGCCAATTGCAAACAGCCTGATAAATATGGCCCTTAATGATCTAATCAAAGAAAAATGTCAAATAAGCATTAAATATTGTACCTGTAATTCCAGAAAGGTCACAGCCCTGGTTGAATATCTCAGTTACATTCAAAGCTTGTAGGGATTTTTTTAAATCTAATTTCTGTTCTATTTTAAACCTATACAAAGTGAAAAAAATATGTACATGTATTTATTTATTTTATTATTTATATAAAACTTGTGAATTGCTATCCAGCTTTTCCTATGAAATTTTTCAAAGCAATGTACATGGTTATAACAAATACAACAATACAATCATAAAAGCAAAAATAATATAACATCAAATTATTAAAACACCTTGTAAGGCCATCATTGATATTTCTTCTTTAAGTTAAATTGCCACAAACACCATCATAAGGCAATCATTGTTAAATTGCCTCTGACTCCATCAACCAGGTTTTCACCTTATGTCTAAAATGCATTATATCCAACTCCTCTCTCTAATAGATAATGGTAGTTCATTCCAAACTTTGGGCACTGAGATAGTAAATGAGTGATTCTGCAACTTAACACGTCAATAAGCTTTAACTGGGGGGAGCTGTAGTTGATGACAATACTGAGAATGTGTATGGCTAAGAGAAGAGCTCCAGTTAATCTTACCAGACATGTGGGGAGGACCTAAGCTTTTCAAGATCTTAAATGCTAGAACCAAAAGCTTGAATTTACATTGCAGCCTCACTGGTAGCCAATGTAACTTCAACAAAAGGGGTGCAGCTGATTCCCGCCTAGATCGGCCCATGATGATTCTAGCGGCCATATTTTGCATCACTTGGAGCTTCCGAACCACATTATTTGGAAACTCCACGGTAGATGGTATTGCAAACGCCTGTTTTAAACCATTCAATATGAGTTATTTTCTTTTTTTTTTTTTAAATAGTGTTTTTTTTAAATAGTGTTTAAATAAAAATAGTGTTTTATTTGTAAGTACCTTAGAATAATTGTTAATGTTTATAGGCCACATAAAAGCTTATCTATCACAGTAGAGAAATATAGCCTATTTTATTATTTTAGATACTATTTATGTAGGCTTACAATAAATGCACGGCACTCTTCTCACAGGAAAATGCGGAAGTACAGCTTTATTTTGGCAGTCGCCCAAGGTGCCAAGAGAAAAGGGACGCTTTGGGTGCTGCTGGCATCACCTGTTGGGCTGGTCAGCCAGCGGACCGGGCAGCAGAAGTGCTAGTTAGACACATGTGTGTACCATTTCAGAGAGGTCAATATTCAGCTTGTCATATCCAGTTAACTTTATCTTGATATTCAGTCCGAATCCACGCTGGCTGAATATTTGGTCTAAAGTTACCCGGACAGGTAATTTTAGGACTGCTATTTACTAGGGGTGTGCATTCGGATTGACCGCATTAGTAAAACGCAACTCATATTTTTTTTTTACTTAAAAAATTGATTCGACATAAACGATCGGATTTCCCACATATCGAACATAGATATGTTCGATATGTGGGAAATCGCGATTGTTGAGCCAAAATAAAAATATAAACCCCCTCACCCTCCTTAATCCCCCCCCCCCCCCGACTTACCACAACTCCCTGGTGATGGAGCGAGGAGTGAGGACGCCATTTCTGCAATCCTTGGCGAGAAGCATGTGACGTCGGTGGCACGTCAGTGACGCGGCGCCACGTGATTCCCGGCGAGTTCGCGCCGGACGGCTCGTTCGGCCCAAAAAGAACTTTTGGCCAGCTTGGGGGGGTCAGGAGGCCCCCCCAAGCTGGCCAAAAGTTCTTTTTGGGCCGAACGAGCCGTCCGGCGCGAACGAGCTGGGAATCACGTGACGCCGCGTCACTCGACGTGCCACCGACGTCACATGCTTCTCGCCAAGGATTGCAGAAATGACGTCCTCACTCCTCGCTCGATCACCAGGGAGTTGTGGTAAGTCTGGGGGGGGGGATTAAGGAGGGTGAGGGGGTTTAAATTTTTTTTTTGCACATATGTACATATACCCAACTCATTGGATTTTTTTTATGTCCATATTGGCCGCAAGTGGGACCCCCTTTCGGACATAAAAAATATGAACATAAAATTTTGCTCTGCACATCCCTACTATTTACCCAGAGAGAGGTTTGTTTTTTTTTTAGAGAATATTGTCTGAACAGTATTGCACAGACAAAGTGGAACCATACAATGGAAATGCCCCCAGTGCTACTTCATTTTATGTGTCAGTAAATTTTGCCTGGGCAATGATTAACCAGGGAGCAGTGGAGGAATTTAAACCTCAGGGTTTGTCGAGCTAACCACAAAAATTCCAGACAAGCCATTTGAATATTAATGTCAAATGCTTAGCTAAATTCTATAAAATAAATCTACAGATGAAAATGAAAAACTTGTTAAAATACAGTTTTCTGTTGCGGGGGATTGTTTTGGTATGTTTATTTGTTGGCTTCTCCTTTTACTTGTAAGAACCACAGGAAGAGGCTTGCCTGAAGCTCTTGGTGAGGGGAGTGACGAAGAGGATAGCGAGGACTTAGAGAGTGAGACCAAGGACTAGCAAGGACTAGGAGACTAGATGGGGGGAGAGCAGCCCTTGGATTGTGCAGGAAAAGGAGACAGTGCATGAATTCAGAGATGGCGGTGAGAGCCGGGATGGAGCCTGAGCAGGGTTTGAGGCTGGGATTCGGCAACTGGGAGGGAAATATTATGTTGGCTGGAGGTATGTGTAGAAATTGTGTGAAATGGGGCTGTGGTGGGATCAATATGAAAAAAAAAAAATAAAAGGGGGACCATTCCCAAAAATTAGCCCAGAGTGGTTTTAGCAGCTCTGGATTCAGGACAGGAGGCGTGCTGGCCAAACTGAAATAGTAATTTTGAACAGATTTCCCATCTTACCCACTCCCTCGATGTTTTCTTTGGAAGGCCATGATATTCCAGTCTTATCTTGGTGTAATCTTAGATATCAACCTGTTGACGTGAGCCCATGGTGAGGAAGGCTTTTTCTAAACTGCAAATGCCGCATAGGCTAAAACCCTTATTGATGCCATCTGACTTCTGCCCAGTCTTGCAAACTCTTGTTTGAGAGGACTCTCCTACTGTAAAACTCTGTTTACATTGGGTTCTCATTTACCACCATAAAAGCTCTGCAGATAGTACAGAATTCTGGGAACATCAGAGCTCATATCTCCCCTGCTCTCCAGACTCTCCATTGATTACTTATCCAGTGGAGGGTTAAGTTTAAACTAAGTAGCTCTTCCTCTACTCTACTTAATGCCATCCTGCATATATATTGCTCTTTATGAGCTTTACATTCAGCCCAGCGTGATCTCCTAGAGGTGCCTTCCCCACAATGTGCACACTTCGGTAAGACCAGAGGACATACCTTTTCCATCGTCAGCCTGCTCTACCGGAACCCCTTTCCTGAATAACTTCACTTAACATGTTTGAAGTTGTTTAAAAGTCTTTGAAAACTTTTCTATTTAAGCAACCTTCTGAATATAATAATTTGAAGTACTGTTGTATAGACATCTTTGGTGACTGATTCATTTTGCTAAAGTAGTTGCTAGGTAGAGAGTACGTTGTACAAATCAACTCCTCTTTTACCTTTCATCTCTTCAAACAGCAGAAAATCTTCAGTGATGCCAACTTTGCTGTTCGTAATTCTGACTGTGTATGTAAAACTGCCCCCCAAACCTACCTTAACCCCCAAACCCCACCCCAAGTTAAAGTGCCCCCTCTTACAGTGGTATAAATAGTAAAGTGGATTTATATGTAGATCAATACTGGCTTATATCCCTCATGTATCATAAACAACACTAACCCCTCATCAACAATGTTTCGGCATCAGTGGGCTATGGAAGAGTGTACAAGGAAGCTTTAAAAAGCGCACTTCCGGTATGAATAGGTAAGCGTTTGTCGCCATGTTGTGAGCCGCGATGCGGAGCCAATGTAGGCTGAAAGAAGGTATGCACCACTGAAGTAGCTGTACTGAATGAAAAACAAATGGAAGGAATGTTTAATAATGTGAGTTATGGTGTTCTTTCATTGTAGAGAGAATTTAGTCCCCTGAAGAAGGCATATACTGATGCCGAAACATTGTCAATGTCGGGTGTGTGAAATGGGTGTGTGAAACAGAGGTATCACAATGAGCTAGGGAAGAGTGTACAAGGAAGTTCAATATAAGATAAGTAAAAATAGTGAAAATTGGTATTGAAATAGTAAATGACATGAAACATTGTGCTCATTGATGATACGGATTGAAGCCCATTGCAGGCAAGAGCCTGGAGATTGGACAGAGAGATCATCTTAGTATCTGATACTAATTCCCAAAATTAAAGAATTAAAAAACTAAAAAATTGATGTGAAGTATTTACCTCATGAGTGGAGAGGTTAGTGTTCTTTATAAATAGTAAAGTTACATATTGGTTTTTTTCTCTCTTTCTCTCTCTCTCTCCCCCCCTCTCCCAAATGGCATGTGCGATAAAAACCTTTTCGTTTGGTAATGCGCCTGCGGTAGATTAAGCAGCATGCAATGCAAAAAATAGCGCTGGTGCAATAAATTTATCGCACCTTATGGAAATTACCTATGTGATGCAGGAGCAGGGAAATTAGCCTAACCACGCCCCCTTTTTTATTGCGGGTGCTATTTCCTCTGTATTTATAGCATTTTGATAAATCTAGACCTAAACGTTCTACTGCACCTCAGTAAATGTCATTTATAATAACCCTGTCCTGTAAGATTCCAAGGATGAAAATGGATGAAAACCAAAGTTCCTCTTAGATGAGCAGACATTTTTCTGCCTCTTCCAGAGAAGTCAGCATAACTTTCTCATCCTTCCGTATAACCTGCATCTAGTTTGGGCAGTGGAGTGCAAAAGGGATCTTATGGTTGTGAAGTCTTTTTTTTTTTTTACCTCTCTAAGCTGCTGTCTCTGTCCAATTCAGAATAAATCAATTACGTAACACCCTATTACACCATGGTCAAATGACTGTGAATACAAAATATAATCAATGGAGGAAGGTGGTAGTTTCATAAATGGTCCAACATAATGTACTCTCCAGGTTACTGTGGACAACTACTCTAATCATCAACTGCCATCCAATCCACCTAAAAGACAATTTTTTTTATTATGGCAATCAATCAATTTGAAAATGTTTTTTAACACAAACTTTTTTTATGCATTTAAAATACTTTGTAACCTTCAAGTATATCCATACAGAAATGAAAAAGATGATACTTAAGCCACAATTTTGTCACGGCGTTTCTTCTCCACTTTCACCATACTAATCCGACGTCTTTGAAGATTATAATGTAAGATCCTGAACAGAGTGCAAGTTTCGCAGCCATCACATTTTAAGGGGGTTATTTTCTAACCCTATCACGTGCGATACCTAGATCGGGGCAGAGTCGGGGCGGCATCAGCACCGGAAGAGGAGGAGTTGGGGCGGTATCAGGGAAACTTCACTGATGGCAAAAAGGTAAGGCCCCTTATCGCCGCCAGTAGCGCTATTGGGTGCAAAAGCCGGCAGCGAAAGCACCGCGGAGGTACGATCGCTGCTGGTTTTCGCAGGTCCGCCCCCCACTTCACCCCCCCCGCCCCCCCATTAGCTCCGGGATTCACAAACCTGCGTGAAGAAAGAAAATCCAGGTCTATGGGCCTTATTTTCCAAGGCTACCGCAGGCTTGCGCTAACAGCGCAAGCCTGCGATAGCTTGTGAAGGTAGCGCACGCCTGCGCTACCTAAATCGGGGCGGAGTCGGCCCCGGAAGAGAAGGAGTTGGGGCGTCACCGAGGCCGACTCCGCGAAGATGCCCCTCCCGGGTTGACCCCCCGCCCCCCATTAGCGTGATTTTCTAAAGTATCGCAGGCCTGCGATATTTTAGAAAATGAGGCCCTATGTTTGTTGTTATTGTTCCCTGATGAAGGATTCTTTTCCAAAATGCGGCCACATTGGATTTGGATTATTGTGAAGACTAAGATCTGATGGGAAGATGAATACACCGCAAATAACCATTGGCACAAAGTCTGACATCGGATTAGCATGGTAAAAGTGGAGAAGAAACACCGTGACAAAATTGTGGCTTAAGTATCATCTTTTTCATTTCCATTATGGATGTACTTGAAGGTTGCAAAATATTCTAAATGCATAAAAAAAAGTTTATGTTAAAAAAAGTATTTGGATATTGTCCCTTTATAGTGGAGGGAATTATTCTAGCAGCAGCATACATTTCTGATGATTACTAGTCAGTGAGCCATTCTGTTGGGCTATATGGAGGATTAACTGCTTGTGTTTAAAGTTGAAGATTTTAATCAAAATCACGTGCAAGAATTCCTGAGACTTGGGCAGGCCGGCTCAACCACAAGGTCCACAGGGAACTGACCTTCACTAAATACTGCATATAAATGTTTTCCCCAGAAAATCAATTATCAGCTGTGACTCTGATCTTTCTGGAAGACCAAGACTAGTTCTCGAGATTATTGACTTTTGTGTCCAGTCTTTGAATGAGCTTTATCTGGTCATCAATCTCCATTTTCAGGGTTATGAAATTGTTATTGAGTGATGTTCATTCATGGTCTTAAGCATTTGCTCTCTTATCTGAAATATTCTTTCCATAGAATACCTATGGGAATATACCAAGTAATAGCAAGAAAAGCACATAAACACAATATGACACACCTTGGAAGGCTTACTTCTACCTCCTGCTCTTTTAGTTCAGTAAGCCGCTCTTTAATCAACTGAACTGTTATTAGTTTCTCCACTTCTTCTATATCCACCTTTTCATCGGGAAGTAACAGAATTAAACTGAACTCGTCTCCCTTATAAGGCAGCTCCAGAACTTGATAGCCCAAATTTTGATCTGAAAAATAGCCTGGAACAAAGATATGAAAAAAAATCAAGCATAATTTCACCAATAAATAAAATACAGGAGATTAATTTTGCACTTACCAAACTTTGTTCTAAGCTGAAGATGCATCATTGGTATCTTAGTGGCAGAACCTTGTTTCGTGGTGAATGTCATCAGTCTGGTGTCCTCTGGACTGAATTTATATTTCCACTCCCCATGGAAGTAAAGAGCATTCACCAGAACAATCCTAGTGAGAGGACTGAAATCTTCACCTGAAAACAAGTTTCTGATTTTGCCTGCATTAAAAAAAAAAAAGTCAATGTCATTGTTTTGTAAAGATTATTATTAAAAGGCTTTGATCAGTCCTCAGTTAATACAGCATGTACAGTACATTTTCTCTCTGCTAAAGGGTTATTACGTGATAGCTATCACAAAGCAAAAATAACACTAATTTCATATAGAAAGTCCCCCTTCACCCCCTGCTGATCCTCCCTCCAATACTGTCACAGCCCCGCATTGTTAGCCAGTTTCATGATTGTATATAAGTTCTATTTATATATTTAGAGTGCCTTATTTCCGACCCAATGCACTTCCAGTATAGCCTTGTTAAGTTTGCAACGTTATTCCTCTGTCTCCAGCACATTTCTGTTTCCAAGTTCACATAACCTTGTTTTATTGTAACTTTTCTTCCTCTTCAATATTATTGTTACAATCCCCCTGTTCCTTGTGAACCGATATGATATGATTTGTATCATGAATGTTGGTAGAGAAAAGAGTTAAATAAATAAATAAATAAATAAATAAGCCTCGATTCACACAAAATTAACGAGCTGCATAAATGGCTGCCTATAGATATTCAGCCTTCATTTTTTTTCACATGCTGCAAAAAAATATATATATATCAGGTTAGCTTCTGGGATATTTGACTGCCTCATATAGATTTATTTCCATTTGTAACTTTAAATGCACAGAATGGAGGCCTAAATACAGAGCCCCTATGAAAAGTACAATGTATAGCATATTGGGCAATTCCAAAAAGTCACGGTTTTAATAAAAGCACATGCATCATTATGTAAGCTATTCTATTACAGATTTTAGTGATATTAATGATTTCCAGGAAGTGTGAGAAACAAACCACTTGTCTTTCAAGGTTCCATTTAATGTTTTACCATAGTAGTTATTTCATCATTCAAAAACAGCAGAGTAAGGTCACAAGCTTACACCTGGTATGAACCAAATCTTCCCTACATTTTTTAAATTCAGGCTTTCGGAAAAGCACCCTTCCGAATGTAGTATTCTTTAAAAATCATAATCATCAGTTTTACAACTTAAAGTGCTCCCTTTTTTATCCAAGCTTGCTTCCAACTTGTCATGAGAAATTCCTTAATAAGCAAACAAGAAATTCAAATATGTAGATTAGACTATTGCAAATAAAAGGATAAAGCATCAGAAACTATTTCTGTAAAACCAGTTCAACTTGCCATTGGTCTGACTTTCTACCCACTGACTTATTGCCTTTGCAGAAGCCTTTGAATCTTGGAAATTCACCAGTTTTATAGCACTCTGAAAAAATTCTCGGTTGCTATGGAGATATGGTTCCTTCACTGTGAATCCTTCTTGAATGCAGAGGGCATTAGCAAGATCAAATGCAAATTCTTTTTTTTGGTCATTGATGGCAGAGGAAAGTGCTTTGAGTTTAGAGAATTCTTCACCTAAAAAAAAAAAAAAAATCATTTGTGTATTAATATTTTTGAGAAGAGAAATATGAAAGCAAGAGCTAAATTGGCTTGATACCCTTGCACTGGCTTCTGGCAAAGTACAAGTTAATTTTTGTCAAACATCGATTAAACTTAGATATTCTGCAAGTTTCTTTTATGATGTGAATTTTGGCAGGAAAAGAAGTCTTGTGTGATTGGTGTGTCTCTGTGTGTGTATGTTTGTCCCTAATAACCTTTGCTACACCAAATTTTCAGGACACGTCAGGGGTGGACACGAGAACTCTAGCAGGAGTGGGGACCTTTGTTTTTTTTTGATCAAGCATATATGTGGACACCCATATATCAGAAAGTAAGCTCTTTTCCTTCTGGGTGGAGCGGATTGTGTTATTTTGTGATCATTTAGCCTAGTTGTTACAACTCGAAATTGTGAAACTTTGAGATCAGGATTTAGTTCCCTTCTTCACCAGTCAATACATGACTTTGAATCATAAATCCCCAATATTTAACTGTTCAACTTTTAACTGTTCAAATTAACTATGTATATAAATAACTATGTATATAAATAAGCACCCATTCCAATGTATATTATAATCTTTATTCCCCCTTTCTTATTTCCAAACTCCATGTTTACACGTCCCTGTTATAATGTAACTTTATTCTCCTTCAATTTGTCTACTGTTTGGTTGGTTACAGTTTCTACTTGTTCGATGTGAACCGGGTTGATTTGATTTGTATCAAGAAATCCGGTATATAAAAAGCCTTCAATAAATATTTAAATGAAAATGAAGCTTGCGTAGTCTTCATATAGGGGACATACATTGTCTGAATTATTTTGTGTAGCACTGACTATACAGGCAGCTCTGTATACTAAGTGTTAAACATTATTACTGTTTCCTAAATAAACTCATACCACTGCAGTCAATTGACAGACACAATCCTCTTTTTAAATGAGGATATCTAATCTTAGTGTTTTTAAGAGAACATTATGACTGGGCTACCCATAGACACAAAATTCCAAAGATTATGCTTAGGCATACTTATCAGACACGCTCTTGAAAAAAAAGCCCCTGCTGTTTTATAAAAGTGTTGATCCTCTTGTAACAAATACTTGAGTCATATGCTCAAGAGCTGTTCAGAACACCTGTGCCAGTTTGAAGCAAAGAACGTGTAAGAATTCAAGATATTGATCCAATTCACGACTGACTGATGCCTTGAATAGCCTTGCATGTTGCTAACCAAATTCTTCTACATAACAAAGAGATGGGCCTGACTTTTCAAATAAATTCAAAGATAACAGCAGAATAGGGGCGTGCGTTCATTTTTAAATGAAATGAAAAACTCCCATTTCATTTGAAAATTAAATGAAAAACCACCGCTGAAAACTTTTTTTTTTCATTGACTCGTTATGGAGAGTCAGTGAAAAAGCCCTACAGTCCCTGAATGTTATCAGCTCTGAAGCGCCTAAAAGGCAGAATAAAAATCAAATAGAAAATACAAAGAAAGTAAATAAGAGCTGCCATAACTTTTTTATTTCCCCCCTCCCCCTCCAGCCCTTTCCTTCTCTCCACAGGTACTGGCTTATCCCATCCATGGGGGTCACAGCAATCTAAATGGGACAGGAGAGATCCCCGGTCACTCCTGCCGTACTAGGTCCTGGTTGCAAAATAGCACCAGCCAGCCCTGAGGCCGGCACAGTTTTGTTTTATGGTCATATGCTGTATGATATGGGATGCGAAAGATTGCAATGGATTAGTACCAGGGATAATAATGCGGCCTTAAAATGGCATTCTTGCTCACAAGAATCAAACTTGGGTTAATTCAATCAACTTTTCATCACCATGCAGTACAGTTTTTAAGAAGAAGAAAAAAAAACTTGCCTTCTTGGTTTTCCTGCAGGTTTAAAGTTTCTCTTATCTGATGGCGTGCTTTTCCCTTTACCCCTAGCTGTACCATGCCAAGAAGCAAATAAATGCTGATTGGTGAATACACAATATTTTCATCCACATGAGTTGATCGAATGCTATTATATAAATTCACAGCAAGCCCTGCTGTGGTATCATTCCAGGGACCTGTGACAGGAGTACAGCCTGCACATGCTCCAGACAAGATCAGGGTAAAGCTGTGAAATAAGGCCCTTCTCATTGCAGCACTGGAACTGAAATGAAATTGTACACCTGAGTCAAAAAGCATTACTGGATGGAAATATCCTTTAGAAGATTTCTAATTTTGTAAAAGAATCCATTTCCATATTGGCTACAGTGTTCTATATAATTATTACAGAACTCTATACATTTGGATGAAGTAAGAAGAAGCAAGAGGAAAGCCAGAGTCAAGTCAAGTTTACAACAAGGGTGGCTAACTCCTGTCCTCGAGAGACACAAACAGGCCTGGTTTTCAGGATATTCACAAGGAATGATGAGATAGATTTGCATACAATGGAGGTAGTGCATGAAAATCTATCTCATGCATATTCTTTGTTGATATCCTGAAAACCAGGCCTGTTTGAGGCTCTCGAGCACAAGAGTTGGCCACCCCTGGTCTTTAGCACTGCAACAGGAATAGAGTTGGGCAGACTATGTTTCTATATCATATTTCTAAAGCAGCATGTAGAAGGCATATATAGTACATGTATGAATTCTCTTTAAGGGCCTAGGAACTTTAAAACAGTGCTCATTGCAGAAGTATATCAAATCACGGAAAGGTACAACACATTTCAGGCATGTCACACACTAAGTACATTTGCTATGGGGATACAAGGCGACTCTCACAAAAGTCTTCATTGTGCCAAGAAGCAATAATATTTAAATTGGCATTGGTGTTCCTTCTAGTATCATTTCAGGTTAAAAGATGTCATTATAGTGGAAATCATGTAAAATGTAGAGTTAAGAGGTTGGCATAAGATGGAGAATAGGGAAGGAGATAAAAGTCCCAGGTAGATGATTTGATGAAGGTCTTCAGGATTTTGAACAGAGCAAACCCACAGCTGGATGGTATTCTAAATACATCACATTAAATGACTAATCAGGGTTGCTCTGTGTTAGTATACAGTGTCTGTTATCCATGTTAATTAAACGTAGATCACTAAAATGAAAATGTAGGGGTTTTACTGTCTAGTTACAGAGTGAGCATTCTGTGATCAGTGTCTACATGGGTCATCTCTGTTACAGCTAGTCCTGTCTTGTAGCTGAAGGCAAATGCAAAAGCTGAGAAGCATGCTGAAAGAGTGCCCTGTGGACAAACTCGATAATGGCCTCTGGACTCTGACTTCTGAATACATGTTAGCAACAAATGTGTCAAATTTGCATTCACAATAATGACAATTTCAAACTTGAACAAGATATACTAGAACTGAAGATGGTTAATGATTTCTTTGCACTGGGAAAAAAACATAGCTTCAGCTCATCTTACTTCAGTGCTGTTCCAGGAGTAGCATGCAAATGCAATTCTCAAATAAACCCTCGCTAAGAAAAATGACTATTGGTCATATAGTAAATGATTCCAGATAAAATCAATGGGCCCATTCAATATATACAGTTGTCATTGTGTATGGTTCTCTAAAATGTTGGGTAGTTGAGCATATAAGTTCTTTTCACCAGCACCCACTGTATCTTTCACCCATCTCTATTCCTCTGTCTGCCACAAGCAGATCCATCCCAGATCCATCCCCCAACACCAATGCACCCAAACCCTTCTTCTCTGTGCCAGTCTTTTAACCATGAATTCAAGTTCTTTGTGAGGACAGTTCCATCTAGCCTACTGTTGTGGGAAGGTAGCACTTCGTAAAACATCACAGATTCAGCTACCCATCCTTAATTTCTTAAATTGCATTTAAATCATTTCTAGCTCATATGGCACTGACTAATTTTAAAGAAGATTTGTACTGTACCTACAAAAAAAAGTGCATGCTTAGTCCAATATTTCTAATTAATATAGTTACTGTCAAGATCATTTTTTAATTTTGGCTTTGCAATTTTTGTATGCACTTGGTTTTATGTAAAGTACATTAAGCTCCATTTTTGGTTAAAGGGCCTTTTCTATGATAAAGTGATCAGGAAAATAATTGCTGATCAAATAGCTTGCATTTCAACTCCTTTAAAATGAATAGCTTTATAAAAGACACTATGAAACACAATAGATTCCTTAACCCATTGCATACCTCTCCAGAAGGTGATACACAGAACATACTGCATGTTAAAACACTGAATGCAATATTAGAACAAAAAAGCCACTATTATAAATACATTATTCAAAGCCCATAAGTAAATGCAGATATAACCTACCACAAAAGTATTTACTCATCCCATTGTTCATTTAATTTTAATGTACAAAAACATACCTGAAATATGGCATTTCCCCCAGCAGTTCCGTTCAGCACTGCACTCTTCTGAAATGTTAAAGAAAGAAATAGTCAATGGGAGAGGAGGAGCAAAGACAGAGTATAGTTAATGTATCACTCAAAACAGTATCCTTAATCTTGGAAAACATGAGTAGAAGCTTGCACAATTATTAGTAGAGTCCGTTTGGAAGATAATTGTGCCATTTGTTCACCAGATAAGAATTCCTAGGACAAGGCAAGGCTGGACGAGGCAAGGCTGGATGAGGCATACATTCTACGCCAAGTGGTAAGCGCAGCAGGGGTTTAAATACCCTGCTGCGTGATGTCATTGGAAGGCGCTGCTGGAGAGTTTCCTGCCGTGGGGCCTTCTTATGTTGATGCGCGGTGCATTTGCATGCCAGGGAATGATGGAATCCTTGCCGCGGAAGGAGTCGGCAGAATGGAGGGTAAGTGTGGCCTGTCGCGGCAGTTATAACCATATGAGCAACATCTCATAAAGTTAAGGTGTTCAATTTTCAGTGCGACTATCGAGAAAACTGAATACACAGGCACAAGATAAGCACAAATATCTCTGAAGTAGCGCTATTAGTAACATTGACTTTTTGCTTATTTATGTTGGATTTTATTTACAAAATGTTCTTGAAAAAAATATTTAAACAGTGGGAAATTCAGTAACCTATGATTATATATAAGGCAGAGACATTGAGTATGTGAAAACATATTCGATGATGCCTAATATGATGGTCACTATATATAATTGAATAATACCATGGGTCAGAGAGGACTATTTCATTGATTTATTTATTACAAAAGTATAAAGCATGATCAACTGCTGTCATAGAAGGCTAACATTTATGAAAACATTAAAAAAAAAACTTTTCCTATCTATGTAGTCTACATTTTTTCTTATCTAATTTACAGCTTTCCTACCAACAAAGGCAGAATGTTGGTACCTCCAATAGAAAATCCTGTCTCTCCCTTATGCATATTAATAAGTGCTCAGCCTTTCCAAGTCTGACAACAGTTTAATACAGAACAAAAAGGATAGAGACAATGGGAAATGACGTTTCATATGCCCCATATATAGGTTTCTTCTCTGACACGCCTACACTGCAGGACTCCGTCCAAAGCATATTCACCAGTCGCATACTCATACAGAGGGCTCTGACTACATAAAATGTAACAAATAGACAGTCCATGAAAACATAGACCATCCTTTACTTCCTCACATTAGGAGCGTGAACTATTCGATAACAAATCTAGTCTTACTTCTCTTTCTTCTGCTCTGTATAGCAGTAATACAAGCGGTAAGACGTGTAGGTAATAGGGGTGTGCAGGCCAAAAAATGTTGATTCATGTCATGTCATGTTGTGTCGTATGGGGGTTGATTTTTCTTGACGTAACATTTTGGTTTTCATTTTTCTACGTTTTGGAAAGAGTGTGCACTATTTTGCAAATAGTACATTACTCATAGTCACTAATAAATTTATACATTGAACATGAAGAAAGACTGAGCGGCAGCAGTCACACTTCTTTCTACAGATATTTCATGTCCTTTCTGCATGCTATGATTGTGTTATGCTCAGGCTTGTGAAAAGTCCTAACCTCTTTAGCCTTTCTTCATAAGGGAATTGTTCCATCCCCTTTATTATGTTGGTCGCCCTTCTCTGTACCTTTTCTAATTCTGCTATATCTTTCTTGAGATGTGGTGACCAGAACTGTGCACAATACTCAAAATGAGGTCGCATCATGGAGTGATACAGAGGCATTATGATATTCTCTGTTTTATTCTCCATTCCTTTCCTAATAATCCCCAGCATTCTATTTGCTTTCATGGCTGCTGCTGCACACTGAAGAGAACATTTCAACATATTTTCAACAATAACACCTAGATCATTTTCCTGAGTGGTGACTTGCATTGTGTAGCTATAATTTGGGTTATTCTTCCCTAAGTGCATCAATTTGCACTTGTCCACATTACATTTCTTTTGCTATTTGCATGCCCAGTCTCCCAGTTTTGCAATGTACTCTTGCAATTTCTCACAATCCTCATATGATTTAACAACTTTTAATAATTTTGTGTCATCTGCAAATTTGATCACCTCTCTTGTTGTTCCCATTTCCAGGTTGTTTATAAATATAATAAAAACCAGTGGTCCCAGAACATATTAGAGATGTGAATCGGAACTGAAATCCGAACCGATTCTGGTTCCGATTCACATCTATAGAGATGTGAATCGGAACTGAAATCCGAACCGATTCTGGTTCCGATTCACATCTCTAGAACATATCCCTGGGGCACTCTACTGTTCACCTTTTTCCATTGGGAAAATTTACCATTTAGTCCTACTCTCTATTTTCTATCTTTTAACCAGTTGGCAATCCACAATAGGACACTGCCCCCTATCTTATCATTTTTTAATTTCCTAAGAAGCCTCTCATGAGGAACTTTGTCAAATGTTATTTGTAAATCTAGATATACTATATCAACTGGCACACCTTTATCCACATGTTTAATTTATGCCCTCAAAAAATGTAGCAAAATTGTGAGGCAAGACTTCTCTTGGCTAAATCCATGCTGGCTGTGTCCCATTAAACTATACGTATCTATATATTCAGCAATTTTGTTCTTTGTGATAGTTTCTACCATTTTGCCTAGAACAGACGTCAGACTTACTGGTCTGTAGTTTCCTGGATCACTCCTTGATCCCTTTTTAAAAATTGGTGGCAGAGCAAGATAAAGAAAAATTGTTTAAGAAGTTCTTTACAGATGATGTCCACAACGAATGCCGGTATATAAAATGTTCTAAATAAATTATTTTGCGGACATAGAGTCCAAATTTTTCCAGATGTGGCTAGAGCCACTCAGGTAAAAAGGAGGAGTTTTTTGTCCTTAAAAAGTCATGTGTTAGCATTAGGTGCTACATTCTTTTTTAAATTCCCATGTCTATGCTTGGGTTAACTATAAAGGAAAGAAATTCAGTTTTGTTGATCCAATGCATTTGGAAACTTTTCTAGCAGATACAAATCAGTCTTAAAATCTGAGACAGACGCCCACTAAAAAATGTTTCACTCCCAAATCCTTTTAATATATTGCCTATAAATTTTGTTGGATATTTTATATTCGTTTATTACTTTGTTCTCCCCCAATTATAGGGTATATATGACATGTAATGACCAATATGGTGTATTTTTGTTATATTTGGATTATAGGTTTATATTACATTGTATTTTATATTTTCTTGTTTTCATGATGTTTATCATTAATGAAAATTAATAAAACTTTATATTAAAAAAAAAATTGGTGTTACATTGGCAACCCTCCAATCTTCAAGTACCATAGATGATGTTACCGATAGTTTACAAATTTACGTTATCAGGTCCGCAATTTCATTTTTCAGTTTTTTCAGCACTCTGTGATATATACCATCTGGTCCAGATGATTTGCTACTTTTTATTTTGTCAGTTTGCCCTAGTATATCTTCCAGGTTCACTGAGATTTGTTTCAGTTTCTCTGAATCACCTGACATGGGTATATCTCTTACATCTTCCTCAGTGAATACTGAAGCAAATAATTCATTTAGTTTCTCTGCTATGGCTTTTGTCCTACCTAAGTGTCCCTTTTCCTCCTTGATCACCTGACTCCCTTGGTCCAACTGACTCCCAGCAGTCTTTTTACCTTGAATGTACCTGAAAAAATTTTTATTATGAGTTTTTGCTTCCATGGCAAGCTTCTTTTCAAATTCTTTTTTGCCTTCCTTATCAATGCTTTCCATCAGACTTTCCAGTGCTTATGCTGTTTTCTTCATTTGGATCCCTTTTCTATTTCTTAAACGATGTTCTTTTAGATATTATAGCCTCTCTCACCTCACATTTTAACCATGCCAGTAGTTGTTTAGTCTTTCCCACCCTGAACCTCTTCTGCATCCTTCCAGCCTCTGTCCTATCTCCAGCTGGAGTTAGATGGGGAAAATGTACAGTGAGCACTGGATGTGATATACTCTGAGTGTTGGAAATAGCAGCAGTGAAGGATCTCTGGCAGTCAGCTGCAGCAAAGGTAACTAACTTCACTGGCTGCCTGTACCATACCAACTTCTCTCTTATTCTATAGTATATAGAGGCATTGATCGATGTAATGGGTTTATGTGTATCTCTGCCCCCTCTCTCTCCCTTTGTTTTAAAATTTGGAAGAGACACTGGTGGGGCATTCTGTGTTTCTCTTGCTCTTCTTTTGGCCATATAAGTCCTCTCCATGTCCATACTGCCTGCTCTATGGAAGTTGGTGTGCCACACATTTTTTTGTTAATGTAGGTATGCCTTGGGCTTGAAAAGGTTGGGAAATGCTGTCCTATCTTACAAATTTACTGAGGGATCATTCATGAGGGACTTTGTCAAATGCCTGCTGAAAATCTAGATACACTGTTGACTGGTTCACCCTGATCTACATGCTTATTTATACCTAATTCTAATAGATTGGTAAGGAAGAATTCCATTTGATAAATCCATGCTTGCTTTTCCCCATTAAGTCATGTCATATGAGGAGGAGGCAGAAGGGTAGATGCTGGGGACAGGGGAAATGGAAGGCTGTTGGTGGTGAAGATTACAAATGGAAATGGAGGCATCATATAGATAATGATTGTTATGTAGATGGAAGGAAGGGGAAGGGTTGGGAGACTAAAGGAACAGAAGGTTAATAAAGAGGAAAATGGAGAGGTAGGTGAGAGCTGAAAGATGTGAGATGTTAATGAAGAGAAGAGAGATGGAATCTGAGAAGAGAAAGATGGAGAGAATGAAGGAGAAAGACCAGACAGAACTTGGGTCTTTGATGGTGGGCTAGTAACAGTGGTAAGAAGTGGCACTATGATAGAAACAGTCTTCTGGGCTTGGCCCACCCCACCACTGTGCAGGTGCAAAGGTTATACACCCAAAAGTAGGGAACATTCACACACATCCTGGAAAAAATTAGAGAGAATATTGGTTGTAGTACTTACATATCATAAGCTGAAGAGCAATACACAGACAGTCCTCTTAAAACATGAAAGGATATGTTTACTTATTTACAAATTAAACACTTCGCACAAAGTATAAATATAGGGACCTCGCTGAGACAAGGCGTGTCATATTTTGAATCAATGTGCAGAAACACAAATAAGTGTCCCCGAACTTTATAAAAAATTTATACCATTCTTAACAAGGACTTGGATATTAAAACCTGCCTTTGTCAAGGTGTGAGAACTAGATTTACGAATAGAACTAACACAGGAGCAACAAATCTTATCTATCAGGCAGTAGGCCAAGGGCTTATATCAGCGTCACTAATAGAAAATGGATATAAAACTCTTTATCGTTGGTATCTGACACCAGTTCGATTATACTGGATGGAATATTAACTGGATCCAAGGCTTGCTGGAAGGGGTGTGGAGAAGATGGAACCTATTTACACATCTGGTGGGCCTGTCCTTTAATGTAACAGTTTTAGAACAAGATCAACCACTGGGTTGAGAGCTTGCTCAATTGCTCATTTATATTCTTACCCCAACATGTACTGTTAAATTTTTCCACCACACATGGAAACCAATACGAAGAGAAATTAATAAAATTCATATGGGTTGCGGCTAGAAGTGAAGTTGCTAGATTATGGCGGGACTCAAAGGTACCACAATTAAACTCAGTTATAACGAGGGTAGAGCAAATACATACATTGAGTAAAATTACGGCTATCAAAGATTTTGATAAAATATAGTCCAGTTACAGCAGGTGGAAGAGAATGAAGGAGGGGTATTTCTTCTTTTAATGTGTACTTTATATATCCATCAGGTTCCATGTTGGTAAACATTAGAGCAAATAACCTCTGAGTATCTTCTGAACAATAGTGGAAAGGTGGCATTGGAGGGAAGGATGGGAGGGTGGGGGCGGGCAGGGAGGTAAGGGGTGAAGGTTGAGCCAATCTAGAAGGAAACAGTGCACCATTAGCAGGAAAACACAGTGTTGGAAATGAGAGTGTTTGTTATGACTTAATTCTATTTCATTTTGTGTGATAAAATTCTGGTTTAATATCTCAGTTTTCGTTGCTGTGATTGTTAAAAAATCTACTACAACTCATGTGCAAGGAATGCCAATGCTTTTATTGTTTTAATCTTTATGAAAAGCTGTATACAATACATGAAAAATCAATAAAGCTTTAATTTTAAAAAAAATATGAAAGAAAAGACAACATTCTTTCTGGCATAGTCCGTAAGTCTAAATCCAGTTAGCTAAAGGTTATAGACAGTCCTTTATGATTTAGGATGTTGTAATGGTTCTCATCCTGTAGACTATGATGGTCATCTTTATGGTATCTTCTCTCACCAGACAAGGAAGATTTACTTTTCATTTAGTCTTGTTGGTTTCTTATTCACTTTTATCCTATCTTCATGAGATATTTTCTGATATCTCTGTCTTGCTTTTTGCTCACGCTCCAGAATTTCTCTTGGGAAGAGGCTCTTCTCATCAAATGCTGCTTTTAATGCTAGAAAAGTGATGGAACCACAGCTGTATTATTCATGTGCACTTCATAAGAACTTGGTATATGACAAACCATTTGTGAAAAACATTGCTGAATGTAGCGCTATAAAATCTTTGGTTTTTGTCATACTTAAGCACAACATACAATCTGTAATGAGGACAATATCGTCACTTTTCTTTCCTTGCTCACTGAATAGTCACATAGCATATGGCAGGGATAGGCACCTCTGGTATTCGAATGCCGCAATGAATATGCATGAGATCTATTTGCATACAGTGGAGATAGATGCAAATGCATCTCATGCATATTCAGTGTGGATGTTTTGAAACCCCAACTCGCCTGTGGTGCTTGAGGGCCAGAATTGCCTGCCTTTGGCATAGTGATTACTTGCCATTTGTTCTTCTAAAGCACTGCATGGTGAGTACAGTTTTTTTCTTAAATACCCTGGTGTCCCAGCTGCCTTTAAAAAAAAAGTGAGGTGTGTATTTAATGAATGCACTAATTTCAAAAGGAGAAGGGAGCGTGCTCAGAGATTGATTGACACTTGTAACAATCCTGAAGTCAAATCAACTTCTGTGAGTCGCTGTAAGATTACAAACATGGAGGAGATGGCAGCAGTTACAGCTCCTAGGAAAGAAAGAGTCCCAGTCATTGTAAAACAGCGACACCTACTGACTAGAGCCAGGATGCACGCATGCTGAATTCCAGAGACAGGCAAAGTATGCAGGCCTTGGTCAAGGATTGTCACTCTAATGCTTGATAGGAGTAGGAGAGGATCAAAAATCCCCTCCCCACACACACACACACACAGGTAGCTGCAAGTAAAGGTTCATGGCACCATAGATCCAGTAGGAGCTGGTTCCAATAGAGTTAGAAGCTCAAAGTATCAGGGGGAACCTGTTGAGCAAAAACTAAATAAATGTAGAGGAAGAATATATTATGCTTCCTATCCAGAAGAAGGTAATGAATGGAGAGAGAAAACTATTTCCCAGATAAAAACAAGCAGACGTAATGCAGAGTTTACCATAGGAGTTACCCAGCTCTAAGTCACTTAGGAAACGTAAACTGCACAACAAGCAAAAATATTCTGTGTCTTTGTGCCACATTGTTGTGGATTTTGGTAACCAAAAAGGTTACGCCAGCACTATCTATTATTACTCGTCATGGCCCCCAGTGTGTCACAGGTTAGCACGTGAGCAGAACTAACTCATAACCCCGGTTATTATTTAGTTACCAACCCCTTCGCGGAAATGCAACTGAATTTTTCACCTGGCCCCAGAGCAGAAGGTAGTTTCTTTATCCTACATCACAGTAAAAAAGTAAATCAGATACTTATCTAAGCACTCTGCACTCTCTTTAAAGCAAAAGGCCTATCCCAAAGGAAAAGAAGAAGCGCAATCAATGGGAATTCAGTCTATTCCGGGACATGACTCGTTTACAGTTGAGTAGGAGCCATTTTACAGTTTGCAAAAAAATAAAACAATTAAGCTGTGGAATTTGTTGCTGGAAGATATGGTGGAGGCTAACAGCATGGCTGGGTTTAGAAAAGGTTTGGGCATTTTTCTGGAGCACCGGTCCATTAACTGTTATCAGCCAGGCAGATGGGAATTGCCATCCCTTACGTCTGGGAGTGAGCAAAATGAAATGAACTTCCCCATTAGCATCTGCCAGGCACTTACTATTGATCCGGACTGGCCACTGTCGAAGGCAGGATGCTGGAGGCTATGGACGCTTGGCCTGAGCCAGCATGCCTTGTCTTACATTCTTAAGTGCATTCAAGTCAGTCATTACACAAAAGCATTTAGAAACTCTCTTTAGCATTTTGATTCTACACCATTCCTGGAAAGTACTAGTGTTTAAAGTTTTAAAACTTCTCCTTTAGCTACTCCCACCGGCATGACTATAAATACATCATATGACCCTTATTAGAAACCCCTGCAGGGATAATGATATATGTGAAGTACTTTACACAAGCAGCACAGAGACATTTTTTAAATAAGTGTTTGCTATAATCTAAAAAGGTATACATCTATAATTTAAAAAGGCACAAACATATAAGACATTAAATCTGCAAACAGAAAAAAAAAAATTATTACCTAAGAATAAAACCAAAGATGAAACAAGGAGCAAAGCTGATATCTTGAAAAACCTAACTAGGCCTGCTGCTTTGAAACAAATTTATGCTCCTAAAATCCTCTCTGAAGATCAGACCTTTACTGAACAAACTACATTCAATTGACCCAAACAAAACAAAGGAAAAATGTTAACAGATCATAGCAACCAGCAGGAAATGAATGCACAACTGAAAATGGAATCTGCTTTGCAGGATTCCTGTTTAAAGTGAAACATTTCTTTCACGTTCTGACGGACGTCATCGTGTCTGCAGCATGAGGAGCAGCTAAGCGGAAAGAGATGGAATGATGTTGTTATGCCCTTCACTGCAACACAACGGCACAGAGGGTAAGAACTCATCAACTGGTGACCTTTGCTCATTGCTTTCTGCTGCTAAGAGGATCGTGTTGAGTCCAGTGGTGAAAATGAATAAAGGGCTTACTTTCTGAAAGAGCGGGAAGTTGCATGTTTTCTGGGCACCGCTCCTCTGTCTTTTCTCCAAAGTACTTCTCAGGATTTAAAACAAAATCAGGTTTGCTCACTTCAGTGATATCCTGCAGTGTTCCAATATTTAAGGAGCTGAAAGTGCCTTAAAAAAAAAAAAAAAGAAAAAAGAAAAGCAGAATTATTAATAGGCTATAGCTAAATCTGAGTAATAGCAGCCTGACGCGGTTGAAAGCTAGACTGTGCTGTCTCTCTTTTTCAAATGACTTTGCCAAAGTCACACAGCAGGTGGAATCCTTTGAAAAGAGCCCTTCGTGTCAAAGCCTAGTTTTGAAATGCATCTATTGCCTTTATTCCCAGGAAGCATGGAAAGACTACTGCCATACTAAAACACAACTGAACAGACAGAATGCAGTAAACATATTAAGTTGTATGGAGAGGACAAATAAATCACAAGACAGGAAGGACACAGTTTAAGGACTGCCAAAATTAGGATTAAAAAAAATACAAAAAGCTTGCAAATCAATTTACTTGCACAACGGACAAAGAAGGCTTGGAAGACTTCTGCCCCATCCTTGATTTAACTCATGGGAGGAAGAGTACTAGCATGCATTTTACTAAAATTTTTGCCTGCATAGTTTTCCCCCTTCCAAAAACTATCTTGGCCAAAAGATGTGCTGTTTCAAACTGGTGCAAGATATACAGAAAAATCAACATTGAAGCCTAGCCAATTGGCACTTCTTCTCACAAGTTTCAAACTTGTGCTGATTGGAAACAGAGAAGCACAGACTATCACAGTGCTAAGGACCCCAAGGTCCATCCAGCCTGCCCAATTCCCTTTCCTGCTGCAATACCATGATCCCTTCTTGATCTCTGACTTTGCCTTCACTTCCCCACAACCAAGATGCCTCTGTGCTTATCCTGCACTTGCCCGAATTCTCTTATTGTTTTTACCCCCAATGCCTTCACTAGGAGGCTGTACTAATCATCCATCACCCTTGTAGTGTTATCATGTGTCCAGTTTATTTGTAAATTTGTGCAAGTAAATTGACCTGCAGACTTTTTGTTTTTTAACCTTAATTTTGCTAGTCTTTAAATCTGTCCTTAGGTTCATGGTGTCCTAATGTTCAACAACTTACTAATGGAAGCAGTGTTCTTTACAAGTCTCCCAAAACCGGTCGAACTGCTGAGTGCACTCAAGCAATCTTGTGGTTTCAAGCATGTGGAGTTGGCAGCTCCAACAAGACTACAAGGCCCCCATGCAGTTCAAATCATAAGACAGCAGTTAGATGGGCCCCAGCACATCAGAGGGAATATTGCATGGAAGTTGCTTATAATACTCGGAAGTGCACTTTGAAAAAAAGAAGAGACTCCTCCCCAGCTAGAGGTCCCATCAAAATATGCAGGCTAACGTGTGTAATACAGGAATTTCTTTCACTGAGGACAGGAGTGCAGGTCCTAGCACTGTCCTGCATCTGCATTGCTACAACTGCAAAAAATGCCACCATTGCACTGGTAGAAAATGATGTCCTCTGTGCATGATGCAATATTTCAAAAAGTATACATAGCATGTATACTAACACTGCCACAATTAGAAGTTCTACTTTTAAGTTTCCATTTCTTCATTTTTTCCAAAATGTTTTCCTCCATATAGTCTTGTTTGGAAGAACATTAGAAAGTCTACGCCACGACAGGGTTGGGTAATGCAGATTTTCTGTTGGGGACAGGAATCACTCTTAAAAAGTAAAACCAGTACAGGCTCAAGGTGCTGTGCTCCAAGCAAAATGAGAATTTGCTTATCAAATCAAAAGTCTCAGTAATTACAAAATATTAAAAAAAAAAAAATTGGTCTAAAGAGTTCACAATCAAGAAAGGAAACAGCTTCATTAACTCCCCAAATCACAAAGGTGGCCACAGTTCTCGATGCTTCTAAACTCATTTTCCAAACCACCATGGATTCCTCTGTTATTCTCAGAGAGGCCGCTGAATCTTCAGACCACCCCCGAATATTAAAGAATCCTCTTCTTGTAACAAAATCACACACATATACAGATGGGCTGGCTTGCCAGGATCAGATCTTCTAGCTGCTGTCCGAGGGATGGATATCCCTGCCAATTCCAGGCCTCTTGGAGAGAATTCCCTCTCCTGTGAATCACACTGGAGCCCTCTCCCTAGACTCTCGGACCTCCTTATAGTCCCCTTGCGTCTCCTGGAGTCCACCCTTCACAGCGATCCCCTTACTGACCCTCCCTCCCACTCCTAAGTGACACTGCTCCCGGGAACCTCCTAATACTGTAACATTACAGTGAAACCCGCAGGGCGTCGCAGGCAAATAAATTCAAAGCAGCTTATTGTCCAGTCAGGGAAATAGCGTCGCTGTAGCTGGACAATAAGATTTACGCTCAAGGAAAACCTGAGCTAGTGTATGTTGAAGGGAGGCTTCCAGCGGCGGATTCACAATGTCGGACCGGCCCGGGTATTCGCCACCCAGGCCGGCCCAGGACACGTCACGTGGTCTGGCCGAGCGCGGCTCCGTCACGGCCGCGCACGGCCAGACCACGAGACTGGAGCGATCGGCCCACCGGGGGGATGCCCGATCCCCCCGGTGGGCCGATCCGCCCCTGGAGGCTTCTGGCTCCCTTCTGAGAGCAGTCATTCTGACACAAGAATAGGTGAACTCCTCCCCCTCCCCCACACCCCACCATTTCCCTCCTGTAGTGCTTAAATTTGTGGGGGAGCAGCCTGGAACCGGGTTCCACCACTTCTCTTCAGATTTAGGCAGAGCAGCAGGTGGGGGGGGGGGGGTGTTCTGCTCCAGCCTTTCAGATCCAGACAGCCTGACGGGAAGAAGAGGGGAGGGAGGGGAGCTGGTTGAGGGAGCAGACAGAAAAAGAGGTTAGCCACTCTGCTCCCTCATCCAGCGTTCCCCCTCCCTACTGTTCACCCCCTCCCCTTCCTTCAACAGGAAAGGAAGGCATGATAGTAAAACAGACATTGCAGAGCCAAGAACGAACGCACACAAAAAAGCGGCGAGGCAGCACAAGTTTGACATTTGTGAGCAGTAGTGCCAACCGTCAAAGCTTCAGTCACTGCTGCTCACCAGGTTCAAACTTTACCAGATCAGGTCTGTTAATTAGGCCTACATTTCTGCTAGAGTGGCCCCGAACAGTGTTCTGCCCCCTTTTTCTCTGGAATCCAAGGATGCAGAGTCGAACTAGCAGTGTAATCCGGTTCTGCCTCGCCCATGGAAATGGAGCGGATCCGGGAGCAGCATGCATGCATCATTTCTGGCCCCCAGCCCCTGAGAGAAGAGCAGTTGGAGCTGCTCACCCAGAGATGGAAGGGGGGCGGGGGCAGCAAAATGATCTTGATTTTTTTGTTCATTTTCCCAGCACAATTGAAGAGGCTGTGAGGGAGCATGGCCAAGGCTTGAATGCCTGTCAGCCTCACTGCATCTGCTGCTATTGGTTACGGGCTCCACTGCTGCTTATTGTGCTGGCGTCCTGGACGTTGCTGTCTCTGCCACTAGTGATCACACTGGGAGGAGGGTAAGAGGAAACAGAGCATGGGGGGAAAAGGAGGACGTAAGGGAGGGAGGGGATTGGAGGGAGGGAGGGTGAATGAGTAAGGGTGTGAAAGAGGAAAAGAGTGAGTAGACTGGAAGGGCTAAGGCTTGAGTAGAGTAGAGGGGGTGAGAGAAAGAGAAGGGGAAAGTGAGAAGATCTAAGGTGCTATGGAGTGTGAGTGAGGGGCTGAAGTGTTTGGGGATAGCCTGTGAGTGAGGTGAGGAAGGGAAAGGATAGAAGAGGCGTGAGCAGGAGAATATGAGGCGCTGACCCTTCCTTCCTCTCTGAGGAGGTAAAGAGCAGACTGCGCTTTTTGGAAGAGGCTGACAAGAGTGGGTAGTGCATGCTACTTCGCCTTTATCCCCAAGGCAGAAAAGAGCCAGCTAGTTCTGGCTTGGATTGGAAGCCTATGTCTCATACGAAGGAAGAAAAGGAGGGGAGTTGCTGGATAGGATACATTTCTGAGGGTGGGCCTCCAGGACTGCCAGGGATTAGGGATGAGACCTGGTATGCCCTAAGATCACTGGAGGGGGAACAAGGGGTGGATACATGGGGGGTGGGCTAAGAGGCTAAGAGGAAGGACCAGGATCACCAAGGCGGGGTGGGGGGGGGGGGGGTTTAGAAAGAAAAGTCCCATTCTCTCTGTCCTCCTCCCAGTACCAATGATCTTCCATTCCCTACAGTGTGCACCCCCAGCCATCCTTTGTCCACCATTGCTCATCAAGTGAAGATTGGCTGGTGCTTGAACACTGGCAGGGGCGAGAGATGGAGGATCACAGGGATAAGGAGGAAGAGTGTAAAGAATGTGTGTGTGTGAGAGAGAAAGAAAGTGTACATTTGTGAGATAGAGGAGTAAGTGTGAGCTAGGGGGAAGGGCGTGGCATTTCTTTTTCTTTTCCATTTTTCTAAATTGTCATGTTTAATTCAGTTCAGGAAATGAACCAAACCCAAATAAACATTAAATGAGCCAAAACCTAAAGAAAACAAAATCCAAAACAAAAAAAACCAAACCTAAATTATATTTTTTTCCAGTGCATATCCCTATTACTGTCTGGGCACACTGACATTTTCACACATCCAGAAAATAGTTTGCCTTGGTTTTTATGTGAGTTCCCATTTAATGCTGAATTTCAGAAAAAGAAAAATATATAAAAGCTGATCTGAGCCTCCTAACCACATTGTGTTTCTTCTTTCTGTATTTCCAGTTCAGCTTAATCTTTCAGTTTTAAACATGAGTGAACAGATTATAGGAAACTCATTTGATATGCAACTTTATAAACACTGAATTTATATAAATACATTGCTTACCAATTGAATTTTGCATTGTCTCCTCTCTTAATAACATGCATGGTTTTTCTCTGTCTGTTCTGCTTTCTTTGTACGTTTTACCTAATATTGTATTTTCCCATGGGCTTATCCTATTTAAAAAAAACAACAATATTGTGTCAAAATAAATGTAATTTAAGCCATGCCAATATTTTATGAAGCTGAGTTACTTTGTGCCTTAATTGCAATGTGCAAGCATTAGGTACATTTTTATCTTAATCTTTTGCTTACCACACTCACAAGAACGTGTAAGGTCACATGCTAAACACATACAGTATGGCCATTATTATCATTATTTCCCTCATAAAGTGAATAATGCCCCAACCTGTGGATGGTGCCATGGGAATGAGCCAGTCCCACCAGAGGTTTTTCATGCAATACTGGCTCATTTAAAAATTATGGAAATTATGTTCATGGCATTTAATTTGCAATAAAGTCTGAGTTGAATTTGCAAACTGTAATAGAAAAAAAATGAACTACACCTCTCTGGTGCTAATAGACCTAACAGCAGCCTTCGACACTATTAACCATACCCTCCTATTCCATCAGCTGAATAAAATCAGGATTAGTGGCAATGTTATCAAGTAGTTCACCTCCTTCCTATCAAAAAGAATTTTCCAAGTCAAACTGGGCAACCAAAGCTCTGACACCTTCCAGATCAATACAGGTGTCCCCCAGGGTTCAGCACTCTCGACAATTCTATTCAACATCTACATCCTTCCTCTATGCAAATTGCTATCAGGCCTAGGAATTGTCTTCAATTTATATGCTGATGACATTCAGTTCTACATACCATGCACCAAATCTACTGAAAATACAGCACTGACACTCTTGACACACATGAAGGCAATACAACATGAACTCTCTCAACTCAAAGTAACCCTAAACACAAACAAACCTGAAATGATACTGCTAAGAAGAAACCTAGTCATAGTTACACCCTAGCCACTAGACCTAGGTAACTTTAAAATTACACCCTCTGACCAAGTACGGGACTTAGGAATGCAGATAAATGAAAGCCTAACAAAGGAAAAGCACATAAATAAATAAATTAATTAAAACAGGCTTTGCAGAAATGCGCCTACTACATAAACTGAAACCATTGCTGACCCATGAAGACTTCCGCACGGTCCTGCAAACTCTCATCTTCTCTAACATAGACTACTTTAACTCTCTTTTACTAGGAGTATCTAACTGTCTAATAAAAAAGCTACAACTTCTACAAAATGCCACAGCAAGACTCTTAATAGGATCAAGAAAATTTGATCACATCACGCACTCACTGATAGCTCTACATTGGCTACCTATACAATCCCAAATTCACTAAAAGTATTAACAATAATACATACAGCCATCCATCCTGATAACCCAGGTCTGGCAGCCATAGGATGATAACCATACAAGCCACAGAGATTGCTAAAATCTCAGAATAAAGGATTATTAGCTGTGCCAACATTACTGAATACTCATCTAACAAAAGTAAGAAACCATGTGTTCTCCATTGCTGGCCCAATACTATGGAACTCACTACCCAAGACACTGTGACTGACCCCAGAAAGAAATTCAAAAGTAAACTAAAAACATGGTTATTTAAAAATGTCTATATCCTACCTTAAAATGTACCTGAAATCAGAGCAAACACCAATAAGAACAACATAAAACTACCTGTGCTCAGAACAAGCACCAATAAGGTCAAAGACATTAATAAACCAACTATAGACCTAAACAGCCCATCACACCCCAACGATGTCAAAATAAAAAATCAAAAACTTATCTTATAAACCACTAACCTCTTATCCCAGTACCTTTACTTAAAACTCTAGAACACCCCGTAGGCCTATATCTCACTTGATTACATTGTCAATGCTCATGCCTATGTATATTATGTATATTATGTGATTATAGTTAGTCATTGTTTAAGTCATATGTATGCTATGTTGTAAACCATTGTGATCTTTATTTGGAACGATGGTATATGAAAGAACTAAATAAATATAAATAAATAAATATTTATGTGATTCTTCAGCTCATTATTGTTTTTGCATAATTGTTGCAAATTCCTTTGCAAACACAAAATTGCATGCGAAAAAAACAGAAAATTTTGTTCATAAAAATTTGCAAACGTGACTCCTGGTATGTGCATTTCTGTTTTTGCATGCAATATCACATCTGTAAACACATTCGCACCTTAACACATTCTCTCTAAATTTACTGCAGCTTGCAGGATTTTTTCTAGCTCTGCTACTGTGCATCCTTTTTAAAGCAAAGAGCACAATATACAATGTGTGGCCTCCCTAGGACCTCACAATATAAAATAATGGTATGTACCAAGCATGCAGATATCCTTGTGATGCATTCATAGATATTGTATTCTATGGAGTGGTGAGTCTGAGTGAATTTAATGCAAGTGGCATGCAAGCTGGGAAAGTTCATTAGTATCCATTTTCTAGGCCACAGTGGTAGGGATTGAAGAGCTGAGCAGTTGGTGTGGATGGGCAGATAGGCCATATGGTCTTTTTCTGCCATCATGTTTCTATGTTCTTTGTTTCTTCTATTTCTGTGTGTCTTAAATCTGAAATGACATGCTCATCCAAATATTAGTCAACCCCTTCCATGACTCCTGCTCATCGTTGACCCTGTTCATCAAATTAGGAATAGGTCTGCTGTAAATTCAGAGTTGTGGGTTAGGTGGGTAATCTGCTTATGAGAAATCTTCCTGCTCAATCCTGGTACACCAGATAAATCTAAACCAGTCTGCACTGGAAATCCAAGAAAGCTCATTTAAAAAAAGGCAAACTGAAGCAATCCTGGCAAACTCTAGCTGGATCAAAGCACTGAGATTTTGATAAGGGTCAGAGTTCTGCAGATTGAAAAAGTGGACAAAAATCTGAGCTCAAACAGACCGATCCTAGTTAGTTTCCTTATCCCTGTGTGACTCCTTACCTGGTGATGTGTAACACTGTTAGTCATAAAACTCTCCAAGAGGCACATACAATCAATGGAAAAGGTATTAGCAGTGCCGAACCGCACTCGGGAAAACATATTAGAACTTTGCCTTATCAGCAAACACATATATGTAGCTGAGCATGGCAGTGACTAACACTGCACCGTGCTGCTCAGTTCACTAAGTATAAACCGCATGGCAATGCATGTAACTGGGCCGTGAGTATTCCTATATCTTCATCTTAGGAAGAGAAGCCAAACAGGAATGACAAGGAGCAGGGCCAGGAGAGGATAAGAGAGAATAAGACAGAGAAGGAGGGAAGAGAGGATTAAAAGGAAGATGGGAGAAGAAAGGTAAGAGAAAGGGGCAAGAGGAGGGAAAGACTGGAAGATCCAAGAAGAGAAGAAGAACACTGCATCCCGCCCCAACCGCTGATCACCACGTGGAACGGCGGCAGAAGCTGGTAATTATTTATATTTAGTTTGATGGGAAATACGGGAAGTAACCATTGTTGCCTTGTGGTCACAGCACAGGGATACAGAGATATAAAATCTGCAAGTTTGGCAAGTCGAGGACCAGATTCCACTTAACAGTCCTCTACGTTCCTTAAATCTTCTTCTCGTTGGCTGTAAAGTCTTTGAAAGACATACCTTTCATCCTAAATCTGCTATAAAATATGTGCAGAAATGATATTCATTAAATAACAATTATTCATATAGTATGAATGTGTGTTTGGTTGTTCTGTACAGTAAGGAGAATGAGGCTGGGGCTATTTGTGTAAGCAGGAGAGCTTGAAAACAAATTAAACAGCAGAAATTGAGTGATAAGTGAATTCTTGCCATTAGCTGTTAATTAATAGAATAAGCTTCCCCTGGAGGCACTAATGAATACAAATATTTAATTAAATTAGATAGATCCTTTTCAGATACTGTAATAACTTGGTGAACTGAGAGACATAAACGTAATAACTGTTGAACTGCAGATAGATTTGACACAGAAAAAAATTGCCAAATAGTAAAAGTTCTAAAAACAAAAATTCATAAGATATTCTGATAAATAAAATATTTGTCACTATCAGAAAAAAAAAACCTGAAGTAAACAAGAAAAGGAACCACCACATACCTCTGCAATCTGCCCCTAGACATATGCATAAACACCTCCAGCCAAATACATCCACACCTTTTGTTCACCTAGGAGGCCCTCAGAACCAAACATGAGTAACTGCAGGTCAGCGTACCATGCAGGCACATCATTCCCTAGAGTGGCCAACTCACCCCAGGTCAACCAGGCCAGGGTTAGTCCCAGTGTATACATGGAGTTGTAGTTTTGTCCCACTGATGTCCATTAGATGATCAGAACTACAACTCCATGCATGCAATAGGGCAAAACCAGCGGGTTTGGTTGACCTAGAGTGAGTTGGGAACCCTACTTATGTTTTTGGCATGTTTAAAACTAAATTTTCACTTTTTGAAGTATAGGTGAATTAGCTGATATAAACCCTCTTTCTTTCTCAGGCAAACCAAAAAGTAATTTTAGCAAATCTAACTATTATAAAGAGGAAAAACTGCCCCACACCTGCATAGCCAGTATGAAAAAAATCGAGCTCTGCCCATTCCTGTACTTGTTATGGGCCCCAAAATCTGGGATACCCACCTGGGGAGTGGCTCAGGACTGCAAGGCAGACTTGGGTTAAAACAAGACTGGATGCTAAGCAGGATCTGGAACTAGACAAGACACAGGTAAGGCAAAGCAAGGACAAGACTCTGGTACAGGCAGGACTGGATACTGGAAGAGACAGGACAAGACCAACAAGGCAGACCAGGGCAGAACGTAGACAACAGCAGACAAGGGAAACACCGAACAAAGAACACAGAAGCCCGAAGGCAGCAAGGCTTGGAACAGACAAAACAGGCCTGAAGGCCACAAGGCAGGATACAAGAGAGAGCCACACAGTACACCCAAGCTCAGCGTGCACTCTCTACTCCCAAACATCTCAGTTATATACTTCCTACACGGCACGGTATTTCCCCATCCTTGTTTCCTCTATATTAAACAGTGACAAAGTTTCCCCAAAAAACCTCTTTTATAGGGCCAGTGTCACTTTTCCAGTAAGCATCGCAGTACTGATCTGCTAGGGCTTGATTTTCAAAGCACTTTATGCACATAAAACCCTGACTTATGCACATCAATTGCCTTTGAAAATCAACCTGTGGGTTCAGGAGGTAAAAGTCTGCAGTAGGAAGACGCATTCCAGGAGGTGGAGTTGAGGCAGGGAAAAGATTCACATGCATACTTTGGATTTTTGAAGCCATGTGCGTAAATCTCCACTTACAACGTTCCACCTACCTGAGAGCAGGTGTATGTTCATCCGCGTGTGTCAAGGCACGGACTGGGGACACCAGTGAATTTTCAAAGCAGACTTATGAAAATTCGGACTAAAGTCTGCAGGTAGAAAGCACCCACGCACTTTAGCCTTATGCAGGATGTTATAAATTCACTCTCTTAATACATTCTTTGGTCTAACTTTACACCTACATTATCATATACAACATCCACTAGTCTCTTTTTTTCTTCATTCACAACTTTGCACTCTCTCTCTTACACTCATTCAGTCACATTTCGTGCAGTCATAATTGCATCCTGGCACAATTTCTACACGCGTGCAAACGATTTCACGTATATACACCTCTTATCTTCTCTATCACACAGCCCACATACGTGCACAGTGGATCCTCAGGACTTTCAGGAGATCAAAAGACACTATAATGATTATGTTACAGGCATTTATCACACAGGTTCAAACTGACTATAACACTATGCTACATACAATGAATTATTTCTCTCTCAAGTTAATGTACACACATCATTTACATCTTTCCTTGGCACAATATGCTGAACGTGTCAACTTACAGTTCATTACTCAGAGCTTTTCTGCCATGTTTGTAGGGCAAAACGTACCCTGGCGGGTCTCGAAGCAGGGATTGCCTAGGCAGAGGCTGGTGTTTCTGGATGTAGAGCCATGGATTGGCTTAAGGAAATATAACCTCAAGCAGCCCTCCATATAGCTGGTGCATTCCAGTGATCAAGCCACTGAGGAACCTGATTGGTCCTCAGGACTATAGGAAGGAACTCAGGGAACACGCCAGCACTCCCAGCATTCCAAGGGCTCGGAGGCCAAGCTGAGCACTCCCGAAGAAGACCCTTAAGTTCTTCCACCTGTTCTTAGATGTTGAAGTACTGAAGTAATATGACTTGTGCCTATTGTGTCTGTTGAAGAAATGAAGATTCACTGTGTATCTAAATCCTGGACCAGATTTATGGAACAGTTAAAGGGATGAGGGATGTAACTGAATCCTAAGTTGTATTCCTAAATAGCCCACAGTGTGTATAAGCCAAGTCCCACCTGTGTTTTAGGATATGTGAATACATTTTTGTTTTAAACTTTATTTTAGAGAGGTGGGTAGGGAACACAAATAATGTTAGCCAAGTATATTCAGCAGGAGGCTTGTCTTACTGAATATTTGGCTGAAGTTATCAAAGTAAATTTATCCATATAACTTTGCCACTTGCTAGTCTACTGAATTTGGACTTCATAAAAAATGTATTTATTTATGGGGAGGACATTTAACAAAAAACTCTTGCTTTTCTTCAGTCTTTTCATTATTGTCATGAATTGGGTCAGTGGTTCTCAATCTTTTTTCTGTTGGGACATACCTGATATGATACTCACATTCATGACACACTGAACACATGACCATCACGGGGCTAAATGTAAACACATGTGCTGCATCCAAAGGAACCCCACCAAACCCCAGCGGGAGAAGAGCAGAACGAGGATATTTTCCTGTACAATTCACCATACAAAAAAGATATTCTTATTCTCGTGTAACCTCAGCACAATTCTACTAGCAGGCACATTGTAAACTTACAGAAAATCCTAAGAAAAAAAGAAACAGCATGTATAGAAAACCTGCCATACCATAGCACCAATAGCTCTACCTCTGAAAAGGTAACAATGCACCAGCAAGGCATGTACTAGTGAGAAAACACAACAAATAAGGCTGATTCAAATGCCTACTGTTATGGTTATTGGTGTTTGGGTGGATCCTTGGGCACTGAAGCAGCTGACCACGCCCACAGGGGGGCAGTCCCGCGAGGGACCACGGTGTCAGGCTAGACTCTGGACACACAAACACAGATTGAATCTTTTATTAAACAGTTTTGGAAACCACCAGAGGTGGCAGTAGTGAGTAGTAGATGTTGAGCCCGGCTGGGCAGGTCTCCCACAGGACGCTGGAACAGCGGATCCTCTGCTTGGCTGTGCTGTAGTGGAAAGAGACTGAGATTTATGAGTACACAGTGAGAAATATACAGTCCCAGCTAGAATAGGTGAAGCTCTGAGACAGGGAGAGCAGGCCCTCGAGGAGCGAGTACCTGATCCCTTAGAGTAGAGAGACTCAGTGGTATTGTACTCACATAGGAGCAAGAGAGATTCCACTAGACAAGAGGTCTGGTACTGGAACAGAGGGCAGGCCCTCGAGGAGCGAGTACCTGGTTCCAGGGAAGCAGTACTGTGGAATAGATGGTAGTTGTACTCACAGATGGAAACTGTTAGTGAAGTCTTCCAATTAGAAGGGTTTGAAGATGCAGGCAGCGACTCAGGGAACATGGGTCCTCGAGGAGCGAGTACCGATTTCCTGGTAGCATCTGAAAGAAACAGAAGAGGCCCCCGAGGAGCGGATACCCTGTTAGCAAACCCCGAAGGGTGTAAGATTTCTAGATAGCGCTGGAGTGGCAGAGCAGCTTCGGTCGGAGAGCAAATCCCATCCGTAGAGATACCGTTGCTAACTGGATGAGCTAGCAAATACTGTAGGCTTAAATATCCGGGCAGCGTGACGTCATATCAGGGGGACGCCCCTGAGGTTCGCGCCAACGTTGAAATAAAGATGAGGGCAGCATGCGTGCGCGCCCTAAGGTACCTTGGAGGAGCATGGCGGGAGGCAGCACCAAAGCCGGTCTGGGGACGCCGGAGAGGACGGCAAACAGACGCCGCGGCAGCCAGTAGTCCGAAGTGAGCGGGGGGAGCCGCAAGTAGTAAGAGGTAGGTAGGGCAAAGCCGTCGAAGACCAACGGTCGCAACACCTACCTGCTAGTAAAATACCTCAACTCAGTCACAGACACAGAACCGAACTTCACCAGCTTACATATTTTTTGGACAAACATTCTATCATTGACTAATACTAGTTTGGATTTCGTCAGCATCATAATACAGAAATTCTACTATCGAGCTTTGACTCTATCATAAAGGGCTTCAGCTCAGGAACCTGTTATATGTTAATTCTCCTTGACATAAGCTCCACCTTTGACACAATAAATCACAATATTTTGCTCTCTCACCTCTCAGATGTCGGCATCAGTGGCACTGTCTTCTCATGGTTTTCCTTGTATCTTTCTGATAGATCTCAACAGGTCAGGATAGCTTCATCCAGCTCTTCATGGCACTCTCTTACCACTGATGTTCCCCAAGGATCTGGTTTCTTCTCTGTTCTCTTTATTATCTATCTTGCTCCGCTCTGTTGTCTACTTTCAACTCTCGGACTTACCTACAAGATCTAGGCTGATGATATCCAGTTTTTCTTTCCCTTACAATCTTCATGGTCTTCCAGTATTAAATATACTGTATTAAATATTAGGGATGTGAATCGTGTCCTCGATCGTCTTAACGATCGATTTCGGCTGGGAGGGGGAGGGAATCGTATTGTTGCCGTTTGGGGGGGGTAAAATATCGTGAAAAATCGTGAAAAATCGTTAAAAAATCGAAAAATCGAAAAATCGAAAAACCGGCACATTAAAACCCCCTAAAACCCACCCCCGACCCTTTAAATTAAATCCCCCACCCCCAAATAACTTAAATAACCTGCGGGTCCAGCGGCGGTCCGGAACGGCAGCGGTCCGGAACGGGCTCCTGCTCCTGCATCTTGTCGTCTTCGGCTGGCGCCATTTTCCAAAATGGCGCCGAAAAATGGCGGCGGCCATAGACGAAAAAGATTGGACGGCAGGAGGTCCTTCCGGACCCCCGCTGGACTTTTGGCAAGTCTCGTGGGGGTCAGGAGGCCCCCCACAAGCTGGCCAAAAGTTCCTGGAGGTCCAGCGGGGGTCAGGGAGCGATTTCCCGCCGCGAATCGTTTTCGTACGGAAAATGGCGCCGGCAGGAGATCGACTGCAGGAGGTCGTTCAGCGAGGCGCCGGAACCCTCGCTGAACGACCTCCTGCAGTCGATCTCCTGCCGGCGCCATTTTCCGTACGAAAACGATTCGCGGCGGGAAATCGCTCCCTGACCCCCGCTGGACCTCCAGGAACTTTTGGCCAGCTTGTGGGGGGCCTCCTGACCCCCACGAGACTTGCCAAAAGTCCAGCGGGGGTCCGGAAGGACCTCCTGCCGTCCAATCTTTTTCGTCTATGGCCGCCGCCATTTTTCGGCGCCATTTTGGAAAATGGCGCCGGCCGAAGACGACAAGATGCAGGAGCAGGAGCCCGTTCCGGACCGCTGCCGTTCCGGACCGCCGCTGGACCCGCAGGTTATTTAAGTTATTTGGGGGGGGTTCGGGAGGGTGGGGGATTTAATTTAAAGGGTCGGGGGTGGGTTTTAGGGGGTTTTAGTGTGCCGGCTCACGATTCTAACGATTTATAACGATAAATCGTTAGAATCTGTATTGTATTGTGTTCCATAACGGTTTAAGACGATATTAAAATTATCGGACGATAATTTTAATCGTCCTAAAACGATTCACATCCCTATTAAATATACAGTATCAAAAGCTGACTGTCTCACAACTGTTTTCCACTGAATGTAATGAAGACTGAAGTTATCATAGTAGGTTGATGCATTAAATTTGGCATTCCAGATTCTTTCTCTTATGACGACCAGACACTCACCATCTCAAAGAAGGTACAAAATTTAGGTGTCATTGTTGATCCATTACTATCCATGAAACCTCACATCGCTTGCACCATACTAAGTTCTTTCACCAAAATAAAACTCCTACAATATCTGAACCATTTCTAAATCCCACTGATTTTAGGACAGTACTTCAATCTTAGAATTTCTTAAGAGGGTAATTAATAATGGTACCTCAACATGTAATTCAATAACTCTGCAAACTCCATAACCTGGTTCACACCATTAATTGGTAAATTTATTCTCACGGTTATATTCCTTTCACCTTTTCACTGCCCAAGTTTTGTAATTCCCTTGTTTTATTGTAACTGCAATCTTTTTGAGCACCTGTTAAAGTTTCTTATTATTTGTTATCTTCCTTCACCTCTTGTTAATTGTAAACCGGCATGATGCGATTCTCATCGCAAATGCCGGTATAGAAAAACTCAAAATAAATAAAATAAAAATAAAATCTCTCAACTTTTCCTCCTTAGATTGCTGCAATTCGTGCTCTCCAGATCACACAAAACTCTGCCACAAGATTACTTATTGGAGCTTACATTTGTGACTATATTACACTGGCTACTAGTACAATGGCGCATTCAATAAAAGCTTGCATACGTTACCCACAACTTAATTCATAACATTGCCTCACCATGGACAAATGCTATTTGCAAAATCTTTGTTCCCTCCAGATACCTGTGGTCTGCCAACAAACAACTTCTCTAAATTCCCACTGTTTGTATGGCCCACCTTGACCATACAAGAGAATGGGCCTTCTCCATAGCAGGCCCGGCACTATGGAACCATTTACCTATAAATGAACGCAGTATCGAAGACCCAAAGGTATTCCGTAAAGCCCTTAAAATGTTTCTCTTTAACAGCTCATATGATGACTTAATAAACACCAGCACAGGTTACTAGGACCTTCCTTAACATTCTTCCAACAAGAGTTTTTCTTGATGATATTTAGACTCCCTATTTGAGTTTTAATTAGTTGTTGTTATTGTCAGTTTGGGTATTATGAATATTTTTATGTAACCCGCCACAAACTATGGAGGGTGCAGGGTATAAATGATTTTAACTAACTAACTAAATAAATACAGAATAAAAGACCACATTTTATAAATGTGGAGACAAAAACTGGAATGGAAATCCCAAAAAGCCACTCTGCATGCAGTGCAAAACTGGAGAATTAGAAAACAGAAATACTTTTCCTCCTACACTAAACACAGTACAAAAATAGAAGAAATGCCCATCCCCAAACTGACATATTATGGCTTTTACACTCCATCATTCCCCCTCCATGCCCCCATCATCCCTCACTTCTCCCAATTACTCCTTTTCAATCATCCCCTCACACTCACACTCCTGCCTAGCATTCCCAATCCCTGCCTCCTCCCATCCACATCCTCTTCCTCTTTCCTCAGCTCCCTCTCTCCCCTGCTCAACTCTCCCTGCCCAGCATCCCCAACTCCCTTCCCCACCCCCAACAAGAGAGCATCAGCAACATCACTTCCATGGCCAGCAGGGGAAGATAAAGGGGGTGTTCCATCGGGTCCAGAAAAGCAGGGGCTGGCAATGTCTCGCTCTGATCTGGGTGAAGGAAGAAAGTCTCTCACTGGGCCAGAAAGAGGAGAAGGAAGTTGAGAATATCTTCCTGCCAGGCCTGATAAAGGAAAAGTCAATTGACTCCCACCTGGGCTGATGAGGAGAGAGCAGCCTCCTGCTGGCCCTGTGACACGTCTCCCAGGACCTCAGGACACATCTGTTGAGAACAACTGGGTCAGAAGGGGAAACAGTATATATCTGAGCGGCCCAATTATAATTCAGAGGTAGCAGTGCTTAGTTTTGTTTGCCTTGTGTTGTTATTAATCCATCTGTTTCTTAAGATTGTTTTATTGTTATGAATTATTCTTATTATGTTTAATGTTATGGATTATGCATGTTTTATGTTGCACTTTCACATCAAATGAGCTTTGTATCGGGGATGCAGTTAATAAGCATTTTAAAATAAATAATTAATTAAGACACTGATGTCCCTCCTCTTAGTGCAGGCCAGGAAACACAGCTCTTTTCTGACCTCCCAGAAACAGGAACAAATCCTCTAATAACAATATTTTTCTTTTCGGAGACCATCCCTTCCATTTGGATACTGAAATAGGGTTGTGCCTTTTCCCTTTCTCCTCGGCATCAGGCTGTGAGGCCTACTAGAGACTGTGGAACTCCAAACCTTCCATGAAAACTAACTGAAACCTCCCACAATGAATTCCTACTCTGCCTGCTTTTTATGTAGGCCACCGACCAATGCAAGCAGCCTCACTGGAGGTGCTGGTCAGAGGACTCCAACCCTCCTAACCCAAGGCCTGAGCTAGGGACAGGCGTTAGGGTGGACCTAAGAGGATGCTACAATTGTTTAGATAAAGACTAGGTTTGGTCAATCTGTCCTGAGGAGGTTTAGAATCCTACAGAATTTCTTTAAAAAAAAGAAAAAAGCATAAAATGGCAAAAGTGGCTCACTGCTACAATTTGGCCTTTGGCACTGTTTATTTTTCAAGTTTTCCCTCTTTCAATGAAGGCAGCCTGTAGCCAAGGATTCCCCACCTGTGAGGACTCAACATCCCTGTTCTCTTCGGAGAAAGTGAAAGCTGCTTTATCTGTAACAGGGGGATCGGTGAGGAAAGCAGGATGGGAAGTCCTCAGGAAAGCCATTCGCCTCTCCTTGGAGTTGGTCCCTTCCTATATATATATTGTTAACTATATTAAGAAGTGAAGGGGCCCGGTGAGAGGGCCCACGCCTGCTCAGCAGAGCATGCCAAAATCTTCTGGAAGCTATGAAGTCAAGTTCACCGGCCATGCTCTGTCAGATAATGCCACCCGCCTGGGAGGACTTGTGTCCTGCTGTCCTTGGAGAACACTTCCTGCAAGTAGGCAATTTTTGCTTTATTTGCATTTCTCAAGATACGCAGAGTCTCTGAATCGTGCTTTCTAAGGAAGGGATGTGATTATTTTTATTCACGTAAGCTAATGAATATTTACCTCATGCATATTTTTTGAAGTCCCAAATTTTAAGTTAATTGAACCGTATGTGAGGTCAGAAACGTTTTCTATTCCCTTTAGGATTTTGATGTTCTGCTTTTACCAAACAACATTAAGAACAATGGCTAGGGCAGCGGAAGCAGTGCTTAGTTTACGAATGGACTTTTTCATCCAAGGACACTTTTGGAATATCAGTGTTCCTTCACTTTCTCTTTCTCCATTAATTTGAAATGGGAAAGTGCAAAATTAGCTCCTTTATTCCTTTCTCAAATACATATATAAAGGCAAAAATAGTTATAGTTTAGTATCTTGATACATGACTTACATATATGATAAATCAGTATTATCATCCATTAAACACGCCGCGTGTTGTATGGTCGGGAGTGGTGGTGCTTTGGCAGTGATTGGCTCTTTCTTCATATCATCTTCATTTGCTCTGTTATTATCCATGGTTTCTTCTAATGAAGAATCCAGTTGATGGAGAAGAGAACAGCTTTTAATTTGCCAGTGCTCTTCCTAAAAAAGTTGAAAGTACAGCACAAATGTAAACCTGGGTAAAATGGGTTACCCAGCCAGAAGACAATTCACTGCATTCTGATGGATGTATTTATTTACCAGTCTGAAACAGCTCAAGAGAAAACCAGCAAGTCAACCAAGCAAGCTTCTCTTACAGGCTGCCAGCCTCTTAAAAAACCTATTTTAAAAAACTATTTACAAAGTTTTACAGGTTCAAAGTTTCAAAAAAATTGGAAGTGAGCATCTACCAATGCTAATGACTTATACTTAACATGATTTCCAGCTCTCCACTGGCTAGTAGATCATCTCTGAGACACTTCTCAAGCAGGTTTCGGGACACGTAATAAAAAAAGGTAATGTACTAAGCTGCAGTTTCAGCAGACGTGGGCCTACATGCATTAACATAGGGATGAAACAATTGTGCGCGATTCCTGCCCCCAATAAAAACTCAACACCGATTGGCTTTTAATTTGGCCGCAGTCTATTACCAACATAACCCGAGCCCTAACAATAACATTAACCATGATCCAAAGGACCTCCCCTTATTTCCATCCCTCTCCCACCCCATCCTGGCCCCCATTTCTCCACCACCTTAAACCCCAATGGTGGAGCCGCCCACTCCCCCCCTTTTCCCCCACGCCTGCTCCGCCTCGTACCAGCGAGAGCAAGCTCGACCGCGAACCCTGGCCCCCACGGTTCAGCGATCCTCCCGTGTAGCAGCCCCCTCAACTACACGGGGTACCCCCCCTTTTCCCTAACCCAACACCCCCTTTAACAGTAAACATGAACTGGGCTCGGGTTTTCCGCCGCACTGCGACATACACAAAAGAGCAACAATACAATATCAAACTTAAAAACAGGGAGGGCGGGTGGGCCAAAAGCTGCTTCGCTTCCACTCCTTCTCACCGCTTTCGCCTTCCGCCGCTTTTCTCTCTTACGTCACGCTTTCAACCCAATCAACTTACTCAAATTTAAACTTGACCGTTATCCCACCCCCCCCTATTCAACTCCCCCCCTCCCCCTCTCCTATATCTTTCCCGCCCAATTTGCTTGCCCCTCCCCCTTTCTTCCCCTCTCTCACTATGCTTCCTATCCCGCGCACTGTTTCCCCCATGTTATAATCGCAGCTCAGTAGGCCCTCGCTGCTTTCTCTAAATACTTGCAAAACACCCTGAAACACCCAAAAAATGCCTGCGTTTTGGGCTTTTGCATGTTTTTTTTGCACGTAAGGCCCATTTGCAAAAAAAAATAAGCAATTTTCTTCCCTCACAAGTAGTAAACATTTCTTTGTTATCCCCCTATGTGTGAAAGTTTAGTTACATTCTGAATGGATAAGCTACTGTGATGCATTATCACCCAAAGCAGTTCATAAGTTCAGAATTCAGTAAAGAGACATCTTTGCATGCTGGTTTTCACAACAAATATAACCACATTAAAATGAGGAGTGCTTATCTTTCACTGCCGGCTCCATAGCAAAGTTTCTCATGCAAGTTTGCCCTGGAACCTATTTGCATCCATAGCAAAAATTAACGAGGAAAGAGGCTGCCAGCCTACAAGAAATCCCACAGGATAGTACATTGGCCTCAGAGACAGTTGTAAGATGTGCCTGTTTTTTTTAGATTAAAATCTAGCATTTCTACATTATAAAACTTAATAAAATTACGCCGTTTGTGAATATACGCAATGGTTCTTTTTTTAGCAAATCCCTTTGTAATAAAGGTTTTGTCTCATTTCTACATCAGTCAGAAGCTGATGCTCTAAAGTACACCAAACTTAGGGGTAGATTTTATAAAAGTACGCTGGATTTTATAAGATACGCGCGTAGCTTATAAAATCCGGGGTCGGCACGCGCAAGGGGGTGCACATTTGTGCAACCTGCGCGCGCCGAGCCCGGCGTGCGCTGCCTGTTCCCTCCGAGGCCGCTCTGAGGCCTCGGAGGGAACTTTCCTTCCACCTCCCCTCACCTTCCCCTCCCTTCCCCTACCTAACCGACCCCCCCGGCCCTATCTAAACCCCCCCTTTACCTTTGTTGGCAGATTTACGCCTGCCAAAAGCAGGCGTAAATTTGCGCGCACCAGTGGGCTGCTGGCGCGCCATCACCCGACCCAGGGGCTGGTCCGGAGGCCTCGACCATGCCCCCGGGCCGGCATCACTCCCCCGACATGCCTCCCGCCCCATCCCGAAATGAGTGCCGCCCACCCGACACGCCCCCGACACGCTCCCTTTGCCAAGCCCCGGGACTTACGCGCTCGGCGGCGCGCAGGGGGGGTTGGGGTAGGTTTTCGGGGGGTACGCGCGTATCTTATGCGCAGACCCCTCTGAAAATCTACCCCTTAGCGTACACTTTAGCAAATAGCATGTGCTGTTTTTCTACTGTGACCTCTGTGCAAAGAAAGCGTAGTAGAAAATGAGTGCACATGGCTTTCGTACAGAACTTTGTAAAAGCTTTAACTAGCTCAGGTTTTTCAGTTTTGTTGTTATGTTTATTTTTTTATGATTATGAGTGTTTATTTGTAATTTGCTTTCATTGCTATTATACTGATTATGCAGTAAATAAATGTGCTAAAGAAATAAACTACACCTGAATTAATTTTTGCTCAAGTGTATTTTTGCTAAATTGCATTTGCAAAGTTATTTTCTTGCATTGTTTTGTAATGATCTTATAATGAGCTGCTTTGCATAATTTTGCAAAACAATAACGCCTTAATTATAAATGTAAATAACATTTTGTATGCCTAAAGCTACACACAAAATTGTGCTATTTACAAAGCAAACAGCTAAATGTCACATGTTAAAAGGGAAAACAGTGACTATCACAGATAATGTGCATTATTTACCCTTTTAGCTCATGAAACCACCTATGTTCAAATTTGCACTGCTTAGTACATCAGCCACAAGTTTTGCCACAGCAAATTGCTTTAGAAGCCAACAAATTTGCTGACTTTCAACTCATTCATTATGAAGAGCAATGTGTTTATATGCAGGCAAATAGAAATCCTCTTTTTTCCAAATAGTGGAGTCAAATTATACTTCTGTACTAATCTCATGTACTTCTTTTGCAGTTTTTTAAGATGGCATGAAAAGTGAAAGATTTCATAATCCTTTCACTAGACAAAGGGCAGCAATTGTGTCAGATTCTTCTACGAAGAAAAGTTTTACCTTTTTGAAACCATAGCAAGCATAGGAATGGATGAAGGACTCTGGTAATTTTATATTCATATCGTCCACATATGCTGTACAAACACATTTCTTACAATGCATATTGACCTCACTTGCCACCTATTTCTTAGTTTCAGACAGAATACTTGGTACAAAATTACCCAGACGGATACAGTTCTCTACTTCCTGAATACGATGGGGCCACATTGCATATAATATCTAAAGGCTTAATATAATTTTCTAAACTCCGTGGTTTTATATTTTGCTGTATTTCTTTTTCTTTTGAATGGATGAATAGCCAAGTATGGTTGTTGCGGCCCTGGTCACGAGTGCCATGACCGGGACCTTACCTTCGCTGCATTAGCCCCTCCTCCCTGGGGGTGCGAGTGCGTGAAAGGCCAGGAGTTAAAGGGCCTCCTCCCTGGGTGTGCACCCGCGTGAAAGGCCAAGAGTTAAAGGGCCTTTCCTGCCTTGGACACCCCGCCTCCCTTTCTGATGTCAGATGCCCCGCCTCCCTTTCTGAAGTCAGACCCTGGCAAATACTTAAGGCTGGTGCCTGCCTCAGCTTACTGCCTTGCAACAAGTTTGCTTATCATTACAGTGTGCCTCTGGAGTTCCTGCTTGTAATTATTCCAGTTGCCTGCTTCAGTTCCAGCCTTGATCCTGGTTCCTGTTCCAGTTGCCTGCTTCAGTTCCAGCCTTGATCCCGGTTCTTGTTCCAGTTGCCTGCTTCAGTTCCAGTCCTGGTTCGTGTCCGCCTTCAGTGCCAGCCTTGGTTCTGTTCCAGACTTGCCTGCCTTGACCTCGGATCTTCTCATTGGATTCTCCTTTCGCCTAAGTCCCAGCGGCCCGGCTCCTACGGGCTCCTCCTGGGGGAGCGCGGGCTTCCAGGGTGAAGATCCTTCTCTTCAATCCGTCCAGTATCTGCCTCCCGGCCTGTTCCGCTAGTCCGGAGACTATTTCTATCTTCTCCATCAGGACGGCCTAAGAGTCCACTAAACCGCTTTAACAGTTTGCAAGGCCATGGACTCGGCGGATTTGTCAGGCCTTCAGGCAATCCCTGGAATTGCCCAGCGTGTGCAGCAACAGCAGCATTGCATGGATGTTCTTGCAGCGACTGTAGAATGACTTGCTAATCATCTGGACGCCATGCCAGATCCAGTGCCTGCTCTGCCCCTCGCTCATTGTAAAGAGCGTTCGGAAAATGCCAGAACCTAGGAGGTCGTGAGGAGCTCCTCCTAGGTTGTGCTGGTACCGTTCCTCAATGTACTGTACCCATCACACTCGAATACCCAGGGGGATCATTGGAGACCCTCGCCTTTTTGGATTCTGGAGCAGGGGGCAACTTCATCCTGGAGGATTTGGTACGCCAGTTACAGATCCCCACTCAGCCTCGAGAGGTACCGCTGTGGATTACCTCCATCCGGGGAACACTTCTTCCAGGGAGAATCTCTGCTTCCACGATACCCTTGATTTTACACCCCGGGGCGATCCTCTCGGAGGAGATTGCCTTCCTTGTTCTGGAAAAGGCCGTCCACCCCGTGGTGTTAGGCCTACCATGGTTACAGAAGCACTCTCCGATTATCTAATGGGACACATTACAGATCGTGAAATGGAGTCCCTTCTGCTTCGCTAACTGCCTGAAGGTTCCGAGAGTGTCCGTTCTCCCTCTCTTGCACACCACCATCGCTCTACCTGCACCATATGCCGACTTCTCTGATGTATTTTCCAAGACGAAGGCGGAGATCCTGCCTCATCATTGGCCATTTGATTGTGCCATTGAGCTTTTACCAGGAACGACACCTCCTCGGGGAAGAGTATACCCCTTATCACTACCAGAAACTCGGGCAATGTCCGAATACATCTCGGAGAACCTGGCAAAAGGATTTATCCGACCTTAAAAATCTCCAGCAGGGGCGGGCTTCTTTTTTGTAGATAAAAAGGACGGGTCGCTAAGACCATGCATTGACTATCAGGGTCTCAATGCCATCACCAAGCGAGATCGTTATCCACTCCCACTGATTCCTGAACTCCTGGATAGATTACAGGGAGCCAGGATCTTCACAAAGCTGGACTTGCGGGGCGTATATAACCTTGTCCGTATTCGACCAGGGGACGAGTGGAAGACTGCCTTTAACACCAGGGATGGGCACTATGAGTACCTCGTCATGCCCTTCGGACTATGTAATGCCCCGGCAGTATTTCAACATCTCATGAACGAGGTACTTCGTGATTTACTGAATACGTCTGTCATCGTGTACCTGGATGATGTATTAATCTACTCATGGGACTTGTCTTCTCATCGCCTACATGTCCGTCAGGTATTACAGTTACTCAGAGACAATGGATTATACGCCAAGTTGAGGAAATGCTGCTTTGAGAAAAAGTCTCTTCCCTTTCTGGAATACATAGTTTCCACCACCGGATTCAAGATGGATCCTGAAAAGGTAGCCGCCATCAGAGACTGGCCCCGGCCGAGGGGGCTAAAGGTGGTGCAGCGTTTCCTCGGCTTCGCAAATTTCTATAGACATTTCATTCCACACTATTCTCGTATCGTGGCTCCTCTCACCGCCCTAACTCGGAGAGGAGCTGACGCGGTGGATTGGCCTGATTCAGCCTGTCAAGCGTTCAAAATCCTCAAAGAGGCTTTTCTACAGGATACATGTCTTCGTCACCCTGATCCGCTTCGTCCATTTGTATTAGAGGTGGACGCATCGAACATCACAGTGGGAGCTGTGCTTAGTCAATGCACTGACTCCGGTCAGCTCATGCCATGCTCATACTTTTCCAGGAAATTCTCTGTTGCCGAGAATAGTTATAGTATTGGGGATAAGGAGTTACTAGCTATCAAGCTCGCCTTTGAGGAGTGGAGACAATGGTTGGAGGGAGCCATCCATCCCGTTACAGTATATACGGACCACAAAAACCTGGAGTTCCTGTCCCAAGCCCAACGCTTAAACCCTCAACAGGCCCACTGGTCTCTATTCTTCAATCGCTTCAATTTCACACTACGCTACCGGCCGGCTTCCAAGAATGTTCGAGCGGACGCACTTTCGCGCTCAATGGAGCTGGAGCTGGAGGAAGAGCAGGACCAGCCCCAATACATCCTAGACCCCGCAAAGATCAATCTTTCTGGGACCACTGTATGTTCTCTTGGTAAGACGGTGGTTCCCCGACGGTCTCGAAAGGCAGTCTTGCTCTGGGCCTACAATTCTCTTACGGGGGGTCATGCTGGCCGCGAGAAGACTCTTGACTTGGTAAACCGCTTCTACTGGTGGCCAACCTTGAGGAAAGATGTCCACGCTTTCGTAGACTCCTGTCCCACCTGTGCGATACAGAAGCCGCGGACGGGGAAGCCTTGGGGTCTACTCCAACCGTTGCCCATTCCATTGGAACCATGGACCCACATCGCCACCGATTTCGTGGTGGACCTTCCAGCCTCAGAAGGGAACAGAGTCATCTGGGTAACTATAGACAGGTTCTCCAAAATGGCCCATTTTGTTCCCCTATCCAAGTTACCGTCGGCTCTCGAACTAGCCAGCTTGTTCACTCAACATATCTTCAGGATCCACGGTCTGCCCCAGGACATTGTCTCTGATCGCAAGCCGCAGTTCACCGCCCAGTATTGGAAGGCATTATGTAAAAAGTTCAATGTGCAACTCAATCTGTCCACCTCCTTTCACCCCCAAAGCAATGGGCTGACGGAGCGCACCAACCGCTCTTTGAAGACTTTTCTTCGCTCCTTCGTCAACGAAAGACAGAATACCTGGGCGCAGTTATTACCGTGGGCAGATTTCTCGTATAACAACCATTCTCATGCAGCCACAGGCAGTTCACCCTTTTTCATCGTTTATGGGAAACGGTTACGACCACCTCTGCCGCTTCCTAGTGCAATTCCAGCAGTACAGGCATCTGCCCAGCAGTTGCAATCTCTGTGGACGTCCATCCAAGGGAGACTTGCCAAAGTAGCCAGGGTCATGAAAAATTGGGCAGATCGTCACCGACAGCCGGCACCCATCTTCCTTCCCAGAGATCGAGTGTGGCTCAGCACAAAGAACATGCAACTCCGAATCCCATCCCGGAAGTTGGCTCTGAAATACTGTGGCCCTTTTCGTATAGTTGAGCGTGTGGGGGCCGTTTCTTACCGGCTACGCCTACCCTCCTCGATGCGTATACATAATGTATTCCATGACTCCTTGTTAAAACATCTCATCCTCTCCAGGTACCATCATCAAGTTCCTGATGCGGCGGATCCTTCCGTGCCCAATGAGCCAACCTATCAAGTTCGGGAGGTTCTGGATGTCCACTTCCACCAACGACGATGGGAATATCTACTTGCCTGGGAGGGATGTGGCCCAGAGGACAACACATGGGAACCAGCTCGTAACATTCTAGATAAGGAACTACTGCTCCAATTCCATCGCCAGCATCCCTGTAAACCTGGGCCTTCGAAGAGGGGGCATAAGAAGGGGGGTACTGTTGCGGCCCCGGTCGCGAGTACCGCGACTGGGACCTTACCTTTGCTGCATTAGCCCCTCCTCCCTGGGGGTGCGCGCGCGTGAAAGGCCAGGAGTTAAAGGGCCTCCTCCCTGGGGGTGCGCACGCGCGAAAGGCCAGGAGTTAAAGGGCCTTTCCTGCCTTGGGCGCCCCGCCTCCCTTTCTGATGTCAGATCCTGGCAAATATTTAAGGCTGGTGCCTAAATCAGCTTACTGCCTTGCAACAAGTTTGCTTATCATTACAGTGTACCTCTGGAGTTCCTGCTTGTAATTATTCCAGTTGCCTGCTTCAGTTCCAGCCTTGATCCTGGTTCCTGTTCCAGTTGCCTGCTTCAGTTCCAGCCTTGATCCCAGTTCTTGTTCCAGTTGCCTGCTTCAGTTCCAGTCCTGGTTCGTGTCCGCCTTCAGTGCCAGCCTTGGTCCTGTTCCAGACTTGCCTGCCTTGACCTCGGATCTTCTCATCGGATTCTCCTTTCGCCTAAGTCCCAGCGGCCCGGCTCCTACGGGCTCCTCCTGGGGGAGCGCGGGCTTCCAGGGTGAAGATCCTTCTCTTCAATCCGTCCAGTATCTGCCTCCCGGCCTGTTCCGCTAGTCCGGAGACTATTTCCATCTTCTCCGTCAGGCCAGCCTAAGAGTCCACTAAACCGCTTTAACAATGGTAGAGAATATTTTTTGTTTGAAACAATTTTTATTAAGAAAATGCGGTACATAACACACGGTAATGGCGACATACGGTTTCTTCTATATCACCAATACCCTTGAAAACATATAACAGCTGCAACACATTTAACAAACCTTCCCCCCCCCCCCCCCCCCCCCCCCCCCCCCCGACCAGAGGCTATGAATGTGCTATTCAAAATGGTCCAAGTCCTATAGGTGCACAAGTTGGTGGGCAAACATGTCCAAAGCAGATCAGCAATTGAGAATCAAACTTCGAGCTCGATGCGGTAAGGCTTGTACGTAATCGTTCCACACCTGGAGAAATCATCACCACCGCTGAGGGCTTGATTGAGCGGCCAGTTTGTCCATCTGCATCATATGGTGAAGATGATTGCGCCACGACCAGAAGGAGGGGCTCGTGGCCTCCTTCCAATTAAGTAAGATAATTTTTTTCCCCACTGCAAAGGCTTTTCGCAGAAACCAGCGGAGACCCACCCCCCTAACCAATGGCCTGGGGATACAGTCAAACAAAATCATGTAAGGAGATAAGGGCAAAGTCAACCCTAGCAACCCCCTTAAATAGTGCACAATTTTACCCCAATATGTTTTAATTCCCGGGCATTCCCAAAAGGCATGTAACATAGTCCCATGGGCCCCAGAGCACCTGGGACAAGCTGCAGTCTGAACCAATTTTGCGTGAAATGCAATTTGCGGGGTTACATAAGCCCGGTAAAGCAATTTCAGCTGCATCTCTCGATAATACATATTAGAGGTGGTTCCCCAGCAACGCTTTCATACTGGTCCTGATGACCCCTATTGGTACCCGGAACCCTCCATCCCTGCTCCACCTCTCCACCAAAGATTGGTATAGCTCGCCAGTAGAATCCCCACCAAGGCCATGATAATACCGGGATAAGGAAGGCCCACGAGCACTACTCAATCGGAAGAACCGCTCCAGGGTCTGCAGGTGGGCCAGAACCCTATTTTTGGCTGGGATAGAGGTAAAATAATGCCGTATTTGCATATAACCAAATAAATGGGTGCCCGGCAGGCCATGTTCATCCTGAAGTTCTGCAAAAGAGAAGGGGACCCCAGAAGGATCCACCACGTGACCCAGCATGGTAATACCTGCTGACCGCCAATTGCGGAACACTCGTGACTGTGAGCCCGGTGTAAAGTGAGGGTTCCCAATAATAGGCAGTAAAAGCGCGGTACACGCCGGAATCCCTAACTTTCGGGTCAGGTAACGCCAAGCATGTCTTAGAGGGGCAATCAGCGGATCTCGGCGAACTGACTCAGTGAGGTCTCCATTGGGACACATGAGTAAGAAGCGTACATCCAAGGGTGCCATCAAAGTCTGTTCCGCCAGCCTCTCTATATAATTTGAGTGCCCAGAGACCCAGTCTCGAACCAATCGCAGGTTTGCAGCTACAGCATAGCGTTGCAGGTCCGGGACTCCCATTCCCCCCCTTCCCCACTGCAGTTGTAACCAGCGCAAGGGGATGCGTGCTTTTTTAGAGAATATTTTATCTGAAATGGTTGCGACCAAGATCATTCTAGATAATGGATATTTCCAGATAATGAGAGTTTCTCGATATGTTAAAAAAAACAAAAAGAGAAACAATGACAAAGTGTGACTGTTTATTGAGCACCAAATAATAAACCCAGGGGTCAATTTGCACATAATGAGGAACATTTTCAAACTGCCCAGAGAAGTGCACAGTAGCCTTTGCCTGCCAACTTTGCACCAAATTTCAAACAGAAAATGTTTCCTTTGAAAATTGCCTATAAACAACTACCTGCGCCTTCTTTTTGTGCTGATTCTTTTTCTGGATCAAGTTACATACATACTTTATAGAATGTAAAAGTATGAGCATGTCTGTATGCTCCTCCCCAACTGCGCCCCCAGGAATGACACCTTTCTGCAATACTTGGTAATTTGGCCCACACATAGGGGTGGGTAATTTTCATAGACCCTGTTTCTGAGAAGAAGAAAAAAGTTTTACCCCCAGAAAAGGTTTTGAAAATTGCCCTCACTGCTAACAGTGGTAACTGTATTCCTCTGGTTTAGACATCATCTGAATTACTAGAACAGAGGCAGGCAACACCGGTCCTCAAGTGATGCAAGTCAATCAGGATATCCACCATGACAATGCACAAGATGCCTTTCCATAAACTGGAAGCAGTGCATGCAAATGCATCTCATGAACAGTCAGTGTGGCTATCTTGAAAAGCAGCACTTGAGGACTGGAGCTGCCTACCCCGTACTAGAAAGAGAGGAGAGAAATGATGCTGGTCTGCTATGTCTGCGTCTGCACATAAGTGACTTGTGAACAAGGTAGGATGAGGCTGAGGCACTAGGTTATGATGACCATGCTGCCCCAAATTTCAGATAAAAAATTCTTCTATTATAATGGCATATGGCCCAGGGGCCATGGTTTTTCTCGATTTTGAGAGTTTTGGATAATAGATCTTGAATTGAAATAAACTTTTTTAAAAAATGGAAAAGAACCCCAAAGGAAATGAAGGGTCAGGATTTCCTACTTCTCCCCAGTGCTGCCACAGTAAAAATATTAAACTGCCCTGGCCTTTCCCATACCCATAATTCTTTTTCCCATCTTACCCTATCTGTGGGTTTGAATAAGTTGAAATTGGGCAGGAGTGACCCAGGTTGCTCCTGCCCTACTGGGTCTCTTTGTCAAAATGGTGCTAGCCAGTCCTGTGGTCACTGACATTTTGTTCTATGGCCATATCAGCCATGATGGCGGCAAAGGGTACATTCTGAAATGAATGCAAAAATCCAATATATTTCATTGTGTTTTCCTTATCATTTCGTTTTAAAACATGAAACGAAACTGAGCATTCCATTGTATTTTTCATGTCATTTCAGAACAATTTCCTTAGTTTCAAAGTTCTGTATGAGAGTCAGTACAGTTCTAGCCTGATCTGATTAATTCAGTGAAACTTAGTGAAATTCAAACAGTACTGAAGAGGTTGAATTGTTCACAGTACCAAAGAGCACTAAATAGAGGCTCCATCAGTGGAAAGTGCTGCAACAACTGCTTGGCTCAATGCCCTTATCTGAATGACTTGTTCAGGTGTATGCAGATTACATAGATTGATACAGATTATAAGAAAAGATGACACCAAACCTAGATAAATGTGTCTGGAAGATTTGCATACTTATTAAATTCTAATTTCTTATAAAACTCTCTTAAGGTCTAGCCAATTATTTGTCAAAATTAAGTTTTACATATTCATACAATCCTAAGCATATTTTAATTCAACAGGTCATAAGTGAGCTGCATTGCAAGATAGATGGTTTATACTAGCTAAATTATGTCAGATATTATACTGTAATAAAATATTTGCTTTAAGGCTGTATCCCTTTCCGTTTCCTCCTGTAGGTACTGGAAGAAAGTCCTCACTTTCCCAAATACTTTATACTAGAACTGGAAATACTGTACAATATGAGCATCGGTACCTGGCCAAATATTCCTATTGGCATCCCATAGACATCACTGAGGCATATACTGCAGTCCGCAGAGGCAGAGATAACCAGCAGGCGTTGGCCATAGCTACATGTTTCCAAGTGAGTGACACAGTCTTTGTGAGGCTGAAAGGATTTTACCAATGGGGGAGAATTTGTAACCTTACTGTTTGTGACATCAAGGCAGTACTCCTGGCAGAAAAGAAAAATGTCAGTTTTCTTGATAAAGGAATGCTTAATATAAAATATTATTATACTTTATGTATCAGAAGTGTCTGCTTTATACTGAGATACTGCTGCACCTTATTTTCTCTTTCTGTTTGGCTGAGTTGGCTTATGAAAAATACAATTAAAACTTTACACAAGAAAGGAAAACAATTCTTTTAGAAATCTAGGACAACTGAGAGAAATTACTGAAGATGGTGCTAACTGCTAAAATGAAATTATAGTGTTTAAAGCAGAAACTTTACAACAAGATAAAAAAAATATAGGACAGACAAGTTTCTCTTTTTCGACAGAGATCAGCTTGCAGTCTTTAAGGATACTTATTCATATAAATGTGACCATTTATTATGGCACTTTCCTGATTATAATGAAATCTCCTTCCATTCAGCAATGATAAACACATTCCTCCAGGTCCATTCACTAGGACAGCCATGGATCATCAACAGTTTGTTTGCAGCATCTGTTCATTATTATGGTCAGTCAGCAGAAAAGGGAATGTTTCTAGAAATGTTGCCAGCCATGAAGGCCAACCACAAAACATCAACCCATCATGCTGTAAGACAGGGGTGGACAATGCCGGTCCCGGAATACCACAAGTGGGTCTGATTTTCAGGATATCCACAAATGAATATGCAGGAGGTACATTCGCATGCACTTCCTCCATTATATGCAAACATATCTCATGCATATTCATTGTGGATTTCCGGAAAACCAGACCTGTTTGGGGCCCTCCAGGACCAGAGTTACCTACCCTTTGCCCTGACACAAAATGACCAACCTGGCATTTGTCTAAGCATGCAGTCAGTGACAGCACTGGAACAGTCAAAGAAGCGTATTGAAATGTAAGGTCAGGAGCAATATCTATCAGACTGAAATATTATACAAGTTACTACATAACACTGAAACTGGTCTTTTAATTGTTTCTTCTAAACTAAGAGCCCATTCGCTGAAATTAAAAAATGAACCTGCTTAACTAGTTCTTTCATCAATAGAATAATGGTTTTACATTAAAAAAAAAAAGAGTCATCATTTCTTGCCTGTATATCCCATACTTTCATCCATCCTTCCAGGTCCCCCGTTATCAGGTAATGATTTGTTTTATCGACAGTCATGACAATAGACCCATTGTGAGCTGCAAACTCCGCCATCAGCTGGCGCCTGAATATATTCCAAAACCTGACATAACCAGAACCTCCGCAAGACACCAAGTTTGCCCCTCCTAAAATAAAAGGACATTATGGTTTAGGATTATGAACTCTCTTTACAACAGTAAGAACACATAGGAGGAAGGCTCAAACTGGTCATTATGGTTTAGGAAAAATTATGGTTTAGGAAAAATGAACTCTCTTTACAACAGTAAGAACACATAGGAGGAAGGCTCAAACTGGTCATTTACTATGCCAAGATATTTTATCACTGGAAGGGAAAATATCACAAGGGGATGGAGCGTTTCCACAGTACTTTTCCCTTCCCATGAGAAAATATTGTGATGGCTCCCTGTGAAATAGTTTCTCCCTGAAGAAATCTGGATGAAAAACTATTGTTGGAAAGCTGTGAAAAATGTGCGATGGCTGCCCCCTTTGCACAGAGCCCCATCTTCTTAAAAGGCCACCAAGAACCCAAAATGACCCCATCCCATCTTGAGAAATCTGGTTGGATCTGGTTAGACCCCTGCCCATCTCCCTGCCACCTCCAGAGGTGGCCCAACAGGGGCAAAAATCTTTAAAAAGATGTAAAAGTGACATGGAGATACCCTGACTCTCCCCTCTCCAAAAACAAAACCCCGGTTCAAACTCCCCCACCCAAACTCCTCATATTGTAGAAGAAATCCCTGGTGTTTAGTGGAGCCAAGAGCTTTTAGTTTTGGTCGCCACCATCTTGAAAAATGATGCCAATTGGCCTTTGCCCCATAGTAGTAACCAGGTTTTTTTCTAAGGAAGGGAGGGTGAAGAGGGGGGTTGAGCCAGGGGGAGGTAGTTTGAATTGGGGTAATGTTTTTCAAAAGGGGAGGGGCTTGGAAGGGGCGGAGCATTGGTCTGAAACTTTTACATCTTTTTTTTAGACTTTTGACCCTACTGGGCCACCTCCGTAGGCGGTGGGAGTCTAACCAGACCTACGAGGAGGTTTTCTCACCATGGGAGGGGGATCATTTTAGGCTGCTAGTGGCCCTTTAAATAGCAGACCCGGAACATCAGTTTGTGCATTTGTGTCTTGATGCTCCAGGGAAATGTTAGCTATACCTTTTGATTTGCAGTCAACTTTACAGTAAATAATATGGCTCTGGCAAGCTGCAATATTTGATTAGCATAGAATTAGGTATGCATGACTTGCTTTGCATGCATTTGATAATTGTATGCATGCAAATCACATGAAAAGCAGCTCATTTTAATTGGGGCAGGTTTTAGGCATAAATATCGTTGTGATATGGGTATATTGCATGATAAAGCCAAAATGGATATAGAGGTAAAGCTCCAAGCTCAGTATTATAGCAATAGTAAAAAGAGCATGGTACAGAGTAAGGTCCCTTAAAGGAAGTCAATTGTCCAGTTGTAGGTACTTATAAACAGTTTATTAATGAAGAAACTCCTGTATTTTCAATTATTTCACATTACAGAGGTTCAAATGTCCCCTGACATGGACACCGTTTTTCGCCAAAGAGGCGGCATTGGGAAGGACTGTACAGGCAGTAGTTCAACCACTTTCTCATAGACATTCAGAACATAACAGAACTCCTATGTGCACAGTAAATTACAATGTCAAGCACATGGGATTTTATTACAAGTAGCCTTGGGCTTAAAAGTTACTTTCCACTAACTGAGGATGTATTGTGACTTATAGGTCATGTCTTTTCAGTTGACTGCTTAAAAATCTGGTTTTTTTGTTTTATATACTCACTTTCTGCACAATAAAAATGTATTAGGTTTCAGGGTGGGCACTTGTTTTTAAATGAAATGAAAAAAAATGCAACAAAACACTTGCGTTTCATTTACAAAATGACATGCAAAGAAAAACCACCAAAATGTAGTTTTATTAACTTTTGTTTGAGAAAGTTAATGGAAATAAATGAAGGTACAAAATGCCGCTGCTAGCTTTCCCTACAACCCCCATCTCCCCCCGACTACACTTAGCCCTCCATAGTGCCTCCATAGGGGTCTCCAATGAAGAAAAGGGCAGGAGCGCTCCAATTCCCTGACTTTAAGGTCATTAGGGGAAAAGCACAAGACTGCTTCTATGGTCAGTTCCAAAAGCAAAGCACATTCAAGCAACATTGTCTGAAATATCAGGAGGAGGGAGGAGGGGGAGAGTGAGTGAATGAGCAAGCATATGTGTTTGAGATCCAGTAAGTGTGTGTGTGTGAGTGAGCCAGCATGTATGTGAATGATTGAGAGCCTGTATATGTGAAAGAGAGTATGTGTGTGATTGAGAGCCTGTGTGAGAGAGAGAGCATGAATGTAAGTGTATGATTTAGAACCTGTATGTGTAAGTTTGTGATTGAAAACCTGTTTGTGTGAAAGAGTATGGGGCAGATTTTTAAAAAGTACGCGAGCGCGTACTTTTGTTCGCGCACCCGGTGCAAACAAGAGTACGCCTGATTTTAATAGATATGCCCATAGCCATGCGTATCTTTTAAAGTCCGGGGTTGGCACGCGCAAGGCTGCGCAAAATCGGCAGCCTGCGCGTGCCGAGCCGCGCAGCCTGCCTCCGTTCCCTCTGAGGCCATTCCGAAATCGGAGCGGCCTCGGAGGGAACTTTCTTTCCGGCGCCCCCCTCACCTTCCCTTTCCTTCCCCTAACTAACCTGCCCCCCAGCCCTAACTAATTCCCCCCCTACCTTTATTTCAAAAGTTACGCCTGTCCAAGGCAGGCGTAACTTGCGCGCGCGGGCCAGCTGCCGGCGCGCCATGTTCCAGTCGGGGGCTGGTCCGGAGGCCGTGGCCACGCCCCCCGGAACACCCCCCGATGACGGACGGCCACGACACGCCCCCCCCCAGGAAAGCCCCGGGACTCACGCGCATCCTGGGGCTTGCGCGCGCTGCCGAGCCTATGCAACATAGGCTCGGCGCGCACAGGGAGTGGAATGGGCAGCTTTTCTGGGGTTACGCGCGTACCCCTTTGAAAATCTGCCCCTATGTGTGTGTGTGTGATTGAGATCCTTTGTGTGTGAGAGAGATCATATGTATGTATGAGTGTATCATGTATAAGTAAGAGAGAGATCATGTGTGTCTATGTGTGATTGAGAGCTGGTTTAGGTCAGAGAGCATGTGAGTATGCGATTGAGAGCATGTGTGAAAGTGAAAGAAAGAGAGAGCATGTGTGTCTATGTGTGATTGAGAGCTGGTTTAGGTGAAGGAGCATGTGAGTATGTTATTGAGAGCATGTGTGAAAGTGAGAGAAAGAGAGAGCATGTGTGTCTATGTGTGATTGAGAGCTGGTTTAGGTGAGGGAGCATGTAGTATGTGATTGAGAGCCTGTGTGTAAATGAGAGAAAGAAAGAGAGCATGTTTGTAAGCATGTGAATGTATGTGAGAGAAAAAGACAGCATGTATGTGAGCGATTGAGAGCCAGTGTGAGGGAGAGAAAGAGGAGAAAGTTGCAAGCAAACCACCCCTCCCTCCTGCTAATTCAAAACAATCTCAGGGCACCTGAATATCAAACATTCCCAGGTATGCAGAGCAAAACAGTTTTTGTATCCTTATTATTTTTCATTATTGGGCCTTTGCTATTTTGAAATATTTTATTGGTATCTAGAAGTTTTTGATAAGAGTTTTTAATTATTGGATATTCCATTCATCAGCTGTTTCGAAATAATCTGTTCTTTTTATTAGTTTGGTTTTGCTACTATTGATTTTATATTTCTTGATTTGTTTTATAAGGACTGGTGGTGTTTCTTTTTTTCCTTTGTTACACTGCATACAGAGACTCTGGCTTGTTGCAGTTTCCAATTCAGTTTTTGTCTGCATACTTCTAGTTATACTTTATGGTCTCTTTCTTCTTTGTTAGGTGAGGGTCAGCACATGTGATTCAGGTGAGGTTTTCTGCTGGCGTGTAGTTTCTGTGTAGGGCTCTATAGTAGCCTGGCTTGTTCCATTTTCCTAATAGGAGGTATATTGGTGTCTTAAGGCCTGGTGTAATATTTTCAGTGTTGCCTTTTCTTAGGTAAGGTGTTTACTGTTTGAGTACTAGAAATTGCTGCTGTTTTGGTGTGCGATGTTTACTATTTCTGCAATTTCTGTTCAGACAGAATATGTATCTTTCCCTTATGTCATTCTTAACAATAAAAATAATTACCGGACCTTTATTTTTTATTTCTGCCGTGAATTGTAATGAGCAGTGCGTCACACATGTGAGCATGGTCTGTCAGGTGTGTCGCCATGGGGAAAAGGTTGAGAACCACTGCTTTAGACAGTGCTGTCCTGTTTTCTAATAAAGTCAACTCCTAGAAACATATACATTTCAAAAATGACTTACGGAAAAAGAAGTTGGACATGAAGTCAGATTCTATACATAAGCAAAAGAAAGAATCCATTGCAACGGAAGAAATGTATCTGCTGATTTACTAGATGCTGCACCCCTGCTCGCGTCACTCTCCGACCCCACCTGTGTAAGGGGCGCGAGTGGTATGGGGTGGGGAGGATGTATATATGTGAGTAGGTGGGGGGCACTTTTTCCCTCTTGCACTCTCCACTTTGTCCTGCTACCCACCTCCTCCTCCATACCATCACTGACTCAGGGGATGTTGTAAAGCGCCCTGGTAGGAGTCTGAATGTTCTGTTTGCCTGCCTCGTGTCTGCTGCGGGAGCCTGACATTTCTGACGGCCCCTCACTCTGTGTGAAACTGCAGCAGCATGCATTTACCTCCCGTCCATCGGTTTCTCTAATCGTTTCGCCTGCCGGGGCTTGCCCTCCCTTACTATTTGCTAATCCGTGCGTGCAATGCAGCATGCGATTGCGTCATCCCCGGTCCCTTGCAAAGGGGGTTGACCCCCCTTTAGGTTTGTCCATTTGGAAACTATCCAATCCCCATTTAAGTGGCCTTTCCAGATGACATCAGCAGGGAGGGGGGTAGAGCCACCACAGGCTGGTAGAGTTGGAACAACTGAGGAATTCAGCACCACATAGGAACAGGATTCAGTCCCAGGGCTCCTCCTAGCACAAAAGTAATCCATCCATGCAGGAAAGGTTGCTTAAGGAGGCCTCTGCAGATGACATTGGCAGGAAGGGGGCAAGCAGAAGTTACAAAAGCTTTATCTCACACCTTCATCAAAGGGAATGCCTTGTTTTCTAGACAAAACGAAGCACTCTCAAAACTGGATTGAAAAATATTAGGAATGGTTGGGTTTTAGGAGGGGGCTTAGAGATTTCCTGAGTGAGCTGAGGAGAAAATAATAGTATTAATAAGAAAAATGTCAGATATATAATTATTCTTTTATGGGGTCAATTATCAAATCGCGTTGTGGCGTTTTCACCTGCATGAAGGCATTTTTGCATGTTCTCTCTCTCTCTCTCAGCACTTTGCAGGTAGAGAAATGCAATTATGTAGGTATTACCTCAATGTGCAAGCTAAGCTAACACAAATTGTGATAAATAGGCTATTACCATAAAACACACCCCTTTTCCGATTGCATGCGATATTTAGTGCAGTTTGATAAATCTAGGCCTTAGTTTGAGTAAGGAATACTGTATTTCATATTATTTATGTAGGTGTAGCTCACACCTTTTTATTATTAGCTCAGGGTGAGTTCCATTCAAGTACAGTAGATACTTCCCTATGCCTACAGGGCTTCCAAAAGGAGTTATTTATGAAATGTTTTTCTCCATTTTGTGTTTATAGGGAAAATGCTTGGTAAGGCCCTTAAGTTTGTAACCAAGGTCTCAAGCAGTGTAGGAGTGTCGGTGGAATTTGAACCCTGGCTTCTCCGATTCTTAGCTTGCTGCTCTAACTTGTTAGGGTTTCAGTGAAAACATTTCAGATAATGAAGATCTTCCAGAAGTAGCAACTTTGTTGCCAGAGGTTGGGAAAATAAATTAGACCTCTGTTAGTGATCATTTTTTATACAGAGTCTGATATAGAAATGACAATAAATTTGTGTCCATGAGTTTCAGGATTTGCCTAGAGCTATACAGATGCGAAGAAAAAGATTTGGCTTATTGTTGCAACCCCTTATCCTGTACCTGCTGCGTCCGGTCGCAGACGGCTGCAACCTCTCGTGCTCACCTCTTTTCTTGCTACTTTGGCAATTCTCGGAAGAGTGGCAGCTTCAGCCAGCGAACGCCGACCTCCCTGGCGTCCCCAGGACGGCGTGGGCAATGCCGACCGCCATTTTGTTCCTGGAGTCACTTAGCGCGCGCACGCGCACATGGTCCATCTTTAATACACGTCATGGCGGGAACCTCGGGGGTATCCCCTACGCATGACGTCACCGCCTCGCTGTATTTAAGCTGACTGGCCTTACACTCAGACTAGTTAGCAAGGACTTTTTCTCGTTGCTGAATCCGCTTCTCCTTGGACTTCCTGTTCCTGTCTCGGTGGGGAATGGTCTGAGTACCTGCTCCTCGGGGGCTCTTCTGCGTTCCTAGGCTATCCGCTCCTCAGAGGGCCTTCCTGCCTTGTCCTTCTGGAATCAAGCTTTCAGGCATTTTCGACGTGCTAGCTTTACCCCTTATTCAGTAAGGGGTAATAGCGCGTCGAAAACGCGCATCCAACCCCCCCAACCTAATAGGCCCCCAACATGCAAATGCATGTTGACGGCCCTATTAGGTATTCCCATGATATTCAGAAAGCAAAATGTGCAGCCAAGCCGCACATTTTACTTTCAGAAATTAGTGCCTACCCAAAGGTAGGGTAGGTAGGTAGGGTGCACAGAAAAGCAGTAAAAACTGCTTTTCTGTGCACCCTCCGACTTAATATCATGGCGATATTAAGTCGGAGGTCCCGAAAGTTAAAAAAAAAAATTTTGAAATCGGTCCGCGGCTCGCGGGTTGAAAACTGGACGCTCAATTTTGCCGGCGTCCGGTTTCTGAACCCATGGCTGTCAGCGGGTTTGAGAACCGACGCCAGCAAAATTGAGCGTCGGCTGTCAAACCCGCTGACAGCTGCCACTCCTGTCCAAAAAGAGGTGCTAGGGATGCACTAGTGTCCCTAGCGCCTCTTTTTGCCGTGGGCCCTCATTTGAATACAGAATCGCGCGCACAGGAGAGTGGCCTGAGCACGTGCCGGGAGACGGGCGCTCGCACAGGAGAGTGGCCTGAGCGCGCGCCGGGAGACGGGCGCTCGCCCGCTCTCCTGCGACTTTTACTGTATCGGCCCGTTTGTGAGTTTACCTCGCTTCATCTCTGCCAAGCCTTGCTGGTATTCTCTGTGGTGTACCCCGTGCCTCTGGCCACTACCGCATTCTCACCAGCAGAATTTGCTACATCTACCCTCCGCTGCAGGAAGATTATTATTTTCTCTTCAAGTAATCCTGGGGCTCCAGGACCTCAGACCACCTCTACACCATCTGCCTCGTACAGTCATCTTCGGCATACCCCACGCTGCGGGCCCCTACTGGATCTGCACGCCAGAGGTATTTACTATTCTATTGGAAAGACTGTCTGGCGTACCCTGCGCTGCAGGAAACTACCGGATTGCCTCATCTGAAGTACCTTCCTGGGTTTACCCCTCAGCTAAAGAAAATTATCCTCTACCCCGGAGGCTTACTAGTACAACCTCAACTCATCCGAACTAGCAGTAAGTCGCACACAAAGGCTAGGGTGCTATTGAAGAATATATCAGATTGTAGCATCAGTTTGCCTCCTAGAAGGACATTGGGTGTAAGTGAGCCAGTCGATATAGTGAGGACCATGAACGTTACAGGCTCGACCTATAAGGATGGTGCTAAACTAGAAGCTATTGGAGAGGGTAACATGGAGTCTGAGAAGGTGTTGCTAGACTTCGGAGATTCTCCAATATCTGAAGAGTTTAAACAGCATATAGAAAAGAGAATTAATCAAGAGGCAAAAGGAGCATTTTCCTGTCATGAACTTGATATTGGATGTATTCCAGGAAAAATGCATAAAATCACCCTGTTGGATCCAAGTCCATTCAAAGAGCGCACACGTCATGTATCTCCAGCTGACTTTGAGGATCTCAGGCAGCACCTGAAGGAGCTATTAGCCACAGGAGTGATTGAGGAGTCTGATAACCCTTATGCTTCACCTGTGGTATTGGTTAGAAAGAAAAATGGTACCTTGAGGATGGTTGTTGATTATCGTAAATTGAACAGCATAACCAGAAAAGACTCCTATCCATTGCCTCGAAATGAGGAGACATTCACTCTCCTATCAGGTAGCAAGTAGTTCTCAGTACTAGATCTCAAGAGTGGGTACTATCAGATTGAGGTAGAAGAAATGGATAGGCCTAAAACTGCATTCACCACGCCCTTTGGAAACTGGCAATTTAAGAGAATGGCTCAAGGACTGACAAATGCTCCAGCAAGTTTTCAAAGAATGATAGAGAAAGTAATGACTGATATTAATCTACATGAAGTTGTGGCCTTCTTGGATGATCTTATAATATTCTCGGACACACTGGAAGAGCATGAGGATCGATTGATGAGGGTGTTACGACAGTTGAAATGCGGATTGAAGCTCTCTCCATCTAAATGTAAATTCTTTCAGAAGTCAGTGAAATATTTGGGTCATCATATCTCAGAGAAGGGGGTGCTCCCTGATGAAGAGAAGATTTCAGCCATTACTAAGTGGCCACAACCTAAAAGCATTAGAGAGCTGCGATCTTTTCTAGGATTTGCGGGCTATTACCGAAGATTCGTGAATCAATACTCACGCTTGGTGAAGCCGCTCAGTAATCTGTTGGTGGGACTAACAGTCGAAAGGATAGGAAAGAAGCCCAGATTCAAAGCCAGCAGCCATTGGGTATGCGGTGGACCTCAGAATGTCAGAAAGCATTCGAAATTATAAAGGAAAAACTCACGGTTGCCCCTGTGTTGGCTTTCGCAAATTGGAAGCTACCTTATGTATTACACACTGATGCCAGCACTACAGGGCTAGGCACTGCACTTTACCAAATTCAAGAAGGAAAACTGCGAGTGATTTCATATGCCAGTCGTGGGCTCACTAAAAGTGAACAGAATTACCCTATCCACAAATTGGAATTTTTAGCCCTTAAATGGGCAGTTTGTGAAAAATTTCATGATTATCTATATGGTGCAGAGTTTAAAGTAGTGACAGATAATAAACCTCTGACTTACATCCTGACGACTGCTAAACTGGATGCCACAGGTCATCGATGGTTAGCATCCCTCTCCCTGTACAACTTTGACATCGGATACAAATCTGGTAAAGCCAATATAGATGCTGACGGGTTGTCTAGGAGACCACATGATCCTGAAGAAGATGATGAAGAATTTTTGAAATATGAGGAGAGGGTTGCCAAGATGCTATCTCGTGTGAAGACAGATCAAGAAGGAATGGACACTCTATCTAAGGTAATATGTAAGGCGGCATTCCAGAAGCATGATGTCTCTATTTTGACACATATTTCAGAAGATTCGGGAGACTACGACACTCCCATTACACCTCATTCTACTTCCAAGTTTGAGTGCAGCCCTGGTGCCTTGGTGGAAATCTTACCTGCAGGAGGAGATGCTGTTCCAGATGATTTTGATGACCCGGACCTGTGGCCTGGACAACCCACCCTACCTGGGTTTACCCTGGGTGACTGGAGAGTGTTCCAGAGGGAAGACCCATGTTTATCCCAAGTCATAATGATGCTGGAGAGAGGTGAGAAATTTGAAGATCGAGACAGGAATTGGGAGCATCCAGAATTGTGATTATTCTTCAGAGAATGGCAAAAACTGTGTCTTCAAGAGGGGGTACTTTTCAGAAAAGTGATGAGGAGTGGAGGACCACACCAACAACTTGTGATTCCAAGAAAATATCGTCAGAGAGCTCTGGAGGGGGTACATGATGAAACTGGCCATCTGGGTTGTGAACGGACCTTGGACTTAGCACGTGCACATTTTTATTGGCCGAGAATGGCACATGGGGTAGAGCAATGGGTGAAGACATGCGAAAGATGTGTGCGGAGAAAAGCTAGGGCAGAAAAAGCAGCCCCCTTGGTAAATATAAAAGCTTACGCCCCCATGGAGCTAGTTTGCATTGATTTCCTCACCTTAGAGCCTGACGACAAGGATACACGAAATGTTTTGGTAGTCACGGATCACTTTACTAAGTATGCTCAGGCATATCCCACTAGAGATCAGACCGCAAGAACTGTTGCTGTTACCCTGTGGGAGAATTTCATCTGCCACTATGGATTTCCAAAATGAATCCATAGTGACCAAGGAGCCAATTTTGAATCTGAACTCATCTCAGAGCTATGTAGAATAGCAGGCACTAAATCCAGAACCACTCCATATCACCCTCGAGGAAATCCCGTAGAACGCTTCAATAGAACCTTAATAGAAATGTTGGGTACATTAGAAGATAAGCGTAAGGAACATTGGAGAAAATATGTTCGGCCACTAGTACATGCCTATAATTGTACTCGGAATGACAGTACTGGAATTTCTCCGTTTTTTCTCATGTTTGGAAGAGAACCTCGACTTCCAATAGACTTATGCTCTGGCATCAGTCCAGTGGGTCATAACGCTAAAACTCATCACCAATATGCACGAGAGTTACGTCAGAGGTTGAAGTATGCATACGAGCTGGCTACTCAGGAAGCTGAGAAACATCAACTAGCCAACAAACGCAGATGGGATGCGAAAGTAATGCCATCCTCAGTGGAAGAGGATGATAGAGTATTGGTCAAGAATGTGAAGTTGAGGGGCAAGCACAAATTGGCTGATCGGTGGGAGTCTTCAGTGTATATTGTGGTAAAACAAATTGAAGGTATACCAGTCTATGTGGTGAAGCCAGAAACAGGGGATGGACCCGAAAGGACGTTACACAGGGATCTACTGCGCCCCTGTGGATTTATTTCTGGAAGAGAAGAGGCTGATATTCACTGTGAACCATTCAATAGTACCAAGCAATTGATGAAAAAGCAGAAGGAGGACGCTGAGGATAGTATGGATGGCTCTATCATGGAGCGGAAGTTCAGATCCAGCTGAACTGGAAGAGAGTCCAATTACTGGTGAAATTCAGTCAAATGGAACATTAAATCCTAATGCGGAGGAGTTTCATCCAGAGTCATGGGAAGAGGATCCTGTGGAAGTTAGTATACCAGTAAATCATAACAATTCATGCGATTTGAACAGCTCAGTCAATGAAGAACAGCATGCATCCTCCTCGGGGAAGAAGAAAATTCTTGATGAATCAATGACCAAAATAGGACTTCTACCGTTACCTCAAAGATCGCAGAGACCAAGGAGACTGCCTAGTAGATTCGATGACTTTGAAGTGCAATTGCCCAAGGGGTTGCACAGCCACAACATATTGAGTCAGTCATATTCAAGGAATCCATTAGAGGTGTGTATATCCATGCAGCAACTAAGTAGTATGATGCAAGAGATATTGAGCAAACAAACAGAGTTAATATATAAGCTGTGGACATAAATACCTGCCGGGGACGTCAGGTTTTAGGAGGGGACCATGTAACATACCTCTAGGAACTAGGGCAGAGAAATGTTGAATCATCATTGTGACATTAAAAGACTGACAATAGAGTGCTGTCTCTTTAAGAGCTGGGGGGGGGGGAAGGAGATTTAAAATTGGATTGTATTGGGCATGTGCAACAGATCACTGCTACAGCTTGAACAGAGTTTTCTGCCCTGCTCTGAACTAATAAATATTATCTGTGCTGATTAAGGTGAGCAGCCCTCTATAATTGTATTCATGTGTAATGTATTTATGTTAGTTAACATTGTTTTGAGATGTATTGAAGTTGTTTATTTACTTTACCTAAAGAGATTCAAAATTGGATTGTATTGGGCATGTGCAACAGATCACTGCTACAGCTTGAACAGAGTTTTCTGCCCTGCTCTGAACTAATAAATATTATCTGTACTGATTAAGCCCTGCTGTGGACGGCTTGGGAGTAATTGAACTGTGCCCTGTCAGGATTTGAAGCTTTTCTTTCGGATAGAGGCTGCTGTATTGTGGATTTGACAGTTGAAGCAAAGAGCAGCACTGACGCCATCTTCAGCTCTAAATTCAAATGGACACACACAGCTCGATACTGTAAGGTGCGGTTGGAGATTAACTCGCTGTGGGCGCACAATTGGGACGCGTAAGGCGATCCTGCGATACAGTCTCCAGTTTCACGCGTCCTTAGCGCTTCTTGAAACCGACCCGTAACCTTTTCCGCACGCAGCATGTATATATGTAAATGAATGAATTAGCTATTTAATGAACGAATTAGCGCCTATACATAAAATGGGTTGCGCGGGTCTAACCTTCGCCTAACGCTTCGCAGACGCGGCTTGCATTTGCAAGTAATTTACATAGAGTATCAAGTGGTATGTGAAGAGAACTGTGCGTGCGGGGAACGAGGGTGCGCCCGGCACTGCCGCACTCTTTCTACCGCGGCCTTAGAGTATCGACCTGACAGTAGGGTACAATCTGGAACTTTGCTTGTTTAGAGACTGCTTAAGGTCGGGTGCTATTATCACATGCTGATTCTGGTTGAAATACTTAACATGAGTTTATGACAAAGTTGAGTTTTCTCTTGTACTATATACATGTGTTTATATGAAAAATGCAGATGCTTAGGAAGTGAACAGATTTATTTCAGCCATTCATCCCAGTAAAGATAAAACTGTTACCCACTAAAGAGCGTGTGGATTCATTTCTGATATTGGGCTGGGAATCAAAGTGCAGGTTTCAGACACAAGGAGTCATAAAGAAATTTGAACCTCAAGGGTTACACTTGCACCACAGCCTTGAGACAGTCCCATCTAACCACAGGTGAGGTATCAGAGACAGGATTTAGTTGTAGATATTCAGTAATGGCCATTCTAACTTGCAATTCCGTCTCCCTAGATTTTATCAAGGATTCATTCAACTTCCATGGCCTGTAGCCAGAAGAACCCTGGAACCCTGACACCGCCCACCAGATTGGGACATGATCCGACCAGGAAATACAGCCAACCCCCGAAGTGGAAGCAGTATGATTAAGAGAGCTGTCAATCAGAAAAAAGTCAATTCTAGTATATAAGTCGTGGGGGGCTGAATAAAAGGGATAGTCCTTATTAGCCATATGTTGCTCACGCCATATATCAATCAGGTTCCAATGGGCCATAAAGCGGCATAAGGCCTTCCGGTCCACCGCCAAGCAATGGGCTCCGGGTTTCAAGCAATCCACCAACGGATTGAGCACTAAATTAAAGTCGCCCCCCACTACTAATTTGCCACAAGGAGAATTAAGTAAAAGGGAATCCAGCTCCTGGAAAAGCTCTCTTTGCATAACATTAGGGCAGTATACATTAACCAAAATCAAAAGTTCCCCACTAATTCTTACATGAACAATAAGGAAACGCCCATGAGCATCCCGATAAACAGAATCCACCTGAGCTCCCAAACCATTAGCAATGAGAATTCCCACACCATGATATTTATGAGCAGGAGTGTTAGCAGCAAGAATGATGGGATCATACTGCGGGGCCAAAAGCAACCTCTCATCTCAATTACGCAGATGGGTCTCTTGGATAAATGCAATGGACACGTTAAGGGAGAGCAGTTCCTTAAATAGAACCGACCGCTTATAGGGGGAATTCAACCCTTTGAGATTAAGAGATACAAATTTAACCCCTGCCATAACCCATCGAAAAACCTCCCCCCAATAAGATCAAGAAACAATAATGCAATGAAATCTGAGAAGGAGAAATCCATAATAAACTTATCCCAATATGCAGCCCATGATCATCCATAGTCCAAAATGTTCTTATACAACAATAAAAACCTTCTCTTCACCCACCCCACAATATGTAATCACCATGGCATTCATGGTGTTCCGTGGAGGGAGTACAACCCTGAATCCTCCCACCCCCAGTAATGAAAAAAAAAAAAAAAAAACTTCAAAGGCAGTCCAGTTCCATTCAGGCGAACAACTTAGAAACCAAGATTTCTCAAATATGAAAGTCCAAGGGATTCAACAGATCGAAAGAAAAACAGCAGCCTCTGTTCAAGTGGTTTCCGCTATGGCCACACTGGTGTCCACAGATTGACGCTTCAGTCTGAAGCCTCGCTTCCCCATCCACTGCCACTTTGGTTTATCCACAGATTCTCTGGTCAGAGGCCCTACGGCAGATGAAGGTGATCCCACAAATCCCAGGGGTTCCAGTAGCGGGCGAGCCTCTGCCTCAGATGTTATGCGAGAGGTGGTCCCACTAATGGTGAAGGACAGGCCGCAAGGGAACAACCAATGATAGCAAATGTTCTCTCAACGCAAAAAAAGAGGTCACCACCTGCAAGTCACGTCGCTTTTTTTTAAAGTGGCAGGAGATAAATCACTAAGCCCCAGGTATGGAGAGTGGGAATTTTGTATTTAATCCTTATTAGTTTTAATTATTAGGTGTTTGATGTGTCTGCTGTTTTGAAATATTTTACTGGTGTTTGGGAAATTAAAAAAATTCCCACTCTCCATACCTGGGGCTTAGTGGTGGAGGGAAGGCACCCAGACTTTCTCCTGTCTCTCTCTCATATATGCATCAACACTTTCTTTCTCTCATACATACTCATGCTCACACATGCATGCTTCCTCTCTCAGATGCACATACTTCCACACATATACACACACACACATGCACACACATACACAAACACACACACATGCTGTCTCACACACACAGGCTACTATCAGGTCGGGATCACAAGGTGGCCTCCACTCCACTTGAGCTGCTGGTGGGATGCGGTCCACCAATAGCCCAAAGCCTCTTCTCTACTTAGGCCATTGGTGGACAGATAGGGGTTCACCGAGTGGACTGTGGCCTCACTATTTTGGTTCTTTCCTTTACTTTTCATCCCCTTACCTCACCATCTCAGCTCTTGCTCCCCTTTCCCTCACTGTCTTTCCTCATTCCCCCACTTTTCACCCCTTTTCTTCCTCCAAAGGCTCTTCCCTTCCTTCCCTTCCCACACTCCCTCTAGAGATTCTTCTCCTTCTCACCCCTTACTATCTCAAATAATTCCCCTTTCTCACCTTATTTCCTCATAACCTCAGCTTTTCCCCTCTTTTCCCCCTCTCCTTCCCTTGCTCTATCCTCCCCTTCCTATGCTTTTATCACTTTCTTCCTCCTCCCCCCCCCATGCTCTTCTCCCACTTTCTCACCCAGTACTCCCAGGCTCTTCCTCCTCCCACTTCAACTGCTGGGACTCTCTAGCACAGTTTATTACAGTTGGGCTTCTCCCTCATCCCACATGAGCTGGTAGCAGGAGCAGCATTTGAGTGACGTCATCTCCTACTGTTGCAGAGCCAGTCTCGCGGTAGGAGCTGTGAAATCTCACTGCTCCTCTCACAAGACTGAGCCTGCAGCAGCAGGAGATGACGTCACTCAAATGCTGCCGCTGCTCCTCCTGCCAGCTTGCACAGAGGTTGTGCTTTTTTCCCCCCCTACATCGGATCAGACAGGGGTTTGGCAAGCCTCCAATGCGTCCCGCAGCTTTTTCATCGGCTGCCTGTGGGGTGGTGATCTCTGGGTGGCTCCACAGCCTCCACTCCATTTTGGCCACTGGTGGACCCAGGCTGCCGCTGCCGCCCTGTGCAAGTGTACGGCTTGCACAATGTGTTGCACCGGCCCTGCCCTCTATCGTGGGTTCTTAATCCAGCCACTGGATGTCACCCTTCTTGGTGACTATGACTCCCTTCCCCCCAAGAACTGAGAACAATATTCCCAACTCCAGGTGACCTGGGGTGCAGAACACCTGATCCACTGGGCCAGCCCAAGATTGAACATTTGCCATGATCAAGGTACTGTGAAGGTAAATTGTAGAACTATTCTTTCCAGCTGCTTAAGCTTCCAAGTTTTACCATCCCTGTTGAATGTAACTTTGATTCTTCTGTTTATTCACTTATTTAAAAAAGAAATGTATTTTCTGTTACAGTCCCCTTGTTCAATGTAAACCGATCTGATATGGTATTTAACCATGAAGGTCGGTATAGAGAAATACTAAATAAATAAATAAATAAAAACTAGGCTCAAAAACAGATTATAAAACTTGTGGAAGAAACATGACCTGTCAAACTGGGTCAGAGCAAGGGTCCATCAAACCTAATATCCTGTTTCCAACAGTGTCCAAACCAGGATACAAGTACCTGGCAGGATCTCAAATATTATTTATTTATTAAAACATTTATATACTACGTTATTTAAAATTCTAAACTGCTTATGCCCAGAGATGATAACAGTTTATGGAGGTTTCCTCCAGAACTTGTCCAAACTTTTTTTTTTAAACCAGCTGCGCTAATTGCCTTTATCTTATCCTCCAACAATGAATTAACCCAGGCCATGGGTTCAATAAATCCCTAAAACATGACTACTAGAAAGGCATGATAACAGATGGGCAACTCTGCACATGCCTATATTTCTTATACGCTTCTGCTAAGTACCTGCTGCTTTGCAGTTAGAGTCAGGCTACTGCACGAGATGAACATTTGATCTGGCAGAGCTTATCCATTCTTATGTTCTTATGGAAGAAAATAAAATATGACGTTTCTCAGCATTCAGACAGGTTAATCCATGATCAGAGGATTACGCACCTCTACCAGCAGATAGAGACGGAGCAAAGCTGACGTCACGGTATATATACTCTTGCTCTGACATAAGCCTGCCAGTATTATCCGTCTCCAGCAGATGGTGGATATGCATCTCCCTACTGGGAATTGCTTGTGTAAAAAAAAAAAAAAAAAGGAAAAAGGAGAAAGAGAAGGATTGATCATGCACCGCTTCTCCTGAGGTGATATCTGGTGATCCCTCCCTCAGTCAAGTGCTCCGGTCCCATAGCCAGTTTTCTGGCATGGACTTAGCTGCCAGGAGGGACTCAGCTGAGAGGCTGGTGGATACAGGAAGCCGAGCGCGGTGGTGAAGGCATTAACCCTCTCACCCCACAGCTGGAGACAGACTCTGTACTTGACTGGGACAGGCAGAGCTCAAATAAAGAGTTTTTTGGGGTTTTTTAGGGATTCCTCTTCTGTTTCTGGTCTCCAAGCCTCGGCACGCTGATCTGACATTCGTTCTTGTCTCTGTGGGGGACTTGGGGAGTCACAGTAGTTTTGATGGGTTGAGTAGCTCTTTGAGCTAGGCACCTCTCTCAGGCTTCACTAGGATATTGCATGCTAGGCCGCGGCAGCATGCACACTTTCTTCTGAGCAAGTCTCCCGCAAAAGTAGTGCCTGATGTAGCTTTGCGCCTGCGCTTTCAGGTTGAGTGTCTTTCTGGACCACATAGTTGGGTGTTCACATTTTAGGTGTTTGTGGTACGAGCATTCAATGGAGTATCTAGAGTTATTTATTTATTTATTGAATAATTTTATATACCATCATCACAATGGTTTACAAAGTTTTGTATCTACTAATCTCTCTCTCTCTGCATTCTCGACAGCGAGACCTGCCATTTGGAATACCATGCCCCCAGACTGGAACCCTGCCTTCTAACTTTTCGGAAAAAACTCAAGACTTGGCTATTCCTTCAAGCCTTCCCTTAACTTTCTAAACCATGCAAAATGCCATCTACACAGACCTCGCTATATGGTCGGCTAGGCACCCCGCCTAACCTCCGTCTGTTAAGTTTAACTCTTCTGTCCTTTATCTCCGGCTAACCTAGCCCCCAAGTTCATATTACCCTGTTTACTGTAACTTTGCCTCTTGTTTAAATGGTTTGTTAAGTTATAACCCCCTTGTTCCTTGTAAACCGACATGATATGATACGGTGGGCTGAGGGGGTGGGTTAGGTAGGGGAAGGGAGGGGAAGGTGCGATTTCAGAGCGGCCTCGGAGGGAACAGAGGCAGGCTGCGTGGCTTGGCATGCGCAGGCTGCCGATTTTGGGCAGCCTTGCGCGCGCCGTCCCCGGATTTTAAAGGATACGCGTGTATCTATTAAAATCCGGCGTACTCTTGTTCATGCCTGGTGCGTGAACAAAAGTACGCGCGGGCGTACTTTATTAAAATCTACCCCAATATGTATCATATGTTTGACTCATTGTGTTAACTTTTGCAAACTTGTTAATAAACAGATTTAAACACAAACTGTAAATGGTCGAGTACTTGATGGTCCTCCATAAAGTTCTTACCCCTAGATTCATCAAAATGCATTGGTAATTACCAGGTTCTTGTGGCCTGATTTGGCCTCTGTTGGAAACAGGATGCTGGGCTTGATGGACCCCCTGACCCAGCATGGCAATTTCTTATGATCTTATGTTCTTAATGTTCGGTATAGAAAAGAGTTAGATAAATATATATATATATATATATATATATATATATATATATATATATATATATATATGTATATATATATATATATACTTGGGCATCTGTCCTATTCTTGGGCGTCTTTTTTTTGGGATGTCCTGTCCGGGCTTGCCTGGTACGGACATTCAGTTGAACACACAATTGTCAAATGTTTGTTACTGAGCGTTCTGCTACTGGACGTCCTTATCTATGATGCCGGTAGCAAAGAAGCCTAAGCGCCTTCGATTTGCACTACTTGCCATATTTGGGCATCAAAGATTAGGATCCCCTCTAATCTTTGTTAGTGCTGCTTAGAGGCTCCGGGCAAGTTGTCTCCAACAGATTTTGCTGAGCCTGGTCCTTCCCAGCAGGTTACAGGAAGGGAACCAGAGGAGGATCTGTCAGAGTTTTGAGACTGCCCTAACTGATTCATCAGCAGGGGAGAGCAACTCAGTGGACACCAGACCAACAATCCCTGGTTTTGGAATGGACCCTTCCGCCTTCTTTTGGGTGGAATTTTTTCAAGGGCTACAGTCCTTTCTTCAGGCACATTTGGCAGAGCCAGCCAAACTTGAAAGTTCAGGATCACAAGCTGCCACAGGAAAACGGAAGGCATCTTGGCCTGTTGCAAGTCACACTGATAGGGATCCGGATGGCATGGATAAGGAAGGTGATCCCATACTCCCTGGAGGATAGGGAAATTCCTCCGGGTTGGAACCTTATAGAATGATGTTGTGCACCTTTCACAGAGATTAGTTGTCAGTGCTGATCTCTCAGACACTGAGGATGCTAGGAGTGCTGGGTGCTGATCCTATATCTGAGCCAAAGAAGAATCCCATTTTGGTGACTTTGTGTAAAGCATCATGCTTCTTCCCTATTATGGATGTTATTCAAGAACTGATTGATCTTGAATGGGGCACTCTGGAAGCTAATTTTAAAGGGAGGATGAGCCTTGGAAGTCTGTACCCCCTGGATCCGGTGGCAAGAGAGCAGTTATGTTTTCCGAAAGTGGATGTGCTGGTGTGTTCATTCACTAAGCTGATGACCATTCCGGTAGAAGAGGGAGTGGCACTGAAGGATGCTCAGGATAGGAGAATTGAGGCTATCCTTAAGCAGGCCTTTGAGGCAGTGGGAATGAATTTGCAGATAGCCTCTTGCTGCTCCCTGGTGGCTCATGCTTGTTTGCTTCTATCTCAGGAGGTCGATAAGACTGATTTGAATTCCAGGGCAGTGACAGAACCAGCAGCCACCTTTTTGGTGGATGTGGGCTGTGATCTGGTCCGTACTTCTACCAGAGAGGTGGCTTCGGTGATAGAGCCAGGCATCAGCTGTGGCTGCAGAATTGGTCAGCCAATACAATTTCAAAGTCTAATCTTACAAAATTGTCTTTCAAAGGATCACTCTTATTTGGGAGTGAGTTAGAAATAATGGTCAATAAGTGAGGTGAGTCCAGGTTCCTTGGTTGCCAGAGGATAAGAAGCAGGCACCATGCTCATTCAGTGCAAGAGGCTATTCCAGGGGTTTCAGATGTTTTTGACCCTACAGAGGAGTGGCTTCTCAGAGGGCTGGACCTTTGAGTAGGTATCAGTCCTTTCGGCCCAGGTAGCCCAGACAGGGTGCAGGGCCAGGTGGTGCTGCTTCCTGACTCCCTCAATGAAGGTGTGCCAACCCACCTCCTGGAGCAGGAGATAGGGGGTCACCTCTCTCTTTTTTATCTGAGGTGAGTCAGGATCACATCAGACCAGTGGGCTCTGGAGGTGATAAGGGAAGTCTATGCTGCGGAGTTTCTCAGCATTCCTCAGGATGTCTTCATGAAATCTTCCTGCAGCTCCCCACAAAAGAGGCAGGCAGTAGAGACTATGTTGTCGAGGCTCCTGAGCTTACAGACAGTGATTCCAGTGCCCATGTCACAAGAAAATACAGGCTGTTATTCCATTTATTTCATTGTGCCCAAGAATGAGGGTTCTTTTCATCCCATTCTGGACTTAAAGGGAGTCAATTGGTATTTGTGAGTGACTTTTCTGCATGGAAACCTTATGCTCAGTGATAATGGCAGTAGTCGGGGGAATTTCTTACATCTCTGGATTTGTCAGTGGCATATCTACATATTCTCATTTGACTGGAGCAGCAATGGTTTTTGCAGTTCGCCATTTTAGGGCGACATTATCAATTTCAAGTGCTGCCTTTCGGCTTGGACACTTTGCCCAGAACCTTCTCCAAAGTCATGGTGGTGGTAGGGGCAGCATTGAGAAAGGATGGCATTCTGATCCACCCAAACCTAGATGATTGGCTAATTCAGGCCAAAAGCTTATAAGAGAGTCTTCAAGCCTTGCACAAGATGATCTCCTTGCTGCAGGAGCTAGGTGGTGAACTTGGTCAAAAGCAATTTACAGTCATCTCAGATCCTGGAGTATCTCGGTGTTTGTTTCAACATGAAGCAAGGCAGGGGTTTTCTGCAGGAAATCTGCATTCAGAAGCTGATGGCTCAGGTGTGACTATTGATAGAAGCAGTTCACCTGAAGGTATGGTCTTACCTGCAGGTATTTGGTTTGATTGTGGCCACCCTAGAGGTGGTTCCATGGGTAAGGGTGAATATGCATCCTCTTCAGTGCACACTGCTTGCACGGTGGAGTCCACAGTCTCAGGACTTCTCGATATGGCTTCAGTTATCGGTGGAGATCGGCATCGATTGAAATGGTGGTTGCAGGCAGATCATCTAAGGAAGTGAGTTTCCTTGCAAGTTCCAGACTGCAACTATTGATAGAAGCAGTTAGCTTGAAGGTATGATCTTACCTGCAGATACTCGGTTTGATGGCGGCCACCCATGGGCAAGGGCGCATATGCTTGCACAGTGGAGTCCACAATCTCAGGACTACTCGATACAGTCAGTTACAGGTGGAGATTGGCATCCAACTGAAATGGTGGCTGCAGGCAGATCTAAGGAAGTGAGTTTCCTTGCAAGCTCCAGACTGGCTGGTGCTCATGATGGATGCAAGCTTCCAGGGTTGGGGGACTTATTGTCAGGAGTTGATGGCGCAGGGGCACCGGAGTGCAGAGGAGTCTCTCTGGAGCATCAATTGTCTGGAAGCCCGTGCCATTTGGTTAGTATGCTTGTGGTTCGTCGGCTGCTTGCAAGGTCAAGTGGTCCAAGAAATGTCAGTCAATGCGACGACAGGGTCTGGGGCCTACCATATCTAGACTTGCTAGTGACATCACACAACGTGAAGGTTCCTCGTTTTTTCAGTCGCAAGTGAGAGCCAAAGCCTCTGGGCATCGATGCTCTAGTGCAGGAGTGGCTGAGGGGCAAGCTTCCAACTGTGGCCCTTGTTCAGTTGGTTGGTTTGGAGGATCGAGACACACATGGAGATGGTGCTTCTGGTGGCTCCCAACTGGCCCAGAAGGCCATGGTATGCAGATCTGCGGAGACTCTTGTCAGACTCTCCTCTCTGGTTACCGGTCTAAAGGGATCTGTTATGACAGGGTCCTATTCTTCACGAAGATCTGACTTGATTTTGTGTTATGATATGGCCTTTGATAGGGCTCAGTTGCCAAAGCATGGATATTCCACTGCTGTGATTTCTACCTTGCTTCGAGCTTTGAAGTTCTCCACTTTCTTGCCTATGTTTTGCTTTGGCAAGTATTTGAGGCTTGGTGTGAGGAATGAGGGGTTCATCCTCATTCGGTTAAGATCCCGCTCATGTTGGACTTCTTGCAGGATGGATTGATTAAGGGTTTGGCCCTTAATTACTTGAAGGTACAGGTGATGCCTTTTGCCTGTTTCTAGGGTCAGGGAAAGGTGGACCCTTTTCAGCCCAACCGGATGTGGCCTGATTCTTGAAGGGGGTGAAGCATCTTCGTTCTCCCTTGTGGTTGCGGTGCCGTTATGGAGTCTTAATCTGGTTCTGGATTTTCTGACAGGTCCCACTTTTTGACCACTGAATATCCTCTCCTTGTGGTTACTTACCTTGAAGATGGTTTTTCTTGTAGCAATTTTCTCTGCATGTAGACTTTCTGAATTGCAGGCTCTTTCTTGCCGGGAAACGTTCCTGTGAGTGACTCCGGGGGCAGTCCAGCTGCAAACTGTTCAGTCTTTTTTGCCAAGTGTGGTATCAGACTTTCCATTAAATCTATCAATTTCCCTGCTGACCTGGACAGGGAGAGAGATGTGGATGAATATCGTCTGTTGCAGACCTTGGATGTCATATGACATCTCTTGAGGTACTTGGAGGTTTCTAGACCTCTTAGGAAGACTGACTGACTGTTTGTATTCCACAGTGTGGGTAAACAGGGTAAGCTAGTGTCGCGGGCTACAATAGCCTGCTGGATTAAGGAGGTTATCACAGCCTTGTATGTGGATGCTGAGCAGCCATTATTGAAACAGATTAGGGCTCATTCCATTAGGGCTCAGGCAGCGTTATGGGTGGAGCTTTGATTGTTATCTCCTGTTGAAATTTGCCGAGCGGCGACATGGTTCTCCTTACACACTTTTTCCAGGTATTACCGTCTGGATGTGCAGGCCCGAGAGGACGCAGCCTTCGCACGTGCTGTGTTGGTCCAACAGCGGGCAACTTGCCTTGAAATTAGCATCCTCTTCAGGAATAACTTGGATACATCCCATTGGTCATAGATTAATCTGTCTGAATGTCTTTTCTCTAGTGAAGACAGGTTAATCCACTTTCCTGCCCTTGGCTGCCGGTTTGTGGTTCTGTTGTCCTCCTGAGTGGCTGCGTTTCCAGGGATAACTGGTAAATGTCAATTTCAGTCCCTAGATTAGTGATGTTACACTCTTTGTCTGAGCTCAGTGTTTCCTGTTGGCTGAGTGCTTGAGTGGTTGTCTGTTAATGGTTATAATCAAGTATTGTTAGTTTGTCCACAGTTGGCTTTTGCAGAGAATACTGGCAGGCTGATGTCAGAGAGCAGGTATATATACTGTGACATCAGCTTTACTCCATCTCCATCTGCTGATAGAGGTGTATAACTCACTAGTATATAATTAACCTGTCTTAATTAGAGAAAAGGATATTATCAAGTAAGTAAGTAATTTCTCAGTGTCTGCTAACAGGTCATGCCTTTGGAGTTTAATATGCATTCTAGGAAAAGGAGAATTGATGCAACACCTGCAGATAGATTAGGTCAAGGATGCTAGAACTGACCTACCTCCATTGGTAACAATCCTTCCTTTAAAGAGCAAATCCATAAAGCAGAACTATAGAAACAATAATCATTTCTCTACATTGAGGATGCTTTACCTGTTGCAGAAATATTCGTTCTTGCTTCTAAGAAGAAAAGTCTGGTTACAGCATTATTGTTTTCAGTGTCTGTATCATAAATGCCACCTGCTGATCCTCTACATCTTCCAGAAAATGCAGATGGAAGACTTCTCCTGGAAGTTTGACGTTGAATCTGGGTATCTGTAATACAAATCTCTTTTAAGTACAGCCACCCCCAAATCCTTATTGTGTGTGCAGAAAAACAGAGGGCAACTTTCAAACTGTGTGCCAAAGTATAAACTCTGCAAGTATTTTTACCTGTAGACCTTTTATGGCAATTTTCAAAGGGTAAACGTTGAAAACTGGGTCAGAAAAAGTACTCACACAGACCTGCAATATATACAAATGCTTTTGCCAGTGAAATTCTAAGGGTACATATACACATATGCACATAACTGCATGCATCTGTGTGTAAATACTGACATCTCCCAGGAGCGCCTCCTCTCTCTGTTTAAAAGCACGCATATACTGGCACTATGAGCATGGGCAGAGAGGGTGGGCAATTTTCAAAAAGCCCATTTCCACATGTAAAACACTGTTTATGTTTGGAAATGCCTCTGAAAATTGCCCTCGCTATGGGGTCTGTTTCCTGAGCTGCAGTACTTTCTCTCAGTTCTGCAGGTCTGTGAGTCCTGTGGTCTTTTTCCCAGGTACTATTTTACCACTGGAACAATTCCCTGCTACAGCCATTGGGTGGTCTAATGAGATCCCCTCTCAACTCCCTCCCTGCCACCCCCTGAGGTGACCAAAATTGCTAAAAGTAAATTTTAAAACATTTGTGGGCCTAGTCCCACCGCCAAACCCCACTCACTTGTGTATTGAGCCCCCTTGGATCTCTTCCTCACCCTGGTCCTTCCACTCTAATCCACACACCCAGGACTCCCTCTCCTCTCAATTCATTTACTGCAAGCTCCCTGGTGTCCAATGTTTGCCAGAGTGCCCCCTAGAGTTTCAGCTTCTTTCATGTCATTGTCAAAGTGGCACTGGCTGGCCTCAGGCAGATTTTTGCCCCATCAGATGTCAGGGAAAAAGTCTTGCCTGGGGCCAGCTGGCATCATTTTGATGACGGCACAGACGGAGCTGGATGCCTTGGGGGTGCTCCAGCAAGCTCTGTACACCAAGGATCTGTAAGTAAGTGCTGGGGGGGAGGGTTCTGGGTGGTGGGCCTAGGATGGAAGAAGGAGGTCTGCAGAGGCCCAATTTTTACAACACAAGAGGGTGGAGCTAGGCCTGCAATTTTAAATCATTTTTAAATTACTTTTACCATCTTTAGTTGCCTCAGGGGATGGCAGGGAGAGGGGAGAAAGGAGATTTCATTAGACACCCCCCCCCCCCCTGCTGGGAGAAGGGGGAGCCTGAAAGTTGCACCAACCCCTTTAAAAGAAGACCTGGGAGCATCAGGACATGTGTTATTGTCCTGATGGTCCCTGTGAGGCAGTGCCCTCGGTGTTCCCCTATTTACCGGTGCAGGACCAGGCTAGATGCCTGGTCCACCTTAAATTGCTTAAAGAGAGTATGCTGTATGGACGGGATCCTGTGGGGCAGGTGGAGCTCAAAGGGCATAACCAGAAACGGGGGAATAAGAGCTGGGATCCAGGTGGGGATAACCAGACCAGGCCCAGGTCTCCAGGAGGAAGGCAGCTCCTGATGATTAACACTATCCAAACACTGAGCTGAGACGAAGTTGTGTGAGCACTGAGGGAAGCAGTACAAACTGTGAATTGAGCGAGTACACTGTCTGAAGGGAAGACAGTCTACTTTTATGCATGTGTGAAGCTGTAATAAAGATATATTGTTTTAAGCAAGGCTGGAATCACATTAGTTTGTTTCCAGGTCTATGGGAATCACCTCTCGTACCCACACTCCCAGGGAAATTTAGCTTCAACTTTCAATCAAGTAGCACAGTGTGCTAATTTCAAGGGAAGTTGTATTATTTTGTTAACATAATATTTCCCTAGTTATGATCTGATTTGCATGTGTTTGCATGCATACCAGCTCATTTTAATACCCACATTGCGCTAGGTTTTTTTTTAGAGGGGTGGATAACATGCAGAATTTCAATTCTGTATATTTTCCCTGTGTACGCTGTTTACCATATGGTATAGCCTCAACGCAGCTGAGAAAATGACCCCCTGAGACTGTTAGTATCAAATAAAAATCTTAAATGCCTGGGTAAAGTAACAATATCTTACTCATGCACAGCTTGATTTAAATGTTGTCAGAGGTTCTTGGTTTGCTTTACAAATCATGTGTTTTAATCATAGACAGAAGAACTGTGGTGAAGCTCTGCTAAGCAGGGACTGTATCTTATAAGTATTTATACAGTGCTACATAAACATATGTCTAGTAGCTGCAGAGAAATGATAAATAGGAGTAGTAGTAGTAGTTCTTTTCAATTGTAAGCCTCTTCATTTAGACACCGATAGAGTGAAAAATCAGGCATAACCATGCTAGGTAAAACGTTTGTGCACCATTCTGGTCAGCTTTTGCTGAGTGTACAGTATATAAAAGTTGGAAATAAATAAATAAATTGGCAAAACTATCAACAGCTAGAATTGTAGCTCTGATATGATAGTCTGTGTAGAAGTATTGTCATTTACTTACATAGTAGTCCATATTCAGATGTTAAACCTAAAGTTCCAGGTTTATGTTTAAACATTTTTATTAACTTTGTCTGAAAGCATAACAGCAACACATTATTGTCTGGGTGCGGTTTGTTCTGCCGCCGCCCCCAGCATTACTGACAGCAGTCAGAATAATAACAACCAGAACCCCCATACGCCCGCCCCCCCACCCTCCAACCATCGTCGATCCAGTCCAATAGATTCCTTCATGGGAGTCCTGACCAACACAAATCAAGTCCAGGTCCAGCAGTGAAAGTGAAGCAATAGGAAACTCCAGCAGGTCATGTCAACCGACATCAGTCATTAAGAATTCGGCTCCGAGCCCGGTGTGGGAGCGATTGGATATATGGTTCCCAAACGGCCAAGAATCTCTTACGCAGTTGTGGAGGACCCTTTGAAGAAAGAGATTCCATATACATCATATTAAACAATAGGTTTCTCCACACCCAAAAGGAGGGTGGATCTACCTCTCGCCATTGTCCAAGAATGACCTTCTTTCCCACCAGGCTCGCCTTTTGTATAAAAAGGCGAGTGCCCAATTCACGGAGCCGCATCTCCGGGATAGAACCAAACAGCAGCCACCGGGACTCTATGGGGATAGAAACCCCCAATATCCCCGCTATATATTTAGCAATACGGGACCAGAACCGCAAAACCGCAGGACAAGACCAGAAAACATGGGTCAGCGTACCTGTACAGCCCGGGCATCGAAGACAGCACGCTGAAATCGCAATATGCTGTTGAAATGCTCGCTGTGGTGAAATGTACGCCCGTCCTAAAAATTTAAACAGCAGTTCACGATAAGCACAGTTGCTCGTGATCTGAGAGATCCCACGATAGCAGGTTCGTAACACAGTGGCTGTCATCTGGAACTCCCCGTCTGCAGTCCAACGGGCTGCCAGGATCTCAAAAAAATCCAAACTGTCAAGCCTAGTTAAACCTTTATAATACATAGAAAGGGAAGGGGCTTTAGTCTGGGAAAGGTGCAAAAACTCCTCCACCCGCTGAAAGACCCGCAGTTGCAGAAAAGCCTGCGGTAAAGATTTAATATAATGATCTAATTGCATATAGGGAAAGACGTCTTTACTCGCCATGCCGTATAATTCCCGGAATTCCGGCCAGGTGAGTCGTCGCCCCTCAGAATGATATAGGTGCCCCAAATAGGTGACCCCCAGCCCATACCATCTCCTGAAAGCTCTCGATTGAGTGCCCGGAGAAGAGTCAGGATTTCCCACAACAGATAATAGATATGCACACATTCGGGGTAAATGTAATTTTTTAGTAAGTGTCTCCCACGTTTGTCTAAGAGGCGCAACCAAAACAGAGTTCGTGAACACATAAGGTAAACTACGCCGCTCCAACTGCAGCGCACAAGGGAGGGCAATAGGGAAAGTACTCGCCCTATCTGCCTCCAATGACGTGAAAACCGTCTCATCTAACAGCCAGTCCCGGATAATACGTGCGTTACACGCCAGATTATATAGCTGCAGGTCCGGGACCCCTAAACCCCCAGCCCCCCAGCGCCTCTTCAGCCACTCTAATGGCACACGAGCCCTGCCCCCCTTCCAGAGAAAACGTCCCAGGGCCTTATCCACCGCCCTCCTATCTGGACGGGCTAGATGGACTGGTAGATTTTGCAAAACGTAGAGCCACTTGGGCAAAACCACCATCTTATATAAGTTCACTCGGCCAATAAGGGACAAAGGTAGCGGCCCCCAACGTTGCAATAAATCCATCGTCATCTGAAGGAGCGAGGGAATATTGTCCGAATAGACATTGGCCGGGTTCGCCGATATATTAATACCCAAGTATCGAAGCGTAGGGGAAGCCCATTGCAAAGGAAACGAACCGGTCCAGGTCTCTCGCACCGCCCCCGGGCCAGCAAGCGCCATAGACTTCCCCCAATTAATACGCAGTCCCGAAAACTCCCCAAAGTTTCCCATAACGTCCAGTAATAGGGAAAGCGAAGCCTGAGGGTCCGTTAAGTACACCAATAAGTCATCGGCAAATGCCACGCATTTAAAGATGGTATTGTGGAGCCGGACCCCACGTATCCCCCTCGTGTTTTGAATGGTCAACAGGAGGGGCTCCAACTGCAGCACATATAACATGGGGGAAAGGGGACACCCCTGTCTCGTTCCCCGCCTAATAGGGAAGGGAGCCGAACAGCCCCCATTAACCAAAATGGAAGCCTGAGGATCTGTATAAAGCAGCTGCACCGCCCGAAGAAAAAACCCTTCAAAGCCCATACGGCGGAGAACATAAAACAGGTATGGCCACTCCACCCGATCAAACGCCTTTTCCGCGTCAAAGCTGATCGTAATGGATGGGGTCTGCAAGTAATGACCCAGTTCAAGGGCCGCAAGAATTTTCCGAACATTCGAAAGGATGTAGCGTTTGCGTACGAACCCCACCTGATGGTTCCCTACCAAATCCGGGAGGACACCTGCCAGTCGATCTGCCAAAATCTTAGCCAACAACTTCTGATCGTAGTTAATCAGGGAAATCGGCCGATACGACTCTACCCGCTGGGGATCCTTCCCCGGCTTTACAATCATAGTGATATGGGCCGTGTTCATCTGCGGCGGGTATCCACCTTTTGTAATTATATCCATGAAAAAAGCCTTCATAGGGCTACTAACTTTATCAATCACACTGCGATAAAATTCAGCCGTAAAGCCGTCCGGTCCGGGGGCTTTCAACCGTTTAGAATGCAGGATACCACCCCTAATTTCCAAATCAGTGATGGGGGCATTAAGCTTCTGCCGCTGCTCTAATGTAAGCTCAGGGAGGGCTATAGCTTCGCAGAACCTGGAGCATTTGTCCTCATTCCAGTCCCCCGCACTATACAACTTAACGTAGTAATCACGAAAGAGAGTTAGGATAGTCGGAGTGCGGTTTTCAACCTGACCGGACGCATTCTTCAAACCCGCCACATATCGCGCCCCCTTAGAGGCCCTGATCAAATTAGACATCAGCTTCCCGGCCTTATTTCCATATCTGTACAATTGAAACTGATAGTACAATATACTCCTTTTAGCCCGAGAATGTAAAACACTATTCAACTTACATTGCAAAGAGTAATATTGGTCGCGAAGAGGACCGGTATTGTTACACAGGAGCTGGGTTTTTACCCGCCGTAATTGATCAGTAAGTTTTAGAACTTGCGCATTGATGGATCTCCGTCTATGGGCCACATAGGAAATAATATCCCCACGTAGGACGGCCTTAGCCGTGTACCAAAACAAAGAGGGATCCTCCTCGTGTGCCTTGTTCAGGAGCGCATAATCAGACCATTTGTCCAAAAGATAACTCTGAAATTTGGGGTCATCAGCTAGGAAATAGGGGAATCTCCAAGTCCTCCCCCCCGGCGGTACTGGTACGAATTGGAGATCCACCCATACCGGGGCGTGATCGGAAATGACAATAGTTTCAATACCAGCCTCCCCCACCAGTGGAAAAGCGTGGCCACTCAGTAAGAGATAGTCGATACGGGCGTACGTCGCATGCACCCGAGACAGGTGGGTAAACTCTTTAACCCCCGGATTGAGCGTCCTCCACACATCTACCAACTGTAAGGAGGATTCCAACAACTCAATACCTTTCCCCATCCCCACCTCCCGCCGAGTCACATGCGAGGCGTCAACCTGAGGGTCCTTAACTGTGTTAAAGTCCCCTCCTACAATAATAGTATCAGTCAGGTAGGGGAGAAGCAGCCGATTTATCGTCCGAAAGAACTTAGCGTTGTATGTATTTGGTGCGTAGACATTGCAGAACACCACTTGCCGCTGATAAACTTCGGTCACCACTATAAGAAAACGCCCCTCCGGATCCTTAATTTCCTTACTAATCTGCAGCGGCAAATTCTTATGAAACAAGATAGCCACACCCGCTGACCGGGTCGTCGCCGAGGCGTAGGTCACCTGTCCCACCCAAGATTTGCGAAGTTTCAAGTGCTCGCTATCAGTGAGATGAGTCTCTTGTAGAAAACCCACCAGGGCTCCCTTCCTATTGAGATGGGATAAGATTTTAGTACGTTTAACAGGAGAGTTTATGCCACAGACATTCCAGGACACTACACGAGTGGAATTACTAGAGTCTCACACCATAAGCAGGTATACAAAGCAGAGCATAAATTGAAAAACTCGCCTGAACCCTCCCAGCCGGAGCCCAGGCACCAAACACTACTACAGAAGACCAAAGACAAGAACCATAACAAAATAGTTCAAGGAATGTTTCCCGCAAAATACCGTCGACGATGGTCCCCCCAACCCTCCCCCTCCCCTTCCCCCCCCCCCCCCACATGTCTTCCCAAACCACCCAGCACCAAGCTAAACATAAGCCCGTGCTGTATGAGTGGAGATCACGTAGCCTTCCCCTACACGGGTGGGCTCCTATCATGCCGTCCCCCCCCCCCCCCCCCCCCATCCCCGCCCCACCGTTTCCCGCTGCTTGCATCTCCAGGCCCCCACCAAGGCCGTCGCTAATAAGCAACCCTCCTGGTACATGGCAGCAAAAGAAAAAAAAATAATAATAATAGCAATAAAAAAAACAAAAAAAAAAACAAAAAAAAAAAACAAAAAACCCCATACAGTGAACAGAGTAAGCACAGAGCAAGAAGAAGCGATACCCACCAGAAATGCAGCTTAAGAAAAGCACTCTATAGCAGGGGTGAAAATCATGGTGGACAATAAGTACTTTAATAACAAGTGCAGTTCCCATCCTGGTGTCCCCACACCCCCGTCTCGAAATACAGTAAAAGAAACCCCAAGGGTGGTCATATAATACAAAAGAGAAACGGGAATGCAGTACAATGAGCCATATAAGCAGTGGTCCCCTTCAATAGGCAGCAATCAATCCAACGGCGGAGTCCCAGGCAAAACTGTAAGGGAGGCTCCCCCATGATGTTGATAAAGGGGGGAAGAAGAAAAATTAAAAAAAACAATAATTAAAAAGGAGAAAAAAAACAAAAAAAAAATGCCATAAGTCTGGTCTGTCCCTCAACAAGGTAGTGCCAACTGAAAAAAAAAGAAAAGTTCCAATGATAAGGGAGCACATTGCTACTAGGGCCGAAATACGAGCCTGTGTCAGCACCTCGTTGACCCCAGGCCACTGTCTACCACTCAGCAAGGATAATCGGCCATACAAAGCAAAGTAAAAAAGAAAAAAAAAAAAAAACCCAGGACAGGGCTAAATTGAGATGCAGTAAAAAAAAAAAAAAAATTACTCTTTGCAAGCAGTTTGCGGCCAACGCTTCTCAGCAATACCCTCAGCTCTCCGACCACGTGTGCCCTTACATGCCCGCTCACCCGTTCGCCGGAGCATCAGCTTTGGTTGATTCGACAAAAATCTTGGCCGCCTCCGGGGTTTCCAACCACTTAACTCCAGCGGCCGTCGCCACTCGCAGTCTCGCGGGGTAGATGAGGGTCGCCCGGAGGCCCAGATTAATGAGCTGCGAGCAGTGCGGGGCCATGGCGCGCCGACGCTGGGAGACCCCGGATGAAAAATCTTGGAACAGAAGAATCTTGCACCCGTCCGACATCAGACTCCGGCCGCCCCTCAAGGCCCGCAGGATCTCAATTTTATGAGCGTAATTCAGCAGCTTAGCGATCACGGGGCGCGGTCTGGCCTGTTCGGCCTGCCTTTGGCCCAAGCGATGCGCCCTCTCCACCCTCAACGGGCCATTTTGAGATGACAAATTGAGCTGTTCTTGGAGCCATTTCTCAAGATAAGCCGGTAAGTTAACGTCTAAAATCGACTCCGGGAGGCCGATGAGACGAATATTCGACCTCCTCGACCGATTCTCGAGATCTTCCAAGCGTTGAGCCTGCTGCGCCACCGTGGTTTGTAGGGCCCCGATATCCCTCCTCGCCACCACGAGGTCGTCTTGTGTCTCAGACACCCTCGTCTCCAGCTCCCCGAAGCGCGCCTCATAGCCCGCGATCGACTGCGTTAACCCGGCTAACTGGTCCGCAATGGCTTTAAGTTCGGGGCCAATGGCCGCAGTGACTGCCGTCTTGATCTGCTCAAGGTCAGGGCCTACCACCGGCAGGCCCTGTTGCGGGCGATCCGGGGAAGATGGCGGCTCAGCGCCTCTAACCTTCTCCCTGTCCTTTTCCTTACGAACCATTCTGGTCGCCATGATCGCTGTCCGGGACAATATGGAGAGCTGTAATATCGTGCTGATCAAGCCAATTAGTGGGGCTAATCGTTTGGGTGGGCCCGGGATGGGCGAGGATCAGGGGCCGGCAACCGGAGCTAGGGCACCCACATCCGTCTTCCCCGCTGGCTCACGTGATCTCCACAAAACCCCAAGTTCCAGGTTTAAATCCTAACTCCCCTAGTCACCATGTGAAAGTCAAAAGGTTATTTTTTTTTTGACTTGGGTCCTGGACTTTTTATGCAAGTTTATTAATAAGTATGGACTCTGCCATTTGATAGCCCTATAAGCATTAACAGTGGCAGAATATATGCTTGTAAAGGAAGTTAGACTAAAAGCATGCACTATTGCTTTAAAATAAATAATACCATGTAAGCTTTCTGGGAAACTAAAATACTAAACCAGCCTAAGCATTAGTTCTTTGCCTCACTCCCCTGTGCTTTAAGTAATTATAAAATGCAGGTGCTAGACACAGTTGTAGTCTACGGAGTGCTCATTACGTTTAAGCTATGAGCTTCAAGTTGTGAGAGGTTCTCTCATTTTTTTTTTTTTAATAAAATGAGTTGCAATCCTTCTTGGTTAGAAAGTGTGTCCCCGAGCTCATTGGGCTCAAAAGGAAAATGAGAAGAGCTGAACATATCTGATGGCATCAGAGCATTAAATCCAACAAAGCTCAATTTATTCTGATTTGCTCTCAGTAAAGGGCCAGTTTCATTTCTTGTAAAAAAAAAAAAATCCTACTATAATTTGTTTACAAACCTTCCTTAATCATCCAAAGAAATTCTTTGAAGTTGTCAACAGTTTGTTTTGTTCAGACCCCAATGCTTCCTCTAATAGCAGTCTGGATTGTGAATTGGACAAGGACTAGGGGGCACTCCATGAAGTTAGCATGTAGCACATTTAAAACTAATCAGAGAAAATTCTCTCTCACTCAACACACAATTAAACTCTGGAATGTATTGCCAGAGGATGTGGTTAGTGCAGTTAGTGTAGCTGGGCTTAAAAAAGGTTTAGGTACATTCTTGGAGGAGAAGTCTATTAACTGCTATTAATCAAATTGTCTTAGAGAATAGCCACTGCTATTCTGGCATAGGTAGCATGGGATCTACTTAGTGTTTTGGTTCTTACCAGGTATTTGTAGCTTGGATTGGCCACTGTTGGAAACAGGATGCTGGGCTTGATGGACCCTTGGTCTGACCCAGTATGACAATTTCATATGTTCTTATGTTCTAAAAGGTGTTGCCATCCTTTCAGTTAGGGCAGCTGCCCCTATGGTTCCATCTCCATCAGACACGGAGGTTCAGTTGACCTGTTTGCTGGTCCCAGTTTGAGGTAGTTACTAACACAGAGGTCAAAATGTCCTTAAAGTTGCTTAGAGCTTCCCATTGTCTGCAAGATCCTTGCCCAGTAGGTCATTTAATCAGCTTATTACCTCTCCTTCAGAATGCAATCACAGTTACAAAGAACTTAGCCCTTGCCCAAGGGATTGTTCTTGCATGCCTTAAGATGGCCTTGGTCAAACCAGTCCTAAAAAATGTCAATTTACCTCCTGATTCTGTCTCAAGTTATAAACCTGTTCTAATCTTTTCACCATGGTTAAAATGTGTAACCTATCATTAAAATCATCCATTGTACCTGAAGACTGGAGGGCGGCCAATGTAACCCCAATATTTAAAGAGGGCTCCAGGGGTGATCCAGGAAACTATAGACCAGTGAGCCTGACTTCAGTGCTGGGAAAATAGTGGAAACTATTCTAAAGATCAAAATCACAGAGCATATACAAAGACATGGTTTAATGGAACACAGTGAGCATGGATTTACCCAAGGGAAGTCTTGCCTCACAAATCTGCTTCACTTTTTTGAAGGGGTTAATAAACACGTGGATAAAGGTGAACCGGTAGATATAGTGTATTTGGATTTTCAGAAGGTGTTTGACAAAGTCCCTCATGAGAGGCTTCTAAGAAAACTAAAAAGTCATGGGATAGGAGGCGATGTCCTTTCATGGATTACAAACTGGTTAAAAGACAGGAAATAAAGAGTAGGACTAAATGGTCATTTGTCTAAGTAGAAAAGGGTAAACAGTAGAGTGCCTCAGGGATTGGTACTTGGACCAGTGCTTTCCATTTATTTATAAATGATCTAGAAAGGAATACGATGAGTGAGGTAAACAAATTTGTAGATACAAAATTATTCAGAGTAGTTAAATCATAAGTGGAATGTAATAAATTACAGGAGGACCTTGTGAGACTGGAAGATTGGGCATCCAAATGGCAGATGAAATTTAATGTGGACAAGTGCAAGGTGTTACATATAGGGAAAAATAACCCATGCTGTTGTTACATGATATTAGGTTCCATACCACCCAGGAAAAAGATCTAGGCATCATAGTGGATAATACATTGAAATCGTCAGCTCAGTGTGCTGCAGCAGTCAAAAAAGCAAACAGAATTAGGAAGGGAATGGTGAATAAAATGGAAAATGTCATAAAGCCTCTGTATCGCTCCATGGTGAGACCGCACCTTGAGTATTGTGTACGATTCTGTTCGCCACATTTCAAAAAATGTATACTTGCAGTGGAGAAGGTACAGAGAAGGGAGACCAAAATGATAAAGGGGATGGAACAGTTCCCTATGAGGAAAGCTAAAGAGGTTAGGGCTGTTCAACCTGGATAAGAGATGACTGAGGGGGGATATGATAGAGGACTTTAAAATCTTGAGAGGTCTATAATGGGTAAATGTGACTCGGTTATTTACTCTTTCGGATAATAGAAGCACTAGGGGGCACTCCATGAAGTTAGCAAGTAGGAGATTTAAAACTAATTGGAGAAAATTCTTTTTCATACAACATAAAATTAAGCTCTGGAATTTGCTGCCAGAGGATGTGCTTAGTGCAGTTAGTGTAGCTGGGTTTAAAAAAGGTTTGGATAAGTTCTTGGAGGAGAAGTCCATTAACGGCTATTAATCAAGTTGACTTAGGAAATAGCCACTGCTATTACTGGCATAGGTAGCATGGGATCTACTTAGTGTTTGAGTAATTGCCAGGTATTTGTAGCCTGGATTGGCCACTGTTGGAAACAGGATGCTGGGCTTGATGGACCCTTGGTCTGATCCAGTATGGCAATTTCTTATCTTCTTATGTACAAAAGCTAAATACACTGGGCACTGGAGGCACAGCGTTGCCCTGGTTTCAGTATTTTTTATTGTTATGGTAATTCTCTGTGAAGACTGGCTCCAGTCATTCCACATGGAAGACAATTGTTAAGGGAGTACCTCAATGGTCAGCTCTTTTCTCCATGCTGTTCAACTTGTATCTGTTGCCATTATGTTCCATCATGTCAGCCCATGAGGAGGAATATGGAATCTATACAGGCGACATACAGTTAATCTTCCCAGCTGGATCTTCTCCTTCTCTTGCAGGTGATGCTATAATTAAATATCTATCTGTGATTAAATCTTGGTTAGCCCGGAATGAACTCTGCCTAAATCTTGCCAAGACTGAAGCTTTATGGATCAGTGAGTCAATGTTGCCGTCCAGTTTGAACCAGGTCATTGTAGAGGGAACTCCGTTTAACTTTTCTAATGTAGTAAGATCTTGGCTTCTTGATTGATTCTGCATTGTCTTTAAAGCCTCAGTTACAGGCCATTGTCAAACCTGTATTCTTTAAACTTAGCATGCTTTAAAACACATGATTCCCGCCTTAAAATTCCGTCGGTTATTCAAGCCTTCATTCTAATTACAACTGATTACTGCAACTCTTTATATATGCCTGCCAAAAGATATGGTACACTCTCAGCAATTAATACAGAACACAGCAGCATGTTTATTTGTTTCTTGCTCTGCAAGGGATGATATTCCTCCAGTGCTCCAGCTTCTTCATTGGCTCTCCATTACCCAAAGAATCCAGTTTAAAGTCCTGTCCTTAGTTTTTAAATCACTTCTGGAAGATGGCCCAGTTTACCTAACTAGTAGATATAGTCCTTCATGCAATTTGCGTTCTGCTGCTAAAAATCTTTTGGTCGTTTCCCTACCAAAAGTGCAAAATTTCAGGTGACCCATACGCGGGCCTTCTCAATTGTTGGTCCTTCCTTATGGAATGGTCTCTTAACAAGCTTAACAAGTTACAGGAGATTACATACTACAGTCATTTTATGAAAAAGTTGAAAACTCATTTCTTTAAACTGGCATTTCCCTGACCTTAAGCTACTTGTTTTATTTTATATGTTCAGATTCTTATAATATTTTGTTTTGCTAGTTCTGATTAGTTGTGTCCTGGCATGAGTAATTTGATGTTAGTTTTAATTTTTGTTCATATCACTGTAAACTGCTGCCTAGTAAGGTTGTGCTTTAGGTGGTATATAGGAAAATTAAATAAATAAATACATATATATTCAATCACTCCCCCCCCTTCTCCTTTACGATTCTTGGATGAAATGCCTTTCTAGAGATTCTCCAACCCATTCAAAAAATGATGCTTAACGGCATGCCTAATTTTAGAAAATATCATTTGAATTTACTAGAATCAAAAGGAGTTTAAACTATTCTGTTTTGGCATTATGAGTTACACTTTTGAATATTCACAAGACAATCCCATTAATATTCCCAATGCAACCTTCTACTATAGGTACCATAAATAGTTATATTTCTCAAACACCAGGGCCCCTATGTAATAAGATGTACAAATACAATGTGCGCTGAACTTCAGCACACATTGTCTTTTTTCATACTTTATTTATGTTTTTTAATAAAACAATATCTAGTACACCTGTTCCAGAAAATAACCATCCCATCCCCTCCTCCCCCTCACCCCCTCACACAACCCATAATCTAGCCAACTAGTCCAAGGTCCAAGTGCTTTCCAATATGGCATCTCTTCCTAAACTCAAAGGATAGGCTCTCATGTACTCCCATTCACTCTCCCAAATCTGTGGTAACTTCCCCAAAGTCAATTTCAGATTCTTGTCAAAGTTGAAGCAATACACTTCTGGCTTTAGAAGTCATAGCAAAAATATATTCGTGCCATGTATCCATAAAGTCATCATATTTTCATGGCATCTTATTCTTCACTGTCAAATGTTCAAAGATTAAGAGTTGTTTTAAACTCTTTTGCCATTGACTAAGAAGTAAAAAGAAAAATAGAATTGTACCATGTTCTCTCTACCTAGCTTGATGTTCTCTCTAACTAGCCGTAATCAAGGTAGGTAGAGAATAAAGTGTAAAATACTTCTCTTCTTTTACCTTTCATCCCTCTAAATCTCATTAAATCTTTACTGATGATAACTGTGCTGTTTGTACATATGACTGTGCATGTTGCGGTCCCGACCACCTCCCCCATGTTCGGGGTCGGGTCCGCTTACCTTCGTCTCGGTCCACGGAGGACCGCGCCGGGTCCCCGGCCCAGTAGGCCACCAGGCCCCTGCCTCGCCACGTGGAGAACGCCGTCCAGGCCGCCAGAAGCTCCGCGCGCCCCCCCCCCCCCCCCCCCCTTGTTGCCTCGCGCGCGGAAGGCCCTTATGTGCATCCAGCACCCGGAAGTTCAGGACGGCCCCTTTTGCTGACATCATGCCCCGGACCGCATTTAACCAGCGTCCAGTCTCAGACTAAACGCCTTGCAACGAGGTTCTCTGAATACTAGTTGCCTTCCGTTCCTGTACCTGCTTCAGTGACGTGCTCGTTTGTCTTCCTGGTTTCCGGCCTGCCTGCCTGCCGCCTGCCTCGATCCCGGTTTGCTTCAGTACTCTGCCTGCCTCGATCCCAGTTTGCTTCAGTACTCTGCACCCTGTCTGCCTGCCTGCCTGCTGCCGGCCTAGACCCCGTCTTGCTACAGGACTCTCTCCATTGGACTGTTGCCCTGACCTTGTCCACGGTGCATTGGCCCTGCCTCTGATCTGTCTCTGAACTTCCTCCTCGCAGCCTAAGTCCCAAGGGCCTGGGTCCCTACGGGCTCCTCCCAGGGGAATTCCGGGTCCCGGGTGAAGTCCTATCAAGCCTCTGACTCCACCTCCCGGCCTGGCATTCTGTCAACCCTTGCAGCCCAGTCCAAGGGTCCACTAACTGACTAGCGCATCCCTTGAACGTTAACAGTGCATGTAAAACTGCCCCCCTAAACCCACCCCACAAACCTTACCATAAGTTATTAGTGCTCCCTCTTATAGTGGTATAAATAGTTAACTTTTTTGTAAGCCTTTACAGAGGTTCTTTCTCTCTCTCACACACACACACACACACACACACATAATGTTGTTGTAGTAAGTAGCTATGTGATGTAGTATCAGGAAAATTATCCTAAGCATGCCCCTTTTTTATCACAGGCGCTGTTTTTGTGATGTTTATAGCAAAATGATGAATCTAGGTCTTAGCCAGATATAATTTATGCAACTAAGTTACGATGTATATTCAGTGGCATGGCGAAGGCGCTGAATATACGAGTATATGTGTGCACTTTTCCGGATAAGTCTACGGCTAAGCTTAGACCTGCTCTAGAGACATATAAACTTAGACATACACTTATACGCCTAACTCCGAATATCAGTAGTTAGGCATATAAATTACACATCTGACTCGTTCCGCCCCCTAATCCAACCAATGCATGCCCTCTTTTTTTGTGCATACATTTTAGACATTAAGCGACTGGTATGGCTAAGCAGCAGCCGCTTAACATGGGCGCATATTCAACGGTCACTACTTAGCTGCATAAGTCCCACTTATCCAGCTAAATAGCACTGAATGTGCTTTGAATATTGATCTCCATGTTTTCTGCAGATAAATCCAGGAGTTCAGCGCTCATAGACTAATACTGGCCCCAGAAACTTTACGCCATCTCTAAACATTTCCAGCATTAAGGAAACATGTGTTAAGCCTACACATTTATCTGCAACAGCAAGTAATAGCTAATGCCTTGATTAACATGGGATTTTCATGGAAGAATACTAATTTGTGCACACATTTTTACTCAGGTTTGAATGCATATCTTTGTGCACTGAACTCCTTGTTAAATCAGGACCAAAGTCATATGCACAGAAATGTGAGCACACCCATTTGCTAACATATATGGCCAGCCCAACACACCTTACTGCATCAGTGCCCTGGTTGGGCACTATATAGGTAAAAATAAAGTTTGCAGAGGAAGAATGCTGAATCCATCTAAGGAGGAGTTTTCAAAGGAGCTATGCACATAAAAGTATATATTGGAGCAATTTTTAAAAACCCATTTATACGCATAAAGGGGTAGATTTTAAAAGGTGTGCGCGCTACCCGGCATGCACACATGTATGCCCGATTCTATAACTTACGCGCACAGGCGCGTGCGTGTTATAAAATCAGGGGTCGGCGTGCACAAGGGCAGGCCACTGTTTTGGGAGCCTCTGACCATGCCACGCCCCCTTCCCGGTGTTTTATGCGCGTCAACGGGCCTTTTCAAAAATAGGCCCGGCGCGCATAAGCCTGGTTACGCAGGTAAATCCTCTGGATTTACGCACATATCCCTGTGAAAATCCGGCTCAAAGGCTTTTGAAAATTCAGCCTATGGAGTACATTTTCAAAGGAGTTAGGCACATAAAATTAGCAATTTTCAAAAGTCGTTTTACATGTGCAAATTCTTCCAAAAATGACCTCCTACGTGTGCAGTTTCACAATGTGTACTTTTAGCCAAGGTAAAAAGAGGTATTCCCAAGGGAGTGTAACTTGATTGGGGGAGAAAATTATGTGCACACATTACATGTGTAGCAGACGTGTATTTTGCCCCTTCTTTTGAGATGTCTTAAAGTACACACATACTTTTTATCCACATAATCATCCAATCTTCAAACAAAAACTATGCGGATAGTTTGTGTTTGAAGATCAGATAGATAGTGGGGGGAGTGGGAGAGGGCCCTGAAAAATATGCTTGTACTTTGTGAGTTAGGAAACTTTATGAAAAACCTGTCCCAAAACGCTGATGCACAAATACTGGTAACAAACCAAAAATAAAGTAAACACAAAAGTAAAATCTTATGGCTGTTATTTGCCATGTTGATAAGATGCAGAATAAAAACAACAATTTAGGTTTTAGTTAATTGTTAATCATTCGGGAGCATTTTTTTACAATACTGCATGCAGAATAGAAGCAATGTTACTGCACTGCAGGAGTCTCTCACCTGACCTGGATTTCAGAACTCTCGTGGCGTCGTGGTGAAGTTTACGGGAAGCATTTTCAGTACTGTTGTTCCAAATAACTATTTCACCATCATAACTTCCTATTAGAGAATTTAAAAAGACAACATTTAGCAGAAGCAGTGACATGAGAGTTTTTTGCATGATCTGAAATGAGGAACGGGTTTAAAATAATATTGGTTTCATCATTTTGGCATAGCCACATGTCCAGCAAGACCTACACTCCGCAATGCCTACCACTATCTGAAAGTTCAAATTTTCCAGCTTTTCCTGTAGGAAACAGATGAGGTATGGGCCAGGTATGGGTTCACTTAATAGTTTTACAAAAGATCTAGGTTTTAACACAAGCCAGGCTACGTACTCGATAAAGATATCAGCACCACTGTCCAGGGCAGGCACATTAAATGTTCTGGAAATCTGTGGCAAACCACCAGATTTTGTAATTGAAGTCAAAAGGGGAATTTTTCAACGCCATATCATAGGGGTATGGTTTTCTCAGTAACAGCTTGATTAAGAGCTTGGGCTGTGTAAAGCATATTTTAGAAAGGGAGTTGAGGGTACATCTGAAAAGAAGGGTGCTAAAGAGTTGTTTTAACTTTGCGGATAGATTCCAGAACTGCAATGACAGCCTATAAACTCTTGCACAGGATGCACTGGACTTCAGTCAAGATTAATTGCATTAGTAGGGTAACATCACAAAATGGTTGGAGAGGTTATGGTCAAAGTTGAAGATATATTTATATGATATAGTTTTGCCCACAAGTGCTGTTATGTTGGTAAAAATTCCTTGGTTATATGTACCAGGTAATTCCCCATGAGATACCCAGGGATATGGGATGAGGCTAAGCTTGATATAGATGTTCTAGGTTCAGGGGAAACACATTTAGTGATGATGCAAGATATCTTTATTATTGACCCAGAGAATAATTTAGAAAAGATGGAAAGTAACTATGTTATGCATGCGGCCACGGCAGACCCACAGCTCGGCCCCCTCACCTCTCTCAAGTGAATCCAGTGCCTGGAACCTCGTCCCTGGCGGCGGTAGGCCGCCGGCTCCATCCTTGGGCCGCCCCTGGTGCCTCCAGCTCAGTTACAGATCCTGGTACCTCCGGTTCAGCTACAGATCCTGGTGCTCCGCGTCGGGCCTCTCCGTGTGGCCCGCAGAGAGATGCCACTAAGCGCCATGTCCCTCCCTTAGGCGCACGCGCTTCACTATGTCTTAAGTAGGGCCCGCGGTGGGAACCTAGCCGCGGCCCTGGATGATGACATCAGTGGAGCTCCGGTACTTAAGCCCGGGCTCCGCTTCCTAGGATTGTCCTTGCAACAGGTCTCCTTGCTGGTTGAGTACTCGTTGTCTCCTAGAGATTCTCCTGGTTCCTGGTTCCTGATCCTCGCTGACTCCTGTTCCCGGTTTCCTCCTCGTTCCTGTGTTCCTGATCCTTAACCTATCTTCGAATTGCCTCCTCGGACTTTGACCTCTGCTTTGCCTGACCATGCTGTTGACTCTCTCCAAGCCCAAATCTCTGCTTTGCCTGACCACGCCATTGCCTCTCTCCAGACCCGGACCTCTGCATTGCTTGACTATGTTCTTGATTCTCTCCTCGTCCAGACCTCAGCCTTGCTTGCCACTGCTTCTAGATTGCCGCCGGCCCTGACTCCAGCTTGCCCTACGAAGCCTCTTCAGTCTACCTCCTGGACTTGGCCTATTCAGGCTTCGGCCGGTTCTTGCTCGGGCGCCCCCTGTCTGTGTTTGGTTCTATTGGTGCCCGGGTCTCCGGGACTCCACCTCATCTAGTACAGACTATTACTCTCCTCTGTTGCTGCCTCTGGGCTGACCTCGATCCTTCCATCGATGACGACATACGGAGACCCAGCTAAGTCCAGCTGACCCCGGTACCCAAAGGCTCAGCCCGCGGGGAATGAGGGCTGGTATTGGTGAAGTGCCAGCTGGCCTCCGTCCATTAGCCCTCTCCACCTGCCGATGGTGGGGACCCGTAGGACCCTTCCTATGGGTTGCATCAACCCCACCTCGGCCCAAGGGTCCAGCTCCTGAGCAACAATTAAATCTGACTTATTTAGAGATTAGTGGATGTTGATATCTAAGATGATTTGTTTGAACAGTTTATTGCTAGAATTAGGGACCTAGTTTTATGGGAAGCAGGATAAATCAGGAAAAAATATGAAATTACTGGTATCTGTCAATACAAAGCAAAGTTACTGGATGCTATTGCAGATTAGAGTCAGGAAGGGGAGAAGGAGGTAGCTGTATCAGCAGATTAGGGCCAGAGATGGAACGGAGGAGGAAGCGTTAACAGCAGATCAGGATATGGGAGGGAGGGAGAGATAAGGATGCCCTGGGGACTGCAGCAGCAGACTGGAGCCCAGGAGGAAGGAAAGAGATGGCAGTAAACTAAGGTCCAGAGAAAGGAAAGAGGTGAGAGCTGTGGCAGAAGATCAATGCAAGAAAGTCACAAAAAGGAAAAAATGAACAATGCCCTTTTCTTGTGATGAAACTGCTAGAAGAAAAGTGCAATGAAATGTGAATCTTAGTGCATGCGTTGAGACCTTCTGGGTGTAAATTCCCCAGGTCCAATTATCTTGTGGGGTGTTTCTGGGTCCAGGACCGACCAGACAGGAGCCCTCCCTTGGGTGGACTCCATCAGTCCTTGTGTGCTTGGTGCCTGTTGCCTCCACCTAAGGAAGAAGGTGCTAGTGGGCGAGATTTCCCTCTCTTCATCCCAGGAAACCCCAAAACTGGATGGAACTTTACCCAGGGCTGGCAGTATTTACATGTGCAAGTTTTATTAGACTACACATCTATAGACATGTCTACAAGATATCAAACGGCATATTTAGTTACTCTGGGGTCGTCCCCGCAAGGTATTACTCTACAGAAAAGAAAGAACTTCTTGCATTTCCCTTGATACAATACAGTTACCCCCCGCCTCCCCCTTCCGACTATACCCCGAGTCTCACCCACGTAAGGAAATGCAGTTAGGCCAGTGGGTACTGCCAGTCAGAAATGAGGGGGGGGGGGAGTTTGCTGTTGCATCCAGAATGCTGCTGATGTCTCTTCTGCTCTGCTGTTGGGCCCATATCTGTCCTCAGGGACCAAACTCTACTGTAGTACCCATGCCCTCCTCAGGAACAAAACTCCAGCTCTGCACAGCCAAAATCCAGAGGCTTTTTCCCTCAGTGGAAAGGATTTCTGGTATTAGAATTTATAACCAAGCTTATGACTTGCTTATTACTCAGCAATTAGAGCTCGGCTAAGTCCATGGCCTACTGTTCAGCTGTCACCCACTTTAAGAGAAACGTCTCCTCTGAGTCACAAGGCGAAAACCCAGGCAGAGTGTAAGAGAGAAAGCACAAGCTTTCTTATTCTGCATGATCTTTTTTTTTTTTTTTTTTTCCATAGCCTAAGAACCAGATGCCTCTTGGTTTTGACCCCCCCATGTCATTCAGGGTGAGGATCTGTCAGTTTGAAAAGACTTGTTTTTCAATACATTTTCTAACACACATTATTCAAAGTCCCACAACTTAGGATTTTGCCACTAGTTGTTTGTAAAGTGATATTCGGCTGGAATTCAGCAGTTATATGCAAATCCGCAACTTGAAACTAAGGACTCATATCTTTCCAACAGAGCTTGATGACTTTTTCAGGCATATCCTTCCCAGGATGGCAGCTCGTGTTGCACTGCTTCAGCCTATGCCGTTCCTTTCAGTTGCAGCATGCTCTCTCTTCTTTCCCTCCCCCTCCCCTATCCCACTGCCACCTCAACCCGGGAAGAGGGTTTCATGGGCAATGTTGTGGAAGTGTAACTACTGCATTTAAACTTAGTACACGAGGATGGGTTTAGGAGAGGGAGTGAGGAAGTTCAGTTTGGGATTATTCATTTGAGATTCTTCCATTTTCCAGGTATGGTTAGATTACCTTACATTTTGTATTTATGTACTGCACTCCTCCAAAAAAAAAAAAAAAAGGACACAGAGCAGCTTACAACAAAGTAACAGAAAAATACAACATATTCAAACAATACTTCAAAATACAATATCAAATACAATAACTAACCTCATCTCTATCCCCCTCTCAAGGGGTAGAGACCAAATCAACAGTCCAAAGTCCATAATAAACCACTGGCCATAAACCCTCTCCAGCCCATTCCAAATCTTCTCTCTCACAGACGGAGTTAGGACAAACTAAACTCCCAGAAAACAGCAAAGCAAAGAATAAAAACAAATGAAACAAACCGTACTGCTGGATTATTTGTGGAGTGATGTATTCTGATATATCTATTCCTTGTAAATTATTAGCATGTTCAATTAGTAGTTTCTTTGTTCCTTAATTTCACAGTTACCGTTCAATGTAAAGGCAATGCCTAAAAGTTATTAAGTTATTTGTAAACCGATACGATGTGCAAACGGATGTCGGTATATAAAAGATTTTAAATAAATAAATGAGTGGTATTGTATTCCAGGATGTGTAAAAATGTGTATAACCTCCTCAATAAAACTGATTAATAAACAGTTGAATTTCCCCAATATTCACAAACTGACTGCAGACTAACGTCCATTTTCAAGGGCCACACTAGATACTGAAGATGCTTTGAGACCTTGAATGCAATACATTAGTGTCTCCGCGTTGTCCTACCTGTGGCGAGACTTTGTGGAGGTAATAGAGCAGCACAAAGAATGTCCTCCTGGTGCTGCACACCTCCTTTCCATTCTGAAGGCTGAACAAGACAACGAGTTAAAGCGTTCAGTCGGAAAACTGTAATTATCCTGCAAAATGCAGAAAAAGGGAAATAAAATGACTATCATTTACAGCATTCAACAGCAATCGTCAAAGGCTGTGGTATCTTATTGAGCCAAAAGATGTTGTCTGTAGTACATGAACTTTCAAAACTACATAGGTTTGTTTTCTGTTCTTATCTGATCGTTGCACTCTTCTGAATCTGTCCTACTTCACTTTCTAAATCATCTAACTTACAAGGCTTTTCACTTTACCTGTCTTGAATTTGCCAGCTGCATTCAACACCATGGTATCCTTTTGGGACACTCTCTCCATCTTTGGTGTTTCTGGTTCTGTTCTCGACTGATTTTCCTGGCTCATAATCCATTCCTTTCATGATCTCATTTAAAAAGCCTTCTTGAATTCCACTGTTCCTACAGTTTAGTCCTTGGATTCCCTTCCTTTTATCTAGCTGTACTCAGAGTCTGTGACTCCTTCTTTCATCTTTTGGTTGCCCGTATTTCTATCTCACTGATGACATTGAGATCTGTCATTTCTTCGGCTCCCATTCCCCTGTGCTGCTCTCTCATCCTGTCTCTTTGCGATTGCTGTCTTTTGATGAGTGCCTCTAAAGCATACCTCCCCTTCTTCCCTGCCACTTAGCGCCTTGTTTATCATCATGTGGGTTTCTTTCCATTGATTCTATCTGTAATCTAGAGGTCGCTTTTGATTCTTCTCTTTTCTTTTTCAGATTCCATTCTTCCAACCCCTGTATAGAACTTAAATACCAGCTCCAAAACATACAGGGGATCTGCTTCGCTTTCTCCTCTGATGCTTGCTACTTGTCCAAGCTGTTTTCACTTCTCACTTGCACTATTGTTATGGGTTGTTAGCTAGTCTCCTTTTTTTTCCAACCTCTCCAACTTTTCAAAAATTGTGCTGTTCATCCTTCTTTTTCAGCAGTCACCTGTACCCTCTTAGCATGCCTTCACTATTTATCTGTTAAATTCCATTGTCAATTCAAAATCCTTCTGATAGCCTATAAATGTATCCATCCTCTTGAACAATCTGCTTCTTGCACACATGGAATGTGCCATTACACAACTATCCAAATTAAAATCTTATCTTTTCAACTTAGCAATACAATAACCATCCCCAATCTCATAATTTGCATCTTCTATTCAGCATTTCCTTGACCATGTATCTGTCAAACTAGTTGTAGCCTGCTATGCTTTGCTCTTGTAAGCTACCCTGGATAGCGCTCCATATAAATAACAAGGCTTCTAGAAAATCATTAAATATAGGCATGGTAACATGTGGTATGTATCAGAACAAAACATGTACCATGTGCTTTGAGCCTACATTGTTTCTGTCAAGTGCTCTTAATAAACAGATTTCAATAAAATTATTTAACAGATGAACGTGTAGATGTACATAACATTTTTAACTACAACATTTACAAATAGGTATAGGCTGAAAAATGGTGATTGAAATTGCAGCTGTGATAATGTGTGAGTGATCTTTGGCTTTAGAAGAGTGCCGGCGGACAGAATAGTCTGGGCTCCAGCCTTTTCTCCAAAGAATCAGCTTTATTATTATTTACAGCATAATAGAAAACACAGAGAAAGGTCCTGCTTACCTCAGCAGTTCTAAATAAAAAATTTTTAGCAATAAACAGTCATGTTTAGGAGCTGCCTTCTCCTCGTCCCCAGGGCCTGTCTTTTTCCCTGCTGGGCATGTTCTTTAAATACCCTGCATAGGGAAATGCCCTGGGTCCAGGATTCCCCTTTGGGCTGTGCCTTAAGATAGACCAGACTAAATGTCTGGTCCTCGTTTTTAAGGGGGTCTTGATATGCACCCCCTTTACAGCAACACCTGTTTATAATTCTGGTGTCTGACTGCTGGTAGGGTCTATTGGCATGCTGCTCACACTAAAAAGTACTTAGAAAATCAGGGAATAAATGATAAAGTCCTCTAATATAGTTTTATATACCCTGTCACTCATTAAGAGATGTTCAGTCAGACATCTCATGGCACAATAACTGTTCCCTGCTTGATGGATCATATTAATGGTTCATGCACCTTTTTTTTTTTTGTTACTAATAAATAAATTATACTAGTTGTTGCTGATTAATGAAGCTCTTTGTCCAGAGACTTCGAGGACTAAATTTAACCATTACAATCTCTCTCTCGAAAATATACACAGGATTCCTTTAAATATTGAAGGAGCCAGATGCTAAGGAGAAAGTGAATTTTGTGTAGTGAAAGGATAATATATCCTATGAGCTGTCTAAAATCTGTCCTGGGATGAAATTATATAGCACTAAGACTACTGTACAACTTTCTAGATCATCATTAGATTTATTTTAGGGAGCCCAACTTTCAAACTGTCCACGGGACAGCATTTGTACTTATATGGGGGCATGCGGAGATTTATGCTAGTATTTTATAAACTGTCCAGAGGGAGTGCTGACTGCACAGCCCTCATTTATTGGTGGTAGGTTGGATTTACTGGGAAAGAGCATTTAAATCTTGAGAAAATAATTCCTATAGAGTTAAACTATTACTGGCTGTGTATATTGTGTGCTAGTTTTGAAGGTTAGTAAGTTTGTAAGGGTTAATAATTGTACACAGGGAAAATAGACTTTCTAGTAATTCTGTGAGCTAGAAAAGATTAGCATTTGTTTGCAAGTGTTAGAATAATGAGTTTGCAAAGGTTACTTAATTGTTCTAAAAAGGTGAGAGTACTGTTTTCTGAGCAACCAGTCACTACTTTGATTCCCACTCTTCCATGTATTAAAAAAGGTCCAAGGAAGTCCAAATGACTGTCAGCGTGGTTTTATGGTAAGGTAATGGAGAAAGTTAAAGCTAAAATGGCATCATTCAAAAAATGGAAAGCAGACCCAAATGATGAAAACAGATAATAGCATAAGCATTGATATATTATATGTAAAACAGTAATAAGACAGATCAAGAGAGAATTTGAGAAGAAACTTGCAAATAAGGCAAAAGTACTCATAAAAAGTTTTTCATGTGCATTCAAAATAAAATGCCTGTGAGGAGTCAGTTGGGCTGCTAAATGATTGAAGACAAAGGAGCAAAATGGGTGCTCAGAGAGAAAAAGGAAATAGCAGAAAAACTGAATGAATTTTTTGCCTTGGTCTTTACTAAGATGATGTTGGGAACATACCCACACCTGAAACATTCTTTAATGGTGGAGATCCTGAGCAACTAAAACAAATATCTGTGACAATGGAGGATGTAGATCAGATTGACAAACTAAAGAATAACAAATCACTGGGATCAGATGGCTTCCACCCCAGAGTTCTAAAAGATCTAAAACATGAAATTGCTAACCTGTTACTAGTAATCTATAATTCATTATTTAAAACAGTCACGATACCTGAAGACTAGAAGGTGGCCAATGCAATGCTAATTTTTAAAAAGAGCTCCAGGGGTGATCCAGGAAACTATAGATTGGTGAGCATGATGTCAGTACCAGGCAAAATCGGAGAAGCCATTCTTAAAAACAAAATCACTGATCACATGGCTTAATGGGAATGAGTCTACATTGTTATAGCAAAGGGAAGTCTTGCCCTATCAATCCTTTAGATTTTTAGAAAATGTAAACAAACATGTAAACATAGCAAATTGCTATAGTGTAATTGGATTGTTAGAAGGCATTTGACAAAGTCCTTATGAGAGACTTCTCAGGAAATTAAAAAGTCATGGGATAGGAGGCAATGTCCTACTGTGGATTGATAACTGGTTTAAAGACAGGAAACAGAGGATAGGGTAAATGGTCAGGTATTGACACGGATTGGTACTGGGATCTGTGCTATTTAACATATTCATAAATGATCTGGAAAATAAAATGATGAATGAGCAGCAGATTACGAGGTACTGCAGAGAGATCTTGTGAGACTTGGAAGTCTGGGAACCTGAATGGCAGATGACATTTAATGTGAAAAAGTGCAAAGTGATGCTCATAGGGAAAAATAATCTCAACTACAGGTACATAGTGTTGGGGTCTGTATTGGGAGTCACCACCCAGGAAAAGGACCTTGAAGTCCTTGTAGACAATACATTGAAATCCTCTGCTCAGTATGCGACAGTGGTCAAAAAAGCAAATAGAATGTTAGGAATGATCCAAAAAGGAATGGAAAATAAAATAGAAAATTTCATATTTCCTCTTTACTAAGCCATGGTGCAACCTCGATAACTGCGTACAGTTCTGGTTGCTCAATCTCAAAAAATACATAATAGAACTAGAAAAAAAATGCAGAGGAGGGCAATAAAAGTGATAAAGGGGGGATGGAAGTGTTCATCTACAATAAGAAGCTACACAGGCTAGGGCTCCTCAGCTTAGAAAAGAGATAGCTGGGAGGGAACATGACAAGTTTATAAAAACATGAGTGGGGTGAAATGGGTAAATAAAGGACAGCTATTTACCCTTACATAAAAGTCTAAAAGAAGTGGGACACTTCATGAAACAACAAAGCAGCAGATTTGAAACAAATTGTAGAAAGTACTTTTTCACTCAGCACACAATTAAATTGTGGAATCTGTTGCAAGAGGATGCGATCAAGGCAATAGCATAGTGGGGTTTAAAAGAGGTTTGGACAAGATCCTGGAGGAAAAGTCCATAACACATTATTAGCCAGGTAGACTAAGGAAAGCTATTGCTATCCCTGGGAGTGAATAATAGGAAAAAGATCTACTTTATGGGATCTGCCAGGTACTTCCAACCTGCAATGGTCATGGTCAGAGACAGAATGTTGGGCTTGATGGACCTTGGTTTGACCCAGTTTGGCATTTGTTATGTTCTTAACTGTGTGGTGGAAGCTGCATAGTTTATAAAATACAGCTTATTTCTGCCCAAAAGTATGGGGTGGATTTTCAAAGGGTTATGCACGTATATTAACCGTGTAACCCCGAAAACCCGCTCCTGCGCACGCCGAGCCTATTTTGCATAGGTTCGGCGACGTGCGCAAGCCCCGGGACGCGCGTATGTCCCGGGGCTTGAAAAAAGGGGCAGGGCGGAGTGGGGGTGTGGCCAGAGGCCTCTGAAGGCCTACACCTGCCAAGAGGCAGGCGCAACTTAAATAATAAAGGTGGGGGGGGGGATTTAGGTAGGGCTGGGGGCGGGTTAGATAGGGGAAGGGAGGGGAAGGTGCGGGGGGGGGGGCGAAAAGAAAGTTCCCTCCGAGGCCGCTCCAATTTCGGAGCGGCCTCGGAGGGAATGGGGAAAGCCATCGGGGCTCCCCTAGGGCTTGGCGCACACAAGGTGCACAAGTGTGCACCCCCTTGCGTGCACCGACCCCGGATTTTATAACATGTGCGGCTGCGCACACGTTATAAAATTGGGCGTAGATTAGACTAAGAAGATCCCTTGCTACTGATGCCAGTAATAGCAGAGGCTATTCCCTAAGTCAGCTTGATTAAAAGCAGTTAATGGACTTCTCCTCCAAGAACTTATCCAAACCTTTTTTGAACCCAGCTACACTAACTGCACCAACCACATCCTCTGGCAACAAATTCCAGAGCTTCATTGTGCGTTGAGTGAAAAAGAATTTTTTCCAATTAGTTTTAAATGTGCTACTTGCTAAATCTCTTACTAAAAAAAAACTTGCATGCATACTTCTGAACCCCCATCCTGGAACTCTCCTGTATCTCCACCTTACTTCCCTGTTAACATTTATGTGCAACACTGCAAGTACGCACATCCTCTTTGGGTTTATAAAATAGCATGGTCGCATGTCCATGCTATTTATGCACATGTACGCTAGTTTTTCTTATGCAATCCCCAAAAACTCTTTGAAAATTACCTCCTAAACGTTACATGCATCTCCCATATATTCATACAAACTAGAGGAAGACCTATTCCCCTGCCACTCCCCCCTAGCTCAAAGAAATCAGTGATATCATTTTCACAAAAACATTTAACTACACTGTGCCACAAGAGCAACATAGGAACATAGTAAATGTCAACAGGAAAAGAGCCAAGCAGGCCATCCTGTCTGCCCAGCAATCCCTCTCATTTTTTAAATTATTATTAGTATCTTTTATTTTATTTTATTCTTAGGGTAATTTTTGCCCTGTACATTTATCCCAGTCACAAATTTTCCTTTTCTTCATCTCCATCATTTAGCCACTAGAAATCCTCTGTGTTTATCCCATGTCCTTTTGAAAGGGAGGTGGATGCATGGAATGCCTGATTTGCAAACAATCCTAAATCTGAGGCATGTCTGCCATATTTTACCATGATCAGACAGGAAACATAAGGAAACACATTCACACAGAATAAACGGATGAGTGTAGATAAAGCATAAGCGTTGGCAAGTTAAATATAAGGCAGTGCTAAGACAGGCTAAGAGAGAATTTGAAAAGAAGTTGGCCATAGAGGCAAAAAGTCACAGTAAAAACTTTTTAAAATATATCCGAAGCAGAAAGCCTGCAAGGGAGTCAATTGGACCATTAGATAATCAAGGGGTTAAAGGGGCACTTAGAGTAGATAAGCCCATCACGGGAAGATTAAACAATTTCTTTGCTTCAGTGTTTACTGAAGAGGATGTTGGGAAGATACTATTTCTGGAGATGGCTTTCATGGGTAATGATTCAGATAGACTGAACTAGAACACAGTAAACCTGGAAGATGTGTTAGGCCTGATTGACAAACTGAAGAGTAGTAAATCACCTAGACCAGATGGTATACACCCCAGGGTTCTGAAGGAACTAAAAAATGAAATTTCAGATCTATTACTAAAAAATTGTAACTTATCATTAAAATCATCCATTGTAGCTGAAGACTGGAGGGTAGCTAATATAACCCCAATATTTAAAAAGGGCTCCAGGGGTGATCTGAGAAACTACAGATAAGTTAGCCTGACTTCAGTGTCAGGAAAAATAGTGGAAAGTGTTCTAAAGATCAAAATCACAGAACATATAGAAAGGCATGGTTTAATGGAAGAAAGTCAGCATGGCTTTACCCAAGGCAAGTCATGCCTTACAAATCTGCTTCACTTTTTTGAAGGAATTAATAAACATTTAGAGAAAGGTGAACCAGTAAATGTAGTGTAATTGGATTTTCCGAAGGCATTTGAAAAGGTTCCTCATGAGAGGCTTCTAGGAAAAATAAAAAGTCATGGGATAGGTGGTGATGTCCTTTCGTGGATTACAAACTGGCTAAAAGACAGGAAACAGAGAATAGGATTAAATGGACAATTTTCTAAGTGGAGGAGGGTGGGCAGTGGAGTGCCTCAGGGATCTGTACTGGGACCCGTGCTTTTCAAAATATTTATAAATGATCTGGAACGGAATATGTAGTGAGGTAATCAAATTTACAGATGATACGAAATTATTCAGAGTAGTTAAATCACAAGCGGATTGTGATAAATTGCAGGAGGACCTTGTGAGACTGGAAAATTGGACATCCAAATGGCAGATGAAATTTAATGTGGATAAGTGCAAAGTGATGCAAACAGGGAACAATAACCCATGCTGTAGTTACACGATGTTATGTTCCATATTAGGAGCTACCACCCAGGAAAGAGAGCTAGGCGTCATAGTAGATAACACATTGAAATTGTCAGCTCAGTGTGATGCAGCAGTCAAAAAAGCAAACAGAATGTTGGGAATTATTAGGAAGGGAATGATAAATAAAACAGAAAATGTCATAATGCCTCTGTATTGTTCCATGGTGAGATTGCACCTTGAGTACTGTGTACAATTCTGGTCGCCGCATCTCAAAAAAGATATAATTGCGATGGAGGAGGTACAGAGAAGGGCAACCAAAATGATAAAGGAGATGGAACAGCTCCCCTATGAGGAAAGACTAAAGAGGTTAGGGCTGTTCAGCTTGGAGAAGAGACAGCTGAGGAGGGATATGATAGAGGTGTTTAAAATCATGAGAGGTCTAGAACGGTTAAATATGAATCAGTTATTTATTCTTTCGGATAATAGAAGTACAGTAGGGGGCACTCCATGAAGTTAGCTAGTAGAAGATTTAAAATTAATTGGAGTAAATTCTTTTCCACTCAATATACAATTAAGCTCTGGAATTTGTTGCCAGAGGATGTGATTAGTGCAGTTAGTGTAGCTGGCTTTAAAAAAGGATTGAATAAGTTCTTGGAGAAGAAGTCCATTCCCTTGACTCAGAAAATAGCCACTGCTATTACTAGCAATGGTAACATGGAATAGACTTAGTTTTTGGGTACTTGCCAGGTTCTTATGGCCTGGATTGGCCACTGTTGGAAACAGGATGCTGGGCTTGATGGACCCTTGGTCTGACCCAGTATGGCATTTTCTTATGTTCTTATAGATTGGAGAGCTGGCACTTTCTCATGCTTTTCCTTTTGATCCTGCCAGTCTGCTTCATGTAACTTTTCAGAGAGAAGGCAAAATGAGGAGAAGTCGGAGATGCTGTTTGCAATGTTTCATTTATCTAAGAAGAGCGACTGGGGCAGCTTCAAGAGATGCTGCATTCTAATTCAATTTCATCCTAAACTGAGTCATCACCACACTGCAGAATTACCAGAGAAATATATCAAGTCTAAATTGTGTTTCCAGATGTCAGGACAATTCAATTTGAATGAAAATGTGCATTGAAAGTCTGTATTTTTTTTAATTCATTTCCTCATATCATAACATAACTGCATTTAAAACAAACTCGTTTTTCCAGAATTTCAACAGATCTCAATCACCTCATTGCATTTTAAATTTGAGAGATACAGTACCTTTCCCACCCCATAACTAAAATGGTCCTCTTCAGCACCAGGATCTGGGAGATTTCAGCTGACTGGTTTCTGCCCGCGTTTAGTTTATGGTGGCAGTGCCCATTGAAATCCCAAATCTTAAAAAAAAAAACCAAAACAGAAAACAAGATCATTCAAAACTTTTCAGAACAGGGATAATCTTTACAGATCATCACAGAAAAGAAATGGTGGGTTTTGAGGATCTGGTATGGTTTTGTTAAAATTGTGAAGAACCCCCCTCTACTGTGAGAAATGTTAACTGCAGCTGAAAAAAGAGAGAAGCTTTCCACAGCTCAACTAATCAAAGGGCCATATTTTTTCTGATCAGGAGAGCTGCTGCCTTTAGATAAAGGGTTGCTGATTCTAGTCCTGGCTGAAATGTTTCCTTATGGTCTTAACGTTAGTGTAAAGATATCATCATTAACATGCATTTACACATACAAAAGTTAAATGAGCTAATATGCATAATTATGCAAACTAGATTTATTTGTTTGATTTATATTCTGCTTTTCAAGCACTTCAAAGTAGATTATATTCAGGTACTGTAGGTATTTATGCAATTCACTTAAATATAATGTAGAAGATCACATTAATGCCTGCATCAGAGTTAATGCAAAATTTAAACTCTGATGGTTATACTTTAAATGTGCTCGTTAACTCACATTTGTTGCAAGTGTGGACCCTTGGACAAAGATGGAGTTGGCGCAACCTGCAGGGAGGAGCCCTGCAGGTCCCCACTGTTGGCTGGAGGAGCTGGCTGTGACAGAGGCCCAACTGGAACTTCACCTACACCAAACCTCATTCCTCTTGGATTGAGCCCTCGAGTGCCAGAGTTGACAGGTCTTAGATGGGCCTCTGCTGATAAGCTTGATATCCGTGGAAATGGTTTGGTCCCAGGCATAATCAGAGGCAGCTAGTGGTCAAGGCAGGCAGTGTTTGGACATGATCAGGAGTCAGGCAGTAGTCAGTGGCAGGCAGAGTTCAACTGTAGTCATGAGTCAGGCAGTGGTCAGTGGCAGGCAGAGTTCTAGTCCAATGTCAAAAGGATGAAGTCAGAACCAGAGATCTGTCCAATGAAAGGAGGATGGGTAGGCAGGCAGGGAGGTGAGGAGCAGCACAGGCGAGCAGGCAAGACACGGAAGACACTGAAGAACTGAAGACTGACCACAAGACAAAGACCTGATGAAGAGCTGAAGACTGACCATAGGACAAAGATGATTAGGAACGGAGGACCAAGAACCAGTAACTGAAGAGAGGAAGACCAGGAATACAGGAAGGAAGACCAGGTACACAGGAATGAAGACCAGGAATACTGATGCAACTTGTTCTACTCCGCAGTAGTGGACCTATTGCCGAGGCAAGGAGGAGTTGTTGCCATGGCTTTTTATAGGCCTATGATGATGAAGTCATCAATGGGCATCTCTGGCCTTTTCCCACTGCAGGCTCTTTAAATGAATGTGCGTTGGGTGAGCATGCATTTTAGGATGAGAAGAGCAGTAGTGTCGGAATCATGCTGAACGTGGCGGCCTGTCACATGTCCATTCGGGGACCTTCCCCGATGTCAGAAGGTGTTGCTTCAGGCTCGGGGCTGGAGGTAAGCATGGCAGTCCGTGGGGCAGTCCCATGGACCTCCAAATGCAACAGCATTTTTAACATTCTTATTGCAGTTATAAAGTCTTTAACAAATGGCATGTTAAATATGCTATAGCAGAAAGTCATCAAGTGGATAAAGGTCCTCACAGTGGTAGATAAATCAAACAAGGAATGTGTGAGGATCATAGTTTTTTAAGATAAGAACTTCTGTTTAATACCAAGGTGCACAGAAAAACAACAAAGTGAATTTTATTTTTGCATGTGTAATCCAATTTATTGAAGAAGCATCAGATATATAGGTGCATCAAAAATGTTAATTTAATATGTTTGAATACATCACTATACTCGGTAGTTTGTTCATTTCTTAAGCAATATGGACTCCTAACATGGCCATGTTTTGTTGCGCTGGAGGTGGACCCTTGGCCTGGTGCAGGATTGGTACGGCCCTCTGAGGGATCCCAGAGGGCGCCTGCCTCCAGGAGGCGGAGCACACGAGGAAACAGAGGCTGACAGGAACTTCACCAAAAACTGTCTGGGGGCTCCGCGGATTGAGCCCTTGGATTCCCGGACTACCTGGGCTTAGGTGGGCCTCTGGGGGTCTCCCGGAGAGATGACGGAGAGGTGTGCCCACCAAGAGAAGAGGTGCACGGCTGACGGTGAACAGACGAGCTAGACCGGAACCGAGAGTACTGGAGACCACGGGAACAAGGCAGGAACTGAAGGTCCTCTGGGTAGGATAGGCAGCGCCTAGTGGTCCAGCTCGAAGAAGGCCGCGGGCAGTGTCAAAGCAGGTGGACCTGGTGGTCACGGGATGAGCGAAGAGAGTGTCTGGAGAGCAAGGGTCAAAGCAAGGGCGAGGTAAGCAGACCCGGGTGCAGGCCTAGCGCTTCCAGACACACAACATGTTTTACCTGCCAGCTTCCTTGGGAGGGACTCAGCTGTAACGTGTAGGAATTTAAAATTGAAATACAATTGGCACAGTCAAATCATAATAAATCTATATAAAAAATCTATTATAGACACATTCATGCTAACCTAGGCAACACCCTATAAAAAATTAATTAAAAAAAAAACCCAAAAACTAGCACATACCAAGTTGTTTATTAACAGGATTCACAGTGACATCTAAATGATAGCATTAGGTAGACAGGTAAAGAACTCTCAAAATGGCACAAAAAAGTCTTTTATTTTTTATTTTTTATTTTTGCAATTTTCAGATATATTACAATCATATATCATAAGAATAAAGATCATTTATACCATTTCTCATAAGCAACAATTATATATTAATTCTAAATTAAATCAGATCTTTAATAGTCAAGGAAATTTGAGACCAAGATGTACATACAAGCATATTACAGAGCTCATTATACATCATTACTTCAAAATAAAGGAATAAACCGTCACAAAAGGCACATACCCCTTTCATTAGTATCACACTTCAACCCTTCCCATCTAAGAAACCCCTTAATTGCAGCGGATCAAAAAAGATATATTTTTCCTCTTGATATTTTAATAGACATTTGCATGGGTATCTTAACTCCATACTGGCCCCCGATTTATCACCTCAGTTCTCATGAGTAGAAACTTTTTCCTTCGCTCTTGTGTGGAGCGAACAATATCCAGGTAAATCCAAACACATTGCCCATGATACTGAGCTTTTCTATTTCAGAAGAAAAATTTAAGAACGAGGTTTCTGACTGAGCGAATGCAAATGAAGCAAGAAGTATACCCCTTGTTTGAATTTCTATCTGCAATGACATCTGAATTATTTCCGAAATATTCAATGATTATTGTTCCTGTGTTTCCTCTTCTCCCATTGAAATCATGGACTTCCTAGATACATAAAAGGCTTTGGTGACCACTGGCATTATTTCCTTACGGATCTTTAAACATTCCAACAAATATTCTTTAAACATCTCCATCGGCTGAATTTTCTTCACTACAGGGAAATTTATAATCCGAAGATTTAAATACCAAAGAGAATTCTCTAAATTCTCAAATTTTTTCTCTGTAATAGCTTCTGATCTAATTAAATTGCTCTGAATATTTTCCATTGTTATTATTTTTGCATCTATTTTCTCCACTTTTTTTTGTTGTAAATTCAAAGTTTTCTCTGTATTTAACCCTCTCTTATTCATTTCCAAAAACGCTTGTGTTAGAGTCGAAATAGCAGATTCTATGGAAACTAAAGTCTTCCATAAAGAGTCTAGTGTCACAATTGGGGGTTTTTACAAAGAGAAAACAATTCCTGGTTGTAATATTACGTGTCTTGAGGTGTAGCATTTTCCACGATGTTCCGTGCCGGCACCACTGATGGGGGTCTGGAGGTAGCCCCTCCAATCTGGGCTCCACTACCTCCTTCACTCGCCAACTCTCCGCTTCCTTAATCAGGCTCAGGGGACAGCAGCTCTCTCCTCCTCGACATCTGAGTTCACAATGTTTCTTCCAATTCAAACCCTGCCTAACCTCACGGTGGAGTTGGCATCTTGGGGACCACCGGGCTAAGTGAGATCCCTTCAGTCATGGAGAGAAAACTGAGCTCCTGGTTCTCTCCCCCAGCGGCCCTCAGTTCCAGCGTCTTCGGGGTAAGTTCGAAGAAGCTCTCAATTTTGGGTTGCTGGATTCTTTTTTCTTTAGCAGGAAAATTATTCTTTAACTTAGCTTTACGCTTTGTATGTGGCATGACAAATATAGACCAGAAATCAAGCACAGAAGAGTCTTCTGATTGAAAAGAACCAATCATAGCATAGGAGTCAGATTATATGAATACAGACCAATCAATATTGCGATTCAACCCCAGGGGATGTAAAGAGTGTAATTTAAAAATCCATCTCTCTTCCATTTGTAGACGTAATCGATCTCTGTTGCCACCCCTAGGACGGGGAGGGACTGAATTATTGTGAAAAAATGGAGATCTGAAATTGAATGATTAGTTTCATACCAATGTGTGGTGAGGGGAGCATTGTCATTATGTCTCCATATACTACTACTACTACAGTGTTCACAGATATGGGTTTTGAGGGTCCAAGATGTTTTCCCAACATAAAGAAGGTTACAAGGGCAAATTATAACATAGACTACCCAGGTCGAAGTACAATCAGTGAACAATCGCAACTGATATGGGTGTTTTAAAGAAAGATGACAGAACGATGTTAAGTGTAAGAGAAATCACATGCTAGACAACCCCTGCATGGTTGGTGTCCAGAGAATCACTAAGATAGTTCAGGATACTCAGAAAAGTCAGAGGAGACTAATATGTCGCGCAAGTTTTGGCCCCAATAGAAAGCAAATCAGGGGAGGTCATGAAAGCGATTTAAAGGAGCAAGGATCGGCCAATGATAGTGGATCAAATTGCAGATAGATCCAACCTGAGATGAATATGGGAGATTACAAGTAAGGTTCATCGATACATCTTTAGTTTCTGGATAAGGTCCCCATTTATGTAAAGGTCATGTTTATAAGCACATCTAATTACGCCCCATGGGTATCCACATTCCAAAAATAGTTGGAACATCCATTTAGCTTGAACAATAAAGTCTTGACATTGAAGATGAAAAAAATTGCCTAATAGGTTTTTTAAATAAATTTTTCATAGGGTGCTGTCTTGGTTAGCATGTATTTGTCTATAATAGATTTTTTATATAGATTTATTATGATTTGACTGTGCTGATTGTATTTTAATTTTAAATTCCTGCACTTCACAGCTGAGTCCTTCCCGAGGGGACCATATTGCTTAAGAAATGAACACTCTACCGAGCACAGTGATGTATTCAAACATATTAAATTATCATTTTTGATACACCTATATACCTGATGTTTCTTCAATAAATTGGATTATACATGCAAAGAAGATAAAATTCTCTTTGTTGTTCTGCGCACCTTGGCTTTAAATGGAAATTTTTGTGAAGGCCATAGCTGTGCAAGACTGGTAGCTCCTTTGAGAGTGACAGGCGGAGAAGGAACAGTGCGTGAGTGCTTCATCTTTGGCAAAGCCAAGCTAGCACCACTGCCTAACCACACCATACCATGTCTGGAATTATGTGGAGCGGTGCTAGCAGTGGAAACAGTGGAGTTAACGACAGCCGAAATGGATATTCAAAATGATGCTGTCCACCTTCACATGGACAGCAACGTAGTTCTGAGCTACATCTACAATGAGACAAGAAGGTTCCATGTATACGCTCAACTCTGGGGTTCAGCCACTCAGACCAGCTTCGATTGTGGAACCGACTTCGTAGGAACCCGTAAAGAGTCGAACATTGCATCTGTCATGCTTTTAATACAAAAGAATATCGACATTCCCATGCCGCATGGAGACCTTGATGGTGGGAATCTTTACAGGCGTCTATGGAAACAAGTCCAACAGCTTGCCAACCCCCTTTGGAGTCATTGGAAGAAAGAGTACTTGCCAACTCTCCAGTATCGAAGCAAGTGGCAATCCAGCAAACCCAGCATCCGAGAAGGTGACCTCGTCCTTCTAAAAAACAGCCAAGATCTTCTACAGACCCATCAATGAGGTAATGCTTCTCATGCAGCATGAAGAGACTTGAACTCCATGGACCATTGTCCACACTAGAGACTCTCTCTCTGTTTGTGTTGTCTGTCTTTCATTTCAGCTTGATGAAACAGTTTGAAGAATATGTTGCCTGGATGACTGAGGGACCGAGATGATTGCGAACTTCTCTGAACATCGAAAGATCCAGTTATAATGAACTTTGCACTGTTGCATAATGATATAAGAAGTGATATAGTGGTATTTTGTGATACCAGACGGGAAGTGTTCTGTCCCCAGCAGTGGGTACATGTATGTATCTGTATATACATTGCAGTTTAACTGTGTCTAGTGCAGTTCTTACTTCTTGTAACCCATGATAAAAGTCTGTGAGCCTTGCCTTTAAGGGAGCTTTGCCCTTAAGAGACGTTCCCTCCCCCCTTGCTTTCTCTCACTATCTGAAGAGCTTGAAAGCCCCTCAATCTAACCTGAATCTTCCTAAGTGCCCTATTGGCTCAAGGGATTGCCCTTCATGCTCCTCCTGTGTCACATGGGTCCTAGGCTCGCTGCCATTGGACCTTGCCCCCTGTCCCCTGCTTGTGGAGGCGTTTTCTGTAACAGCTCTCTGGGAAAGTTTCAGTCTTGCACATGTGAGCTTCAAAGCCAGCAGCACTTTGCAAAACTCTGTGAAATGATTAGCTTTTTTACATTTCTTCTTATCGCTTTGTTCTAAAAAGATTAAAATCAGCCTCAGAACCCTCTTGCCTTCTCACCCTGCAACCCAAGAAACTCCGTTCTCCCCTCTCCTACCTATCCCCAGCTACAAAGATCTTTGCCTGAGGATACACGTTTGGAATGCAAACATTGTAAGTAATGAAAAACTGCTTGTACAATAAATAATTTCAAACTTAAGGGATCTTTGTCTTGAGGACTGATTGGGAAGAAACGTTAGCTGTCTGGATGAGAAAACATGTATGTTTTTATTGAGCCAGCACAGTAGATGATTATAATTACAACTTAGGTCATGCTGACCCGTTGACTAATAATGATGTAAGATATGTAAGGCATATGTTGCTAGAATAAAATGCAGTAATAATACTGTGATTGGTCAATCTGAAATGTTTTGCTGAATCATGACTCTGTATGTAGAAACAATATGATGCTAACTTTTAAGCAGACGTGCAGACACACATGTGCATGCATTTGTTGTCCTGTGCCCAGGGATATGGCCATTTAATAACAATCATGCATATATGTGCGTAAGTTATAAAATGGCCTAAATGCGTGCAAATGTGTGCACAATTTTAAGTGGAGGTGCACCTATGCGCACAAATGCCGCTTCTACCATGGAAGTGGGGGGATTTTAAAAGACATGCACCAATGCTATTATCATTTTTACCAGTACAATCCCAGTTTGCACAGGTAAGGAATAGGACTTCCAAACCCTCCTATTTTAATAACCTCCCTTCCTCTCTTAGCCCTACCCCTTAAAACCTCACCAATCTATTTATCTTTATTTATTACTTACATGTCCTCTATAGCAAAAGTAAAGTTACGCAGCAGAGGACCCTGGTGCACACCAGTGGGCGTGGTTACGTGGTAATTTGAAGTTGAAATCCAAAAACGCCCATGCCCGCCCAGTCCACATCCATGCCCGCCCCTTTTTTGGAACTTTTCATTCGTGCGCATAACAGCAAGTACATGGGCACCTTTTAAGATCCACACAGCACACGCCAGCCTGACATATTCATGTATCTCCCAGTTTTGGCATTTGTCGGGCTTTTAAAATTCACCTTTAAATAAACACAAAAAAGATCAAATTGTTCGAAGAGCTCAGGCTATGAAAATCTTGCCACCACTGTGTTAAGCGTGTTACTATGTCAAAACACAAAATATGGACCTTCAAAAAAGCAGCCACAGTTTTTCATCATTGTCCATATTGATTTTTAAAACAGTGTTTCAACGTATGCATGAACATATTCAAAATTGAAACAAAACACTTAAAGTTGAGTTTTAAAAATCCAACATGGGCATTAATTAGGGGATGTACAAATATATTGGGTTTGCGCGTGCCAAGTGGATTTTAAAAGACACCTGGATACGCTCGTAAACACCACAGCATGAACACCTCAGAAGTTTTCAAAAAGGGGCAGGGTGTGAGTATGGTCTGGGCAGGGAATAGGCATTTTGAGGCGTTAAGTTGAGACGTGCATGCAAGTGCTTATGCGATCTGGCGTGCACCTATGTCGCCACCTAGTCACTTTACTTCTGCTATTTATGCCCTATAAGTTATAAAATAAAGATAAATAGGCAGATCAGCAGAATTTTAAGGGAGAGGATAACTGGGGGGGGTGAAGGCTATTAAAACAGGGGGTTTGGAAGATCTCTCTCTTAACTGGGCGAACAGGGGACAAACTGGTAAAACTGGAAATGTTGATAGCGCATTCCCACTTAAATTTTGGTGCAATGTGCACTCAGCTAAGCTATTATATAATATGTGCATATGTGCACGCTCAAGTAATAAAATAGCTGCGTCCCTGGGTGTGGGCCGATGAACGCATGCACATTTGCACCGTGCGCTGGTTTGAAATTTACAGTCTTAGCTTAGTGATCTTGATAACTCCATTGCTTTCTTCATAGTACAATATTCAAAATCATGCTTTCTTCATGGTGCAATGTTCACAAAAAATCACAACACGGGATGCATTTCGGAATTATTCCTGCGTCAGAGGAATCTTGCAGCATGAACTCTCAATGGCTTTTCCTCAGCACTGTATTATGTACTATGAAGAAAGCAAGGGCATTATCAAGATCTAAGCTATGACAGTAACTTTCAAACCGGGAGCTATAGAGTGACATAGAAAGTCAGGATTAGAACTCGTGTTCAGTAGTTTCCAGTGTTTAGCCTATTGAAAAACTGTACACAAAAAAATTATCAATAATATAAGCAGAAAAAAACTAAATTATGCTTAATTATTTGCTTTAAAAAAACATTAGGAACATTTTTATTTAACCTGATTTGGTGTGTGTGAAGGGGGGGGGGGGGGGTTCCTTTGGTCTTGCCCAAGAGCAGCCCGTTCCCCTTCCCCAGCCTACATCTGAAGACAACTTTCTCCCTCTCTCTCCTCCCCCATCTCCCCTCAATCCCCATCTCTTCCTGCCATTCTCTTACCTTCTTCTTCCTCCTCCACTGCCAGTCTCTATGAAAAGTTAGCATACAGTATGCACACTATAAGCACTCGCATTTTGTACAATTTGGGACCTTCATTTTCAGTTTTCATTTCATTTTTCCTGGGAATTTCAATGCTATAAAAAAAAATAATCAGTGAAAAAAAAAGATATTTTCACAGATTTTTCTCCTGTGTGTTATAACAAAATCATTTTTCCACCGACTTTTTTTTTTTTTTATTGTTATAGCATTGAAATTCCAAGGAAAAATAAAAGAAAAACTGAAAATGAGTTTCTCTATGTACAGCTATGGAGGCTAGTTGAAAAACTGTCCCCCTTAAGTTGCAGTAAGGCCTAGGGTACCTTACATGTATAACAATGTACTGAGGTCTGTAACAAATAAAAATATATTACAGTGAACCAAAATCTCCTCCACTGAGAACATTATCCAGTTTTTAAAGTCCTGCATTCCATGATTTCTGCTTCCATTATGACATCTTTTGTATATATTATATTAACTATCAGTAGATTATGAAATTGTTCTTGTATATGTATGTTTTAAGACAGTAAGTGTACATGAAAAAAGAGATATGAGGCAGTAAGTGTACATGAAAAAAGGTGTACTTCCAGGACATCCACAATGAATATATTGGAGAACCAGTGTTCACAAATCTATCTCATGCATATTCATTGTGGCAATCCTGAAAACTCCAACTGAACTGGTGCGTCTCCAAGAGAGGGCTGGGAAATACAGATGTATGGTAGTGGTGTAAAATGTTTCTCCCTACCTTGACTATTCCATCTGTGCCTGCAGTTAAAAGCCTGGTCTCTGTGGTATCCAGAGCCATGGTATTGATCTCAGCATTGCCATGGCAACCAGTAAATTGTTTGAGTTTCTGCCCAGTGTCAATCATCCAGAAGGTAACTATGGATCCTATATCTGAGCTGATTACCTACAACAGAAGCAAAAAAAAAAAAAACAAAACCTAAATTGCAACCAAATTAAATTCAGGTTTTAAATATTCTGCATAACGGTTTTATGCCTTTTTATGCTGTGGTTGTGCAATTTTTTTTAATTTCCATGCAAACATAGTTACACATTTTTATATACATTCCTCTGTTCAACCACATTGGTTGAAATTTCATACGATTATTAAGCTTAGAATGGCTGGAATTTAATGGTTAAAAAAGTCTGATTTGATAGTTCTCTGACTGGCCCTCCACATCTACACTGAGTATTTAATTTCCAAGAAAAGGTCTACAAGATAGCTTGATAGGATCCACAAAATTACTGTGCGGCCACAAACATGACACCACACTATATTGTGCCTTCCATGAATGAATCTCAGCTTTTAGGTAAATGATAGAATTCTGGTACAAATAGAACTATAAGTAGGCATTTTAGTCCCTGGAGCTGGCAAGTATATTACCCCTTTCCCTCCCCACCCCCATTCCCACCAACTTCTTGCCGTAAACCTGATCCTCTTCCTCTCCTCCACTCGTTCCACCCCATTTCATGTACATTTACATTTATTAGGATTTATGGAACACCTATCGCAGAAAGGCCTAGGCGATGAACAGAATAATGTACATAATCATCAAAAACATATACAAAATCATGAAAACTATAAAAAAAACTAAAAACATAGATTAAAAATTTAAAACATAGAAATAAATAACATTAAAACAACAAGAAAAAGACCAATTCTAATAAAAATTGTGAGAAACAGGTGAAATAAATTGAACAGCTAAAATAAGCTAGCTTAAAAAGAAAGGTTTAATCTCTGGCTAATGTAACCCCAATATTTAAAAAGGGTTCCAGGGGCGAACCGGGAAACTACAGAGCAGTTAGCCTGACATCAGTGCCAGGAAAAATAGTGGAAAGTGACCTAAATATCAAAATCACAGAACATATAGAACAAAGTCAGCATGGCTTTACCAAAGACAAGTCTTGCCTCACAAATCTGCTTCACTTTTTTTGAAGGGCTTAATAAACATGTAGATAAAGGTGAACCAGTAGATGTAGTGTATTTGGATTTTCAGAAGGTGTTTGACAAAGTTCCTCATGAGAGGCTTCTAGGAAAAGTAAAAAGTCATGGGATAGGTGGCGATGTCCTTTCGTGGATTACAAACTGGCTAAAAGATAGGAAACAGAAAGTAGGATTAAATGGACAATTTTCTCAGTGGAAGGGAGTAGGCAGTGGAGTGCCTCAGGGATTTGTATTGGGACCCTTACTTTTCAATATATTTATAAATGATCTGGAAAGAAATACCTGACAAGTGAGGTAATCAAATTTGCAGATGACAGAAAATTGATCAGAGTAGTTAAATCATAAGCAGATTGTGATAAATTGCAGGAAGACCTTCTGAGGCTGGAAAATTGGGCATCCAAATGGCAGATGAAATTTAATGTGGATAAGTGCAAGGTGATGCATATAGGGAAAAATAACCCATGCTATAATTACACAATGTTGGGTTCCATATTAGGTGCTACAGCCCAAGAAAGAGATCTAGGTGTCATAGTGGAGAATACATTGAAATCGTCGGTTCAGTGTGCTGCAGCAGTCAAAAAAGCAAACAGAATGTTGGGAATTATTAGAAAGGGAATGGTAAATAAAACGGAAAATGTCATAATGCCTCTGTATCGCTCCATGGTGAGACCGCACCTTGAATACTGTGTACAATTCTGGTCGCCGCATCTAAAAAAAAGATATAGTTGGGATGGAGAAGGTACAGAGAAGGGCAACCAAAATGATAAAGAGGATGGAACAGCTCCCCTATGAGGAAAGACTAAAGAGGTTAGGGCTGTTCAGCTTGGAGAAGAGACGACTGAGGGGGGATATGATAGAGGTGTTTAAGATCATGAGAGGTCTAGAACGGGTAGATGTGAATCGGTTATTTACTCTTTCGGATAATAGAAAGACTAGGGGACACTCCATGAAGTTAGCATGTGGCACATTTAAAACTAATTGGAGAAAGTTCTTTTTCACTCAACATAAATAAACTCTGGAATTTGTTGCCAGAGGATGTGGTTAGTGCAGTTAGTGTAGCTGTGTTTAAAAAAGGATTGGATAAGTTCTTGGAGGAGAAGTCCATTACCTGCTATTAAGTTGACTTAGAAAATAGCCACTGCTATTACTAGCAACAGTTGCATTGAATAGACTTAGATTTTGGGTACTTGCCAGGTTCTTATGGCCTGGATTGGCCACTGTTGGAAACAGGATGCTGGGCTTGATGGACCCTTGGTCTGACCCAGTATGGCATGTTCTTATGTTCTCTATTATAAAATTCTTAAGAGAGTCACATACCCAGTCATCATATCATCTCCAAGTGCCACGGTTCATGAACTGCATGCCCAAATGTGCATTTCACTTATTTTTCTATCCCTAAGGAGCTTTGTACTGATATCCATCTTTCTCACTGCTAGCTACAGCCCTGGTTACACGTCAAAAGTACTCATCACTGATGCTTTTTGTTGTATAGTGGTTGTGACTCTTTATTGAGATGCAGGTAACACTCCATGATATCAAAGGTTACAAATGCATCACTAAAGTATTGAGGAAAGAAACATCACATTGACTCCATATCAAGTGGCATGCCGGCTAAATTAATTATTTTATTATGATTGCACTCCAGCCTACCTCAGTGTACCACTTGTTTACAATGCACTGTCAAAATGGATTTTCACTAATTACATTTCTCAAAACCTCCTTAGTCATACAGTAAGAAGGCTGTAAAGATGCATTTTCCAGTGGGCTCAGTTGTTCAGGCATTAAACAGTGGGCAGTGACCTTTTCCTAGAAGCAGTTTTGTAAATTTTAGAAATATGAACCATTGCATTTATACTCAATTGATTGTATATAAAGCACCTTCCAGAAAGGACATCCATTTCAAGTACAATTGAACAATTATGGACAGCTGCAAGTTTGTTAAAACAAAACTTGAGAAGACTTTTGGCAACTTTTTCAAATCAAATTTAGGAAATCACAACTAAAAGAAATGGTGCACACGTTTAAGTTGCTTTGTAGAAAAAATGCAAAACCTGTTTGCTACCTGCTTGAAAATGGAATTGTAGAGAACAAAAGTGACTGGGTTTTCATGACTTGTGACTCTTGTGCCAGCCTCCTGCTTCATCTCCAGCAAAGTCAGTTGGTTGTTGAAAGAAACAAAAAGCCATCCTCGAGCTTCGTGAAAAAATAAAACAGAAGAAAATTCCAGAGTCTTTGGGAATATACCAGCAATGCGCTGGATACACAGTTGATGATGAATATCCCAGATTCTTAGCACCTGTAGGATAACAAATAATATTAACTTCAGTCCTATTTTATTTTTCCACAGGTGCTAAACTAATTTCTGTTTAGTGTTCATCGAATATGCAAAAAGCCATCTATCAGATCTCTATAGCTTTCATACTGAAAATTCAGAAGATATTTCACCTCCATGTATATTTCTATTTACAATCAGACATCATTGCCTTAGTAAACAGTCTACAGTAAACACAGAATTTTAAGCCATTTCATGAATAAAGTAGCAGGGTTGCCTTGTTAGTCCACTTGAATGCACAGAAATAAAGGTCAATAAACAAAAAATATATGAAGTGATATCTTTTTTTTTAGGACTAATGTCATTCATTTCTTCACTAGTTTTGGGGAGCTACACTCTCCTCCTCAGGACAAAACAGAATAAGCAGGTAAAGGTGGAGAATAATGTTTCAATGTAGACGTGAATCACACCAAGAACATAATTCCCCTGCCTTTTTGCCATCTTGCTATCATTCTACTAATCCTCTCCTCTTCTCCCCTTCCTCTTCACACCACGGCTGTAAAGTAGTCTGTGAGTCACTTGAATATTCAAACATCAGGCTCTTGGACCTGATAAAGGGAGTGTAGCTCCTGAAAGCTAGTCAAAAAATGTATATGTTAATCCAATAAAATGGTATCAGATTTTTGTTTGTTTGTTGATCATTATTTCCAAGCCATTTCATTCAATTATTTATCCTGTGAAGGAAAAATGACAAGAGGCAGATAGCACCTTACAGAGTAATCAATTTAGGGGGGTCATTTTCAAAAGGGACCGCAGGCGATACTTAGATCGGGGTGGGTCCTGGGCGGCGTCCGCACCGGAAGGGGAGGAGTCGGGGGCGGCACCAGGGTGGACGCCGCGAAGACGTCGCTGACGGTGAAATGGTAAGGGCCCTTTTCGCTGCCAGTTTTGCACCCAACAGCGCCACCTTTTACAATGGCGCTGTTGGGTGCAAAAGCCGGCAGCGATAGCACCGTGGAGATGCCATCGCTGCCAGGTTTCACAGGCCCGCCCCCCCCCCCCCCCCCCCTGTTATCACCGGATTTTCTAAGGTCTGTAACCTTAGAAAATTCAGGCCTTAGTGAGGCGTGAGCTTTTGAGAACAGAGTCATACATCGGACAAAGTGACTCTGTCCTCGGAAAGCTCATGCCTCACTAAGGCCTGGATTTTCCCAGCTCATTGAATCCCACAGTAACAGGGAGCGGGGGGGGGGGGGGGGTCGAAGAGGGGGGGTGAGCTTGCGAAAGCAGGCAGCGATCGCACCACCGCGGTGCTATCGCTGCCTGCTTTCGCACCCAATAGCGCCTCCAGCAAAGTTTCCGCCGCGTCCACCCCGACTTCCCCTCTTCCGATCCTGACGCCGCCCTGACTCCGCGGCTATCTAGCTATCACACGCGAAAAGGGACTTTTCCCGTGCAAAAAGTCCCTCTTTGGGTGTGACAGGGATAGAAAATGACCCCCTAAATTGGTTAGTCTATAAGGTGCCACCCGCCTCTTGTTACTTTTGCTACACCAGACTAACATTGGCTATACCTCTGATGACCGAAGTGAAGGTGTTTCTCTGTCAGTAGAAGGCTATGGTGCTAAATAAAATGTTTCTCCCTGCTTTAATCATTAACATAGACACATGGAACATGTCAAATGATAAACCAGGTGATTCACCCAGTCTGCCTATTATGCTGTCACAGGTCACACCAGATTTGTGATTTATTTCCATTTATTTATTTACTTACGTGTTTATAAGTACTTGCTATTCCATCTTTTCTAAAGGCAGCCCGAAGGCAGATTAAATAAAATAACAGGGTGCAAAGTAAATAAGTAATGGATATATATACAGATATGATAACAAACAAATATGATGTAGGTTTCTAACAAATATATACAAAGCAGTGGTACACTGGGTAGGAATAAGGAAGTGGATGCATTGGATAAAAATTGCATATATATATGGTTAAGAAGTAAGTTAAACACCAGTGGTGGTGCACAAACTACGAATCTTTTGGATAGTGGTAGCCTGGAAGAAGGAGAAGACTTCTGGTGGATTAGGATGAGTCTCTGTTGTGAATTCTAGGGGAAGGCTTGGTTAAACAGTCGGGCTCTGACATTTTTCCAGAAGTCGATGTAACAAGTATCTCGTTGCAACATTATAGGTAAACTGTTCCATATTTTTCGGGGCAAAGCAGCTGAATGTGCAAAACCTCATGCATGTTAGTCTAGCTCAAGGCAGTGGAGGGGAAGATAGCAGGTACTATTGGAAGGACTGAAGTTCCCTTGTGGAAGGGTAGAAAAGTAGAAGTTGGGAAAGATATTCAGGGGCTAGTTGGTTAACGCATTTGAAAATAAAATGTAAAACATTTTCCTTTATCCTGCTCTCAAGCGGGAGCCAGTATTGCTGATGCAAAATTGGCATAATATGGTCAGTGGATTAGGCTCCTGCCAATAGTCTAGCTGCCATGCTCTGCAAAAACTGGAGACGTTTGAAATTATATTGGGTGATGACATGGAATAGAGAGCTGCAGTGATCTTACTCTCATATTTTCTCTGCCACTGAAGACCCTTTGTGTCTGTCCCATGTATGATTAAATTTGTTTAGCGTACCTAGCAGAGAAATGATGATTGGGGATCACTATACTGTGTTTTTAATAAATTCTGTCCTCCATGTTCTCCAGTCAGCACTTTATTTACTCTGTTTTGTGATGTATGTGTCACATTTTTACTCTGAGTATGGCTCTGCATCATGAGAATAAAAAAAGGCTAAGCCATCATAGAGTAGAAAAATGCTGTAATTGAGGGTTACTATGGTCTTGTTTAATAAAGAGTGAATTATTGTACTCGATGGATGCTTCGAGTTCTATGGTGAAAAGGTTGATGTCTGCACTGGGAGCTTTTCTGTGGTGATAGCCCTAGCTAAGCAAGTAGGCAGTTTTTGCAGTTATGACTAATGGTTGTGTCACTCCAAGATCACACTAGGATTGATTGCTTTATGCAAAGGTAAGAAAAAAAATCTCCTATATAGTCACATATTAGTTTAGCATTTACCTTGTCTTTAGAGAAGCTAAAGAGCAGTTTTCGCCCCACCATGAACTGGACGGCTATTACGCTGGCCATGCTCCCTTGTAGAATCCCATTTGGTTTAGAGATAACATACGGGTTCCACAGGCAAACCTTGTGATCAACACCAGCAGTAGCTATTGAAAAGCAGGGGGGGGAAAAGAAGTATTACAGCACACATTTTCCAACTAAGGGCTATTTGATAGTCAGTTCTCCTGTATCTTCAGAATAAATGGATGACAAACCTAATGAGAATTTAAGCTTATTCATTCTCGGTTTTTTGTTTTTTTTTAATTCAGTTTGCTATGTATTAACTAGTGTTTCAAAGATTTTCAGGCGGGGATAGCTATGTATATATAAAAACAGATATATATCTAGGTGAATCTAGATAAGGTTTTGTTACTGGGAACAGCTCGTATGTTTGTATTTTCCAGATATAATGCCAAGTAGAAGTGACTGGAAAGTGGAGGGCCATGTTGCACTACTGTCTATTATTAGGCAGTCACTTATATCACCATGGGAACCTTGGAGTTTGTTTTTTTTTTATCAAAGTTGGACCATTGGTAAACATATGATTATACTGTGCCCAGTATAATTAATATTCTCTCAAGAACTTGTGATGTTATGACCTTCATAACAGGCTTCATCGTATAGTATTCAATTTCACTTACACACACTCAGCCTTATATATAATCATTGGTCATGAAAAGTACATCTTTTTTAAATATTTTGAAATTGCAACATATCCCCTTATTGTGCAAATACACTGTGATCCATAATTCTTCGCACTTTTCTTCACTGCATTACTTCTCTTAGAGCTGTATCGTGGATGAAAGCCTTCCACTGCGAGGTAACTCTGCCCGGTGGCTCTGCCCGACACGGGACCGTGTTTCGGATTTCAACGATATTTTTTCAAGGGCTTAAATAATGTTGCAGTCAATTTTCAAATATGGCACGGTGGCACGATAGCATTCAATTTCCCGCTGATACCGGAAATTGAATGCTATCGTGCCACCGCGCCTGGGCACATGAAATGTGCACAGAAGTATATACATGCACGAGCACGAGCCTGGGTCCCCTGCTGTGTAACTTTACTACTGCTATAGATGGCATGCAAGTCATACAATAAAACAATCTAGGCTAGGCAGTGGGATTTTAAGGGTTGGCACTAACAGGGTAAAAGGGAGACTACTTAACTAGGGGGGTTTAGGAAGTCCTATTCCATACTTGGGCAAACTGGGAATGAACTGGCAAAACTGATAACTGCATCGTGCGCGTGTCTACTAAAATCCCCTCAGATCTGCAGGAGAGGCGGCATTTGTGCACACATGTTCCTGTCCATATAAAATTGTATGCACATACAGCCTATTTTATACCATGCGCGCACGTACGCGCGTATGTTAAATGGCCACATCCTTTGACACGAGCCAGCATATGCGCATGTATGTGTGCCCGCGCACCGGTATCAAAATTAACATCCCTGAATTGTCCGGTAACACTTATTCTAAGTTTTCAGTAAAAAAAAAAAAATATATATATTTCAGATAGGCAATGCTATGTATAACTCTACACAGCTAACAACAAGTGGCAGTAAAGAAAGATACCAGAAATGTGCACATACCCATCGCAGGTCAACAAACTCACCAAGGGCCGGATGTAATAAGGTGCAGAGGGCTGTACACACAGGCTAGCGAGCGGTTGTGCACACATTTTTGTGCGCAGAACTTTCTTCATAATTTAACAAGGAGTTTGGCGCACAAAGAAATGTGTACACAACCATGCACTTGAATGTGCACACAAATTAATGCTCCTCCTTGCAAAATCACATGCTAATGACAGCATTAGCTCTTACCCCTCATAGGCTTAGCTCAGGTTTTATTAACGCTCAAAATTTAACTCCTGGTCAGAGGCGAAGTAAAGCTCCCGTGGCCAATGTTAGGCTATGGAACTGAATCTGGCATTCATGGTGTGAGGGTCCTGCATTCAGGATTTATGTGCAGAAAACCCAATTTGTGCACAAATCATGCTTCCTGCTCATAAATTGTGTTTTATACACAGAAAACAGGATTTGTACGCAGACATTATGCTTCATGCAACAATCATGTTTTCTATATATAAATCATGCTTTATGCAGTGCAAACAGGATTCGTGGCACATGACTATTGTTTTCTATTTGCTTTCAGGTCGATACAGAACGGTGCGCTCGTCACTTAGCCCCCATTTGGACGCACGTTTTAGACACGCTATTATTACCCCTTATACTGTAAGGGGCAATAGCGTGTGGAAAACACACGGCCTACCTCCCTGAAACTAATAGCGCTCATCACATGCAAAAGCTGGAGCTGTGAGTGCACATTACTTTTCCTCACTTGCTAAAAAGAAGGCTTAACTCCCAATGCAGTAAACTAATATCAAGCTAATGCACTGGGAGTTTAAAAAATGTGCTAACCTGATCATGTATGCACAAAAATGTGCGCACAAACAGGCCGATTCAAAAAAAAAACAAAAACCTGCGGAAGAGCCGGCGCTCCGAGGCGAGCGAGGCAGCACAGGTTTTTTTTGAATCCGCCTGTTTGTGTGCACATTTTTGTGCATACATGATCAGGTTAGCACATTTTTTAAACTCCCAGTGCATTAGCTTGATATTAGTTTACTGCATTGGGAGTTAAGCCTTCTTTTTAGCAAGTGAGTAAAAGTAATGTGCACTCACAGCTCCAGAGGAAGGCGTAGTCAACCCAAAGCATGATTGGTTGCTTCCTTCCTTGCTGAAAAATGAATTTAACTCTTTGTTTTCACTGTAGGAGGCATGTCCCTGTAGCATATATTCTTCTAGGTAGCCTCTTCATGTGAAATTTGAATAAACAACCTTATGGAAAATACTTTTTGATGCTTTGTCCTCTTTTGCTGTTGCCCAAATGTTTGGGGGCCAATAGCGGTAGTTGCTGGAAAACCATATGGCAAAGTAGGTAAAGAAATAGTACCACTCAAATAATCTTTACTGGTTCATCCAAAAAAAAAAAAAAAAGATAATGACAGGGGGCTCATAGGCTTCCTTTCAGAACTTGCGTTCCAACTACAGTATAGCAAAACCACACAATCCAATCCATAATAAAATGACTTCCAAGCCCAAACCACAGTGTGATTTTTTTTTTCATTAGATATCATACTATCACTGTGATGCTGTATGCTGAAAACAATTTGTACGCTACATTTGGACTGATCTGCCTTGTGACCTTCATTTTCCTAACCCAGTGACCATGGCGGTGCTTCGCCTTGCAACCCATCTGCAAGTCTTCTGGCACTACAGTCTCAATGGTGGGGAACCCCCTGTCAAAGTGATTCGTTTTCTGGATTTTATTGGGGACTGATAGTGACTGTCTAGAGGCCTACACAGATGCAGGAAGAAGCGTAGCTATCCACAAAAGGGAGTGGTTTTAAATTATTTCTCATACCTATCAGATTGAGTCCAGAGTGGTAGTCAAAGGCATGGATTCCCTGACCGATGCTGAAAGACGTGGTCCTTAAATGAGTTTTCCCTCTTTCTCTCCAAGCTAGTACCACTGTGTTCCTATTGCTGTTTGTGCAAGAAATAAAGGCTTCCAATGAAGAACTGTAGCTGACTATTGAACAGAAAAAGAAAATAATTTTGATTAATTTCTCATATGTAAAACTACAGCATGAACCAAGCTAACCCTTTTTTTCAGGTAAAAGCTTTCCTAGAGAAAAATTCTCTTAATTGTTCCAATTTCCTAATCAACAATTTCTTATTTAACTATCACATGACTATGAGCGAATGCCATTAGGAGGGGCACTTTAAGTAACTTGCCGCGCCTTCGGTTCCTGTACATTTTTTCAGTCCACCCTGAGGCAATAGTAATAATCTGGGTGGTACAGCTGGGTCAGAGAAAGGTAGGGACGTAGGAAGAGACAGAGTGTGAAAAAGAAATGGATCAGCTTAGAAGATGGAAGGAAAACCCCATGTGTTACAAGGGAATGAAAGACAGAGGGTAGTGCGGCAATAACGGTTAACACGTAGGAGCAGTAGTTCATCCTGTCTTGTTAGGTCTGTTGGAATACAGTGCAGAATTTGTGATTCTTCCAATGGCAATGATAAAAGAGGTCTCCGAGAGGCTGCTTGTTCTAGCCACCCTCCTTCCAGTGTCTGGCCGAAAGAGGTGCATCAGGTTTTGTAGCCGGGCTGAGCAATCGCTGGGCTGCCAGTCCTACAGGAAGTTCCCCACCGGTCAAAATGCAGAGGCTTGGCAGCCAGTCGAAATCCTTACATATATTTAAAGAGCTGCACCTGTTAAAGCATAATGACTGGACACGGGCAATTCTTCACTTGATGAAATTGCTTTATTCTAGTCTGTTAGGGCAGGGCGTGAGGGAAACTTAAAAACTGAACACGTTGCTGTAGAATTTGCAGCACGCAGAATACAATTAAACGTGAGAGGTGCCTCAGTAGCTGGGAAATTAACATAATTTGCTGCAGGCACATAATTCTCTCTGTCTCTCTCCTTTATGTTGCTGATTAAATCTCAAGTACTTTCGCTTTGCTTTAATTAAAACTGCACCATTGCTATATGATTCTGCAATATTTTCCTAAGCTGTGCTGAGAAAAAGTGTAAGCATCATGTCGTACGCACCTAGGGACGAATGTGAAGGAACTGGACTATTTGCATTAGCCTGGTGCTTTCTGTGCCAACCCAAAATATTGAGAAAAAAAAATGTATCTGAATGAAATTAACAGATTTCTGCTCAAAATTAAGTTATTATGTTAATTATTTATTAATGCACAGAAAGTGCAAATCAGTTCAGTTTCTTTAAAAAAATGTAAAGGAATAAGTCACTTTTCATATAATATTATTATTTATAATCATTGCATTATTGTATCTGAAAATGTCAAGTTGTCTTGGCTTTCTTCCTTTCTTTTTCTGTCTTATCTTATGTATAATTGTACAGCACTGTGCATGTCTAGTAGCGCTATACAAATGATAAGTAGTAGTGGTAGCAGTAATTTATCTTTCCTATTTGTATTCCAAGTGTAGCTTTCTTAATGAAGATATTAGCACTTACCATCAAGATTCTCTCTCACTTATGGTGTCTTAATGTTCCATCTTAGGCCATTCCCACCCTGATTAATGTAAATTGTTCTCCAGAATCATGGGAGCAGTAAAAAGAGATTATTCCGCAGAACAGAATAGTCTATTAAAGGGTTTATATAGCTAATGATTTAGGCACCTAAATCATTCCCTTCGAAAACTGACTAGGGCCGAGACTCTAACTTTAGGACCCTAATTTCAGGTTGCAAAATAACGGGCAGCTACGGGAGTGGAGTTGGGGCACGGAAAACAAAATAGGCGCCGATCAATGATTTTCAACACTAGGCACCTAATTTTGGCTCCTAAATCTGGGCAAATGAATTGCAGACCTAAATTTAGGTACCCCTGTTTTAAATTCCTAAATTTAGGGAACTTTTCAGTTGAAAACTTTGGTTTCCAAATTGGGCTGAAAATCTCCCTAAATTTGAGCACCTAAGTGAAGTATTGTGCGTTTTTTGAAAATTGACCCCTTCATTAGCGTGCATTGCTTGCCTGAGGAAAGGACCTGGGCAGTCCTGACATCACTGATATTTGAACGTTACCCTTATAAAGGTCCAAGGCCCAACCAACTACTTTGTTGGTTTCCTTTTAACTTATTTTATCTTTTTGTGGTCTAACACATTACGTCCTATCTGGTTTCTGAAACTGTAATTTCTTGAGTTTGCATTAATGGAAGTATCTCATCATGGCCCTGATTGTTGCAGTTTCAGCTAGCAAGCAAGGGTCAGTAGATACACCGATGTCCTTCTGAGTGTCTTAGACACAGGCATCAGCTGAACCACCACTGCTATCATGATGTACTAGGTGTACAGAGCCTATGCTCTCATAATGATACAATACACAAAGCAGAGTGTACCATTCTAGTTACTGTGGCAGCTATAGATAAACTCAAGCTAGGAGGAGCTTCTGTGACAATTACTAAACAGAAACCTTTGGTTTGCATTCCATTTAGGATTGTGCAGTACAATTTAAATTATGACTATTATTCTGTCTGCCTGACTTTTGGTTCTATAGGCGAGTGTGTAGATGGAAGAATACATCATTTCAAACCAGGGATATTGCTAGCCATGAATACATAAGGTTTGTGCCATGAATCTCAGGTGTTCTGTAAGTTCTCTACAGGGAACAGGAAGGGAAGGGCTGGAAAAGAGAACAATTGTTTTCTTCTTTGCAGTGACTGCTCCAAACTCCCACCCTCCCCCCCTGACAGGAGGGGGAGGGTGGGAGACTGAGCAAAGCCTGCAGGCAGCTTGTGGTGAGAAAGGGGAACAGAGAGGTTGGACAAGGGAGCACAGCAATTTGCTTTCTGTTCTGCTGTGTGCTATGCTCTGCTCTCGTTCCCTCCTTACCCTGATGTCTTGTTTCATCAGGAGAGGAGGGGCTGGACTACATACAGCCACAGCCACAGCTTGTGATACCAGGACTCAGAATTCAGCCTCGGGCAGAGTCGGGGAGGGGGGGGGGGGGGGGGGGGGGGGGGGGTTGCGGAGAGGCGCAGTCAGGGAGCTGTAAGTGATTGATGGGGTGGAAAAAGGAGGTAAATGCTGAATGGGAGCGAGGTGAATGATGGTGGTGCAATGAGGGGTTGGTGATGGTGGGAGAGAACATACGCTGGGGAAGTTGAGGAGGGAGGTTGCATGGTGGGGGGAGCATGAGAAAGGGAGATGAATGCAGTCTCCTCCCCCATCTCCCTGAAATCAGCAATGCAAACTTAGGCTGTTTGAGGTGATGAAATGGGGCTGTAGGAGAATCCTGATGGAACAGGGGATGTGAGTGCAGGGCACAATGCATGTAAAGAGGGTGCAAAAGATAATTTGTATGCTGATCCAGTAAAAGGTTTCAGAATCTGCCATGACTGGAATATCATTTTCAGTGTTAAATTATTGCATGTTCTATATATGGGGAAAGGTGATGGAGGGCTAAATAATTTTGTGAAAACATGGTGTCCCACCTAGTATACCAGAACTGGTGATAAGAAACAGGCATCACATTACTGATCATTGTAAGAATCAGCCAGTACAGTGTGTGTCCCCCTCGGCTTTTCCAGTGTGGCTGGTGCCAATCTTCTTAAATTGTCCCCATAAGGCCAGCAGGATCTCAGTAACACTACTATCCCATGAATTTACAGGATTGTTCTTGGGGAGAGAGGGAGGAAGGCTGATGGTGATTGTTGAAGTTACATGATCATAATCTCATAGGGAGACCATTTCAGTCTGAGTCTTTTAAGCAGTTAACAGTGGCTCTGACATTAAACCATAGAATTAAAGCTATTGCAGTTTAAACTTCCTGTGATGAGAAGCCAAGTCCACATAACCTTGTTAAGCAGCACAGGCGCATACAAAAAGCCTCATAGTAAAGACCTGCATGTTTCAAATGTTCTGAATGCTTCAGAGATGAACAGGGCAGTAGGGACACAGAGTCTGGGTTTCAAAAAAAAAAAAAGCCATGTATGTGTACTGGGAGGAAAAGGAAATACATTAGGAGAGTAGGCAAAAGAAGACATGAAAGATGGGAGAAAATGCTGACTGCAAAACGGGATACAACTAAGGCCAACAACAAAAAAAAAAAAGCAAGCAAGACACAGGAGAGGTTTGGAGCGGTACAGACAAGTCTTGGAGCAGGCAGAGAGAAAAAGGGACTTAAGGGATATTTTTTAGTAGTGAGATCTTTTAGCAAAGAGAAAGCCCTCACCTTTCAATGAGGAGGAGGAAACACTGTGGTTAAGAAGCAGCTGTTAGAAGTGGAAGCTATGGGTTCTTACACTCTGGGCCTGTAGCATGGCATCTGCTCTGGAGCAGACGGCTATAAATTGGTAATCTCTGCCTGATTCAGTTCCCCATATCCATCCCTAAATTTCCCTCTGCTCGATACTTAACAGATTGTAGAATATTTCAGGCAGGCACAAAGTGCACATGTGAAAATGTTTACACTGCCTACGCTTATGGTGCTATATATAAATAGCTACAGATAATGGGGCAGTTTTTAAAACCTGTGCACGGGCGAGGATTTGTTCGCGCAACCTGGCGCGAACAAATCCGCGCCCGATTTTATAAAATGCGCGCGCAGCCACGCGCATTTTATAAAATCCAGGGTCGGCGCGCGCAAGGGGCTGCACAATCGTGCAACTTGCGCGCGCCGAGCCGCGCAGCCTGCCTCCGTTCCCTTTGAGACCGCTTCGAAATCCTTCCTTCTACCACCCCCCCCCTGCACCTTCCCCTCCCTTCCCCTACCTAACCCACCCCCCAGCCCTACCTAGGAACCCCCCCCCCTTACCTTTGTTGAAGAAGTTACGCGCGCCGGCCGACAGCCAGCCCGCGATCCCGGGCACAGTGGCAAATGGCCGCTGTGCCCAGGCAGGGGCAGCTTTTCGGGGGTTACGCGCATAACCCTTTGAAAATCTGCCGCAATGCTATTAATCATAGATCCTTGGCTAATTTCCAAAAGAGCAATCAACATTTTTCCTTTTCTTTTCAAGAAAGATGAAAGATTGAGAGCAATGATCAGGACTCATAAAATGTAAATTGTGGCAGCACACCAGGTACAGTCCTGCTGGTGTTCCTCAGTCTTCTGACAGGTTCATTGCTAAAGGTGAGAAATAGTTTAGGAATCAATATGTTAATGGTTTGTCTGGCTGTACAAACCACTAGAGATGTGAATCGGAACCGGAATCTGATCGGTTCCGGTTCCGATCCAAATCTTAAAATTTTTATCGCCCAGCCCGATTTGAGTTCTGATTATCGGCTGCGCCCGATCCGATAATCAAAACACCCTCCCGAACCCCCAAAAAAGGTTTTAAAATTACCTGGTGGTCCAGCGGGAGCGCGGGGACCGATCTCCTGTTCTCGGGCCATCGGCTGCGTTAATAAAAATGGCGCCGATGGCCCTTTGCCCTTACCCTGTGACAGGGCAAAGGTAGCGCCGGCACCATTTTGAATACTGGCAATACGGCCCGAGTGCAGGAGGTCGCTCCCGGACCCCCACTGGAGCCCCAGGGACTTTTGGCCAGCTTGGGGGGGGCCTCCTGACCCCCACAAGACTTGCCAAAAGTCCAGCGGGGGTCCGGGAGCGACCTCCTGCACTCGGGCCGTATTGCCAGTATTCAAAATGGTGCCGGCGCTACCTTTGCCCTCACTATGTCATAGGGGCTGAGGGTCGCCGATGGCCTGCTCTCGGGCCATCGGCGCCATTTTAGCTGCCACTAATATAAATGGCGCCATGGCCTGAAAAAAAAAACCCACCCGACCCTTTAAAATGACCCCCTTGACCCCCCCCAAAACCTTTTAAAATTACCTGCGTTAATAAAAATGGCGCCGATGGCCCTTTGCCCTTACCCTGTGACAGGGCAAAGGTAGCGCCGGCGCCATTTTGAATATTGGCAATACGGCCCGAGTGCAGGAGATCGCTCCCAGACCCCGCTGGACTTTTGGCAAGTCTCGTGGGGGTCAGGAGGCCCCCCCCCCAAGCTGGCCAAAAGTCCCTGGGGGTCCAGCGTGGGTCCGGGAGCGATCTCCTGCACTCGGGCCGTATTGCCAATATTCAAAATGGCGCCGGCGCTACCTTTGCCCTGTCACAGGGTAAGGGCAAAGGGCCATCGGCGCCATTTTTATTAACACAGCCGATGGCCTGAGAGAGGGAGATCGCTCCCCGTGCCCCCACTGGTCCACCAGGTAATTTTAAAAGGTTTTGGGGGGGGGGGGTCAAGGGGGTCATTTTAAAGGGTCGGGTGGGGTTTTTTTTGTTTTTTTTTTATTGGGACATCGGCGCCGATGGTCCGAGAGCGGGAGATCACGCTGGGACCCCCCCCACTGGACCACCAGGTAATTTAAAACATTTTGGGGGGGGGGGGTTCGGGAGGGTGGGGGATTTGTTTTAAAGGGTGGGGGTGGGTTTAGGGGTTGTTTTGGTGTGTCGGTTTTTGCAGCCCTCCCCACTCCCCCAATTTACGATTTTTCACAATAAATCGGGGGAATTTCTATTGTATCGCGACTGACGATTTTTGACGATTTAAAAAATATCTGATGATTTTTTTTTTAAATCGTCAAAAAACGATTCACATCACTAGAAAGCACAGGCTTTTAGAATTCCCACACTCGGCCTGCCTGCAACTTGTCTGGCTGCGTAGCCAGCTGGCTTACTTGGAGGTATTCCAGGGCACTCCAATATTTAGAGTCAGCGGTATTACATAAGTGGTTAAGTCTGGTCTGGCCAGAGAACTGCCCTAAAGTTAGCCAGGATTTTATCCAAATATATTCTGCAGAGCACCTAATTGGCAGCATTCTGTTGAATATCTGTTGATTCTCAAAGACCTACATTGGCTGCCAGTGCACTATAGAATCTTATACAAGTCCATCACCATCATCTACAAAGCATTCCATCAACTCTCTCCGCTTAACCTCCAAATCCCATTTATAAAACACACCTCCACCAGACCTATCAGAGAGTCCTACAGAGATTCACCACAGGTTCCACCTGCCAAAACCTTTCACCATACGACGCTCAGAGACAGGGCTTTCTCTGCAGCAGGACCTACCTTGTGGAACTCCATCCCACCAGAACTGAGACAGGAACCCTGCCTTCCTACATTCAGAAAAAGACTCAAAACCTGGTTATTTATGAAAGCCTTTCCAGACACAAATTGAACTTTCTCTCAACCAAATCAACTAAGACCTCCCCTCAGGGTAAACATAAACTCTAACAACTCCATAATGTTATTTCTCATTAAATGAGCAGGTTTTTTATGTTGCTTTTATTATATACGGTATATTATATACGGTATATTATATATACGGTATGTTATATATTATATATTATATTATATTATATAAATTTATTATATACGGTATATTACCTTGTTACTCTTTTTATCACATTGTTAATTTTCTATCGCTTTCCTTACTTTCCAAGTTGCATTATGTCCCTGTTTTATTGTAACTGCTATTTCTTCTTATATCACATGTTAATGTTCTAAGTTTTTCTCCTCTTATCACACCCTGTTAATTGTAAACCGACATGATGCGACTCCCATCGCGAATGCTGGTATATAAAAAATTAAAATAAAAATAAATATCCGGGACAAGTTTTCCAGTGCGGATAACTTGCCCACTCCTAGCGCTACTGAATAATATTGGGATCTTAATTTCCCTTTTGAAACTACCATTTAGAATACCCAAATAGTGCCAATAGCTATGATACCTTCAGTGATATGGACATCTGACCAAAGTCATCAAACCTCTATGAGATGCTAAAGATTCTTGGATCTTTTTCTAAGCAAAACAAACATCTTTTTTGAAAATGTTTTTTTTTTTCTGGCATAAGGTTCATATGTGTTGTATTTAATGAGCTTGGCATTCCTGGCTTCCCTTAGGGGTACTAGCCCAGTACCTTGCCGGACCCAGTCTTGGGCATGGAGCTTGTGCGTTAAAGCGTAGCAGCACTTGTGGTGTCCAGAGACTAATTCATGCCAGCTAATGGAGGCAGTCGTGTCTTGCTCTCCAGTAGAACTATCAGGACGTTCAAACAAGGAAATCAGTGCTGTGGTGAAAGCAATGGCTTGAACCTGTGGAAGATGCAGTTGGGGGGGGAAAAAAAAAAGAAAAGGCAGAAAACATTTTATCAATCTCCAAGACCATTATCTGAGCACTTTCGTTACTGTAATTCTAGTATTATATGAGGATTCAGCCATCCCACACATATTCACAAAGCACACGCTTACACAGATCAGTATCACTGTATGAAATAAGTTTGCACTATGGAAACACTTTCTCTATTTTATGTCTTCTTTCCTTTTTTTTTTTGACCTGGCAGGTTCCTTTTGCTCCTTTGGGCTTCTAGTTCAAATGAAACCAGGGCTGGGTTCTGACACCAGGAGCCTTCATTGACAACCACTCTTGAAATGTTTCCCCCGTTTTATACCCTCCAATCACAGCACTGACAGTCCTTGGATCAAGCATAAGGCTACTTCCAGAACCCTGCAGTCATGGGCTCCAAATCCAGCCATTAGGTGTCACCAGTGGGCAATGCCTATGACTTCCTCCCCTCTAAGGGATGTGATTGCCGCCTTTGCAGTATCCTCAGCCCTGGCCAATCCAGAGAGTGGAAGACTTGATCCCTCCACAATTGTCAGGTTTGAAGCCCCTACCGGAAGAGCTGTCCCGATGCTGGTTTATTAACAGAGAAGGCAATAAAATAAACACCCCCTGCAGTATAGGACAACATAAACAGGTAACTTAAGACAGGGCTGCAAACACTCACAGTTGTGCAAGGCTTAAATCCAGTCTGTTTATCCAGTCCAGTTTCCACAGGAATTCCTTTCCATGGACAGACATAGTAAATACTTGAGACACAACTTCTACTTACAAGATTAACTCAGAGCTTCAAAACGTTCACATCACAAAATATCACGGGTCTTCTACCAGGATCCCGCATGTCACTTGGACTTTGAGCCACCTAAATGCTGAAAGTGCCTTCCTGGTGTCCCAGCAAACCTTTTGAATTCCCTGAGGAGCAATAAGGATCCTCAGGGGCAGGGCCATACACAGGGCTATCAGCAGTCTGAGCCTGGGTTTCTGCAAAGAACGCAACAACCCTGAAATGATCAGAGCCTGGTTCAAGTCTGGCTGTGGAAATTTTTTGCTCTGACAACATGGCAGTGAATAGTCCTCCTACTGAGCCACCAGGCTGACCTATATTTCACTTTTTCTCAGTATTTCGGGTTTGGAACTCATATAAACTACCTTGAATTTTAACTTAACTCACCTTATCAGGGTGTTGGTTGCATAAATCAAAGCAGATATTTTTACAATCTATTATATTCGGAAAGCATAGAGATGTACATTGCCAAGGTTTTCCCATGCTATGAAGACCTCTAAATCTAAATGGCTCTCAGGGGAAAAAAAAAGAAGTATTTTGGCGGGCCTGAAACCTGAATCTGCCCAGCTGGAAACTGGTATTCTGTATTCAGAGCCACAGAGTGGCATAAGCAAAAGCAAGCTCAGGTAGACTTTGCACGGAGCCTGCTATGAATCCACTGGCCATGCCCCTGAAGAACCTGATTGATCTTCAGGTTTTCAAGAAGGAACACCTCAGTATTCCCAGCAATTAGAGGGCTCGGGCGTAGGGATGTACAGCCTTTTGTTTTCGTTCTGTTTACTGGCATACATTTTTTTTTACACACATTAAAGTGATTAATGTGCCATAAAGCAACTTGGTGCATGTTAAATCATGTTACTACACACTAAAGGCCTGATTCACTAACGGCCCAATTTTAAAAGGGACCCGCGCATAAAAACGGGGGCTTATACGAGTAGCCTGGCCTTGCGTGCGCTGCGCATATTGTCAGAAGAACCCGGCCACACGCATAAACCCCGTTATGCACACAGAATTGCCAGGCCCTGCAAAAGGGGCGTGGTCTGGGCGAAAGGGCCTGGAAAGCACCATTTTGTAGGGATGTGCAGACCAAAAGTTTAAGTTCATAAGTCCATAAGTCGAAAGGGGGTCCCATTTGCGGTCAATATGGACATATGGAGAATTCCATAAGTTGAGTCTATGTCCATATGTGCAAATAAAAATTTAAACCCCTCACCCGCCTTAATCCCGCCCCCCCCCCCCCCCCAAGACTTACCAAAACTCCCTGGTGGTCCAGCGGGGTCAGGACGCCATTCCTGAACTCCTTTGCAAGGAGCACGTGACGTCGGCGTCACATCGGAGTGACGCGGCGTCACGTGATTCCCCTCGGGTTCGCTCCCGGACCCCTCGTTGGGCCCAAAAGGAACTTTTGGCCAGCTTGGAGGGGCCTCCTGACCCCCCCAAGCTGGCCAAAAGTGCCTTTTGGGCCCAACGAGGGGTCTGGGAGCGAACCCGAGGGGAATCAAGTGACGTCGGCGTGACGCCGCGTCACGTCGGAGTGACGCGGCGTCACGTGATTCCCCTCTGGTTCGCTCCGGGACCCCTCGTTGGGCCCAAAAGGCACTTTTGGCCAGCTTGGAGGGGGGTCAAGAGGCCCCTCCAAGCTGGCCAAAAGTGCCGTTTGGGTCCAACGAGGGGTCCGGGAGCGGAACCGCAATGGACCACGTGACGCCGGCGTCACGTCGGAGTGACGCCAACGTCACGTGATTCCCCACGCGTCCGCTCCCGGACCCTCACGGAACTTTTGGCCAGCTTGGGGAGTTTTGGTAAGTCTTGGGGGGGGGGATTAAGGAGGGTGAGGGGTTTAAATTTTTATTTAGATCAACAATCGCGATTTCCAACGTATTCAACATAGCTATGTTGAATAAGTTGGAAATCCGATCGTTTACGCCTCATCATTTTTTTAAGTTAAAAAAAAAAAAAAAGTTGCGTTTTCCATTTAAGTTCAAAACGAATGCACACCCCTACCATTTTGTGCTGTCCCGATGACTCACTGGGCAGCGCACGCAACTTAACTAACTTCATGCCCCGAGTTGAAGTAACAAACAAAAAAAAGGGATAGCTAGGATAGGTTTAGGGGTCAGGGTGGAGATGGGAAGAGGTAGGAAGAGTAGGGTTAGGGATAGGAAAGTTCCCTCCCTAACCATATATAGTGTGTATATTGTGCCTGTTGAAGGAAAAGTGAAGACCTAGACCCTCAAGCAGATTATGAAATGGTAAATCCTTGCACCTAAATGTGAGTGAAACCTATTTTTTGTTCTTAAATAACCTGCAGTGTTTAAGCTAGGACCTGACTTTCTTCTAGTTATCTGTGAATAAATCCTTATTTGTGATGTTATTGCTGAGTAAGGTTTAATTGCAGGGGCTCCACCCCAACCTGGCAATTGGGAGGTCTTTTTTTGCTTTGTCCATCACAGAAGACTTACCCTACTCTCTTTTGTGTGAAAGCTGAAAAATATGTTTCCCTCTTAGACCGTTTAGTTTTGGTTCTTCTAGTTACCTGCCCACAAATATTTCCGAACGTAAGAACGGCTTCATTGCCATCGTCAGGATTGTACCAATAATCCATACATATCGGTGTTCCTTCCAAGCCCTGAAGTTTGTACTGACAAGAGAACTCATGCTTGGAATTCAGATCGTAGAAACAAATCTCCTTGCTTGTAAATGCAACTGCGATCTACAGGAGAGGGAAGAAGAATTACTGAACCCAAAGTCATTAGATTAATACATACATTCTAACATACTAGATGACAGTAGAAAAAGACCTAATGACCTATCCACTCTGCCTAATTATTCCTGTCCATACTGCTAAGGCTATGTCCCAGCTGCCAGCCATAGCTTGTAAGGTATTGCTTCTCATCCAAGTCAATTTTTGTTGTTCTCTCTCTCTTTGGTTCTTTTACCATCCTGGCTAGATGAACTTACAAATCCCATATTTAATACAATACCTACCCCTCTACGTCATACCATCAAGCTCTGTGAGCATCTAAACAGTTACTAAAGCTAGTGAGGGTGTTGCCCAAACATCTGGCTTCCTATGACCCGCATGGCCATGCTGGTCAGTGGCACCAATCCAATTGGTTTCCGAGGAGTTCTAGCCTGCTGGTAACAACCGATCTACCCCCTTCCCACTGTGTCACTGGGTTGTGTTTTCTTTTATCCTTCTCTTGTTTTTTTTCCTTATCACCTGCCTGAACATACAGTTTGCATCCTGAGTATACCCACCAATAAAGGTTTTAATGGAACTAAACAGCTTTCTGTTTCCCTCATGCTGTGGATGTTATGTGTGCCATTCACGACAGACCCGCGGCACGGCCCCCTCACCTCGCTACTGTAACTTCAGCCAGTGGTTCCTCCTCGCTGGCGGCAGTGGGCCATCAACTCGTTCCTCGGGCCTCGCTGGTGCCTCCAGCTCTGCCTCAGTCACCAGCGTTCCCGGTCCTGCTTCCACTTCTCGTCAGGCCTCTCCGCGTGGCCCGCGGAGACACTACTACTCGCACCTCGCCCCTCCGTAGGCGCGTGCACATCATTGACTCTTAAGCAGGGACCGCGGCGGGAACCTAGCCGCAGCCCGGGATGATGATGTCAACCTAATCTCAGTATTTAAGCTCAGGCTCCGCTCCCTAATGTTGCCTTTGCAACAGGTCCCCTCGCTGGTTGAGTACTCGTTGCTTCTAGAGATTCATCTCAACCCTGCGTTCCTGTTCCTTGTTGTTCCTGTTCCTGTCTCTTCGTTCCTACCCTGCTTATGCTTCGGATTGATTTCACGGACTTTGACCTCTGCTTTGCCTGCCTATACTACAGATCCAGATCTGCCTATCTCCAGATCCAGACCTCTGCTTCGCTTGACTGCAGTACTGCCTATCTCCAGACCCAGACCTCTGCTTTGCCTGACTACGCTACTGCCTATCTCCAGACCCAGACCTCTGCTTTGTTCGACTATGCATTGCCTACTCCAAACCTAGAACTTCGCCTTGCCTGACTATGATATTGACTATCTCCGTGATCTGACCTCAGCTTTGCTTGACTACAATACTGACTATCTCCGCGATCAGACCTCAGCCTTGCTTGTCACTGCCTTCAGATCGCCGCCAGCCCTGACTCAAGCTTGCCATTGGATGCCTATTCTTCTTATTCCCTGGAAGTGGTTTCTCTAGGCTTCGGCCTACCTTTGCTCGAGCGCCCCCTGTCTGCCTTCATTCCATTGGTGCCTGAGTCAGGAGTAAGACTGTACCATCTCTCACCTGCTGTCTCTGGGCTGAACCAACTCCAACTGCATCTAGATACTGAGGCCCACCTAAGTCCTGCCGGCCCAGCACCCAAGGGCTCAACCCACGGGGAATGAGGGCTGGTATAGGTGAAGCTCCAGCGACCTCTGCCTATCAGCCCACTCCAACTGCCGACGGTCATTACCTACGGTTTGCATCAACCCCATGTCGGCCCAAAGGTCTACCTCCGATGAAACAGTGGATGACTATTTATGGGTAACCTTAATCAATTTTCATGTGAATGAATATGCAAATAGTTTTACACTTAGAGAAACAACCTTGGTTGGATTCCTAAAAAATGTAAAACTGTTGCATCCGTCCTTCCCTCAGTTCCTCGCCTTGGCAAACAGGTGATCACACTTGTGTGAAGCTAATTGCCGTCCTGGGTTCCTGCTTTCCTTGTTCCTGTGCTTGTTCCAGTGTTCCTGCATTCCTTGTTCCTGCGTTCCCGTGATTCCTCCTGTGTCCCAGCATCTGTTCGATTCCTGTTCCACATTCCGCTACCCAGATTGTACCTCCTCGGACTGATACACGGTACTGATCTCGGCTTACTTCTGACTACGTTTGGACCGCTGCCTGGAACTGACCTCTGCTTGCCACTGACCACGCTCGAACTGATACCTGGAACTGACCCTTGCTTTTGCTGACCATTCTCAGATACCCTGGGTTTGACCCTTGTGCTTCATTCAGACACTCTCTTGGCTATTCCTGTGATCACCAAGCCTGCCTGCTCTGATGCTGCCTGCGGCCTTCCTCAAGCTAGACCATTAGGTTCTGCCTATCCTATACAGATGACCTTCAGTTCCTGCCTCGTACCCGTGGTCTCCAGTACTCTTGGTTTTGGTCTAGCTCACCTGTTCACCGACAGCCGTGCACCTCTCTCTTGATGGGCACACCTCTCCGTCATGTGTCCGGGAGACCCCAGAGGCCCACCTAAGCCCAGGCAGTCTGGGAATCCAAGGGCTCAACCCGCAGAGCCCCCAGACGGTTTTTGGTGAAGCTCCAGTCAGCCTCTATCTCCTTGTGTGCTCCACCTCCTGGCGGCAGGCGCCCTCTGGGATCCCTCAGAGGGTCGTAACAATCCTGCGCTAGGCCAAGGGTCTTCCTCCCATATCATTAATACATACTGAGTATTTACACCAAGCCTCTCCTGCTTTTTTCTCTTCTACTCCTTTTTTTTCATCTGACAAAATGTGAACTCATCCTATGCAGTATTGCTATTTACTATTCAAATAATAATAATGATATACACATTTAGATTCCCAAGAAAGAAGTTCCAAAACTTTGCATCTTCAAACATTCATCAGCATTATGACAATATCAACTTTTTTTTTTTTTTTTTTAATTTGGCAGACTAACATGGTGCCCAAGTTAAGCTTATGATCCTTCATGCAAATTGCATTTTTTTTTTTTTAAGAATGGCTGTTGTATGACCTTTCACCACTTTCTATTTTTTTTAACTTATTTTCTTTCTAGCCTTCTTTAGTCCATCTAAAAATTACTATACTAAGCAAAGCACTATACAATATTTCAGAAGAAGCTGTGGTAACCAGCAAGGCACACTTTGCATATTTACTGAGAATTCTAAACTGCTTTGAAAATTCTTCATTCAGCTCCTCTGCATTTTCCTGTTTCCCTTCAAAGTTGCCAGGTTGGCAAGCATATCAGAAATTAAATCTTCTCCTGAATTTGGCAATACCACAAATGTTATCATATGTGCTACATGGGCCAACTGAGCACACAATTGGTATGACCTATCACACCTAAAATAATATCATTACTCCCCAGGGACCTAGAAAAATAAAGTGGGAACAGCTAAAATAATTTTAAAAACACAACTTAAAAGAAAAATATGCAGGTTAAACATTGCGGGTAATAGAACCCACCTACTTGACTTCTGAAGCAATATCAACTCAAGTGCATGGTAGGCGAAGCTTTCTTTTAACAATTATGCATCTTCTAACAGACTAATTTCCCCATTTTCAATTTTCAAAAAATATGTACCTTGTTTACATTTGTTAGTGAGATCAAACTTGTTGCCCACAGATCTTTCAACTTGACGGTATCTGTGGCGATGCGTATACTTCTTTGTAGTTTTAAGTTCTCTCCCCAAACTCCAAGTAATCCATCCTTGCTTAGAGTTAGGTAACGCTTTGAGCCCTTTAAGTAAACTATTTTTTGAATTGTGTCTTTATGGAGTGGTAAAAGAAATTGGATGTTCTTCCAATGGGGAACCACCAGTGACTTTGATCGTTCGTCTTTCTCAGACAGCTCCAGCAGCATAAAGGAAGTCAGTTTGTCCCAGTCGATGAAGCCATCTCGTGTCACGTCTATCCTATCAAACAGCTCCCCGTATTCTTCTTTCAGACCATGGCCAACAGTGACATATGCTTGCTCCACAAATTCTTCTTTGGTCATGCATGTTGGTCTATTTAACCCTGGAGACTTGGACAGGACACAAGTGTGCAGTGAGATTGCACAGTAACATCAAAGTGACCCTCTAAAAATGTTAAAGCTGAATTTGCAAAAGATAATTTTGGAGAGTTGCCAATTAGAAAACAAAGTTATTAGCTCTACAAATTTAGAACTGTGATAATACTGAGTACATACCTTCTTTCAAGAACTAAATATGTCAAATCATTGTGCACTACTGCTTAACTCAAGAATAGTTAATGAGACAAATATATATATACACACACATATACATACAGGTAAAACTATGGTGGTAAAACTCAAATCACTGGCGATTAGTGTTATAATTATAATAACAGGAACTCTCAAATCACACATTTTTTTAGAGAATATCTGTAACATATAGGGGCGGATTTTAAGAGCCCTGCTCGCCGGTGCGCCTTTGTTCAATAGGCCTACCGGCGCGCGCAGAGCCCCGGGACTCGCGTAAGTCCCGGGGTTTTCCGAGGGGGGCGTGGTTTTGGCCAGGGGCGGTCCAGGGGCGTGGCCGCGCCCTCCGGAACTGCCCCCAGGTCGCGTCCCGGCGCGCTAGCGGCCCGCGGGGATTTACTTCTCCCTCCGGGAGGCGTAAACCCCCCAAAGGTGGGGGGGGGGGGGAAGGTGAGGGGAGGGCGAAAGGGAATTCCCTCCGAGGCCGCTCCGATTTCGGAGCGGCCTCGGAGGGAACGGAGGTAGGCTGCACGGCTCGGCGTGTGCCGGCTATACGAAATCGGCAGCCTTGCGCACGCAGATCCAGGATTTTAGCGGATACGCGCGGCTACGTGCGTATCCACTAAAATCCCGCGTATTTTTGTTTGCGCCTGGAGCGCCAACAAAAGTACGCCAATGCGCAGTTTTTGAAAATCTACCCCATAGTGATGAAATAAGAAAGTTATGGGGCGGATTTTAAGAGCCCTGCTCGCCGGTGCGCCTATGTTCAATAGGCCTACCGGCGCGCGCAGAGCCCCGGGACTCGTGTATGTCCCGGGGTTTTTTGAGGGGGGCGTGTCAGGGGCTTGGGCGATCGGAGCGGCGTTTTGGGGGCGGGCCCGGGGGCGTGGTTTTGGCCCGGGGCAGTCCGGGGGCGTGGCCACGCCCTCTGGAACTGCCCCCAGGTTGCGTCCCAGCGCGCTAGCGGCCCGCTGGGATTTACTTCTCCCTCCGGGAGGCGTAAATCCCCCAACAAAGGTAGGGGGGAGGTCTAGATAGGGCCGGGGGGGGGGGGGGGGTGGGTTGGATAGAGGAAGGGAGGGGAAGGTGAGGGGAGGGCGAAAGGGAATTCCCCGGAGCGGCCTCGGAGGGAACGGAGGCAGGCTGCGCGGCTCGGCGCGCGCCGGCTATACGAAATCAGCAGCCTTGCGCGCGCCGATCCAGGATTTTAGCGGCTACGCGTGTATCTACTAAACTCCCGCGTACTTTTGTTTGCGCCTGGAGCGCCAACAAAAGTACGCCAACGTGCCGTTTTTGAAAATCTACCCCTATGTGTATTTCATTAAATACAATTACAATTAAAATGGGGGAAAAAGCCAGTTTATAATTTACCACCAAAGTAACAAGCAACCTTGAAAGACCGTTACATGTTGTGCCAAGCAGCTTCAAGTTTTTGTAACCCCTATTGTTAGATGTTCTATTTTTCTGTGAACTTCTCAGTCATAATCTTGCATTCCAAAATATGTACTACTTGCACCAAGAAACACCATTTGTAAGAATACGCTCTGTATTTCAACTGCTTAGTCTGCTGAAAACAGCTCAAGTGTAAATGAATAGTTATATATACCCAACTGAAGGCCCTCGTTTCGCCAGTCAAAGATGGCTTCTTCTCTATGAGGCGTTTTTTTGAGCTCTACAATCAAATGCTTAAAAAATTCGCTACTGAAGTGTTTCACATAAGAAACAGTGAAGGCTTGTCAGTTTTGAGCATTTTGAATAGCCGGTGTGTGTTTGCTTGCAAAGATCCCCTGAGGAAGTCCTTTTCGGATGGTGAAACGAGGGCCTTCAGTTGGGTATGTATAACTATTCATTTACCCTTGAGCTGCTTTCATCAGACTAAGCAGTTGAAATACAGAGTGTATTCTTTCAAATGGTGTTTCTTGATGCAACTAGTACATATTTTGGAAGGCAAGATTATGCCTGAGCAGTTCACAGAGTAATAGAATAAAGAGAAAAAAATAGAAAATCTAATTAAAAAGTGGGGGGTTTTTATGCCAGTAGTGATTACAAAAACTTAAAGCTGCTTGGCACAACACGCAATGGTCTTACAAGGTCATAAAAGGAGATAATTAATCTTTCATTACCTCCACCTCTCACTTCTCATTCCCTTCTATCCCCTTAACAGCTTACAAGGCCTTTATATGATGTCCAACATTTGATCTGAATGTCATAGAGTCCATTTGTTCCTTATGCCTCCATGAATAAAATGATACCCTTTTAACCCTTCCTTATCCCCCTCCTCCCCTTTCCCCATGAAGGGGACCCAGGGGAAAAAAAAAAAAGATATTCATTGGAAATTTAGACAAAAAAAATAACAGTCATCATGGAATGAAAAAAAGATATTCAAGAGTTATGGGAAGAGAACATCATCCATTTCATCCAAGGACATGCCTAGATAAGCGTATTTGCTAAAAACATACTATAAGTGCCTTTTATTCACTTCCTGAAGCCCTCAGCCCCAAATATATTTATTTCTGTCCCATTCTGGCACCAGTCCAGGAAAGAGTGTTGCCATAGCTGTGCAGTATCTATTACTTCCTAGGTGAACCAACTTATCATAATTAACACTTTTTGAAAATAAGATTAAAGATGATTAGAATAACTTTTTTTAGCCTAGATCTTTACAGGGAAAGCAGTCTTATAAAATTGTGTGTTTGTGTGTGATTGTCTACCCTCTCCCCATCTATAAGTATGCTCTGCCCTAATAATCGTTCAACTCTTCATTCAGTTTCATTCAAATGACTGCCACAGATAGTAGAGCACCCAATGATCCATGGGCCATATTTTTAAATGTGCTTAGGTTTGCCAACTGACCCCAGGTATACTGAACAGACTGATAAAGTCCTTGGTTTTGCCCCATTGCTTGCATGAATTTGTAGTTCTGATTTTCTTAGGGAACTCAATGGGCCAACCAGAAATTCATGCAATGCAGTGGGGCAGAACCAGGACTAGATCAGCCTGTTCTGTTGTCCTGGGCATCAGTTGGCAACCCTACATGTGCTCCTGACACACCTGACACTTAAGAGCTCCAGTTTCTTGTGCTTTCCTATAGAGAACTGGGCAGCTCAGAGCACACTGTGATGTCATTGAGCATTTTAAAATCTGACCTGCCATTGGTTAGTAGACATAACCTGGGACCCTGATTTCCCACAGTTCTGTTACTGTAGCCTTGGTAATGGCCACACAATCCAGTTCTTATTTATTTATTTAACATTTTTATATACCGGGCTTCATGCAGGATTGCACATCAGCTCGGTTTACATTATAACTGAACAAGACATGCATGTAGAATGCAAGTTACATAGAACAGGGACTTAAAACTTGGAACAGAATACATGGGTAAAATAACTTAAACATAAAGGAAGAATGGGAAACTTAAAATTATCTTTGAATGTGAAGTGTTATGTTTCGGGCTTGATTGAGAGTCTTTGGAGAGTCTTCTTGCCACAGAATTGCCAGGTACTCATGGAATTGCAGGAAGCAAGAGATGATTTGGGGTGGATGTACAGCTGACTGGGTATAGAGCACCCTTATGCCCTCCTCCCCTCCTGACTTCCCTCATGTTGCTCCTCATGTACTGATCGGGGCTGTTAGGAGGAGAGCGAAGGTGACTTGGACCATATCCTCCATTCTGCCACAGGGCTCAACTCGTGCTTTCAAATGCATGGCAGTAGGGTGTCCCTCAGAGACTAAAGCAAGAGGCAGGCTTTGGAAGAGGATGCAACCTGAGAGATGTCACTATTCTCTTTCTCCTTCTGTCAGCTCCATTCAGCCTGAAGGAGGGAGCGAGAGAAAGGACAAGAGGGAGGAAAGGGGAGGAGCATCTTTGAGGGAAGAAAAGAGGGATGAGAGAAATACTGGGAGGGGAAGGGCTGTGTATGGTATGTGAGTGAAAGGGGATTGATGCTTTGAGTATGACAGATAGAAAGGATTGATGCTATGGGTGTGTGTATGACAGAGAGAAAGCGAGGGCATGTGGGATTTGGAGGATGAGAGAGATAACCAGGGATGGGGAGAGACAGATAGCGGATGTAAGGGGTGTAAGAATGGAATTAGGAGAGGGACATCCCCCTCCCTTGATCCCGAATTCATTCTTCAATCTTCATCTTGCCCTCTCAAGTATCCCAAACCACCTTCCCTCTCCATTCTTCCCCCCTTCCAAAATACTTCCTCTCCTCTCTGCTTTTAGCATATAGTAGGATTGAAAAAGTGTGACAAAAAAAGTATTGATTAAAAACAAAGTCATGAAATTGGGAGAATCAAGTCCAAAATCATGTCATTGTGATTTTAAAAGCCACAGAAATATAGAATATAACAGCCGATAAAGACATCCTAAAACGTTTTTTAAATTGTAGTACTGCAATTGATAATTGAGCAAGTTGATTTAGTTTCTGAACACCATTTTTATGTACATCTGTTAGAATGTGTGGTGGTGTATAAATATATATAATTATATGATATTATATTTTGACTTTATTGTAGTTGTTTCTTAACTAGTGGATTGTGACATTATTAATATATAAACATGGGAATAAAAAAGGCTCCATCTGATGATGTCACCCATCTGTGAGGACTACCATCCTGCTTCTCCTGGGAGAATAAAAAAAAATCAAGCACTAATAATTTTCTGGGCAACTGGACTTCATTAGTTGGTTTCCAAATGCTGGCAATCAAATGTTCCATTAGTGTCACGTAAACAAAAGAGCACATTTATACTGTATTAGTGCAGAATTCCTAATCCTATTTCCTCCTTATCTATTGATGTAGGGATACAATTCTAAGAGAAATAATTAGTTCTAAATTCGATTTACTTTTTCCAAGCAGCCATTATTGCATCTGTCTCTCTCTCTCTTTGCTGCATTACCTGAGGAATAATTGGAAAGTATTTAATTTGGGATTCTCTTTTTGGATGCCCTTGGCATTGTGATCAAAAGGAGATATTCTCAGGGGTGGTGTTTAGGCTGGAGAAAGAAATGGATCCACGTAGATGGCATTTTAAAATCTTTGCTTGTAACTTTTTCCAGCAAAAGTAGACACGTAGAAAAATCACATCCCATTGACCACGTGTACTTTCTCCCCACAGGATGTTTCAAAGAGAAAGTTCGTGCGTACTTCTGATTTGAAAATTGCTGCTAAACCCACGGGTAAAAATCTGCCGTCTAGGTCCCAGTGCAGACAGTGTGAAAATTACCTCTACAAAATATAAATAATACAAGGGGTAGTCACTAAATAAGTTGATACCATGTGAAAAGTTTCCTTATTTGACTCCTCCTTGTGAACGCAACATAGTAAGAGCAAATTGTATCCCACACCAACCACCAAGCAACAAACCAAAGAGTGAAGTGTCCAGGATACATGTGACAGAGCTGGAGATGCAATGCATCACACAAGGTGCATAAAGTGTGTGTCCCTGGGCTGATGACAAACCAAAATATAGTGGATAGGGCTACGATAATTCATGACTTGATCTTACAATTTCAAGAAGATTTATTACCTATATCTGAGACCTGGATGAAAGAATCTGATTAAATGAGATTTGCCCACTAGGCATGAACTTAGGGGTGGTAAAGTGAAGGGAGGGGTGAATAATTCATCAGAAAACCCAGAGTTTTATGACACAAGTGCATCAAATAGCCAACATGGAAATTTTATTTTGAGATTAGGTACATGTGGGATTCTTGTGGTTTATTTATGCCCATCAAGGCTCTAAGGATTCTGTGAAAGAGTTATTGGAACTTATCAGAAAGATAACGATGATGTGTGAACAACTTTTAATACTCAATGATTTTTAATATATATGTTGATTCTAGGACAGAAAGCAGGTCTCCGAGTGTTTTTCTATCCATAACAACTATATGCTTTGTTCAATAGATTACAGGCACTACACACATACATTTCTTGACTTAGTTTTCCATAATTTGACTGGGAAGGAGAGTACAAAACATTACAATTATACCATTGTCATGAACTATCATTTTCAGGTAGATTCATGGCTTTATTTTTAACTTTACTATAAATTTATGGTACATTTTTGTTTCAGAATTTGTATTTTTATTCTGATTATTGGTAGTTATGTTCATACTGCATTATATTTTTAGAAGTATGTGGCATCTTTGCAAGCAATTTATAAAATAGAGATAATTACATAATAAATAATATATACATTGGGCTTTTTTCCCATGTTTGCTACTGCTGGGCATGCCATGGATTTCTGCAGTATGATCCATTAATGTTGTTTTACTAACAGTAAACCTGCAAAAACACAAGTATCTAGTACCCCTGTATATACACACACACACTAAGTCAAAATCCTTTGAAAAACATAATTACTTACCATAAAGAGATTCTGGATGGTGATAAACTCTGCAATACTAAGTCTGTTTTCAATCTGATCCCCAGCATTTCTTCTTGCTTCTGAATGTTCTGCTCTGTAAAGGGTCAAACCACCACCCCCTCAAATTAGACTCAACCTCATTTGTATGTACAGTAGTTCACGTTCCTTTCACTCTTTCTGCTCTTACTGAACAGATAAATGAAGATTAGCGCTTATGGTCCCAGGGGTAAAAAAAACAAAACAAAAACCCTCTTCTTTTAAATAAAAGATCAAACGTTACACCGAGCTATCTAACTACTTTCTACAGAGCTAGCAAGCGAAGTAGTGGGACAGCAGAACTTAGGCACATGTCCCATTCTGTGTCCACGTGCCAAAGGTTTCATGCGTCTGGCCTGCTTTCTAAACAACTCGTGCGGAAAGCGAAGCTGGCACCATCTGAAAACCAGGTGTTAAAATAAAAATAAATAATAATGGACACCGACTTACAGCGTTTGCAGCTTACCTTGCCACCTCAGCATATTTATTTGAGCCCATTGCTGAATATGCAATCCTTTTTTGTTTGGTTTTTTTTTTTTGCTAAACACAGTTGGTTGGTATGATGTGTTTGTTTGGTTTTTTTTTAAAGTTAGAGTTTCCATAGAGGAAGAGCTGCATTCACAGCCATGGTTAGGAGGCTCTTGCTTCTCCCGTTCTCAGTGCCTGTGTAGGTTTCCTTAGCAACCTCAACAAAGCTGCCCAACCTCCTCGGAGGGACAGGATTGAAGGAGTGCGTAAGGTCCCTCATCAGAAGATTCAAATGCATCAGAGCAGGACCAGTGCAGCGAGGATCCTAGGCGAATCTTCTGCCCCCTCCTCTCCCCAGTCCAGGCCTCATTCACTTAAGACTCCCTCTCTTACCCACACTTAGGTTCCTCTTCCTTGTCTCATTCACACACACACACACACCCTTACGCAGGCTCCCTCCCTCTCTCGCCGACACCATTACTCGCTCGTACACACACACACACACACACTATCCCTCATTCATCATACACATAGAAACAGAGGCGCTGCTCGCGGCCTGCAGAGGTCTGCTTCTCTGGGCCGCAACCACACAATGTAAATATACATCAGTAAAGCCAAACATTGCATGGCAGAGGGAATGAGTGCTATGTGAATTATTGACCCATAAAGCAGAGGATAACTTTCAAACAACTTTGCATGGCTGCGCCGAGTGCTACATTAGTATTTTATAACCTGCGTATATCATAGAGGCGCATAATATAAAATACTTGCATATATATGCTTATGTGCAAATAAATGAAGTGCATTGAAAGCGCTTTTCCTACCAATTAAAAAAAATATACAAGTGCAAAAATGTGTGTGAAATCTAAGGTACAAGTATCAACTTTCATAAAATAGTGGCTACTTATGCGCATATAAGCTAATTTTTATGCAGGTAACCAAGGAGAGATTTTGGATTTGGCAAGTGCCTAGGGCACCAAGTTCTGAGGGCACCCAATAACCGGGATTGTGCCACTACTCTCATTTCTGGGGGTGAAATCACCCACCCCCAGTATTCGGCTTATTCTGAAAGTTACCTCCTCATTGCCAGGTTTAAGGATCTAATTAAAAATCTTATGCTCTTAGACAAATACATGCTAACCTAGCAGCAGCCTATGAAAACATTAAATTTAAAAAACCTATTGGGCAATTTTTTCATCTTCAACATCAAAATTTTATTGTTCAAGATAAACAGAAGGGCAACCAAAATGATAAAAGGGATGGAACAGCTTCCCTCTGAGGAAAGGCTGAAGAGGTTAGGGCTGTTCCGCTTGGAGAAGAGACGGCTGAGGGTGGATATGATAGAGGTCTTTAAAATCATGAGAGGTCTTGAACAAGTAGATGTGAGTGTTATTTACACTTTCAGATAATAGAAGAACTAGGAGGCATTCCATGAAGTTAGCAAGTAGCACATTTAAGACTAATCAGAGAAAATTCTTTTTCACGCAACACACAATAAAGCTCTGGAATTTGTTGCCAGGGGATGTGGTTAGTGCAGTTAGTGTAGCTGGGTTCAAAAAAGGTTTGGATAAGTTCTTGGAGGAGAAGTCCATTAACAGCTATTAATCAAGTTTACTTAGGGAATAGCCACAGCTATTAATTGCATCAGTAGCATGGGATCTTCTTGGTGTTTGGGTAATTGCCAGGTTCTTGTGGCCTGGTTTGGCCTCTGTTGGAAACAGGATGCTGGGCTTGATGGACCCTTAGTCTGACCTAGCATGGAAATTTCTTATGTTCTTAGGAATGTAGATATGCTCAGGGCATAATTGGACGAGCTTATAAACATGCTCTTTACATAAATAGGGACCTACTTTTTATCCTGAAATCTAAAGATGTATCGATGAATCTTACTTGTAGTCTCACATATTCATTACAAGTTTATTTGCCCTTTTTTTGTGATAAGATTAATAAATGTGGACATTCTGACTTAGGAAGATTGGTGATGTAAGCAGTTCCTTTTTGCATAGAACTTTAAAGATTTTCTGCCTTTCATATCGAGGGAGTTTCCTGTATTTTGAAGTAAGTTGCTGCTACTTTTTCCTTGTGAATAATTTTCTTGTCCTGTTACTGCTTTTTCCAGATCAATTTTTTTTGTTTGTTTTTAAATATTATATGAATCTTTCCTGAGAAACTCTCACCGAGCATCCAGGGTCAGTCATGCCAAAAACCTGGTGGTTAAACATGCTGGGTGTGAACAAAACAAGGGGACCTTGCATGCACATCTACTCAAGAGAGAAGAGTATGACAAAAAACTACCCCGGATAAGGAACGCTATCTTACAAGAGCTCACGCTATGCGATTGCTCAGGATCCTTCCCAGTTGCCAATGTGAACAGAAGTAACTAGGCAGAGCAGATGAGACACCAGAGCTGTTGCTGACAAACTTAAGTTATTAGGTGCAAGCATATGGTCAAGATGTTTTTCAAACTTCCTTCCATGTGCACTCTGTACCTGTATTAGTATGATGCCTGGAGTGTTCCACTGACAATTTATAATGATTTGAATAACTCCCTCACATTATTCACCTTTTATACAGTAATAACAGCTCCCCCCCACACTGAAACATAAGATCAGAAGGAAAATAGGGGCCCCCAATATGTAATTTTAAAGTAGGGAAACCAATTACAATTAAACATTTTGATCTGGAATTCACTGCCAGAGGATGTGGTGAAAGCTATTAGTGTAGCTACATTTAAAAAAGGTCTGGCTAAGTTCCTGGAGGAAAAGTCTACAAAACATTAAGGTGAAGTTGCAGAAATCCAGTTTCTCTCTGGCATAAACAGCATGGAATCTATTTACCTTTTTGGGATCTTGCCAGGTACTTATGACCTGGATTGGCCACTGCTGGGAACAGGATACTGGGCTTGAGGGACCTTTGGTCTGACCCAGTATGGCAAATCTTCTGTTCTTAAGTAAACTCTAGCACAGGGGGGGGGGGGTGTCATAAAATAAGGCTCCCTGGGAGGTAGTCGGGAGGCGCAATCTTAAGAAATATTTTTCACAGAACAGGCAGAGGATGCATGAAATTTCCTTCCAGGACAGGTGGTGGAAGCAGAAGCTAAAACAATAATGTTTAGATTACTTACCTGGTAATCTTCTTTTCCTTAGTGTAGACAGATGGACTCAGTACGAATGGGATAGTATCCGCGTACTAGCAGTTGGAGACGGATCTGACGTCAATACGGGGGCATATATAGCACCACAGGAAGCGCAGCGACTCAGTAATCTTCCTTGCAAAAGCTGTTATGGATGTGTGTACTGACGCTCAGTGAAAAGTGAAAAGTGAAAACAGGATTCCCCTGACCGATTGACAGTGGCTGGAGACCGCCAGCATTCCCAACCGGAAAGCGTTGACACCTGGTAAAGTGCACGCTCTCATGTAAACAAAGGCATGGCTTACCTGGAACCGGTGAAACTCATGCACACAGGCAGCGGGGCGGGATGCTGAGTCCATCTGTCTACACTAAGGAAAAGAAGATTACCAGGTAAGTAATCTAAACATTTCCTGGCGTGTAGCCAGATGGACTCAGTACGAATGGGATGTACAAAAGCTTTACCTCCCACCTGGGCGGGAGGCTGCCTGAGGACCATGCAAAACCGCCCTCGCAAAAGCTGAGTCCTCCCTGGCCTGGACGTCCAGACGGTAGAACCTGGAAAAGGTATGAAGGGAGGATCACGTCGCTGCTTTACAGATGTCTGCCGGAGACAGCATCCGTGATTCAGCCCAAGATGCCACTTGGGCCCTGGTAGAATGAGCCTTGACCTGCAGAGGCGGAGCCTTCCCAGCCTCCACGTAGGCGGCTCGAACGACTTCTTTAATCCAGCGGGCGATGGTGGGCCGCGAGGCCGCTTCACCTTGCTTCTTCCCGCTGTACAGGACGAACAGATGGTCCGTCTTTCGTAGGTCTTGTGTAAGTTCCAGATACCTGGGCAGCACTCTGCCAATGTCGAGATGGCGTAATAAACGACCTTCTTCAGATTTCTGCAAACCCGCCGTGGTAGGCAAGGATATGGTTTGATTAAGATGAAACTGTGAAACCACCTTAGGCAGAACGGAGGGAACCGTACAAAGGTGGATAGCCTCTGGAGTGATCCTAAGAAAGGGATCACGGCAGGACAGTGCCTGTAACTCGGAGATGCGGCGTGCTGAACACACCGCCAGCAAGAATACCATCTTCAAGGTGAGAGAACGAAGAGACAGGCCCCGAAGGGGCCGGAAGGTGGATCCGGCGAGGAAATCCAAAACGAGGTTGAGGTTCCACAAAGGCACAGACCACTTCAGTGGCGGACGAATATGCTTGACTCCTTGCAGGAAGCGAGAAACATCCTGGTGCCTGGCGATGGTCTTGCCATCCCTCCTGGGACCATAGCAAGACAACGCAGCCACCTGAACCTTGATGGAGCTGAGGGACAGACCCTTCTGAAGCCCATCCTGCAGGAAATCCAACACAATGGGGATAGTGGTTGCATGTGGATTGGTGCCATGAGTGTCGCACCATGCTTCAAATACTCTCCAGATCCGGATGTATGTGAGGGATGTGGAAAACTTGCGAGCCCGGAGGAGGGTATCAATCACGGGCTCCGAGTAACCCTTCTTCAATCGAGCCCTCTCAAGGGCCATACCGTAAGAGAGAATTGAGCCGGATCCTCGTGAAGAATGGGACCTTGACGTAGGTGGTCCCGGAGAGGAGGCAGGGGAAGGGGCTCCCCTGCCAGTAGCCTTCTCATGTCCGCGTACCAGGGTCTTCTTGGCCAGTCTGGTGCCACCAGAAGAACTAGGCCCCGGTGTCTCTGAATCTTGCAGATGACAGCGCCCAGCAGAGGCCACGGAGGAAAGGCGTATAGTAGAGTCCCTGGGGGCCATGGCTGGACCAGGGCATCGATGCCGGACGAGAATGGGTCGCGCCTGCGGCTGAAGTATCTGGGTACTTGAGCATTGGACTTGTCCGCCAGTAAATCCATGGCCGGAATCCCCCAATGATCGACAATCATCTGGAAAGCTGTGGGGGACAGCTGCCACTCTCCTGGATTCAGGCTTTCTCTGCTGAGGAAGTCTGCTGTGGTATTGTCCTTCCCGGCAATGTGGACGGCGGAGATGTCTCGCAGATTCGCCTCTGCCCAAACCATCAGCGGGGCGATCTCCAAAGATACTTGTCGGCTTCTGCTTCCGCCCTGCCGGTTGATGTAGGCCACCGTGGTGGCGTTGTCGGACATCACTCTGACCGCTCTGTGCCGTAGTCTGTGAGCGAATCGAAGGCATGCCAAGCGGACTGCCCGGGCCTCCAGGCGATTGATGTTCCAAGTTGACTCCTCTCTGTTCCATCGCCCTTGTGCGGTGAGTTCTTCGCAATGTGCTCCCCAGCCGCTCAGGCTGGCATCCGTGGTGAGCAAGGTCCACATGGGCGAGGACATCCTTGACCCCCTGCTCAGGTGGTTGGACTGCAACCACCACCGCAGCTGGGTCCGAACTCTGGTCGGTAGAGGAAGGTGCGTGGAATAGTCCCGTCGACGGGGGCACCACTTCCAGGGTGGATGCCATGAGACCCAGGACCTGCATGTAATCCCAAGCCATGGGCTGACTGGCTCCCATCAGATACTGGAGACGTTGCCGAAGCTTCCACCGTCTCTTGGTCGTAAGACTGACAGTGTTCGCCCGGGTGTCGAACTGTACTCCCAGATACTCTATGGACTGGGAAGGCTGCAGACAGCTCTTGCTGAGGTTGATCACCCAGCCCAAGCTTTCCAGAAGGGTGATCACTCTGTCGGTAGTCCGCAGACTCTCCTCTCGTGATTTCGCCCTGATCAGCCAGTCGTCTAGGTAGGGATGGACTAGAATCCCTTCCCGACTGAGTGCCGCCGCTACCACTACCACCACCTTGGTGAATGTCCGTGGCGACGTTGCCAACCCGAAGGGCAGAGCCCGAAACTGGAAGTGGCGGCTTAGGACCTTGAAGCGTAGGTAGCGCTGATGATCCGGATGGATTGGGATATGCAGGTATGCCTCTGACAGGTCCAATGCCGTGAGGAATTCCCCTGTTTGTACTGCGGCCTTGACGGAGCGTAGAGTTTCCATGTGAAACTGCGGGACGCGTAAGTAGTGATTGACGGACTTGAGGTCCAGGACAGGCCGAAAGGTACCCCCTTTCTTGGGTACCATGAAATAGATGGAATAATGACCAGAATTCACTTCCCAGGCAGGTACTGGGATGATGGCTTTCAAGGACAGGAGCCTCGCCAGTGTAGCTTCCAATGCTGCCTTCTTGTGCGTGGGACAGGACGATTCCACAAACTTGTCCGGGGGGAGACTATGAAAATCCAGGTAATATCCCTCCCGGATCACGGCGAGGACCCACTGGTCTGACGTAATCTCGACCCACCCTGGGGTAGAAGAGGGCTAGCCTGCCCCCTATGGCTTCGTCCCCCAGATGAGTCTGCGCATCCTCATTGGGAGGCGCGGCCGGGACCCGAGCCCGCTCCCCTCCGACGCTGCTTGGCCCGAAAGGACTGATTCCTGGCCGGAGGACGTGGCGCCTGGTAGCGACCCCTGTAAGGAACAAAGCGCTGTGAACCCCTGCCCCTGGAGGGCCTTGGAAAGGCGCGCTGGCCCCTTCGGAACCGATCTTCCGGCAATCTGGGCACTGGAGAGGTGCCCCATGCACTGGCCAGTTTGTCAAGGTCGCTGCCAAAGAGAAAGGAGCCTTTAAAGGGCAATCTAGTGAGGCGTGTTTTGGAAGGCGCATCCGCTGACCATTTTCGGATCCAGAGCTGCCTCCTGGCGGCCACGGAGGATGAAATCCCTTTAGCTGTTGTGCGGACCAAGTCTGATGCTACATCTGTAAGAAAGGAAAGAGCGGGTTCCATGTCCGCCGCTGGAGCGTTATTCCGAACCTGTGACAAACAGGCACGTGTCACCACCGTGCAGCAGGTGGCGATCCGCAAAGATAAAGCTGCCACCTCAAAGGTCTGTCGCAGAATGGCGTCCAGTCGCCGGTCATGAGGCTCCCTGAGGGCTGTCCCCCCTTCCACGGGAATGGTAGTGCCCTTGACCACAGCGCTAATCAAGGCGTCCACCTGAGGGCATGCCAGCAGCTCCTGTATAGCCAGCACCAATGGGTACATGCCCCTCAGCGCCCGACCCCCTTTGAAGGCAGCCGCTGGTGCCGCCCATTCCAAATCGATCAGTTGATGTGCCGCATGTAAGAAAGGAAAATGGCGGGCTGTAGGACGAAGACCTTCCAGCAGGGGGTTCTGCGCCGGGGGCACCGAAGCCCTGGGACCTGTAATATCCAATTCCGCCAGGCACCGAGACACCAGGTCGGAGAGATCCTCTTTAGGGAAGAACCGCCTCATGGTTCTATATGGCTCAGTCCCTGGAGGAAGGTCCCCTTCGTCCGGGAGCTCGGATTCGTCCGGCGAGACCTCCTGGTCCGACTGATCCGGACTGTCCAGCGGCGGGAAGTGCCGCTCGCGATAAGGGCGTGATGGCCCAGGAACCGGATCTGCAGGAACCCCCACCGCAGCAGCAGGCGCAGCCACCACAGGAATGACAGGAACAGCCGGAACCACCGGGCCAGGCTGGGCAGCCGTTTGCATCTGTACAAAAGCATGAATTCCCTTAAAGAGATCCACCCAGGAAATCGAAGCAGCCTCTAATCGCCGGGGTACAAGCTCCCCCGGGATTCCGGATTGGTCGAGACTGCCCCCTAACTCTGGGGTAGCCCCTGGGGAACTGTCCACAAACCGTGGCTGGTCCAGACCACAGGGTCGCACGGCCACCTCACATTGGGCACAAAGCGAGTCTGAGTCATCACTGCGCGTGGTCCGAAGCTGGCATGCAGAGCAGAGGCCAAGGGCAGCAATGCCCGAGGTAGGGGGCGCCGGCGCCGCAGACTCCGCTGCGTCCCGCTCCATCGAGGGACAGGCGCTCAATAAGAAAAAGCGGCAGCAAGCGGCGCTCAATACAACAGGCGCTCAATAATCCTATGCGGCAGCAAAAGGCGCTCAATACAACAGGCGCTCAATAATCCTATGCGGCAGCAAAAGGCGCTCAACAATAATATGCGGTTAGCGCTAGACGCACAGTGTGCGGGCAATAGGCTCTCAGTCATAGGCGGGCAGCCATACACGCTCAATATGCACTCAAGAGGCGTTCAGCACTAGGCGGCCAGCAATATACGCTCAATATGCATTCAATAGGCTGTCAGCAATAGGCGGCCAGCAATATACGCTCAATATGCATTCAATAGGCTGTCAGCAATAGGCGGCCAGCAATATACGCTCAATATGCATTCAATAGGCTTTCAGCAATAGGCGGCCAGCAATATACGCTCAATATGCATTCAATAGGCTGTCAGCAATAGGCGGCCAGCAATATACGCTCAATATGCATTCAAGAGGCGTTCAGCAATAGGCGGCCAGCAACATACGCTCAATATGCATTCAATAGGCTTTCAGCAATAGGCGGTCAGCAATATACGCTCAATATGCATTCAATAGGCTGTCAGCAATAGGCGGCCAGCAACATACGCTCAATATGCATTCAATAAGCGTTCAGCAATAGGCGGCTAGCGTTATACGCACAGTGGCATGCAATAGGCACACAATAAGCCAGAAACTCAAAAGGAGGAGGAAAAGCCGCGCCCATTACGGGCACAGAGTACCTGAACCAGGCCCAAGATAGCGTCCTCCCACAGCGTGCCACGCCGCCGATCCTCTGTGCTTCGGAGACCCGTAGGAAGAGCGGTGCACCTTACCAGCGTCGGCGCTTCTCGGCTGGAACACAAGCGGTCTCCGGCTGCGGGGGAAGGGAGCACCTCGCCACCGCGATTGAGGATATGCACCCGCTACCTCGTCCACGCCGGGACCGAGGGCCTTGTAGGCTACACCCGAACGTCGCCCGGGGGCTATGTCACTGCCGCGGCTCGGCAGGACCGAGGACTTTCCCACCGGGGGAGCACGGCAATCACCCCGGGAGCTCGCTGGGGGAGGAACCCGAGGGTATCTACCGCAGGAGCGCGGGGCTCTAAGCCTGAAGAGGCAAGAAACAACAAAGTAGAATCTGAAATGAGAAGAAAGAGAAAAAAAAAAATCAAAGTAGTCTTGGAAAGCACGCTCGACTAGCGTGCAGGCACTCCAAACTGCTTTGGAGACGGAAATTACTGAGTCGCTGCGCTTCCTGTGGGGCTATATACGCCCCCGTACTGACGTCAGATCCGTCTCCAACTGCTAGCACGCGGATACTATCCCATTTGTACTGAGTCCATCTGGCTACACGCCAGGAAATGGTGAATGTTGGAAGAATTAAGGAAGGGAATTATTGCTGGGGGACAGGTCAGGGAGGGATGTGAAGAGGAAATGAATGTAGTCTTCCTCCCTGGCTGAAGTCAGCAATGCAAATTGGATTGTCTGGAAGCTTATTCCTCCCCAAAGTCCATCTACCTTATGTTCTGCAACAGCTGTGAGGGGACCTAGGGTGGAGGTAATAGAGAGGCCAGGATATGGGTTGCATGAAAGCCGTATGGGAAGGGGGATCTGCATATGAAATAGTGTGGGGGAACTAAGGGGACATGAAAGAGCCAGCAATGAGAGGGTGGTGTGAGAATTTATATGGAGGTAAGCCAGAGATGGTAATATTTGGGGGGGGGGGGAAAGGAGTGAGGAGGGTAAGAGGTGGTGAAAGGGAAAGGAGAGCAACAGAGCAAAAAGTGTGGGGGAAGGAGAAAACCATAGGTAAAGGAGGGAGAGTGAGGGTAGCAGTAATGAGAAAGAGCAAATAAGAGCCAGAGGTATGATTTGGGGGGGAAAGACTGGAAAGCTGGAAGGTTTGAGAGTGACAAGCGATGGAAGAAGTATGAGAGATGTGGAAGTGGTGATGGCTGAGAGTGAGACAGAAAGGAGCAGAAGCACAGAAAGATTTATGTGAATACATTTGGCAACTTATTCATGCAATTTTCCACCTGCTTATGATTTAGCTCATATACTAGTCTTCTCCAGTATTGTTAGACGGTCTGGGTGAACGGAGGGGAGTTTGGGCAAAGTACTAGGAAAGTTTTGATAATTGGCGACAGACTGCCAATACCCTCCACCAGTTCACCCAAACTAATTTCAAGTATGCATGCATTGAGGCATTATATTTATTTATTAGCTTTTATAGACTGACATTCGTGGGTACATCATGCCGGTTTACAATATAACTGAAGGAGGAAAATACAAAAAACCAGGGTAGGGGAGCAGTGAGGAAGAGAGAAGGGGTGGGAAGGAAGAAGAGAATAGATTTATTCATAATTCTTTTACAAATAAAATATGAATATGGCATTTTGGGATGTACATTGCTTTGATTTTTTTTTTAGAAAGGCAATTCATTAAACTAAACCATTTGCTTTTTAGACCACTGCTGGATATCGAGCAGAGTATGTCTATTGTCCAAAATGACTTCAAGGTTATTGACCTCAAAGTTAGCTTCTAATAATATGGAACCCAGAATTTTGTACAAGGAGAAAAATAATCCTGTGTGCATTACATTGCACTTAGCTATATTGACTTTCATCTGCCATTTAAGCACCCAGTTCCTTGCCCTCACAAGATCCCCCTGTACTTTCAGTCTGTGTTTTGATTTTGAATATATTTTGCATAATTTATAAGATGAGCTCACTCATTGCTCCCTTTTCCAGATTCATTAATGAATAAGTTGAATATTGGTACCAGAACAGATCTATGGGATTCGTCACTGCTTAACCTCTCTCCATTGGGAAAACAGGACTATTTAGATCTACTGTGTCCTATCCTTTTAATTAAATACCATTCCACAGTAGAAAATTGCCTCCTATTCCATGACTTTAATGTGTGGGTCTGTTAATTGGCTTCTGAAAAACTAGACATACTGTATCCACATGCTTCTTTACACTTTTAAAGAAATCTAATAGATTAAAGCATGAGCTTCCTTTACTAAATCCATGCTGGCTCTTCCTTATGATATGTTTACCTGTAAACTCAGTAATTTTGTTTAACAGCCTCTAACATTTTACCTGGCAAATACATCAGGCTCAATAGTTTGTAGTTTTCTGGATTCCTCAGAGCCCTTTTAAAAAAGGGAATTGTATGGCATGGTAGAATTTGTTGTTTGAGGATGTGGTTAAGGCCACCAGTATGGCTGGGTTTAAAAAAAAAAAAAAAAGTTTAGACAAGTTTCTGGAAACTAGGTCCATTAATAATTCTTAGCTGGGTATGCTTGGGGAACACAAGCTTTATTACTAGGATTACACTGGGATCGCATCTCCCAATTAGGATCTTTTGAGTACCTCTTCCAGGTGAATTGAATTGGTCAAGGTTGGAGACTGGATGCTGAATTTGATGGACCAATACCTGACCAGCCTGGAATTTCTTATGTTTTAACAAACTTTTCTCTGGATTGTTTTATCCAGTATTAATTCTGTGTTATGCGCTCAAGTACCATGTCTCAGCAAAATGGACTACCTTTCCTGACAGATGAAAGTCTTGTATTCTATAGTATATCCTTGAACTGTACAATATAGCTTTCAGTACTGACAAAGTTGCAAAATTAATGGCAAATGAGACTGCTCTTTCTTGTTGTGGTTAGGTAAAGCTGCTGGGACATCAGAAATTCTAGTAAACCTTAGAAGCCAATAAAAAAAAAACCAGACAATTTTATTAGCATTAAAATACTTCAGCTTGTGTATAATCTGTACATCTTAGGTACCCAAGTCATTCAAGTTTTGGTTAGTGCCTCAAAACACCCAAGGCAAAGTGCTTCTCATCATAATTTTATTTTAAAATGTGAGAAACATGAATGATTTTTCCTACACATGTCCATGCCTCAGCATCTTTGATACACAGTGACATTACAATCACCAATCAATGGCTAATGAGCTTTAACAATGTTCAGTATCATTAGCTACATTAGCCTTGCTAGGATTAACATAAATTGACCCAATTTAAAAAAACAAAAATGTACAAAATTGTCCATGTAAACGTTTTGGGTCCAGGACTTCTTACCAGTATGATAATCCATCCCCGTGTTATATATCACTGCACCATTAACACTTCAGAGACACTAACAGTGCAATTCCTTGGCATTATGCCTCAGTACACTCGTAGAATACACTGATCCTTTAATGCACACCATGGTGTGTAGTTGCTTAGAAAGTGGGTATGGTTTCTGTCAGTCAAATTATGGGTTCAGGCAACTGACTAGTCATCATCATACTTTATTCTCACACACAGAATAAGTAAAATAAAGTTTAACAGATGTAAACTATTTATTGAATATTTGCCACCAAATATTGTTAAATACATAATCTTGCAGCTTTTTTGTTTTCAAGTTAAAATGTCAGAAACAGAACACCAATATTTACAAATCTTATAAGGAATGTTACATAATGACACATTAAGGCGTAAATTCTTTTGGCTTATAATTCTGAAAAGAATGATAATAGCAAAAAGTGATGCAAAATCTTCGTGAGATTATGATTAAGCTACAATTAAATCTTACAAAAATATGGTGTAAGCTGGCAATAATCCCATTTGACATCCTGGCATTACGTCCCTCAACAGGAACGATAATTTATACAGTCAAACTTTAAAATTTACATATAAAAGGTAGTTCTTTCCACCACTGAGAATTACAGCTTGTCATGTACAGTTTTCAGGCTACAGTTTTAAAGGTCTGGAGTATCAAGTTGGTTTGATGAATTAGTCTGTTGGCACTTATGAACACATTTATTGCCCTGTGATAAGAAAAAAGCAAATAAATTAACAAATAAAAGCATGGATAAAACAAACCTCAGACAGTCAATATGCTTAATATTTTAAAATGAAACAAATAGCGTATTCTGTGTACTACACTAAACAAAGCCTTGAGTTGAGAACTGTACAGTGAAAATTCAGTTATAATGCATCTGAAAAGAGAGACCTTTGCATATTTATGCTTCTAGTCTGCATAAAACATTCATTTAACTTGCATATCAGGGAGTTATTCAGAAAGTCTGATATGTTCTGGGATACTGCCACATATTGATTTTCAAATTTTCCACATTTTTTTTTTTAAATCCATAAGTGAATTTCTGTTAAGAATGAAATCTTCATGAACCTTAAAATCCTGCATTCCATTTACAAAGGGGCTCTAAAGATCTATGCCCCACGCCGGTACTGCCAGTCAACTAACTGCATATGCTTGAGGAACAAATTTAAAAATGGTCTTTACACATGAACTAGTAGACAAACCAATATGAAATGAAGCAGCTGCATTTCAACATATGAACTGAAAGTACAACCTTGTGCTGCATTCTGTACATCAATTCCACAAACTCGAGATGACCTGATCATTCATGAGGGTGCATTTTCAGGAATATTTTCTGTACTAGTCTAATTTTTGTTCTATTCTATAAGGTGGTCTCAACTTAAATGCTATATCATCGAAATAAGCAAACATCTTTTTGAATTTCCAACATATCTTATTGGAATTAGTTTTCAGGATACGTGCTCAGAAAGTCTGTACTCCTGTTTCCTTGCATGTCTTACAATTAAAGACGGGTTTGGGTCTTCCAACATTGACTGGTACTGTACTTTCATGGAGACACAAGCTAGTTCATGGAAAATATGGTACAACTGTTTTCCCAAGGTTTCCTTTTTATTACATGTATGCAAAAGCATTTTTACTACAGAAGAGGTAGTTAAGTCACATTTATTCAGATTAGACAGACACATTGGGGGGGGGGGGGGGGGGGGGGGGAGTGAGCTCCTGCCACTCCAACCTTTTGGTTTTGAGAAAGCAGAGAGGGCAGACAAAACACTGTAATAAAAGGTTTTCAACATACATCCAAAAAGCATCTACTTACTTCCCATCTTTAAAATAGGTTTTCAGAGTATCACTGAAGCTTTTGGAATATTTTACAAATTCTTTCTTTTGATGTTCAAGTGCCTAAAAGTATAACAATTAAAAAAAAAAAAAAAAAACCAAAGATCAATTTTGGCCCAGTGAAAAAAAAAGTTTAGCAGTACAAGAAATAACCTGAGTACACATTTGATAGCTGATGGGGTGGGTAACAGAAGATGAGTAGCTAGAGTGACGTAAGGAGGAACATTTGTACTTCAATTGTAACTGGCAACAACAGGGACCAGCTTTGGGATCAAAGATGACATGAAACTACCACATCTTATGAGGTGGAGAAGCCTCATAAGAACAGTTATGTCAGCACAAAATACAAAAATGGCTTTACCTTGAAACTTGATGTAAAAAAATGAAGCCATAAAAAGGTCTTAAACAAGCAAGAGACAGAAACATGGGAGCACAAAAAGATCTGAACAAGGACTTTCTACCTTGCACTTCAAGTGCCAATATTTGTGTAAAATATACTGTGTAAATATGTATATTTCAATCTAAAGAACACACCAGTGAATTATTTAAAATTTAATCAAACATTGCCTGTAGTAGATGAGGCATCAAATGTGAGGCTTCACCATGAATATCATAAGTGAAGCACACCACCCCTTATATTTGCCAATCCTTTTTTTTTTTGTGAATACGCAAATCCTTTCCAAAAACAAAACAAAAAAAAAAAAGCCACACATATAAATCTTTAATTCTTATTAGACAAGATGCCATTCCTATTATAAAATTTCAATACTACACTTCCCAGAGACCTTCTCATTTCCGCTATCAACCCAATTAAAGAAGAGCAGAGTGGGGTCACTACATTTCATGTCTTGGTACTCCATGAACTTTACATTCTTCATTTTCACAGCTTAACCTAACACTGTTCACCTACCCTGCGATTCTGGTATTGATATTTCTTAAAGACATTGTTCACGGTATCAAGAAGTTCCTTTATTGCGCTGGCAATATCCCTGTTTAGTAATGGGGAAAAAAGAAAAAAGACAGGCAATCCCATCAGTTTCATAATTTGTAGCATTGATCTATAATTGCCATCACAAAGATTACATGTATAATATAGAAATTAAAACTACATACGGCAAAACAAAAATGTATTCCATAAGATCAAGTGACCTTAGTATTATAAAAACCAGTACTTAACCAATATGAAACTTTAGACTTCACTACTCTAAACAATGGAAAAAAAAATCAATTTCCTCTTATGATAAAAATAATTTAGGTCATGCCTAAATGGGCAAAAACAGTTAGAATAAGGAAAACTGATGAAGTAAGTTTTTGATTTAGGATCAAGCTGCTTTTTTTTCCTAATGAAAAATACATTTTCAATTAAAATTCTAGCAGTGTCTATCTTGTTTTAAAGAGTTTAGATTATAGATGAGAGACTCCTGACAAACATGACATACTAACAAGAACAGATCCTTCTAACTCTGGAGGGTACAAACCTCAGCCAGCACAGGTGCCATCTGCAAACTAATTTTAGTGAGTGAATATAGACTTGTAATACAGCTAGATTTCTGTTAAATAACCCTACCTTTTCAGAGAGCTATAACAAGATCACAAATTGATTACAGAGTAAATATAATAAAAGTAAATTCTAGAACACACATTTTTTACCTTTAAGGCCCATAGCTGTAACCTCTAGATCAGCGATTCTCAACCAGTGTGTCGCAACATACTGCCGGTGTCCCACTGCTCCGGTTGTACTTCCCTTCTCCCTTTTTCCAGCCCCCATGGGCCAATTGGAAGCCTCCTTTCTTCCTGCCCCCAATGCCCAATGGGAAGCCTCCTTCATTCTTCCAGCTAATCAGAAGCCTCCTCCCTTCTACCTGCAATGGGAGTAGGGAGGAAGCCTCTGATTGGCCGGTGAGGCAGGAAGACTGGGCAGTGCATAGCCCGGGGGTGGGAGGAATGGCAGTGTCTAACCCAGATGAAGCAAGGCCGCCATGGGAGCTCATCCCCATGGCGTCGAAGAAGAACCTGACCAAGCAAGGCCAGCACGGGAACCCATCCCCGTGGTGGTGAAAAAGGCCTGCCGGAGTAAAGCCACAGCGGAACTGGAGCCAATCCCTGCAGCGAAGGAAGAAGAGGTTTGGCGGTGAGAGCTTCTGTGTGAGGGTGTGAATGGGTGCGAGAGCATGTGTGTGACACTGAACGCTTGTATATAAAAGAGCACATGTGTGTGCGTGCTAAGGAAGAGGACTGAGAACAGAGCTTCAGTAGCCCTTCCTGCTTCTGGTGTTTGCTATTGGCCTAGAAGGGGTAAGGGTTGCTGGAGAGGGTAAGTAGGTGACTAAGTTTATTTTCTTGACTGGCTGCCATTTTAATTATTGGGTATTATGCAATGTCTGCCGTTTTGAAATATTTTATTGATATTTGGACGTTTTAATATTTTTATGAGTTAATTGTTGGGTGTTATTCTATCAGCTGTTTTGTAACATTTGTTAGTATAGTTCTATAATTATTTCTGTGTGGGGCTCTATAGCAACTTGGCTTATTCTGTTTTCCTAACAGGAGGTGTAGGGCCTGGTTTAATATTTGTAGAGTTGCCTTTTCATAGATATAGTGTTACTGTTTGAGTGAGTTTCATAATGCAGGTGTAACTTTGTGCGGATTAGTTTGTGCGCAATATTACAAATCTTGAGAGTTTGTTAGGTACTATATTTCTCTTTCGAATTTCTCCAGGTTCGCACTGCATGCAGAGTGGCTTTTTTGGTTTTCCATTCCAGTTTAAGAACATAAGAAATTGCCATGCTGGGTCAGACCAAGGGTCCATCAAGGCCAGCATCCTGTTTCCAACAGAGGCCAAACCAGGCCACAAGAACCTGGCAATTACCCAAACACTAAGAAGATCTCATGCTACTGATGCAATTAATAGCAGTGGCTATTCCCTAAGTATAGAAACATAGAAATGACGGCAGAAGAAGACCAAATGGCCCATCTAGTCTGCCCAGCAAGCTTCACACATATTTCCTCTCATACTTATCTGTTTCTCTTAGCTCTTGGTTCTATTTCCCTTCCATCCCCACCTTTAATGTAGAGAGCAGTGATGGAGCTGCATCCAAGTGAAATATCTAGCTTGATTAGTTTGGGGGTAGTAGCCGCCGCAATAAGCAAGCTGCACCCATGCTTATTTGTTTTACCCAGACTATGTTATTAGCCCTTATTGGTTGTTTTTCTTCTCCCCTGCCGTTGAAGCAGGGAGCTATGCTGGATATGCGTGACGTATAAGTCTTCTCCCATGCCGTTGAAGCAGAGAGCCATGCTGGATGTGCATCGAAAGTGAAGTATCAGGCCCATTTGGTTTGGGGTAGTAACCGCCGTAACAAGCCAGCTACTCCCCGCTTTGTGAGTGCGAACCCTCTTTTCTTCTCCCCTGCCGTTGAATCAGAGAACTATGCTGTATATGCATTGAAAGTGAAGTATCAGGCTTATTTGATTTGGGGTAGTAACCGCCGTAACAAGCCAGCTACTCCCCTCTTTGTGAGTGTGAATCCTTTTTTCCACATTTCCTCTTGCTGTTGAAGCTTAAACTTGATTAATAGCCGTTAATGGACTTCAAGAATTTATCCAAACCTTTTTTGAACCCAGCTACACTAACTGCACTAACCACATCCTCTGGCAACAAATTCCAGAGCTTTATTGTGTGTTGCGTGAAAAATAATTTTCTCCGATTAGTCTTAAATGTGCTACTTGCTAACTTCATGGAGTGCCCCCTAGTCCTATTATTCGAAAGTGTAAATAACCAAGTCACATCTACTTGTTCAAGACCTCATGATCTTAAAGACCTCTATCATATCCCCCCTCAGCAGTCTCTTCTCCAAGCTGAACAGCCCTAACCTCTTCAGCTTTTCCTCATAGGGGAGCTGTTCCATCCTCTCATTTTGGTTGCCCTTCTCTGTACCTTCTCCATCGCAACTATATCTTTTTTTGAGATGCGGCGACCAGAATTGTACACAGTATTCAAGGTGTGGTCTCACCATGGAGAGATATAGAGGCATTATGACATTTTCCGTTCTATTAACCATTCCCTTCCTAATAATTCCTAACATTCTGTTTGCACCATGACAGTCACATGTTTAGTGTGTTTGTCTTCATATTTATAATGTGTTTTCTCTGTATTTGGTGAAGGTCAGTTCTGGGTGTGACCCCGAGGTGAGGTATTTTACTAGCATGTAGGCTTTTGTATCAATCTAATTGTTGTGTTTTCTCAATAGGATATGCATTAGTGGTAAAATTACTGTCTTTTCATAAGGAAGGCTATTGTGCCTGGTAGTAAAGGGAGTTTGTTTTGCTTTTACTGAGATGTCACCAGAACCAGAATATCCTTTTTGTATGGCGAGTTGTACAGGGTAATGCCTTCGTTCTGCTCTGCACTCATTGCTGGGGGTCGAGGGGGTTCCTCTGGATGCAGAGTACATGTTTACATTTAGCACCATGACAGTCACATGTTTAGTGTCACGCATGTGAAATGTCAGGTGTGTCCCAGCCAAAAAAAGGTTGAGAACTACTGCTCTAGATCACCTCAGTTTTTAACTTCACAAGCATTCAAGCAGAAGGGTCTCTTGGTGATAACTGGAGTCTAAAGTGTTTAAAGATAGTAGATCTAACATATGAGGCTATGCACTAATATGTTAATATATTCGGGGGTGGGGTGGGGAGGCGGCAGAAAATAAGCAAATATGTTCAGGAATACCTTTTTTCCAACTGAAGCTAGATTTGCCTTTTAAGTCACAGTAAAAAATGGTAAACTAAATATATCTTACAAAAGCTCTGACTATCTGGAAGACCATAATATTCTCCACCCCTCTCAATTTGGCTTCCGTAAGTCTCGTAACACGGAAAGCCTATTACTTTCACTAACTGACTCTCCTCAAGGGCATGGACCATGGACAATCCTTTATTCTTGCCCTTCTTGACATTTTATCTGCCTTCGATACTATCAGTCACAAAATCCTCCTGTGATTGGTATCTCAGGCAGCCATTCACTGGTTCTCTTCCTACCTCAATAGAGGCCACGCTGTATAAATTGCAAATTCCAAACCACACATCCCCCTTACCCAAGGCGTCCCACAGGGCTCTTCACTATCCTCCACGCTCTTTAATATATACCTGTTACTGCTCTGCCACCTCCTCTCCTTGGTCTTAAGTTTTTCTTATATACAGACGATGTCCAAATCCTCATCCCTATCCAAGAACCCCTCACCAAATCTCTTTTTTGGGAAACATGCCTCATCTCCATTAACACCCTACTCTCTAACCTCCACCTTGCTTTAAACTCCTCCAAAACTGAACTCATCATTTCAAATCACCCTGACCGGACACCACCATCTGCTTGGTGACCTCACCCTCCCCTCAAATGCTTTTCCCTACTTCGTGTGAGATCTCGATGTCTCCCTAGATCACCAACTAAACTTCAAAAACCACATTAATACAATCATAAAGGGAGGATATTTCAAGCTCCATATCCTCAAAAAACCTAAACCCCCTACTCCATTTGCAAGACTTCTGCACAGTCCTGCAAGTGACAATGCTATAAAAAATGGATTACTGCATTTCCTTACTTCTAGGCCTTCCCTACTCTATTAGACCCCTGCAAATGTTACAGAATGCTATGGCAAGAATCCTTACAAATGCACGCAAAGCCGACCATATCACCCCTATTCTTAAGGAACTCCATTGGCTTCCCATCTCCTCCCGCATCAGATACAAAACCCTCACCATTATTCACAACTCCCTGCACAACCACAATCACGCCTGGCTTGAGGATGCTCTTTGATTCCGCTCCTCCAATCGTCCTATTAGAACCGCACTTTCAGGAACCCTCTACACCCCTTCCCTTAAATGTGCTCACCTCACTTCCACCAGAGAAAGAGCCCTATCCATTGCAGGCCCCTCCCTCTGAGACACTATGCCACTTGAGCTCCGACTAGAACCATGCATTCGGAAATTCAAAACAGGGGTTAAACCACGGCTCTTTAAAATGGCCTCCCCTGATCCGGATCCTATGTAGTCCTCCTGCTCCCTCTACTCCTTGTCATTACTGTACTCATAGCCTTCTCCTTTATTCCTTTAATTATACTCTGTTTTGTCTCCCATTTCTCTGCACCTCCTTATATACCCCCATTTATACCCACTTCCCCAGTCCTTAAACCCTACCTTTTCCCTATAGCAACCCTTTTATTTACCCCCCTCCGCTATCCTTTAATCCTTACTTTTCCCTATAGCAACCCTGCTAGTCTATATATAGTTGCCTTTCTGAATGTATAATTTGTAATGTCATATAGTGTCTCCTGTATGTACTAAAGATAATGTATATCATTGTATATAACACTTTTTATTATTGTATATAATACTTTTTGGAGTGTATAATTTATATAAGGTTATACACAGTCCCTTATTGAGTGTATAATTTGCAATGTTACTTATGTTCTTCTGTTTTCCATCAGGTACAGTTCCTTTTCTCCTCTTCCTGTTTTTCCCTCTCTTCTCTCGTCCCTTCTCTCTTCGTATCTGCTCCCTCTCCCCCCACCCTGGGTTTTTGTAATTTCCTCCTTCAGTTATATTGTAAACCGGCATGATGTACACATGAATGTCGATATATAAAAGCTAATAAATAAAAGACCCCAGACATAGTGAGTCTGTATGCCATATAGCAAAACATTTTATCATTGCAAGAGAACATGCAACAACAAAAAAAAAAAAAAGTGGTACGATTGGTACTGCTTCCAGGTGCACATGAATGCAGTGCTTACTTGATTGTCTGCAGGAATCTCACTCTGTCATTGATCTCATCAGGGATTTTACTGAGAATCTGTTTAAGTGCTCGTGCCTTTTCATTCAGTTCTTGGAATTCAGGTTCTGGTCTTTCTATCATATACTCTGAAGGGAATAAAATAAAATATTTAAGAAAATGGTTATAAAATCAAGATACATGCTCTTTGCAGATACAGTTTTATGCACGACATGCCAACATTTTAAGAAAATAGTGTGGCTATAGTGTTGTCTATGTGCAAATTTTAAGAAGCAGTTGAACAGTTTTGTTTGGACTATCAGCCTAGTAGCAGTTTTGTTTGGACTATCAGCCTAGTAGATTAGATTCATGGACCTGGCTGGTGTGCCTTTAGAGGCAGCTTTATCATCCAGTTGGGGAGGGAATCCCTGCCACCATACAACAGCACCACCCATAGGCAGGCTTCACAATGCATATATTAGATTACAAAGGGGACTGCGGCTCACAGTCCCCCCCACCAAAAGGGGAGTATTTCCCCTTACTCCTGAGAAAGGAGTAAGGGGAAATAAAATCAAGGGACATCCTGGGTAACTAAATGAAGGCTTGCTGAACAGATTCATTTGGAAGATGCTGAATATAAGCTTTTAAATAAATAGTACCGAAGGCCTAGCTGAGGCAGGTTTACATGGAGCTGAAACCCCCTCCCCCCCAGCAAAAAAAAAAAAAAAAAAAAGGCTGAAGCTGTGGAGGGATGGGAAGATGGCTTAGTGCAAATCAATAAATCTGAGAATCATCATGTACAGCCTATTTGCATTGAAGCATTCCTTTTGCCTCCATTCAGCTGTGAAAATAGAGTTCCCAAGCTGGTAAGAACTAGTAAGTCTACTTGCTTCCTTAAGTTTTTTTGCTCTTACAATTTCACTGAATCATAGTTTTTGGTTCACAGAAGTTTACTTTTCAATTTAAAAAAAAAATGTGATATCCTGTCTATTGTAATAGTACCAAGACAGTTCAATTTAATTTCAATCACCACTGAACTAAAAGGAAAAGCTTTCCATGCTTTCATCATACAGAAGGGTAAAATACATAGCTAGAGGTAGGCAAACTAAGTCTAATGGGCCACATCTGGCATGGTGATAGGATCCTGCCTGTGGCGGTGAGAGCAAGGGCTGCATGGAAGCCTGCCTGTGTTAGATGGGAACCACCATTCACATTTCCCCATCCACCTGAAAAATTACTGCCTCTTTCCCCCCCCCCCAATTAGGGTCATTAATGTGGCCTTTGGACAAAACAGTTTGCCCACCCCTGCCATAACAGGACTACAAAAGTTTTAGAATCAATATAACATCTACTGAATCAATTATTTTTCCAAGTGAACTTAAATTGATTTAAAAATAGATTTCCTGAGTGTTGCGCCTGCTGTTCAAAGGGGTTTTTTTCCCCCTAAAACAGGAACATTGATTTTACTGAGGCAGTACACAACTGAAAAGAACCCTTGATATCTGTCTTGGGTAGCAGTGCATCTCAGTGAGAGATTCCTACACAGCACTTTCATATCGTCACTTCCATTTCATTTCCCCCAAAGACACCGTATACCTTCTACATCATCAGCTGCCATACGCAAGAGGGATTCTGTGAAGTTCACTTCTACGCTTTTCTTCTCCAGGATCTTTACAATGATGTCCTGTGTGAGTCCTGGATTCTCCTTTTCAGCCTATGCAAAGGGGGGGGGGGGGAAGAGTTAAAAATGTCTTAGCAAATGCAAAGATTAAGTTCTTGAAAAAAAAGCATAACAAGGTTGCATTTCACTATTCAAATGCATAGTGGAAGTCAGAACAGAAAAATCTTATACATGGGCCTGAGTAGCGCACACACTAACTACTCTGGATTCACTCTGCTCTTTATGGCAGTATCCACATAAAAAGAATTCATAACCCATTTAGATTCTCATTTCATAGGTAACTTCTTTTGTAGGAGGTTGGTATCAAGAGCATTCAGCCAAGTGATATGAAGATAATCATGATAGAGAATTTGAGTGCCTTTATAGCTAGTGCTATCTAAAAGAACAAAAACAAACTACACAACTCCCTTTAGTTCCACTTTATTAAAGTTGTTTTACCAGCACCTTTTTGGTGGAGTGAGAGGATGACTTAACACACCCTTAGGTTCTTAGAGGCAGTCAACATTCAGATTCCTTTTTTGATATCAGAGTCCCCTACATTTATAAAACACTCACTGTATTTCACAAAAGGCTGGCAAAAATGGGTTCTGGTTTGGTGTTTCACCCAAAATGGATTTTGTTTTGAACCAGTAGTTTCCTCTCATTTTTAGGCTTCCTGCTCTGTTGCATTACACCACTATCAAACTTCATTTGCAACTACCCAGAGATTCTCCCTCCCCACCCCAACCTCAATTCTTCATTTCCTCTCAACTTACTTAGCTTAGTCACTGCAGCAACAATCCTCTGCCAGAGGACATGCACCTTTTGCTCCTTCCACGGAGCAATGGCAGACTCCCTCCCTGCTGCCATCCCAGGGTTATGAACACGGCCTTTGCAGCATTCCCAACCCTAGTGGACCAGATCTGTAAGATCTAACCTCTCTGTGTCACAGAGCCAGTCCATTAAATAGAATTTAAGGGCTTTGCAGTCAGAAGTTTGTACCACACACTGGTTTACTTCAGTTGATCACTGATATCACCATCTCAAAATAAAAAGGACACAAGTTAACAGACTTGCCCAAGATTAACCAGAAATGGCATTAGTGCTCTCAGAACCTTGGTAGTCTCTTCCATCGTCCTGTAGTCCAACGGCTAAACGTGATCATCATTCGTTTTAAGTTGGTACTCTAGGATCAATTCCCTTTAGAATGAGTATTAAGTTCCCTTTCAGTGCATCAATGCACTGTTCAGACTTCTATTGAGAACCTACATTAAGAAACTGCCTTTTATGTTTCAGCTTTTTTTTTTTTTCCAGTCACACTGTATGCCTTTCTGCAAGCTTAATTTCTCTGTGCACTGCATCAACTGGTTTGTATTCCTAAGTGATTTTATCTATCCTGCACAAATATTTAAACAGTATTACAAATGCACTCACAGTACTGAAAAGCTTCTCAAACTTTTATTTCATTAACAGTAACACCACATACTACTCAGATGTTTCGCACAACTGGGTTTAATGATGCGCCAGTAGTTACTATAAATAATGATACAGCATGGCCAATGATGCCAAAAACTGAATCCCAATTGTTCATATACTGAAGGATTTACATTTAAGTCACCTTAGCAAGACAAGGACCTGAACTTCCTGCCAATAAATTGACAGTTTAAAAAAAAAGCCAAGCTCAATCATATGTAAGAATTTGCAATGCAGAGGTTCACCTTTTAACATAAAACACATGCTCGGCCTGATTATGTAAAAAAGCACCAAATAAGCCTCTAGGAACATTGTTACTTGGACAGCAGGCGAGAGAGAAAGATGATCTGATTGTTTACTATGTTTAATAGTACATAATTCTCCTTAAAATTTGCTGCAGTGTTTAGTTCTATGAGTAAGAAAAACCTACCATTACTATAATATACCAAACAGAAAATTAAACTGTACAATTAAGTTTGATTCTCTAAAGAGTAAGGAGTAAAGGATTATGTTCATAGTTTAACATAAAAACTGAAGGCGGTATAACAGTTCAAAACCCAAAGTTGTCTCACCTTAATAAAAGCTGCTCTTAGAGTCTGAGCTGCAGACAGATTTACTCGTTCTAGCTGCAAGGAAAACAAGACAGTTAAATGCCACTTATTCTCATGGAAGTAGAAATTTCCAAAGTTATACGGATTATAGAACTTCTATTTGACTAGTCTATTTTGCCATCTACAAGTGTTCTTCCAGGATTCTAAGCATGCAAATCATACATACACTTGCATAAATATTCTATTTTTGATAAACCAAATAAACATAGCCTTGCTCCTCAGGGAATGTGAGAATGACTGTACAGATCCAATATGACCTGATCTAACAGTTGCTGAAGTGGATCACAGGAGCATCCTTAGGGAAACAAGTTACCCCTCTTAAGAGACTGTCCAAAAATTGCAAGTCACATTGGAACTGCATTCCAAAATTGGCTACTTTTAGATTTACAATATAGTTCTCAATAGGATCCAATCAATGATGTAAGAAAATAAGAACATGCCATACTGGGTCAGACCAAGGGTCCATCAAGCCCAGCATCCTGTTTCCAACAGTGGCCAATCCAGGCCATAAGAACCTGGCAAAAGTACCCAAAACTAAGTCTATTCCATGTTACCATTGCTAATGGCAGTGGCTATTTTCTAAGTGAACTTAATAGCAGGTAATGGACTTCTCCTCCAAGAACTTATCCAATCCTTTTTTAAACACAGCTATACTAACTGCACTAACCACATCCTCTGGCAACAAATTCCAGAGTTTAATTGTGCGTTGAGTACAAAAGAACTTTCTCCGATTAGTTTTAAATGTGCCCTGAATCTTGGTACCAAGTGGGGTGGCCACTCTGATATCTGGCAAGTTGAGAGACCAGGTGGTGTCCAACTGGCGGGGCTGATGTAATCTGGATATCATGTACTCTCTCACAGGAGCATGAGTGGTAAAAGTCTTATCCGCATTTCTGTGTGCTATACAAGAAAATGTCGAGACCTGTCGCCAGGCCTCGAGGTGGATTTGCAATTGAGGCAGTGTTTGCTGGATCTTGTGTTTAGCAGATCAGCAAATGCATCTGGTATTTCAGTCCTTAATTAGGAACCAGAAGCCAGAGTATTAATCAGTACAGAGTCCCGTTGCTGACAACGGGAGGATGTCCTGATGCAATCCCAAATGATTGGTAGAGAGGTTCTCTTGGTATTGTGTCAGACATAGCTAGCAACAGCGATATGTGACACTAATATGGTTCTTGGAAGACAAGACGACCTAGAACCTTTCGGCCCAATTTAGAGAACAGGTCTCAATGGGATTGTCGCTGAAGCGGGATTAGAGAGTACTTACCATCCATCGTGGATTGCAGCATGACGAGCCGGTGAAGATCGATGGCTCCGTGGATTTCAGGAGGAATAGAGGGACAACCTGAAGGATGTAAACATCTGACTCAACTCTGTAACCTAGTATGGTAGCGCAGGTACAGAGGAGACAGGCTGAGCGTGTCTGGCGCTACCACAGTAATTCGGTGCGGGGTTCTGACCCTCCACAGTGTCGGTACAGGAGAGTCATTATGACTCATGAACCCGGCCCTCTTTGTAGCGGCTCGATGTATCATAACGGCAGTGCAGAATTCCTCTGAACTCGGTCCGGTCATTCTGGAGCACAGAGGCCTGCCAGCACTGTGGTGGCAGTGGAGGCACTGTGTGGGCGGTGGCAGTAGCGATGTTGCTTGGCCTGGGCATTCTCCAACACAGAGTAGGATAGCACCGATGTCTTGGATGGCGTCTGTGGCGGATGGTCACAATGAGTGCCACGGTGCTTGGCCCAGTCTTTCCCCAGTGCCGAGGTGGATGCCCTTGCTATCTTCGATGGCAAATGGATGGTCAGCATGCTTGCACTGCTTCTGGCACTATGTAGTGCATAGGCTAATACGGGGCTTTAGTTAAGAACCCAAAGCACGAGTGCTGTGTTTAGGCGAGGGCACTGCGTGTAGGTGCTATGTCAGTATCAACTGTATTGATGGTGGCATAGAAGCGGCCTCGAAGGTATTGTCAAAAATATAGATGAAAAAAATGTCTATGGCCTGGGGCAGAGCAACGATAACAGTCTGAGGCACAGACATAGGTATCGATGGAAACAGTGAGGCATCAAAGAATCAAAAAGACATCGATGGCATTGGGAAATTGATATCGGCATGACGGATTCGATGGCCGCATCGATAGGATTGACGAAAGCACCGATGGAAATGACGTGGGCATCGATGGATGAGACTGGTGCCGATGGCATTGACTGCACCGACCTGGGTGTCGATGGAACCGATATAGGCATCGACCCATGCATTGATGGCACTGAAAGAATAGATGTGAGAATCGATAGCATTGACAGACTGCATGAAAGTACCGAGGTATGAATTTGACAGAGGCCACTAGCGCTAATAACCAGGCAGAGGGTCAAAGGAGGACACTTGCAGGCTATGTGGGGCCCAACTGTGAAAACATAGGGAGAGGGAAGGCTGCAATTCGGTTGGTAGGCCGGGGAAACCACGAAAACCGCAAGAAAAGCCAAATTTTTCCACAAGGCCAAAAATAGCCAAAGTGAGCCTTACAGCTCTGCGGAAACAGACTGGAGAGGGACCCCATGTGGATGCGTGGTATAGGGCATGCTCAGTGTGCCTAGTCTAGAAAAAGTTTAGACAATTTTCTACAGCGGGGCTTCATCTGCGATTGGCAGCTCACCCTAAACACACTACCCAAATCAACACGGGTACATATTCTATTTTAATCATTAATCTCAAATATCTAGAATAAGATGACAGTTTCTCTTTTATTCCCGCTCAAAATAAACAGACATAAAAAAACTCATAATTGGATGTGTTATTACTACTTTGTTACCGTAAAGTCTTGGCACATGTACAATGATAGAATTCATAATCTTTTCCAATATTAATATTTGTGCCTTATTGTAAACCGTTACGATGGTACCTAACTTAGTGACGGTATAGAAAAGTTTTTAAATAAATCTGATGTCACCCATGAGTGAGGATTACCATCCTGCTTATCCTCAGAGAATCACTTTGCACTTGTCCACATTAAATTTCGGTTGCTATTTACATGCCCAATCTCCCAGTTTTGCAAGGTCATCTTGTGATTTAACAACTTTGAACAATTGTGTCATTGGCAAATTTGATCACCTCACGGTCCCATTTCCAGGTCATTTATAAATGTTAAAAATCTTGTATACCTATACTACTAAAATTAAAACTACCTCATAAAAAGTATAAGCTTCTGCTCCCTTAACCTCCGATATAAATTCAGTAGTTTCAGTTAAATCTGTAAATGAACTTTAGCCACAATCTACCCTACAGTTCAGAGGTACTTGACTTCAGACAGTCTTCAATCAACTAGCAAACTTTGCAGTGTTTAAATGCAACTGCTGGCATTGCATTCACAGTTCAATAGTGCTTTTCAATCCCAACAAAATGGAAATGATTATTCCAAATAACAGGCTACTGCAGGACTGAAGACATCACAAAAGTGAGTTTTTCTTTTGGATAATCTTACTGACCCATGAAATTTCCAAGCTCTTCTTAAACAATAAGCTTTGCTCCTCCCCATGCTTACAGTTTTCAGAAAGAGGCACCTGATGCTAGGCCACAAAAAGTAGGAGTGTTGCATTTTCATTGCAGGGATATCTTGGAAGATGCTGGAGTGATCCTTCAGAAAAATAAGATCTGAATCTTTCCTCAAACTAAAACAATCACAGCCTGAATTAAAACACCTGGGGGTCTCTCACAGGGTGTAGTTAGTACATACCAGAATGTCAGTACATCAAAAGGATTCCAAGAATGAAGATTTCTGCATTTGGTGCCAATATTAAATTGAAACTTTTAAAATTGTGCACAGAGCCAATAGTACACTGCTGGTTCTGTGCTCTCTCTACAGAATATCAATGTTTCTCAAACAATTTTAACTCAAATCTCTTAGGAAGAGATGGTAATTTAGTTTCCATTTAGTTCTGTTATTCAGCAGAAAGTATTTGGCACACTAGCTGTTACATTTTATACAACATGAACACTTGCTGTCTGACAATTAGAATCACATCTTCTTTAGGGACCAATTTCTGCATGGGGATAACCTGCATGAGGTAGTTAACCCTAAACACCTTGTTGGGCAGACCAAATGGACCATTTTGGTCTATATCTACTGTCAATAACTATGTTGCTTTGTAACATATGGTAGGGTGGAATTTGCTTGCATATTTAGGGGTAGATTAAAAAAAAAGCGCACGCATCCATGTGCGCACGCTACCCGGCGCACACACATGGATGTGCGATTTTATAACATGCGCACGCCGGTGTGCGCATGTTATAAAATCGGGGGTGGCAGCACACTCAGGTGGGAGGGGGTGTGTGTGTGGATTTTGTCCATATTCACTCTGCAACGCATTGGAGCATTCCCCAGTTCCCTCCCAGTCTGTTCTAATTAAGGAGCAGATTGGGAGGGAACTTTCCTACCCCATACCCTAACCTCCCTTCCCCTATCTTAGGGGCCCCCCCCCCCCCATTTTGTTACTTTTTTTTGCTCCGGCAAAGGAGCTGTAGTGAGTTGCGTATGCCAACACAGCCATAAATGGCCGTTGTACCGGGCACCTCTAATCCTGCCCTCTGCCGAGGCCCAGCTCTTGTGTGCGCAACAGGTTACGCACGCAGCCTGGCCCCGCCGTGCACGTAACCCCTGTGTTTTACGCATGCGGGCCATTAAAAATCCAGCCCTTATCTCCAAATAAGTTTGCACCGACTTGATGAATGGCACATACCTCTTGAAAGTTTGTCAAAAATGTTTAATACAAAAAAAAAAAAAAAAAAGTAGTGTCAGACTACTTTCTCACCTTCATTTTTAGGTGGAGTTCCAGAAATGAACAGGTATTTATGCCATGGAAGATGGATTACACACGTCTCTCTCTCATATCTCTCTCTGTACACACACACGATAATTGCTATCCCTCCCCATCAATTCAATCTGCCCTTTCACATCAATATAATCTACACTCCGACTTAAGTGTTCAATTAGTTATCCCCCTTCAACCATGTTTCTGAAATACCTACAATGTCTATATGTTTGTATAATACCATACATTATAATTCTCAAACCTATTCAATCTTCTGGCAGTAATTTTTTTTTTTTAAATATTTATAGAGATGTGAGGTACAACCTTCAAAATACAGAATACAAATATTCAATAATCCAAAAAGACGTTCATAAACTATCCAGAATACAATTCTCTATTTTACTGGTATTTTGTTTGTATTCACAACCTGCTTATTAGAAGCTAGAGCGCACAGGTATGAATGATTCTGCCTTATCTATATCCATCTGGGCTCTTCTAGCCTGAGATATTCTAAGTTCCCTGTTTTGCAAGTATCATTGGAAGAGGACATCAGAAAGAGGTGAACAAAGAAAAGTCAGGAAAAAGCTTCAGAAGACAGACAAAACGAAAGCTTGCAAAACCTTATGGTGGGAAAACCATGCAACAGCAAAATGTAGTAGAACATTTTTCAGTAGCTGTGGTAATTTATAGGACTGGCCTTTGGACCATGTGGCCATGCTGCGGTGCTCGAGGGGAGGGTTTCCTGCCCATCCACACAGTTCACGAGCAGAAACAGAGACAAAAGTACATTTTAACAAAAAGGCTGAAAATCCTCCAAGCTAATTGACTGGGCCTTGCTCCAACACAGCACTTTGTAAAAATGACAAATATTTGGTTTCTCAGGTCAACAGGAAGGTTAGCAGCAAAAAAGGTGGTATCCAAGAATTTCTTTAATTCAGAAGCCAGTTTTGAGGGGAAAAAAAAACAAACAAACCTCTCTACAAGACTATATGGAGCTTTAATAGCAAAATGTGGTGTGTACCTTATAATTCATCTTAGAATAAAATTGTATCTTTAAAAAGTACAAGCAGCAACATACACATTAGCAATGCGTTCAATGAGCTTTAGTGAGATCTTTATTTTCTGTGCATACTCCGTGAAACAGAATCCTGATAAAATTTTATGTTTTTTTTTTAACAAGAAAACCAAATTGTTCAAGATTTTAAATCAGAATGGAGTACTAAACTAATCAAATGATCGAGAAATTTCACATACTAATAGAGCCTATTTTCCAAAATGCATGAGTGTCCTACGTGGGAGTGTAAAACACCTGTATCTAAATCCTCTTCACCCCTCTGACAGTCTGAAAATTTGGTATAGATTGAAAGTTTAAAAAAAGAAAAAAAATATAGGTGGCATAAATATGTGCGTGTAATTGTGGATCCACACTACTCCTGGGGGAATCCTGCACACCTTATATTGGTCAAAACAACAAATATACATGACAGTCTAAATTTAAAATACAGAAAAAAAGTTATGACTTACAGATGCTGAGTTTTAAATATTTTGAGCAGAATTTCCATAGACGTACACTGTATGTGTCCCTTCCACTCTCTCTCCCTGGCCAGTATCTTTGCCCTTTCAGGCTCCAACTCCTCTACCCTCCACTCTCTTCCCTTCCCCTCTAAGCTCAACCTGTTCCACCATTTCCACTCTCTCAGTACTGCTGCCTCCCCCAAAGCAGGCTCTCTCTCATGCATACACCCTTATACAGACTACCTCTCCCTCACACACACACAGGCTCCCTCTTTCACAAATAAACAATCAAGCACCCTTACACACAATCCTTTTCTCTCACACATCAGCTCCTAATCTCTCACACATACATATTCCTTCACAAGCTCCTCACATAGGTTCCCTCTCTCTGGCACATACCATACCCCCCCCCCCCCCCAATCACAGGCTCCCAGTCTTACACACACACACCCACCCACCTCTACATACACAGACTCACCGTCACCGGGGCCTGCACCATCTTCGCCCCATGCTCCCTAGCCCGCCCCCCCCCCCCCCCCCATGTCCTGAAAATTTGGTGTCAAGAGATTCTAAATAGGAAATGTATTGAGGGGGGGGGGTGGCCATCAGTAAGCCTCCCTTCCTCTGGAAAGTAGGCTAAAAATTAACCTAGAAGTTTTATCTTTTCCTTTGAACTTACTGTTAAGCTATTGATGTTTCCCATGTAGCTAGAGAGTTATCTAAAAAGTAGTTTGCTGATGCATGTATAAAACGTTGTAAATAAGTTCTAATCTTTATTTATAGTTAAAATAATTCCATCATCTATAATGGCTCCCCCAGCTCCCTCCCCCCCACGTTATCTATTGTTAATGTTTTTAATCTTGGTTCCTCTGTAAAGCAATTCTGCTGTTATGTTTTCATTGTAAACGGATATAATGTGTCTAACGAATGTCAGTATATTAAAAATCTGAAACAAACACCATGGTTTTAAAACCTCTCCCAAGTACATCAGAAAGAAAAGTATTGCAAATGCCTCATTTTCATTTAAATCCAAAATATTAGTTTAAATAAATGTAAAGGACACTTTTTATTTATCATAAGTTTGTCCATGAGTACAGTCATTGTGCCTCAAACATTTTTTGCTGTATAGGTTTAATATTAACTAAATCCTATCTTAGACTTCTAGACATACAGCTAGCATAAACAGTTTAATTTTGCAATACAGAGTTCAGAAATCTTGCCAACTAGGGAACCAAGTCAGTGGCTTGGTGTAAAGATGCATGCCTTCAGAGATAAGTGACCCATCCGAATGTACTGTAACCAGTGCTTGAGACTGCCCAGATCTCCTATCTTCAAATCATAATTTGTTGTAGTACTAGAACTTAAAGTATGGCAAAAAAAAAAAAAAAAGTTATCTTGCAAACTGGAAATAGTTCCATTTTTGGAAAGAAACTTTCTAAATTGCTCCACTAGGATTAGAAATGAATTCAAATTTGTAAAAGTAGATTTGGAGTGGAAAGTCAATGGTAAAAACCTATAAATCCTAAACAGTATTTGTCCTATTTTTTTTTTTCATTTCACTCATCAGATAAGTGTCTAGCATCAAGAGGAAGCATTAAATTGTCAGTCTAGTAAGATAAACCTGTGTACCATCCCGATCAACTAGAGATAGCAGATTCCCCAACACTTCTAAACTCCCCTCTTGCTAGCTCAGCATCTTAAGACTGGCACTGAGAACCCCAGGTAATGCATCATCAGTTTTGACAAGCACCTTGTTACAGAAAGGGCACCCACCTCATTAAAAACTGGATACATAACTGCATAAAGTGGCATGGAAACCGTAGATGTGGTCTCTGCTTCATTCTTCATCTCTTCCATTGTCATCCTCATTCAAAGATCTACAGATGCTGAAAAACTATGCTACAAAGGCAAAAAGGACTCTTCATTCATTCACAGTGGTTCTTTTTCTTCCTTGGACAAGAACGTTTGAATGATTTCAAGAACTTATGAGCCTGGTTGGGGGGGGGGGGGGGGGAACAAAAGAAAAAAGGCAAACTTCAAATAGAACCATTAAATTTTATCACACAAATTAAACCATTATAAATAGGCTTTAAGCATTATAATTTCCCTGCATGTGCACCTATGGGGGAAAGTTTATAAAAGATTCCTTTAGTGAAATGCACTATATATTAAAAGACTGTTTCCTGCCATAAAAATTACTCAACATCATCCCTCTTCAGAGAAGCAATCTGCAGTGCTAGGAATTTTCTCATTTGGTAGGTGGCCTCATATACAATAGACTTTGCTTACAGGAACACTCAACAGCAGATAATGTGTTTTTGATGAGAATTATTTCCATAGAAAAACACATAGGGAATTACAAAAGATTTATATAAAACTACAGGCCAGTATCAAATCTTCCCTTATTAGCTAAACTAATTGAGAAAACAGTACAAAAACAGCTAGCTGAACACCTAGATGACAACATACTGTATCCATCACAACATGGATTTTGAAAACACTACAGCACTGAGACATTGCTTCTCTCTAACAGATAACATTCTAAGAGGCTTTGATAGCGGTAAACACTATATTCTAATAATGCTTGACCTATCGGCAGCCTTAGACACAGTTAACCACAAAATCCTACTAAATAGACTAGAAGAAATCGGACTACAAGGCAAAACTGGTTCAGCTCATATCTAAAAAACAGGTTTTTCCAAGTTCAGATCAATAACACATTATCAGAAAAAAATCAACCTCAAAACAGGGGTTCTGCAGGGATCAGCCCTGTCTGCGACCCTTTTTAACATATACATGCTGCCATTATGCCACTTACTGGCAGGACTAGGAATTATACATTACATTTATGCTGACGATATCCAACTAATTCTACCTATAGATGACACAATAGAGAAAACATTAAATCTAGCTAACATGTACCTAAGCATTATAACACAACTGACACAAATGGAACTTGTTATTAATATTGATAAAACAGAATTTCTACACCTAGAATGGAAAAATACTGAAATCAGCCAAAACTCAATATTCCTCAAAGACAACCAGAAAATTGAACTAGCTGGAAAAGTACATAACCTTGGAATAATAATGGACCCTGAAATCAATCTAAAACAGCACATATCACTAAAAGTAAAGAGAGGATATGCAAAACTCATGGTACTCAGAAAACTAAAACCACTACTAACTCAAAATGATTTCCGAACAATTCTACAGGCACTAATTTTCACCAGCACGGATTACTGTAATGCCCTGCTGCTAGGACTACCAAATACTACGTTAAGACCACTTCAAATACTGCAGAAAACAGCAGCTAGAATACTAACCGGAAAAAGGAGGAGGGAACACATAACTGAAACCCTAGCGGAACTACATTGGTTACCGATTGAACACAGAATTAAATACAAAACCATATGTACCATCCATAAACTAATTCATGATGAGAAATCAAACTGGCTAAACACAGCATTACGGGTACACGTCCCACACAGAAATCTTCGATCAGCAAATAAAGCCCTCCTAACCATCCCTTCAGTTAAAACAGCAAGACTAACCCAAGTGAGGGAAAGGGCCTTATTAGCAGGACCCACAATTTGGAACACAATGCCTCCAGAGATCAGATTACAAAGTGATCTCAAAGCATTTAAGAAAAAGTTTAAAAACATGGCTTTTTAAACAGGCATTTTACAAGGAGACGGGAGAATAGAAATTACTCAGGAATAAGCAGATAAGCACCGACACACAGTAATTAGGACGATACAGTAGAGTAGTCTATGAACCCCACATCACAAATAGCATATTGATAACACTAGTATGATAAATTTACCCGTAAAAGTACTTTCAGTACACTCGGTCATGACCCACTTCTCTAAAAATTATTTTGTCTAATGATATATTGTAACCGAACCTTTGACGGCACATGTAGAATGTACTATAGTACACTTTTACCTACATTAAATATGTGCCTACATATAAACCGTTGCGATGGTATAGAAAAGATTTTAAATAAAATAAATAAAACTTTTAGCGTGAAGCTGGAAAAGAAGTGTACCACAGACTCAAAATGAGCATGTGCAGCCTTGGGCCAACAGAGGCTTGACAATTATGACACCAAAACAAAAACCAAGCTTATGCTCTCTACTCGACTATATAGAGAACACATGGACAATGCACAGAAGACACCTCAAGATACTAAACAAGTACTAGCAATACTGCCTGATCCTCTAAATTAAGTAAAAAAAACAAGTCATGATGAGCACCCTCTCACTTGCAAGCACCATGAGCACTGAGGAGATGATCACGTGAAAGCTTCAGGAGGCAAGCCACATCACCCAGATATTTGACACCAGACTCCCAAAGCAAGTTTTATTCTCTCAGCTTAGTCCAAGCATATGCAGTAGAGACAGCAAATCAGGAAACCCCTCAGACTAACATGAAAAAGAGCAACATTGACAAAAACCTGGAGGAGATTGCCCTAAAAGAAGGTGTTACAAAGACTTCCAAACCTTATGACAGCACCAGGAAATGAAAAAGCAGGCGTGCAGAAACTGTGTGCAATGGACCAAATCAACTACGCAGGGCCATCCATTCTACTTCGAAATGTGTGCCCAAAGCTGCAACTGTTTTACAATCTCAAAATGGCATCAGCCACCTTTAGATTAACATACAACAATCATGGAAGGCAATCCAACTGCAAAAGACTGCTGATGAAGCACCTATGAAGCATTTCCATTAAGTATGCAAACTCCTCTAAACTTACTTTTTGTCCTCATGCTTTTCAATTATAATCAAAGCATCACAATGCACCCAGCAGCTATTGCATAATTAGATCATACTAGATGGTAGGATGGAGGAACTACTCAAGTCAGGATATGAAACAGGAAAGCAGTAGTAGCACTCAAGGTGAGCACAGAGCACTGAAAGTTTAACTATTCCAGCAAAACTAGTTTTATTAAGATAGGGGAATACCTTAGGGAAGCATTCACTGGATTGGATAAGCAAGGGAAAGTAGAATATTCATTAAGCAAATGCCACTGTCTCTTCATCAACCTCTATAGATTTCCCCACCTTCACTTGTGTCTTTACAACTCCATTTTTTCCACTTCTTGTCAGTGTATCTTTAAAAAAAACCAAAACCCTCACTTTTTACTATCAGGCCGATACAGTAAGGTGCGGTGGAAAGAGGTGCGTTAGTGCCGGGCACACCCGCATTTGCCGCACGCACAGCCTGGATCACATACCGCTCAATACTGTATTTAAATGGCATGCAAATGCAAGCCACGTCCAACGCGCGTCCATGAAGCACAATCCATTTTACTGACAGGTACCAGGAAGTGGATCCCAACTTTAAGCAAAAGAAACCTAAAATCCAACGCACCGGGAAAGCCACTCTTCAGATCGCGACTAATCCCATCCCCCAGCCCCCGCTCACCTGCCCTGGCCTTGTCCATGGGTGCCGGTCTCCGGGGCAGCCCCAGTCCTCTCTCCTTTCCTCCCGGGGCAGCCGGCGGCGAGAGCAGCCCGGGGCGGATCGCGAGGCGGCTTCCAGCAGCCCTCGCCGGCTACGGTGAATGGGCGCACACCGTGACCTGACGTCCAGCCCGGCGCTCAGGTCACGGCGTGCGTTCATGCACCCTCGCCGGCGGGGGCTGCTGGAAGCCGCCTCGCGATCCGCCCCGGGTTGCTCTCGCCGCCGGCTGCCCCGAGAGGAAAGGAGAGAGGACTGGGGCTGCCCCGGAGACCGGCACCCATGGACGCGGCCAGGGCAGGTGAGCGGGGGCTGGGGGGTGGGATTAGTCGTGATCTGAAGAGTGGCTTTCCCGGCACGTTGGATTTTAGGTTGGGCAGGCAAGAGTTTCCAAGCATAACCTAAACGGGTCCTTCCTTCCTGCTCCGGAGCTGTCAGCGTGCCCGCACGGAAGACCGGCACCATGGACGCAACCAGGGCAGGTGAGCGGGGGCTGGGGGAAAGTTTGCCCGATCCTGGCTCTTGTCCCGGGGGGTGAGGGGGTCGTTTGCCCATGAAATTTTGTCTCTCTGACCTGACGCTCCACACTAACGCAGGGGTAAGGGTAGGTGGTAAGTTAGCAGGTTAAACACGCGGCAAAACTGCAGGTTAAAAAAGCGATAATCGGGGCGCCCGTAACTGTATGGAGGGAATAGCTAATCCAATCTTTACATCTCATATACATGCCATAGGCAGAAAGGGTTTCCCGTTGATTTAAAGAAGCGGTAAGGATGGGTTAAAAGGGATAGTGAATCGCGGGTTGGAGTAACGCGGCCAAATCTTGAGTAGAAAGCGGGTTAGAAGCAGGGTAACCGCGGCCGCACTTTACTGTATCAGCCTGTATATTAGCTATTTTATTCTTCCATTTGTGCATTTGCTTTCCTACTTTCCCAGCTCCTCAGCTTTTCCCAGATATTGTTGCCTGCCTTCCTCTTTCTGCAGTCTTATTTATGAATGCTAATTTCTCATTTTTTAGCCACTCTACAAAAACAGTATTCTTTCCTCTTACCTTTTTTTAAAAAAGGTATTTATTGCCCTTACAATATCTCCGCCTAGTTTTATTGAATGCTTTCTTTTTAGTGTTCAGAGAAAGGGCTTGCAGTACAACTGCAGAAAATGGACTCAAACAGGAATGGAAAGGAGTAGATCTCCAACCCTTTTCAAAAAAGATGGTCTTGCTAGCTCCTTGTGCACAAAGCATATAAAGCGACAGGACTTCGATGAGGGTATTAAAGGGAACAGGGAAGTTCTGGCAGCTCTTCTTTAAAGACTGAAGTGGTTTTTAAAGGAGGAGGGGGAAGGCAGAGGAGATTCCTCACCAAAAAAATGGAAGTAAGGAGTCTGAAGACTACAGGCTGATTAGCCTGAACTCATAAGTAAATTAATAGAATCACTGCTAAAAATAGTAGTTGGTGCAGTTCTGGAATCCAGTGGATTACAGGGTCCAAGGCAGCATAGTTTCACCATAGGTAGATCCTGTTAGAATTATCCAATTTCTTTGGGTGACCAGAGAGTTAGATCAGGAAGTGTGCTAGATGTAGTTTAATTTCAGTAAGGCTTTTGACAGTTCTGCAAAAGTGATATGGCTCCTAAAGTAACTAACCGGGTTAGAAAATGGTCAAATGAGAGACAACATAAAAGGTAGTGGTAAACAGAGTTCACCCCAAGGAAAGGGGATTACCAGCAGTGCACTGCAGGATCAAACCTTGGTCCAATATTGTTAACAATATTGCAGAAGGATTATCAGGAAAGGTTTGTGGACCATACCAAAATCATCAACAAGATAAGACACTCTAGAAGGTTTGAAAAACAAGAGAATGGATCTAGTGAAGCTGGAGGAACAGTCGAGTGTCTGCAAGCTAAGATTTAATGCTAAAAAAGCAGGGTGAAATTCTGTGCACAAAAACAGGAGTAGGATCTGAGGAGTGATCATATCCAATAATCTTAAGGTGTCAAACATAGATAAGGCAATGGCAAAAGCCAGAAAGATGCTTTGATGCATAGGAAGAGGAATTACCTCTGTATAAAAAAAGTCTCTGGTGAGACAATTGAAGTACTGTATACAATTCTGGAGACTGCACCTTCAAAAGGATATAAACCAGAATGAGTCAGTCCAGACCACAGCTACTAAAATGGTCAATGGTCTTCAAAGATATGGGGGACAGACCTGAAGATCTAAACATGCATACTCTGGAGAAAAAAAATGTAAAAAAAGGGAGATATGATAAAGAAATTTAAATACCTCCAAGGAATAAATACACAGGAGGCAGATCTCTTTCAATAGAAAGGAGGCTCTGAAATGACAGATCATGGAATGAAGATGAAAGGGGGTAGATTCAGAAATAATCTAAGGAAATATTTCTTTACAGTAAGGGTGGACATATGGAACAGCCTCCCAGTGAAGGCTGTGGAGATCAGAACAGTATCATTACTTAAGCATAGACAAGCAGAGAGGATCTCTGAGGGAGAAGATGTCGATGGGCCATTGTGTTCTATGTTTCAAAGTTGTCCAAGCCCTTAAGTAATTTTTTTTTTAAAGCAGCTTTTAAAGCAATGGTTATATTAGAGAATAAGTTTGGGTTGTTTTTTTTAAGAGCATTTTACAATGGAGAACATAACACTAAAGAATGTACTAAATAAAATGGCATCACACTGGGGAAAGTATTTGATGTAACAGTCAAAAAGGTTTTAAGTAACAGCAGCTTTAAGAAATCAGACCATCATTCCTAATATATTGCATTCCTCCAATAACATTTGACAAATCAGCTTGAGGAAGATGAGTGATAAAATGTAATAAAAATTAAAGCTACAATTCTGGTTTTCACTTAGGCTGTTTACCCCATTCCAATTCTCATTTCATCTACCTCTCAATACCTACAAAATTCCAGATGCAACTTACCCTTTAGATCTTTAACGCTCCACTCTTAACTAGTGGACTCTCCTTCACATTTAATTCTGCAGAATACTTCTCTTCCATGAGCTGCCTTTCCCTTCACTCTCTCATATGGTTTACATAGGTGCTGGCTGCTCTTGGTCTCATCCATCAATAGACAGGGTTATTTACCCTTTCCAATAGTACTAGGACTAAGGACACTCCATAATACTAATGGGTAGCATGTTTAAAACAAAATCAGAGAAAAGTATTTTTCACTCAGGAGATAGTTTCCAAAAGGTTTTACGTGAATAAATCAGATTTTAAAATATGCTTTTACATGCATAACTCATTTGAAAATTCACTCCTATGCATAGAATTTAACTGTGGAATTGTTGCAGAGGATGTGGTGAAAGCTGTTACGTAGCTGGGTTTAAATGGGTTTGGACACATTCTTGGAGGAAGAGTCCATATCACTATTAGCCAGGTAAACCTGGGGAAGCCACTGCTATTCCTGGATGCATGCAAGGGCTAGACCTATTCTTTGGGATCCTAGCAGGCATTTGGGACCTGGGTTGACCAGTATCAGACAGGACCACCAGGCTTGATGGACCTTTAGTCTCACCCAGTATGACATGTCTTATATTCTTAAGCTACATAGTGAGAGTTTATTCTTACTTTGCAAAGGTAGCTACCAAATAATGTATTAAAAGTTTCCTAACATTATACTTTTCTTGGAACTGGAGAAGTACATGTGCTTTGTTTGTAGTGTACTATATTTCCCAATAAATCAAGCTCTCTTCACTGTTATCAATATAAATCCTGTAATATTAACAGATTTTGATTGTTTAAGTTACACTGGAAATCTACTTCAATTTTTCCTAGCATTTTTAGTTTTGATTCATATTGTATTGCTCATCTGGAAAAATTATATCTTAATTAAAAAAAAACATTAAAAATTTTATATGATTTCTATTATCACCATGAAAATGATCCTTAATAGAAGTGTGCACTACAGAAGTTATGAAATTAAAATTTACTTTCCAAAAAGGACATGATCCACCTTTGTGTTCTCAATGTTAAAAATCAGAACACAAAAGAATCACCAAGGTGAAGATATATAATTTTTAGAAAGATTGGAGCCTAACTGAATACATTGTTTTCTATAAATTATCCATGTTACACCATATGCTAGTAACAACTGGCCCTCATCTTCGGCTCTAAAAAGCAAGTGCCCTTCATAAATGATTCTGCAGAGATGAATTCTGGCAAGGTCACTAGCCATATTACACTGAACTCAAAGTATGTGATCAAAATTGAATTGTTTCAGTGTAAACCAATGTTACCCTTCATATAGCTAGGCACCATCGTTCCATAACTATATACTACTACAATGGGGCAGATGCAATACAGTGCGCTCAGCTGAGCGCACTGTTTAAGCCATGGTTAGACCCGAGTTTTGGACGCGCATCCACAACCCCTTATTCTATAATGGGACTAGTGAATCCAAAACATACATCCAACACCCCCTCTCATGAAACTAACAGTGCTCATCACATGCAAGTGCATGTTCATGAGGCTATTAGCCAGAGCTCCCCCCAAAAAATGTGCGCCCAACATACATTTTTATGCTTAGAAATTAACACCTGCCCTCATTTAACTATTCGATTGTGCACCCAGAAGAGGTGCTGGGCATGCGATAGGAAAGCGGACACTGAGTGCCCGTTTTCCACGTTGATTTATTGCATCGGCCCCAATGTTATTTAACATAAAAGCAGAAGTTTAATGAGGTTTTAAAGGCAAGATGCCAAAATTGGAACCTTATTTAAAAAGATAGCCAACAAAAAGTTCTGAGATACATTACTCCTGAGGGACCAAATAAATTTAAAGGTGCTTTTACTAAAACATCTTTTATGCTGGATCAAGAGAAAGGCATCACAATTTAAGATTGCCATTTTTTCAGGATTCACTACAATATATTGCATGAACATTAAGAAAAAAAGCCTTAAATATTTCTGTATTATAAGCCCAGCTAAAAACATTTCTAGTGGATCTACCTCTTTCCTGGTAGTTTTAAAAATGAGTTTAGTGTTTTTATACAACTCCAAATTAAGAGAAATGGAAAAGTCAGTAATTATTTATTCAAACATACAATGGAAGTGCAAGCTCCGAGCCCTACCCTTGTGGCTAAGCCTTGTTCTGAAAGGACTACTTCTAAGGTTAATAAATACACAAACCTCCAAGATGAACAGAGTTCAGCCATATCCTAACTGAAAATTTAAGCCACCAACACTATTCTGTAGGCCATGAAACAACTTTTGGCCACTAGCTATTAGAGTCAGGACTAAAAACCTAAAACTTGAACAATTATAAATTCCTGTGTAAATTCACTGAACCATCCAATCCCTTTAGTTCTCTGATAAGACAGAATCAAAACAGTAAACCCTAATACCAATTTAAAAAAAATACATAATGAGGCTCAGAACTACTTATTCCTTACTTCTCTACCACACAGTTTAGTGACCTAATCAAAGAAGTCAATTAGTAAGAAACTAGCAGAAGCCTTTGAAAAACAAAAATCAAGCACACAATTTACAGGTGTGGTAGATCCCATCCCTAATTACTCATTGGATTAGCATGTTTTCAGTTATACCATTTATGCCAAGCCCGTGTTCACCGGTAAATTCTTAAAATGAAAGGCTGAAAACATATTTAGCAGCAGCCAGTCCAAGATGTCCCTGCCTCTCCACAGACTACAGATTTGATTTTTGCTGCTCGTTTTAAGGGACACTCACTACTTTCCTTACGACCCAGGGGGTGTGCAACAGCATAACAACACTTCACTGGGTGCATCAGTGAGCACCTTCCTTATCTACCATCACACCAACCACCTCTTCCAATCAAAAGAATTGCACCAGGTAACACTGGGGAGTATATATATAGACAATTAGCGTTTAAAGAAAAGGAAATCTAAACGTGATAAGAGATAAAATTCATCCCATCTACATTCCAGGCAAAAACCTACTATGCAGGACCCATGATTTGAGAGAGAGACAGGTCGTTACCGGGTCAAGACCAGAATGCAAATCACGCAGCCATCTTTCGGCGCAGGCCCCCCCCCCAAAAAAAAACAACGCTCGTCCTCCAAACAAACGCCAGACGAAGAGGTTACCCAGCCTGCATCCGGGAAGCGCCAGGCGAAACCCCCATGGGGGGGGCGGGGGGGGGGGGCCCGGCCTAAGGTAATCGTTCGCGGGCAAAACATTTCCACTCCCAGCCAACCCTGAACTCCTCTCTACCAAAAATACTCTCAGCTCACCCTAAGCTGGAAAAAAATGCAGGGCCCCGAGCCGGGTCCGCATTCACCAAACAACGGAGACGGCACTCGCTTAATCCTTAACAGATGAGCGGCGGCGGCGGCGACCGAACCCTGCGCACAGATGTCTCGCTCTCGGCGGCCGAGAGAGAGAGAGGGAGGGGGAAATAGAAGAGGGAAGCCAGAGGTCAAACAGCAAAAGCGGAACAAAGACGCCAACGACCGCGGCGCGCGCGCGCCCCATAAACACCGGCTCGAGCTGCCCCAGACCCAACCGAAATCAAAGCCCCACCAAACCTACTTCTCTCGTCTTGTGGGCCCAACTTCCCCCCCCCGAGCCTTGAAAACTCTTGTATTGGTTCACTTGCGCCGGAAGTTCGTTATAGGAAGTATCCGCGGTGAAAAAAAAAAAAAAAAAAAGGCGTAGCCCGGAATCAGACCACAAGGTTGTTTTTTTTTTTTTTTACCTTAGCAAAAGAAGGCTGGTCCAGCCGCAGGGGATTATGGGACTTGTGATCCGTTCACGCCCTCTCTCACGTTGCCGCTGGAGGAGCGGAATACTTCAAATCCCACAAAGCTCTGCGCGAGCTGTTCTCGGCAGGGGGGGGATGGGGGTGAGATTGACAGCCGGGCTCGGCCAATCGTAGCGCGCCGCTGTCGGAGGTGGAAGCCAATCGAAGTGCGGAGCGGGCAGCGTAGCGGAGCGCGAGGGATGTTGGCTTACTTTCAGGGAAGAGCTAGGGGAGGGGAACGAAGTGAGAGGCAGTGCTGGGGAAGTGCTGGGCGCGAGCGGTGGTGTCTCGGAGGGCTCCTGCGTGGTAGCGCGCGCCGTCTCTGCATATCCCGTCGTCTGCTGCGCGAGGTAACCGGGCGGCGCGTGGTCTCTGGCACTTGCTTAGTGTCTGCTCTCCAGCAGTAGCGGGAGGTCTGTGCTGTCGCCCTCGCAGGAATCGGGGCGTCGAGGTGGTTTTTTTTTTTGCCTCGGCTCTCGCAGTCCGCTCTTCAGTCCTTTTAGCTTGCATACATGACAGTGCTGCCTGCCTCGGGGTTTTGCTTCGTAAATATTTTGAGACAGGGTGTCTGGTGAAGTTGACAAGTGTCTGCGAAACGCCACCTCAGTTGGCCGTGATGTGATTTTATTTTTAAGAGGGGCTTTTTTTTTTTTTTTTATTAATGTGTGGGGTTTCTTCACAGCGAGTAACTACTTCAACCCACGGTAACTTTCGATTTGGTTTGGAAGCATACGGGAAACATCGTTACGTGCATGTTTAACCCCCCCCCCCCCCCCCAAACATTAGTAGCGTGCTGCCTGTGGTAGAGATTTGGGTCGTATGAATGCGATCTAATTTTTGTTGGTTTTAGACGTGCAACTAACTGTAAAGGCTAACTGCCAGTAGAAGGGAAATGCAGGGACAGACTCGGCAGCGGCAAAGCGTTCAGGATGCACCGTGCTATATTTATACTTGCCGAGTGCGTGGCTTTCTGCAGAAAAGCCCCCAAAACCTAGTGGCAGATGAAACTCCCGGTGCCTTTTGACATCCATTCCTCCCTCCGTTAGCTCATTGTGTTAAACATATTGCATGTGTATATGTTATAGCTGTCAATATATTAGGAATAAATATTTAGTCTTTGGGTTGTTGGATGTATTAAAAAAAACAACCACCACCAAACACCTTTTGGTTGTCTTGTGGAGGGGGGATATTTATATCTGCTTAGTGACTGCGATATCTGTTAAATGCCGGGTGCTCCCTGTAATCTCGGGTCTTCAGTCCAAACCCTACGCGTTAGCGTTGGGCGAGGACTGGGACTTTTCACCCCTAGAGGTTGTGAATGTGGCACCCCCAGGGAGTGGAAGATCTGCCCTGGGTATGAAACCCAGGACCTCTGCAGCGCAGGGTACAGCACAACTGAGCCACCGGACTGGCGCTGAATTCGGAAGTATTGATAGAGATGATATGCAAGGGATTACCAGGATTGAAACTATTTTCTGCCTCATTATTTAAACAATGACTGTTTTATATAGTGACTGAATAATTTGTGGCTGGCCATACATAATATATGCAGTACTAAATTGTTGTAGGAAGTGAGCAATTGTTCATATGCTTGCCTGCTTTGCTAGTCCTGAATTAGGAATAATTTGTGTATTTTACAGTTTGCAATAATTGTAATATGCTTCATGATTAGATGCTATCATTTCATATTTATTTATTTTATTTATTTATTGGTTTTTATATACCGCCGTTTATCAAGATATCACGTTGGTGTACAGAGAACATATTAACATACACCTTGGCGTATACATAAAACACTTTAACTTTCTACATAGAACAAGATAGTAAGAGTTAAAAAACTATATGCCAAAGAATTATATATAGAACAATTATGTAAAAAATAAAATTGATAGGTGAACAACTTAATAATGAGGGGGAGTCAATCAAGGCTTAAATTAAATATGCGTGGCATAGGGTCAATAATAAATATGACAAATTAGGATTACATATAGTTTAAGATTAGTATATCATCTCCCTCCCTCTGTCTCATCGCTGAAGCTCCATCCCAACCTTTGATTCTTTTGTCATTGTTATTCCTTTTATTTTCTCATTGATTGTACATCTCATTTCAACTTTTAGACATTCCTGTATAGTATTGTTTTTACTTATCCACGCTCCCAGCACCATCTTTGCTGCTTTAAACATATCTTTGCCATCTTAGTATCTGTTTTTAACCATTAGCTTGCAGCTTTTCATCCTATGCATAATATTTTGGATTTTCCCCTATGTCGTACAATGACAAAGATCAGCACATACAATAAAGCATCGCCTTAATAAAACTATTAAATTGACTTATAAAACTCCGTCTTGTATTGACTTGATTGCAATGCCAACTTCTGAAGTTGCACTGTAATCTTGAATTACAGCAGGTTTGGACAGACTTTAGGAGAGAAGTTGAGTGAAATGAGTTTTTTGAGTATTCATTTTACAGTCTGGGTATATGGGCTTGATTATGAACTTATGCCATTAATTGTATGTTTTTTTGAAGAATTATTTCTAACACAGGCCACCAAGTTTATAAAATGACTGCTAAACAAGTACATGCTAATTCTTATTTTATTTTTCCTGGGAGTTTATCAGCATTATAACAAAAAAGAAGAAAAATCAGTGGGAAAAATCATTTTTTTTTCTACAGAATTTTTCTCCCTTGTTTGTTCTAATAAACTGATAAAATTCCAGGGAAAATACAATTAAAAACTGAAAACAAAGGTCTCTAAACTTGCTACTAAAGTAATAAATAGGTCCTTCAGTAGCTATAAATCAGTGTTACTGCCCAAGCATTACATTTGTCTCCATTTTTTTAAATGCTATTTTGTGAAAATGTGTTCCTTGGCATTTAATGGACAGCATCCCAGTTGTAAGCACCCATACAGTTGTCCTCATGGATCATTAGTAGCAACCTTAAGCTCTAGATGTAGCAATCGGACACTACTGCAATATGTACATCACATTGGAAGGGCTCAAAGCTATACAATGCTCAGCTTAGGGCGGGTGCAGGAAAGATATCTACACTTCATTTACCGGTTTAGGAAGCATCCTGCAGAATGCTTGCAGAGACAATGCATCCCAAATGTAGCATAACCAGCAGATAGGGTAATGGTGTGCAAAACAGTGAATAACTGAAAACAAAGGTCCCTAAGCATTTGAAAGTAAACTTTGTCTTTATTTTCTCTGAATTTGTGATGCTGCTTTCATTCAACATTTTTTCCAGGCTGTTTACAATTATTTACTGCATATATTTAATTTTGTTTGCCCTTTTTCTTCTCTTTTTTTTAATGGGTAGGGTTTTTTTTATCTGTCTATTGTAAGATGTTACTCCTAGAATGATATCTATGGAATTTCCAAATTGAAGTATTTTATTGGCTCTTGTAATACTTATTGCATATAATCATTTGAAATCTGTTGGGCACTCTTGTTTTTTAGATAGGCCTAAGTCTGCAAGAATTTTAGGGGGTTTCTGGTTAGCTTTAAACTGGAGTATTTCTCTCTTGAGGTAGTGCTGTGATGCTCAAATAAAACTCAGACACATAGGCAAATTGGCCCTGTTTATCTATAATTTGTGTATTCTCTAGTACTGACATTAAAGAAATAAGATTGTGGGTGAGAGAGAAGTGTCACTTGATTTGCACCTTGTACTCATGCACAGTAATTCAGTTTTGGGTCCACACTAAAATTAAGGATGTTACTTGACTGCTGATAATATTTTTCAGGTCATCGGGTATGTTTGGGCTTTTGTCTCCAGCTGTGTTTTGATCACTTACGTTCAGTTGAAGGGTTTTGTTGGCCAGTTGGAAAACCTCAGAACCTCTCACTGGAAATCTGGCTGACTGAAGGAGAGGGAGGGGATGATTTAAATGGATCTGACCACTAATGGGCATGGTATATTGAGAGAGATGTGTAAAATTGTGGGGGCTCTATGTATTTAAATCTGTCGGAAGTTACATAGTACAGAGAATTTGGACAAGCCCTGCTTTCTATGTGCTATGTATTGCATTTTCTCAGATTCTGAGAGCAGGTTGTTTTGGGTTGCATGTATAATAGTGAGGTGGTGGTTTGTTTGATTTATTGTTGCTAATCTTTCAAAACAATTTGATTAGAGTTGTGGAATTGATATTGTATAATGCTCTTATACAGGCTATATACCTTTTGCCTGCAAACAATTTGTAAATGAGATTTGTAACTGCTGCTATTCATTTATATTTGCAGACATGGTGTGTGTTTCAATGTTCTTATATCCATTTTTAAGTCACAAAGAGAATCAAGTAGCCTTTAAGATCAAGAATCATTAAATATATTAATATATTCCAACACATCTTAAGAACATAAGAATTGCCATACTGTGTCAGACCGAGGGTCCATTGAGACCAGTACCCTGTTTTCAACAGTGGCCAGTCCCGATCACAAGTACCTGGCAAGATCCCAAACAGTAAATAGATCCAGTACTTACTAACTTCAGTGTCCCCTAGTCAAAGAGTAAATAACTGATTACATTTACCCATTCTAATCCACTCATGATTTTATAGATCTCTTATCATTTTCACCCCTCCTCCTTAGCCATTTTCTCCTCCAAGCTGATTAGCCCTAACTTCTTCAGCCTTTCCTCATAGGGGGAACCGCTCCATCCCCTTTCATTTTGATCTCCCTTCTGTGCACCTTTGTCTGAGAACTGCACACAATACTCCAGGTGCAGTTTCACATTGGAGTGTATAGCGGTATTATGATTTGGTCCACACTTCAGCTAGAGGGGTGACTTCAATAATAGTGGCTAGGTGTCTGTTATGGTTGAGAAATTGGTCAGCTGATACAACCTCAGTCTCACTGTACGAAGTTGCCCTTTAAAGGCTCACTCTTATTTGGGAGTAAGCTGGAGAAAATGGTCAATAAGTGGGGAGTCCCCGGTTCCTCAATTTACCAGAGGATAAGAAACAGGCGCCACGATCCTTCAGCACAAGAGGTCATACTAGGGGGTTCAGACGTTTTCACCCCTCCAGAGGCGTGGCTTTTCAGAGGATTCTACCTTTCGGATAGATCTCATTCCTTTTGTCCCAGGCAGCCCAGATGGGGTACAGATTCAGGTGATGGAGCACCCCGAGCCTACCAATGAAGGTCTGCTGACCCACCTCCGGAATCATGAGATAGAGAGAGGCAACCTCCTTTTTTTGTTAGAGGTGGTTTGAGATCATGACAGACCAGTGGGTGCTGGAGGTGATATGGATTGGCTATGCACTGGAGTTTCACAGTGTTCTTTGAGACATGTGTTCATGGTGTCTCCCTGTAACTCCTCAGAAGAGTCAGACAGTGGAGGTTATGTTGTCAAGATTCCTCAGCCTGCGGGCTATGGTTCCAGTGCCCACATCTCAAGAAAATATGGGCCAATATTCCATTTTATTTCATGGTGCTGAAGAAGGAGGGCTCTTTTTTTCATCCCATCCTGGATCTCAAAGGAGTCAACTGTCATTTGCATGTGACTCATTTTCACATGGAAACATTATGCTTATTGATTATGGCAGTACAATTGGGAGTTCTTGATGTCTCTGGATTTGTCCGAGGAGTACCTGCATATTCCCATCCAACTAGAGCATCAACAATGTCTGCGTTTTGTGGTTTGGGGACGTCATTATCAGTTTCAAGCGCTACCTTTTGGTTTGGTCACCATGCCCAGAACTTTTTCCAAGGTTATGGCGGTGGAATTTAGAAAAGATGAAATTCTGGTACACCCATCCTTGGATGACTGACTGATTCGGGCCAAGAGTCTGGAAGTGAGCCTCCGAGTCTCGCGCAAGGTGATCTCCTAGTTGTAGGAGCTAGGTTGGTTCTTAAAACCTGACCAAGAGCAATCTTCAGTCATCACAGTCGCTAGAGTGTATCTGTGTTCAGTTTGACATGAAGCAGGGCAGGGTGTTCCTGCTGGAGGGCCTTATTCAGAAGCTGATGGTGCAGGTGTGTCTATTGACTAACTCAGTACACCCGATGGTGTGGTCCTAACCTCAGTTGCTTGGATTGATGGCAACCCTCAAGGTGATACTGTGAGCGAGGGTACATGTGCATCCTCTTTAGCGCACTTTGCTGTCTCATTGGAGCTCATAGTCTCAAGATTTATTTGATTCGGCTCCACCTGCTGATAGAGGTCTGCTCTCAACTACAGTGATGGTTAAAAGCGGATCATCTGAGAGAGGAAACTTCTGTAAGATCATTGGACTGGCTAGTACTCATGACAGATACAAACTTCCAAGGTTGGGGCACTCACTGTTGGGAGCTGACAATGTAAGCCTCTGGAGTGCAGGAAAGCCTCTGGAACATCAATTGGCTGGAAGCCCAGGCAGTACAATTGGAAAACTTGCAGTTTGGCAACAGATTGCAAGGTCGATTGGTCTGTATAATGTCAGACAATGCAACAACAGTGGCTTACATCAATGGGCAGGGAGGAACTTAGAGCCAGTAAGGGTCGCAGGAAATAGCCCAGCTTATTGAATGGGCAGAAGTGCATCTTCAGGAGATCTCGGCCTCGCATGTGCAGGTAAAGATAATGTAAGAGCAGACTTTCTCAGCAGACAGTCTGGATCCAGTAGAATGGGAATTTTCAAATGAGGTGTTTCAGCTAATAATGGATCGCTGGGGCCTTTCGTTTATGGACCTGTTGGTGTCTTTTCTCTCAATGCAAAGCTTCCCCAATTCTTAAGTGGCAGGAGGGATCAGAAGTCACTGGGGATCGATGCTCTCATGCAGGAATGGCTGGAGGGCAAGCTGCTGTATGCTTTCCCCCCGGTGGCCCATGATAGGCAGAATGATTTGGAAGGTTGAATGTCATAGGGGAATGGTGCTTCTGGTGGCACCAGATTGGCCCAGGAAACCATGGAATGCATATCTACGAAGCCTTCTGGTGGACTCTCCCCTCCAGTTTTCAGTGCACAGGAATTTGCTATGGCAGGGGCCTGTTCTTCACGAAGATCCAAATCGATTTTGTCTTATGGTATGGCCCTTGAGAGGGCTCAGTTGCTGAAGCATGGATATTCTACTGTGGTGATTGCCACTTTGCTACGTGTGAGAAAGTGCTCCACTTCCTTAGCCTATGTGCAGGTTTAGTGAGTTTGAGGCTTGGTGTGAAAATTGAGGGGATCTTCCTCATTTGGTTAAGATTCCGCTTATTTTGGAATATTTGCAGGATGGATTGAGTAAGGGTTAACCCTTTAATTCTTTAAAGGTACAGGTGGCAGCTCTTGCCTGTTTCCGAGATCAGGTGAATGGTAGGCCCTTGTCAGCTCATGCAGATGTGGCCCGTTTTTTTCTTGAAAGGAGTGAAGCATCTTTGTCCTCCCTTGCGGTTACCGCTGCCCTTGTGGAGTCTTCATCTAGTTTTGGATTTTTTAGCGGGCCCTACTTTTTGACCGATGCATAACTTTTCCTTGAAGTTACTAATCTCTAATTTCCTTGTGGAAATTTGAACTGTGTGTCAAGTATCCAAATTACAAGCCTTGTCTTGCTGGAAGCCATTTCTACAAGTGACTCCAGGGACGATACAGCTGCGTACTGTTCTTTCCTTTTTGCCAGAAGTGGTCTCAGATTTTCACTTGAATCAATCTATTTCTCTGTTGTCTCTGGATGCGGAGTAATATCGCCTGTTAGGGCCCTTGGATGTCAAAAGGCATATCTTGAGGTATTTAGAGGTTTCTGAACCTCTCAGAAAATGAACCGGCTGTTTATTTTCCATGGTGGGAGTTAACAGGGTGAGTCGACATCATGGGCTACAGTAGCCCACTGGATTAAGGAGATAGTCATGGCCGTGTATGTGGATGGTGAGCAACCGTTGCCTAGTAAGGTTAAAGCTCATTCCTCGAGGGCTCAGGCAGTGTCATGGGTGGAGGTTAGATTATCTCTTGTCGACATTTATTGAACTGCAACGTGGTCCTCTTTACACACCTTTTCCAGGTATTATTGCCTGGATGTGCAGGCCCGGGACGACGCAGCCTTTGCGCGTGTGGTTTTGACTGGACCATGGGCAGCCTTATGCCCTGTTCAGGAGTAGCTTTGGTACATCCCACTGGTTTTGGATTCACCTGTCTGTACACTAAGAAAGAAGTTATTACTTATTTGATCATTTCCTTTTCCTTCGTACAGACAGGTGACTCCAACTTCCCACCCTTGGCTGTCGAATGGTTGTGCTATGGTCCTCCCGCATGGCTGTGTTCCAAGGTGTACTGGTAAGTGTCAATCCAGTCCCTAGATTAGTGTCATTACACACTTTCTCTGTGCGCAGCGTTTTCCTGTTGGCTGAGTGCTGGAATGGTTATCTGTTAATAATCAAGTTTTGCTAGTTTGTCCACAGTTGGTTTTTGGAGAGAATACTGGCGGGATGATGTCACTGCAGGGATGTATATACTGTGATGTCAGCTTTTCTCTGTCTCTATCTGCTGGTAGAGGTGCATAACCCATTGGTTTTGGGTTCACCTGTCTGTACTAAGGAAAAGGAAATTATCAAGTAAGTAGTAATTTCTCCTCTATGCTAGTGGTGTGGTAGTATACAACCAATGTCAACTTTTGAATCCTATGCATGTGCATGACGTCCTGAGTAGGAAAAGAAGCCTTAAAGATGGCTGAAAAACTAAGAGACTTTTTGACTTTAGACTTAGATTTTCTTTGATTTCTGACTTTGTAGCATAAGAGACTTTTTTAATGAAGCTTCCTGCCAAGCTTAGAGACTGGACATTCAGACCACCCTTGCTCCATTAACTTTGGAGTACTTGCACAAGCCTTTGCAAGCCAGGCTTAGTCCCTACAATCGCTGTGCTTTTGAGGATCACTGGCGCTCAGTTCTAGGTAGAGGCAGTGGAGATGAAGCAGGAGGAGTGCCTTCTAAGGGCTAGGGCAGGCTTTGAGGGTGGAGGGGGAAGGAATGCAGGAAATGTTTTTCCCTAGGTGCACAGTTGTCGTACACCTGTTCTTAAATCCAGGCCTGTGAATGACCTCAGCCAGTTGGTGGAAGCTCCTTTTGCAACAATGATTATTGAGCCTAGTGGTCTGAAGGTTGTGGGTTCTTTTTTTGTTTGTTTTGTTTTACTTTTGGAATATTTCTATAATTGCTTGCCATGATAAGTGTAGAGCATGTTGTGTAGGTCAGTGAAACAAACTCCTACTTCAATGCATTTTGATTTCTATTTTTTTTAGAAGGTAGAAAGTAAAAAAATATACACATGAAGACATTTTAAGAGGCACCTTACACAGTGAGACAGAGCATTGTAGTTTTAAATATGATGTGCACAAACAGCTATTTAATTCAGTATTATGACAGCTATGTTTTGCAGACAATCATCCTCTGTGTCATAGTGGTAATGTGCAAATTTCTGTTTTGCATATAGAGCTAAGAATATCTGAAAAGGTGTCTTCAAATCACAATCCATATTATGCAAGGATTGTAATTTTATTTATTTTTGTTGTTGTTGCAAAGCAAGCTGAATTTAGCCATGATATATGGGTGATGTCATCTGGCAGCACCAAATGGTGCTCAAACGAATAGAGCTTTGAACTCTACTGAGCATGTACAGGAGTTCCCATGAGAGCCTCCTCAGTCTTTTCTTGTCCAAGCTAATGCATGGATGTGTACTCTCTCTCCTCAGAATTTTTCTTCTATACTTCTTTAATATTTTTTTCTTTTGTTGTCTCGCTGTCTCAGCAGCATACTTTTCAATGCTACTAAAAAAAAAGACTGAGGTCCTCAAAGGTAGGAGCTAGATACTTCTGGAACAACTTCCTTCTCTTCTTGCCTTCTCCAGGAGAAAGAAGGTGGTGACTGTCAGTGGCTTCACCAACTGCATTTGTGGTAAGGTTATGTCCTTAACCAATGGACACAAACTTACTGCTGCTTGGGCCCAATCGTGATCAAGCAAATTGCCACGCCTGCGGTTGGATGCCCCCGTGGTCTCGATGCTCCATGGCGGGGAAAAAATAGAGGGGTTTCACCAGTCAATAAGAAGCTGCAGCAAATCTTCATACCAGTGTCCAGGTTCCTCTACCTTACTGGGTAGGGAGTTGAGCCATAGCTCCTCCAGGACCCTCCCCATTGGTGCAGATGGAAGGTGTGGTGTTGGTTGAAAATTGCTACAATATGTCTGTCAAAATGGTACTATTTGATGGAACCTCCACATGCACCAAAGAAGCATAAATATCAAGATGCATCGGCACAATCTGCATGGAACATTGGCGCTGATGGCATAGAGGTCGGGCTCAACGCACAGTACATCAATGCAGGCAGCATTCTTAACACGATGCAGTGGTGCCTCAGCAGTGTCAACTGATGCTTTTTACCCCAATGCAGGAAGGGTCCAGAGCTCCTGCATTGTTCCTCATCTTACTCTGAGTCCTCCTCTTATCGCAGCTCCAAACATGTGGTGACTTGTGACATGACACAGTCAAAACCCAGGAAGCATTCAATCACTGTTCCAATCATATTGCTGGTGCATTCTTCTAAGGACTCTTCCATATAGTTTTATAAAGTGTCATCTTTTGCCTCCAGGCATTCTCTGCCTACAAGGATCTTTGAACCTCAAATTCTGCAGGCTGCCTTGCCCATTCAACTTTATATTGGGTGGCCCAGGTCTTTGGTATTCGATGATTCCTTTCATCTGTTACCTCCTGATAATGAGTGCGCTTTCACTATCATAAGTGCTAGTGCAAGACTTGCCTCTGGAGACACCAGATCCTGTCTATTCTGTTATTCCACTTTACACCAATAGGCCTCCAGTCGTGGAGCAGGAACCAGTCCTGGTATCAGAGGAGGATATTCCTTCTCCCACACCAGCTTGGAGGGCTCAGTACTCTTATCAAAGAAGTGATGGATATAGTGAGAAGCTTCATGTCACTCTCAGAAGACTCTGAGATCTTTTCAACTACTGCTTTTTTCTTTTCCCCTGTTGCTGTCCTAAACTGCGGTTTCCGTATTGCCACCAATTTGTGTATCCTAACTTCTGCTCTGCAGTTCGTGTCTTGTTCGGAAATTGTGCATCAACCTTTCTCCCTCACTGAGACATCCAGAGAAGCTACTTCTATCACCTGTCATTTTAACAATCTTGGCCTAGTGTTCCATCTCTAGTGAATTCACAGAAGGGTTCCACGGGGATTCCCTCTGATCTGCTTCCGAATCCCCCAGCTAACATTTCTTCTCTGGAAGATTTCTCGTTCCCAAGTTTATTGAAAAATAGGTCAAAATGCTCAATATTAATATATGCAAGGATAAAAATGCTCGTTCTGAGGGTATGAAGCTACTGAAAACTTTTGGATATCCTATCAGAACTAGTTGTTCTTACGATGTATGCTGCTTTGGATACTGTACAGATGAAAATGTGAGGAATGCCTATTTCTGGAACTACAGTAGCCAGAAAGCTAGACCTTTTTAAAGGATGCACAAGTCCCCCATTATGTAATTGATCAGCTTCCACACCAGTCGCCGGTAGTGGAATCAGAGTTTAAGAAAGTGAAGAAAATGAGACTTCATTCTATTTGTCCTCCAAGGAAGGACCACAGAATACTTGATGATGATTTTGGGAAGAAGTTGTTTCAGGGCTTCATATTAACTGCCTGAATAACTTGTTAGTTTTACATGGTCAGTATATTTGACTGCATACAAAAGCTGAAGCCATTCATATGCTCTGACCCCAGCGCGACCTCCCCCCCCCCCCCCCCCCCCCCTAACCTTAGCTAGTTATGGAAGAAGTTATCCGTCACCTGTTATGTTCTTTTTGAGTCCTTCAATTCTGTTGCAAGAACATCAGCAGACTCCATCTGAGCCAAACGCGTGGCTAGACTTTAGGCCAGCAACATCCGGGAGGATGTTCATGAGAAACTCTGACCTCCTTTGCTTAATAGATAACCTTTTGGGGACATGAAATCTGCTGACCGCAGGGTGCTGCACTGTGGTTATCATTCTATACCTCAATCCTGAGTGCAGCATGGTTTCTCATGTCTTGATCATCTGATGCATCCTGCAACTCTAAGGGCCTCCTCAGCTCAGCAGATTTTATAGGCCCAGCATACAGGATTTCCTGTGGGCGCACCTTTACATTACTGCTTTCCTATCAAGGAAGCTCAGTCCTCAGAGCTCAGTCCTCGGAGCCGATGCCTGAGCAACAGGTTTGGTTCCAGTGCGTTGCTGTTTGATGCTTTCTCCTAAAAACCCAGCCTGATCCTTGACTCTGCCTTGTGTGCTGCCTGCCCCAACTTGTTGCTTGCGCCTTGATTTGCGTATGAACTCCGCCTGCCCTGACCTTGGCCTGTTTCTTGATGTTGCATGAACTATGCCTTTCTGACTACACCTCTGCCTCCTGATTCTGTTTTGGTGCCTTGGTCCTGACTGTCAGATTCTGTGTCCACCTCCAGTATAAGAGAAACAGTTTTGTAGATTAAAGATCAGAATGTGGCAGTTCACTCTCTATGCACAGCACCAGAACCTCTGGCCACATCCAGATGGTCCTTCTTATACAAGAAACTATCGGAAAGAACAGTAAAAACATCTCCACTATTATCACCTCCCACCCTTACTGGCACAAAGATAACAGCATCAAACAACTTGCAGTCGAAGATATCCCAACAAACTCTGCCCAAATCTGCACCCAGTTTTTGGTCTTGACTGTCATGGGGAACCTTGACCCAGAGTGGAAGAAAAAAAAAATTAGAGTTTATGTGTGTCTGAGATAATAAGCATGCCAGAGGGAGTTAATTCTAGATCTCTTACCCACCCACCCCTAACTCATCCTTTTGATTTGTAGACAAGAGACACTCATTAAAAATCAATCAGGGCCTTATCTAAATCATACTGTAATTGCACTAGCCTTTCTGAGAGTTTAATCATCCCCTTGTATGTCACTACCAGATTAATTAGTGAATACACTTGTAAATTTAAAGGAATCTAATTGTTCATATTCCAACTCCCATAGCATCCTAAACTTAACTAGGAGCTCAACAAAATTAAGATAAAGGCAGCAGGAGGGGGGTTTTCTAGTCTTTTGCATAGAGTGTTACATGATATTTTTTTTGTACCCACCGGTGAGAGAGATGTGTACATCCGATGCAAAGAGCTCCTGGCTCTCAGAGAACAAGTCTGATCTGTGGAGATTAGAGTGGCAGACCTGGAGGAGTTTAAACAGACAGAGATAAATTGATGAGACCTTCAGGGACATAGTAGCAGAGACCCAGCTCCAGTGCTGCCTTGGATCAGAAAGGTCTCCTGGTTGGAGAGAATCACCCTGGGATAACAGGAAGTGATCTTGTAGCAAGGAGCTGGTCCCTAGGTGCTACATTGTCCTCTCACACTGAGATTATTAGAAATGTAGATAGCTAGGTGCCTGGTAGATGTGAGGGCCATGTGGAAACTTGCCTGCCTAGTGCGAAGGTGACGGACCTCACACATCACATAGATAGGATTTTAAAGAATGCTGCAGAGGAGCTGGCTGTTGTGATACATGTGGGCACCAATGACATAGGAAAATGTGGGAGGTAGGTTCTGGAAGCCAAATTTAGGGTTTTAGGTAAAAAGCTGAAATCCAGAATCTCCAGGGTTGCATTCTCTGAAATGCTCCCTGTTCCACATGCAGGTTTCCAGAGGCAGGCAGAACTCTGAAGTCTCAATGCATGGATGAGACTATGATGCAGGGAAGAGGGATTCAGTTTTGTAAGGAAGTAGACAACCTTTTGGGGAAGGAGGGAGTCTTTCTCCCCCCCCCCCCCCCCCCCGAAAGGAATGGCTCCACCTTACCAGAGTGGAACCAGGCTGCTGGAACTAACTTAAAAAAAAATTGCTCTTCTCCCGCCCCACCCCACCCCCCTCTTTTTTTTTTTTTTTTTTTTTTATAAACTAGAACAAGAGCCAACAATCACTCAGCACTACATGGTTTGGAGGAAGTTATCTTCAAAGGATACTAATGAAACAGGAACGTTAGGGCAACCCAACAGAGAAGTTCCAATAAAAGCAAAAGTAGTCCATGTGCCTATAAGTAAAGAATCACCTGAGCTAAAGCATTCCAAATTCGCCCTATCAACTGAAAAACAGGTTGTTATTGCAAACCAAAAACACATTTTTAAATGTCTGTATGCCAGAAGCCTAAGAAATTAGGATGGGAGAGTTAGTGTATAGCAGTGAATGATAATAGATATAATTGGCATCTCAGAGACCTGCTGGAAGTGCTATATCAGGGTATAAATTATATTACAATGATAGGATCAACTTGGTGGAGGTATGGCTCTATATGTCCAGGAGGGCAGAGTCTAGCAGGATAAAGATCTTACAAGAGACTAAATACACAGTAGAATCTATATGGCTAGAAATCTCATGTGTTGGATAAGAGTATAATGATAGGAGTATACTACTGTCCACCTGGCCAGAATGATGAGATGGACAATGAAATGCTAAGAGAAATCTGGGAAACTAACCAATTTGGCAGTGCAGTAATAATGGGAGATTTCAATTACTCTAATATTGACTGGGTAAATGTAACATAAGGACATGCTAGAGACAAAGTTCCTGGATTGAATAAATGACTGCTTCATGGAACAGTTGGTTCAGGAACCGATGAGAGAGGGAGCTATTTTAGATCTAATTCTTCATGGCTTGCAGGATTTGGTGAGAGAGGTGTAATGGTGGTAGGGCCACTTGGCAATAGTGATCATAACATGGCGAAATTTGAACGAATGACTGGAAGGGGGCAATATATAAATGTACAGCTCTAACACTAAATTTTCAAAAGGAAAACTTTGATAAAATGAAAACAGGAAAAAACCTAAAAGGTGCAGCTGCAAAGGTTAAAAGTGTACCATTAGAACCACAAGCCAGATGTGCTCCATGCTTTAAGAAAGGTGGAAGGAAGGCAAAATGATTATTGTCATGGTTAAAAGGTGGGGTGAAAGAGGCCATTTTAACCATTAAAAAAAATCTTTCAAAAATTGGAAGAAGGATCCATCTGAAGAAAATAGGAAATAGCATAAGCTTTGTCAAGTTAAGTGTAAAACAGTGGTAAGATAAGCTAAGAGAGAATTTGAAATGAAGTTGGCCTTAGAGGCAAAAACTCATAATAAAAACTTTAAAAAAATATATATCCAAAGCAGGAAACTTGCAACGGAGTCAGAGTGTCCAATGGGATAAAGGGGCTCAAAGGGAAGATAAGGCCATTGCAGAAAGAATAAATGAACTGAACTATTTGCTTCTATGTTTACTAATAAGGATCTTGGGGAGATACCAGTTCCGGAGATGGTTTTCAAGGGTGATGAGTCAGATGATTTGAACCAAATCACTGTGAATCTGGAAGATGTAGTAGGCCAGATTGACAAACCAAAGATTAGCAAATCACCTGGACTAAATGGTATGCACCCCAGAGTTCTGAAGGAATACAAAAAGGAAATTTCAGATCTGTTAGTTAAAACTTGTTACCTATCATTAAAATCATCCATTGTACCTGAAGACTGGAGGGTGGCCAATGTAACCCCAATATTTAAAAAGGGCTCCAGGGGTGATCTGGGATACTATAGACTGGTGAGCCTGGCTTCAGTGCTGGGAAAAATAGTGGAAACTGTTCTAAAGATCAAAATCAGAGCATATAGAAAGACATGATTTAATGGAACACAGTCAGCATGGATTTACCCAAGGGAAGTCTTGCCTCACAATTCTGCTTCATTTTTTTTTGAAGGGGTTAAACATGTGGATAAAGATGAACCAATAGATGTAGTGTATTTTTTGATTTTCAGAAGGCATTTGACAAAGTCCCTCATGAAAGGCTTCTAAGAAAACTAAAAAGTCATGGGATAGGAGAAGATGTCCTTTCATGGATTACAAACAAGATAAGACAAGATGCAGAGTAGGATTAAATGGTCAATTTTCTCAGTTGATAACGGTAAACAGTGGAGTGCCTCAGGAATCTGTACTTGCACCGGTGATTTTCAATATACTTATAAATGATCTGGAAATGAATACAATGAACGAGGTAATCAAATTTGTAGAAACAAAATTGGGTAGTTAAATCACAAGCGAATTGTGATAAATTGCAAGAGGGCCTTGTGAGACTGTAAGATTGGACTTCTAAATGGCAGATGAAATTTAATGTGGACAAGTGCAAGGTGATGCACATAGGGAAAAATAACCCTTGCTGTAGTTACACAATTTTAGGTTCCATATTAGGAGCTACCACCCAGGAAAAAGATCTAGGCATCATAGTGGATAATACGTTGAAATCGTCAGCTCAGTGTGCTGCGGCAGTCAAAAAAGCAAACAATGTTAGGAATTATTAGGAAGGGAATGGTGAATAAAATGTAATATGTCTTAATCCCTCTGTATCGCTCCATGGTGAGACCGCACCTTGAATACTGTGTACAATTCTGGTTGCCACATCACAAAAAAGATATAGTTGCACTGGAGAAGATACAGAGAAGGGCAACCAAAATGATCAAAGGGGATGGAATGGTTCCCCTATCTGGAAAGGCTAAAGAGGTTAGGCCTGTTCAGCTTGGAGAAGGAGACTGCTGGGGCCAGGGGGGGCACGATATAATAGATGTGTTTAAAATCATGAGAGGTCTAGAATGGGTAAATGTGAATTGGTTATTTACTTTTTCGTATAATAGAAGAACTAGGGGGCATTCCATAAAGTTAGCATGTGGCACATTTAAAACTAATCTGAGAGAATTGTTTTTCACTCAGCGCACAATTAAGCTCTGGAATTTGTTGCCAGAGGATGTGGTTAGTGCAGTTAGTATAGCTGTGTTTAAAAAAGGATTGGATAAGTTCTTGGAGGAGAAGTCCATTAACTTCTTTTTAATAAAGTCAGTTTAGGGAATAACCACTGCTATTACTGGCATAGGTAGCATAGGATCTACTTAGTATTTGTACTTGCCCGGTACTTGTAGCCTGGATTGGCCACTGTTAGAAACAGGATGCTGGGCTTGATGGACCCTTGGTCTGACCCAGTATAGCAACTTCTTATGTCCTTATTTAAAGAGTTCTTGAAATTTAGGAAGGCACTCACATCTCACTTGTTTGTACAAGCCTTCCCTTAACTGAGTACTACTTGATTTAAATTTATTTGGTTGTGGGGTTTTGTTTTTTTTAAAGATTCTGCTCAACCTTTCTGTACCTCATCATTTTATCCATTTTATCTTCTATTTTATTTATTGATCTTGATGGTTTTTGTAACGTTATTCATTTAAATGTTGTTGCATTATGATATATTTTAACAAGTTTTATTTTGATTTGTTTTGTTATATTTTTGCTAGTTTTAACTTGTTAATCTTGTTTGAATTTTATTTGCTTTGTTTTACCAATGAAATTGATCAAGAAGTAATAATCATTGAATAACTATAGTAAGTCAAGATTTATTTTTACAAGTTAATTTTAAATGTATATTTTGTATTTAATTGATGCGCATGTAACCAGCTTAGAACAATTATTGTTGCAATAGACAGGCCTTACATTTTTTAAATAGACTATGCGTCTAGTCTGCCTATCATTTTTCCTTTCTTTTTTTGGCTATAATAAAATGTAAGGTCTGATTCAGGAGCTGAGGATTTTCCTCTTTGGCCTTTTGACTGAAACCAAGAACCTGTATAATATTGGGGAGGGGAAAAGGGTTAATCCCCTACCACCTGACCCCATTAGAATAACAGCTGTTTGAACCCTGGGACCAACTGGGACCAAACCTCCTGATATTACCAAAAAAATAGAACTAAAACCAGAAACTAGTTCTATTTTTCTGAAGATGTATAGCAAAAACTGTACAACCACACAACACAAGTATAATTATGTTTAACTGTATAGCCTATAAAATATGTGAAGTACAACACTGCTGAAAATGTAGTTAATCTCCAAAAATGCACTTTTTAGGAATTTTTTTGTTTTTTAATTTCCAAGGGTATACATTGGTATGCTATAGCTTTGTAAACAATTCAGCTGATTACATCATTTACAGGCTTCGTTTTGTAGCATCGATCCACATTTAATTAAAAAGTCATTATCTATTTTCTGTATGCATTTATACATGTGCACATGGGTGGTTTATAGTGCAAAGATAAAGTAATGATGTCAGCCATATTAAAAGGCAAAAACAACAATGAGACAACCTTATGCCTTAGCGATACGAGGACTTATCCCGATGCTTTTGAGATAACACAAAATATTTTAGATGCATCGATCTATTCTTTGCCTTGTTCAATACAAATTTGAGAGTGACACGTTGACAGATCGCGAAGGGAGATAATTATATGCAAGATTAAGATTGAAATTTGACAAAAAGAATCTACCTATGTAGTTCTATTTGACATCAGGAATCATCCCCTGATGCAGCCTTAATTGGCGAAACTCGGCCGGAGTCGGGCTTTGTAATACAAATAATAAATCTTTCCACGGCGTAAGGTTGTCTCATTGTTGTTTTTGCCTTGGCTACGTGGGACAGCCTTCCGATTTGTTTTATTAGCCATATTAAAAGTGCATTGAAAATCACTGACGCTAAAAAGAACTTGCTTTTATTCCATTTTGCAAATAAGTAATTTTGAGGGGAGGTTTCATTCAGCAGGCCAACTGCCCTTACATACAGCTTTACTTGAACAGAACTAAAAGTTTGCCATGGGAGTATAAGGCAGTCGGCTTACACAACAGGAAATGTCCAAATAAATAGGGTGAAGAATTCACACTAACTTATAGAAAAATAGTGCAGTTAAAAAAAAAAAAAAGTTTTAATCTTCAAAGCTTGAATTATTTGTATATTTGAGATTAGGTTCTTCAAGTTATATTCAGATACAGTAGGTATTTGCTTGTTCCCCCTTGCAGTCTAAGGGCGTCATTTATTAAAGGTTTTCTTCCATTTTGTGTCTAAGGGGGGGAAATGCTTAGTAAATGAGTCCCTAAAATTGTACCTGAGACAATGGAGGGTGCTCAAAACCACAAGGAGCATCAGGGAAAGCAGGATTTAAACCCTGGCCTCTCTAGTACTTGGTCTGCTGCTCTAACCACTAGACTCCTGTACTCCAGATTTGCTCTTTTTGAAAGGAATTCAGTCTGGTTGCTGAAACATGTATTTTTAAAATGTGCAATTTAAGGTAACTTTTATGTATCACTAGACCCTCTTGTTGTGGAAGATTGTTTGTTTTTACAAATTACTGTGAACAAAAAAGAAATACAGAAGATGCTGGGGGAATTTGTTTTGTTTAAAGCTAGCTTTTTATGTTGGCAACAATGAGACACTTATTTAAATATGATGACTGTTTTGGAGCTTGCAGGAGGCATAATCAATTCAGATATGCAATATTTCTTACCCTAGAGTCAAACTGTAATGTTCATTTGGCCGTTTTACATGAGTAATCCATCATTGTGAATCATTTACCTACAAGACGAGCTTCAGTAATTGATGTCTTTATGCAATCTGTGAAAATGTTGAGAAAATCATTTATTTCAATCGCTACTGAATCGTTTAAACCTTGTCAGTTTATGGAGGAGCAGCACAGCATCAACTGTCAACCAAATTCAATGGAAGATACAATTTCTTCTGGGGTAGTTCTCACATAATATTTAAATTCTGCATACTATATCAAAATAATATAATTTCCAGCTTTGTGCAAAAGTTACAACTTTCTTGAAGCATAAAATTTTGCATCTTTTAGTTAGTTTCTGGCAGAATTCCATTTGGAGGATAATAATAGTGCACCATAACTAAGACATGATTTGGGGGGATTTTACTTCACAGAATCCAAGGGCAGTTTTGAGCATCCAGCATTGCTGACTGCTTGCAGCTGCTAATAGTTGCAGCAACATATCAGTCTCCATGATTACTACAAATCTCAGCAGTTGCAGGAAGTCTGTGTTAAGAGCAGCAGCTCTTGGGCTCCAGATTGCCAAATTTAAAATCTCTAAGAACGAAAACCCGAATCAGTAGTGCACTCTTTTTTTTTTTTTTTCTCTCGCATCAGCTTATCCAACCCTCCTTCCCCCTCCAAGGCTCTCTTCCCCTCATCTCGCAGCTTATTCTTCCAGTGTTCTTCCCTCCACCAGATGTTCCCTTGTCAATCTCTTTCCTGCTCAATGAGAGTTGTAGACACTGACCCAGAATAACTGATCCTCTAAAAGGTGAGGTGAAAGAGGCTATTTTAGCCAAAAAAAACATCCTTCAAAAATTGGAAGAAGGATCTATCTGAAGAAAATAAGATAAAACATAAGCATTGTCGGGGTAAGTGTAAAACATTGATAAGACAGGCGAAGAGAGAATTTGAAATGAAGTTGGCCATAGAGGCAAAAACTCATAATAAAAACTTTTTAAAATATATCCAAAGCAAGAAACCTGTGAGGGAGTCGGTTGGACCATTAGATGACAGAGGGGTTAAAGGAGCTCTTAGGGAAGATAAGGCCATTGCAGAAAGACTAAATTAATTCTTTGCCTCCGTGTTTACTAATGAGGATGTTGGGGAGATACCAGTTCCAGAGATGGTTTTCAGGGGTGATGACTCAGGCGAACTGAACGAAATCACTGTGAACCTGGAAGATGTAGTAGGCCAGATTGACAAACTAAAGAGTAGCAAATCACCTGGACCCGGATGGTATGCATCCTAGGGTTCTGAAGGAACTAAAACATGAAATTTCTGATCTATTAGTTAAAATTTGTAACCTATCATTAAAATCATCCATTGTACCTGAAGACTGGAGGGTGGCCAATGTAAAAAAGGCTCCAGGGGCGATCCGGGTAACTATAGACCAGTGAGCCTGACTTCAGTGCCGGGAAAAATAGTGGAAAACTATTCTCAAGATCAAAATCGTAGAGCATATAGAAAGATATGATTTAATGGGACACAGTCAACATGGATTTACCCACGGGAAGTCTTGCTTAACAAATCTGCTTAATTTTTTTGAAGGGGTTAATAAACATGTGGATAAAGGTGAAACGGTAGATGTAGTGTATTTGGATTTTCAGAAGGCGTTTGACAAAGTCCCTCATGAGTAGTTTCTACAAAAACTAAAATGTCATGTTATAGGAGGCGATGTCCTTTCGTGGATTACAAACTGGTTAAAAGGAAACAGAGAGTAGGATTAAATGGTCAATTTTCTCAGTGGAAAAGGGTAAATAGTGGAGTGCCTCAGAGATCTGTACTTGGACCAGTGCATGCATATATATATATATATATATATATATATATATATATATATATATATATATATATATATATATATATATATATATGATCTGGAAAGGAATACGACGAGTGAGGTTATCAAATTTGCGGATGATACAAAATTATTCAGAGTAGTTAAATCATAAGCAGACTGTGATACATTACAGGAGGACCTTGCAAGACTGGAAGATTTGGGCATCCAAATGGCAGATGAAATTTAATGTGGACAAGTACAAGGTGTTGCATATAGGGAAAAATAACCCTTGTTGTAGTTACACGTTGTTAGATTCCATATTAGGAGCAACCACCCAGGAAAAAGTTCTAGGCATCATAGTGGATAATACTTTAAATCATCAGCTCAGTGTGCTGCAGCAGTCAAAAAAGCAAATAGAATGTTAGGAATTATTAGGAAGGGAATGGTTAATAGAACAGAAAATGTCATAATGCCTCTGTATCGCTCCATGGTGAAGACCGCACCTTGAATACTGTGTACAATTCTGGTCGCCGCATCTCAAAAAAGATATAGTTGCAATGGAGAAGGTACAGAGAAGGGCAACCAAAATGATAAAAGGGCTGGAACAGCTCCCCTATGAGAAAAGGCTGAAGAGGTTAGGGCTGTTCAGCTTGGCGAAGAGACAGCTGAGGGGGGGATGTGATAGAGGTCTTTAAGATCATGAGAGGTCTTGAACGAGTAGATGTGTCTCAGTTATTTACACTTTCGAATAATAGAAGGACTAGGGGGCATTCTATGAAGTTAGCAAGTAACACATTTAAGACTAATTAGAGAAAATTCTTTTTTACTCAACGCACAATAGAGCTCTGGAATTTGTTGCCAGAGGAGGTGGTTAGTGCAGTTAGTGTAGCTGGGTTCAAAAAAGGTTTGGATAAGTTCTTGGAGGAGAAGTCCATTAATGGCTATTAATCAATTATACTTAGGGAATAGCCACTGCTATTAATTGCATCAGTAGCATGGGTTCTTCTTAGTGTTTGGGTAATTGCCAGGTTCTTGTGGCAAACGTCCCTGGTGGTCCGGGAGCGGTCTCCTGGACTTGGGCTATCGGCTGCCAGTAGTCAAAATGGCACAGACGGCCCTTTGCCCTCACTATGTCACTGGGGTCGACCAATGGTGGCGGTAGCCCCTGTGACATAGTAAGGGCAAAGGGCCATCTGCGCCATTTTGACTACTGGCAGCCGACAGCCCAAGTCCAGGAGACCGCTCCAGGACCATCAGGGACTTTTGGCAGGTCTTTGGGGGGGGGGGGAGGGGGGGTGTCAGGAGGGCGGGGGGTTTTGTTAGATTTTTATTTTTTTTTATTAAAGATTTGTCTGCGAGCCAGATGCAGCCATCAAAAGAGCCACATCTGGCTCGCGAGCCATAGGTTCCTGACCCCTGATCTGGGTGGAGAGCTTAATGCAGAGCTTTCCAAACAGTGTGTCGCCTGGTCCACATACCAGCAGGGCCAGTGGAAGCAGGGAACTACAGTAGGAAAATCAGTGGGGCTGTGGTGGAGCTTACCTCACCACGGCCTGAAGAAAAGGGTCATGCTTACTCTTCCTCCTTTTGCCTGAGCAGCTCTGGAAGAAAAACATTGCCGGAGCTGCATGGGCAGGAAATTGGAGGCACATCTGCCATGTACAGAAGAAGAGCAGCATTAATGGGCCGCCGCATAATCCCACGTTGCATCGGCTCGAAGAGGAGGAAATTCGGTAGCAGGGCTGCTGTGAGAATGAGAACCTGATTGTGTGTTTGAGGGAAGAAGACAGATGGAGAGAAAAAAAATAGAAAAAAAGACCCTGTAAAAGGAATTGGCAAAAAAACAAAGGGAAGGTGGGGGAAAAAAGCCTGTGACCAACAGATTAGAAAACTAAGATTGGACAGGAAAAGTAAAAAAATCTATTTAGTGACTGGCATATGTTATCTTTGGGAATGTGCAAGAGTAGCACTTTATGTACGAGATCGGCATGGAGGAATTGGAAGCCAGCAAATATTTAATACCGCGGGGCCTGCACAGAGGAGGCAGTAGAGCAGGCTTCAGTGCCAGTAGCAGCAATCAGCACCTCCCCAAATATGCACATGGCAGCAGTAGCAGAGGAATGAGAGAGCTCTGAGGTTGCTGGCAAAAGAAAGAGAGGGGGGTCTGCCTTCAGTGTGTGCAAGTGTATGAATAGGAGTCTGCCTGGGGGTGTATGTGGGTGCCTGCCTGAGGCTATATCTGTGTATGAGAACGAATGGGTGTCTTCCTGGGGTCTGTCTGTGTGAAAATAGGTGCCTGCCTGTGTGTGGTGTATGATGTGTGTGAGAATAAATTGGTGCCTGCCTGCTTGCCTGGGGTCTCTCTGTGTGTGTGAGAATGAATGGGAGCTGCGTGGAGGTCAGTATGAGTGTAACATTATGTAATCCACAAAAATGTATGTATATATTTAAGGAAACGTACATAAATTGTCGAAATATGTTTTGTTCATTTAACCTTTAACCTCTGCTTTGCTAGTAGACTGAACTACTGTGTCATGAAATTATGTTTGTCTAAAAAGTGTGTCTCCAACATGAAAAGTTTGGAAAGCTCTGCCTTAAGGGCTTGATTTCAGGAGAGGGTTATAAAAACCCTGACTGTCCTTGGTCTGGGGCTTCTCCAGAGTCACAGGGCTTAAAGGAAGATGTAGCTGTGACCCTCTCTCAGGGGCTGCAGTGGGAGAAGCAGGAGTTCAAGCAGAGATATTCTCCCAGTGTCATAAGAAGCTTGAAAGGAATAAGGATCTATGAGAGTTTGAGTAAAGCAGAATTGTACTTTAACTGTGGTGAGAATTTGCTTGGACCAGGAGGCAAATATTGCCAGCAGGAACTTGCTACAGGGCTCAGCATAGTTCCAAATGGCTATTACTTCATCCACAATGTGCGAGTCTGAACGCAGACCGTGTAAAAAGAAGTGGATGAAGTAATAGCTATTTGGAACTATGCTGATGGAATGAAAATAGATCTCAGAGGATGTCAAAAGTTAGGAAGCTTGGAAGGAGTCTTTTCCCCTGAAGTAGGCCCTTGTGGTTCGAAACACGATCATGTCGGGATTCGGGACTTCGATCTATTTTGCGATGAGTATTCCTTTTTGAAATACGTTTGATTGTGACTTGACATTTACATTATTGCTTCACAACGTATTACGTTGGTTCCTATGGTTTTTTGATAATTTACAGTTTGTCAGCATGCTTGAGACTTGTTTTACTTTAACAAAAAAAGATAATATAAAAAATAAAATATAGTGGATTGAAATAAAGTAAAGTGACCCTATACCTCATGAGAGGCTTCTAGAAAAGTAAAAAGTCATGGGATAGGTGGCGATGTCCTTTCGTGGATTGCAAACTGGCTAAAAGACAAGAAACAGAGTAGGATTAAATGGACAATTTTCTCAGTGGAAGGGAGTAGGCAGTGGAGTGCCTCAGGGATCTGTATTGGGACCCTTACTTTTCAATATATTTATAAATGATCTGGAAAGGGGAATGGAACAGCTCCCCTATGAGGAAAGACTAAAGAGGTTAGGACTTTTCAGGAGAAGAGACGACGGAGGGGGGGATATGATAGAGATGTTTAAAATTATGAGAGGTCTAGAGCGTGTAGATGTGAATCGGTTATTTACTCTTTCAGATAATAGACTAGGGGGCACTCCATGAAGTTAGCATGTGGCACATTTAAAACTAATCGGAGAAAGTTCTTTTTTTACTCAATGCACAATTAAACTCTGGAATTTGTTGCCAGAGGATGTGGTTAGTGCAGTTAGTATAGCTGTGTTTAAAAAAGGATTGGATAAGTTCTTGGAGGAGAAGTCCATTACCTGCTGCTATTTTATTTATTTAGTTCGAGGCTTTTATATACCGAAGTATAGCGGGTTGCCTTCACTCCGGTTTACAAGATAACAACTTAATACAATTTGATAATATTGGAATGACTTAATAAACTGTGGACGGAGTAATGGACGTAGGAAATGGGGAGCAATGATTACAAACTGAAAAGAACAATTTACAATAAACGATAAAAACATTTAGGATGAGGGGGCTGAGTGCAGGGCTCATAGGTAGGTGCGGGGTATAGGAGGAAGGTTGTATTGGAGGGAAGATAAGGGGTGGGGCAGGGGTGTAGGAGGATCGGGAGGGGGAGGAGATTCGGGGGGGTTCTAAGTTCACTTAGAGAATAGCCACTGCCATTAGCAACGGTAACATGGACTAGACTTAGTTTTTGGGTACTTGCCAGGTTCTTATGGCCTCGATTGGCCACTGTTGGAAACAGGATGCTGGGCTTGATGGACCCTTGGTCTGACCCAGTATGGCATGTTCTTATGAGAGTTTGATTTTGGTACTGACTCTAGGAGTAAGGGTCCTACAAGATTTAATGGCTATATATGATATATAAAAAATATACCAGTCTAACCATTTATTATTTTTTGTTTTATTCTGAGTCAACCATAGTAAACTATATTTTTGTGTTGGAGCATACATATTGAGTGGACATTTATTTCATGGGAGTGTCCTTGGCCCAGTTTTGGCCCAGGAGACTTTTCCCCACCTTGGGAGAAAGTTCAAATGCTCCCCAGGGCTGAGTAAGTGATCCCTGGTGGACCTTGGGTTATGCATCAACAGGGAAATTTTTTTTTTTAATTTATGCATTTTCTAACATTATCACAAATTATAATAGAATACAGATATATTGTAATACATCATATGTTAAAATGATATACTATCTTGAAACCTTATCTGTATCATCAGGAAACAGGGAGAGCTAATCTAAATGAGCGGAAAAAAATTGAGGAACAGTAGGATCCAATACATCACTAGTAATCAGAGGCGACAACCGGTTACATTACAATTCTCCTAGCCATTTGCTGTGGTCACTGGGGCGTGAGAGTCCAAAAACGCTCTGAGCTGAGAAACTTAAAAAAAAATATACTCATGATTGGAATAATTTATTTCGTACTTACAGGGGATTTTTAACAAAAATCTAGTCCCTATTGCTTCAACATCAGATCTCGGTCCCAGAAAACTTTCTCCTAGTTTGCGTTATTCTAGTCAGATCCGGGTAGATCCAAATTTTTTGTCCATGGAAAATATCCAAGCGGTGTCAAAGAAATAAATGCAAAACTGCGTCCCAGTCTGATGAAAATACACATGACACAAATAATGTTGATCTTAACGGTATCTCAGTTTCCAAAGTTGTCTCAAGTATTTTTCAGTCAGATTTAAAGATCTTTCCGGTAAGATATTTCCATCTGAAATAACTGAATTAGATCTTGAAGGTAGATAATAAACCTTAGAGAACACAAGTATTGATTTGCTTAGGCATCTTCAGGATGTTCTTTAAACATTTCCTTTGGAGGAATCGTTTTTAATTGAGGAAAATTGAGAACTCAGAGGTTAAGGTATTAAAGAATTTTCAATAGTTTCCAATTTCTTCTCATTTATTAGGTCAGACCTTACAAATCTTTGTTGGAATACTTATAATTTTCCTAACCACATTTCACACTTTTCCAAATTAGTCTTATTTGTTGATACTGAGTTCTCTAGGTTTGAGAAACGCTGCTGAGAATTCAGATTAATCTGAGTCAAGTTCACAATAGCTGTTTCCAGCGATTTCATTGCCCAACACAGTGAACTAAGGATAATCTCTGCTGGCTTGTGAGGTAAAATTAAATTCTCCACCGACCTGGACTCTCTTTCTCCCCCCACAAGCTGGTCTCCACTCCTCAAGCCTTCCAAAATCATACAGATTAAATCTCCGTAGCCCCCTGATGTCAGCGGGGTTACTGGTCCCATCTGAGCAAGACCAATATTCTCCTCATATTTTTTTTTTATTAGCAATATTAAAAGCACCTTCAGTCTCTCCGGATCCCATTTAGGTTGAATGTTGTGGCGGGGAGGGAGTCCTAGGAGAGCCGGGGCTTAATGATATTACCTCTGCCAACAGTACCGTCTCCCGCTCAGTTGGCCTCCGCAGCAGCCCTCTCCTCCGGCGTCATTCCAGGTGTCGACAAGAAAAAGGAAGAAATCCGTGGCTGTGCGGTTATTGGTAAGGGAGATTAAGTTGATATCTCCCTTACCTTAGCCTTCCTCTTAGTATGCGGCATATTCCAACGAAAAGGAGAGGTAATATAATATATTTGTAACTTGAGGATGGAGAGCTCCTTCTTAGCATCTGCCTCTGTTGGCGGCCATCTTAGCTCTTGCGGGGAAAAATTTAAATAAAATTCTTACATACCTTGGACCATTAGTTTGCACAATAGGGACAAGCTCTTAGCACTTGTTGGCTTTACATAGTAAAATAGTAAATGATGGCTGATAAAGATCAAAATGGTCTGCCCAGTTGAGACTCATCCACTTTTGGTAGATTCATATAAACATTTCTATATACAACACAACACTTCCCTCCGTGTCTTTTTCATCTTTCCCCTCTATCCCAAAGAGGCCCAAAATCTACCACATCTGTGGTTTTCACTACCTTCTTTAGTAGACATTTTCAGGCTTTGCCATCTTCAACTTTCCTTCTTGCAAAACCAATAGTTAATAAGTGAGCAGGGAAATTGGTTATTAAATCTTGTAATAATTCCTGCTACCCCCAGTTGCTATGTGAGGTTTTTGGTTTTTTTTTGTTTACACAACAGTAACCTGACTTCCTTAGGCTCATTGAAGTTTGAGATTTATCCATGCTCTATGCAGGTCATCCCAGCCTTCATGGAAGACCAATGCTATTGTGCCACTGCAGGTTTCCCCAATTCTTTCTTGGAGGTCCAGTGCAATCGTACCATTGCTGTTTATGGATCATAACTAGCACTTTGTGTAGGTTTCCCCTTGCTTTCTTGGAAGCTCAAAGCAGTTGACCCACTGATGTTTCATGCTGGGCCACCACTCTATGCAGCTTCCGCCAGAGTTTCATTACATCCTCTGTATCAGAGGATCCTCTGTTTATCTCATATTTCTGATTTCTGTTTATTATTTTTTTTTTTTGTCTCAATCACCATCATCGCCTCCTCCAGAAAGGCATTCCAGGTATCCACCACCCTTTAGTAGGAAAATTGTATTTTCTATGTTCTTAGTCTACTCCCTTGGAGCTTAATAATGACATCCAAGGGGGGTAGACTTTAGTTATGGCTCTGGATAGACAGGATGGTGTACATTCTGCAGAGTATTTTGCAAAATCAGTCTAAAGGACTGCAGCAATGTCTTTTTAAGGTGGCAGCTTTCATCATTAATAAAGCCACGCTTCACTACATGCAGTAATTCTGCCTTTGGACTTAAACAGCAGTGATTACAGCTGGCAGCTGCATATGGTATGCAACTTAGCTTTTGCCCTTTCAGTTAAATTGGAGTTGGGAATTAGCTGTAAGTTGTGAAGGTTATTATTTTTAAATTGGTGTATGTTATAGGACAAGCAAGTCAGGAGAATTATTAATGGGTATATTTTCCTGTTTAGGCTTTATCAGTAGCATTGTGCCAAGATGCCCTTGGTATGTAGCACTCTATATTTAACTTGATTAAGCTGTAATAGTTTGTAAACAGTAATGCAGTATTGTAGAACAATTCAAAAATCACTGCTGCACTTATCCACATCCATGTGCAAATGCACCCAAATCGTCTTCTTTCAACTGGAGTCTCATGTACATACTATGAATATGGCAAGTTTGGAGCTGAGCTGAATACCAAAAGGCTTTCAACAGTTAATAAAATTCTGTAAGCATTATATGGGTGTTCTGTAATCTGTCTGATGCATTTCTTTCCCCTTTCCCCACACCTATCTGGAAGGGCGGTGCTACAGACAATTACCTCTTATCACCTCCTATATCTATGCAATCCAAATAGCTCAGAAAAGACCACAGGGTTTGCTACAGAATCTGACTTTTATTTGTCAGATTTTTCGGGTTTAGCAGTTAGAATAAACTAGACAATAGATCTCTACAGTCTTTGCTGCTCAGCATCGTTTTATACTGAGTAAAGCTTTGCATCATTAGTAAACAAACATATCAGACATTTTAACTTGCTTTGGGTATATTAATACAAGTAATTAGCTAACCCCATAACTTTAGGAGACTGCCTTCTGTTTCACCCTGGAACAGTCTCTGACCGGAGGTCTTGGAGACAAGTCTTTGCTGAAGAGAACCTGCATTCTTGGTACCTGTTGCTTGCTGGACTGAGGAGGCTTGTCTCTGCTATGGAGAACAGCAGTCTGATAACAGGCAAGACTCTTACGTGCAGATTTCTAGGACACAGGAGTTCTTCTGCTTTGCTGCAGGGGTGGAGCAGGGATGATTTTTCGGGTGTTATCTTCTGCTGGTGTGTCTGGAATTCCTCTGCTGGTTGCCCCCCTGAGCCTTCTCCCCAGCTGCTTTTAACAGGCAAAGCATGAATATGTAAGAAGCTCATGCATAGTCAAGCAGCAGGATGGATGGGGTCGTTTCTCCTTTTCAGACTGCAATTGGGGGGGGGGGGGTCATTGCTCCTGCTGTGTGGAAACTCTGGAAAGGGATATAGTCTTGGTCCTGTAACCTCTTGACCAGAAGTGTCCTGCTGTGTCTGTGCTTTTCTGTGAGGTGAGCTGACCTGTCTGATAAACTTCTGTTTTCGTATTGGTGACTTGTCCCTGTCCTAGGCAGTCTTAGCTCATTGTTTATGAAAAGAACTATAGCCCTTATATTAAACAGGCATATCAGATAACCTAGGCACGTATTATCATTTTGGTCAAAAGTTCCTCATCTTGTTTTTCTGTTGAAACATACATGTGTGCGTCCCTCTTGCGGAGTCAATATTCATATTTGGTTGCATACAGTAGTGAAACATCTGGTGTCTCCTATAATTCTATACAAAAATCTGAATTCTTGTAATATGGATTGGTAACGTAATATTTCACTTTTCCTACAGCATCAAAGCAGCTTACAAAATTAATCATAAAATTCAACAGATCCCAGAAACCTACCCCTCTCCTTCCATAACTCCCAAGAGTCCCCACAAATCCTAAATAGAATCCTTTCTTTATAGTTTTGGCACAAAATTGTACATAGGACACTTTTTATGGAAAGATGGCAGCCATCTAAAGCATTTTCTTTTGCTTTAGAAAAAGAATATGCCTGCCTTCATGCTAATTGGGAGAAGGAAGGTCAGGTACTCCTGAAGTTTTCCTCCGTTCATCCACCAATTGCAGCTTTCTGAACTCTGGGTTAGGAGAGTATTAGCATCATTAACACTGCTTTTTTAGGATGCAACAGAAAGAATGAGGTGTAAAGTAAAACTAGATAACAGTCCCTATATGATAAATACCAAAGAGGCCTGGCTCTAAACATGAGTCAATATGTAATAATACACCAACACTCATCCGGTTATTTTTGTTTCAGAAGCTCTCACTCTAATGCCAACAAAATTTAGTATTTGGTAGAATGACCATCATAATAGGCATCATCGTATTAGCTTGCGCTCTAAGACTCAGCCTTACACTTAATCATAGGTCACTGGATGGTAAATCCGGACTTAAGTCCTTTGAGTGTTGGTGTATTATTACATATTGATATAATCAATCAACGAATCCAAAAACAAAAATTAAGGTCCACTATCTGGTTATATTAGTAGTTGGTACTTAAGTCTAAACATGAGTCAGCATGCCTGGTCTAGAGAGACAAAACAATCTCAATCACACAAAAAATGCTCCCCAATTTATTTTTTTTTGTTCCAGAACCTCCAAAATTGTACAACACACATCCAAATATTCAAGGTAACTGGTATCATTGAATCATTAATCACACTGTGGAACCACATGTACAAATTATCATTAATGTATATCGCTATGTTTGTAGGACCTCTGAGCTACATGAGTTTGTTAAACCTACAGACTCATTTAAGTAGTGTACAGGTCCAAATTGCTTTAATCACGAGGTCAATTTTTGAAAATTTTTTTGTGAATTTTTCAGTTTTTCTTAAAATATTTTATAGACCCAAAACATTGTAGGCTGTTTCACACATCTACTTCTATCAAATCAACCCACTCAAAATGTGGGCACCTTTTTTTACACTTAAATGTGTTATGAAAATCCAAACAGTCTACTCATCACATCAAATAGGTATCCCAAAGGTATACTTGCAAACATCCCTTGCAAACGTCTCACATCCCGACACGATCGTGTTTCGGACCGTCCTGGTCCTCCTTCAGGGGCAATGGTTCTTCTAACGAAATTGTAGACCGTCCTGGTCCTACTTCAGGAACATCAGCTCTTCCAGCAAGAATTTCGGGTCAGTAGAGATATCTTCCTTCAGGTTCCATTTTATGTCTAATTGTTATGTGCGGTCCTCTTGGCCGCGTTTTTTCTTGCAAAACATGGCGGGAACATCCGGTTTAAATACCCAAAGGGGAAGTGCGGCTGCGCCGCCCATAGTCTTCTAACAGATTGTCCTTCACAACGGTTCTTCAGGGTTATAGGCTTCTATCACATCGTCCACACAATTAAAGCTATACTCAGAACGAGGCAGTGGCAGCCATTGAATCTCAATATTAGCCAAACAACAAATTTCAGAGCTTCAAAAAAACAGAAAAACAAAAACAATGTCATATTAGTGAATACCAATTAATTTTATCATTGAGTCCCACTGGCTCAGCCGCATTTAAACGATGTGTCCAAAAGTGTTTGCGGCGATTTTTTAAACACAGCTACACTAACTGCACTAACCACATCCTCTGGCAACAAATTCCAGAGTTTAATTGTGCGTTGAGTGAAAAAGAACTTTCTCCAATTATTTTTAAATGTGCCCCATGCTAACTTCATGGAGTGCCCCCTAGTCTTTCTATTATCCGAAAGAGTATATCGCCGCCCCGAGTCTGCAGTTGTGCTTGTTCTAAAATTGACCATTTAAGATCTGTAAATTGATGGCCCAATTGAGTACAATGTTGTACTAATGGTGCAGTGAGTTTGCCAGTCTTGATGCAGCTCATATGTTCAATTAGCCGCGTTCTGATTTTTCTCTTTGTGCGGCCCACACATATCTTGTCACAAGGACATTGTATCACGTATATCACACACTGTGAATCACAATTGGTCAGAGCGGATTGGCATACCGTCATTTCAGAATTAGGACGGTTCCATTTTGTACCCGTCATTGCCAACCCACACATGTCGCAATGTCCACACACTTGGTGTCCCCCTGTCTCTGGGGAGGATCGTCAGATTGAAATGTAGAGTGCACCACCAGATCCCGAATATTCGATGCTCTGGAAAATGCAAATCTAGGAGTAGACTCAAAAATGTGATGGAGAGCGAGTGTTTTCCAATGGGATTGAATAATTTTCACCACTTCTTGGCTACGGGAGGAATGGCGTAGAACGCAAGTTAACTCCTGATTGTAAGGTTTTTGCTGATATTGGAGTAACAACTCGCGGTTTGCAAATAGAGCCCGTTTGAATGCTTTCTTGATTATCTCCTTAGGATAACCTTTTTGTGCAAAATGTTCTGTTAATTCACCAGCCTGTGCAATGAATTCCATTTTATCAGAACAAATCCTGCGCAAACGTAAAAACTGTGAAATAGGAAGTCCATCCTTCAATTTTTTGGGATGGTAGCTCGAATATTGCAGAAGATGATTGCAATCTGTTTCCTTACGAAACAATGTGGTGTGCAGTTTCTGTCCATCCCGTTGGATGAGTGTATCTAGGAAAGATACAGTGTGCCGATGATGATGGGCAACAAATTGAAGATGAGGATTACATTGGTTTAGCCATTGTAAAAACTCAAGTAATTCTACTTCTGATGCCTGCCAAATACACAGGACATCGTCTATGTATCGTCTCCATATTACCATTTTAGGATACCAGCTGGATGTATAAAGATATTGGATCTCAAAGTTGGTAACATAAAGATTAGCAATATCGGGGGCAACAGTAGCCCCCATCGCTACTCCTTGAATTTGTAAGTAGAAAGTCTCATCAAACTTAAACAATTTTTTAAAGAGCACTAGATTCAACAATTTTAACAGGAAACTGGTGGGAACCTTATGTGGACGAGGACGGGAGTGTAGAATGCCTTCAATCAGATTGTACGCTTCATCTTGGGGCACATTTGTGTACAATGATGTGATGTCTAAGGTGACAAGCCAGCAGTCCGCTGGTAATGCTAGTACTTCTGCCAACAGCCTTAACATGTGAGAGGTGTCTTGAAGAAAAGAAGCCGCTTCTTTTACGAACGGTTTTAGGAAAAAATCCAAGAAATTTGAAAGGGGCTCTAAAATAGCGCCTCTACCAGACGCTATAGGACGCCCTGGGGGGGCTTCCAAGTTTTTATGAATTTTAGGCAAGATGTACAGGACAGGATGTCTAGGATGCGGGACTCTCAGGGCCCGTGCTTCTCTTGACATCAAAAATCCTTTCTCTTTGCCTTCAATGACGTTTAAGTGTAAAAAAAGGTGCCCACATTTTGAGTGGGTTGATTTGATGGAAGTAGATGTGTGAAACAGCCTACAATGTTTTGGGTCTATAAAATAATATAAAATATTTTAAGAAAAACTGAAAAATTCACAAAAAAATTTTCAAAAATTGACCTCGTGATTAATTAAAGCAATTTGGACCTGTACACTACTTAAATGAGTCTGTAGGTTTAACAAACTCATGTAGCTCAGAGTTCCTACAAACAGTGATATGCATTAATGAGAATTTGTACATGTGGTTCCACAGTGTGATTAATGATTCAATGATACCAGTTACCTTGAATATTTGGATGTGTGTTCTAGAGAGACAAAAGCCATTGTGAAGCAAGACACAAAATTAATGGAGAAGGAAAACAGATTATATATTTTTTATTTTTTTTTATAGTCCTGGTCCATATGGCTAGCATCTCTATCGTTGGCCACCGACAGCCATGCTCTAAGCATATTTGTATTATTTTTTTTGAGTAATTCAAGAATATATATCTTTTCTTAAGGTGTAGTTTATTATTTTACCCAAAATTGTTACTTAGGAATCTTAAAGGATGCAATTAAAATGTTTTATTTTCTATGCATTTCCTGTAGGTGCACACATATGTACACACACAAGCCATGCTTCTGAACGCTGTCCAGCTTGTTGGTGGGCAAAAATACATTCTGTGCACAAAAGCGTATATACTCTTACTCCGTTAATCTAAGATGGATGCCATCTTTGAAAAAAAGAGTTGTTCCTGGTACAGAGGGAGTGGCGGCTGGCTATGTTTTCCCTGTCTTTTTTTTGAAAGGCCTTTTACCAGAGGTGATAAATCCTACCAGAACTGTGGTACTGCAACTATGAGGAAAGTCTAAATGAATTAGCTTTATAGCCTAGAACACGCAAGACTCTGAGATCAAATTCAGTTTTTCAAGGAAATGAATAACACTTGCCTTTCATAAAATCAAAATGAGTCACAAAAGATGTAAACCAGCAGCTATAAATATTAAACATACACAGAAAACCATTAATGGAAAATAATACATCTACTCAGAGATCCAAGATGGCGCCGAGAAGAGAGGTCAGCATTTGATGAGCTCCTAGGTCTGATGACTCTTCCTCGAAAATCATGCCTCTCACGACGAGGAAGGGTAGGGTGCAGTTGGACACCTCTACACCTACCGTACCTACCCCTTCCCAACCTACAATCAAGGGGTTCTTCATGCCGACAAATGTTTCTACACCGGGACTGTCCACGGAAGAGCTGGCTATGGGACAGGGCCAGGCCCTCATGGACAAGAAGCTTCGTTAAACTCGGGAGCATCTGAGACTCCCTCCCCTCCGTACCAAAGCAAACTTCCGGACCAGAATCAAGAGCCGCGGCAGTTGTTAGCCGAAGGGGGATCGATGCTGGGATTGGAGGTATGATAGCAGACATTTTACCTGCACCCGGGGGGGCCTCAGCAGGCAGCACGGAGGCTGTAACTGCTGGAGTGGCAGGAAAGACCGTGCCAGGCTTGAGCGGAGCATTCAACAAGCAGGAGAGGAGAGAGGACATGGCAGACGAATCCTCACGGATAGAGGTCTGCTGGCAAAGCGGGGTAAGACAGAGCCTTACCATACCAAAATTATCCAGATTTATTTATTTATTTAACACTTTTTTATACCGACCTTCATAGTAAATAAACCATATCGGATCGGTTTACATAAAACAAGGGTATAACAGAAGCAATAAATAAAAGTAATTAACAAGAGAAGAGAATAAGATAGTTACATTTAACAAGGAGTAAAAACTTGGGAAGCTTAAAAGCTGGAAGGAAGTTAAATGCCAAAAAAATAATTAAAGAAGCATAGTCCAAAAGGAATTTGGATTAAAGCAAGATGCTTTAATCAGTAAGTGCCAGATTACTCTTGACTCTATATGGAATGCTCTTGTAGCGTTAGAAAAATCTATTTCCTCTTTAGTTACTGTGGTGAACAATTCACAGAAGTAGATTCAGATAATGGAGCCATTAATAAAAGTTCAAGAGAATAAGATGAAAGATATGACTCAGCAAATAACATCCATTAAGGAAGTACAAACAAAATTGATTCGAGGAAGATATTGCAGCAAAAAGAATAGAAAATTTGGAGAGCAAGTCGAGGTACTTGAACCTTAGGGTTCTAAATTTTCCTTCTGTTAAGCTGGTCCCAATTAGGGATAAATTTAAAAAATACCTAGTTGAAATTCTTTCAGTGCCTATAGAAGCGATACCCCCAGTCTTCAAAATATTTTTTGCTGCTACACCAAGAAATGAGTGAATTATCTCCACCAGCGCAAGCTCAGGATGTGGGAATTGACCTCACTACCTTCTTGGAAACTTCATTGGAAGGTCAAATAGAGTTTCGTAGAACATTATTAGTGTCTTTCATATTTCCTACAGATAGAGATATGATACTAAGATTATTTCTACGAAATAGGAACAAATTATTTTGGTCAAAAAGTCTGGATATATCCAGATATAACAAGAGAGACACAGATTAGGAGGAAACTTTTCATTGGTATGAGCAAGGAAAATGGGTGGTCAATTTAATATTAGATATCCATGTAAATGTATATTAAAATTAGAAAATAATAAATATATTTTCTTTGAACTAGTTCAATTAAGGCAATTGTTGGATAGTCATATGGAAGAGGCTAGTATTACCTAACTGACAGGTGCTATAAGAAGGATAAGAATCATTTGCCTTCCTATTTCTTTCTAAAGAATTAAAAAAAAAAAAAAAAGTTAATGTCCTAATAAAGTCTTGGATCTCCATATTACCTTATGACTTTACTAACAGAAACGTTTGCAGATTGTGAAGTATTAGTGGTATAAAAAATTTGTAACTTTTTGTTTTTCCTTTTGTTGTAATTGCCTTAATTCGATGTGATGTGAGTCAATATGCTCTGTCATACTTTTCCGTTTTGTAAAAATTTGAAAAATTGAATAAAGAATTAAAAAAAAAATCTACTCCAAGTCAATAACCCTCTATCTTAAAACTACACAGTTATGCATAACATATACAGTCTTCTCCCATAAAATGCTAAAAACACAATTATACTAAAATTAGACCCAAAACAAAAAAAAACCCACCTGACCAGATTTTGAACATCTGGCTAATAGACTGTCTTAACGTTATTCCTAAATTAAAATAGTCTTGCATCTAATGGCATGTCCATTTCATAACTACAGTGCCTGATACATAAAGATAGTGTGTTGCATTGTCTTAAGCCTGATCTTGACTGGAAAGGATAGACTGAGAAAGCATTGAGGGGAATGAAGTGTTTTTCCAGTTCCATATCTAATCAGCAGGTTTGCTAGATATTACAGCAGGTCAGTATGTAATGCTTTAATAGTGATATGTGGAATCTTAATTTCACTTTACATCCCACTGGAAGCTCATGTATCTACTCCAGCAAAGAGGTCACATCATTTTTAGAGGAGCCAAAAGTCACTCTGGTCGCCATATTCTGTAGATTATAACCTTTTCAAGGAAATACCTGGCCAACCTTTCATAAAATGCATTATAATAGTCTGTCTTCACATGACTGGACTAAGAGAATTTGAAACGAAGTTAGCTGTAGAGGCAAAAACTCATAATAAAAACGTTTTAAAATACATCTGAAACAGGAAACCTATGAGGGAGTCAGTTGGACCATTAGATGACTGAGTTGTTAAAGGCGCTCTTAGGGAAGATAAGGCCATTGCACAAAGACTAAATTAATTCTTTACTTCAGTGTTTACTAATGAGGATGTTGGGAAGATACCAGTTCCAGAGATGGTTTTCTAGAATGATGAGTCAGATGAGCTGAAACAAATCACTGAACCTGGAAAAAGTAGTAGGCCAGATTGGAAAAACTAAAGAGTAGCAAATCACCTGGACTAGATGGTATACACCCCAGTGATTTGAAGGAACTAAAAAGTGAAATTTCAGATCTATTAGTTAAAATTTGTAACCTGTCATTTAAAATCATAAGAACATAAAAAATTGCCATGCTGGGTCAGACCAAGGGTCCATCAAGCCCAGCATCCTGTTTCCAAGGCCAAACCAGGCCACAAGAACGGCAAATACCCAAACACTAAGAAGATTCCATGCTACTGATGCCAGTAATAGCAGAGGCCATTCCCTAAGTCAACTTGATTAATAGCAGTTAATGGACTTCTCCTCCAAGAACTTATCCATACCTTTTTTAAACCCAGCTACACTAACTGCACTAACCACATCCTCTAGCAACAAATTCCAGAGCTTAATTGTATGTTGAGTGAAAGAAATTTCTCCAAATAGTCTTGCTAACTTCATAGAGTGCCCCCTAGTCCTTCTATTACCCGAAAGTGTAAATATCCGATTCATATCTAAAATGATGAGCAGTCTTGAACAAGTAAAGACCTCTATCATATCCCCCCTCAGCCGTCTCTTCTCCAAGCTGAACAACCCTAACCTCTTCAGCCTTTCCTCATAGGGGAGCTGTTCCATCCCCTTTATCATTTTGGTCACCCTTCTCTGTACCTTCTCCATCGCAACTATATCTTTTTTGAGATGCGGCGACCAGAATTATACACAGTATTCAAGGTGCGGTCTCACCATAACATAAGAACATGCCATGCTGGGTCAGACCATCAAGCCCAGCATTCTGTTTCCGAGGCCAATCCAGGCCATAAGAACCTGGCAAGTACCCAAAAACTAAGTCTATCCCATGCTACTTATGCTGGTAATTGCAATAATTATTTTCTAAGTCAGCTTAACAGCAGGTCTGCAATTTCATTTTGGAATTCTTCTAAGATAAAGAGGCATTATGACATTTTCTGTTTTTTGTTAATAATTCCTAACATTGTTTGTTTGCTTTTTTGACTGCTTCAGAACACTGAGCCAACGATTTCAAAGTATTATCCACTATGATGCCTAGATCTTTTTCCTGGGTGTTAGCTCCTAATATGGAACTTAGCATCATGTAACTAACAGCAAGGGTTATTTTTCCCTATATGCAATACCTTGCACTTGTCCACATTAAATTTTGCGTCCATTTGGATGCCCAATCTTATTCTCGCAAGGTTCTCCTTCAATGTATCACAATCCGCTTGTGATTTAATTACTCTGAATAATTTTTATCATCTGCAAATTTGATAACCTCACTCATATTCCTTTCCAGATCATTTATAAATATATTGAAAAGCACTGGTCCAAGTACAGAGCCCTGAGCCACTCCATGTTGACTGCGTTCCATTAAATCATGTCTTTCTATATGCTCTGATTTTGATCTTTAGAATAGTTTTCACTATTTTGAATCACACTATTGTACTATCCAATCTCCAACAAATTGGTATTACTAAGACAGCTCTCCAATGGTTTACTACATTTTTATCTAATAGACCACAAAGAATCACCCTAGGCAAATACAAATCAGAATGGTACACAACTGAAACAGGAGTTCCACAAGGATCATCACTTTCTGCTCTTCTTCAATATATATCTTTTACCATTATGCCACCTTCTTGACGGTCTTAACATAAATTTCAAAATATATGCTGATGACATTCAGTTCATTATACCTTTTTCTAACTCCTGGTCTAATACATTGTCCTTGATGCAAATATATCTAACAGCTATAAAAACTTGGTTGTCCCACAACAGATTAAAATTAAATGCAGCCAAAACTGAGTTAGTTTATCTTTCAACAGTGCCTGATTCTATTCATAAACCCCCACAACTTTTCCTATTTGACAAACAGCAAATACCCCATAAAACCTTATGCAAAGAATGTAGGAATATTCATCGACTCAAAGTTATCTCTCTCCACGCAAATATCTGAGACTGTCAAAAAATGCTTTTTTAAACTACACATGCTTAAACTCAAACCTCTTTTAACATTATCTGACTTCCAGACAATTGTTCAAGCTCTAATTCTAACAAATTTAGATTACTGCACCACATTATCATAAAGGGGATGGAACAGCTCCCCTGTGAGGAAAGGCTAAAGCAGTTAGGGCTGTTCAGCTTGGAGAAGAGACGGCTGAGGGGCAATATGATAGAGGTCTTTAAAATCATGAGAGGTCTAGAATGGGTAGATGTGAATCTGTTATTTATTCTTTCAGATAATAGAAGGACTAGGGGGCACTCCATGAAGTTAGCAAGTAGCACATTTAAAACTAATCAGAGAAAATTATTTTTCACCCAGCATACAATTAAGCTGTGGAATGTATTGCCAGAGGATGTGGTTAGGGCAGTTAGTGTAGCTGAGTTTAAAAAAGGTTTGGATAAGTTCTTGAGGGAGAAGTCCATTAATTGCTATTAATCAAGTTGTCTTAGAGAATAACCACTGCTATTAATTGCATCAGTAGGATGGGATCTACTTAGTGTTTGGGTACTTGCCAGGTACTCATAGCCTGGATTGGTCACTGTTGGAAACAGGATGCTGGGCTTGATGGACCCAGTATGGCAATTTCTTATGTTCTTATTTTATGTTAACACTTTTTTTTTTTTCTGTAAATAGGGAGGAAGTCTTTTGAACTTGCATAAAAGATTCAAAGTACCTGTGATTTCCAGTGTCAGGGGAAATGAACTTTCATTTCTCCAATCATATTTTTCATTTTGGCTTTCAGGGTACATATGATATGAGGCTTTCTTTTTTGTTCAATAAAATTATACCTTGGATAAGAGTCAAACTTTTTATCAAAATGTTGTTTAGAAATTTTTTTTCTTTAAAAAATCACCTATGTATTTGCTTTGCCTGTGTACACAATCTCCTGCAACATTCAATCTACAGCAACCAAATATTCTGGATTGGGTTTCTAGCTTTTATATAGATATAACCAATACCTAATAATATTTTCCCATAAGGATCTAGCCCATCATTGGAAAAAATGAAATACAAACAAAATAGAAAATATTACTGAAAATAAACATTTGCATAAACCCTCACCTTCTCACAAATTAGTTTGTAAAATTGCAACTTCTATATATTGAGACCAGAAAATCTTATTCATGGAAGCTTGTATATAATCTTTCACTTTAGTTCTAGCATAGGACTGTATCCCAACGGGTAGATTTTATAAATTTGCGCGAGTGCGTACTTTTGTTCGCTGGATTTTATGATACGCGCGTAGCTATAAAATCCGGTGTCGGTGCGCGCAAGGGGGTGCACATTTGTGCAACCTGCGTGCGCTGAGCCCGGCGCGTGCTGCCTGTTCCCTCCGAGGCCGCTCCGAAATCGGTGCGGCCTCGGAGGGAACTTTCTTTCCACCACCCCCCCCCCCCCCCCGGCCCTATCTAAACCTTCCCCTTACCTTTGTTGGCAGATTTACGCCTGCCAAAAGCAGGCGTAAATCTGCACGCGCCAGCGGGCTGCTGGCGAGCCATCACCCGACCCGGGGGCTGGTCCGGCTGGCTCGACCGGGCCGCCAGCACGCCCCCTCCCCGCCCGTTTTATGAAGCCCTGGGACTTACGCGCGTCCCGGGGCTGTGCACGCGCCGGCGGCCTATGCAAAATAGGCGCGCGTAAATCCGATCTCCTATGAAGTTAAAGACCTCGGGGTCATTCTCGACAGTGAATTAAGTTGTAAAAACCGGATAAATAGACTAATAAAAGATGGCTACTTTAAGCTACATGTTTGAAAAAATTAAAACCACTTCTCCACAGACATGATGTTAGAACAGTCCTCCAGGCACTCCTTTTCTCAAAAATAGATTATTGCGATGCCCTTCTACTAGGACTTCCTGCCTCCATCACTAGACCCCTTCAATAGTTGCAGAATTCAGCCACCAGAATTTTAACAAATTCCAAACGATCCGAATATATAACTCCAATTCTGAAAGATTTACACCGGCTTCCAATCCCATATCGCGCTCTGTTCAAAACGCTTTCATTAATCCACAAAACATTATACAACGATAAAATGGAATGGCTCACTGCTGCATTGCACTTTCACACCCCGCAGAGAACCACTCGTTCCGCAAGTAATGCAACACTACCCATCCCCTCCCCCAAATCTCATTTAAACTCTGTAAGACAAAGGGCCATATCGATCCACAGGACCTCAGCTATGGAACTCTTCTCCAAGATTTAAGAATGGAACCGAATATCAAAACATTTAAGAAGGGTATTAAAACCTGGCTTTTCCAACAAGCAGTCACATAACACTTACATACGTACCGAATTTCTCACGCATCCTAGTTATAACATAATTTGTTATTTTTAAGTGCTTAATGGTATTTTATGATATTTTAATTGCATATTTATTTGTTGAAGTTTTTTATTGTATTTTATAGTGTGATATTTTTGTATCCTAAATTTTTACTTTTTGTCAACTGATGTGATGTACCACATGAATGTCTGTGTATAAAAATAAATAAATTAAACAGAAGCTTTAAGCGGTAACGGGCTAATTTTAAAAGGCCCGGCGCACGTAAAAGCCGGGAGAGACGTGCGCAGCCCAGCCCCACGCACACCATGGGGATTTTTAAAGCCCCTGGGCACGCGCGTGTCTCCCGTATGCGCCGAAGAAGAAGCAGCTAAACAAAAGGGGTGAGGTGTGGGCGGGGTAAGGGCGGGGCCGGGACAGCACGTGCCGGGATCGGGCAGCATGCGCCACCTGCTGCTGTATGGCAGAGTGGGGTAAGTCTTGAAACAAAAAGGTTAGGTGAAGGGGTTTTAGGGATCGGAGAGGACAGGGGGAAAAGGAAGGCAGGTTAGCTAGGGGGGTTTAAGAAAGGCCTAGTCTGTCGCCGCATGCATCTTGCAAAATCCCTTCCCCCTCCCCCCTTACATGTGCGAGACGGCACCCGTGCGCGCGGATTTTATAACATGCACATGTTGACGCATGTATGTTATAAAATCAGGGTGTTCATGTTCGCATGCCACGAACCGCAGATGCATGGACGCCTGCTGTGGGTTTAAAAATGTACCTTTCAGCGTATAAGTATAGGTGTGTAACTGAATATGCCACCTGGGAGGTAGTTGCCTTATGAAAGAGGTCCCTCGCCCTCAATGCATATAATTGTGAACGTAGTAATAAATTTGTTCCTGTTGTTCACTGTTAGTCTTTACCCTAGGGTAGATAATAAAATCACTTATTACATAACATTTCTCAAAGTAATTGCAGTCTATTTTATGACTCAGGGCTATGAATGGAACAACAAGATTAACCTTTTTGCTGCCACAAACTTACATATTGCTAAATCAGGGTGGGAAAGCAAGATGGCTGGGAATACATATATGGAGGTTTCACCATTAGAACTGTTTATTTATTTATTTAATTTATTTATTTAACTTTTTTATACCGACATTCGTGGGTACATCATATCGGTTTACAATAAATTAAGAGAAAATTACATGGAACAGGATTACATTAAGATAAAGATCATTAAAATTATCCATGGGATCTTTCTGCTGGCATTTCAACGAGGCAAGTAGATTGATTGAAGAGGATTTTTTATTGATCCTTCATAAAATCTTTTGTTTACTTTCTATCCCTCACATACCATTTTCCAACCATCAGATATTCAGCTGGTTTTCTCATTTGCTTTCTGCTGATCTGTTTCCACCTACAGATGCAAATGAAGAGGAAGGATGTTCTTGGTGCTTACTTTACCATGATAGTTCTTGCTCACTGGCACATAGCAATCCTGTTAATTGAATTCTTGTGCATAATTGCATCTGTGTAGAGTGGTGGAGGGGGAGATGAAATTTAATTTTTGTACATTCCAGAATGTTGACTTTATTTAAATAGTATAAGGGCCTGACAAAGGTGGTGGGGGGGAGAAGCCTTGCATGTGCATGTACTCATCCTCCCTTGTCCCTGGGAGTGCTGCTTTCCTTAGCAGTGGATAGATGAATATGTTTACTTCTCCCAGAGGCTTTCACATCCCTATGTAGGGCAATGATCAGAATGCGGTTATTCACCTGTTAAAAAAAAAAAAAAAAAGTTTTTTTTACCTGCATGAAATGCATACTAAATTTTCATGCTATGCAAAGAATGGCAAAATAGCCATTGTATTTCTTCTTCAGTTAAGGTTCAGGCATGATTTTTGGTGGGATATTGGAAGTACACCCTAAGGAAACACAATCTATCATTAATGTCCTGAAAACTTAGTGCATATGGTTTTTGGAGCATTACAGACAGTGACCAACTAACAAATGTGACAAATTTTATAGAGATGGAGTCTCGTGTGTGTGTGTGTGTGTGTGTGTGTGTATATATGTATGTATATATATTTTTTTTTTCTTAATGCTGTCAAGTAATTGAGTTTCTGCTTAACAATATAAAATGAAGTTTGTTGCTATTAATTTTGAGCTTGAGACAAAGCTTGTTTGCTTTCTACTTGCCTTCCAATTCTTCCAAAGCACCCTTCCTTCATGGAACTTTAGATAATTAACTTGAACATCTTCTTCTGCCACCATGCTAGAGCATTAAAGCCAAAATGGTAACAATGATTATTCGTGCCTCTTCTTGCTGTAGATTGAGAGGCAAGATGGCCATGAAGCAATCAATTTTTGTTTTAATTTAGTGTGTGGAAATAGACCACATTTGTATTTATTTGCCAAAAGATTGGAAGACAGCAAATTAGATTTTGAGGATTGAATGGAGAAATCTTTGGTGTGCTCATCTGAGAAATTCTTTATAAAGCAGAAAAGGCATTTCCTTCATCCTTCCACTAACACAAATTTAAGGTATAAAAAAAACAAGGATATAGTTGTAGTCGCCACTTTTTGTAAATCATTGCTTCTTATCCAAGCTAACTTTTTTTTTTTTTATTTACTCATTGGTTCTTTATCATTTGGGGTATTTTTAATCATACAAGATTCCATTTTTAATCCCCCAGCCTCCAACTCCCATGTCTTGCCACCAAGCTTTGTAATCTAATCATCTAACAAAATTTAGGCTGTTGCTCAACCATCTGGTCTCCTTGGACCCTGTAGATTTACTGTACAGTACCTGCCCATCAGCAAGCTGTCAGCACCAACCTAGTTTTCTGGGAAGTTGAAGCTGTTGGTACCAGCCTGTTATCTATGGTCTGCAGTATCATTCATGGTCATGCTTCCATTCTCTGCCCTTTATATTCTTATCACCTCTCCCCTTGCTTCTACTCTTGAAGAAGTGAAGGGTAGTTATTGGATTGATTGAACCATGTTTTTGGTTATGCTCTCTAGGTTGGAACATGGTGAAATTATACATATTTTACTCTCCATCTGTTATATATTAGTGTGGCCACTAGTGGTGACCCAGCAGTGTGATAGATTGGGCCTAAGGTTAGAATGTGGAATATTCCAGCTTGGAGGGTTCAGTAAGGTGTTCTAACTTTTGGGAGTGGAGGAGTAGCCTAGTGGTTAGAGCAGTGGGCTATGAACCAGGAAACTAGGGTTTGAGACCTTGGGCAAGTCACTTTACCCTCCATTGCCTCAGGAACAAACTTAGGGGTTCAGTTATCAAAATGCGATAAGGCGTTTTTGCATGCGTTAAGGGCTTATCGCATGCGAAAACAACTTTAACGCATGCAATAGCACCATATCGTATGGTACGATGCAAATTTGAAAAAGAGGAGGAGTTAGGGGCGGGAGTGGGCTGGGTTTGCCAATTTTAACTATACCTTTTTCAGTAGCATTAAGCTGTGTGATAGCTTGTGTTATGGGGTGGTAAGGTGTTAGTGCATTTTGCGATGTCTCCTGAAAGGCCTGTTTTAGTAGGTTTGAAGCTGAGAGAGAGACTGACTGACTAGCCATAAGGTCCTCTCCCTAGATAGGTATTTGTATCCCTATGGGAGGTCCACTAGTAACTCAAGGTGAGGTTTAGGTATTAGTGTAGGGGTTAGAGGCCACTTTGACATTCAACATGAGACATACGAACAGAACAGTGGTCTCTTGTGAAGATTTGATGACCTTCGGAGAGTGGAAACTCGCCCAAAGATGAGATTTGTGCAATGTTCTCTCCACCTAGCTTGATGTTACCCAGGTAGAGTGTCCATCAAGCTAGGTTGAGAGAACCTTGCACAAATCTCATCTTGGAATGAGTTTCCTCACTCCGAAGGTCATCAAATCTTCACACAAGAGCACTGTTCTGTTCGTACATCTCACGTTGAATGTCAAAGTGGCCCCTAACCCCTACACTAATACCTAAACCTCACCTTGAGTTACTAGGTGGGCCTCCCATAGGTATTTGTATCCCTATCTAGGGAGAGGACATTATAGTTAGTATCTCTCTCTTCTCTCTCTATCCTCTCTGGCACTTATCGCAATTTGCGCTAACTTAGCTCTTCACATAGGTAATTAGCGCACATTGCGATAAACTGTCTATTAGCATAAACCACGCCCCTTTTGCTATCGCATACGATACTTATCGCATTTTGATAAATACAGGCCTTAGATTGTAAGCCCTCTGGGGATAGGGAAATACCTACAGTACCTGAATGTAATCCACTTTGAAGCTCTGAAAAAAATGCGAAAAAGCGGAATCTAAATAAATATAGTGGGAAACCTAGGTTAGGAGGTTCAGGGAGAATTCAAGGGGTATATGTAAAATATAAGTGAGAGGATGGTTCTTTCTCTGAAGGGAGTTGGAATAAATTGGAAGTATAAAACTTTCTCCTACAAGGCATGAGAGGAGATAAATTGAAGAGACCTGGGAGTTTTGCTGGAGTCTCTTGAAGATTTGGAACTTGTGCTTCACAGGCACTGTGAGGGGAGTGGAGGGATGTTTGGGATATATTGGGGTCCAGCAGGAGTCTGTGTTCCTGTCTTGGAGCTCCAATGCAGGGACTGGGAAACTTCAACTATCTGAGGGGAGGGAAAGTTGTTGTCTTGGGTCATTTCTGCCAGTGTGGGTTTCCTGGGAACATTTCAGGAACTTCTGTAGCTTGTTACTGCAATCTCAGAAGCCTGGAAAGTATGGAATGGAGAGCTAATTTTGGGAGAGACTTAAAATGTGCAGGATCTGAAGTTTGGCGACTAAGTGAAGAAGACTGGACTGTGAATTGTTTGTTTGTATTTATTTATTTATTTAACATTTTTCTATACCGAACTTCATGACAAGCTTCATATCAGGCCGGTTTACATCAAACTTAGGGGTTAACTGAACATAACCAATTCTACCTGTTTCTGCTATGGACTTTGAATTTTTTGCTGATCTGGTTATTTTTCCAAGTAAGCTTTTCCTTTTGTTTGGAGCACCAGTGTCTGGCTCTAGAGGATTACACAGCAGCTGTACCTTTAATGCCAGAAGACAAAAGGTAAAACTAAACCTGTGCTTCCTGACTTAGAATTTGCAGGGGAAAACAATCAAAGGTAATTAAAAGATGCTGTCTTCCTTACTGGGTAATCTGATGGGAAGACCCAATCCACTTCACTATACTTCAGACCCGGCCATAAAACATTGAGGAGATGACGTGCCAGTAGAGAACTCTGTTGGCTAGCACTTAAGAATAGCCGGGTGACTGGAGTGGGTTTACATATAGTGAATGGGAGCCTGGCTGGACATAGCCCAGCCCACGGTACTTGGGAAGGTAACACTACAATTTCCCCAATTCCTCATAGGTAGAATGGCTCTCTCTGCAGAGCTCTAGTCCACTACCTCCAGAGCCAGCAGTTCAAATCCCAGAAGTTACCGTGCAACCAGTTACTCTGGAATATGTTTTTGTGTGAGGTAACTTCTGCCTAGTTAGCCTTACAGAAGAGCCTGCCCCCAATCCATGGGACCCAGAGACTTTATTCCCCCACCCTGGTTGAATGAATCCAGTGCTCTCTGGGGCAGGGAAGGTGATTCACCCCCCCCCCCCCCCCCAATCAAAAGGATATTAACACTAAACACACCATTTTTTTTTACTCTCCTCTGATTTAATTCTATTCTTCATAATTTTTCAGTTCAGAAAAAGTTATGTAAAAGCCTTTAGTGACGATCATCCAAGTTATGTGTGTGTTTTTTTTTAAGTAGCAAAGGATACTGATCCTTTCAATTCGACATTATCTAAGCTTGTAATAGATGGAAGTAATTACAACTTGATGGCAACTGGAAACTACAAATTAAATTCTATCCCACACCTTTCTAATACTCATGTATCTACATCATTAAAAATATCATTTCAATTACCAGTAGCAGGATTGTTGGCTTTCTCAGCAAAGGAGCTGAAGATAGAATTGTCATGGAGATAGTGATAGGTGAAAGCTTTTACGGTGACTTCCTGTACTTCTTATTTGTTCCCTTGATGAGTTATTTTTAATTTTCCAGTGCTATCCATTTTGCACCTTCTTGCTAGAAAATGTTATGCTCCTTGGATTTATGATGGGTGGTAGCAATATGGTTCCATGAAATAGGATATTGAAGTCCTTGCAGAAAAGATTTCCTGCAACTTATCACACTAGCTGCCAAGTCATGAATCTGATCTGTTACTTGTACACACATTATTATAGAAATAAAGAAGAGAAGAAGTAAAACCAGAACCCGCTTTTTCAGGGAGGAAATGTAACTTGATGGCTCTTTTCATTTATTTCTAGATGTACTACGTCTAGATGCTAAAAAAAAAAATAAATCTTGTCTTAACTTGATTTCTAGCTACAATGTCAATTCTCAACTCTTCTCTGCCCTTGCATTGTTATGGACAAAAGAGTTCCAAAATAAATTAATGAACAGGTCTAGGCATGCAGAGGATTTGGTTTATCCCATCAGTACATAATCTTGTTCTGTTCTTTTCCTCTGTTTTGTTTTTTGTTTTTCTTGAGGTCAGTACTTCCTGCTCTCAAACATGTAAATGCTTCATAGAGCAGGAATGTAATTTGGGTATCTTAGTTTTCTGCATGCCGCTTCTTAATTCATGCACTTAAAATGCCATATTAGCTTACAATTTAATTACATGAGTTTGAATATAACTATATTTAATAGAAACAATTTCACTGAATCGATTTAGAAAAATCTAACAGTTTTCTTACTATTTCCTATTTTGTAGCAATGTCTTTTCTATCTTCAGATCCAAATTATAACTGCTAAGGTATAGCAGGTGTATCCATTTTTAAAAAAGAAAGAAAAACTGTATAAATGCTGCTATTTTGATTGGCTTATATTGAAATAAGGCAAAAGGCTCCACTTTCATGTTTTCTTTTTCTATGTATGAATATATTAATTGTATTTATAATATCCCATTTAAAAAAAAAAAATTGTATATTTTAGGATGACAGGGATGTTCAATGGTTTACTTCCTTTCTGTTTCAACGGATAAAGCAAGTTAGCTTACCTTAAGCAGTATTTTCCATAGATAGGATGAATTAGCCATGCTTTCTTGGTGATGTCATCTGGGCAGCATGGGGCAGAGCTTTCTCTTAGAATGCAGAGCTGTTTTTCTGCACACATGCACATTGGTTTCCCGCTTTATCACATCTTCCCTTCAGTTGATACAAAAGCTACTACAGTGCAGCAATGCAAAAAAAAGAGGCAATCCATGGAGGAGGGTGGCACCACATGGCTAATGCATCCTGCTATCTACGGACCTCCGTTTTATGGTAGCAAACTTGCTTTAGCCATGCTTTCTGGGAGTCTCCAGCTTGGGGTTGCTATAAGTACATACACAGTCACCTGATTGAGAAATGTTTCTGAAAGGATATCGGTTCGTAATGGTACTGTGTGCAACCCACCCAGTTCATGGACAACCTTGACTTCCCATGGTATGATGCAACACTGATGAACCCAGCGAGGTGTCTGATGCTGACAGCTGGTCGAGGCAGTAGTGAGATGTAAAAGAGTAGATAGATGTCCAACAAGGTTACATTGTAAAGATGTGCAACGGAAGCTGCCGTGGCTCTAACTAGATTTCTTTTTCTGACCCAGTTAGCTTTGAGGAAAAGGACGAATAGCAGAACTGAATGCATTTAATATTCCAATTTGCTATAGTTCTTTTTGCCACCAGAACCCCTGGTGCATTTGGGTTAAATGACATGAACAGTTGAGAAGTCTGGTTATCTGAGGCTTCTTTTTGTAATAAGCTGAGGCTCTCTTACAGTCCAAGGTATGTGGCAATCTTTCACTTTCGGTGTTAAAAGGCTTTGGAAAGAATGTAGGCAGTATAATCATTTTGATTCAGATGGAAAACTGATATAACCTTTGGTAAGAAGGATGGATGCATTCACAAAGTAATTTTGTCATGGTAAAACTGTAAGTGTGGGGAATAGTGAACCAATGCTTCCAAGTTAAGTATTTCATAGCGACTAACTCCATGGACTCGATTGGAGAGAGCATGAGCTTTTCTAGGACAACATTCAAGTTCAAAGGAATCGGAGGCTTAGAGATTGGAGGTTGAACATGAATGAGTCCCTTCATGAATCTAGAGACCAACAGATAGGTAAAAATGGAGAGCCCATCCTCCAGTGCATGAATCACCGCTATTGCACTTAAATGAACTCTGATAGAGGAAGTTGCAAGTCCGGCTGCGAATAGCAAATGCAAATAGTGTAACAGGGAGATCTGCATTGGATGTAACAAAGTACCTTCCTTTTGTGTAAGTAGGTCTGTGCTGTTCCCTAAGGGGATTGATGGAAGAATGGACAGTTGAACGAGTTAAGACAACCATGGTTGTCGCAACCAAGCTGGAGTGATAAGTATAAGATAGCTTTGTCCGCAATGCACCTGTACTGTTCGAGATATTAGTGGTATTGGGGTGTTCACGTAAAAAAGGTTTCCCACTCAGGGGATGAGAAACGTCTCCTAGGACTTGGGTAGACTGAACAGAGCCTACGTAACTTCCTGTTGTTGTATTCTGTCACCAACAGGTCCATACATGACATGCCCATGTGGCGAGATCATCCGCCACCGTTTGGTGCAGGGCCCACTCAGGGGATAGAATATTCAGCTGAGTCTGTCTGCTTCTGTGTTTGCAACTCCCAGTAGGTAGGTCGCTCGCAAGTGGAGGAAGTAAGCTTCCGCCCAATCCAGAATTTGCCCCTCCTCTCTGCACAAGGTTCTGGATCCTGACCCTCTTTCTTTGTTTATGTAGAACATCGCTACCTGATTGTCCGTGTGCATCAGTGCACACATTCCACGAAGTTGAGGTGTAAATATGTGAGCAGCATTTTTTATCACTCCTAATTCTAGAAGGTTGATTTGACATTTGTGTTTTGTCTGAGATCATAACATCTGTGTTTTCAGTGTAGATAAATGGGCACCCCTTCGTTGATGTGTCCATCATTAGTTAAGTTGGTGCATCAGGAGGTGAAATGGCGTTCCTATTTGTTAGTGTTTGAGGTAGTTGTGGGTGGATCCTTGGGCTGGTAGCAAATGACCACGCCCCCAGGGGAAGATCCCGAGAGGGACCACCAGTCAGGCTCAGAGTATGGAGACACACACACTAGTTCTTTTATTAAACAGTATATTGAACCACCGGATCAGATCCATACTTTTTAATTCAAAAAGGAAATCTATTTCATCTGAAACTTCCCTCCCTTTGATGTTGACTGCTCAGTGATATGACTTGTCCTTACCTAAAGCAATGGAGGACATATTTTTAGTGTGCCAAAAAACCATCTAGAAGAGCTTATGGTTTCAAATGGAATAGGTTTTCCACTTGATGTCAACGCAATTTGGATCCGTTCACATGTGACCAAAAGAGTTACTAAATTATTTGCCCTTGGTTTCTGAAAATCTGGCCTTGCCATCTAATCAGTAAGAGGTACGTAGCTTAGACTTACCCTCTGTCTGAACATGCTATCTCCATTAATCCATCAGTATCAGTTTATGAAAGGCTTGAGGCATACTAAACCACGAGTTATAAAACACGCTAGTCTGCAGGAACTAAATGTGATCTGGGCACAATTGATGAAACTGCCCTTTGAACCATTGGAGACAGTCTCATTCAAATATCTAACATAGAAAGTAATTTTCCTGGTTTCAGTAGTGTCAGTAAACTTCAGTCTTTATTATCCTCCTTATTTATATGTAATTATTTTACAATAGGATAGTGCTCTGCACCCAGCTGAACTTTCTACCATAGGTTGTGTCAGCTTTCCATATTAGTCAAGCCATCATGCTACTTACGTTCTTCCCAAAACCTCATGTACTTAGACAAGAGAGCCCTTCATACCTTGGCTTACTACAAGAGAAGGAGCCTTCTCAATTATTCATCTCTTATGATCCCAGTAGATTGGGCATAGTAGTAGCCAAACATACATTGGCCACTAGCAGACTGCATCCTGCACTGCTGTAGGCTAGCAGGCCTACAGATTAGACACCATCAAGGCTCCTCAAGTTAGAGCCATAGCTGTATCAGTGGCTCATCTGTGAGCCATGCCTTTTGAAGAAATCTGCAAAGCTGCAACTCGTGGTCACCAGTACACATATTGATGACCCATTACTGTCTGGACAATCTCTCAAAGACTGTTTTAAATTTGGGCAGGCAGTTTTGCATAGCCTGTTCACCCAGTAGTCTACTCTTCATGGTGGGGTCTGGACTGATTATTCACTAAATGCTCTGTTGCAACCATCACTTGGGATTCCCCACATTTTATGGCTAATGCAGCTCTGTTTATTGATGGGAGAAAAAGCAAGTTTATCAGTAAGTGTTTTCTATAGATAGTAGGATGAATTGGCCATACTAGATAACTAGACACCTCCCTGGAGAGTCAACTACCTAGCTAAAATTAGCTTTAAAATCAACTGAGGGGGGGGGTGGGGATCACTAGGCAATGCCTGAGTGGGAATTCCCACACATGCTCGGTAGAGCTGAAGCTCTACAAGCTATGCGAGAAATCACTTCTGTGCCACTGGATGAAATCACCACATATTATAACTAATTTAACCTGCTTTCTATGGAAAGCACAGTTTATGGTAAGCAAACTTTTCCCAGCCCATAAAAATTTTAACTGGCACATACACGATATATATATTTTTTTGTTTTTTTTAAATTCCATCCCTTACCATTTCTGTGGTGTCTTTCTCTCTGGATCTGTGTCTGCATTTTTTCTGGGTGTGGTATGCCTCTACCTCAGTGCAGTGTGTCTGGGCTTGGGGTGTCTGCTTCTGTGTCCATATATGTACGCATGCTCCTTTTTTTTTTTTAAGCAATTTGATGAGAAACAAAATTGGGGCTTTGAGCCACTAATTAGCAGTATGACTGCCTGGTGGCTTGGCAACTGGTTCAAGAGCTGATTGATTGGCAAGATAATTTTACACCAGGCAAGGAATCCAGGATCCTTTGTGTGTGTGGGTATATGTATATATTGATATCCGTAGAAAGAATGATGTAACCCAATTTGGCATGGATGGCTGTGTGCTCCCACCCCCTACCACCACCAGTGTAGGTGATACCTTTTTTATTGGATTATTACCTACAATTGACCATTTTGGAATGGAAGTTTTGTTTTGATTACAGTTTTTATTTTGATAAGGTAGAAGTTAAAGTGGCTGAGGAAGAAGATATGATGGTCTATAAATGAGTGAAATAGAACAGGTGAATGCAAATTGGTAGTTTACTCTTTTTCAAAAAGTTCAAAGACTAGGGGACGTGCAATGAAGTTACTAAGTAGTACATTTAAAACAGAAGATTTTTTTTTTTTTTACTTAATGCATAATTAATTTCTGGAATTCATTGTCAGAAAACATAGTGAAAGCTGTTAGTGTAATTGGGTTTAGCAAAGGTTTGGACAAGTTCCTGAAGGAAAAGTCTATAAACCATTATTAAGGTGGACTGGGGAAATGAACAACTTATCCCTGGGATATGCAGCATGTAATCTATTTACCTTTTGGGATTCTGCCCTATATTTGCAACCTGGCCATGTTAGAAACACAATACTGGTCTTGAACGTCTGGTCTGACCCAGTATGGCAAATATTATGTTCTTATACTGTATGTGTGTTAGCATGCACACGGGTCGTGAACACGCACAGCAAAATATAGTGTGCACAAGAAATCCTGAGATTTGCATTATACTGGCTAGTAATGCACAAATTTGAGCATGGCTTTATAAAAATTTGTACAAAAGAAATTTTACACATGTATTCTTTCAAAAATTAGAGGGAACATTGGTTAAAAGGGACTACATTTAAAACTGTACATGGTATGCATTGTAGATATCTTCTGAAATAATTATTTTAACTCATTGGTATGCTAGTAACAGCAGTATTCATGCTATAATCCCATGTCTGAATCAACTTTAAAAATTGAAAATAAGATCATTTTTTGTGCCTTGTTTTCATATCTCACTTTAAAGGTTCTAACTCCACCCTCTTTTGCAGGCTTGAACAATGTACTTCCTTGGATTATTGTCTTTGCTGGTTTTGGAAACTTCGACCTTCAGTGTAAATGTACCTGATGAAGCCATTTCTGAGTTGTCAGTAAAGATTTACCATGAACTACGAGCAACCGGAGGAGATGAGAATATATTATTTTCTCCCTTGAGCATTGGCATTGCTTTGGGAATGGTGGAACTTGGAGCCCATGGATCTACTCTGAAGGAAATAAGACATTCCATGGGATTTGACTCCTTGAAAAATGGTATACTTGCGTGTGTCTCTCTTTTTTTTTTTTTTTTCTCATATATTTTCCCCCATTTCTTGCTCGGGAATATAATGGTTAGTTTAACTTTCGGCAAATGTAGGTATGCATAATTGACAGCAGTATTTTTCTTTTAATAAAGAATCTTGTTGTAGGCACCAGTGGGAGAAATGCTTAACTTTGTAGAACTCTAAGGACTATCAATTTCAAACTTTGTATTTATAACTGAGTAGAGAAGTATCATAATTCAAAACCATTTAGGAAAAAAGTTGTTGTCCCACTTGAAATTTTCAAAAATGAAAGGAGGAAATCCATTTATAACTCACTGGCTTCGAATTTTGATCAAGATAAGAGTTTCCATACAACCAACTGCACTAGGCCCTGCATCTATGAATAAATAGTAGTAGTAAAACTTGATAAGTAAATATTCCTATTCTAGGAAGACAGAAATTGATCAAACATGGATTCATTCTCCCAGTTTCTAGTTTTGAGCACTGTTCTTGTTTTCCCTATAGTGCATAGGATATTTTAATAATTTTGTGAATTTGATCAGTTCATTACATTTTTTTTCTCAACCGTTTTTGCATGTCTTGTGTGTTTTTGTAGGTGAGGAGTTTTCATTTTTAAAGGACCTTTCTGATAGATTAACTGCAGAGGAAAACCACTATGTAATGAAAATTGCCAACTCCCTCTATGTACAGAATGGATTTCATCTCCATGACAAATTTCTGCAGTTGATGGAAAAGTACTTCAGGGCACACGTAGAAAATGTAGATTTCAGTCAGGGCTCAACTATAGCCAATCACATCAACAAATGGGTGGAGAATCACACAAATAGTAAGTTTCATTTGTTTTCCCTTGTGCTATTTAGAATTTTTTTTGAAAGTTTTAAAAACAGTAACAAGGCATAAAGAGGTGTTTTCAGAGGCAACACTGTAAAAAAATAAATTATTTTTTAAATATTTTTGTGATTGTGAGGGCTTTTTGGCTATATCTCGCTCATACACAAACCTATATTGAGTTTAAATTAATGTAAATCTTAGGTGAAATCTAAGTGTTCCCCTCTAACTTCCAAATCTGTCTATTAATATTTGCCTTCATGTTTTGACCTTCAAGAGTAAAATGTTCACCAATATAGTGCCACCCAGAAATACATTTTTACTTCCAGCGAGAAAACACAAATATAAATAGGCTATAAGATGTTCCATCCATGCCCATTAAGGAGAAACCTATAGTATGTTATCTCAAATATTTTAAGATGGCTTGTGCCAAAATGTTAAATTTTTCTGCTCTGCTCTCTGCCGCTTCATTAAACCCATGTGAGGCACCAGATAACTGCAATGAGGTGACCACAGAAACAGAGTATAATGACAGGAACTGTAAGGCCCAGCTTCATTCCTGGCATATTTTCATAGACCCCAGTTGATCTTTTGGCTTTCCTTCTCACTACTTCACCACTAGGGATCTTCTGTGCTTTTCATATGCCATTACCCTTTCTTTTTTTTTTTCAAATCTCTACTACCTTCTGTATGGGAAGTCATTCCAGGAAGAAGGCACAAAGGGATAAAAGACCCACAGAATGTAAATGCTGCTGTATATTGAGGGTTGTGAAAGGGGGAGAGCATTGTGAATCTGTGATTTGAAAGAGGGGTCGGAAGTTCTGAAGAAGTACGGAAAGCAGAGTCCATATACTGACACTTTAAATTATTTTATCGGAACCTATTAACCTATTCCCTTTTTATAATGGATCATACAAATCCAAACACTTAAATCAATTCTGAAAAGAATGCTACTTTAATTACTCTTCAGATTCATGCATGTTGTACATAGTATTCATGTTATAAAGAGATTACAAAGCCTGTTTTAACTCTGGAGTAGCAATGTTACTAGATCTTTTGTAAATCTTCCAAATTTTGTTCATCAATACCAAAACATAATATGGAAAATGCTAAAAATGTTGGTTAAAATTAGAAGCTTTGACTTATTTAATCATTTATCATTGCTATTTTATTGTGGTGTAGTTACATTAATTCGAGAGATACTGGTATCTGTATATTCATTTTTCTTAAACGCCCACAAGTAGCCTGTTGATTAAATTAGTTATATTTTAAACATATGAGTTTTATAAAACAGTGTTTATTTTAATTATAAAAACACAGTAGTAAAAAATTGAAAATGTATATGTATACAATGTTGTCACCTCTTGTATTTGTGTGGGAACTAGAGAATTTTAATGTGAGATTGCTGTAGGTGATCAGTAAGCACTTCCTCTCTAATTTGACAGACCGTATAACTGATCTCTTCTCATCGAGGGATTTTACTGCCTTTACAAAGATGGTCCTTGTCAATGCTGTCTACTTTAAGGGCAATTGGAAGTCACAGTTCAGGCCCGAGAACACCAGGGCCTTCTCATTTACCAAAGATGATGAAAGTGACGTACAGATTCCCATGATGTACCAACAGGGTGAATTTTACTATGGTAAGCAGCAGAAAGGCCTGTTTGAATGCTGCATGTTCTTGCTTTTAAGTTGTGTTAACCATATCTTAGGTATGAAAAAAAATAGTTGGCTACTATTTGTACAAGTAGATTACCAATTGTACCTTGCAAAATTTCCTTTATCACAAAGGAGAGAAGGGCAAATCAGCTTTTGTTGATTTGCTAATAAAATTTAACTGAAATGTATTGAGTTGTCTTTTATTCACCATTATTTTTAACATATAAATGTAATGTCATTGCAGAGAACTTGTACCATGGCAGAGGCCCAGTTGTATAAAACAAAGATGAAGATTGCCAGTGTTCATTTAGGTCCATTTATTGCCTTGCAGAGGCATTTCTAATTTTAGTTATTTGATTTATCAAGTTCAGACTTTTGGGACAGAGAAATTTAACCTATTTTTTGCCTTTTATTTTTGCCTTGTTAACAATTCTCACCCACTGCTCCTCCCTGTCCTTTATTTTCTGACAGTGTTCAGACGCATTTTTGGGTAAAAAAAAAATTAAAACTTAACATTTTCTTTTTGATTTTCTTTTTTCTTAAATCTTTTGAAGTGAGTATGTTCTAATCATAGGAAGCAAGTGCCATTTTTGAGTCCAGGAATTTAGGTTTTCAACATAACAAAGTCTCCCATTTTTGTTTGTAAGGTTTAGGGAGCTAACTAAACTTTTTTGTACCACATCCTTTTTACTAACTGTAAAATCTTTGTCATGACCTGTTTCTCACAGGACAAGCAGGATGGTAGTCCTCACATATGGGTGACATCACAGGATGGAGCCCAATCACGGAACACTTTTGTCAAAGTTTCTAGAACTTTGACTGGCACCTACTGGGCATGCCCAGGATGGCACTAACCCTGCAACCAGCAGGGGTCCCCCTTCAGTCTTCTTTTTTCCACGCAGCAGTAGCCACGCGGGTTTAGGAGCTCTACAGAGATTCCTGACAGGAATTTTCATCACGGAATTACTTAATAATTTAATACCCCACAGGGGTCCCCATATTGAATTTTTACTTCCGCAGTGGTCCGATAAGTTTTTTTTTTTTTTTACCCGATTCCGGTCGATTACCATCTGGTTTGGCCCTCGCAGCCTACTGGCCGTCGACCGCATCGCGGCTAAATTTTTTGAGGGGCCATGGTGTCGGGGTTCCGTCGATGCCCCGACTGCACTCGCACAATGTCCATTACCAACCCTCACAAGGTCTGTGTAATGTGCTTAGGGAGCGAGCATGATGTCCTTACTTGCACCAAATATGTGCCCTTATGACACCAAAAGGTCGTAAGGCTAGAGTGGAGAAGATGGAACCCCTCTTTCGGTCACAAACCCCGACGCCATCCATAGCCTCGACGTCATCCGAGCCGACACAGTCTACGTCGCGCCAGTATTGTGCACCGACCGGTGTCCGACCAGCATCAACGACTCCACGGCCATCGACTCCCTCTGTTCCTCCTCAGGAAAAGGACCAAGGAGATTGTCTGGAAAAGCATCGACACAGTAGGTCTCAGACCATCGACGCAGGCAAGCCCTCGACGTCGCCACAGTCTGAGTCGCCTGCCAAAGAAAGCCTGTCCAGAAAAGGCAACGTCCCTATCTGGGTCCGGGTCACCGAGGCAACCTTCACCTGGCAGGTGATAGGAGCCGCGATTCCACCTCCAACGTTGGTCACTTCGGCTACGCCTCCGCTGCCTCCTCCAGCATCGGGGCTTCGCTCTCCAGGTTTCCAAGATGAATTGGATCAGATGATTCAAGAGGCCATCGGCAGAGTGATACAAGGCTTCAAGATTCCTCCGATGCCAGTGCCGATTCCTGAACCGGCTACTGATCCAATTTCTGTAGCACTGGCACCGCTACTGAGGAGGATGGAAACGCTGCTCGCCGCTTTTCCTCCGATGGATCCGGGGGCACCGATGGGTCCGGTGCCCTCCTCCCCAATTCCTCTCATCGACAGAAGAAGGAGAAACACAGTTATTCCTTCCTCCATCGGGAGTCCTACCGATGCCTCAGTCACCGATAGCATCTTTGCTACCATCGATGCCCTCTGTGCCTCCATCAATGCCTTCGATCGATGCCTCAACCAGGATCTTAAGGAATACCATCATTCCGTCCCTCTAAGGATCCTAGGAGTGCTGGTGATGAAACCTATGAATCATGGACCGATGACTCGTCCCAGGATACCGAAGACTTACCATCACCACCCTCCTGCTGAAAGCAGGAAGCTTCTCCTCCAGAGGACATTAATTTTGTGAAGTGTCCATAATTTCTGGACACAGGGCCAGGGCAACAAGAACACTCAGACTCAGTACAATGGTACAAAGTAAAATTTATTTGGCTTTACCAAGTGTTCCTGGGAGATGCTGTATGCTAAATGCCCTCTATCTTTCAAAATAACTAGCATCTCCCAGAATAACAGAAGTGGCTCTCCTTTATAGTCAAAGATACAGCATTTGCCGAAGTTTCTAGAATCACGTAACTGCCCAAAAACTCATTAAAAAAAACACATGATGCTGTTCTCATGATAACCTATTATGCATAGAAAATGCTTGTGAGGACATCCTTCATTCATTTGTAAAAATCATACTCTTTACTTGTCTTCCCTGACACACCCTCCCACCATAAAAAGTTCCTTTATCAACATGGCTTTGATGCACTTTGTTCCTTCTGATATCCTGTTGATCTTCTTTGTTGTGTAAACAGATAGCAAGTCTGTGTCCTATATAGGAGATAGGCCTGAATTCCGTTTGCTGGCGCCAGGACTTAATTAAAACTGTAACCTTAAAAGAAGAATCTTTTCACCTGGCTCCTGTCCATTGAGATATGCATTTGTAAGACAAAAGCTTGCATCCTAGTTGCATGCGAACCAAGCTTTCCTGTATTGTGGTGCAGATATTGTCATTGATGCCCACCTGGCCTTTAATTATAGGCTTTGCAGAGCCTGCTAGTTTCCAGATCTTTCACATTCTTTGAGTCATTCACTATAGTTCAGCAGTGTCAGTGTGAATCAGCCCTCTGAGGATTCTGGAAATGGCTGAATAAGCCACAGTTCTGAACCAGAATTATGAATTATATCAGAAGGAAATGTCTGAATTGGTTCCATTCCAACTTCAGACAGAACAGGATGATAGACACCAGATGATGGAACTTCTGCAATTTCTGGATGCTCCTAAAGAAATCACCTCTATCCCTATCCATGATGCCGTCATCGTGGATCTTCTAAAGAGGAATTGGGAGCATCCTAGTTCGGTGGCACCTGTTAACCGAAAAGCAGACACCACATACCTAGTCCAATGAATTCCAGGTTTCCAAAAAACCCAATTGGATCACCATTCAGTGGTTGAGTCAGCCCAAAAGAAAGGCCGATGCTCTAAGCCTTACTCTTCTTCTTTCCCTCCAGGGAAAGAGCAAATGTTCCTGGATGCCATAGGTCAGCATGTCTTTCACGGGTCAATGCTTATATCCCGCATTGCCTCTTACCAACTCCATATGACCCAGTACAACAGGGTCCTCTTTAAACAAATGCAGGACTTTTCTGAGTCCCTACCTCAGCAGTTTCAAGAGCAATTACATGCCCTGGCTCAAAAAGGATTAGAAGCGGGCAAACATGAAATAAGATTACTATATGACATTTTTGACACCACTTCCAGGGTATCAGCAACAGCTATTTCTGCGAGGAGGTGGGCCTGACTAAAGTCTTCGAGCCTATGACCTGAGGTCCAGGATAGACTAACTGACTTGCCTTGCACTGGTGACAATCTTATTGGTGAACAGATACAGCAAGCAGTGGCACAGCTCAAAGATCACCATGAGACTCTTCGCCAACTCTCCTTGTTGCCTTCTGAATATCTTGCTAAGCAAACATTCAGAAAGGATCCCAAAAAATCTTTTTACCACCAAAGGAAATCATATCCTCCACAGTCCAAAGGTCGCTCTACTAAGCCTTACCAGAAAGGCCAGTCCAGGCAACCTCGCAGGCAAAAAATACAGACAACCCCTCAGCCAGGTCCAGCATCTGGTTTTTGACTCTTTCCTAGAGAGCAGCATTCAGCTTCCACTACTGCATGTACCAGTGGGAGGTCGATTGTGCCACTTCAGCAACATCTGGCACACAATCACCTCAGACCAGTGGGTTCTTGCCATAATCACTCAAGGTTATCATCTCAACTTTCTTGCCATTCTGCCGGACTCCCTACCTCGGCTGATGTGGAGAACATCAGATCGATCAGTCACTATTCCTGGATCAGGAAGTCTCTCTCCTCCTCCAATCCAGAGCAATCAAACCAGTGCCCTACTCCCAACAGGGCCTTGGCTTCTATTCTCGGTACTTTCTAATCCCAAAAATGTTAGGTGGCATTCGCCCAATACTTATGTTCTTATGTTCTTACCTACAAAGAGAAAAGTTCAAGATGGTAACCTTGGGTTCCCTCCTTCCCCTTCTGCAAAGGGATGACTGGCTCTGCTCTCTAGACCTCCAGGATGCTTAAACACACATCGCAATAACTCCATCTCATCGCAAATTTCTGCGATTCCTAGTAGGCCCAAAGCACTATCAAGTGCTACCATTCGGCCTGGCATCTGTACCACGAGTCTTCACCAAGTGCCTCGTAGTAGTAGCAGCATTCCTCAGGACTCAAGGTGTCCACATCTACCCCTACCTCAGCGATTGGTTGATCAGGGCTCCCACCCAGCAAGCTGCTCTGACATCTCTACATCTCACCTTGCATACCCTGATCTCCCTAGGGTTTTTCATCAATTATCCAAAGTCCAGCTTAGTCCCATCACAAACCCTGTCGTTCATAGGAGCAGACTTTGACACCTTCAAAGCAAAAGCATTTCTTGAGAATGAGCTCTCACTCACTTCTCTCACCCATCAACTGCAGTCTCGACAATGCTCAACTGCATGTCACTTCCTAGTTTTGCTAGGACACATGGCGTCCTCAGTACATGTCACTCCAATGGCTCGTCTTGCCATGAGTCATGCAGTGGGCTCAAGTCATAGTGGATTCAATCATCTCAACCACTGTCAGCCGTTGTCCACATCACCAACACGCTTCGCCTGTCTCTGGCTTGGTGGAAAAATCAGTCCAATCTTCTCCAAGGCCTTCCTTTCCAGGCTCTAGATCCTCAAATAACCCTTACAACCGATGCCTCCAACCTCTGCTGGGGAGCACATGTTGCCAATCTGAAAACTCAAGGCACCTGGTCTCCAGAGGAAGCCAAACACCAAATAAATTTCCTGGAATTTCCAGGGTGTTTCAGGATCGCCTTTCCAACCAGGTCATCCTGATTCAGACAGACAACCAGGTGGCCATGTGGTACATCAACAAACAAGGAGGAACAGGCTCCTTCCTGTGTCAGGAAGCTGCACAGATATGGGCGGAGGCCCTTTCCCATTCAATGTACCTCAAGGCCACCTACTTGCTGGGAGTGGACAATGTGTTGGTAGACAAGCTGAGTCTCATCTTTCAACTGCACGAGTGGTCCCTCAACCCCACAGTAGAGAACTCAATATTCAATATTGGGGTTACCCTCACATAGACCTCTTTGCGTCACCTCAAAACTGCAAAGTAGAGAACTTTTGCTCTCTCACTCTCAGCCAACACTCACTACCAAGAGATGCGTTCTCCCTTTCATGGGCACCCGGTCTCCTATATGCATTCCCTCCACTTCCACTTCTCTCAAAGACTCTCGTGAAGTTACGTCAGGACAAGGGAAGCATGATCCTGATAGCTCCTCACTGGCCACGCCAAGTGTGGTTCCGATTCTTCAGGACCTCTCCATTCGTAGACAAATTCTCCTGGGGAAGGACCCACTTCTGATCACTCAGAACGACGGGTGCCTACGCCACCCCAATCTTCAGGCCTTGTCCCTGACTGCCTGGATGTTGAAAGGTTAATTCTTCAGGCACTTAACCTTTCGGACTCAGTTTCCCGTGTCTTGATTGCTTCATGAAAGCCTTCCACGAGAAAATCTTATTTTTACAAATGGAACAGGTTTAAGTCATGGTGTTCTTCCCTGTCCCTTGATCCTTTCACTTGTTCCACCACGAAATTTCTAGACTATCTCTGGGACTTGTCAGAATTGGGTCTAAAAACTTCTTCCATCAGGATGCATGTCAGTGCGGTAGCTGCCTTCCATAAAGGTGTTGGGGATGTTCCCATTTCAGTCCAGCCCCTTGTAATACGTTTTCTGAAGGGCTTGTTCCACTCAAACATCCACTGCGCCCTCCGGCCCCTTCTTGGGACCTCAACCTGGTTTTGGGTCGGCTCATGAAACCACCATTCGAGCCTATCCAATCCTGTGATCTTCGCTATCTCACATGTAATGTGATTTTTTTTTTCTTTTGGCAATCACATCCGCTCGCAGAGTTAGTGAGTTACAGGCCCTAGTTACCTACTCTCCTTACTCTAAACTTCTGCACAACTGGGTAGTACTCCGCACTCGCCCTAAGTTTTTTGCCTAAGGTAGTATCGGAGTTTCACATTAATCAATCCATTATACTACTCACCTTCTTTCCCAGGCCCCATTCCAATCCAGGAGAACAGGCTTTGCATACCCTGGACTGTAAACGGGCTCTAGCATTCTATCTAGACAGCTACCCAAAGAAAATCCACCCAACTGTTTTTCTTTCCATCCCATCAGATTGGGTCAACCTTTGGGTAAGCAGACTCTCTCCTCCTGGTTAGAGGACTTCATATCCTTTTGCTATCAGCAAGCAGACATTCCACTTCAAGACCGTGTTAAAGCACACTCTGTCAGGGCCATGGCAACTTCAGTAGCGCACCTATGCTCTGTGCCGTTTCCTGATATTTATAGGGCTGCTACCTGGAGTTCTCGCCATATCTTTACTGCCCATTATTGTTTAGACAAGGCTGGAAGACAAGATTCCATCTTCGGCCTATTTGCAACTTGATGTACCAACACGGTTCTACCTACCCATTAGGGTTCAGGATGCCCTCTCCCAAATTCCACCCAAGTCCTTGTGTCTATTGCACATCTTGGGTACATTTGGTGCATTTCTCGGACATCCTCAGCTCGGTACTCACCCATATGTGAGGACTTCCATCCTGCTTGTCCTGTGAGAAAGCAGAAGTTGCTTACCTGTAACAGGTGTTCTCACTGGACTAGTTAGTCCTCACGAAACCTGCCCACCACCCTGCGGTGTTGGGTTTGTTACGTTTTTCTTATTTTATATTTTGGCACTTACTATAGCTTTTAAACAAAACTGAAGGGGGACCCCTGCTGGTTGCAGGGTTAGTGCCATCCTGGGCATGACCAGTAGGTGCCAGTCAAAGTTCTAGAAACTTTGACAAAAGTGTTCCGTGATTGGGCTCCATCCTGTGATGTCACCCATATGTGAGGATTAACATCCTGCTGTCCTGTGAGAACACCTGTTACAGGTAAGCAACTTCTGCTATATGTGCTAACTACAAATACAATATCGCATGCATAAATACATATGTCCAAACTGGGCACCGGTTCTTTTAACACAAGCACATCACCTCTTCTGGGCGCACAATGCTGTATTTTAATTAGCTGCCACATTAAAAAGCATCTGGCACCCAGAGGAGCTGTGGCTGTGCACGCGTTAGGAAAATGGGTGCTCAATATGAGCTTTCCTAGCATGTAGCCAGATGGACTCAGGACCAATGGGTTATATGCTCCCCTGCTAGCAGATGGAGACAGTCAGGTTTCAAAGCTGTCGTCACCCTAGATATACCCCTGCAGTGACCTCAGCCATTCAGTATCTCTGTCTTCTAGCAGATGTGGACGTGCTATCCCTACACCAGCATTGGTGTTTAGCGAGACTGCAGTACTCGTTAGAAGAAAAATTTACCTTTAAATTGAAGAAAGATCAAGCCCTGCTCTCCTGCGGTGATACCTAAAGGTCCCTCCCCCAGTTGAGAATTCCTGAGGTGATTTCAAAGATTCCTCAGAGGTGTGCTTTGGTCCAGTAGCCTGTTCCCAGCGTGGACTTTGCTACTGAAGCAGCTGAAAGGCAGCGGGTGCAAGAAGCCGAACGAGGTGGTGACTGTCAAAGCCCTCTCTCCCCACAGCTGGAGAAAGTCTCTGTACTCAGCCGGTAAGCTCTGAGCCCAGGTAAGTAAAAGGACTGCTCCGATTCAGACACGTTAGTCTTTCCTGCAGTCTCCTTGCTCGGCGCGCTGTACTGACGACGTTCCCGTCGGGGCAAGGGTAGGGGGTTTCCGAGCATCGTCATTTCAGACATCTCGGCCCTCAGGAAGGTCTCAGTGTTTTCGGAGCCGAAAACCAAAAAGTGGGATTGGATCGTGCCTGGTTCGGCCCGAACTTCCCAATGAAGTTGTCCCAACCCATCCACGGGACAAGGAAAGGGGGTCTACTATCCCTTTTCTATCAGCAGTGGGTCAAGATCATGTCGGACAAATGGGTATTTGATATCATATGAGAAGGATACACTCTGGAATTTCACAGCATCCCTTGGTTCATGTTTATGATGTCACCTTGCCATTCCCAGCACAACAAACTGGCAGTGGAGTTTACCTTGATAAGGCTCCTCAATTTGAGGGCTATAATTCCAGTACCTACACCCCAGGAAAATAAGGGGCATTATTCCATCTATTTCATCATACCCAAGAAGGAGGGTTCCTTTCTCCTCATCCTGGACCTCGAGTGTCAGTAGCCATCTGTTGATAATTCATTTCTGCATGGAAACTCTTTGCTCAGTCATAATGGCAATACAACCGGGAGAGTTATTAACCTCCCTGTACCTCTCAGTGGCCTACCCTCATATTTCAATCCGGCAAGACCACCAGCGTTTCCTATGTTTTGCGGTACTGGGCCGCCATTATCAATCCCAGGCATTGCCCTTCAGCCTGGCCACCGGCCCCAGAACATTCTCCAAAATATGGTGGTCGTGGCAGCAGAACTGAGGAATGAAGGGATCCTGGTGCACCCTTTCTTGGACGACTGCCTGATCCGGGTAAAGTCATTGGAAGAGAGCCTCCAGGTGACCAGCAGGGTCGCATCCCTGCTTCAGGAACTTGTTGGGTTATGTACATGGACAAAAGCAGCCTCAAGCTCTTCCAGTCCTTAGAGTATCTGGGAGTCCGTGTCAACACCAAGCAGGTGACAGTCTTCCTCTCACCCTCGAGGATAAGGAAGCTGATGTGCCAAGTGCATTGGTTGACGAACACAATGCGCCCCAGGGTGTGGAGCTATCTCCAGGTCTTCGGTCTGATGGCATCAACCCAATGCTCCCTGCTATCAACTTGTAACCCACTGTCTCAAGACTACTCAACTCGCCGCCACTTACCAATGGAAGTATGTTCCTGGCTCCAGTGGTGGCTACAGGAAGCTCACCTAAGCAAGAGTGTAAGCCTGTCCCACCAAACTGGCTAATCCTCATGACTGACACGAGCCTCGCTAACAGGAATTGACAACCCAGGGATGTTGGACCAAGGAAGAGGCACACTGGAACATAAACTGCTTGGAAGCCTGAGCTGTCGGATTAACATGTCCGCAATTCAGCCACAAACTCCAGGACCAGGCAGTCTGCATGATGTCGGACAATGCAACAACAGTAGCCTACATCAACCACCAGGGAGGAACCAAAAGCCACCAAGTGTCTCTGGAAATAGAGATCCCCTTATGGAATGGGCCGAGTGAAATATATAGGGGATCTCAGCCTCCCACATCGCAGGAAAAGACAAGGCCAGAACAGATTTTCTCAGCAGGGAGAGTCTGGATCCAGGAGAAATGGGCGTTGTCAACCAGAGCCTTCCAGCCCCTGTCCATCGACCTGCTGGCTGCATCTCACAATGCAAAGGTCTCCTGATTCTTCAGTCACAGAAGAGATCAGTGCTCCCAAGGGATAGACACCCTTGTCCAGACCTAGCCAGAGGAAGACTTACCGTATGTCTTCCCTCCGAGGCCTCTGCTGGGCAAGCTCATTCGCAAGATTAGTTCTTCTAGTGGCCCCGGATTAGCCCAGACGCCTGTGGTATGCAGACATGCAGAGGCTTCTACTGGAGAGCCCCTTATGCCTCCCTCCGCACAGGGACCTGTTCCAACAAGGTCCGATCCTTCACAAGGACCCAGTTCTGTTTTGTCTTACGGTCTGGTCTTTGAGAGAGCTCGCCTGATGAAGCGGATATTTGGCGGCAGTAATTGCCACCTTGCTCCGCACGTGGAAGTTCTCGACGTCCTTGACGAACGTGTGGATCTGGAGAATATTTGAGGCCTGGTGTGAGGAACGTGGGGTACCCCCTCAGATGACCAAAATCCCCATGGTTCTGAAGTTTTACAGGACAGCCTAAACCAAAGGGTGGTCCCTAAATTCCTTGAAGGTCCAGGTAGAGGCTCTCTCTCCTGTTTCAGAAGCAAGGTGTGAATGGAGCCCACCTATCAGCACATCTGGATTTAGCCTGTTTCCTAAAAGGGGTTAAACACCTCCGACCATCCTTACAGTGGCCGGTCCCGCTAGGATATCTCAATCTAGTATTGGACTTTTTAGCAGGGCCTTCCTTTCGGCCACTGCGCAGTCTGTCCCTACGCCTGTTAACACTGAAGACTGTATTCTTGGTGATGATATGCTCGGCTCGTTGCATGTCTGAACTACAGGCGTTGTCATGTTGGGAACCATTGACTCCAGGAACATTACAGCTTCGCAAGGTTCCTTCCTTCTTGCCAAAGGTAGTCTCAGAGTTTCACTTGAATCAATGCATTTCCTTACCATCCCTAGATAAACACAAGGTCACTGAAGACTACCACCTCCTAAGTCACTTAAACATCAGTAGGCTTTTGGTATGGTATCTGGAAATCTCGGAACCTGTGCGCAAGACAGACTGCTTGTTTGTTTTTCATGATGGAAGGAAACAAGGCAAAGCAACTTCGCGAGCTACCATAGCTCGGGCCGACCCTTTGGAACACAATGCCAGTTGAACTACGGCAAGAGGAATGCCTTAAATCGTTCAAGCGGAAGCTCAAGACCTGGCTCTTCGCCAAGGCATACACCTAATTTCTCCCTTCCTCTCCACTGCCCACCCTTCCTCTCCTCTGTCCCCCTCTTCTGGCCCTCTATCCCCTCACTTCGCCCTTCTCCTACCTTTTTCTCCCCCCCTCACCTCATACACTTTTTCTCCCCCCCTCACCTGGTTCCCTTCCCACTGCTCGCCACTCCCCCCTCTCCTCCTAGCACTCCTAAATTGCTTATCTCTTAGTGTCTTCCTTTTGTACATATGTATATATTTACAAACCTCGTTGATTATTTAATGCAAATTTCCCCTTGTTATTCACACCCTCATTTATTCATTTGTTAACTTGTTTTATTTGTTCAATGTAAAGTGCCATGCCTGGCGTTTGTTTGTGTTACACTGTAAACCGATGTGATATCCTGGATGAATGTCGGTATATAAAAATTTTAAATAAATAAATAAAATAAATAAATAAGTGATCATGGGAGCTTATGTAGAGGCAGGGAAGCCATTACCCTTTCAGGTTAAAGCTCATTCCACTAGGTCCCAGGCAGTATCCTGGTCAGAAGCTAAGCTACTGTCTCCCGTCAACGTCTCCTGAGCAGCGACGTGGTCTTCCTTGAACACCTTCTCCAGGTTCTATTACCTGGATGTCCAGGCCCGAGAGGACGCTGCCTTGGCAAGGTCCGTGGGCAGCCTCCCGCCCCATTTGGGAGTAGCTTTTGTACATCCCATTAGTTCTCAGTCCATCTGGCTACACACTAGGAAATGGAGAAATTACTTACCTGATAATTTTGTTTTCCTTAATGTAGACAGATGGACTCAGCATCCCACCCACAGCTGCCCATCAATGGTGCCAAGGAATCACCCATGAGGTGAATCTATATTCCAAATGCTTATGGGCAAGCCATTGGCCTATCCCTAGATCAGGGCATCTGTAATATTGCTGGGACCCAGCGCTAATGTTTGGTTGAGTACAGTTACGGTCATCCCTTTTTAATCAAGTTATTCAATAGTACGTCCACAATGGCTTTTGAAGAGAATACTGAATGGCTGAGATCACTGCAGGGGTATATCTAGGGTGACGTCAGCTTTGAAATATGACTCCATCTCCATCTGATAGCAGGGGAGCACATAACCAATTGGTACTGAGTCCATCTGTCTACACTAAGGAAAACAAAATTATCAGGTAAGTAATTTCTCCAGTCCGTTTTCTCACTCCGCAGGAATACTATCTAGTCTTTTGCTCTTTGATGATTTCTTTGTTTATGTGTGCGTTCATTTAATTTCCGTTAACGCATGCATGTTTCTGTGTATTCAGGTTATATGTGTGTGTTTTCAGAGACAACAGGGGCTGTGTTCTCAGGCTACGCCTCTCCTCTCCCATAGTAGCCAATCTGCTCCTTGCAGCCCCCTAAAGTACCTCAGTAGGAGGAACCACAGAAAAGCAGTATTTATTTATTTTATGTTGAACCCTTGACACATGGTAAGACTCAATGCCAGCTTTAGGCTGGTGTTGAATTTGCCGTGTTGAAATGTGCGTATCAGATGTACGGCTATTTTTTTGCATTGGGGATAATGGCCTTTACATATGATGAGCGCTATTAGCTACGTGTTTGGACACGCTAATCCCCTTATTGCATCGGGTGTTAGTCTAGCATGTCCAAAACACACGTCCAACCGTGGGTTTACCTGTGTGCTAGGCTGAGCGCACTTTATTGCATTGGCCCTTTACTATGCATAAGTTGTACTGGAACATTCCATGAGTCCTCAGATAAGATTGGCTAAGTATTCCACTGTAATACTGGTAGCGTGGAAGAAACTGTCAAATACTCTGATAAACATGTACTAGAAACCAGTCGCTCTGGTATATCAAACATTTACATTTTTTTTATCTGTCTTTAATAATAACTATAAGCAGTCTTGCACAAAACTGTACTGGAGGAGCTGTGATGTATATAGCTAGTTACTATAATCCATTCCAGCTCAACTAAATCTACTGAATGTATTTTTAGGTTGCATTATATAACATTAGTGACCTGATTGTGAAAGCAGTGGGGTATTCACATCTGCATGCTATAAACAACCAAGAAAATAGCAATCAGAAATACATATGGCCCTAGGCATATGCCTTTTCTAATGAGGAGGAAATATAATTATCTGCACAGTGGAGGTCTGCAAGGCACATATTACTTCTAATACAGAGAAGAATAAAAGCATGAAAAAAATGGGGCGTTCTACTGTTTTTTGCCCTAATTGATTAATCTGTCACAGAGTGCCAGTGCAGTATTCAAAGGATGCAAACTAGCTCTGGCTGGTTATGAACTCTGTGCTGAAATAAACAGGCTGACATGGATTAGACTGTTAGAATTATCAGAATTTTTCTGCCAGTAGTTGAGTCCATTTTTTGTGTGCACAGACTAAATCCTAGGAAATGTAAAGGTCTGTATTCTAGAAGGTACATGCATTTTTTAATTTGAAAGCTGTCCTGTTTATTTTTCTCAAGGTATAAAAATATATTTATTTGTTTTTTGTATACTGATATTCAACAAAAGTCATCACATTGGTTCACATATAACAAAAGTAAGAGAGGTTTCACAATGTGAAAAGTAGAGGCAGAGATATTATACAAAATAAGGGAGATAATAAGACAGAGGAGAAAGAGAATGAGAGATAATTAAGTTGAGTTTGGAGAATAATTTTTTTAACATGTTGAAAAAGCTTTTAGAAAAAGTCATGTTTTTAGTTCGTTTTTAAAAGTTTGCGAGGATGATTCAAGTCTTAGATCAATTGGAAGGGTGTTCCATAGTAGCAGGCCGGCTATTGAGAAGGCACATTGTTTTGTTGAGATGAGACTGGATGTTTTAGGGGATGGAGTTTCAAGGAGACCAGTGTTTGTGGAGCGTAAAGTTCTTCTTGGGATTTGAAAAACAAGTGTTGTATTCATCCAATCAGACTTATTGTTATATAAAGCTTTATGAATAAGACAGGGAGAATGATGCTAAAAATCAAATAATTTACATTATTAAAAAATATGGCCTTATATTCTCTAGTAAAATAAATCCTTTTAACCCATTTGTAGAAAGAGGTGATATTTTAGCATTGTTCTCAGGGCATGCTGGAAGGCATAGAGAGAATGAAAATATGATTTAGGGAAGCCTGAACCATGGTTGAAGATATGGCAACTGGGATTTAATGCCAAGAAGTGCAGTCATGCATCTGGAGTATGGTAATCCAAAAGAGCTGTATATGATGGGGTGTGAAGGGCTGTTGTGTACGAACCAAAAGAGGGATCTTGGAGTAATTGTGTCTGGAGATCTGAAGATGGTGAAGCAATGTGACAAGGCGATAGCTAAAGCCAGAAGAATGCTGGGTTGCATAGAGAGAGGAATAACCATTAAGCAAAAGGAGGTGATAATCCCTTTGTACAGGTCCTTGGTGAGGTCTCATATAGAGTACTGGGTTCTGTTCTGGAGACCGTATCTCAAAAGGGACAGAGACAAGATGGAAGCGGGCGACCAAAATGGTGGGGGTCTTCATCAAATGACTTATGAGGAGAGGCCGAAGGACCTAAATACATTTACCCTGGAAGAGAGGAGGTGCAGGGGAGATATGATACAGATCTTTAGATACCTGAAAGATTTTAATGATACACAATCAACAAACCTTTTCCATTGGAAAGAAATCAGTAGAACTCTAGGGGATCTTGAAGTGAATCTCCAGGGAGAATGACTCGGAACCAACATCAGGAAATATTTCTTCACTGAGAGAGGGTGGTGGATGCCTGGAATACCCTTCTAGAGGAATTGGTGAAGACAAAAAAAAAAGTGAAAGAATTCAAAGGGACATGGGATAAACCCTGTGGATCCCTAAAGGCTAGAGGATGGAAATGAAGAAATGCATGCATGGGGGTAACTTGCCGATGCTGATGTTAATAAGCCTGATAGTTTTGATGCAACTCCAACATTGCTCTCTGCTTCAATGGCAAGAGGTAATGGGGAATTGGATTCAGAGAGCAACCAACAAGGATCCTGACTTCTATGGTCTGGGAAACTGATAAATATGGGGGTTATCTGCATGGCGCAGCAGATACTACCATAAGCTTGCTGGACAGCCTGGATGGACTAATTGGTCCTTTTCTGTCGTCATTTCTAAGTTTCTGTGTTAGGACGTCTCTGGGTGATGGTGAAAGCTCTGTATCTAGTAGTCTTGAGAAACAAAGAACAAACCCTCACTGATGGGTATAGACAGCTTGTGGGTACTTTCCATTCCATGTCCTAGGTTTAATGGACTGAAAGTATAGGGTTCCCTATTATACTGTAGATCAGATGTCCTCAAGCTGCTCCTCAAAGACTTCCCAGCCAGGCTGGTTTTCAAGGTATCCACAGTGAATATGCATGAGTTCCTGTACATACCCAGATCAGTCCAGACCAGTGGGTTATGCTCTCCCACCAGCAGATGGAGACAGAGAGCAAAGCTTCGAGGCACTGGTATCCCAAGTGTGCCGCCTGCAGCTCATCAGTATTTCTCTGACTCCAGCAGATGGTGGTCGTGTATACCTGCAGCTCTGTGTGAGACAGATTTTTCTTGCTCCCTGAGGTGCTAGGTTCAGTGTCTGGGCCATCCCTCATGTAGAGCCGGGCGAACAGGGGATTGGTTACCCCTGGCGGTGCTAGCCCATGTGGTTCCGGCTCCCTCAGTGACCCGAAGGCTCCCCCTCAGTGTCTGCGGTACAGAGAAGTAGCCCCTATGGGGATTTTTTTTCTATTATTCTTAGCTTAGGCTTTATTTTTTTTTATGTTACTAGAAGTTAAAGTTTTTGTGTTTAAAAACAAACAAACAAAAAAAACCCAGCTACAAGTTCCCTGTTCACCTTGGCTCCTGGGGTAGGTCAGTCTGCCCAGTGGTGCAGAGCCAGGCAGACCCCTGAAGAGGCTCCCTGCCTTATTTTTACCACTGGCTCCGGAGCTATTTTTACCGGGGTGGCCATTTTGTTTTTTCTTTTTCGACCTCCCCCGTGGCTCCCCAGCATTCCTGGGGCCGATTTTTGCTGGGAGTCACCAGGGCTGGATGGCAGCACCTGTTTTCTTCTGGGGGGGGGGGAGATATATGCCCCTTTTTTTGCAGGAGGAACATGGCAGAAACTCCTCTGGTGGACCCCTGTAGGCTTGCGGGATATGGTCAGCTTATTTAGACACCCACTCACTGTGCAGGGACTGTGCACTGGGTGGGGAAAGGGCCTCAGACAAGAGGATTAAACCTAAAAAGTCTGCACACAGGTCAGGCTCGGCGGCTGGGTCTAACGGAAGGAGCCCAACCCCCACTGCACACCCTGTGGAAAAGGTCTCCCAGGATGACCCTCCCCCGCTGTCCCCCACTGCACGAACTCCAAGACCGGAGGAATCGAGAGACATGGACACTGATTCTAGCAATGACAAGATGGGGCCGGGGGAATTTTCACCGGAATTTGTGCTGCTCATGCATGAAGCATTTCTGGCTCGGAAGCTCGCAAAGTGCAGAGCCCAGGATGGGAGTGTGGGAGTTCCCAAGCGTCCCCATCTGCGAACTGATGGTCGTCCGTCCTGGTCAACTTTGGCTCAAGAGGATCTAGTGGGTGCAGTTGACCAGCAGGGGAACGACTCCACTCCGCCCCCAAGGGACACCACTCCAGATCAGGGTGAAGTCTCTCCAGATGTAGATAATGGGCACAGACGATCAGGATCCGGTAGAACCTAGTGCGGAGGGGGACGTCCCCTGCGTAATCTGGCTGTTTAAGAGGGAGGAATTGCAACCCCTTATTCCCCAGGTGCTTGATGAATTGGGGGTGAGACCCTCGCTGGAAGATTCTGACAGCGAGGGAATGAACCCAGTCCTGGACGGTCTCATAGGGTCCATCTAGTGTTTTTCCCATCCCGAAGAAGATTCAAAAGCTCATCAGCCGGGAGTGGGAATCCCCGGAGGCAGGGCTTAAGGTCAGCCGGGCGATGCAAAAACTCTACCCACTAATGGAGGAACATTTAGAATGCCTCAGGGTACCTAAGGTGGATATAGCTGTATCAGCGGTGACCAAGAAGACGACCATTCCTGTGGCGGAAGCAACTGCTCTCGGAGATGTGCAGGACCACAAGCTGGAGCTGCATTTGAAGCAGGTGTTCGAGGTCTCCTCCTTAGGACTCTGGGCGGCAGTGTGTGCCAGTATGATGCAAAGAGTGTGTTTATGTTGGATTCAAAAACCGCAGGACCCTTTGTCTTCTGGGACTTTGTCAGCTTCTCAGGCGGCTCGTCTGGAGGTGGCGGTAGCATATGTGGCGGATGCTTTATATGACTCTGTGCGTTCAGTGGCCCAGACTATGGTCTCCTCTGAGGCGGCTCGGCGATTTCCATGGCTCCACAGTTGGGCAGCGGATGCTTCCTCCAAGTTGCAACTGTGCAGTCTGCCTTTTCGAGGGAAGTTGCTGTTTGGAGAGGATTTGGATCAGCTGATGAAATCTCTCGAGGATTCCAAGGGCAATAAACTGCTGGAAGATAGAAAGCCCTACAGGAAATCATTCGACCCTTGATCCGTTTTCAAGATTTCCGAAAAAGCAGGTCAGGGAGGAGTGTTCCACCCTCTGGTTCCAGACAGACATCTTCACGTACACAGTCCTTTCACGGCTCCAGTCATCCTTCCAGAGGTGGTTTCAGTCAGGGAACCAGAACTGGGAAGCCTGCCCACTCCTCAGATGGGATGATCGGGGGCAGGTTGTCTCAATTTTACGAGGAGTGGGCCAGGATCACCTCCAATCACTGGGTGTTGGAGGTGGTAAAAGAAGGGTTACGCCTTAGAATTTTCTCGGTCTCTCATGCCGGCATTTGTGGAATTGTGATGCGTTTCCCGCAACAAGCGAGCCGCAGTAGAAGACACTCGATTGCTGGCCCTGAAGGCGATCGTCCCTGTGCCATCAGAGGGAACGGGGGAGGGGATGGTACTCCATTTATTTTATGGTTCCCAAAAAGGAGGGCACTTTCTGACACATCCTGGACCTACAGAAGGTGAATCGCTGCTTGAAGGTGCCCCGATTTCGAATGGAAACCCTTCGAACAGTCATTGCAGCGGTTTGAAAGGGAGAGTTCTTCGCCTCCTTGGATCTCACAGAGGTTTATCTACACATCCCGATTCGTAGCACTCACCGGAGATTCCTACAATTCAAGATCCTGGGTCAGCATTTTCAGTTCCGGGTGTTGCCGTTCGAACTGGCAACGGCTCCGCACACCTTTACCAAGGTGATGGTCGTGGTGGCGGCGACCTCAACGATTGGCTGATTCGAACCAAGTCGGAAGGCGAGCAGACAGTTTTGTATGATCCACTGTCTCCAGTCCCTAGGCTGGGTAATCAACGAAGCGAAAAGTCACCTGACTCATTCACAGTATCTGGAGTATTTGGAAGCTAGTTTAGACACCCTCCAGGGCAGGGTGTTTCTCATGAACAGAATGTACAAATTGCAGCAACAAGTGCATCTCTTGTTACAGCTTCCAATCCTCAGAGTGTGGGATTACCTACAAGTTCTGGGGTTCATGGCTTCAACGTTGGACTTGGTGCCTTGGGCCTTCGCTCACCTGAGACCGTTGCATAGAGATCTACTGTCGCTCTAATGTCTGAGCAATACCAGTTGCCCCTGCCTTTGTCGCAGCGAATCAGGTCCAGCTTGCAATGGTGGCTGTCGGAAGACAACCAGAAGGGGATGCCCCTCGAAGTCCCGGATTGGGTGATCGTGACAACGGATGCGAGCCTTCAAGGCTGGGGAGCAGTGTGCCTCGGTCATGCGGCGCAGTGAACCTGGTCCTTGGTCTTATCAATCGCCTAGAGACATGGGCAGTCCACAAAGTGTTGTTGGCATTCCAGTCCCTGGTGCAGGGGAGAATGGTTCGAGTCTTCTCGGATTACGCCACCATGGTGGCATATCTCAATCGCAAGAGAGGAACCAGGAGTCCGGCCATGGCACAAGAAGCACACCTCTTCGCTTGGGCCGAGCTTCATCTGGAAGGCATTGCAGCCTCTCACGTGGCAGGCGTGGACAACGTGCAGGTGGACTTACTCAGTCGTCAACAGCTGGATCCTGGGGAGTGGGAACTATCCCAGGAGGGTTGGAAGCACATTTGTGCCCAATGGGGAGTTCCCCAACTGGACTTCATGACGACCTGTGTCAATGCCAAGACAGACCAGTTCTTCAGCCGAAAGTAGGAAATTGGGGCGGTAGGAGTAGATGCTGTAGTCTGCAAGTATCCAACCGGAATCCTCCTGTATGCCTTTCCTCCATGGCCCCTGATCAGGTGCGTTCTCTGGGACATAGAGGACCATCCTGGTTCGGTAATTCTGGTGGCACCGGAGTGGCCACGGAGGCCGTGGTTTGCAGACCTGGTACGATTGGCGACAGACGGTCCGCTATGCCTAGCTCATCTGCTGAACCTCCTGCAACAAGGGCCCATTTTCTCGGATCGGGAGGATCACTTCTCTCTTGTAGCCTGGTGTTTTGAGAGGTGGTGGTTACGGATGAAAGGTTATTCGGAACAGGTGATTTCCACCCTGCTTCAGTCCAGGCGGCTCTCAACATCTATGGCATATGCTTGAGTGTGGAAGGTATTTCAAGTCTGGTCTGACCAGCAAGGGGTGTAGTACCGTTGTCTGTGACCATTCCTCAGGTCTTGGGGTTTTTGCAACAGGGATTATATAAAAGTTTGGCTTATGGTTCCCTGCATGTTCAGGTTTTGGCCCTGGGATGTCTCCTAGGGCGGGTAGGTGGCAGGCCTCTAGCCAGCCACTTGGGCATTGTCCGTTTCTTGAAAGGGGTGAAGCACCTTTGTCGTCCTCTTCGCAAGTTATGCCTAGAGTGGAATGTCAATCTGGTGTTGAGGGTGCTTCATGATCCCCCTTTTGAGCCTCTGGGACACACTTCCTTAAAGGACCTCACCTTGAACACTGTTCTTGGTGGCCATCTGTTCCGCAAGGTGTACTTCAGAATTGCACTCCCCTCCTTCGCATCTTGGCTGATAGGGTGTCCCTGCGCACGGTCCCTTCCTTTTTGCCGAAAGTGGTTTCTGCCTTTCATGTTGATCAGTCCGTGAAGTTACCCGGATTCCCTGATTGGGCTCGTGACCACGCTATGGGAAGAGATCTTCATCTGTTAGATGTCCGCTGGAGTCTCCTTTATTTTAAGGTCATTAACTCTTTTCGAAAATCGGATCAACTTTTGGTCCGAAGAAGGGTGAAAAGGCATCTAAGGCATCCTTGGCTCGCTGGCTGAAGGAAACTATTTGCTTTGCCTACATCGGGAAGGGTCACCCCGACCCGACTGGTTTGAAAGCTCACTCAATGAGCGCAAGCCGTTTCTTGGGCAGAGTGTCAGTTGTTGCCTGAGGAGATTTTTAGAGCTGCAGTCTGGTCTTCCCTGCATACCTTCACAAGGCATTATCGTCTGGATGTTAGGGATCCGGACCAAGCAGTTTTTAGGGAGAGCATCTTGCGAGCAGGTCTTTCAGGTTCCTGCCCAGTGTAATGTGGCTTTGGTACATCCCACTGGTCTGGACTGATCTGGGTATGTATAGGAAAGGAAAATTGGTTCTCACCTGCTAATTTTCGTTCCTGTAATACCACACATCAGTCCAGGATACCGGCCGGGTGCTACTGCCGAAAGACTGATTTACCAAACGGTTAGCTGCTATACATAGGGAATCTATCAGAATGATTCTTTAATATTTTGGTTTTTGTTATGAACCGTGGTTCAAACCTGAATTTCAGGTATTGGAGTCGTTTGTTTCGGACTCTTGAGGGAGCGCTTTCCTGTTCGTCCTTGTTTCGGGAATTAGATGGTTTTTTGTCAATTATACTTTGCTTGGGTATTGATAAATACTGATGAGCTGCAGGTGGCACACTTGGGATACCAGTGCCTCGAAGCTTTGCTCTCTGACTCCATCTGCTGGTGGGAGTGCATAACCCACTGGTCTGGACTGATCTGTGGTATTACAGGAACAAAAATTAGCAGGTAAGAACCAATTTTCCTATACAGCTGCATGCATAAAAATCCTGAAAACCAGTCATGACTGGGTGAACCCTGAGAATTGGGTTGAGAATCTGTGCTCTAGACCTCCTAGTTGTTGACATTAGATTAAGCTATTACATAAATATTTGTAAAATGCACATTGCTTGACAAGACTGATTAAATTATAAATGGTGTATCATAGAATTTTAGTACCTGGATTTAATACCCACCTTTTTTAATAAAAAAAATTTAACTCAAAGCACTTTACAGCAGATTAGAATAGGAGCATATAAACAAAGGTCATTTGCAGCTTTACAATAAGAAAAAATGTATAATAGGTTAGAATAACATCAAAATAAATTTACAACATTTTGCAAATAAAAGGTGTATCTTAGAGTTTATATTAACTAGAACAAACACTGACTGAGTTTTAGTAGTAGCATAACAAAACTACTAGTGACTAAACTGTTTAAAAAAAAAAAAAAAAAAAAAAGAGTAGAAAAAATGTTTGCATCTGTACGTCTAAAGCATTTGAGGTGATGCCAGGCAGTTTCTCGTAGTCAGTTGGCATCTTTGTGTTATGCATAGGGTATCAGAAACTTGACCAGAGTTGGGCTTTTATTTGCTTTCTGAAATGGGAGTAGTCCTATATTTGTCAGAGCTCTTCAGGGAAGGAATTCCAGAGAACAACTATTGTTCCCATGGAGGATCTGTTGTGGGTGTCTGTTCTTTTGACAATGGAATTGATATTGAGGAAGAAAGTAAGGCTCTTAGTGGGCTGGAGAACATGAGTAAGGATAAACTTTTGCTCAAGTAGGATGGGCCTGTTTCCTCTTAAAGCTTGGAACATCCAGTGTCCATTTTGAGTTTTGTGCTGTACAGTATTGGTAGTCTGTATAGTTTGTTTAGGGCAGGTGTGATGTGATCACATGACTGCTTCTATCAGTCATACAGCAGAGTTCTGCATTGTCTGGAGTTTTGAGGTGAGGGACCATATCTGTTGGACCCCTTGCACAGTGCATTACAGTAATCCAGCTGGGTGGCATGAAAAACTGAGAAGGTTTTTCTTCTCCGAGTGGGTACAGTCTTTGCAAGTTTGTAATTAAAACTGGCAGTGCTATACTGTCACCTGGATTTGCGGGAACATGGTGAGTTCCAAGTCCAGCAAGACTAAAGTTTTCAACCTGTTCTTAATGGGAGCTCATAGGTTCTGAATTGGATTTTTTAAATCAAGAACTTGTCTAGGCATATTTTATGCCCAGAGGAGCTCCATTTTGTTGGGATTAGATGGTTAATTTTTTTTTGTTCATTTGTGGATGGCTGTAAGACACTTGCTTAGCTTAATTATCACTATAAGTGGGTCCAAATCAATTGGCAACACAAACTGGACATCATCCACATAGATGTTGTATTCTTTTATGTCAAAAATTAGGATTAGATGTGCCAGTGGTTTTGAGATGCATAAGAGCTCTGGTGACAGTATGGAACCTTGCAGGATCCCATAGTTTGAATCTAGGGTACTGATGTGGATTCAGCAAAATGAACATCATCTGACAGAAATGAATTGAAACAGGTAAGGACTCTTCCACTTAGGCCAGCTTTTACTAGTCAAGAACATAGCTTTGTGATATGATGTCAGAAGCGACAGAGAAATCAAATAGCACTAGGACTGCCATCTCGCTTCTGTCGCAATACCTTAGATCATCCAGCAGGACAATAAGCATGTTCTCTGTTCTGTTGCTTTTTTGAATCCATATTGGTATGGGCCTAGCCAAATTTGGGGGGATTTTTCCTACTAGCCAGTCGTTCATTTGAGCTCTTAATGATTTTTGTTTCCATTAATTTCCCTAGGAAGGGGATATTGGACACCAGAAGGTAGTTTTCAGGTTTGTCTGGATACAGATTTGTCTTATATTAGTGGCTGCACTAAAGCATTTTTTTTTTTTTTTAAATCTGAGAATCAAGCTGTCAGCAAGGGAGGAATTTTATATTTTGGATGCCCAGGATGTGAAGCCCTCATTTGCTAGCTTTACTAACTTGGATGGCGAGAATCAAGTGAACAAGTTATTGGGTGTAGAGCAGCCAGTGTATTTCGGAGACCTTATTCCATGATTGGGGTAAATGATTCCCATACCTGAGGTGTATGTGGCAGGGTCAAGCTTATCTTTGTCTCTGGGTGGCAGATGTCTCTCTATGGTTTCAGTGAAAGTCCTTGATTTTATTATCAAAGGATGCAATTTCATTTGCTGTTTCTTTCGATGTAGAGATGTCAATTGTGGGGGGGGGATGGGGGTTGTCAGATTTATTATTTCAAATAGTGTTTAGCTGCGTTTCTGGCTTGCATACTGTAATGGAAGTTTTTTGTTTTTGAACTTTATTATAACATTCTGGTATGTTGTCATGTGTAATTTGTATTGTAGTGGTACAAAATACTCCTTGAAGAGGAGACATCTCCTTTCTAGTTTTCACCCTTGGCATTTTAGGACTTAAAAGTTCTTTGGAGTATGAAGGTAAGCATCTGTGGAGAAGGCATATGATTTCATTTTGAGAGGGGTGCAGTTTTGTTTAATGCTTTTGTCATTCTATTCCTTGGTCCGTTTAGTGTTTATATAAAATGGTTTCTCATCCATATGGGGAAATTCTAGTGTATTTAGCAGGTTTTCCGGGGTCTGAGTTTTCTTGTTCTGGATCACTTTCATGGAACTAGTTGTCTACCTGTCTAAAGTCATTGTTCAATGAGACCTCAATGAGTGATTGGTCTATGAGAACAGTGTTATCAATCATATTGCCATCTGATGTTCTGAGATTTTAAGGTCTAAATTGTTCCCTTTTTGTTTCTGTTGGGGGATTTAACCTAATATCTTCCTGGTGGCCAGGAAGTCAGTTGCAAGATGTTTTCTATATGTATATAATTTATAGAAATCCAAATACCTTCTTAAAGTTGTAATCCAGTTATAATCATCTCAAAAATGGTGGTGAGCCAAAGTCCAACACAATCAGATTCATCAGGCATGGAGATTTCTAGGTGGAACTGATTTTTTTTGTTCCTTCTGTGCCAATTAATTTTGCTTACATGAAGTTTCTAGCTGTAATAAAGATTTTAAAAAAGTAGTAATGAGACACAATTATAACTTATGACAAGAGGTTGCAGTGTTTAAAAAAAAAAGACTGCTTTAAATTGGTGAAGGCCCCACTTCTTTCCTACGTATGTGTGTGTTGGGTTTTATTTTATTTTATTCTGAATTGGTTGGAGGGTAGATGTCCAGAGAGCAGCACTCACTAATGTTTCTTTTTGTTTATTCAGCTATTGAGAAGAGAATTTTGTAACTCCATTATGGTTAGAAGATAAATGAAAAGACAAAAACATCAATTTGTAGCAAAGATAAATTGTCAAAAGATAAAATTCAGGAAAATGAATGCAAAAAATAACAATGGAAGAGAGTCCGCAATGTGAAATAGGACATTAAAAATCAACCTTAGTCCTGCAGCAGATAAAATCTCAATTCTACACACTTCCCTTCTAGCTCTGTTACTTCTTTTGACTTAACTCCTACTCTGAAACCTGCCCATTGCTTGGATTTTTGCTTTTTTGTTGTTTGTTTGGTTTTTTCCCCCCATAATGGCACAATGAATGATGATGCTATAGAATTTCCTTTTCATGCTGCGGTCTCTTTAATGTAACCTTTTTCTGAATAAGATCTAGTAGCTCTGTAAAGTGCAGCACTGTTTTGACATGAAACAATTAGATCAATATTTCAGTGACTGTGACCCAGAAAGGAGCTATTTCTGTTTGTGTGTCCATACGCTCTAGTGCATCTCTCAAGCTCGCTTCCTAGCTGTCATCAATAGCTGATGGGATAGGCCCTGCCAGCCACTTAGGAGAGGGAGTACCTTTGGACTAGAAGATGCAAGACAGTTTTAAACACCGCCCCCCCCCCCCCCCCCTTTGTGCATCGTAGTCTGAGAAATATGGTAGCTCTGTGTAATCTGTTTTTTGTTTCCAGATTTCCTTATATGAAGGTACAAATGGATATATAGGATTCCTTATGAATATTTTACATTTTTTGTTTTTTTTTTTGTTTAGGAGAATTCAGTGACGGATCCAATGAGGCAGGAGGTATCTACCAAGTTTTAGAAATGCCATACGAAGGGGATGAGATAAGTATGATGATAATTCTTTCCAGGCAAGAAGTACCTTTAGTCACGTTGGAGCCTCTCCTGAAAGCACAACTTATTGAAGAGTGGGCCAACTCTGTAAAGAAACAAAAAGTAGAAGTTTATCTTCCAAGGTGAGACACTAGAATATTTTATATTGTTGTCTATTTTAGTGAGGAGGAGGAAACTAAGCAAAGTATCAGGATTTCTAGAATGAAATATTTACTTCCCAAAAGCAGATGTACATTGATATGCATTGTTTTTGGAGCCCATGGCATAGGCCATGAGGTAGATGAGAAATTATAAGAAAGAAAAGCATAGCAAGGCAATTCATTTATTTTACTGTAATGATCTAAACAGGCTGACCTCGATAACATGGCTTCTTTTTTCTTTATTTGTATTCTGCCTTTTGTGATGATTCAAAACAAATTAAATTTAGGGACTGTTGTAGGTATTTTCTCATCCCTAGAGGACTTACAATCTGTTTATAACTGAGGAAATGGAGAGTAAAGTGACTTTCCAAATGTCACGAGAAGAATCTGCAGGATTTTGAACCCTGGTTTCCCTGGTTCACAGCCCACTGCTCTAACTACTAGGCTATGCCACGAAACCTTGCTGTATCTGTCATACTAGATCTTATTCAATAAAATAAAAAGTTATATTAAAGAGACCATAGCATGTGTAAAAAAAAAAAAAAAATCTTTCCTGTTCGTAGCCCAGATCATCCAGACAAGTGGGTTTATGCATCCCTACCAGCAGATAGAAGCAGAAAACAAAACTTTGAGGCACTGCTACATAACTGAGATTGCCACCTGCAGTCCCTCAGTATTTCTCTGTCTCCAGCAGATGGTAGAGGTGCATACTTGCAGTCTGGAGGTGTTTGGAAAAAGGATAAGAAGATTCAGCTCCCTCGAGGTGTTAGGTTCCTTCGTGGGTCAGCAGGGGGTTTGGCAATTCCTGTCAGGACTCTGCCCCTTTTTGGTGGGGGAGGGGAGGAAATAGCCAGGGGTCCTGGTTCCCTTGCCTCTTCTGGGCCTTTGTCTTCCTCGGTGGCCTAACTCCTCAGCCTCCTATCTCCAGAAGCAGGGGAGTAGAGTAGCTCTTCCCTTGTTTGTTTCTTTGTGCCCTGTCTCTCTTTAATTTAGTTTAAAAAAAAAAAAAAGTTGAAGTAGGAGATCAGCAGCAGCCCTGAGCAGGGCTAAGGAGTGGGTTTTTGTTGCTTTCCTGCCGAGAGGCAGGCTAGAGGGAGTGGGCTGAATTGCCATCCTCCATCGGAGTCAGTTAGTGCTGAATTTCAGCACCAGGGCAGCAGCGAGTGTCTATCGTGGCAGCTGCGTTTTATTTTTAGGCCTGACCACCCCAACATGCCAGCTCCTGTGCAGTGTGGCAGACTTTACTGCGGCTGCAGTCTGAGGCAAACTTACCTCAATGCGGCCTTGTTTTTCCACGAATGTGCTTTGGGGGGGGGGGGGGGGGGGGCAGGACTCCCGGGGAGCAGTGAGAGAGTGCAGGCGGCTGGAGTCTCAGCTCCTGAGGCTCCAGCAAGGGGAGGGGTCAGAGGAGCCGGTGGCCATTTTGGCTGCACATGCGGAAATGCGGGCTTCCATTTCTGAGCTCCGGGATTCCCATCCCATGCTTTTTCTGGTGGGAAAGGAACCTGCTGGTGGCAGGGAATGGAGTGGGGCTTGTGACCTGGAGGCTTTTTCCACAGGTTTTGTGCTTCTCCTTCATAAGGCTTATTTAGCCAGGAAGGAGTTAGGGGCATAGTGGTCCTTGCCTAGGAAGTCCTGGATGGCCAAGAAGGGTAGAGGGCCTATGGAGTCTGGAGGGATCCTATGGATGCTGGGACTCTGGTGAACCCCGGAGGAGGGTGATTTGTCGGATAGCCTGGATGATCCTGAGCAGCTTCAAGGGGGTCCGTGGTACCGGACAAGGATCCTGTTAGTGCCCTGGGAGATCAGAGGCAAAACCTGGACCGGGATCCATTGGAGGTCTTGGGGGATCCCTTGCAAGATCCAGACCCTCAGGCGGTTCCGGTCATGGAAGGAGATGGCCTGCGAGTGGTCCGGCTGTTCCAGAGAGAGGAACTGGGTCCATTGATTCCCCAGGTTCTAGAGGAGCTCAGCATTAAAGATATCCAGGAAGAATCTGACAAGGAAGGAATGAATCTGCTCCTGGAGGGATTGTGGGGACCAGGTGAAGAAGTTGGATCGGGAGTGGAAATCTCCTGAGGGGGGCCTGAAGGTCGCAAGAGCTAAGAGGGAATTATATCCCTTGCCAGAACAGACCTTAGAGTTATGGAGAATTCCCAAGGTGGATGCAGCCATATCATATCAGCTGTTACTAAGAAGATTACCCATCCCGGTGATGGGAGTGGCAGCTCTCAAGAATCTCCAGGATAGGAAGCTGGAGATTCTGCTCGTGGCTTTTTGAAGTCTCAGCTTTGGCCCTTTGGCAGCGTTGTGCAGAAGGCACATGATAAGCATTCAGGAAAGGCATCTGAAGCAGCGCAGGTGGCCTGTTTAGAGGTGGGAGTGGCCTATGTGGCCGATGGTCTGGACTTCTGCCAGGAGTATGGTCTCGAGGGTGGCAGCACGAAGGCTCTTGTGGCTATGAAATTGGTTAACAGATGTGTGGTCTAAGGCCCAGCTGTCAAACCTCCCTTTCAAGGGGAAGATCATCTTAGAGGAGGATTTGGAGAAGCTCATGAAGCAGTTGGGAGATTCAAAAGGCAATAAGTTGTCTAAAGACAGGAAGGGTCCTAGGAAGTCCTTTCTGCCGCAAGCCTATTTTTCGAGAGGCTAGGAGATTTCGAGCAGGCAGAGCCCCTGTCAGGCATCGCAGAAATAGAATTCGGGCAGACAGCAGCCCTTTCAGAATCATCGCAGGTCCCCAAGGGATGGTGGGTCCCAAGGGGAGAGCAGAAGTAAGGTCGAACAATGAAGGTGTGGTGGTCCACACCTCTCGGGAAGTTATCGGAGGGAGGCTTTATCTTTTTTTATGAGGGGTGGACCAGAATAACATCAGACCAGTGGGTCCTAGAGGTAGTAAGAGATGGTTACACCTTAGAATTTTCACAGCCACTAAGGACGCTTTTGTAGTCTCCTGCTGCTTTTCCCAGAGTTAGAGCAGGACACACTTCAGCGCTTGCAACTTCTACGTGCCATTGTTCTGGTGCCCCCTCAGGAGAGGGGGTAGGGTAGGTATTCCATCTACCTTGTGGTGCCAAAGAAGGAAGGGACCTTTTCACCCATTCTCGATCTGCAGAAGGTAAACTCTGCCTTGGGTGCCACGTTTTCAGATGGAGACTGAGCACAGTGAAAGTGATGGTGCGCAAAGGGGAGTTTCTAGCGTCCTTGGATCTGTCGGAGGCCTACCTTCATATCCCATTTCAACCTGTACATCAGCGGTTTCTGAGGTTCATGGTTCTGGGAGAGCATTTCCAATTTCGAATTCTTCCCTTTGGGTTGGCAACGGCGCCACGCGCATTCACAAAGGTGATGGTGGTAGTGGCGGTGGCTCTCAGGAAGGAGGGTGTCCTGGTACACCTGTATCTGGGTGATTGGCTGATTCGAGCAAAGTCAGAGGTAGACTGTGGTTATTCAGTCCAGCAGGTACTCCAGCTTCTGTGGGCATTGGGCTGGGTGACGAACCTCACAAAGAGTCATCTGAAGCCGACTCAATCCTTGGAATAGCTGGGCGCTCACATCGATACCTGACCAGGGAAGGTGTTCCTGACTTCAGAAAGAGTCCTCAAGTTGCAGAGTCAGGTTCTTTGGTTGTGGAACCTAATCTGTGCCCAAGGTCTGGGATTACCTGCAGGTCCTGGGGTCCTTGGCTTCTATGCTGGATTTAGTGCCATAGGCTTTTGTTCACATATGTCCTCTACAGGGGGCTCTGTTATCCCAGTGGAATCTGCCATTAAAGGAATTTCAGCTTCCTTTACCATTGGCAGAGGATGCCAGGTTCAGTCTCTTCTGGTGACTTTTGCGGCACAATCTGGAGAAGGAAGCGGATCTGGAAATACATGACTGGGTATCAATAACCACAGATGCCAGCCTCTCTGGATGGGGGGAGTAATTTAAGGGAAATTGGCCCAGGGTCAGTGGTCGTCAGAGGAGGCAGCTTGGTCGATCAATCGACTGGAAACCAGGGCAGTGTGCAAGGCCTTGTTGGCGTTTCTTCAGCTCGTTCAGGGCAAATCGGTGTGAGTATTCTCAGACAATGCAATGACAGCAACGTACATCAACCGACAGGGTGGTACGAAGAATAGTCTAGTGGCGCTGGAGGTGCAAGAGCTGTTCGTGTAAGTGGAGAAACATTTGGAGAGACTGGCTGCTTCTCATGTGGCCAGAGTGGACAATGTGCAAGCGGACTTCCTCAGCAGACAACGCCTGCATTCGGGGGAATGGGAGTTGTTGACGGAAGCCTTCACCTTGCTACAAATAAGGTGGGGCAAACCAGTGATAGACCTCATGGTGACTCCGGCAGATTTGAAAATGGATCACTTTTTCAGTCAGAGGTTGGATTGGAGGGCATCAATATGCTCATTAACTGTGGCTGATACACCTCTTGCTGTATGTGTTTCCTCCGAGGCTGCTCGTAGGACAGGTGCTGCAATGCATCGAAGCTCATCTGGGCAGAGTGATTCTGGTCACTTGAGTGGCTGTGTCTGCCATGGTTTGTGGAACTTCTGCATCTGGTGGTAGATGGACCCATTCGTTGGCTCATCTCTCAGGGTTACTTCGTCAGGGACCCATATTTTCAGACCGGGAGGATCACTTCTGTCTAGCAACTTGGCTTTTGAGAGGTGGTGGCTCGGTTTGAAGGGATATTCGGAGCCGGTGATTGCAACTTTTGCTTCAGGTGAGAAGACCTTCCACTTCAGTGGCTTATGTCAGGGTATAGAGAGTATTCAAATCCTTGTGTTTGCTGAATAGAATGCACCCCTTAGAGGTGGATATCCTGCAGATTGTGGACTTTCTGCAGTGTGGGTTATCTAAAGGGTTAGCATATAATTCCCTTCGGGTCCAGGTGGCAGGATTCAGGGAAGACTGTTGGCATCTCATCCAGATGTGGCTCATTTCCTGAGAGGGGCGAAGCATCTGCGTCCTCCGGTGTGGAAGATCTGTCCAACATGGAATTTGAATTTGGTTCTTCAGGTGCTGTGTGAGCCACGTTTTGAGCCAATGTGAAGGGTGTCGTTGAAGGATTTAATCCTGGACTGTTTTTCTGATGGCCATCTGTTCAGCTAGGCGAATTTTGTCGTGTAGGGACCCTTTCCTCCGTTTTTTGGATGATGGGGTTTCTCTATGCACGGTTCCTTCCTTTTTGCCGAAGGTAGTGTCCTCTTTTCACCTTTTTGAACTTGGCAGCTAATTATTCAGTGGCTAGGGAACTTCACTTATTGGATGTGCATTGTATCCTTTTGCAGTATCTCAAGGTGACAAATCCCTTTCAGAGATCGGATCATCTGTTTGTCTGTTTAATGGAGCAATGAAGGGAAATAAAGCTTCCAAGGGCATGATTGCTCACTGGTTAAAAGATGATAACTTTGGCTTACATCTGCACGGGCTGGCTGGTGCCAGAAGGGTTGTGAGGCGGAGTGTCAACTGCTTTCTCCATAGGAGATCTGTCGTGCAGCGACATGGTCTTCTCTTCACATTTTCACCAAACATTACCACTTAGATGTGCGTGCTGCAGAGGAAGTGATGTTTAGGGAGAGTGTATTGCACGTGGGTCTTTCGGGTTTCCGCCCAGAATAGAGGGGTTTGGGTACATCCCACTCATCTGGACTGATCCAGGGTACGAACAAGAAAGGAAAATTGGTTCTTACCTGCTAATTTTTGTTCCTAAAGTACCACGGATCAGTCCAGAGACCTGGCCCCTTCTGGCGAAAAGCTTCCTCGCTTCTGGCTATGGCTAAGCTGATTGAACTGGCATTTGATTTGATCAGAGTAATAAACTATACATAGTTGGTATATGTTTGTTTTTTTTTATAATTTATACTTTATTCAATTTTTAAATTCAAAACAATAAATAAAATTAACATAAAAAGGCAATAAACAGGAAAACTTATTACAAGAAGACTAATACAGTCAAAAGTAAATTTGATTGTCACATCTATACTAATAAACGAAGCTTGACCGTGCCGCAAATGCGCAGTAGAGAGCAGCTCTACTGCGCATGCGCGCACATCGGCCAGAGCGCAGCGTGTCAGGAAAAAAAATGGCGCCTGCTCCTTAGGAGCAGGACCGGCAGCGGTGGCGGCGAAGACGAGCGCGCGAGAGGCAGGGAGGAGCAATAGTGGCGGCGGCGGCGACGCGCACGAAAGAGAGGCAGGGAGGAGCAGTAGTGGCGGCAGCGTGCGAGAGGCAGGGAGGAGCAGTAACGGCGGCGGCACGCGCACAGGAGGGACACCCCCTGTCTGCCGGTTGTGGATGAGCTGGGAGGAGAGTGAGGTGGGAGGGGAGGGGGAGAGAGTGAGGTGGGAGGGGAGGGGGAGAGAGTGAGGTGGGAGGGAGAGGTGGAGGGAGTGAGGTGGGAGGGGAGGGGGAGGGAGTGAGGTGGGAGGGGAGGGGGAGGGAGTGAGGTGGGAGGGGAGAGAGGGATGTGGGGGGGGGAAGAGAGAGAGGGAGGTGGGGGGAGGGAAGAGAGAGAGGGAGGTGTGGGGGGAGGTGAGAGGGAGGGAGGTGTGGGGGGAGGTGAGAGAGAGGGAGGTGTGGGGGGGGAGGTGAGAGAGGGAGGTGTGGGGGGAGGTGAGAGAGAGGGAGGTGTGGGGGGAGGTGAGAGAGAGAGAGGTGGGGGGAGGGTGGAAAGGAAATGGACCAAAAAAAAAAATTTAATGTAGCCTGTTGTTACGGGCTTAACGGCTTGTTTATCCAATAAATGAGGGTCTTTATACGGTAAAAAAAAAACTTACATAATACAATTAACGAGGAGAGGGGTAGAAATCTTTATTTTTACAGACCTGTTTCTGCTGCTTCAACCTGATTTTCCTTTAACTCTTTATCTCTCAAAAAACTTTCTAGATGTTGTGGCATACTAAAAATAAATTTCTTGCCTTGATAATTGACTAAACATCTACATGGGAACCTTAAATAAAAAGTTGCACCCAATTCAATAGTCTTACTTTTCAAAACCAAAAACTGTTTCCTGCGAACCTGAGTGGCCCTTGAAACGTCTGGAAAAACATACATTTTTTTTACCACAAAATAATAGTTCCCTATTTTTTTTAGAGATTTTTCAAAAATAAACTCTTTATCCTTTTCTAGGGAAAAAGATACAAGAAGAGTAGCTCTCTTATTTATGATGTCAATAGATTCTTCCAAAAAAGTAGACACTCCTGGGGATTGTAGGGTCTCCCTGATTCCCAGGAGTGTCTCTTAATTGGAGAGGAAAATAATAGATCTTAGAAATGATTGGAATCTCATTATCTTTATATGCTAAATTTTCCTTAAGATATTTTACAAACATCTCATAAGGAGACAAGTCTTGTATAAGGAAAATTTACAAACCGCAAGTTTTTAACTTTTAAACAATTCTCCAAATTCTCTATCTCATTATGTAACACTGTATTATCTGAAATACAGTTAGATTCAACACTTTGAGCGTTCTGAATTTTCAATGATAAACTATTTACCTTAGATTCCAATTCAGTTAATTTTTTCCCCTGATCTTTAATCATTGATCTAATTCCACCTACCATAGCTGAAAAGGATAAATTCATTTGTGTTACATTAGTATCTAGTTTCTGCAGCATTCTCCACAAGTCACCCAGAGTAACATTGGTGGCATCTACAGCAGTCTCCTGTATGCCACCAATGTTTTCAGAGGGGCTTCCATTTACTCCCTGTTGATGAATATTCAAGGGTTGTAAAGCTGCTGAATCTACATATAACTCACCTACATTTGCAAAACTCACACTTGCTGCTTCATTTTCAATGGAATTGCCCTCCTCTGTAAATCCTGGGGGCTGTATAGGAGTTGGTCCAGCACCAGGACTTAAAGAGACATCTAATATGTCTCTAACACTGTCCTCTCTTGGCAAGTTGAGCCTACTTAGATGAGCATCCATCGGACCGAGTCTTAAAGTAGCTGGAGAGGAGGTGATGATCTTGGCCTTCCTCTTGCGCCCCATATATCCCAAAACAATTGCAAAATAAAATACAGCAATCAGAAGACAGTCAAAGCCAGTCTAAGCCATACACGGGGTTTTAAAGCCCCAGTCCAGCTGACAGTCTCTCTGCAGAAGCCCTAGCTGCAGCAGCTGATTTCAGTCAGGGCTTACCACGAGTGCTTGGAGGGCTCCGACTGAGCTCCCTTCTCTCCCCCTTCAAGGCCCTCAGTTGGTATATGTTTTGTTAAATGAAGGGGGCCTAGTTTGCAGGGGGCTCCAGCTTTGTCTCTATCCACCCAAGGTTTATTGGGGTTTAAGGTGGACATCTTGGCTTGGATACGAGTCAATACTGAGCAACTGCAGGTGGCACTCTCGGTTATGTAGCAGTGCCTCAAAGTTTTGTTCTCTGCCTCCATCTGCTGGTAGGAATGCATAAATCCACTTGTCTGGACTGATCCGTGGTACTTCAGGAACGAAAATTAGCAGGTAAGAACCAATTTTCCTATAGCAATGAACAACTTTACTCTGGCATTTTGGGTATTTTGTCCATAATGGCACAAACAATGGAGAAAATATTTAAAAATGCCATGAGTATCTTGGGCAACTAGAGCTGCAAGTTATTTTCAAATGTTTAAAGGTTGCTATTCTAGTACAAATTTAGATTTTTACTAGTTTTAGTTTGTAAATTGCTCATATCTATACAAGCACTTGGGTGCAAACATTTAATTCCAAACAATTTTTTCCATAGTAACGTAGTCCTTTTTTGCCATCATTTACTAACCTGGTCCAAGTGTGCTCAGATACAATTCCTCCAGTTGGGTAGATAACATTACAAATTTTATGCTCATAGTTCTGTGTTTCACTGTAAAGCCCGTTTCGCTGCATTTCGTTTATTGTGAACCGATGAGATGTTCCCAACGTTCATCGGTATATAAAAACTACTAAATAAATAAATTCCCATCCTCAACACTTTTCCCACCACTGCTTACCACTTCAGGTGTGGTTTTTTTTTTTTTTGGTTTTTTTTTAATTTGTTTCACTTTTCAGACATTTTTCAAAGTGGGTCCCATTCGGGTCCTGTAGGTATTTCTCTTTCCCCAAAGGGCTTACAATCTTGAGGGCCTCATTTACTAAGCATTTTTCCCAATAGACCCAGAATAGGGGAAAAGTCTTAGTAAATCAGGCCCCAAGTTTGTGTCTGAGGCAATGGAGGGTAAAGCGTTTTGCCCCAGGTCACAAGGAATGGCAGCTGTACTTGAACTCTGGCTTCCCTGGCTCACAGCCCTGCTGCTCGTAACTACTGGGCTATTCTTCCCCACTCCATCTTCTTCTGTGACCAACACTAAATCAACACCCACGTCCCTTTCCATGTCCCACCAAGTTTTCTAATAATCCACAAAGCCTCTGACCGAACCATCCAGCAGCACCATGCTCATTGATTTTTAACCACTGTTACTCCATGCAAGTTTCTCCATTGTCTTCTTGGAAAGCCCGATGTAGTCTTGCCATATTTTTTTGGATTGTAACTGCTGCTCTGTGCAGGTTACACCTTGGCCATCCCTATGATCTGTGGTGCCATTAGATCATGATTCTGATATCCCTTTATTTTTTTCAGGTAAGAATCCTTGGTTTATCCCTTAATGTTATAAAGTTTGTTTAAAATTTTAGCTTCCACCACCCATTCTAGGAGGGGGGATTCCAGGCATCCCCCCACCTATTCAGTGAAAAAATATTTGACATTCCTGATTCTACCCTCTTGGAGCTTCAAATCTTGACCCCCTAAGTTCTACAACTTCCTTTCTATTGAAAGAGCTTTACTACTTGTGCATTAATATATCTTTCAGGTATTTAAATGTCTGTCATGTTCCCCTATCTCTTTAGGTGCATAAGCCTCATCTCACATGACTTTTAGTAGAAACCCTGTACCATTTGGTTAAGATCTTCAGAGGGATAGCAGTGTTAGTCTGGTGTAGCAAAAATGACAAGAGGCAGGTAGCATCTTATAGACTAACCAATTTATTGAGGCATGAGCTTTCAAGGACAGAGTCACTTCATCAGGTGCAGAATGCCAAATGCATGTTTTAATCCTGAACTAGTAGAGAACCAAATGGGGCTCTCCACTTATAACCTTTCCATGATATTGCTCACAAAGATATTGAGCAGAGCCAGCCCCAGGATGGATCCCTGAGGCACTCCATTAATCTGCTTGCTTGTTGTGCAGAACAAATTTGTCAGTTGACTATGAGTATCGGTAATATTTTATAGACTTCAAGGAGCATAGTGGATTTTTTTTTTCTCTTAATGCATTTGAGAGAGATTGCTGCATTCTTCCATTTACTATGAATGGAAGTTCTGTTCCTGGCTGTACCCAAGCTAATCTGAAGACTATACAGTATAACTGTAAATTGTGCTATAATTTGTAGCCCGCAGCTAGTATCATAGAATGCTGTAACAGTACATAAATAAAATGGTGCTTGACAGCATTAGTCTAGAGAGGATTAAGGATAAAGGCTCAGCTTTTCCACCGCAAAGCAAAATGCATATTACCTTTTTCTACCTAATCTCTTCCTTGCTAGTGTAGTTTTTGACCCTGTGTTATCTTGTAAATATGAACATTTTTGCATTTTTATTACCAAGTAATGAGGGATGACGTGCAAGCTGAGTTCTCTACCTTTCTCCAACATATTAAATGAACATGCTGCTGTTTCAGAACAGTATGTAGATGCTTAGCCTATTGTAGTTTTATCATAAATGAGTATCGGTCTTTCTTTAGACCTGTATTTTATCTTAAAATAGTTACTCATTTATAGATGCTTGTATAACAGATAATTCATGAAGTAAATTTCAGTATCTGTAGTTTATGCATACAGAAAAATATTAAGTTCTGTGATCAAATCAAGGTTGGGATTTTTTTTTTTTTGGGGGGGGGAGGGAGGGGGTAATTAAACAGCACCTTCAGAGGAGAAATGTGTTGTCAGGGTCATACTCATCATAAAAACAAAAAAAAAACCACAATGTGAACCATGTACTTCTGGAAATTAATGATTTGATTATGCTAAGTAGCTGGTAATCTAGTTCTGTTTACTGTACCTGCTTAGTATATGCCAGATGGAAGAGATTTTAATCAAAATCTAGAAATCTGTTCCTTACATCTCCTACTGTTTCCCCTCTTTTTTTTCCTATTTCTGTGACATACTGATACATATTCAGAAAAGCAAGTTGGAAATTTGTTGCAGTGATACCCTTGGTAAATTGCAAAGATTAACAGCAGACGTTCACTGTGGTTGATTTCTGTTGGGATTCAGAGGTGCTCTGCAGGGTTTTGCCAATGCACTAAATAAACACTTCGTAAATATTTTATGACCGGCCTTAAGCTGGCAAGCTATGAAATGTAGCCTGCAGACACTGTCCACTGGGATGCTGAGAGCAGCAGTGCTCGTATGTTGTTTGTTTGTTTTCCTTGGCGATTGTACATTTTTAGCGAGAATTAAACTGTAATATTAATAGATAAGAACATATATTGTATTGGGATACAAAAGTCCTATGTGGCGCCCAATGACCTTGGGCATCTCAGGTTTTCCCCACTCAGTCTCGTATGGAAATTTAGAATGAATCCGGTTGTAAAGCTTATTTATAGAGATCTGACTAAAATCACAGATCTGACTCCTCTCATTTGTCAAACTCTAATGTCTTCCAGTCCTGGAGAATGTGCTGTGTTTTTGCCTGGCTAACTAGTGAGAATGTCCTTTTCTGTGGAGGACCTTATTAAGAACAAGTCTCTAGGTAAAAGCTGAGCTTGGCGCTGTGCTTGATTAAAGGCACAGCCTCAGTATTCCAGTATCTCCAACCTGACCACTTTTGAGACCATTTCTGCCAATGGTGGAGAACTCTCAGGTTTGACTTCTTTCAAGTCAGAAGCATTTGAATTCAGATACCAGCTTAAGTGGGAAGCTGATATAAGTCCTACGTTAACCATCAGCAAGTGGACATAAATCTGAGACTTTAGGAAGGCCTCCATGTGTTCACCCACTTGGACAGCCAGTACTAAATCCTATTTCTCCCAAGCTACTGAACAAAATAAGGCCTAATACTTTTGAAGTCTCTGAAGTGTCTGTAACAATTCAAGCCCCACCATTAAGACCTTCCCCAGCTCTGCTGAACCTCTAGCTGTGGATTGAATCTATCTTGCTGTTGAGGAAAAGCACACTTTCTTACTGTTAGCTTCTAGGCTTTCAGTGGCTGCTCAGGCTGATGTTCCTTAGTAAGTTTAGGCTTAGAAATACAAGAACCTGTTTGGAAATCTCTTCATGTAATGTCTGTAGCCCTACATGTGCCAGTAGTGCTCACTGTACTCCTTTAGGTGGCCCTGGCCTACAGTTGTGCTTGTGATGGCTTTTTTTTACTCCCGTCCCTCGAAGTATTTTTATTGGCTTAAACACAGGAATTAGTGTAATATGTTTTTCGAGGATTTGTGTGTAATCCTGTTTCTACAGGTTCTTTTTACAAAAACATTTTATATTCCAGAAAATGACAGTCTGTTTTTTTTTGTAATAAGCCAATGTACAATGTGACGAGCTAAAACATCTGTTCATACATTCACATTTCTGATTACAGTGTTAATTCAGTCTGAGGTAGTCTTTATTATACTCTGTGGGGCAGATGCAACAAGGTGCATTCAGCAGAATGCAGTTTTTATCTTCTGTTATGCACATTTTTTTATGTGCATATATTACTCCCAATGCAGAAAGGAGTTTTCTACACAAACAGGCGAATAAAACCGTGCATCCTGCTTACTGCTCTCTTATGGAAATCTCATGCAAATGAAGGCATTACCTCTACTCTCTCTTCCCTCCCCCACCCACCTAATGCAGAGAAGTGCCCAGGAACTCGGGTTTTCATCCTAGTCAGAGATGGAGTAAAGTTTCCAATATTAGTGTCAGACTATGGACAAAAGCTGACATTCAGACACCAGGATGGAAATCAGGATTTATGTGCAGAGAACATGCAATGCATAAATATGGTTTATGAGCTCAAAAAACTTTCTGCCCTGAAAGCAGGTTTTGTGTGCATAAATCACTTATGAGAGACTTCCCACAAGTTTAAAATATGCTTTCAGCCTTTGCTGAACGCACATTTTAACCGGGGTTTGTAAGCACATTTTCCAGTCTGCTTTTTTTTTTTTTTTTTTTAAACTGCATCATGAGTTTAAAAAAAAAAAAATTTAACCTATGCTTTTAAAACTCTGCACTGAAACTCAGCGCATAGTTTTTAACCCACAAGTTATTGCATCGTCCCAGTATCATCCAGAGGGAAAAGTATGGTGAATGGCCACTTGGAGAACCCAGGAGGGCAAATCTATGAACCTCTCAAACTGCTACAAAAAAAGGTTTTGCTTATAAATGTTTAATTCCCATAAATCCTTTCCATTTCCAGTAAATTAATCAAGATCTTAATCCAGCGAGCTACCAGCATGGGCTCCTTAGTCATTTCACCAAAATAGCTTTTCCTGCTGCCACTACACAAAGCATGAAACCTTCTGCTGGTTTTGTTTTACAGTGCATTCTGCTTTTGTCCAGTAACTGAAAACATTTCATGAAATAGTATTTGCATGGGCATAGTAACTTGTAGAACTTTCACTTTTCCCCCTCAAAAGGACATTAGTTTGCATCATTGTAAGTACAGATATTTGCAGGTACAAATAGTATACGTCATTTGTTTCTACTCATGATACTTTGTACACCAGGGGTCTGATTTTAAAAAGCATTTACATGCGTAAAACTGGATTTTACGCATGTAAATACATTTACTGGAATAAGTGGGTTTTTGAAAATTGCTATAGTATATGCCATTGAATTGCCCATAGGATTTACTTGCATTAGTACCAGTGGCCTGGATTGGCCACTGTTGGAAACAGGATGCTGGGCTTGATGGACCCTTGGTCTGACCCAGTATGGCATATTCTTAATGTATTTTACTCGAGTAAATGGCTTTTGAAAATTGCTACAATAGTATATCACATTTACGTGTGTAACTCCTTTTGAAAATTCGCCTGTAAGTAGAAACTGCCATCTGTTTTGATGCTGTAACATAATGCATGTCATAATTTACTACTTTATGATAATTAATTCAAACTATCTTTGAAAGAAGAGACAGTATTAATAAGCTAGTGTTGCGTGTTTTTTTTTGTTTGTTTGTTTTCATTAACATAAGCTTTATTGCCTTATGAGAATAAATGTTGATCTTTCTAGATTAGTCAGTTTCTCTTGTAACAAACAAGGCAGGGTATAACTAAATTCTTGTCTCTTACTTCTCATGTGAATCTAAACGTGTATCATGCAAAGTGCTATTTTTCCAAAGCAAACTGCCTGCAACGTAGTTGCTATATTAACATTATAAGAATAGATTAAAAGAATAAATAAAGCTTACTGGGCAGACTGGGATGGATCACTTGGTTCTTTTTCTGCTGTCATTTACTATGTTACTTATAATTATATACCAGTTATTTTGTGAAAACCTGAATTCCAATTTAGTCTCGAGTTGCAGTCTTTAGAGCAAAAGGTTAGGGGTAGATTTAAAAAAAAAAAAAAATACGCACGCACGTCCATGTGCGCACGCTACCCGGTGCACACATGGATATGCAATTTTATAACGTGTGCACATGTTATAAAATCAGGGGTGGGGTGCGCAAGGGGGGTGCACAGTTGAGCTAAATTTGCGCGGCAACACAATCTGCCCTTCCTAGTTCCCTCCCAGTCCGCTCCAATTAAGGAGTGGACTGGTAGGGAACTTCCCTACCACCTACCCTAACCTCCCTTCCCCTTCCCCTCTCCTCCCCACCCCCTAAATGTTTCCTACCTTCGGTTGTTTGTTTTTTGTTTGGTTTTTTTAAGTTGCTGCTCCTCTGAGCAGATGCAGCTTGCACGCGCCAGCCCGCACGTGCTCCCTCAGCGCAGTGGCAAACGGCTGCTGTACCAGTGCCTCCAGCCCACCCTCCCCTCTCCACCCCCTTTTCAGGCCCCAGCACTTACTCACATACCAGGGTTTACGCGCGTGGCCGGGTCCGTTTGAAAATTGGCCCGGCGTGCGTAAGGCCCGGCCACACGCATAAACCACAGGATTTACGCGCACCAGGGTTTTAAAATCCGGCCATTAACTTTTAGTATTTTGAGTTGCAAATAAAATTTAAACATCTCACATCCTATATATGATTTTTGAAAACTGTTAACTCGATCCTTTTTTTTTTTTTTTTTTTTGTGAGATAGTTTGCCTTTATACACTTAAACAGCTTATCTTAACCAGACGATATGGCATATTTCAGAAACTTCCAACAAACTTCCAACTTCCACCCATGATAGTTTCTCACATGACAGCATTTCCCAAACTGAGAGGCAGGGGGCAGTTTGATTAAAAAAAAAAAAAAAAAACTGCTCTGCTCAACACTGCAGTGTTTCAGTGCACCAGCGGCTGCATCAGGGGCCACATATATATATCATCTAAACTTACCATAAACAAAAGTTAAATACAAATCTAAACCAACTTTCAAAAAGAGACAAAAAGATGAAAAATTCTCATTCTAAGAACCGGACAACAGTTTCATGGTTAAAGATGGCTGCTGCAAGCATTGTTGTTACATTATAGCTTTTAAATATTCTTCTGCCAATCAAAAACCGTAGAATAAAAATGTCACGGTGTCCAAAATAAATGTACCTGTCTCAATAAAACGTTTTGTAAAAACTTTAATAAAATACTTACCACTCAGTTTCCTTATTTAAACCATCCAGCATTGCTTTACCATTTAAAAATCCACCTTTTGTTTCTGTTGCACTAGAAAAAGTGAAAACTCCCCAACTAGTGATCTTTTCTGAGGGTTTCTAAAACTGCAGATTTCAAGTTCTCAAGGGGTACGATTTAACGGACTCCAATGTGAAGCTAACGGTGCTTCCCTCCTTCCCCGGCATACATAGCTCATATGCTCTTGGATTATGGTACAGATCGAACGTGTGGTTTTGCCAATATATAACAAGGATATCGAGCTATATGAATAACGCCAGTAGTTGCACAAGTGGTTTTTCAGTTTGATAATTGCAGTGTTCCCGTTACTGGTCAGGTTAGAAATACTCAAATCAGACCTCTTGTTCCATATTCAAATTAAATTTGTTGTAAAAAGTCCTACCTTCAAATTGCAACTCTTAATGTAAGTTTGAAACCCTATCTAAATCCCACAGATTTTCATACAGTCTTGCAATAACTTATTCTCACAAAACTTAATTATTGTATCTCCTTATCTGAGCCTTTTTTTTCCCCACCTTTCAAGCACTACAGAAGATCCAAAAACAGCAGTGTTGGTATTGATTGGCTCCACCCATAGTTACCACATCATGCCTGTATTGCACACCCTCCACTGGCTTCCTGGTCCAGTGGAAGCTAACTTTTTTTAAAAGCTTTTATTACACAAAGAGCTTTTATTACACAAAGAGCTTTTATTACACAAAGCTCTTGGTAATGATAAGCTAATAGATATTGGCTCCCTCCTGAAACCTTAGATGAGTCAAGGAGCTAAGATCCGTTGGCTGCTCTCGTCTTGATGTTCCAACCACATGGTCATTTAGGCTTGTGGAGTTTCCTGAAAGGCTGTGAGCTGGGCCCTTAATGTGGACTCTCTTCCTGAGTAGCTGCAGAAAGAGCCTTACTCTACCACCTTTAAGAAGCAACTAAAATTAATTTCCTTAAGGAAGCTTTCAAGTTTGAACTCTGATTACATTTAACAGTCTCTTTCAAGTATGTAAGGGCTCTCCATTCTGCACTGGTATACTGGCTTGTAAATAAGAGATCTTACAATATGAACAGATTGTCAACTTCAACAGATTTGTTCAAGTGTGTTATAAGCCACTGACAACATTGGACCGCACAGCCTATAAATGTTTTAAATATATTGAAACGTTATAAGGTCTGGGAAGACTGTTGGAAATGGAGGATATTGTTTCTTTGATTTGTATATTCTGTTATGGTCTTTTTTTTTTTTGGGTTCTGATACCCTCTTCATTGTGTGTTCGTTCTTGGTCTGAAAAGAAAGGTTGGTTCTCTGTCTTTAAATAGAGAAATATATATATTGAAATGAAGTTTGGTAGGTTCATTGTTTTCTCTCTATTTAATATGTTCTTAGGTTCAAAGTAGAACAAAGTATGGATCTGAAAGAAGTTTTGAGGAGTTTTGGGATCAGAGAAGTTTTCGACAGAAATGCCGATCTCTCTGCAATATCTGGTAAGGCTTTAAAAAAAAAAAAAAAAAGTACATTGTAGCGATTGATTTTAGTATTATTTTAAAGTTTAAATAGCATGCATAATTATCAGAGGCCCTAAAATGTGCGTGTATAAGTAGCTCTGAAAATTGCCCTGGCCGGTATGCGTACATCACATGGTTTTGCATGAACTTTTATATGCATATTAAATAAGTGTTCCAGGGGATGGAGTTGGAGCGGGACCAAGATATACACACACTTTTGTGTTTTGAAAGTATGCTTGTAAATCTGCGCGTGCAAAATTACACTGCAGCAGCTGGAAGGAGAGGGGCAGGAGAGATGTAACTAGTTGGAGTTTGGGGATGCTGGCTGGGGCGAGGAAGGCTAACTGGGTGGGGGGTGCAATGTGCAGGCTAGCTGGAGAGAGGAAAGGGGTGGGAAGAAGTGTTGACTTGACTGGTAGTGGGGTTGGCTGGTTGTGGGAGAACGGCTTGCTGGGGATGGAAGGGGCTTGAGAGAGTGATGGTGTGAGGAGTGGGTGAGCGAGGGACTGGTGGGGACCTGCATGAAATTGGAATTAAGGGCCTGAGTTACTAATAAGTTTTCCATGTCAACACAATGGGGTAGATTTTATAAATTTACGCAAGCGCGTACTTTTGTTCGCTCACCAGGCGTAGCCGCGCAAATCTTATAAAATCCGGGGTCGGCACGCGCAAGGGGGTGCACATTTGTGCAAATTGCGCGCGCCGAGCCCGGCGCGCGCTGCCTGTTCCCTCAGAGGCCGCTCCGAAATCGGAGCGGACTCGGAGGGAACTTTCTTTCTACCCCCCCCCCCCCCCACCTTTGTTGGCAGATTTACGCCGAAAGCAGGTGTAAATCTGCCTCCGGGCCATCACCTGACCCGGGGGCTGGTCCGGAGGCCTCAACCACGCCCCCGGGCCAGCGCCACACCCCCCGGTCCCACCCCGAACCGCCCCCTGACCCATGGACACGCCCCCGGACAAGCCCCCTCCTGCCCCTTTTACGAAGCCCCGGGACTTACGCGCATCCCGGGGCTGTGCGCGTGCCGGCGGCCTATGCAAAATAGGCGCGCGAGTAAATCCGGCCATTTCTAATTATTTATGTACAGGTGTACACAGAATGTGCAGTTCATGAAATTTACAATGTGTTGTGCTATTTGCTATCTTGTCCTTGCAGAATGTGATTAACTAAGTCATAGACTTTTTATTTCAAACAGTGCATTAGATGTCTGCTAATAAAGTGGTGACTGTTTTGAAAAATAAACTTACGGTTTCTCTCCTTTCATTGTGTGGTTTTATTGTTAATGGTTCAGAAGGTACAAGGTTTGGCCTCCACTTGACCTTGCATGCTAGAATGCCCTGGCACATTCAAACTTGGCACTTATCTAGCAGGCAAGACTATGGCCTGCACCATTTATTTATTTATTTATTTATTATTTTTATTATACCGAGTTTCATGATAGGAATCACATCAACCCAGTTTACAATTAACAATGTGAGTAAAGGCAGAGAGTAACAAAGTAAAGAACATTTCCCAATACAAGAACAAATATAGTATGAAACTTAACAAATATTATAACAATATTTTGGATGTGAGAAATGTGATTTTATTTTGGATATTGGATATAACAATATTTTATATTTTATATATATTTTATATTATATTATATTTATTATATTATTATATTTTATATTTTATATTGGATATAACAATATTTTGGATGTGAGAAACCATACAAGTGAATGCTCAGTGTATGGTTCTAAGGAAGACAGCCAGCAGTAAAGAAGCTCATTACTGGGGACCTTCATTATAGCCTGTTGCCTTCTTCACACACCATACTGTTAGCTCACTTCGGCTTACATGGACCTGTATGTGACATGGACAGTAGCTTGCTGGCCAACACAAATTGTGTACCTGCAGAGCTTGTGTGGTGTTTAAGGGGAGGTTAGTCATTATCACACAACACTTGATATTTGGCCCCCTTATTTGTGTCGTCACAGAAATGGTACGTGAAAGCTCATAGGCTGTGTTCTTGCTGGGTGTTGTGACACTGTCAGCTGCTGTGACAAGTAAGGAGGAAGAGTGAGGGTAGTAGTCTTTTTCTTCACAATGTCCACAGGCAAAGAGCTGAGAGCCTAGACGGCTACAGCTGCTGCAGGGGAGCAAGCACACTTCCACAGACTGCCTGCCACCCCTGTACTGCAATGGCTTGGGTGTCAGTATAATATGTATAAGGTAAGGATTTGACCATACAGGTACCATCCAGATCCCGAAGACAGCCCACTACAGGGATGGCAGTCAGTGTGTGGAAGTGTGCCTGCTCTCCTGCAGCAGCAGCAGCCCCCTCTACACCCTCAGCTCATTGGTTGTGAAAATTGTGGAGAAAAGACTACTTCCTCACTCCTCCTCCCTACTTGTCACTCAGCAGCTGACCCTCTGTGACAACACTCAGCAAGAACACAGCCGTGTGGAAGGGAAAGTTAGGTTAGTGTACAAGTGAAGCGCCTAAAATGCAATGCAGACCCTGTCCCCTAGATTGTACAGCAGTTCCCTGCATGTACCCGGATCAGAGATGTTTTTAAAACAAAGCTCCGCCTTATATAGGAGAGTGCTACCTACAGTCCAGCAGTATTACTCTGTCTCCAAGCAGATGGTGGAGGTGCAAAACCTACAGTCTAGTCAGGATATTAATTTTCTGAGATAGTCAGATTTAGTTAGTTGGTTTTTTCTCTGGTCTGTATTAGAGGACTGTTTCTTTAATGAAAAAAAAAAAAAAGTATTGATTCAGCAATTTCTTGTGCTCAGCCTCCCAGAGGGTCGGCAGGCTCTGAGAGGGCCATCCCCTGCTGGTTTGAGGCAGCTGCCAACGAGGGTTGAGGACCCTATTGTTTCAATTTGGGCAGCGTGGGTGCGATACCTGGGAGCCCGGCTCACTCCACCCAGGCCAGATCAGCACCGTGGACCACTTCAGGCAAGTCTAAATTGTAAAAAAACAAAACAAAACCCTCCGTTTTTTACTTTCACTTTGTCGGGCCGCCTCTCCCTCTCATCGCAGGGGGGATTTTTGCCATGTTTTTGTCGGGGGGGGGGGGGGGGGGAAGCTGATTTTTCAACTTTTTTTCGGTGTGGTGTGCATTACTGGTTTCTCTGACGTCGCGGTGGGCCGTGTGTTGCGCGTGCGGCTTGGCCTGCACAGGTTTGTGTTCCAAGTGTTTGCTGGGGGGGGGGGGGGAGAGGGGTTTTCTGGAGCAGGAAAATCAAAAAAAGGTAGGAGTCTCTGCAGTAGCAGCAGGGGATGCTTAGCCTGCACCAGATCCTTTTCAGTTAAGCACAGGAACGGAGCCATCTTACACACGTTTCGTGCTGCTACTCAGTCCGCCATGGGGGAGGTGGGTTTTCCTCCTCCTCAGGCGAGGCTTCCCGAAGATAGGGAATCTGTGCAGCCTGCCTCCCCCGACACGGAGGACAGACCTGAGGGGGCTTCTGATTCCTCCTCCGATTCCAGCATAGCTCTCTGCTTCAACGGCAGGGGAGAAAGTCAGATACTTCACTTTCAATGCATATCCAGCATAACTCTCTGCTTCAACGGCAGGGGGGAATGGGGAAAGGTAGATCTGTGTACGGACAACAACCAACAAGGTCTGAATTGTTTAGTCTGGGTAAACAAATAAGCATGGGTGAGGCTTGCTTATTACAGGGGCTACTACCCCTAACTAAGCTAGATATTTCGCTTGGAGGCACTTCCAGCACTGCTCCCTCATTAATGGTGGGGGTGGAAGGGAAATGGAATCAAAAGGTTACTAGGAGCCAGGAGTAAAAGATAAGTATGAGAGAGAAAAAAAGGAGGTGTGAAGCTTGCTGGGCAGACTGGATGGGCCGTTTGGTCTTCTTCTGCCGTCATTTCTATGTTTCTATGTTTCCTCCTTCATTGTGTTTTTGCATAAAGCATTTAAGGCAAAAAAAAGCAGGGAAAATGCAGGAAGGGGGAAAGCTTGCCTCTTTGTGGATTAAGTCCCATAATCACAAGCGGGCAACAGTTCATAAGGGTGCTGGTTTTGTCAAGGCTAAGCGTCCCCTCTGCCCGGGGGATCCACAGGGGGGTACTGATTCCTCTATGCAGGATTCAGATCCAGATGCTCAGCCCCATATTCCACATGGTGCAGATGAGGGGGATCTGGATCCACAACTGGCGGCGAGGGGCTCGCAGGTCACAGAGGGTGATGACCCTAAGGTGGTACGCCTCTTTCGTAAAGAGGAGCTGCTTCCACTTATCCTAGCTATTTTAACGGAGCAGGGTATAGACAGCCCTCCAGAGGATTCCAAGCTCGGGAAGATGGATCCTGTGTTGCTGGGCCTAAGAGGTCCTGCCACCGCTTTTCCGTTCTTCTCGGCCATGGATCTATTAGTCCAGGAATGGGATACCCCAAACCTCGAATTGAAAGTCAGTAAGGCCATGGATAAGCTGTATCCTCTGCCAGAGGAGGCTTTAGAAATGTTGCATGTCCCTAAGGTAGACACGGCGGTTTCGGCAGTGACCAAGAAACCACGATTCCGGTCACAGGGGCGACAGCGCTTAAGGACCTACAAGACAGGAAGTTGGAGGTACAACTCAAAAGGATTTTTGAGGTCTCAGCCATGGGAGTTCGAGCGGCTATATGCAGTAATTTTGCACTGAGAGCGAGTCTTCGCTGGGTACAGCAGTTACAGGTCAATGCAGGCTTCTCTGCGGAGGAGGCTGCCCAGGCGAGCCAGCTAGAATCCTTGGTGCCTTACTGCACGGACACTTTTCACGACCTCTTGCGGACGTCGGCAAGATCCATGGTGTCGGCGGTATCTGCCCACAGGCTTTTGTGGTTGAGACACTGGTCGGCGGACGTTTCGTCTAAAGCGCAGCTGGGATCTCTACCTTTTAAGGGCAAACTGCTCTTTGGAAAGATTTTGGAGGATATGATTCAGTGCCTGGGAGAAAATAAGGTTCACCGTTTACCGGAGGATAGGCCTCGTTCTCGGAGTTCCATCTCATCTTGGGCCAGATTCTGAGGGAATCGAAGGTATCGTCCAGCAAAGGCGCCCAGCTCTTCCTTTCGTCCAGTCCCAGCCGTTTCGGGGCCGAAGATTCGGCATACCCGGGTCGGCTCAGCCTTCTCCAGGGCCCAAGTCTTCCCAATGAAGGGGTGCGGGTCCACTCCTCGGTCCCAGCAGTAGGGGGCAGGTTGTCCCTGTTTTTTGAGGAGTGGACCAAGGTGACTACAGACCAGTGGGTGCTGTCTGTGATAAATTAAGGCTACGCTTTAGATTTTACACGACTGCCCTGAGATCGGTTCCTAGTCTCCTTCTGCGAGTATGCCACAAAGCGAACAGCGGTGCAAGAGACATTGCAGCGGCTTCTACAGTTACGGGCCATCGTCCCAGTTTCTCCAGAGGCACAAAGAAAAGGGCGCTACTCCATTTACTTCGTAGTACCAAAGAAAGAGGGATCCTTTCAGCCCATTCTAGACCTCAAAAGTATAAACAAGTGTCTAAAGGTTCCTCACTTTCGCATGGAAATCCTGCGGTCTGTCATCGCTTCAGTACGAAAGGGAGAATTTCTAGCATCACTGATCTTATGGAAGCTTACCTTCACATAGGCATCCATCCAGATCACCAAAGGTTTCTTCGGTTCTGCGTTCTGGGACAGCATTTCAGTTTCGGGCTCTACCATTTGGTCTGGCGACCGCGCCCAGGACCTTCACCAAGGTGTTGGTGGTGGTGGTGGTGGTGACTCACTTCCAAAGGGATGGTCTTCTGGTTCATCCATACTTGGACGACTGGCTGATTCAGGCGAAATCAGTCGCTGGCCAGGGACGTGATCCACAGAGTGCTACAGGTTCTTCAGTCGTTGGACTGGATGGTCAACCTCTCAAAGAGCAGACTCGTACCCTCTCAATCCTTGGAATATTTGGGAGCTCTGTTTGACACTCAGCAGGGGCGAGTTTTCTTACCATGGAACACATATCCAAGTTACAAGGCCAGGTGAGGAGCTTGTTACTCAAGGGTACTCCCAGGGTCCGGGATTATCTACAAGTGCTCAGATCCATGATTTCAACTTTGGAGCTGGTGCCTTGGGCCTTTGCTCATATGCGGCCCTTGCAGTACACATTGCTATCCCGATGGAACCCAGTGTCCGAGCTGTTCCTTCTTCCTCTACCGCTTACAACGGCGGCGCAGGACAGTCTCACGTGGTGGCTGATGACGGACAATCTAGAATGGGTAGATGTGAATCAGTTATTTACTCTTTCGGATAATAGAAAGACTAGGGGGCACTCCATGAAGTTAGCATGGGGCACGTTGCTGATGCATCGAGTATGCCACGAAAAACATGATTGCCATAAACAATATGGCTTTAGGAAGGTAGACTGGGTAACAACAGTGGTTTTATTGGGCCTGGAAGGTGTCTATGATCATTACAGTTTTTATCGTATGCAATATTTGCCGTGATAATAGCGTGATCTGTGATAAATACTTTTTTCGGTGTACCACCCAAAAGAAAAAGTGTAGTTATTTCCCACAAAAAAATCCCACAATAATATGCGATAGTCTAACGCATGCAGCACTAGCACACCCTAATTTCATTAACCCCTGCCCAAACTCCTCCCACTTGATGACTAATTATGAATTTGCATATGCATTTTGCGATGCGGTATTTATCGCATGTGTTACGGCATTATCATGTGCGATAGGGCCTTATCGCATGCGTTACGGCATTAACGCAATTTGATAAATGACCCCCCTTAGAAATGTATCTGAAAAATATGCAGAAGTGGTAGATGAGCAACATGCCCATTCCCTTTTTTTTTTCTTTTTTTTTTTTTTAACAGAAGTGTTTGAGTAAGGTTAAACTTGCAAAAATTACAAATTTAGAAAAATGAGTCATACTTAATTTTTGTAAATGCGGCTATATTGTTTTATGTATTTGCCATATAGGGAGGAAACCTTAAAACATGTGCATTCCTGCCTATATATGCATGTATATGGGTGTGCGCAATTCTACTCAAGTATTTTATAGCCTGTGCCTATACGGTGTACACAGGTTATAAAGTACGCATACATGTACATGGAAATCCATTATTTTTCTTATCCGGACAATCTCTGATTTATCTGGCTAAGTGAGATAGCTGGATAAGTCTAAACAGCGCTACCTATTCAGCTATCTGACTTAGCTGGATAAGTTGTATTTTAAGACTTATCCAGCTAAGTAGTGGCTACTTAGCTGGATACATCAGAATTTGTCCAGCTAATTTGAAACTTGTGCAGTTAAGTGCTGATTTCAAGATTTAGCTGGGTAAATCAGAATGTATCCTGATAAATAGAGTACAACTGCTAAACTCGTGTATTTTTGCTTCAACTTTAAAAATACACGTGTGGAAATTTTTACCTGCATAATTTACACACACTTACTCAATGTAAGTCAGCTTTTATGCATGCACAGTACATTGAGAGAGTTTCTAACATGCACATGGTAATGAAAATACCAGTTTTATCAATTAGTCTACCAGCTTACCCAGTCCGTTTTTTAGGTCAAGACCCTTCTGGCTCTTCAACCTCCCCCCATTTCACCCAGACACCCCACCCCCACCAGTCAGTATTTCACTTTTAAGACTTTTACTATTACTCCTGATATAGAGCAAGTATAAATATAAGTGAGTAAGTTGCCAATTTATATGTGTAAATTGCTTATAAAATAGCAACTTAGGTAAATGTTGGCCCTGCCCTGGAACGCCTCTGGCCCTCTCCTTTTTAATGTGCTCATATTTACTCGCATACCTTTACATGTGTATTTTGAAGTTTAAAATAGTATATGCTATTTATGCACATATATGCTGATTTTTATGTGCGCAACTCTTCTGAAAATTCACCTTTAAGTGTTCAAGGTTACATATTCCAGAATAAAATTTATTTTGGTCTGCTGATGCAGAACCTTCATCAGCTTGGGGGTAAGTTGAATTGAGAGAGAGCACAAACAGTTAAACTTTTACTGACTGTGCACATTATGGGGTAATGAAGACAACAACAAACAAGGACTGAATTGCACAGTCTGGGTAAACAAATAAGTGTGGGAGTAGCTTGCTTGTTGCAGCGGTTACTACCCCGAACCAATTAAGCCTGTTACTTCACTTGAAAAGCATATCCAGTACAGCTCACTGTTTCAGCGGCAGGGAGAATGAAGAAATAGGATTTAGATCCAGACAACATCTAACAAGGCATTGATCTGAGCAGTATGAGTATACAAACATTGGGGTAACTTGCTCGATATGACGGTTACTACCCTCAAACTTTAAGCCTTATACTTCACTTTGATGCAGCTCCAGCACTGCTCTCTGCATCAGTGGCAGGGGTGGAAGGAAATTAGAATCAAAAAGTTACCAATAAGGGCCCTGAACTCAGCGGTCGGAGTAACAGATAAGTATGAGAAAATAAGTGTGAAAGCTTGCTGGGCAGACTGGATGGGCCTATTGGTCGTCTTCTGCTGTCATTTCTATGTTTCTATGTATAAGTTTTTAAGGCTAGTATCTGTTTGCAAGTCTAAAGAATTTGTGTATGATTAGGGAAAATAGACTTCGATTTATTTTGTGAACTAGTAAAGGTTAGTATTTCTTTGTAAGTATTAGAATTCTGGGTTTGCAAATGTTACTCACGATCTGAAAAGGTCAGGTTGTGTGTATGCACTCAATACGAAGAGCTCCTGCCTCTCAGTGAATGAGTCATATCTCTGGACATGAGTGGCAGACCTGGAATTGCTGAGACAGACAAGGGTATATAGAGGTGACCTTCAGGGACATAATAAAGTGGTCCCAAATCCATTCAAGCAATCCTTGTGCTGCTTTGGAGGAGCAAGGTCATCTGACAGGTCACCATCAACTTGAGTGTAGCAGGAAGTGATCCTGTAGCTAGGACATGGTTTCCAGGTGATGCTTTATGCTCGTGCACCAAGTATGTGTATCCAGGGACATGTGCCCAGGAGGAAAGCGTTAGGACAACCATTGCAGTTGGTGATGTATTCATTAGGAATGTAGATAGCCGGGTGGCTGATGGGTGTGAGGATCACTTAACTTATCTGCCTAGTGTGAAGGGTAGTGTACCTTAAGCGCCACCCGGATAAGATTTTAGGGAGTGCTAGGAAAAAGCTGATTGTCATGGTACATGTGGGTACCAATGACATAGGTTCTAGAGGATAAATGTAGGCTCTTGGGTAGCAGACTGACATCCAGAACCTCCAGAGTTGCATTCTCAGGAATGCTCCCCATTCCATGTGCAGGACCTTAGGCAGGCTGAGTTCCAGTGTCCAGTAGAGGATGGGCTCCATTTTAATCAGTGTGGAACTAGGATGCTATCACTAACATTTAAAAAGGAGATGGATCAGCTTTTAAACTAGACTATGGGGGGAGGCAAACAGTTGCTGAGAAGCTCAGGGGTACATTTTCAGAGCCCTGCTCGCCTAAATCCGCCCAAAACCGGGCGGATTTAGGCGAGCAGGGCCCTGCGCGCCGGGAAGCCTATTTTACATAGGCCTCCCGGCGCGCGCAGAGCCCCGGGACTCGCGTAAGTCCCGGGGTTCTCGGAGGGGGGCGTGTCGGGGGCGTGTCGGGGGGCGGGCCCGGTCGTCGCGGCGTTCCGGGGGCGTGTCGGCAGCGTTTTGGGGGCGGGTACGGGGCGTGGCTACGGCCCGGGGGCGTGGCCGCGCCCTCCGTACCCGCCCCCAGGTCGCGGCCCGGCGCGCAGCAGGCCCGCTGGCGCGCGGGGATTTACGTCTCCCTCCGGGAGGCGTAAATCCCCCGACAAAGGTAAGGGGGGGGGTGTAGACAGGGCCGGGCGGGTGGGTTAGGTAGGGGAAGGGAGGGGAAGGTGAGGGGAGGGCAAAGGAAAGTTCCCTCCAAGGCCGCTCCGATTTCGGAGCGGCCTTGGAGGGAACGGGGGGAGGCAGCGCGGCTCGGCGCGCGCAGGCTATACAAAATCGATAGCCTTGCGCGCGCCGATCCAGGATTTTAGTAGATACGCGCGACTACGCGCGTATCTACTAAAATCCAGCGTACTTTTGTTTGCGCCTGGAGCGCAAACAAAAGTAGGCTGTTCGCGCTCGTCTGAAAATCTACCCCTCATTGTTCAGAGAGATGTATCTTTCAACGATACTTGCAAAAGAGGGAAGTTAGAATATCCCAGTAGAGAGGGGGTGATTAAGGCTGACGTAGCCTAGACAGATGTAGATAGAGCATCCAGAGGTAAAGAACTCTAAATGGCCTGTACCATTTGCTAATAAACTGGTTGTGAATAGAAAGAGAAATGAAAGAACAAATAAAAACATACTTTTAAAATGTCTGTATGTGAATACCAGAAGTCTGAATAGTAAGATTGGTGAGTTAGAATGTATAACCTTATATGAGAATACATTATAGGCATTTCAGAAACAAGGAGAAAAGAGAATAACTGGGACACTGTGATACTAGGGTATAAATTATATTGACATGATAGGGCAGATCCAATTAGTGTAAGGCTAGAGTTAAGCATGCTAAAAATCCTGCAGGAGACAAAATGCACTGTGGAATCATGTCTAGCAATTGGTGTATACCTGGCCAAAATGAATAAATGGACTATGAAATGCTAGCTGAAATTTTTTTAAAAAGTAAATAAATTTGGCAGTATAATAATAATGAGAGATTTCAATTACCCCCAGTACTGACTGGGTCAGTGTCTTATCAGGAGATGACTGCTTCATGGAGTAGCTGGTCCTAGAATAGATGGAGGAGCAGCTACTTTAGATCTGGCCCTCAGAGGAACGCACCATGTGGTGCAAGGAGTTACAGTGGTAGGGTCACTAAGCAATAGCAATCATAATACAATCAAATTTGACAGTATCACTGGAGAGGAGGACATTAAGTAAAACTACTATAGGAACATACAACTTTAAAATGGGAGACTGATAGAATTAGGGAAACAAAAACTAAAAGGAGCTGTTGAGAGGTTAAGTTTCCACGAGGCAGGGATATGATTTAAAAATACCATTTTGGAAGCCTAGATAAAATGTATTGCATGCATTAAAACGGATTGAAGGAAGCCAAAATGACTGCCGGTGTGGTTTAATGGTGAAGTAAAGGAGGCAGTTAAAGCTAAAAGGGCATTGTTCAAAAAATGGAATTCAGACCAAGGATGAAAATAGACATAGACAATAAGCAGTGATAAATGATCTATAAAACAGTAGCTGAACAGGCCAAGAGACTTTGAGAAAAAGCTTGCCAGTGAGGCAAAAACTCTTTTGATGTCCCAGGAGAATGATAGGTGAGGAAGGAGGATGCTCAGCCATTGATAGTTGTTGAAATTGTTTGTTTTTAGTTTTAACTATATTGTGATTCAGTGTTTGTGTTGTAATTCTATGTGAAGTGCTTTGGCCAAATCCTTCTTGGTTTGGAAACATTCATAAATGCTGTTAAAAAAAATGTTTTCACATACATTCAAAGCATAAAATCTGTGAGGAAGTCGGTTGGGCTGAGGGGCAAAAAAGATGCTCAGAGAGAACAAGGAAATAGAACAATTGGATGAATTCTTTGCTTCGGTCTTTAGAGATAAGAACATAAGAACATGCCATACTGGGTCAGACCAAGGGTCCATCAAGCCCAGCATCCTGTTTCCAACAGTGGCCAATCCAGACCAAAAGAACCTGGCAAGTACCCAAAAACTAAGTCTATTCCATGTTACTATTGCTAGTAATAGCAATGGCTATTTTCTAAGTCAGCTTAATTAATAGCAGGTAATGGACTTCTCCTCCAAGAACTTATCCAATCCTTTTTTAAACACAGCTATACTAACTGCACTAACCACATCCTCTGGCAACAAATTCCAGAGTTTAATTGTGCATTGAGTAAAAAAGAACTTTCTCCGATTAGTTTTAAATGTGCCCCATGCTAACTTCATGGAGTGCCCCCTAGTCTTTCTATTATCCGAAAGAGTAAATAACAGATTCACATCTACCCGTTCTAGACCTCTCATGATTTTAAACACCTCTATCATATCCCCCCTCAGCCGTCTCTTCTCCAAGCTGAAAAGTCCTAACCTCTTCAGCCTTCAGTATTGTGTGCAGTTCTGGTTACCCCATATCAAGAAAAACATAGCAGAAGAGCTCTGTGAAATGATACAGGGGATGGAACACTTCTCCTATGATAAGAGGTTACACAGGTTAGGGCTCTTCAGCTTGGAAACCAGACAGCTGAGAGCAGACGACATAAAAATGTATAAAATCATGAGTGGGGTGGAATGGCTAAAGAATGTTTATTTAACTCTTTCAAATAATATTTAAACAAGGGGACAGTGCACGAAATAATCAGCAGATTCAAAAACAATCATAGAAAGTACTTTTTCACTCTGTGCACTATCATGGCATGGAATCTATAATCAGAAGACATTATCAAGGCGATTAAAAGAGATTTGGATCAGTTCCTAAAGGGAAAGTCCATAACATGTTACTAGGCTGGCAGACTAAAGAAAGCTATGGCTAATCCTGGGAGTGAGTAACAGGGATTAGATCTACTTTATGGGATGCCAGGTACTTGCCACCTGGATCGGCCACCTTCAGCGACAGGATGCTGGGTTCGATAGACCTTGCTTTGACCCAGCACGGCATTTGTGTTCTTATTCTAAATTGGACTAAACTCGAAAACTGGCAACAGAGTCTTTGTAAGCCAGTTAGAAGTTTTGAATTGGAACCACTAAGATTTTTTTGCACAAACTTTTATTATTTTCTTTTAATATTTAGTAGTTTTCATTGCGTGCTTTTACAAACAAGACTCGTGGACAAATACTTTTCAAGCCTTTCATGCCTAGGATTGACGCCAAGCACAACAATGCCCCCAGGGGGTGGTGGAGGTCCCATCTAATGGCATGACGGAGACTGAGCTTACTCCAGAGAAGAGTCTCTGCTCTCTCTCTCCCCTTTGAACCCCAGCCCAGCACTTCAAATCCAGTTGCTGTTCTTGTCACAGCGCCGGCTCCCCTCTTTCTGCAGCCATATGGTTCACTCATTGGTTGTTTGAACCACATGGTGCTCTGTATCTGTAGAGCTCTGCATGGTTCGGTCAGGTGATGACTGACCAAACCTTGTCTTGGCGCCCTCTCACCCCCAGCTTGATGCCCCGGGCAGTTGCACAGCTTGTCCACCTCTTACGTCAGCCCTGCCCCTCACACCTCTTTAAATGTACCTCACTCTTAAGAGTTTTCCAGTCTTGTTCCATTCATGATCAGGCACTGCCATGGTTTATAATTTTGTGACTTGAACAAATGCAAAATAGATAACGCTGAAATATCCTTCTCTTGGAGCCAAAGTTAAGAAGGAAGTATTATCTAACCACAAAATATTTTGTAATGAAATTATTAAATTAGATTTTCCATATTCCACTGGGCCATATGAAAATAAATGCCATACAGTTGAACCAAAATGAAGGCTTTTTTAACATATTCTTGTCAAGATGTAGCAAGATTATTCTGGTTTTATAGTAAATTTTTATACAATAGTGTTTGCTTTTCTGTAGTTTTGTTCATACAAGTATATCCCAAAATGCTGTAATCACATGTAGTGTATGTACAAAAATACAACAAAATATAATAGAGATGATGAATCAAGATTAGCAGTCATTAATAAATTGGTTATAAAAAGTTATAACATTTTCTGAAAAATGACATTTTTATTTTTTGTTTTAAGCCCTTCATTTTAATGCCAAAAAAAATGTGTTGATCTACTAAAGGTCAAGGAGATATGTTTAAAATAGTGAGACATTCTTATCCTCTTCTGAGCCTTTCTAAAATACAGAAATGAAATAAAATCCTCAGTTTTAACATTTAGACAGTCTCTTGGAACCTCATGATCTGGTGTTCAAAAAAGAATGATGTCTAAACGTGAGAACTACCACAAAACGAAGCTTAAGTCTGGTATATGATGTATAGCTGGTGCTATTTAGCTATTGTTTAGTGGTGACTAAACACATGATACCAACAACCTCAAAGCAAATTTACAGGGTCATCCATCAAAATGTTATTTTTCACATCTTGCGATGCATATGCAAATTTTGAAAATGTAGTCAAAGCGGAGGAGTTTGGGTGGGGTTTACGAAAACGAGGGGTGTTTAACGTTGTGTGTGATAGCATAACGCAAGTTATCGCACATTTTAATGCCAGAAATAACTCATCTTTTTTCCTGGCATTAAGCTGTGCAATGTGCCTGAACCAGGATTTGCGATATTTATCACTAATCTTGTTTCAGGGAGAAGAGAGAGAGCCTCTGGGTGGCAAACATATTTGTCATTTATTTATATCACTGTAGGAGGGTCAACTAGTAACTCGAGGTGAGGTTTGGGTGTTGGTCTAGGGTTTGGGGGCCAGTTTTACTTGCACAGTCAGAGGTACGAACAGCACAGTACACATCAGTGAACATTTGATGTGATTTGGAATGAGGAAAGGTACCCAAATATGAGAATTATACAATGTACTTTTGCCCTAGCTTGATGCATTCTCTGATGTGTCAACGAGTAACTAGAGGTGACTCTAGTTACTCGTTGACCCTCCTACAGTGATATAAATAAATGACAAATATGAGAGCCTTAGAAAAGAGGCTCATTCGCCAGGCGTGCAGCCCAGCACAAAACATAGAAATGCCTGTATGGGCACTTCTCAGCTTGTGAAGTGAAAATAGCATGAGTGCGACAAATATACATGCATTGCGGTAAATATCTATGCGAAGTGCTAAAAATAGTGCGTGTTGCGGTAACTAAAAAATTACCCTAACCACGTCCCTTTTTTTTTCGCGGGTGCTATTCATGCGAAAATTATAGCAAAATGATGAATGTAGGCCTAAATGAGTAGACTGATAATTAACAGTTCCTGTATTGTCATTGTAAAAATGAGAACTAACAGGTCTGAATTAAAACGACCCTTTTCAAAGAAACATACAGAACTGTAGTGGTATTCTATCAACAGACCCTCTTTTTTTCCTTTAATTTCAATGTCTCTCTTCGCTGCAAATAAAGTATTTAAGATTAATGGAAATCTTTTTATCCAGTTGCAACACATTTAAACCCTATGAAAGCCCATCGATCTATTAAATTGGCAGCCAGATTTATCCAGATTGGTGACTAATGGCAGCAAGGGGAAAGCTAATTGATTGTATCAAATCTGAACTAGAAACCTAAAGTAGAACAAATGAAAGGTAAGAAACAAGTCACAGAAGAAAGGAAAACATGCTTAGAATTTTGGATCCATAAATATCTAACAATCCTAGCTGACACACATCTCTCAGATGGAGCTAGTCTGTTCTCTGGAAAACATTCTGATTAGTCACTTCTTCTTATCGGCAAAGCTCAAATTCCTTCTGCACAGCAGATGTGTAAATGCTGAGATTGGATCAAGCCCAATTGTTTGTTTTTTTTGTTGTTTCATTTTGGCAAACGTTTTACAATGTAGATTTAAGTAATGCACATTGAATTGTCTAAGCTTATATGATGCACCCACTTACATTTTATCTTTTGTTTTGTGTAGCAGATCAAGAGATTTACCTTTCCGAGGCGTTTCACAAGGCCTTTCTAGAAGTTAATGAGGAAGGGTCAGAAGCTGCTGCAGCCTCTGGTACAGTACATGATTTCTGAAATACTAAATAGTGAACTAATTAATGTTCGGGTTTTTTTTCAAAAATAAAAACTAAGTAGAGTTGAACATCAAAGCTCGATTTGTACCAGGATGTGTGATCTGGCATTGGGCAGTTTTGTGGAACAACATGCATCCCGTGCAAAGCCAGGGCAAACAGTTTGGGCAAGTTGGCAGTCTGTTTTGAAATTTTGTTTGAAGGAATAGTACACATGGTTTGTGAAGATTTTTTTTTTTTTTTATTCCGTTCCTATGAATGATGTAGGTTACAAATTTTCCCATTTTCTTGCATCGCCACTAACACATACCAGCTATTTAATTTAATAGTGGTACAAACCCAGCTGTTCAGATTTTCAGGATACCCACAATGAAGACGTATGAGATTGGCATACAAATGGCAGCAGTGCATGCAAATGTAATGTATATTCATCCTGAAATCTTGACTGATTAGGTATCTTCAGAGGATTGCATTGAGAACCACTGAATTAAGGAATTTGCTTTACCACCCCCCTGCCCTCTGCCCCCCACCCAGTAGGATGACATTGAGAAACTAGTGTTTACAGAATAGGTTTTCTTTAATGACTGCTTCAGCATACCAGATAAGGCTTAGCTTTTGCATTTGGTACAAAATTGTCTAAGATCGCTTGGCACAAGGGTGGGCTACTCTGCTTCGAGAATGCCACAAACAGGTCTGGTTTTCAGGATATCCACAATGAATATACATGAGGTATATTTATATTTATTTATTTATAACTTTTATATACCGGAGTTCAACTAACAAAGTTAATTATCACTTCGGTTTACATTACAGCCAGCAAAAAAATAACAGAGACAAAGTCTTGTTTTACAATAAACATGGTAGAAGTAACCTGGATAACTCGGCGAACAGGGTAGAAATAATCTGCAAAAAAACATATTCATATTGTTCATATGCGCTGCCTCCATTGTATGCAAATATCTCTTGCATGTTCATTGTGGATAACCTAGTTTCTTTTCATGAACAAGGGCAGCATCTAGTTACTGTGGAGTCCAAAACAAGCACTTTTCAGACATGGTCTTGAGAGAGTCCTGTTAATTTTGATTTTCTTGTGTGTGTAAAACATTTATGTACATAAACAATATGAATAAATAGAACACCTAAAACTTCTAGCGGGGAATACTGGGCTTTGCAATTTATGTACGCGAATACTCACTCTACTAGTTGGTTGGGGAATCAGCTTCATAGTTTATCTGCAGCTCTTGCTCTTGAACATTTTACTCCCACTACAGAGTTATCTTGCTTACAGTGACATTGTTTCAGTTTAGATTAAATTGTGGGGTTTTTGGGGGTCATCTCGCTGCCAAGCATTCAGCTTTTTGTCCTGAAGTTACTCCTGTTTACATTCTAAATGGTGGCAGATAAAGGCAATGCGTTAGGTAATATGGTGTGTTTTTGGTTTTGTTGCTGATCTATAGGAATGATAGCTATCAGTAGGATGGCAGTGCTGTACCCACAAGTTATTATCGACCACCCCTTCTTCTTTCTGATCAGGAACAGAAAAACAGGTGAGTACTTTTGCCTTTTGGTGGCAGTGCATTTTTTCACATTGTCTCCCCTACCAGTGTGGCAAAGCATCCTCTTTTCATGATCCACACAGAGTTGCAAGGATTTTAGTGACAGAATTCCTTAATGTTTTAATTTGTTCCACTCTTCAAAATGCATTATATTCAGGTACTGTGAGCATTATCAACCAGTTATCTTTTTCCAGCATTTTCCTTCCTTACATAATTTTGGCTGAGGATTAAACCTGCCTTTGACAGTTCTGGTCACAAAAAGCTATTGCCCCTGCAGCAGTGCCTGATCAGATAAAATAATTACTCAAAGTGTATAGCTTCTAAAACGAACTATTAGTAATCTATACACATTAACAATAAGGTGAGGCTTATTTTATGCTGTTATGTATCCCTGGAGAAGAATCTCTATCTTAAATACCTGGAATAAATAAGAAAAAAAATACTATTTTGGAATAATTTTAGGCCACATAGGAATGGCCAATGGAAAACATTAAATACAGTCAATCTAGTACTTACAGTGAAAGAAGGAGGGATGAAGCAATCTTAAGGATTGTACAATTTTAAATGTCCAGTTTACTTTAATTTAGAGATTTCAGGTTAGGGCCCATTGAGGTTTTACTTTCCTTCAGCATTTGCGTACTATGAAAAATGTGAAAAGCATTAAACACTTCAAGGACACATTTTTAAAAAATATGTTCCTTTTATTTCCTTCAAGGTTGCCTTTTGTTTATGGGAAGAGTCATGCACCCAGAAGCACTGAACTCTAGTGGCCATGATTTTGAAGCACTTTAGTTAGAAAACAAGAGTCCAAGAGGAAGCACACTGTTTGCAAGTGATACCCTTTAATGTTTGCAGGTTTGCAATGTATGATACTGTTTAATATCTCTTCTGATTACATTTCAAGCAGGAAGTCAGTATTTGTGTTGTGGAGTAAAGCTGTCAGTATTCCAATATTCGCATTGTTGCTATTGTGATTGTTTGCCAAATTTCAAAATCAAATTATGGTACGTGTGAAAAGCTCTTTTCCTTAACAGTATTATCAGTATTAAAAAATATTTGACAAGTACTGCACTGACTGCTCTTCATATGCAGACACTGAGCACTACCAGAATAGTCGTCAACTTTACCCCAATGGTGATTTTTTTCTTTTTCCCTGTAGAACAATGTGCTTTTCAAATGTGTGTTTAAATTACTAGTCTAATAGACAGTCTGTGTTCAGTCCTTGACTGTGTCTGATGATGATGTTGGCATGTTGTCATTGGTCTTGTGTATGAGAAAACAGCTGCACGTTTCCCAGATGAATTTCAACCGATGTAATAGAAAATTAGCAGCACTTCTTCTCTGAAGAGCACATTGTACCCTGTGTACAGGAATGTGAAAACTTGTACTTTACTTTAATAATAAAGTTTGATACTGATGATGGATCCTATTCTGTGAGATTGTGTGTTGAGCTGCCCTATCTTTTACGTCAGTGATATGCTGTAATACCTGCTACCAGCAATGCAAACTCACCACTTGGTAGAAACCAGAAATTCAGCTTTGAGTTAAACGTGCAGTTAAACAGATGAATTAAGTTCACCTAAGTAAGCAAGTTTATCACTCTAACATTAAAACACAGTTATCTGAGCTGGTAAATCATTAGCACATTTGTCTTTTGGAAATGCCGTCCGCAGTATTGGCATTATCCAAGCCTGGCTTTTGTTTCTTCTTTGAGAGAGGGTCATTTCTTTCTTCCACCCTGCAGAAGAATAGACCAGAAATAAAAAAAAAATAAAATAAAATTTCCATTAAAGAATTTTTTTGTGTTCAAAATATTTCAATAAATAAAAAATAATTAAAAATGAAATAAGGCTGTGTGGTCCAGCCCATAGGGGAGATCTGGGTTGGATTCCTGGGTGCAGCATTTGCTCATGGCCACAAGTAGGGATGGTTCTGCAAAGGGAATTCTGGCCTTCACCCAACATTTCTGCCTAGTGGTAGGATTCAGGATGCACACATCCCCGGACTCTTCCTGAGGATGGTCACTAATAGAGCCAGTTTTCTTCTTCTATAAGCCACTATCTGGAGAGAAGATCCTACACAGCACTGGATTTAGGTAACAGACACGTGCCTTGGATGCCAAATTCTGAAGGTACTCAAAAACTGAGGCTCCCACGGCTGTTCTCTGATTTCCAGGAAAGAGGAGAAGGAGGGAATGCCTTGCTGCAAGTCCTCTACTTATGTGCGTCATCATCTCAAATCCAGCCATGCCCACTGACCTCAATTGGGGGTCAGAAATATTTCCACTTGGTCAACCTCCCTCACCTACTTTCTTTCTTCCTACTCTTCTCTTCATCATAAATGCCAGTGTAAATGATTGGTTGGGGTGAGCTCTGATTGGGATGGAAGGCCAGGTGTGGATGAAAGTGAGCTGGTCAAAAATATATACAAATGTTTTATGGCTTCTAACCTTCTGCTGTGGGTGTCTGAGTTTTATTTATTTATTTTTTTTTTTTTAACATTTTTGTTACACTTCAGCTCTCCATCTTTTTCTATAGATGCATTCAGTTAAAGCAAGCCTGCCTCAGATTTTGGAAAACATTTTAACAGCATTCAGATTATATAAGAACCACAGTTTAGTAATTTTATAAAATAAGATAATTGGTTGACTTTATGGTAAATATATAAAATATGACTTGAAGAACTCTTATCAGCAAAAATTAAATCCCTCCATTATATTACAGTATTGGTTAAAACATAAAGACCTGATATTTGTTTTCATACAGAGATAATTTATACCAGGTGTTGCATAACCTTTACCTCCCCCATTGCAGCAGAGATCTGATAGAAACCCGCAATATACCATTTTAGTCAGCATTCAAAACTGAATTAAACATAACTGGTAATTAGTGAGCCTACCATCTGCTTGCAAAATGGTTTTAAAATGAGCGGGGTATGAACGCAACCAATTTTGAAATCTATTTCATTTTCCAAATGTAATATGATCAATTCCAAATTTCAATGCAAAGTTTTGGTGGAATAACATTCTTGACCACTTTTCTTCAATATTAAACTCTTCATCTTGTCCTTAATAATGGCACCTATGTTTTTGACAGTGTTCGAGTCTGGAGAGTTCTCTGGCCAAACGTTGTTACCCCAAAAGTCAAAGCCATTGTCTTTAAGCAGATGTTGTGTGGCATTGGCTCGCATGTGTGGTGCATTATGGACAAAAGTAGCTTCACCTACTTCCAAAACATTTTCCGGATCACTCAAAAATGGGATAACATTTTCAGCTAAAATTGAATTCCAAAAAGGCACCATCCCAAGATTCCCCATGTTCTCTGATTACCCACATTTTTTTCCACTGTGAACATGCAAAAAGATCAACACAAGCAGGGTTTCTGACAATTTAGCAATAACGTACCTCGTCACATTTTCTGACCAAACACGATCATTTTGAAAATGTGGTTTTCAAATTGACCAAATGAAAAAAATCCCTGGAAGGCGCTCAATGAAGGAAGTCCTCTTCAACCCAATTTTGTAACCAATTCGCCAGACACAGCCTGCTTTGGATATGGGTTTCGGTTTTCACTGGTTTCAAAATAGCATGAAATGCCTGTATACCAGCCCTGACTCTATAACGATTAACTGTTCCTCTCTGAACTTTTTTTCCTCCTGTCATCCAAAATTGTTCATTCCTCCTGGCAACATCTTTGTTTTTCCTGCTTGTTACTAATTTTTCAGCAATCCACTTTTTCCATAATAAAGGTTGCTCAGGCATCACGCACCTCACGAAATGCAGTACGCTAAAGGGGCTAATTTTAAAATCCCTCCGCGTGGCGATTCCCGGAGATATACGCGTGGCTGGGCCATGCATTTGCCGCGCAGATTTTCACAGGTCCGCAGCCACGCGCGTATCTCCCGGTATGCACATTGCGAAGGGTTTAGAAGAAGGGGTCGGGGATGGGCGTGGGCTGGCCGGGACAGCACCATTAGGCAGAGTCTCGCACAAGCACGCGCTGGGATCCAACCAGCCCACGTGACCTGCTGTTGCTGTAGACCGCAGGTAAGTCTAAAGGCAAAACTTTCTAGGGTAGTTAGGGGGTTTTTAGGGGTTGGAGCTAGTTGGGTAAAAGGAAGGCAGATTAGTTAGGGAGTTTAGAATGTCCACTCATTTACTGGAGCGGACTGGGAGGGAATTGGGGGAAAAGGCCTATTGCGTCGCCACATGCATCTACTAAAATCCCCCCCACTTACATGCACATGGGTAGGCAATTTTATAACATGCGTGCATTTACGAGCACGTTATAAAATCAGTGCATCAATGTGCACGAGCCGGCAACCGTGCGCATATGGGTGCCCACGCGCGGTTCTTAAAACCTACCTTTTAATACGGTCAATCTGACACTGTTTTTCACTATTGTGCATTTCGGCCATAAATAATAAATTTAAATAATGTGTAAAGTACTGTTAAATTCCGAATTGAATAACCTTCAAAATAGTACAAAAATTATATTAGGATAATGCAGTGGGGCGCTGTGGGTGAAGCAAAGGGTATGCAACATCTGGTACACTGATTTATTCTTTCTTAGCATGCAAGTCCTATTTGTGCAGAAAGAGTCTAGAATTTAATTGGATATTTTAATCTTATAAGATAACTAGATTTCACTTTTTACCTGAAGTACCATTTCCCTTCCTCCAGGCCTATTATTTCTCCTGGTATTCCAGTTCTGGGCCACAGCCAGCTTGGAATTCTCCTCTCCAGCAGCAGTATGGTTGCAGTAATCTTAAGTAAAGTGATGATTATTAGTAAAGCAGTGTTTTCTGAGTTCACAGCCACTCTATCTTATATACTAAGTATGTAAAAGTCCATTTTCCAATGCCCTAAGTTTGTATGCAAGGAATATCGCCAGGTATATAATAGTGTGTGAAGGATCTGTGTAATATTAAGAGATTAGGGGAACATTTTTATAGTAGTAGTAGTGCGAGTAGCTACAAAATTGTATTTTCAACTAGATTATCTTATTGACTTCAGCTAGCTGGAATTTGCCAAAGTGTAGAATTTCTCAGACATGCTGTGTTTTTTCACACCGGATCGTTGAAAATCCAAATCCGATATACCAGCCCGAGGAAGTCAAGGATGGGAAGGGAGAAAAGGGGAATTGGATTCTGACAACAACCAAGAGGGCCCTGAATTCTACAGCCTGGGTTACTGATAAGTAGGTATAAGGGGAAAAAGCACAGGACTGCTTCTATGGCAAAGTTCGTAAGCAAAGCACGTCAAGCAGCATTGTCTGAATTTTCAAGGAAGCACATCACCCAGTAAAAAATGTTGCTAGCTGAAATTTTAGTGTCATAAAGCTTGGAATAACTGCACGGAGCAGCAGTTACTACCCTTAAGAGAAACATGTGGGTAGCCTGCATGACGTTGTAATTGCTTCCTAAGGAAGCTTGCTGGGAAGGCTGGATGGACCATTTGGTCTTTTTCTGCCATCATTACTATGTTGCTATGTCAATGGTGGTTAGTTTTACTGGAACTGAAGCCTTTCCGTTTTAAAAAAAAAAAAAAAAAAGAGCCAAGTAAACACAAGTGTGAAAAATCTATTTTTTTTTAACTGGATGGTGAATCTACTGTAGAGATTCACACATTATCTTCCCCCCTCACCCCCCACCACTTAGAGGAAAAAGGAAAGGCAGCAATGAGTAAGACTGAAGAAGCAATAGGGTTAAGGACATATAAGTTGGTATTGAAAAGAAAATTGGTAGTGCTACTGATTTAAGAATGAGAAAAGTCTGGAATTTGTGTGCAAGGTTTAAATGAGTATCAGCCATGAAGAGAATTTTGCTGCAGGTGAATGTTTGGTTTTTTTTTTTTTTTTAATGCAGCACATTTGTACATTTTTTTAGCCACTGCCATTTTAAGATATGCAAGCCTTGGGTTTAGGGGAGAAAATTAAAATGTCAAGTTATGTGTCTTGAGCAATAATTCAACTTTGACCAAGTTGGTAAAAGGTGCTTATTTTAAATAAATATAAGCAGAATTGATCAGAGTAGCTATATAAAAGCTTTGCATCTGCAACCCAAATGTATAGTAATCTTTAATTGCCATAAAGGAAAGATTTGCATGTATAGATACTTTGAAAAGAAAAAAACCTATTGCAGTGTTTCCCAGCCCTCTCCTGGAGGCACACCTATCCAGTTGGGATTACATGAGTTAGATTTGCATACACTGCCTCTCCAGTGTATGTAAATCTCTAAGGCATATTCAGTATGTATATCTAAAAACGTGACTGGTTAGGTGTGCCTCCAGGAGAGGGTTTGGAAAACTTATCTATTATGATGCATTGACAACTAAGACTAAATTTTAAAGGATGTGTGCGTGCAGTTCCTGGCGCACGCACATGGTCACGCCAATTTTATAACATAGGCGCACATGTTATAAAATCCACGACCTGCACGCATATGCATGGCTGATTTTATATTGGCTTGTGAGCCATCAAAGCAGAGGGCTATTTATTTATACCATTTTATATCTGATATGTTCAATGTGGGTTTAAAAAAAAAAATTAGGCAAGGTGTGTGTTACAGATCAGTCAATTTTATAATGGAGAAGAGATTAAGCAAATGTTTGTTCATACCTGTGCTTTCCATAGAATCTTCCGCTCATTGCTCACCCGGAAGTGAGTATCGCCCATCAAAGCAATTACAAGGTTCAAAAGTAGAATATAAGCAAAAACCATGTAAACCAGATACAGGATGATGATAATTGTTGGCATTTTGACTGTGGGTGTGCTTGGCAAATTTGTTAAACCCATCATGAGTTGAAAGAGCGTAAAGATGGTAATTGGAAAGTCGCTGAAATATGGAAACAATGTCACATTCATGGCTTGGAAGTGAACATCAAAGGCTGTAATATAAAGAAAAATTCAATGAACACACAGATATTGGAAGGTGAGTGGAGGAGCATGCTCTGTATTCGTGGAATACCATTTCATTTGTTTTCTTTGCCTTTAATCAGCAAATACCACCTATTAATGTAAATGGGGTTTTTTTTTTTGTTCTATTGATCACAGTCTTTGTTGCTAATAGTGTGGCTTCTGCTGGCCAAGAAAAGGCAGTGAGAAATCGGATCATTTTGTAAGATCTCAGCCCTGCTTTAGGCATGGTGCCAGGCTGGTACATGGCTGCCGCTGTTAACCCCGTGCCATGCCTGGAACGGCGGGGGGAGGAGGATCACGGCACTCACGTTGGTGTGGGGCGGCGCGGGCAGGAGCGGCATCAGTGCTGCACAATGACGCTGCCGACACACTGATGTCACTTCCGCGGTGTGGGCATGCGTGGCCGAGCGCCGCAAGGCCAGGAAGAAGGGCAGAGGGGCCGGGCAGGGGAATGGCCCCGATGATGGAATGGGCCCGGGGAAGGGGTTGGGACATCCCGTGATGGCCATTTGAAGCCCGGGAGCTGTCCCAGGGAACGGGGGCAGCGGGGCGGGGATTTTTTTATGAGTAGCACACCTGGATTCAATCTCTTTTTGCTACTGCTCCCCACACTACTGCCTTCTCCTTTTGAGAAGTTCTTACAATAGCTGGCTGTGAAGCAGAGAAGCCAGGATTCAAATCCAGCTTCTACTAAGTCTCTAGTCTCCCTGGACTGCTGGAAATAAAAAAAAAAAAAAAAGAGAGAGAGGGCGTTTTAAGCCCTTTAATTTTGCAGCCATGCCGTGCGGTCATAAACCGAGAGCCCTGGCTTGCCACCCTACTCAACGGGGGGGGGGGGGGATCCTGACTGTGCAGACCCACCTCAGGCAGAATCGCCGGGTACACTGCCATCCAAAACCCCTTGGGGGGAGGGGGGCACAGGATCAGGAGGCCACAAAGCACTTCAGGCAAGAGCCGAAGAAAGATCCCATTTCCCCTAGGGGACCCGCCAGTCAGCTTTGATCCATCCAATGAAAAGCAGCGCAGTGAGGGAGTGGGATTGGGGCTTCTTGGGGGTAGTCACCCTGCTGAAGGCAGCTACATCCCTCTGTCCTCCCTATCGGCCTTCCAGCCAGTGGGGTGGGGACCACTCAGCCAGCCATCCAGGTGCTTTCATCCCTGCGAGAACAGGTTGGTATTTGGTTGGGGAAGCCCAACCGTGCAAGTAATCCTGCCTTTCCATACAGCGCACCTTCAGTGCAGATACCAGCTTGGAGAGTTACAGAGGCTGTAACTCCTTCCTGGCCTGTGTGGCCATACTCGGGCCCTCCTGGTTTCTATCAGGGGGCCCAATCCCAATGGCAACCTGGGGGCGCCTCCTTCGCACGGGGCAATGGGCTTCTGGGTATGCTCTGTGCCCGCAAGCCAAGGGCAGCAGCTTGCCTGCACTGCAGGAACACACGGCGATAGTTCCCTCGCACCCTGGGGGGATGCCTGGCCCCGGCTCTGGCTTGTGTTTCAGCATTTATGGGGAAGGGCCAGTCCTTTGGACTTCACTGGACCTCCAGAATGCCACCAATGTGGATCCAGCTCCAGTCCCTGGGCTCCAGTCAGCAGCCCCTGTGTCTGCTGAAGGCGAGTCCAACATTGTTACTGCTGTGGTTGGGGCTGGGGAGACCTCTAATCAACCACCGGAGATAGCTGCCGACCAACTCCTTGCAGATGGCAACAAAGTTGCCAAGCGGAGGCACAAAAAGGAAAAGTAGGAGGCACTCCCACCACTCTGACTCCTCAGGCAGCAGGAGTTCCTCATCTGTATCCTCCTCGGTTCACACGGGAGGGGTCATAGAACACCACAGCTGCTACTGCCGGTCTACCTGCCCTCAACACTACGAAGAAGCTTTGGCAGGGTGTCCCACATTCACTCTGATGCCAATATGTTGACGTACTTAGTCTGATGGATGAGCACAAACGGGAGGAAGGGCTGCACAAGGGGTGCAGGCAGCAGGAAGCCCCTGTGGGTCTCGAGGACTATTAATAACTGGGTGCGGTCCTTTGCAGGTCTGGCATCGATAGTTGGCCAAGCTGACCCCCTCACAGCACTTGGCAATGTGGTCCTGCTTAGACACCATTGTCAGTGCTCACACTACATACGAGGGATTTGCTTGGTTGAACTATGATGAGTGGTTCAGAGAGAAGACGGTGGGCACCCCATCTATGTCCTGGGGCACTCACAATATCAAGTTGTGGTTTACTCACATGACAGCTGGGAGGCTCAAGTGACCAATCGCTCCTCTCCGCCCCAAAGGGGCTCCCAAGGTTGGGGGTCAGGCGTCCAGTCCCATTGCCAAAGCTTGTTGGCATTATAACAAAAATGGGGGTGTATGATGCAGGATTGTAAGTACAAACAGATTTGCACTCCTGCGCCACCAGTCACCCTGCCATCAAATGTACAAAGATAGCTCCCGGTGGTAGAGGCATGTAGCCTTTATGTTAGAGCCTCGATTCTAGTTAGGTGAAAGCAGTTGGTGACAGGTCTTAGCATTTACCCCAGAAGGAATGCAATGTAAACTCTGTACAAGGCTTTTAAGGATGGCTTCAGCATCCCCTATGAGGGTCCTCTGGCAAGGTTGTGAGGGAGAAGCTAGCGGTGGAGAGTGGTCTCGGCAGGGTGGCAGGCCCCTTTCCCCTGCCTTCCTTTGACAGGATGGTTTTATCAATTTGGAAGTGGTGCCCAAGAAAGAGTCAGGTAAGTTTAGACTTATACACAACCTCTCTTACCCAGCTGGTCGGGCAGTGAATGATTTCATCCCCCAAGAGGCCTGTACGGTTCAATACGCCTACTTCGACAGCGTACTCAACCTCCTCAGGGATTGTGGGGAGGGGGCACTCATGACTAAGGTGGACATTGAGTCTGCCTTCCAGCTCTTACTGATGCATCCACATGACTTCCCTCTGCTGGGGTTCTTCTTTGAGGGCGCCTATTAGTTTGATAGGTGCATGCCCATGGGGTCCTCTGTTTCGTGTGCACCCTTTGAGACTTTCAGCACCTTCTTGCATTGGGAGTTGTCCTGGTTTGACAGGCTTCATTCACTACATGGATGATTTTCTATTCGTGGGCCCTTGCAACTCAGATGCGTGCCGCGATCTCTTAGACGGCTTTCAAACCATGACTAGAGATTTTGGCGTTCTGCTGGCAGAGGACAAGCTGGAACCGCCAACTAAAGTGTTAACATTCCTGGGCATCGAGCTCGACACCATTCAAATGTTGGCCAGCCAATAAAAATCAGGAGCCGGTCAAACTGATCTGGAACATGCGCTTGGCTTGCAAGATAACCCTAGCCGCTATGCAATCCCTAATCAGGAGCCTGGCTTTTGCTTCTTGGGTAATTCTTTTGGGGTGGGTGTTTTTATGATTAATTGATTAATGCGCCCATAACAGTCACAAAGAAGTACCACTGCCTATGAGTTACACGCACTATTCACAAAGATCTCGGGGTATGGGAGAAATTCCTGACTGATTTCAATGGCTCAGTGGCGTGGCTACCCCTACCAGTATCCAGAGCTGTTCTCCAATGCTTCAGGGGATGTTAGCTTTGGCCTATACTATCAAGGCAGCTGGTGTGCGGAGATGGCCAAATTAGGCAGATTCAGGGATCACGTCAAACATCACCTTCCTGGAGTTATTACTCCCGGGGGAATTCTGCGCAAAAAAATTAAAATTCTGCACACAAATACTTAAAATTCTGCAAACTTTATATTGGTCAAAATAACACAATTTACATGACAGTTTTAAGTAATTTTAAATTAATACATAAAAGTTATTACTTAAAGATGCAGAATTTTAAATATTTTGAGCAGAATTTCCATTGAAATTCACTGTAAGAGTGTCCCTTCCACTCGCTCTCCCTACTCCCCTGGCCACTTTGCCTTCTCAGGCCCCAACTCCTCCACCTGCCGAGTATCTCTCCCCTCCACCTCTAGGCTCAACCCCTTCCACTCTATTGCCAGTCCCAGAGTTTGACCCCATTCTCAGTACTGCCCCTCACACACACTCCCTATGTCCTTCCCTCTCTCACACACATGCTCCCTCTCTGTAATTCACATACACACACCCTCATACAGGCTCCCTCACTCTCTCGTGCACATACACCCATCCCCTCATACAGGGCCCTCTCTCTTGCATACATACCCACACAAGCTCCTTTCTCTTTCACACATACATCCTCACACAGGCTACCTATGTCTCTCATACCCTTCACACAGGCTCCATATCACACATACACAATCCCTTCACACAGACTAGCACCCTCACATACACACAATCCCTTTTTCATACACACGAGCTCCCAATCTTTCACACACACACACACACACTCCTTCACAATCCCTCATATAGGCTCCCTCTCTCTGAAACCCACACTCAAGCATCCCCTCCACCCCCTCTCTTACCTCCCATGCTCTCTCTCTCATCCTCCCCTACACCCCTCCCCTCATGTAGGCTCCCTCTCTGAAACCCACACTCAAGCATCCCCCCCTCTCTCACACACCCACACATTCTCTCTCACCGGCATCCTTCCCCCGCGTTTTCTGCAGGACGCACTCCGTTTGCGGCGAAGCTGAAGGCCCGGAACGTCGTTCGTGGTGAAAAGGGAAGGTCCCCATGTGCCGCAGGACACGCTTCGTTCACGACAAAGATGAAGGCCTGGGGGCGCCATTCATGGTACACAGGGGTCTTCCCTTTTCACCACGAACGGCACACCGGGCCTTCATCTTCGCCGCAAATGGAGCACATCCTGCGGCATGTCGGGATCTCCTCTGCTATTTTCTGTGCAGGGGGGAATTCTGCGCAAATTCTGTTCAAATTCTGTGCTCTGCAGTAGCGCAGAATTCCCCCAGGACTAAGTTATGCCCAATAGTGGTGGCACTCCATATTTGGCATGTGACTGGCGGACAGAAAGGTGATATTTTGGTGTGACAACCTAGCAGTCATACGCATAGGAGTGAATCTCGCAGACTGCCGACTGTTTCAGAACTACTGAGGCTAATGTTCTTGAGGTGTTTGCAGAGAAATGCATTAGCACGGGCAAGGCACATTCCCGGTCTTCGCAACAAGATTGCTGATTGTCTCTCGTTCTAAGTCGGAAGATTTCTGAAGGCTTGCTCTGGACCTCGATTCCTGTACACCTCTGGGGCATTGGAGCCAGGACATACTTGACCTGCTGCATCATTCAAAAATTGAAAGAAGGATCCAACAGAAGAAAATAGGATAAAGCATAAACATTGGCAAGTTAAATGTAAAACATTGATAAGACAGGCTAAGAGAGAATTTGAAAAGAAGTTGGCAGTAGAGGCAAAAACTCACAGTAAAAACTTTTTTAAATATATCCGAAGCAAAAAGCCTGTGAGGGAGTCAGTTGGACCGTTAGATGATCGAGGGGTTAAAGGGGCACTTAGAGAAGATAAGGCCATCGCGGAAAGATTAAATGATTTCTTTGCTTCGGTGTTTACTGAAGAGGATGTTGGGGAGGTACCCGTAATGGAGAAGGTTTTCATGGGTAAAGATTCAGATGGACTGAATCAAATCACGGTGAACCTAGAAGATGTGGTAGGCCTGATTGACAAACTGAAGAGTAGTAAATCACCTGGACCGGATGGTATACACCCCAGAGTGCTGAAGGAACTAAAAAATGAAATTTCAGACCTATTAGTAAAAATTTGTAACTTATCACTAAAATCATCCATTGTACCTGAAGATTGGAGGATAGCAAATGTAACCCCAATATTTAAAAAGGGCTCCAGGGGTGATCCGGGAAACTACAGACCGGTTAGCCTCACTTCAGTGCCAGGAAAAATAGTGGAAAGTGTTCTAAACATCAAAATCACAGAACATATAGAAAGACATGGTTTAATGGAACAAAGTCAGCATGGCTTTACCCAAGGCAAGTCTTGCCTCACAAATCTGCTTCACTTTTTTGAAGGAGTTAATAAACATGTGGATAAAGGTGAACCGGTAGATATAGTATACTTGGATTTTCAGAAGGCGTTTGACAAAGTTCCTCATGAGAGGCTTCTAGGAAAAGTAAAAAGTCATGGGATAGGTGGCGATGTCCTTTCGTGGATTGCAAACTGGCTAAAAGACAGGAAACAGAGAGTAGGATTAAATGGACAATTTTCTCAGTGGAAGGGAGTGGACAGTGGAGTGCCTCACTTTTCAATATATTTATAAATGATTTGGAAAGAAATACGACGAGTGAGATAATCAAATTTGCAGATGACATAAAATTGTTCAGAGTAGTTAAAACACAAGCAGATTGTGATAAATTGCAGGAAGACCTTGTGAGGCTGGAAAATTGGGCATCCAAATGGCAGATGAAATTTAATGTGGATAAGTGCAAGGTAATGCATATAGGGAAAAATAACCCATGCTATAATTATACAATGTTAGGTTCCATATTAGGTGCTACAACCCAAGAAAGAGATCTAGGTGACATAGTGGATAACACATTGAGATTGTCGGTTCAGTGTGCTGCGGCAGTCAAAAAAGCAAACAGAATGTTGGGAATTATTAGAAAGGGAATGGTGAATAAAACTGAAAATGTCATAATGCCTCTGTATCGCTCCATGGTGAGACCGCACCTTGAATACTGTGTACAGTTCTGGTCGCCGCATCTCAAAAAAAAATATAATTGCGATGGAGAAGGTACAGAGAAGGGCTACCAAAATGATAAGGGGAATGGAACAGCTTCCCTACGAGGAAAGACTAAAGAGGTTAGGACTTTTCAGCTTGGAGAAGAGACGACTGAGGGGGGATATGATAGAGGTGTTTAAAATCATGAGAGGTCTAGAACGGGTAGATGTGAATCAGTTATTTACTCTTTCGGATAGTAGAAAGACTAGGGGGCACTCCATGAAGTTAGCATGGGGCACATTTAAAACTAATCGGAGAAAGTTCTTTTTTACTCAACGCACAATTAAACTCTGGAATTTGTTACCAGGGGATGTGGTCCGTGCAGTTAGTATAGCTGTGTTTAAAAAAGGATTGGATAAGTTCTTGGAGGAGAAGTCCATTACCTGCTATTAAGTTCACTTAGAGAATAGCCACTGCCATTAGCAACAGTAACATGGAATAGACTTAGTTTTTGGGTACTTGCCAGGTTCTTATGACCTGGATTGGCCACTGTTGGAAACAGGATGCTGGGCTTGATGGACCCTTGGTCTGACCCAGTATGGCATTTTCTTATGTTCTTATCAGTCGATTGCATGATCTATCTGGCAAGCATACCTGAGGGGGTACAACAAAGTTGTGGATTTCCTGGAAACCTCCGACTGGTCAGAGGACCTGAGCCTTTGACACAAGATGGTGGAATATATTGCACAGGCCAAGCAGCGCAGGTCATCCCAAGGCACAATGCAAACCAATCTAATGGGTTAAGCCTTTTTTGCAAAGGTCTAAGGTTTGCCCAACCCGGTAAGGGATTTCGCAATTAGGTGTGACCTTACAGGTTGGGGCAAATACAATCCACAAGTCCCTGACGCACGGCATCCTATCCTACACAATCACCTGCTTGCCCTATGGCACTGTTTGCCTTTGATGGTACTGGACCATTTCGAATTGGTCTTATTCCGAGCCGTCTTTTGCATTGCACTCTTTGCTGTATGTCGCATGAGCAAATTAGTTGCGTGGTCGGTTGTAAACACGACCGTGCCAGTCTCTGTGCTTCCGATGTTTCCATCACCAATGAAAAACTGACTTTCCGGATATGGAGATCTAAGACCGATCATCTTGATCGGCGGCGTCAGTCACACTCGATGACGTACCAGGTCTGATTACATGTCCCGTTGCCAATGAGACGCGCTATCTGGCACTCAGGTCATCTGGGGGATACAGTTTCTATTGCATTCCAGCTCACTCCCTTTGAGCAAGTATCAATTTAATGCAATCCTTAAGCGCACCCTAGATGTGGCCGGACTGAGGTCAGAACAGTTTTGGAACTCACTCTTTCCAAATTGGTGCAGCCTCCAGTGCAGCGGCATCTGGTTTGTCAAATACCACCATTTAGTGTATCGGCAGATGGCGCTCCCCGGCTTACCTGGCCTATATTAGACAGGTAATCGGATCACTGGGACTTGGCTCACCTTAGCGATTTAGGTCAGGAATCTACAGGCAGGGATTGTCTCCCCCCCCCCCCCCCCCCCCCTTGTGGCAATTTCTAACGCCTTCTGTTTTTCAGGCCCCCACCTGCGATGTTGGGTGATATGGATTACTAGACTCTTGGTTGTGTTTTGGGCAGAGCAGCACACACAAAAAAAAATACCATTGGCGGACAGCTGGGCCTAGTACTAATGAACAGGATAGTGTGATGGCTGGGTCAGAGGGGCATGCGTTAGGATCAGCTTGTCCCCTTGCTGAGGCAGCAAGTAACAAAATTTGCCCCTCCAGAGGTATTAATCATACACTTTGGAGGTAATGATTTGAGAACTACACTGGGGTGCCTGCTCATGGACAATATGAGGAATAACATCACGATCATCTTGTCCTTAATGCCCTGCACCAGGCTTTTTTGATCAGAGATCTGCCGTCACCAATTCCAGAACTCGCCACTCTGGGGGCGGTGGATGAAGAAATTAAACAAGTAGATTGGCTTGCACACAAGACACCACGACTGGATATGTGTGGATTGCATGGAGTTGTTCTGCAATGATGGGGTGCTTCTCTCGGATATAGGACAGGATCTGTTCTTGAACAATTTGAAGTGTGCTGTGCACAGGGTGTTGTTGGGCTCCTAGTCATTGGCTGTAGTGTGTGTGTGTGGGGGGGGGGGGGAAGGTCCCTGATAAGCCGTACGGCTATCCAGGCCCTATGGTGGGGGTACCCGAGTCAGGAGGGGGTGGGGTCACCAGTTGGAGGCAGTGCATAGCATGTGGTATACCCAATTTCAGTGCAATGGGGCTGTCTGTCGCCAGGGCCCGCTGGACCCGTAATGGCGGCAGACCGGATGCCCCCATCCTTCGCTTGGGCAGTCAACTTGCTTGGGCGAGACGGGTGACCAGCATGCCCTGACAATAACTACCTCCCGGAAGGCAGGGCCTTGCATGGTTGTGGCGTGCACCGGTGCCGGATGTGACCTGCTGCCTGCGTGGAAGGGGGCACTCTGACAGCTTTATCTATGTTATGACTTGGGTGCATTGTAGAGGTTGTATATTGTTATGAATAAAGCCACTGCCAATTTTTACTCCATATCTGGTCTCTATAATACTTTGAATATGTGAGTGTGTGCTGCTGTCGCTTCCCCCCTCCTTTAGCAACAGATGGTTGCAGCCTGCCCAGTTTATGGGTCATGCCATTTGGAATGAAAGGAGGAATTGATTAGAAGATAATGGGATTCTTGATTATCTAAACTATACTAGATTTGCATGTCCTCTAGTCTAGTACATAAATGGGACTCTAAATAAGTTTTCAGAGTGGTGAACAAGATGGCCAAAATTTCTGAAAATAGATATAATTTGCAAGCACTGTACATCCAGCTGCCATCTTCTTTCATGCATTTTTTTTGTTTACACTTAATCATCCTGCATGCTCAGATATCTGCTCCCTCTCCCTCTATCATGTTTCTGTTTCTTTTCATTTATTTCTTTTATGTGATACCATTTTTAAATGTGTATTATTTTTAAATATTTTTATAGTAGTATTGGTTTATGTACATTTTATTTCCTATGATTTTAGTATACAATTTTTGTAGCATTTATTTATTACAATTCTACTAGTTTGATGATAGATTTGTATTGTTTCTTGATGGGGACTAAGGATAATCATTTATGTAATCACCCCTGATGTAGACATCTTGTCGAAAAATGGCCATGTAGTATGTATTGGATCCATCACTGTGTTTATGTATTTATTAAAACACTTATATTCTGCCTATAATGAACATATGCTAGGCAGATTACAACAAATCAGATTTTACATTTGATTTTTTATTTTTAATGTATTTGTATTTATTGATATTACATTTATAATTTTAAAAACATTTTTAATTTATTTAATGTTATATTTATTATCTTCTTGCCCTTTTGTGTACCACTCCTGTTTTCATTCTTATTGTGTGGTTCCCATGGTTCCTAATTATCCCACCGTTTAATTTGCATGGGGTGGATGAAGAGGTAAAGGTACAAAGTCCTAGAAATCAATTCCCATTCAATGGAACTGCTAGGATGTGACATCTTATAGGAGGATTTTAAGCCTTTTCTTATTTCTTTTGTTCTCTTTCTCTCTGTGAAGAAGAGGATGAAGGAAGCATGGCTTTTGAAAGCTGCTCACAATGTATCACTTACCACTTTATTTATTGACCTCTTATTTTCACATATCTAAGTGGACTTAATGACACCTGTGTTACCTTTTTCTTTTAAGATAGTAACAGTCTATTCATGTGATGTCCTGGTATGTTAAGGTCTAGAAGATGTCAGAATTAAGCAAGGTTTATAATCAAATGACATAGTAAGGTAACAAATCATCACAAGATTTACGAAACATACCAGCAGAAAATCCTATAATGACAATGATCAGGATGATGCAAAATCTAAGTAGGTCACCGAATATCATCTACAAAAAAAAAAAGGCCATAGTTTAAATTCTGAAGAAAAGATTAGCACCCCTACAGTATGAATGAAAAATTCATTCTTATCTAATGCAAAAATGTTTTTACTTGAACCCATAGCCCCATGCCTAATTTTTTATTTTTTTTATTTTTTATTTATTGCATTTTATTAATTTTACAAGTATCCACTTGTTATAGGAATCATTTAAGTACAGCTAGACAAGAATGTACATATTGTTATCCATCAAATTTACAAATATTAAACTCTCTGCACTTAAAAAATAGAGGAAATACGGGAGAGCTAGAGCGCTTTCATCAAGGTAATATCTAATTCGTACATACTGGATAACCTAAGCAGAACCTCCATACAACTGTACCAGTTTCACCAAACAATGGGTTTTTAACTAGGTGTGGAGTGGGTATCCAAAAAGGACCTCAGCTGGCGTGATTCGAAAAAAAACATATCTTTACCCTTGGTGAAATAAACAACATTTACACGGAAATTGTAATTTAAGTGTAGCACCCTTTTGGAGCGCTTCCACCTTCATATTTAGGAATGATTTTCTCCTTAATTGTGTTTGCTTCACCAGGTCAGGATAGCACCACATTTTTTGGCCGAAAAAGAAAGCTTGACTGTTTCTAAAGTACTGTTTGAAAATATTGTTTTTATCCATTAGGTAAGCAAAAGAAACTAGTAGCAGTCTTGGTTGGGGAAACTACCATCTCTTGGGATGACTCCAATAACGTTGTTAAACTGGGTGGTGCTTGATCTTGGTCTTACAAATTATCTTGATTTCGATCATTTGCGTATAGGTAATACAACTTAGTAATAACAGGTTTTATTTCCTCGGGAATTTTCAATGTATGAGAAACATACAACTTAAATAAATCCAGCGGTGGTATATTTCTCAAAACAGGAAAATTAATAAACCTTAGATTGTGTGATCTAAGGCTATTTTCTATCCTTTCCAGTCTTTTATCCAGATCTCCATCTTTCTGAGTTATAGCTGCTTGTGTTTTTTCAGTCTCTAGTAAATGAACCTCCATTTCTTTTCTATTTTTTTATTCTGAGAAGCAATTTCGTTTGCATTTAAATTTACTTGCTTTTTGACATCCAGCACTTCTTTTGTAAGTCCCATTATTGCTTTTTCCAGTGATTGCAAGGCTATCCTCTGCCCCTATCCCATACTCCATAGTATATAGTAATTTATTGTATACAATTATATATCTTTCTTTCTCCCCCTCTTTTTTTCCCTCTCCCAGTTAAGGCAACCTTGTTATAATGTAACTTTTATGCTCCTTCTAAATATCTGTTGTTGAATTGTTGATTATAGTTCTGCTTAGTTCGATGTAAACCGAGTTGATTTGATCTGTATCAAGAAAGTCGGTATATAAAAGCCTTAAATAAATAAATAAATATCCAAATTGACGATAGAGTTATTTCAGCCGGCTGTACTAATTTTTGTTGCTTTGAAGATTCTCGGCTCCTTTTCTACCCCCTCCACACGCTGCTAAACCTAAGCTGCTGCCAACGCCCAAAGACTCCAGCTCTCCAGCAAAGTCCAGCCCCTCTCCTCCAACTCCCCCCACGGGGCTTTACCTTCACTCGTTGCTCTGAGATGGTAAGCAAATACGATATTTCTCTCTGTCCGACCACTCCTGCCTCAATTCGGAGACCTTCCGGTAGGCTAACGGTCTCCTGCTGCCAATACTCTGTCTCGGGCTGGCGGCTCCGGTCTCTCTGGTGATCCGGGGGTTAAAGATATCCCGGTCAGGGGCGACGGCACGCGCTCTTCGACCGATCCTCCAGTGACCTGCACACCGGACGATATTGGAGGAATCGCTGCAAAGAAGCTTCCTATTCAGGGTTGAGTGACTTCCAATGGTGTGGAGGAGCTTTCCCCACACCGTTCCCTGGCTTTCCTTTTGGTGTGAGGCATAATTCAACACGGAAATAGAAAAATTCCAGGAGCCTCTTGCTAGCATACCTGCTTAGGTCGCCATCTTCCCCATGCCTAATTTTGCATGCTCCAAAAATAGTATATGCTTGTTATCAATTGCATTTTATATATGCCAAACGATGCAAATGATTGTAGCTAGATCTGCATTCTTATCTTGTCACTGCAGAAAGGCAGGGAAGAAACTACAAAGAGATGTATTTTATTCAAATTACAATTAGTTTCAAACTTTGGTTTCATGTCAGTTCACTTGACAACTTAGGGGTAGATTTTTAAAGTTAGGCGTGGGCGTAGATTTGTTCATGCCCGAGGCAGGCATAACTTGCGCGCACTGGCCGGCTGCCGGCACGCCATTCCCCGGCTCGGGGACTGGTTCGGAGGCCTCGGCCCCGCCCCCGGTACGCCCCCGAATGCTGCGCTACCCCCGACATGCCCCGATATGCCCCTGACATGCCCCCAAGCAAAGCCCCAGGACTTACGCTTGTCCTGGGGCTTTGTGCGCGCCGCCGGCCTATGCAACATAGGAGCGCTGGTGCACAAGTTCCCTGCGCGCATAAATCTGGCTGGATTTACACGCGCAGGGCTTTTAAAATCTGCCCCTTGCATTAAATAGAATTCTGGATCCTACGGGCATATCTGGTTAATAAAATCACATGCTCAGTTTAAAATGCTTGTGCATCACTGATGCTCCAGGCACAATGACTGAAAATTTAATTTATCTTACTGCATCTGTCTATTCACTGAAAAAATTCAGAAGCTATTTTGACTATGGTTTTATGTGGGGCTTGATTCAGACTTGCAATACAGAAGTCCTTAAGGCTAACTATAAACATAAGAAGTGCCTGCTGGCTCAGACCAGTGGTCCATCAAGCCCAACATCCTGTCTCTGAGAATGGCTGATCCAGGTCATTTGGAAACACCCTAATGGAGGAGAACCCTTCCTTGTTGCTCAGTCCCAGAAAGATATTATCAGAGTTACTCTGGTGCTGGGCATGCAAATACGTTCTGACAATGTTTCCAAGGCTGCTGCTGCTGCCTCTGCCATGGTGCCGAGGGTTAACGTGGATATTGGCCTCATGGGCGAGAGTTTGACTGAGGATGAGGGGAGGGGGTATCCTGGCCCCTAGCCCTGGCCCAGCATGCTCAGTGCAGGGCCTGGCTGCCCAGGGTGAACCAACAGGTGTTGGTGGGTGGGCGGGAATAAAAGAAAGCTGGGATCTTAGCCCTGGCCTTTTTCGTGGCTCCTCACCACAGTGTGTCCCACCCTTTCTGTGGCAGGGATAGAGGAGAATAAGGGGAGATAGCACCTTTTTGGCACAGCTTTTCTAAAACTGAAGGATCAGCTGGGCCTGTATGTCATTTTGTACCTACTGTTTGCTTGTTTGTCAAATTCCAGTAAAATTGTTGCAGTTCATATATGATGATGACTTATGGCTGAAGCGACCCATTCACATGCTTTTAACAGGGACAGACCCTCTGAATTCTGCTGAAGTGAACAAGATGCAAAACTTTAAAGTTTGGGCAGAAGGTCTAGCTACTACTTGCTCTTATGGCAGGGGAGGAGACCTTAATTACCTACACCAGAAATTGAAAGTGGGGAGGTCGGGCCAATCGCAGCTGGATTGGGGGCCTTGTGGCCCACAAAGTTAACTGCTCCTTTGAAAGTGAAAAGAGGTCAGGACTGTTCTTTGCCCCTGCTGTGCAGCGGGAGGGCCACCTCCCATGGCCACATGGGTGGGTGACCACCAGAATCAATCAAAATATCCAGATTTAATGATAAGCTCAGATGAATCCCAGCTGAGTATCATGAGAAAATGGATTTAAGTAGATAAAGCTGTGGCCAGGTGCTTACCCATAACTTGAAGCCTATGTTTTGTGTTTCAGGGAATTGCATGAACGTGGGTGATTAGTGAGGGAGGAATGGTACACAATTATGGGAGCCCCTTACTCCAGCTAAACAGGGATGTGTACTCTGCAGTGCTATGCAAGTGATTTGAATAGTTTCTCCAGGCTCACTATAACATGGGTGGGAAATGTTCAAGCTGGCCTCAGTACAATGTGCCCATAGATGCAATGAACCCATGGCCTTTGCATCTACTTTTTCTGCAGGCAGATTTTTTGCAGGAAAACAGTGCACACTGCACACAGATCAGGAAATCTCATCCATACACACTGTTTTCCCAACCTTGCCCTCAGTGCAACTCTGGAAAATACCTCCCTTCATTCTGGTGGAAAGCAGACGTGCCATGGAATCCACCACAGACAGGGACGGATTTAGGTTTTGCCAGACAAGACACTTTTGGTGCTTCTAATTCCTCATCTCCAGTAAGATGAGGAGTTAGAAGCTGATGAGCAGAACTGGAAGACAGCCAGCCTATTGCCCTAAATGTTTGCCGCCCTAGGCACAGGTATAATGGGTGCCCATTAGAAATCCAGGGAAGCCCACATGGACTTTAATGAAAAGATTCCAGTTCAAGTACCAGAGCTTCTGGATTCTGTTACACGCCCTGTCCGCACCCATCCCTGCTCACCTTCATGGTTCCTAAGCAGGTCCTGGGTCGGCCTCCCTAGCGGCAGCTGCTAGCACTTCCAGGCCCCAGCGACCTGCGGCGGTGGTCGCCGGGCCTTCCACTGCGCATCAGGCCTCCCGCCAGAGCTCAGCATCTTGGCCACGCCCCTACGTGCACGCGCGGGCAAACCGCCCAGCCTCTTGTAGGGCCAAGGGCGGATCTTAGCTCCGCGGCGTGCCCTGATTGATTCTTCATTATAAGGAAGTCCCTGCCTACACTTCCTTGCCTTGGCAATCTGGTCGGCTTATGCTAGATTGCCTCCGCGCTTGTACTTGCTCCTGTCTTGTTCCAAGTCTCATTCCAGGATCCTTCTGTTCCAGTTCTGTTCCTGCTTTGTTCCTGCTTCCTAGTTCCAGCGTCCTCCTGTTTCTGTTCATCTGTTCGTCTCCCAGGTAGTACCTCCGGACTGACTCTCTGGTACTGACCTCGGCTTGCTACTTTACCCGTCTGCCTGCTGCCTGTCTTCTGACTCCAGTCTGTTCCTTGACCTGCCTGCCTGCCACCTGCCTCCAGTGATTGCAAGGCTATCCAAATTGATGATAGAGTTATTTCAGCCGGCTGTTCCTAGCCTTGTTATCACCTACACTATTCTGGTCCTCCTTGTTCCACCTGACCTCCAGTCTCGAACCTGACCGTGCTCCCCTCCTGTCTGTAGGCACGCCGAATTTCCACTCTCCCAGGAGACCCTGCGAGGCCCACCTAAGTCCAAGCGGCCTGGGTCCCTACGGGCTCCTCCCGGGGGGACCTCGGGCTTCCAGTGGTGAAGCTCTTCCTAGCCTCTATCTCCGTCCGTGCTCCGCCCCCTGGAGGCAGTTGCCTCCTGGTCCCTTCCAGGAGGTGGATCTCCACTGCCTCAGGACAAGGGTCCACCCCCGAGTGCAACAGATTCCCTCAGTGTGACTTCTAATTCATATTTGATGCATTTGCTGGTTGAAATCGAGTTTTCCCCTACTTGATTATTGTGTAGTTGGAATTTAAATGAGAAACTTGGCATGCATTCTGCATTTTGCTGATGTTTCTTAGACATTAGGACAGTTGGTATCATCCAGTTGTCTGAGAACATCAGCTCCAGAAAAATGCATCCTAAGACTTTAGATTGTGTTTTCACTGTACAACTACTAAAAAGATAACTTTCAAAGATCACACGGCTCCATATACACACATATATGGGCATTCAGCGATCTACTAAAGTATTTTATAGCCTGTGTGTATTTGGTCTATGCAGTTGTAAAATACGTGTATATCCACCACCCAACTTATGCACGTATGTTTCAGTCCACGCAAATATTAGCAATTCTTTGAAAGTGGGTTCTTTCTCTACCTATTTCATAAACATATAGGCATATATTTTAAGTGCAAAAAAAAGATACCTTGTATGCATAAAACCTTGAATTCCATGAAAAAACAGGCATATTTTAAAATGTGTGCATACTTGAAATCACCAGTTGCCAATAACTACCAGTTCACAGAGATCCTCCTACTACTACTTCATCTAATTCACCCACCCAACAATAGTAAACAAGAAAGAAGTCTGATTTTAATTGTGATAGTTAATTAGATGAAAAATCATGCAAATAAACTGCCTAATGTATTTGCATCAAGAAATGGTTACATCAAAATAAATTATCCCTTAACACCAATAAGACTGAGTTTCTCTTAATTCATCGTCCTCATTCTGTCCCATTAAATAACACTCTGTCCATTGCCAATCATTCTTTTTCTCTAAATAAGCCTGTTAGGAGTCTTGGGGTTCTTTTAGATGAAACCCTTTCCTTTAAGCCTCAAATCAAAGCAATTGTTAAAACTGGATTTTTTAAACTTCGTTTAATCTCCAGTCTTCGGCATTTACTGTTTTCAAATGATTTTCATTCAGTGATTCGTGCTATACTGTTTACTCATTTGGATTATTGTAACTGTCTTTTGATAGGTATACCAAAAGTTCGGCTTTATCCGCTCCAGTTACTTCTCGATGCAGCTGCTCGCCTATTGTCAAATTCCAAACGGTATGATCACATGTCTCCTGTTTTATCCAGTTTAAACTGGTTACCTGTTTCTGAACGCATTAATTACAAGATAGCCATGACAATCTTCAAACTTCTTAGCCCTGATTTTCCAACCTGGGCTAATGCTTTGCTTCGCATTTATAAGCCCACGCGAAGTTTAAGATCTTCTCAACGTTGTTCACTTGAGGTATCTTCTGTTCATTTAGCGCATCTATCTACCACTAGAGAGACATCCTTTTCGGTAGCTGCCCCAGTGGTCTGGAATCTCCTCCCTTTTGAACTCCATGCTATTGATAATTTGAAAAAATTCAGGCGAACTTTGAAAGACTTCTTGCTCCACCGTGCTTTTGATATGTGTTAAATATATTCACTTAGAGAATAGCCACTGCCATTAGCAATGGTTACATGGAATAGACTTAGTTTTTGGGTACTTGCCAGGTTCTTATGGCCTGGATTGGCCACTGTTGGAAACAGGATGCTGGGCTTGATGGACCCTTGGTCTGACCCAGTATGGCATTTTCTTATGTTCTTCTTATGTTCTTATATATCCAGGCATTCTAAATTAATTGCTTCTTCTTATAGAAGTCTGTGATTATTGCTTATAGAGTAAGTATGATTTTGGTGATTCTGAATATGAGTAATGTTTGTGGATATTGCTAAATGTTTTCAACAATTGCTGATATGATTGAATATGGGTAATGTTTGTTGACATCGACCAATGTTCTCAATTATTATTTACATGAGATTCATGGTATGTTTTTTATGATATATGTTCTATAATCATTTTATGTATGTTCTTATTGTAAATCGCCTTGACCTTTTGTGAAAGGCGATTAATAAATGTTAATAAAAATGAAAAAAAAAAAAGAAATGAAAATGCATAAATCTCATAAAATAACAGCTTATGTGTGAACCTCTTGGTCACAACATCAAACGTCCCTCGACTATCCCTTTTTCTGCTCAGGTAAATGTGCACACAAAACCAAAAATATGCAAGTACTTTTCATGTTTATAAAACAGCATGTGCACGAATACAAGCTACTTATGCATGTATATGCTAATTTTATGCACTTAACTCCTTTGAAAATTGAAAGTGTGTAAAAAAAAAAAAAAAAAAAAGGGACATACAACTAGTAAACTGGTATTGTATCAAAGGGAGAGAGTGGTTCTTTCCGGGTATTCATATTCACTTACATCCAACTGGTTAACAGGAATGTGAATGCAAAAAAGATTTTTGCTTTGTTTCGTTTATATTTCATTTGTTTCTCGTAATTTTTTGATATTGCATTTAGTTTTTATTTAGTTTTTAGTTAATGCTGTTTACAAATAAGTGTGCATATAAAATGACAAACTGACATTTTGGGATTTTTTTCCTGTGGTTTCATCTAGATATTGGCATGAAATGAAGGACATGTTGACATTTCTGATGTTATTTCAAACTACTGCACATCCCTGTTGGTTAATGATAGTGATTTGATTAAATCCAAGGCAGCACTTGGGTCCATCTTCTTCCAATTGTCATAAACAGAGTAGAGTGTGATATTGAACACTTAACAAATACAAATCCCTACACACATTTTTACAATAGATGCTATCATCATTACAGATAGAATTGACTAGACAATATTTTCTCTTCTAGGATGTTCTGAGAGTATTTGAAGTCAAATTCCATCTGTTTCTGTATTAGGTGCCAGCATGATTCTCCTTTTCACTTTGCAGTATGTATACTGATACATAAAGAGCCATAAAAGAAGAAACTGAGAAAAAAGTGCTCATGTTCTCCATGGCACTGCAGCATTTGAGGACAGAGACATTTCTTCTTAGCTCTGTGCCACACTGGTAGAAATACTTTTATAACTAACCTTTTGAATCATAATGCATAAGGGACCGAGAAAATTGAATCCACGGGCAAAGTAGATCAAATTGCACCAGGCACTTATAAGAGCCATGGGCATTACAGCGGTTTCTCCTGTGCTGTTTGAAACCCTCAGTATTAAAATGGTCACTATGAAGCAGGCGTAGAGCAGCCTGAAATGAAATCAGATGTAATTACAGTACTGTTATTTTAAAATTGTACATTTTCTCTGCAAGGAAGTAGACACTAAAAAATATGACATAACAGGGAAGTAGCAATATCTTACTCTGAACCAACAGATCTGACAAATGATTAATATTGTTCAGTGAGAATTTTTATGTTTATCATTTGTTAGAGGTCCAAAAGAAAGCCAAGTTCCATGGTAAATGATATTTAGTAATGGCAAACAACATTTTCATTTCTTTTTAGTAGACAAAAAGCATCTTACTATAAAGGTGAACATGTTAATTGGGGGAACAATGCAAAGGATAGGTTTGCATTTATCTGGACATGTCTCAAAGTAGATTTTGCATACACTTTTTGATTGAATAATGAGTTGATTATAAAGCTGATTACATAATTTTCCTCCAAATTTTAATATATAAAATTTGGTATCCAACTCCAGGAAAATGCTCAAGGCTTATGATTAAAGGACCATCACATAGAGGACTAATTGGAAGCTCGTAATGGTTGCTATATCGTTAATAATATGTTATAACCATAGATTCATAAAAATTATGAGTAGATTTTAAAAGTGTTGCTCGCATAAAGACTGCCACAAACGCATATTTGTGGGCTGAATGTGAGCCATGCAAATTTTAAGAAGCCGGCAAGGGAGCGTGTACAGGCATGTACGTGTGCCCAGAATAAGGAGGTGGAAAAGGGGCAGGTCATGGGTGTTCCAGGATGGATCCAAAACTGACACACGTAACCACAAGTTTTATGCAGGCAATGCATGTATGTTGCCTGTGTAACTATGCTACTGCTCCTCATGAGGCACAAGAGCCTGAGGGAGGGAGGGAGACTGTATAGGGTCAGTGAGACTCTCTATATAGGTACCACTCTAGAGGGGCACTTTGAATCGGATGGGTTTTCAGGAGGTGGGTTGGGGTTGGGGAGGTGTTGTTACAGACACATTCAGAGGTATTCATAGTAAAATTGACATCAGTAAAGAACTATAGTCCTTATAAGTGATTGAAAAGTCTAACGAGAAGTTGATTTATTTACTGCAGTGCTAGCTACATTGTACAAATTCTTTTACCTCTAGTGGTACCTATATAGAGAGTCTCACTGACCCTATACAGAGGTGTGCACTCTCTCTCTCTTTGTGTGCAAGATTACATGCATAAAGGCTGTAGAAGTACATACGGCAAAAGTATTTTAAATGCTACGCACATGCTTTATAAAATGAGGTGTATTTTTGCTTGCACCGCAATATGTGTGTTCCTTTTAAAATTTACGTGGATGAGTATAGTATGGGCTAAAGATTTGGCTGTCATTGAGATGTGTCAATTCATACCCTGTATGATGATCCCTTAGCTAGAAGCCTAGCACACTTTCCTGGAGGTTTAGTGGTACAAGTTTGCACGTATTAATGTTAAGGGTGAGTTATACAGCAAATATTGATGCTTTTTGAATGTTACAATAGATTTTGTTTTGGTATTGTAAAGTTCAGAGATCATACGCAATCTAATGTCTAATGTTATTTTGGAAAGGTTTTTCTGAAACTAAATTTGGTGCTTTTGATAAGCTTTCATGCATATCATTCTGAGCAAATACTTACATAGTAACATGAAATGGTCCCCCATTTACCGTGTTTCCAAAGAACTGCCAAGGCCCTCTCTTCATAAGCCCAGGAACCTAGACCAAAAGCAAGTCCAGATTTTAATAGGACCATGCACATTTTTTTTTTTCCTGTGGGAAAAGGTAAAGCCCCATCAACATGCAGGTTTTGTTTTTTTTGGATAGACAAAATCAAAGCTTTGAAAGGTCAGATAGTGCATTACAAAGACTCTTATTTTAGTTTCCATGTTGCCTTGTTAGGGTATGATGCATTGTGAACAAGTGTACATTTGATACTTCAGTTTAGGAAATGAGAAACCTGTAAAAAGGGAAAATGACAAAACCTTGGTGCTTTTTGCCTCTGTGGAAGAATTCATGAAAAATGTCACCTTCCTCAGATATTCTCTGTAGACAAACAGGACAATTTCTTAATAGGAAGAGGCCTATATGGTGAATTCATAAATTGCTCTTCATTACTAATAAAAGGCAAAAGCAGACAGCTGAATTTTAAATGCCCGGCGTACATAAAAATCGATACTTACACGCACAAAGGCCGGGTCCTGATCAAGGACCAGGCTGGGGGGCACAGTCTGGGTGGGGAGGGGCAGGACGAAGGTCAACTGGGACAGAGTGGCCTGTACCATGTATACTCAATCCTCCCCTTGGGGACAGAGGCTATGGTCTTATAAATAAATATCCTCAGCCCTCATTGGCTACATTTGGCAGAAGACCTGCATACAGAACAACAGTGCCAAAAAACTCCTGGTCCAGCCCAACCTACCTCTGTGAACAAAATCAGGAATGCTCCCAGGACTGTTAATATTTCACCAGCCAGTCGGATAAAATCCTCAGGTGCAGAATATGCTTCCTATGAATTAAGTGAATATGCCTTTTCAAATTCATGAATGTTGTTTATATATAGTACATATAGAATTAAGATGAGAGAAAGCATAAAAGTACTTAGATCTAGATTAAAACGGTGACATAGTGCCCCTAACACCTGCTAGGAGGCTTAATCTCACCATAAAATAAACCTTCCTCGGGTAGGGAAACGCCTACGGTGCCTGAAGGTAATCTGCTTTGAAGAGTCACGAAAGGAGGAATATAAAAATAATAACATTTAAAAACAGTAACATTCCTTGAGCAACCAGGCACTTAACTTGTGCCTGGTTGCTCAAGCATCTTTGTTGAAACAAAGATGCTCGAGCAACCAGGCACAATTTGCTATGAAAATATAAATTTAAGGCCATGCCAACATTTCTGACTTCAAATTCCGAGAAGAAAGCTTTCTTACTTTTAGGGGTTTTATGACCTTGATGGTTACGTCACCTTCAATAGTTATTGATTTCAGGGGACGATACAAGCAGCATGCCGTCAGAACGACTATGTACAGAATGTACAGCAGAGTCCAGAACAGAAAATATTTATAACCATAGTGGGTCCACTTGTAGTGCAGAAGTTCCTTCACAGGGGTTACTTCCAAAAGATTTCTTGCCTCAAAGCAAAAGAGAAATAGATGCTTTTGTGACAACAAACAGTACATTTCCTGTGCTAGCAGCAATTGTAAACTACTTTTTTGGCGTGCAAGCTGCGGTGCGTGGAAGTGTGTTGTACAATGGAACTATGAAGAGTGAGGCAAGGCGATTTGCTAATTTTCTATTCAAAACTCTGGACCAGCTTTGGCATTTTTATATGGTTGAAAAATGGGCTACCTTTAGAGAAAACAAGGAAATGGATATGATAGAAACATTTTGCCTGCCAATCTATTAATCTCTGGGAATCAAGCAGGTTAAATATGACAAAGGTGTGAAGTTATAGCTGGAGAATTAAAGTCTTTGTAGTTTGTAACATTTTTTAAAAAGACCAACCAAAAAGTAGCAGCATATGACTGTGGGACCTTATAGGCCTCTTCTTTAGAGCTCGAAAGCTTATATACTACAACCAGTGATTGATTTAGCACTGCTGGTACTGTTGCTCCCTTCCCACTGCTGGACAAGGGATAACAGAGCAGATCTAAAGCATAACCTTCTTTGCTCTGCTCTATCTGCTTCAGCTTTTCTTTGCTGCCTGCTGTGTGCTCTTGTGTCACCTCTCTCCTCCAGAAGGGGAGGGGAGGGGCTGGAGTAAAGTAGAGAAGGTTTTCATTGCTCTGGTCCCTTCCAGTCTCAGCCCCTCCCCTCCTGTTCTCTGCACTGAGAGGGGGAAAAGCTGGAACAGGAAGCAGTGAGACTAAGCATAGATGATAGGTAGCAAATCTTTTGCTGCCCTGCTGCCTCCTTCCCCCATTTCTGCCACCCTAGGCAGAGGCCTAGTGTGCCTATTGGCAAATCCAGGCCAGGCTACAAAATCTTTATGTTGGTCTGTTAAAAGAAATCACAATTTGTAGACAAGTCCAATTTTTGCCAAGCCCAATATGGCTACTAGACCTCACCACCATGATTAGGTTTAATGTGCTCACTTCATTCTTCTTGCTGTTGCAAATAATATCCAAAACAGAATTTCTGTCATTCCATGTATCAATTCCTGTTAGGTCATACAGAGTAGTTGTTGCAGGTCCAAATGTCCAAAAGGCTTGCTGCTGTTTCTTCATTAGGTGCTGAAACATCTGAAGAATCCGGCAATGTTATCAAAATAAATATTGTACTAACCCAAGATAATATCTAGCAATAATGAGATCATAAGAACATAAGAAATTGCCATGCTGGGTCAGACCAAGGGTCCATCAAGCCCAGCATCCTGTTTCCAACAGAGGCCAAACCAGGCCACAAGAACCTGGCAATTACCCAAACACCAAGAAAAACCCATGCTACTGATGCAATTAATCATACACCTACACCAATGCAAGGGACAACTAGTGCTCTGGTGTTGCTTATGTACGGTGGCTATGTTAAAGGACTACCCATTTGGTGGGTGCCCTTATCTTTCGCCCCGTCTATTATTCTTTATTATCTCAATTTTTTGTAAATCCCTTTTTTTTGTTTTTAGTTTTTTAGAACGTCAGTGATTGTCATAAAAAACCCCTAATTGCCCGTTTTTTCGAGGCGACCCGCTATTTGGTGTATATATACTTATCCAGGCAGCCGTCTCAAATTCTTCTCACGGGTACGCGTCTGCTAGCCCGACATGGGCCATGTTTCGGCACTTCCGTGCCTGCTTCAGGGGCTACGGGTGGGGTAATGCTGTGTCCGAACAGGTACACAGTAGCTGTTTGAATTTCCAACTATAAAAATTAATGCAATTAATAGCAGTGGCTATTCCCGAAGTTAACTTGGACTTCTCCAAGAACTTATCCAAACCTTTTTTGAACCCAGCTATACTAACTGCACTAACCACATCCTCTGGCAACAAATTCCAGAGCTTTATTGTGCGATAAGTGAAAAAGAATTTTCTCTGATTAGTCTTAAATGTGCTACTTGCTAACTTCATGGAATGCCCCCTAGTCCTTCTATTATTTGAAAGTGTAACCAAGTCAAATTTACTCGTTCAAGACCTCTCATGATCTTAAAGACCTCTATCATATCCCCCTCAGCCGTCTCTTCTCCAAGCTGAACAGCCCTAACCTCTTTAGTCTTTCCTCATAGGGGAGCTGTTCCATCACCTTTATCATTTTGGTTGCCCTTCTCTGTACCTTCTCCATTGCAACTATATCTTTTTTGAGATGTGGCAACCAGAATTGTACACAGTATTCAAAGTGCGGTCTCACCATGGAACGATAGAGGCATTATGACATTGGTAATCAGTCAGGTTTCACTTCATGAAGCAGCCATGCATTTTTTTGTATGCCCAAAGTTTCTTCCAAAAGCTATTATTATCAATATTCAGGTCTAGCCACCATGGCACAGGCAGTCACTCTACAGGGTAGGGGATCTGAGTTCAGAACGCCCAAGGCTGTTGAGGACAGCTGGGCCAGGTAAACCTAGGCCCGAGTAGGAAGGGAAAGTGCCTATCATTACTGAGCTAATAAGCAATGCTGAGGTTGGGTATCAGAGTACTGAGGTTTCATCTCAGATCACTAAGGGTTCCTGAATTGACAGAGCATACCATCGAGAAAGGGGCAACCACAGAGACCACTGGGAAAGAAATGGGACAAAAAAAAAGCCCCCCCCCCACACTAAATCAGGGGTGGCTAACCTCATCCTCGAGAGCCACAAACAGGTCAGGTTTTCAGGCTATATCCACAATGAATGTGCATAAGGTAGATGTGTGTGCACTGCCTCCATTGTATGCAGATCTCTCACGCATATTCATGTTGGATATCCTGAAAACCTGGCTTGCTTGTGGTTCTCCAGGACCGGAGTTGGCCACCTCTGCACTAACGGTTCAATTTTAAAAGGGCCTTGTGTGCACCACGCACATTTTTGGTAGGGTTCAGCCATGTGCGTGACCCCCATTATGCACCAAAGTGTTGGGCCTCTCCAAAGGGGGCAGGCTGGGGGTGGGCGGGGACAGTGCCAGTCGACCCTGTCTCGGGGGGGGGGGGGGGGCACATGCCAGCAGGAGGACAGCACACTTAACATACATCTGCTCATCAGAGCAGGTAAGTTACAGAACAAAAAAAAAATAGGGTAGGTAGGAAGGGGTTAGGGGTCGGGGTGGAGAAGGGAAAGGGGAGGAAATTTAGGTAGGGGGTTAGGGAACTGGAAAAAAGGCCGATTATGTCCTGCGCATGCGGGTTGCGGGTCACCTGCACGGATTTTAAAATCCAGCACGTTATAAAACCGGTGATCTATGTGAGCGTGCTGGGACTGCGCGCACATGGACACGCGTGCACGGGTCTTAAAATCAACCCCTAAATGTTCAGGACTTTATTGAATGCAAGGGTAGGCAGCTCCAGTCCTGGAGGGCCACAAACAGGTCTGGTTTTCAGGACCTATGCAATTAATATGCATGTTTGCATATAATGGAGGCAGTGCATGCAAAATATATATCATGCATATTTATTGTGTACATGCTGAAAACCAAACCAGTTTGTGGTACTCCTGGACCTAGCCCTGATCAAGTGTTTCATAAGACCAGAATCCTGTATAAATCAGGTCCTTAGTTTCAGACTTTTAAATCTGAAAGATATGATAGATTTGAAGGCTGTTCAAACAAGCCTATCAATAACCATATAAGCAGTAACGTTACATTCTGTATTCTTTATTCTATATTGTATATATTGTTCTACATATTTATTTTATATATATTGTCATAACACATATCATTTAACTGATCTTCTTACCATTGTTATTCCATATATTTACTGTTATTGTTGTTCCATATATTTACTGTAACTCAACTGTTCCTCTCTCCTTCCTCTCTTCCAACCTCCAAGTTCCTGTAACCCTCGTTCTTCGTAACTTACTACTTACCACTTCCCTTAACTCTATCAGTAGCTCTCTAGCTATGATTATTGTTAAGTTAAACTCCCACGTTTGATGTGAACCGATGTGATATGACCTGTGTCATGAATGTCGGTATGGAAAAGAATTACTTAAATAAATAAATGAATAAATGTGCTTTCAGAATGAGTGTAGGCTGGGGATTTTAGAAGGGTCACATTTCCCCCCATAATTGAGCAGTGACTAAAAGGTCCAAAACTTGATCCACTTAGGAATGGAGTCTGTAGCTGCAATTGTGGAACAGTTTTACTCTGCCAAAAGTATAATTATCTAAAACAAAACCTGTAAAGCAATTGTGTGAAGATGGTATCTTGATAAAGATTGACTATTCCTAAGCTGTATAAAGGTGTCATTTCTACCAAAATCTGTTGTAGATTTTTTTTAAAGATCTAACTTATTGGCTAGTTAATACTCTAATTTAGAGTATATATACATTGCAGCATGATTTAAGCTGTTTTTCTTTGTTTTGTTTACAATGACAGAAATGCAGAGCTTTCATCTTTAGGTCATAAATTTAAATAATTTGGGGTCAGTTGATACCACCTGAAAGATCTTTGGTTTCCTGTATGAGCTAAATTGATGCTTTCAATCTGGATCTCAGGGCAATAGGCATCCACATTATTACATGACCAGAGCTGGATTTAAGATTATGATGCCCATAGGCAGAAGACCGGGGATAGGATGTTTTCTCCCCAGAAATCAGAGCATCTCAGGTTTTGGGCACCTTCAGAATCTGCCACCCTCGGCACTTGTCTATGTTGCCTCTACCTAGATCCAGCCCTGGTACAAGACACTATCACATCTAGCATTAATCAGACCCCTTGTTAGCAGAATTAGCAGAGCACCCAAGTGGAATAAGCTTGGAAACCGAATTACCCCCCAATTCCTAGAGGTAATCCCTCCAGATCAGGGTTGAGGAGCATTGGCAAGGAAGCATGGGGAATCTTGCACTTGATTCTATGTGCATGCTGATTATTTTTCAAGATATAAACTATTTCATTAAAGTTTTATAAAGGCTTATCCTACTTTTATTGTTAAATATTCATAGCAAATGAGTTATGTATTATGCATCATATGTTATTCTTACAAAGAGTTTCTATACTTGCTTAATATGAAATAGACGCACTGCTTTTTATGCACAATACCTCTTACTGCATACAAAAGTACAAGTGGGCTGGGAAGCCTAGTGGCTTAGTGGCAAGCACTGCATATTGCCAAGGGGATAACCTGGGATTGATTCTTGCCCTAGGCTAGGCTTCTGTTTCTTGGGCCACCCAGGCCTAGAGATGGTACAGAACTACCCAGTGGGTGGATGAAGTCTCAGCCATTTATATGCTAGGATGACTGCTCTAAAAATGATTTCTTTATTGAGACTCTTTCACCTAGTAGGGGATGATTAAAGGTCCCTGAAAACATGGCTTTTTAACTCTGATTAGGTGTTTATTTTATACATTCTGCAGAATCTTTAGACTACTGAGGAGTTAACAACTAGGATGATAGTTCATTTGGTTATTTATTTGTATTTTAGTGTTTTCTATTTACATTTCAGTAAGTTTAGGATACTTTCTTATTATCTGTGAAATGTTGATTTCAGTGTAAGTTATGTCTTGTTATGTTTTTCTAATGATGGTGGTGTTTTTATGTTTACTTGCAACCTATTTTGGGAGCTCTTTGTAAAGATGGGGAAGAAAACAAAATCAATTTTTATTTATTATTTATTTGTGTTTTTCTATACCGGCATTCACGGGAGTTCGTATCATGTCGGTTTACATAAAACAAGGGGTGATCAATACATTATAATGTACATAACTAAAACATAAGAGTATACATTACAGGAGTATAACAAGTGCACGGAAGAAAAAGTTACAATAAAACAGGGGTTATTCTAACTGGGATTAGAGTTAAAGGAAAGATAAACAGTTTAGCAAGAAGTAAAACATTGTAGTGATTGATTGGTAGTGTCTGATTCAGTTTAGAAGAGAATGTTCTATTAAATAAATGTTCTATTAAATAAATATTCTATTTGATAGAAAATGTTCAGTCATGTTCAGTTTTAATCATTTAATCAATAAATTGATTAAATGATTAAAACGAGTTGCCAGACTTAGGGGATACATTAGCCGTGTTCTGGAGGGAGAGGCAGTTTATGCCCCCCGGACCAAGGACTGTCGTTGCAATGTCTGGGGCTGAGTTGGGACCGGAGAGGAATATGAAAATAAAGGGGGGAGAAAACCTCAGAGAGTTGTGAATAAAGGCTCATGGGACCAAACCGCGCTCTTTCTGAATGAGTTGGAAGCCCAAAAGAGCAGGAGGAAACTATCACTCTCTACCCCCTCCCCAAAATAAAGAAAGTGAAAGAAATGCTTGTCATGTTTGGCTTGAATAGTACTGGAGATGTACATTAACACAATGCCTGAGAGCAGAGCGTGCAAAAATACGTTACCACTATATTTCCTTCATGCGCAGCCAGTTTCAGGGGAGTAAAATCCTGCTTGTTCTTAATGCTTTCCAAATGGAGAATCTTCTCTTTTGGAACGAGAGAAAGCAGATAGTCGTACATTTTACAGGCCATGTACTTATTAGGATGTAGCACCAGCATGTGGAGGACAGTATTTCCTGAAACGAGAGGAGACCCAGTGATTAGGAATTGGTCTGAGCTCACTATCATTTTGATTGTTATTTATTATTCTTTGAATGCCAGATAGCGCACTTAGTCCTAATACTGTCTTCCCACAAGATGAGGTCATTTGTTACACAGTAGGAACAAACTCCTCTTAAAGAACTTCTTAAGTGCAAGCTTGGTATGCTCGAAGGACTTTAGAGGTCACTTAAAGTGTCAGTCTGAACTTTGTTTATCCAGAAACATATTTGTCTTTTCTGTATCTATATTTGGCATGATTCCTTGCATGACACAAAGTGAGACTGAATGCTAGGAAAGCAAATACTACATATTTCCTTCTGCTACTCTTGAGTCTACACCAGCCACCTTCATACTGTGACCCCCTTCTTTTATGACTTTCTTTCCACCACTAAGTACTTGCTACTTTTGTATCAGCCAGATTATATTTTGCAAACTCTGATATAACAGAAATAACCAAACCACAATTTCACCAGAAGTTTCACTAGAAACATAGTATCATAGTAAATGTCAGCAAAAAAAAAAAAAAAAAGAATCAAGTGGTCCATCCAGTGTGCTCAGCAATCTTTGGTTTTTGTTTTATTTTTTGGTATATTCTTTGGGTAGTTGTTGCTTCGTGCAGGTTATCATTTAGCCACTAGGAGTCCTCTGTGCTTATCCCGTACTCTTTTGAATTCCATTACCCTCCTTGTCCTCACTACCTCTGCTGGGAGGAGGGCGTGCCAAGCATCCACCACCCAGGGTATCCGACCCATTGGCCGGTGCCATTAAGATGGCACCGGCCGTCCATTGCTCCTACCATGTGACAGGGGCCGGCCAATGGCACGGTTACCCTGTCACATACTAAGGGCAAAGGGCCATCGGCGCCATTTTGTTTACTGGCAGCTGACGGCCCGAGAGCGGGAGAACGCTCCCGGGACCCCCACTGGACCACCAGGTACTTAAATATTTGGGGGGGGGGGTTTGGAAGGGTCCGGAGGGTGGGGGGATACTAAAGAACTAATTTTAAAGGGTTGGCTGTGTTTTTGTAAGTGCCCTTTCTTCCCGCCCCCCCCCCCCCCCATAACAATAAGAGAACCCACGAAATTAATCATGGGGTTTCCTATTGCTATCGGGGACCCCCTGATATTTGATGAGATTGAAAATATCGTCCGATATTTTCTATCGGCAGAAAAACGATTCACATCCCTATCAGACACTATCACCCCAAGGTCTCTGTCCCAGCCCATGCACATCAGACTTTAAGCCCCCATCATGTACATCTCCTATGGATTTCTGCACCCCAAATGACTCTACAGTTCTTGGCATTGAATCTCAATGGCTAAAACTTAACCACTCCATAAGTTTTACCTAGATTGCTTTTTATTCTCTCTGCTCCTAAGGTGTGTTCTGGAGCAGTGCTTCAAATCCAAGGCAGAGCTAACAAAAATCAGCCTGGGGGGTAATAGGCTAAAAGAGCTCAAAGAAGGAAACTCGGGAGGGGGGGAGATGAGGAGGCGCCAGGGGAAACTGTGCGTCCCTAGTGTCTCCTCGGCATCGGGCGCCCAGGAGAGGAGGCTGTCAGTGCGGGTTATGAAACGGACACTCAATATAAGATCCATTTTCTTTCACTACTGGCACAATATACACGGCCTGGACCGTATATGTTGTGGGTGTGTATTGGGCGGCCAGAAATTATTCATTTATTTGTTTGTTTGTTTTTAGCAAACATTTTTGTTTTTATGATTCCACTTTCTGTGGTCCCTCCTACTTGGTATAGCAATGATACTAACAGGAGGGATCATAGAAAGCAGGAATTTTGGGTTTTTTACAATGGCCTTAAGTGTGGCAGATCTTTATGCCAGTCCTGGGCTGGCCTAAACTTTGCCATGTTGCAAGGGCACATTGGCCACGTGGGAAATATTTTTTGATGAGTGCTATTAGCTACCTGCTCAATTGGACGTGCATTTTGAACCTGATAATCCCCATTTTGCAGCGGGGGTTATGGACGCTCATGCAATCACGTATTGAGCTGTGCGCTGGCCACAGCGCATGGTACTGAAAGCGGGGCCCAGCTATCCATGCCCTGCATACTGTCCACAAATTACCACACTCCAGGGCTCATGCTATGTCTAGGAAGTGTAAGAACCATTATTGGCTTTTCTTGCTGTGAGGCACTGAGAGAGCAGAGCCCAGGACTGGAAAGGATCAGAGAATCAGGAAGTGGTGACTTTTCTGTGGCACACCTGGTCAGGTCTGAAGGTACACCAGTGCACTATGGCACGGTGGTTGGGAAACACTGATCTGGAGAACAAATACTATGAAGAGGTGGCAGATTAGTCACCAAGCACTAACGAAGTTTTAGATATAAAGTCAGTAAATAAACCAAATGCTCATCCTAACCTTACTATACAGAGGATACATTTCAAAAATAAAATATATATCTCTGTCTGTCCAGTCTAAATGCAGATACAAAATATTTTCCTACTCTTATTTTTCATACCTTGTGTGTCCTGTGAGTGCAGTGGGGCTCCACTTTCAACTAGAAGCTGAACCACTTCCTCATTGCCAATGCAGGCAGCGAAAGACAGGGCATACTCTCCTGGAGAAGCATAAACATTGTATTAGTGCTATATGTCAGAAACATTTAGACAAGTCTACATTATCAGCACAATATCATTATTATAACATGCTTTCATGCAAGGCATACTGCAGAACTGCTGAGTTTTGCTGTGAAACTAATTAATTAGATAAATCTTTCTCTTTACAGTTCAGGTCCCATAGTTAGCATTAATCAAGCTATTTTGGAGGGGAAGACACTTGGAGTCCCCTTGGGGTAGTAATTTTGACCTTTGTGGCAGCAGTGGCTAATTCTGGTACTCAAGAGCCACAAACAGGTTGGTTTTCAGGATATCCACAATAAATATGCATGAGATCAATTTGCATGCACTGCTCCTTTGAATGCAAATATATCTCATGCATATTCATTATGGATATCCTGAAAATCAGGCCTGTTTATGGCTCCTGAAGATTGGAGTTGGACACTCTTGTTTGTGGGAACAAAAATAGGCAATTCCAGCCATCGAAGGCTGCAAATTGTTCTGCTTTTTGGCACATTCAAAATGAATATTCATTAGATATATTTGTCTGCACTAGGTCTGTGGAGAAGACTAATTTGCATATTTTAGTTATCTTGAAAATGAGACAGAGTGGAGCTTATTCTTAATACGTAATATGAGTTGACTAGAAGGCATGTATCTGCGTATGTGTGTCTACAGAACAAAATAAGGATTTGATGAACTAAGCTATGTTAAAATTGTCCCTTAACATGTATTAATGTATAATTGTAATGCAATCAGTGCCCTATTTAACACCCAATTTACTAAAGGGTGTTAAGCCTATAGTAAACCTGATATTAAAACCAAATTTTAACACAAATGCATTGGCCTACAGGCTAATGCAAATTGTGTGACCTAATACTAGTTATGATAATGCGATGAATATTTATGAACAACTTTGCATGGATTTCCAGATGACATAATTCATTAATATATTTTTGTTTAGACTAGGATTACTCTGCATGAAAATTAACATGAACTAACGCACTGACGTGTTTTAAATAATACAGAGTTAAGTAGGGATGTGCATTCATTTTAAATATACAATCCAAACCAAATTAGGTCATTTTAATTTTGTTTTATGAAATACTAAATAAATTGTCAATGTCTCCCAAAAGCATGAAAATGTTTGTTTTATCCATTTCAGCAGTGTGCACCATCTGCAATTAGGGGTAGATTTTCAAAGATGGGCACGCGCTACCTGGCGCGCCCACATGGCCGCCCGCTTTTATAACATGCGTGCGCAGGTGCATGCATGTTATAAAATCGGGAGTCAGCGCATGCAAGGGGGCGCACACTTGTGCATCCTGCGCGCGTCAATGCCCATGGCCTTCCTCAGTTCCCTCCCAGTCCGCTCCAGTTCCCACCCTGCTGGCACATGATCCCTCGGCACAGCAGAAAATGGCCGCTGTGCCGGGGGCCTCTAGCCCTATCCGCCCCTTTCCCAAGGCCCCGAGGCTTTACACGCATGGCCGGGCCTTTGAAAATAGGCCCGGTACATGTAAGGTTTTTAAAATCTGGCCCTTAGTGTGCACTGATTGCAAACAGCATTCACATTTATAAATTGTGGATGTTATTTGCTGAAACAGAAAACATGAATAAAACAAAAAGAGAACGGGGGAAGACGGCGCGGGCTCGGCGCGTGCAAGATGCACAACTGTGCACCCCACTGCGCTCACCGACTCCCGATTTTATAACTTGCGTGTGAGTTATAAAATCGGGCGTACCCTTTTAAAATCTATCCCTATGTATGCAAAAATAGCATGTATATACGGAAGTAGCCTGCACATGTATAATCTCTGTTGTATAAACGTCAAAAGTGCACTCATACATTACATTTCGTGCACATATATGCATGTAAAAATGTGGCTGTCTAGGGACATTCCACCATGGGGCAAATGGTTACGTGCATAAGTTGCTATTATAAAAGACACTAACACATGTACATTTGGCAACTTACTTGCTCAATTTTACACCTACTAATTATCTTGCATAACTGATATCAGACTTGTTTATTGTATAGCACTCGCTGGACGGGAGGCCTGGGTAACCTGGGGTAGTTCAGATTAAAGAATCAGGACATTCTCGATGACCTGGAGAAGGACTGGGCAAACTGATGAAGTCATTGGTAAATTGGTTAATTTCATCTATGCACGAATGTTTTAAAATATGCCGTCTTCCTGTATTTTCCTACTGTATTTTCGCACATAAAATATGCACATATAATCAATGGGAAAAGAATGTGCATTCAATGCATTGAAGTACTCTCTTTCAATGCACTGCATGCACAGGTGTGTTCGGGGTAAAGATATGTGTATTTTATAATATGTATATGATATGCCTGGGTTATAAAATACTATCATAAATCTACGCATGGCCATATAGGTGTGTATATGCTGTTGCGTGTAGTTTTTTTAAGGTTGTCCTCGAAGGTAATAGCGCTGGTTTGCCACAAAGAGAGAAAGATGTAATAAAACCTTTGGAGCTAACTCAATATTTAAACTATATTGATGCAGCAAGCACCTCAATTGCTTTTGAGCTTTATGTGATTAATTTAATTTTGTGTGATGATCAAATACATTTTTTTAACCTTTAGCTTTGCTTCCTCTGCAGAATAAAATAGCTTTAATGTTGTGGACCAGTACAAATTTTGCTATGGAAATATTTATTTTTAGTGCCACACTGTTTCAATCCACCAGGGTCGGTAAGCAACCCACTTTTGGACTCTTTGAAGAATTCGAAATATTTTATACGTTCCACCTGCAACGTGAGAACCCTGAGGTGAGAAAGTTATAAAAAACATAAGTTTCAAAACTTGGCTTGTCATCCAAAATATAAGAATGTGGCAAGGAAAGCTGTTTAAACCCCGTTTTGGGTTGTGAGTTAGTGTGAAAACATGGATTGTCTAATCCAGGGCTTTCCAAACCTATCCTGGGGGGGGACCCCGCAGCCAGCTGGGTTTTCAGGATATCCACAATGAATATACATGAGATAAATTTGCATATACTGAGTCTCCATGATATGCACATTTTATCCATGCACAGACATTGTGAATTTCCTGAACCTAGGACAGGTTTGAGAAAATAAGGAAAACCAAAATCATATAGAGGGCAATTTTCAATGGCCTGTACAGGAATGAGAGGTCCGGGCGTGTAATGCCCCTAACCTCTCACCTGAAGCACCTCCCTCATCATGCTGCATCCAAAGAACATGGCTGAACTTTCTGTAGCTCTGGGCTCCTTTAATAGGTCCCTCAGCCAGGGCTTCCTGTGGCGCTGGCTGAAGGCAACAAGACAGCGCCTCCTCCTGTGCTGCTGTGTGTGTTGTTACTCTTGTTGTTCCTGGTCCTGCATGTGCCTGCTTGGGTTCCTGATTCTGTCTGTATCCCCTGCCCTTGCCTCGCTCTCACCTGCTCCTTGCCCTGACCCTTACTTCCTCTCAGACTGACCACGCGTGCTTGACCTTGGCCTGTTATCTGATTCTGCCTGAATGTTGCCTGCCCCGACTTCGGCCTGGTATCCGACTTTGCCTGTATGTTGTCTGCCCTGACCATTGGCCTGTTCCCGGACTTCCTTCACTCATTGGGACCTCGCCTAAATCCTGTCAGGCCCCCCCGAACCCAAGGGTTCAACCTGCAGGGAAAGGGGTGGGTAAAGATGAAACCCAGACCCAATCCCCAAGCGTGTCTGCCTACTGTGACAGCATGGGCCTAGCGGGATCGCCTGCTAGGCTGCATCAATCATGCCTCAGATCCAAGTGCTCGCCGACCGTGACGGCGTGCAGAAAGTACACAGACTTTAGCCCAAATTTTCAAAGCAAATTTACGCACATAAATCTGATTTGAAAATTCCCAGGTATGTGCGGAAACAGCACCGACACACACACCCAAACACACGCAGAGGAGCAGGTATAAATGTGTGCATGTAGATTTATGTGCACTTTTGAAAATCAAACGTGTGCATATAAATGGTTTCCTCGTCTTAACTCCGCCCCCTTGGAATGCCTTTTTGTAGTGCTCATAAAAGAAAGTGCAAAATTGTTTTGGTGCATAATTTAAGTGCACCTCCCAGGCAATTTTTAAAAGATCATTTGCATGCATAATACTGGGGTTTATGTGCATAAATAGCTTTAAAAATTACCCCAATCGTGTCTTGCAATCATCTAGAATATTTCTGTAATTAAGTTTCAACTCGAACAGTAATGCATTTAGCATAATTTACTAGTAGAGACCTACGAAACATTTATGATCAAATTACTACTCCAAGCCAATCCAACACTCTCCCCCCATACCCCATCCAGCCTATTCCTGCCACTCTCTTTTTCCTCCAGCCTGTCCCCAGCAGTTTGTTCACTCCACAACCCAACCCCAGCACTCCCTCTTCATTTTAGTCCCATTGTTTTATAACAGGAGTTGGCAACTCCAGTCCTGGGGTCCCAGAAACAGGTCTGATTTTCAGGACATCCACAATGAATACAATGGAGACAGTGAAGGCAAATATATCTGATGCATTTTCATTGTGGATTTCCAGAAAACCTAATCTATTTGTGTCACTCCAGGACCAGAATTGCCTACTCCTGCTCTATGATTTCTCTACTCAGATAAATTTGCAACTGAAAAAAAGCTACAGAAGGCCTAATGCAGACCATGTCATACTTCTGATATTTATAAAAGATAAATAATTATCTTTGATATGTGCTGGATTTCATCTCTTAATTCCATCTAGACAGACCAACATTTGCACAAATAATTGGATAGAGCATAGATAACATAGGAATACTGGATTAACTAAAACAATATAGGTGCCAGTACCATAGTAGCAATGTCCTTTGTTTCCTGGTGCAAAAAACTGTCCAGTTGCACGAGAATTTTCAGTATCAGCTTTTCGGGCCAGGAGTTCCTTGACCATTGCAGCATTTTGATTCACAATCGCTATGTGTAATGCAGTTTCCCCTGTACAAAGACATATCTATTTAGTAACACATGCTCTTAAGAACTAGAACAATCTAAATGAAATTATAAAACTACTGAAATAGAAAAACAATTTGTTGACAGTTGGCCTCATTTAGCATTTCTTATTTTAAACAAGAGAGGACAGGTCATGAACATGCATGGGTTGGATTTGGAGTGCTTTTTAACTGTGACTTGATTGAAAATGATCTTACTTTCTAGGTAATTTTCAATAGGGTAAGGGCCAAAACCATGCTGCACCCTTCCCCAAATCTGATCCTAATTAAACCATGGGCATAAGAGTTTCAGTGACTTTGAAAAGCACTAAAAATTGTATTTCAGTGGTATGTATTTTATTTGTACAGTTTTTATATACCGTTGCACAGAAACAAGTTCCATCTCTACGGTTTACATAGATCACATTTTAAGAACATGATAAAAGGAAGAAGATTAAAAATACAATATCAATTAAAAGCATTAAAATAGAAATAAAATTAACATTAAAAAAGATAAGAACAGGTTAGAAGCATAAAAGGCCTGGATTAAACTTCATTGACCATTTCAAAAGCTTGTCTAAAAAGCCATGTTTTCAGATCTTTTATAAACCTCTTCAAGTTCTCTTGTAACCGTAACTCTAAGGGCAATTTGTTCCAAAGAGTTGGCCCAGCAATAGAGATAGCCCATGCTCTGACCGCTTAAATGTGCGGACCTGACTGTTGGAATTGTCAGAAGTGCTTTATTTGTCGACCTTAGATTGCGTTGAAGGACATGTAATTTTAGTGTAGAGTTTAACCAAGCAGACATGTCACTATATAATATTTTATGAATAATACATAAAGCTTTGTAAATTATCCTGCTTTCAACCGGTAACCAGTGTAAATCCTTTAAAACCGGCGAAATATGATCCATTTTTCTAGTGTTCGAAAGGATGCGAGCAGCCGTATTTTGAAGAACCTGTAAAGGATGGGGTGTTGCTTTTGGAAGTCCTAACAGGGTAGAATTACAATAATCAAGACCGGTCAATATTAAAGCTTGGAGTATTGTTCTAAAGTTTTCCTTAGAAAGATAAGGTTTCAACCGTTTTTAGCATCATCGATTTGCTAAAACCTTCTTTAACTTTCTTCAAAATATGAGCTTTAAAATTCAATTCATAGTCTATGATTACTCCTAGATTCCTGGTCGTATCTACTAATTTATAACTGACACTATCATTAAGTGTCACAGTTTTCCTTTCTGCGTTCACTTTTTTTCAGTCTAAAACCATGAAAACCATAAAAAGACTTGCACCTTTATGAAATTAGGGAATATTCTTAGGAAATAAACAGTAATTTGCTATAGGTAATAATGGCCCACGGTTTCATGCTATATTTTTTTTTTTGACCAAGATAAGTAGGACATTGAGTGAAGATTTCATCTTTTGCTATAAATTGTTTAGATCAGTGATTCCCAACCTGGGGCCCATGGCCATCATAGGGGTTCACAGGAAAAGAAGCAACCAAAGTACAGATGCTTAGAGATAGAGCAAGCTGATCTCACCTCTAAGGAGATCTGCTTTAAGGCTTCTGCTGCCTAATCCCGCTGCTTGATCCCATGCCAAGGATTGCAAGAAACCCAAACTGACATGGAGAGGAGGCAGGAAAGAGTGCAGCTGATTGTCACCATATGGAGTCTGATGCTACACAGAGAGGAGGAGGGGGAAGTGCATTATATCCAGCACCTTCAGCGGCCATTGCTCCAGACAGCCTGAGAGCAGCAGCAAGCAGAGGCAGGACCTTGAGGAGCATCTCTGGCTGCTGCTGCTACATGTGCTCTGCCTGTTCTGCAGGCCTGACAGTGATGGAAAAAAGCTGCACCGAGGGCGTAGTATGGCCATGGTTGGAGGGAAGGGCCATAGCAGGTTCAGCACTCAGAAAGGGGCAAAGACATGGTCATAGGGAGGAGAGGGCAAGAGAGCACAGGAGGGAAACACTTGGAAAGGGCTTTAAGAGGGAGGAGAGCAGAAGGTTGTACTATAAACTGCTTGGTACCTTCTGGGGTGCTGAAAGTTGCTACTGCAACCTTATATTTTAGAGAGATGTTTGTATTTATAGGAATGCTTTAAAAGTGCTGTTGCAAGCTATTGTTGGGTTTAGATTCTTAATTAGTCTTGTGTTTGGATTTACTGAAATCTGTTGCATTCTTAGTCCTGTTGACATTTCAAATTTAGTCCTGTTCTACATCTTACCTAGTTGATGGATATCAAGTTTAGTCCTTACTGAATAGAACTATTAAGGTTTATATTCAGCTACTGTGTGGCTTGACTAGTTAGGTAGATAAAACTACCCAGCTAACTTAGCCTGTACATTCAGTGACGCAACTAGGACAGGTCTACAGGACAACCAGACTTAGCTTAGTATCTGGCTAATTCAGCTCCTCCCAGTTATGTCCCCAGAATGCCCCTAACTTAACCGGCCAAATTTTAGCTGGATAATAAGTTATCTGGATAGAATTTAGCCGGATAATTGCTCATATATTCATTTAGCTGGATAACTTCTGAATTATCTGGCTAAATGCTTCTGAATATAGACTTCATCAAGTCTTCTGTTATGGCCGTCGGCCGCGGCGGTCCTCAACCGGGCCCGACTGTCATGGCCCCCGGCCGCAGCAGTCCGCGGCCGGGACCAAAGGCTCACCTGCTGCATCGGGTCATCTCGGTGGCTCCTGCTGGGGCAGGAAGCCTCCCTCGGCACTCTCCTCGTGGCCATGGCCGCTGCTGAGGCCAGCTACATGGCCCTGCACGGTCGGGAAGACTCCGCCCCTCTGGGTTAGTTTAGAGTTGCGCGCACGGCTGAAGAAGATATTTAAAGGGGCCACGACAGGAAGTTGTCGTAGCTCCTTCCTGGGACTTCTCCCTCGCCTCTGGTATTTAAGGCAAGGTCTGCTCCTCAGAACTTGCCTTGGTATTGAGGCTCCTAGCTAAGGTCTGCCTGAGCTCCATGTTCCTGGTTCGGTTCTGCTTGTCATCATGTTCCTGCTCCTTGCCCCGTTGGACTGATTCCTTAGCTATTGACCTTCGGACCGGCTGTGATCCTGGACTGGCTTCGGACCCTTCTCCTGGTTGATCCTGGACCAGCTTCGGACCCTTCTCCTGGCTTTCTTCTGGACCAGCTTCAGACCCTTCTCCTGATTTGCTCCTGGACCGGCTTCGGACCACGCTCTTGACTTGTCCCTATACCGGCTTATGACCCTCCTCTGGTATTCGACCCTTGGACCAGCTTTTGACTATTCTTTGACTCCCACTCCTGGACTGACTACGACCTGCTGGAGGCGCCAGCCATCTGGAATCCATGACCTGCAGGAGGCACCTGCATCCAGACCTACATTCAGTCTTCAGGGAGTCTCCTAAGTCCCAGCGGCCGGGTCCCTATGGGCTCCTCCTGGGGGGATCGCGAGCTTCCAGGGTGAAGTCTTCATTCTACGTCTGCATCCTCAGGCCTTGCCCTCCAATGGTAGAGACCTAAAAGTGTTGACTCCCTTTTTGGGTAGCGCTAACTCTACCTCAGAATAGGGGTCCACCTTCTATTTCGTAACAGTCTTCTTCATAATCTATGTTACCTTTTGAATGTGTTTTATCCCACCTTGGGTGAATTTCATATTAAAAAAAATAAATCTAAATAAATAAAAGAACACCGGATTGGGCTGTGGGGAGAAGGAAGGAGGGAGAGAACCAGGGAAGGGGCTGCAAGGAGAAATGACAAGCATCAAAGCACTCAGGTAGGGGTCATGTGGGGAGAATTTACATAAGATGGGGCCTTGGTAGAAGGGGGTCAAGCATTCAGAAAGAGGCCATGGAGGAGGGAAGAAGGGAGGAAAGTGTGCAGAGAATAAAGTTCTCAAGAAGGTGCCTTGGTGGGGAGGACCAGGGAGAGGGAAACAGGAGGACAAGTTACTTAATTGCCTGAAAAAGTGAACATTTTTCACAAATTCCACTTGTGGCATGTGCAGGAGTGAATGGATAATCTTACTACCAAAAAATCTGGTGAGATGGCAGAAAGATCAAAGAGATTAGGTGTGGTAAACTTCCCATCATGGATGACAAGATGGGGTCAGAGACTGGTGTGGCAATGGAAGGCCTAACTAATGGAGCCATAAAAGATCTTACACAGGCATTCTCAGCTGCACTAACAGACCAACTGCAGAAAATTCAGTCTTCGGTAGATGAACTCTGCGATAAATTTGAAGTTTATAATCTGGTGATGATGGGGATTAACACAAACTAGCTGATCATGATGACCGACTGGATGCGTTAAGATCTGAGACAACTGAGCCAAAGAGGAAAAATAAACACACTCGAGGAAAAGCTGGATGACCTCGAGAACTGCAGTTGGTGCAATAGCCTAAGAATTTTGCAAGTTCTGGAGACAATCCAAAGTGAGGAACATTTAATAGTCCGCAAAAAATGACTTCCTGAAATGCTCAATATTACGCTTGCTGAATAACCGATATTAGTTGAAAGGGCGTATCGTCTGGAAGCTGGAGGTTCGGACCTGGCTAGACTGTGCCACGTTATTGCAAAATATTTGAATTACTCTGACAACGTGAACATATTGACTGCCTATTGTAAGAATACAGAAATTAAATATGAAAACAACAAACTGTTAATATTTCCGGATTTTTAGGCCAAGATTACGGTAGCCCAGAAAAAATTTACGCCTTATTGCACACAGCTTTTCAACAAAGGTATTAAATTCTCACTACAGTTTCCAGCCAAGATCATGGTGTTCCATGCCAGAGATGCTAAATTACTCGCCACTGGTAAAGATGCGCAAGTATTTGTGAATTCGCTGGCGCATTAAGTTGGAGTGACTGTAGGCTGAGAAGTGATGATGGTATTAAGACGGGGTTATCTATGCTCTGGAAGATCATGATGAGCTTTTTATTTTATGCTCATTGAACTGGAACCATTGCTTTCCTTGATATGAAGTGGTTTATCATCTAGAGATATGCCGGAAACAGTTAAACCTACATATCAGTTGCTGAGAATCGGACAAAGAGAGAAAACTCTGATTCATTTAGTTTGCGTGCTCCAGTATGGTTTATAGAGCACTGTTTCTCATTTTCTTCAGTTACCAATTGTTTGTGGAAGTCGGTGTTTCATAATGTGATTAGAAATAATGTCAACATGGTTGCCCTGGTAAACTATTTCAGTTGAGCTCACTGTTTTTGGGAGGTAACCTGCAAGGCAAATGTGGAAACAGTCTACTGTTGGTGAAACTGCAGCAGCACTATGGCATTGTTGACATCGGGAGATCAAGGGTTGAAGCATGGAAGCGTGCTTGGTGCCGAGAGCAGAAATAATTTGGGGCTGTGGTTACATGAGCCTGTTCAACTCTGTGATTGTTCACATATATTGTAATGAGTAATAAGGGTGTATTGAGGGAGTGGAGGACAAAGGGTGAATATGGGTGGGTTTTGGCTGTGCTTGTTGATGTAATTGTGGGCTGCTTGGTGTGTGTGGATCAGGGAAAAGAGAAAAGGGTGAATGAGTGTGTGGGGATGATCATGCATCTAATTTCTATTGACACATGGTTCTCTCACAATAGACTAAAACTAAATCCAAAAAAACCAGAAATAGTCCACCTCTCATCAATTACAGATTCATCCATAGGTCCCGTCCCCCCCCTCAGTTGGTATTTAACGGTATCACTATCCCCACCTCCAAATCTGCAAAAAACTTAGGTATAACCATCAATTTAGACCTTTCATTAAAACAACACATATCCATAATTACCAGAAATTCATTTTATAAGCTTCAACTCTTGAAACGGCTTCGTCCTCTACTTTTCTTTCACGACTTTCGGACTATACTTCAATCACTCATCTTTTCGGGGCTTGACTACTGTAATTCTCTTTATATAGGTCTCCCAGATAACACACTTCACTCACTTCAACTGATCCAAAATGCAGCAGCACGTATCTTAACAAACTCTTCCATAAAAAATCATATCACTCCGATACTTCAATCATTACATTGGTTACCAGTTAAATACAGAATACAATTCAAGATCCTGTCCATTATACACTCTCTCATCTACACTCCTAATTCAATTACCTTATGTTCCATTCTCCGGATTTACAAACCCGCCAGACATCTAAAATCACTGGACAAAAACCTCTTAGACATCCCATCACCACGACAGGCCCGTCTTGACATCACCAGAAAAATATCATTCTCTGTCATTGGACCAATCTTATGGAATGCATTACCAGACTCTTTAAGATCCATATCCAACTCCAAACACTTCAAAAAATCCCTAAAAACACATTTATTTCAATCTGCTTTCCATATATCACACTCTAAATAACATAACTACTTCTCCATCATACAGAGCACAACATTATTATATATTGATTTATTTTTATGTAAACTATTCATTGTTTTAGATTTTTTATTTTATTGCATATTTTTTTGTAATTTTGAGCTTTTATAATTTGATAATCTTTATGTTTCTTTTAAGTTTAATCTTTATTTACGTTTGTTTTTTTTATTTAGTTATGTAAACCGTTTTGATTAAACACTGTTTGTAAAGACGGTATACAAACACTTTTAAATAAAAAATAAATAAATAAAGAAGATTCCAATATATTGGTCCAAAATTTCTGCTTTTATTTGGAGTAATAAGAAATTTTTAAAAAGTTTTATTGTTTCCCCTTTTTTGCAATTTAGGGTGGGATTCACTACATCAGTGTTCTGCTCTTGGGAATGGAATGGACTTTATTGTCTTGGACAGCTAGCAGATGCGGATATAGGGAGTTTATATTCATTTCAACAATTATGCAAACAATATGAATTATCAGCTAAAAATGTTTTTGCATATTTACACATTAAGGCATTACAGCTCACAGGTCTGTCATGGGATTAGGGCTCTTTTGGAGACTATCCCAGATTTAATAAAATCCAGATCTGGATTTTAATGTTAAAAAAACAATTAGATCAGCATCAAGTGGCTCAGCTTGTGAATAGGTGGAAAGATGATTGTGGATCAGATTAGGAGGAGATGGATATTACACAAGCATTTTTTACTATCTATCACTATATTCTCCCTCTAGTCTAAGAGAGATCCAGTATAAGGTAGTGCATGGCTATTATTTAACTAGAATTAAATATGTTCAAATGCAATTGAGGGAATCCAATGAATGTGTGAAATGTATTCGCCTGAGTGAGGGTTGTAGTCATATGCTCACGAATAGTCACAAAATACAAAACCTCTGGTGGAAAATCTGTGCATTTGTGGAGAGGATTGTAGCATGACAAATAGTATGGAATATTATCTTGTATCTCCATTCATTTGACAAAGATGCTATATTACCGAAAGGAGGAAGGAGGTTCATTGCAGTTGCTCTCACACTAGCAAAGAAAACAATTATTTTGGATTGGCATAATGAGGAACTCCCTGTCTTTAATGATTGGAAGATGGCGATGAAACTATCTGCAGCGTTGGAACTGGTATGTCAGCGAGAAATGCAGGGCAATTGATCAATGTTAGATTGTAGAAATTATTTTTGTTTATGGGATGCTGTGTTTAATGTGTACTAAGGCTCCTTAAATAGCAATTGTCTCTTGCATGTTAGTTGCTAGTGAGGGTGAGTGTGTGTGTTTGTGTGTGGCGGTGAGATATGGAAACAAGATTGATGTATTATCACTTTATGCTGTTTTGTGTTGCGCTGGGAGTGGACCCTTGGCCTGGTGCAGGATTGGTACGGCCCTCCGGTTGGACCCGGAGAGCGCCTGCCACCAGGAGGCGAAGCACAGGAGCTTCACCAATAGCAACCCGGGGTTCCCTCAGGTTGAGCCTTTGGTTACCCGGGCCACCTGGTCTTAGGTGGGCCTCACAGGGTCTCCTAGAGAGAAAGTTCAAAGGAGTGCCCACCACGCACCTAAGGGCGGGGCCAACGCCACAGAGGATGCTGAGCCCCACCATGAGGTCTGGCTTGAGCTGGGAGGTGAAGAGTCGGGAAATGCCACTGTGGAATGCCGTGGCCGAGTGGAACTGGTGGCAGACGCAAGGGAGGCTGACCCAGGAATGGCTGGTATGAAGGAAGGGTAAGCGGACCCAGGAGCGGGTCGTGTATGAGCGGGATGCGCAATAGTACCCCCCTTCTTGGCCTCTCCCTTACCGGTTTTGGTCTGACAGGTTGGTCTCGATGGACGTTCTGGAGGAGTTGCTGCTTGTAGATGTGGTGGGAGGGCTCCCAGGAGTTCTCCTCTGGTCCGAAGCCCCCCCATGATAGGAGATACTCCCAATGGCCATGTCTTCTTCAAACATCCAGAACCTCTCTGAATTGTAGGGTCTCCTCCGGTTCTGCGGAGACTTGTGGAGGAAGAGGAGGAGCCCTACAGAATAGCCAGGAGAGTACGAGTGGCTTCAGCAAGGATACGTGAAAGATATTGTGGATATCCATCGATCTTGGTAGCTGGAGTTGATACATTACCGCTCCGACACGGCGGAGAACTAGGAATGGCCCAATGAATTTTGGCACTAGTCGTTGAGAGGGCAGCCTCAATCTAATATGTTTTGTGCTTAACCAGACTTTTTGGCATGGTTGGAACAAGGGAGCGGTGCAACGATGAGCATCGGTAAAGCGCTTAGTTCGTTCGGCGGCTTGGCTCAGCCTTTCCTTAACTTGGTTCCATAACCTTTTGATTGTTTGAGCTGTTGACTGGGCTGCAGGTGAAGGCACTGAGAGTGGGACTGGTAGGCGCAGATGTGGCTGGTGGCCAAATACCACCGAGAAGGGTGATACATCTGTAGCGGAGGTGACATGAGTATTGTGAGATAACTCAGCCCAGGGTAACAGGTCAGACCAGTCGTCCTGCTGGTCGTTAAAGTAGGAGTGTAAGAAGATCTTTAAGGACCTGTTTGTTCTTTCTGCTTGGCCGTTCGCCTAGGGATGATAAGCAGAAGTCAGACTCAAGGTGCTTTCGAATTTCTTGCACAAGGATTTCCAATATCTGGCGGTGAACTGTGGGCCTCGGTCCAAGATTATCTCTTTGGGTAGCCCGTGTAGGCGGAAGACGTGTTTGAGGAAAGTTTAGCCAGTTCAGGAGCTGAGGGAAGCTTCTGGAGTGAGATGAAGTGACCCATTTTTGAGAATCGATCAATGATGACCCAAATGACTGTGTGGCCCTTGGATGGAGGTAGGCCAGTAATGAAGTCAGTGGAGATGCTTGACCAGGGTTCTATTGGCGCTGGGAGCAGTTGGAGGAGTTCCCATGGACAGCCAGTCGGAGGCTTCTGTTGCGCACATATGGGACAGGAGTCCACATAATTGCGGGAATCCTTGACCATGTTGGGCCACCAATAGTATCTCCTAAGCATTTCAAGGGTCCGAGCCCGGCTAGGATGGCTGGTCAACTTCGAATCATGGGCCCAGCGAAGGACATGTTCACAGAAACATCGTGGGACCACTGTCTTCCCCTCTGACACTGTATGGGTGACTGAGAGGGTTAAGCAGGCAGGGTCAATGATATGCCTGGGGGTGTCAGGCATATCCTCTGGCTCAAGAGAGCGGGAGAGAGCATCTGCTCATGTGTTCTTGGCTGCAGGACGGTAATGAAGTTTGAAATGAAAGCGTACAAGGAACAACGCCCAGTGGGCCTGTCTGGGATTCAACAATTGGGCTTCCTTCAAGTGCTCAAGATTTTTGTGATCTGTAAAGATTGAAAATTTATGCTGTGCTCCTTCTAACCAAGGATGCCATTCTTGGAGTGCTAACTTTACTGCTAGGAGTTCACGATCCCCGATCATATAATTTTGCTCCACAGGGGAAACCTGTGCGAATAGAAGGAGCAGGGTACTAGGACACCTATGCAGGAGTACTGGCTCAGGACTGCCCCTGCCCCAATGGTGGAGGCGTCGACTTTGACGGTGAAGGGGCGGTTAGGATCCTGGTGACGTGGACAAGGTCCAGTGCAGAAAGCCTCTTTCAAGGCCTGGAAGGCGAATTGAACATTGGGACTCCATTCCTTGTGGTTACTGCCTTTCCTAGTCATGGCAGTGAGTGTGGCAGCTAATGTGGAGTAATTGGCGAAGAAGTTCCTGTAATAGTTTGTGAATCCAAGGAACCTTTGTAGGGCGTGGAGACCTACAGGTTGAGGCCAGTCTCGGATTCCTTGGAGCTTTTCAGGGTCCATTGTAAAACCACGATTGGAAATAATATATCCCAGAAACGGAAGACGAGTCTGTTCGAAGATACACTTCTCTAGTTTCGCTTAGAGGTGGTTATCCCTGAGGCGTTGAAGGACTGTGAACATGAGAACGATGGGATTTTAGATCCTTGGAAAAGATTAGTATATCGTCAAGATATACAACGACAAACAATTATAGTAGGTCCCGGAAGATCTCATTCATCAAGTGTTGAAAGACTGCAGGGGCATTGCAAAGTCCGAAAGGCATCACTACGTACTCATAGTGGCCATCCCTAGTATTGAAAGCGGTCTTCCAAATGTCCTCTGGTTGGATCCTGATGAGATTGTATGTCCCTCAGAGATCTAACTTTGTAAAGATCTGGGCTCCTTGGAGGCGATCAAAAAGTTTGCTGATGAGTGGTAGAGGATAGCAATCCTTGTGGGTTACAGCTTTTAGCCCACGGTAATCGATGCAAGGGCAGAGACTGCCATCTTTCTTCTTCACGAAGAAGAAACTGGCTCCTGCCGGAGAGTCAGAGGGTCTTATGAATTCCTTGTCAAGATTCTCTTTAATGTACTCGGACATTGCCTTAGTCTCAGGTAGAGAGAAAGGGTAGGTCCTGCCTTTGGGAGGCATGCTACCTGGTAGGAATTCAATGGGGCAATTAAACCTCCAGTGTGGAGGTAGGATGTCAGCATTCTGTTTAGAGAATACATCTTGGAAGTCTGTATATGGAGCAGGCAACCCAGTTAGGGTTGAAGAGTTCAACACGTTGACTGCCGGAGACACTTGATGTAGGCAGTGGTGTTGACAATGGGGTCCCCCATTGGATTAGCTGTAGGGATTGCCAATCAAATTGTGGACCATGCACCTGGAGCTATGGAAGTCTGAGGATTATTGGGTGCGTGGAACGCTTCAGGACATATAACAAGATTTCTTCTTCATGGAGAGTTCCCACGGAGAGGCAAAAGGCTAGGGTGCGATGAGTGATGCATCCAGGAAGGTGCTCTCCCTGAATGGACACAATCCTGAGAGGAATGGAGCAGAATTTGGAGGAGTTTGATGATATCATCCAAGATGAAATTGCCACTCGCCCCGGGGTCCACAAGGGCAGTGGTGGCAAAGGCTCGTGACTCTCGGGAGAGAGACATAGGAAGTAGTAATTGGGAGCCAGCAACAGTGGCACCCAAGCTTGGGACCCCTGCCGGACTCAGGCTCTGCAGTTTCCCGGACGAACTGGACAGGCTTGTAAGAGATGTCCGGAACCGCCACAGTACAGGCAAAGGCCTTCCCTCTTTCGTCGAAGGCACTCTTCAGGGGACAAGCACCTGCGGTTGATCTGCATTGGTTCCTCTGTCAATGGAGGAGGTGCCGGTATGGTCTTCAGCTGAGGACTGATGGCACGGATTGGGCATAAGGTAGAAGGGCGAGAGGCTTTTACCTCCTGATGTCGCTGACGTAGGTGGTGATCAATCTTGTCAAACAAGGTGATGATGTCATCTAGAGATGTGGGAATCTCGCGAGCAGCCAGCTTATCCTTGAGGGCAGGAGATAAGCCATCCAGATAGATTGCCCGTAGGCAGTCCTCTTGCCATCCCAGTTCGGTGGCTAATGTCCTGAATTCTACTATGAATTCGGTGAGCGAATGTGAGCCTTGATAGAGATGAAGGAGCTGGTGACCAGCAACTGCCTGTCAGCCGGGGTCGCTTGAACATGGAGATGAAGTGGAAGAATTGGCGGAGGATGTCATCCGAATATTTCCAAAGTGGGGAAGCCCATGACAAGGCTTTCCCCTCAAGGCATGAGAGGATGAAAGTGATCTTGGCATTCTTACTTGGAAACAGTTCAGTCTGTAATGAGAATTGCATAAACCATTGGTTGAGGAAACCTCGACAGAGGCGCGGCTCTCCACTGAAGCAGGATGGAGCAGGAAGGGCCAAGGATGCCCACGAGGGTGCTGGTTGGACCCAGCCCCTGGAGTTGGCTTTAAGAGACTCTTCAAGTTGAGACCGTAGTCTCTCCACAGATGAAGTCAATGCTTCTAGAGTTCGCTGTTGTTCTCAGATGTGAGCTGCTAGGCTAGGGATGGCCTGTAAGGCAGGAGACTCTGCCAAATCTATGGCCTTGGCAACCTGTTGCACTAGGAGTGGACCCTTGGCCTGGTGAAAGATTGGTACCGCCCTCCGGTCAGACCTGGAGAGCGCCTGCCACCAGGAGGTGGAACACAGGAGGAGACAGAGGCTAGCTGGAGCTTCATCAATAGCAACCCGGGGTTTCCTCAGGTTGAGCCCTTGGTTGCCCGGGCCTCCTGGTCTTATGTGAGCCTTGCAGGGTCTCCTAGAGAAAAAGTTCAAGGGAGTGCCCACCACAAACAAGGGTGGATGATCAGTTTCAGACAAGGAAGTTCAGAGGTCTCAGGAGGCGAAAATAGAGTGTCCAAGTGTATAGCGAGAATCAAGGCTAGAGTTTTGGTGTAGAATGGTCAGCCAGGCAGGGTTGGTAGCAGAGGTCAGTTCAGACATAATCAGGTCAAGCAGGAGGTCAGATTCCAGGTGGCAAATGAGAGTAGTTGGAGTTCCAGGCAGAGGTCAGGGCAGGCAGCGAGCAAAGAGTAGTCAAGAACAAGCAAAGGTCAGTACCATGAGATCAGTCCGAAGGGTACTACCAGGGATGGAGAGACGAAGAAGCAGGAGACGCTGGAACTGATGACACAGGAGACGCTGAAACAGAGACTGAACAGTAGACACATGAAACGCAGGAAGGCAAACATGCTATCAATAAGTTATCGACCCGATTGCCAAGGCAAGGAAGTGGTGTCTGACCACTTCCTTAAGTATATGCATCAATCAGGGTGTGTCACGGAGCTGGGACCCGCTCTAGGCCCTTCAAGAGGCCGGGCGGGGCCAATGCCACGGAGGACGCCGAGTCCCATTGTGAGGCCTGGCTGGAGCTGGGTGGTGAAGCGTCGAGAAATGCCACTGCAGAACGCTGTGGCCGAGTGGAGCTGGTGGCAGATGTGAGGGAGGCTGACCCGGGACTGACTGGCGTGGAGGAAGGGTAAGCGGACCCGGGAGCTGGGCACTAGCGGGACGCGCAACATTTTGTTAGTCGTGTTATATATTATGAGTTTGTATTATGTGTTGTTATTCTCAATTGCTAATAAAAATCATTAGAAAATTAGAAAAAAAACTTTAGCCCTGTTTAGGTTAGCACTAATTCCTCAGGTCTTGCTTGCTTGATTCTCCCTTAAACTTTTCTGACATGAAAGAGAGCATGTAATTTCATACACATTACTCGTGCTCTTAAAAGGCTTCTAATGTGAAAAAAAAAACTTGGAAAATTATATTATTTCCACTCAACAAGAAAACTCAGGAATACTCAGAAAATTGATCTGCCCCTACACAAAGGAAAAAGTTTCACATCTTTAATTAGATTTATTGCATCAGACACTTTTGTTGTACTCTTGCAACAGAATGCTGCTGAGGAAAATGTGTGATTGTGCTTAATGGGCTTTGATTTTTTTTAAAAAGGTATAGGTTACAATAAATGTTAAACATTAGGAAAAAGCTAAGCTGCATATCAATAAGCTTCATTATATGTATAATCTGTTTACAGTATGTTCTTTTACCACATTCGCATACCTTTATACATATCACAATCCATCGGTTTATTAATCAGGAAGGGGTAAGCATCTAGTAATATCATGAAAGATTCTTGGTTATTGTATAGTGCTGCAGTATGCAAAATGCTTTCTCCAAATGTTCCTAGAAGGCATAATAGAATATTTATTAATGTTTGGAGTCATTAGGGTTTAAAGAACTTGCAATAAAACAGAACATTTCCAAAATATCATTGGTTTGCCATTTTAACTTTGGAAGAGGTTTTGTTTTGTTTTTAATCTTATCCAGTCCATAGTCACCATCAGAATTACTCAAAGCTTTGGGATGATTACCTAAGGTGCATTATGTGTTAACCTGTAAAAATGGGTGCTAATAACCATAGCCTTCATTATTTCCAGTGTGGTCTATTCACTTATGGGCTGATACAGTACGGAGCGCACTGTTAGCCGACATTTGGACACGCGTTTTGGATGCGCTAGCTTTACCCCTTATTCAGTAAGGGGTAATAGCATGTCCAAAATGTGCGTCCAATGTGCGTCCAATCCCCACCCCCCCCCCCCCCCCTGAATCTAATAGCGCCCGCAACATGTAAATGCATGTTGATGGCCCTATTAGGTATTCCCACGCGATTCAGTAAATAAAATGTGCAGCCAAGCCACACATTTTACTTTCAAAGGTAGGCGCTAATTTCTCAGGGCACCGGGAAAGTGCACAGAAAAGCTTTTCTGTGCACCCTCCAACTTAATATCATGGCGATATTAAGTCGGAGGTCCCGAAAGTTTAAAAAAGTAAAAAAAAAAAATTTTAAATAGGCTCGCGGGTCGAAAACCGGACGCTCAATTTTGCCGGCGTCCGGTTTCCGAACCCGTGGCTGTCAGCGGGCTCGAGAACCGACGCCGGAAAAATTGAGCGTCGGCTGTCAAACCCGCTGACAGCCGCCGCTCCGGTCTGAAAAGAGGCGCTAGAGACGCGCTAGTGTCCTGTGCGTTCTCTCGTTTTTTACTGTATCGGCCCGTTATTATGCTCATTTTCCATGTTAAAACAGTATTGCACCTTTGTGAATAGGAATACAAATATATTAATGATGTAAAGATATAGAAATTTGTATTATATATCATTCTTCCTCTCGGATTCTTGGAAATACAAATCAAAAAATGACATTGGTACACACTTGTTAACAATTACAGTTCTGAGGAAATAACTTCTCTTCTAGAAAAAGGTTTAATCCTGTACCTTTTGTACCGGGATCAATGATATCTTCTCCAATTAATTTCCTTAAAAGCTGCACGTTATTTTCTTCTGCAGCTTTGAATAAAAGACATTCTTTTCTATACAATAAACAGAAATTATTATTACTTTGATGATAATTTTGATCTTGAACTTTGCAGCACACAGTTGTTTAATTTTCCTGAAAACAGAATTTAGTTGCCCTATCCATGCAATCATATTTTAATTTGCTGCACCCTGTCAGTGGCACAGATGAATAAAATTAAATGCATGCGAAAGGGACTGCAATCTAGAGATATTCATTTGTTTTATTTTTATTTATTTATTACATTTGATGTACCGCTTATTTGTTTAATTTATGGGACCCCCCCCAAAACAAATGGAGGGTTCCATGAATGAAACAAACAATATTTGTTTCATTTGTTTATGTTTCGCATTCAATTCTGTGGCCCACTGGTGTATGGTTGTGTACTGCTGAGGAAAAAAAACCTGATAAATATATCAGCAACCAGTTCTTGCCTCTGTAGCTTCACAACCTTGTCAGGGCCTTGTTGGAGCCAAGAACATAAGAAAATGCCATACTGGGTCAGACCAAGGGTCCATCAAGCCCAGCATCCTGTTTCCAACAGTGGCCAATCCAGGCCATAAGAACCTGGCAAGTACCCCAAAAACTAAGTCTAGTCCATGTTACCGTTGCTAATAATAGTGTGGTTATTATATAAGTCAACTTAATTAATAGCAGGTAATGGACTTCTCCTCCAAGAACTTATCCAATCTTTTTCTAAACACAGCTATACTAACTGCACTAACCACATCCTCTGGCAACAAATTCCAGAGTTTAATTGTGAGTTGAGTAAAAAAGAACTTTCTCTGATTAGTTTTAAATGTGCCACATGCTAACTTCATGGAGTGCCCCCTAGTCTTTCTACTATCCGAAAGAGTAAATAACCGATTCACATCTACCCGTTCTAGACCTCTCATGATTTTAAACATCTCTATCATATCCCCCCTCAGCCGTCTCTTCTCCAAGCTGAAAAGTCCTAACCTCTTTAGTCTTTCCTCATATGGGTGCTGTTTCATTCCCCTTATCATTTTGGTAGCCCTTCTCTGTACCTTCTCCATCGCAATTATATCTTTTTTGAGAAGCGGCGACCAGAATTGTACACAGTATTCAAGGTGCGGTCTCACCATCAAGAAAATCACACAGAAGACAAATTACAGTGAAAATCTTTCTAAACTGACCTATAGCTGCTAGCTGCATCAAATGACACTAATATCCTCCTGCTGTAAACTCTGAGCATGTTTAAGAAGCTCTGTAGTTCATCTCTAGTAGTTTGTAGAGAAGGCCATGTGCTTAAAGGCTCTCTCAGTTTAAAAAAAGGTTAGAAAGTTTTGGATTTGGCATTGGTTTTTGGCTGCCTCTGATCTTCTCTGTGCTACAGTGATCTCACAGCAGACACATCTTTATGATCTGTCTCTTGCACCAGAGATAGATGTGTCTCGCACCCACTGCACCATGATTGGGTAGTGATGAGGTAGCTGGAACAAATCCTGAAGCCCTTCAAGGAAGTCATGGAGGATCAGAGTTCCAGAACTGGGGATGACCCCGGACAGGGTTATCCTTAAAGTAAACATTCTGGAGGAAATGTTAGAGGGCTTCTGTGAACAAAAGGGAATGAAAGCAGAAGTGCTGCATTTTCTGGTCTCCTTGCAACAGGAGTTTCAAGAGAAACTGAAACCTCTGGCAAAATCAACACATACATGCTTGCTATACTTTGTGATCCATGGGTGAAAAGGAGTCTCACAGACCAGCCCAGTATCGCACATTCACGAAGGGGAAGCTGGTAGCTAGGATGAATGAACAGGAGTGCCAATGACACAGAGGCACAGTGAAAAAGTAGTACAGGAAGTAATGGTCACCTCAGAGAACAGTGCAAGCATGCACAGTACCTTGTCAGATATCACTTCCTCTCCCGCTTTAATACACCAAAGTCACATTGCTCACAAAGGACCATCTCTCCTGACATAGGTCAAGACTAAAGCAGCTGGCAGGAGAGTCCTTTGCTCCATCCCAGCACAGATTCCTGGATTGTGCCATCTCGCAAAGCACATTGAGGAAATGGACACAGATGTGCTGGTATATTGGGCACATTAGTCTGCAGTCTGGCCAGACCTAGCCAAGGTGGCTCAGCATCATCTTTCTATCCACCAACCAGCATGCTCAGTAAACATGCTTCTCAATGGCAGGGGACATTGCTCAAATCTGGCACCAGAGTTGATGGAAACGCTGATCTTTTTGAAAATCAATTCTGGGTTTCCAGAATTTCCGAATGATTGGCAAGACAACTAAAAGCACCTTGAAGGTCTTGCTACCACTCTGCCTAACTGCAAATGTACCACCATAGGAATCTTACTGCTATTGCTATGCCTACCTGCCATGTACCATTAGGGCTCTTGCTGCATCATGCCTAACTGCCATGCCCCTTATATACTACCTTAAAGGATCTTACTGCTATTTATTTTAAAACATTTGTTACCTGCCCTTCATACAATCAGAGCAGGGTACAACCTTACATACATAATCAATAAAAACAAAAAAAAACCCAATGTGACATAAAACACATAGTGTAAAAACAAATAAATTATAGGCTAATCAGTCAGAAATAATGGAGTTAAAGGATAACATGATCAAACCATATCACTAGGTTGACTCATAAATGCCTTCTGGAAAGGATGCTGCTTTGCCTACCTGCCAGCTCCAAGATGTACCACCTTATGGGGTCTTACTGCTATTGCTCTGACTACCTCCAATGCCCCAGATGTACCACCTTAGAGATCTTACTGCTATTGTTGTACCTACATGCCAGTCCACAGATATACGAACTTGGTGGGTCATGCTGTTAATATTAGGGACATGTAGAGGGAAAGTTTTAGTTTCTGTTCATTAATTCATTTACGGGGGGTAATTCCAATTTGTTTCATTAGTTTCAACCCCCCCCAAAAATGTGTTCATTCATTTCATTGATTTTTCATTTTATATTAAAGTCATTGGGGAAAGGCATTGGACCTGGGCCTAGGTCTGGGCCTCGGTGACTGGGACCATTTACAGTTTAATAATGTATGGATTGCTAGGTGTACATGGTTCTTTGCGTAATAACTAAAACAAATCAAGTAAGACATAAAACATGAACGAGGTCTAGTTGACAAAGTAAAGCATAAATGTCACATAAGACCTAAAAGTGAGGCTTGCAATCACATATAAGTCAAATAGGTAAGTCTTCAGACCAGATTTAAATATTTTTGTATCTGTCTCAAGCTGCAAGTTGATAGGGAGGATGTCCAGAAGTCTGGCATAGCAATGGAAACGATTATTTCCTGGTTTCTTAGAGCTGAGCAAGCCTATGAGAGGGTATCTTAAGCTGGGCCCCAGCATTAGGGCTGAGACCAGGGTTCATGCCTTTGCAACTGGGACCATGCCTCAAATGGACCCCAGCATTATGTCCCAGGCCCGGAGGTCAATGACTGCATTCAGCCTCAGGCCCAGGGCTAGGCCACTGTGATCTGGCTTTGGCCGGGCCTTGGCACTGTGATTAGTCTTCAGCTGAACCCTGTCATTGGACCCAGGCCTACGTGGGCTTTGTTGACCATGAATTGGCCTTGGTTCTAAACCTGAATCTCAGAAAATGGAACCTAGTTTCAGAAGCAGGCTAGGCCTGGGCCTTGGGAACTGGGACTCTCCTTTAGGTCTCAATGACCAAGACCTAGCATCTACTGATCTCTAGCATCAGGCCCTGAGCTCGGCATTGGGACCCATCCTCTGTTGAGCCCCACTGATGGACCCAGGTCTAGGTCCAGCATCTGTCCTTGGTGACTGATACCCTGTCTTGGCCAGGCCCCGGCACTGGTGTAGGCTTATGCACCAAGCCCTAAGCCCAGGCCTTGACGAATGGGACCCAGTCTTGCCCAGGCTCAGTAATCATGCTTGGGCCTCTGCCCAGGCCTGAGCCTGGCCTCAATCAGGCCATGGAGTCTGGCCCAGACCTAGGTCACCAAGGCTCAACTTTGGCCAGGTCCAGGCATTGGTGCCTGGTCTTACTGTTAGCCCTTGATCTCAGCCAAGCCCCGTCATTGGATCCAGGCCTAGACCTGGCCCTCTATGACTGTGACCTGGCCTTGGGTCTGGCCTTTGTGTCAGGCCTAGGCCTTGATGACCAGGACCTGGCCTACACCAGGCCCCAGCATCATAGCTAGGTCATGGGCCTAGACCTAGGCTTTTGCAACTGAGACCTAGCATGGGAGTTTTGGTGCTTAAATGTTGTTTGCTGTTTCCATCTCAGCTTAGTTCTCCCACCCTGTTTGCTTGGATGTTGGTTTTACTGTTTTGCACCCCAAAAAAATATGAAAAAAAAATTATTCTCCCATCCTACCTCTTATCTTTCTTCATTTTGTTCTACCCCTCTACAATCCCAGTCTAGTTCTCCTACCCTGTTTGTTGGTTATACTGGAGATTTTGGCTCCAGAAAAAAAATGTGAAAAAAGAAAAAAAAATTACAAGTTTCTCCTCCCACTCCATTTTTTATACCTTTCTTTTTGCTGAAAAGACTTATCTAGGCCTTTGTGCTGTTCGTGACTTGGTAGTTTAGACCTTTGTGCTGTTTGTGTATCTTTATATTATATATCTTGGTGGTTTAGACACTTGTGCTATTTTTTTGCAATTCACCACACTATACGCCTTGGTGGTTTAGACACATTTGTGATAGACTGCACTCCATACCTTTGTGCTGTTTGTAATGAACCGCAATCCACTGATTGGGGATTTCAACACCTCTGTGCTGTTTGTGATTCCCTGCACTGTACACTATGGAGGTTTTGAAGTCTTTATGTTATTTGTGACTCAATGTAACACCTTTATACTATTTGTGATTCTAAGCAGTTTGTCTTGGATTAAGCATTCATTTGCATATATTAATTCTATTATCATTAGTTATACAAGTAACAGATGGAACCATAACCGATTTAATGAGCCTTTTACAAGTTCATTGTACCGGATATGTGAACATAACATGTACATGGCTCAATATTTACAGTTTGATAAAAGCATATGCTAATCCACTGATAAGATCAACCACATTCTTCCTACTGAGACAGTTTTCTCCCACTCTGCCTCTATTCCAGATTCATTTCAAATCCCCTTTCCTTTCGGTACTTGCCAACTTTTGGTCTTCCTTTGGCCATGCATTGCTCTGCACATTTGGTGCACCATTCCTTAGGCCCTTCACACCACTCCAGGGGCTGCTTGATCATTACAGTTTCACAGAAATATGCTACTAGCAATGATGGATTTAGGATTCTGCCACCTCTAGGCAAAGGGACAATGAGCCGAAAGTCCAAGGCACAGGCTGTTTTACTCTGCTCTACCTGTTCCATGCTCACCTCTTCCCCTTCTGTCTCTGAATGACAGGGAAGGGGGGACTGGATTATGGAGCACACTCCCCAGATTGGGGTTTGGGGGCATGGGGCAGTGAAGTCTGGAATAAGGGAGTAGATCACTTTTCCTTTGCTCTGTCCCTTGTAGCCTCATCCCTTTCATCCTGTTCTCTGCCGAGTGAGAGTCAGCACATCTGGGAGGCAGGAAATATTTAGCTGCTTCCCCCCCCCCCCCCCCCCCCCCCCCGAATTTTGCTGCCCTAGGCACAGGCCTAGTGTACCTATTGGCAAATCCAGGCCTGGTTACTGGTAGGTTCAACGATATCTCTGACTGGGGCAGGCATCCCCTACTCCAGCTGCCTTAGAGCTTCTATCTAAATCCCTTTTCCCGATGGCACATGTCACCTCTTGGGCTTGCTCTGGTCATCTGCTGCACCACTCCTCTGCTTTTGATACCATTCTTCTTCCTCCTGCTTCAGGCATCAAGGTACATCTTGAATGGGGGTTTTGACTACTCTTCTGCCTGTGTTGCTCTGCTCCTACTATTTCATTTTTTTTTTATAAATCACCAGCACCACTGCTGCTGCTGCCATTCCAAGCCAGTCTTGGTACCTTCTGATGTTCCTCTAAGAGGATCCTTCCAAATCCCCTTCCCCCTACAGAACTTGCTGACTCTTGCTCTTGCCCTGACCATCTGCTACATCACTCCTCAAGCTTTTGATACCATTCTTCCTCCTGCCTCAGCACTTGAGGAATACTTTGGGGGTTTTCAGCTATTCTTCTGCTCCGTCCATTTCTGTTTTTAATTTCCAGCACCACTTCTGCTGCCAATGCTCCAAGCCAGTCTTGGCACCTTATGATACTTCCTCTGCAGCTCCTACTGTCTAAAAGCTACCTTCCAAATCTCCTTCCCCTTTGGTACTTATCGACTTGGTCTTGCCCTGGTCATCCGTTGCTTTGCCCAGCTGATGCGCCACTCCTTAGGATTTGATACCATTTTTCCTCCACCTTAGCTCTCAAGGTACACCCAGATTACCATAGATTACGGGTGGAAGGGGATTTCACCTCCCTGAAATGAAAGAGCAACTGGGCAATCTCAGTTTTTTGGTGCCTTCAGAATGTGGTTCCCTAGGTTGCTTATGCCTAAATCCGGCCCTGGATACACTTTGGGGGTTTTACAGCCACTCCTCTCACTGTGTTGCTCTACACCTAGAACAGAAAAATACTGAAATCAGCCAAACTTCAATAATCCTCAAAGACAACCAGAAAATTGAACTAGCTGGAAAAGTACGTAACCTTGGAATAATAATGGACCCTGAAATCAATCTAAAACAGCACATATCACTAAAAGTAAAGAGAGGATATGCAAAACTCATGGTACTCAGAAAACTAAAACCACTACTAACTCAAAATGATTTCCGAACAATTCTACAGGCACTAATTTTCACCAGCACGGATTACTGTAATGCCTTTCTGCTAGGACTACCAAATATAACATTAAGACCACTTCAAATACTTCAGAAAACAGCAGCTAGAATACTAACCGGAAAAAGGAGGGACCATATAACTGACACCCTAGCGGAACTACATTGGTTACCAATTGAACACAGAATTAAATACAAAACCCTATGTACCATCCATAAACTAATTCATGATGAGAAATCAGACTGGCTAAACACAGCATTACGGGTACACGTCCCACACAGAAACCTTCGATCAGCAAATAAAGTACTCCTAACCATTCCTTCAGTAAAAACAGCAAGACTAACCCAAGTGAGGGAAAGGGCCTTATCATTAGCAGGACCCACAATATGGAACACAATGCCTCCAGAGATCATATTACAAAGTGACCTCAAGGCATTTAAGAAAAGTTTAAAAACATGGTTTTTTAAACAAGCATTTTACAAAGAGACGGGAGAATAGGAAATATTCAGGAATAGGCAGATAAGCACCGACACACAGTACTTAGGACGATACAGTAGAGTAGTCTATGAACTCTACATCACAGTAAGCATATTGATAACACTATGTATGATAAATTTACCCGTGAAAGTACCTTCAGTACACTTAGTCATGACCTACTTCTCTAAAAATTATTTTGTCTAATGATTTATTGTAACCGAAAGTTTGACGGCACCTATTAGAATGTACTATAGTACACTTTTACCTACATTAAATATGTGCCTGCATGTAAACCGTTGCGATGGTATATAACTTAGTGACGGTATAGAAAAGATTTTAAATAAACAAATAAATAAATACTCCTACTATTTCAGTTTTTAATAATCACCAGAACCACTGCTGCTGCTGCTGCTACTCTAAGCCAGTCTTGGTAGCTTAGGGTGCTTCCTCTGCTGCTCCAGCTGTCTACAAGGTTTCTTCCAAATCCCCTTCCCCTATGGTATTTATTGACTTTTGCTTTTGTTCTGGCCATCCAATGCTTTACAAAGGCCTCAATCACCTAGTTATCTTTAAGGATTTCATGCTCTCTTAGACATTTTCTTCAAACTCTGTTCCCTTTTGGGTTCTTGTGATGATTGGTCTCATTCAGTATTTTGTCTTTGATGGATTATATCACAGAAAATGTCAAGGGCTGCAGAAATGCAGCACCCAGAACCACCAGGACCATGTTCCTCCATGATTACTGCTTGTGAGGTAATGGAAGAGTATTTGTAAAAATTGATTCAGAAGAAGATTTGTATCCTGGATTCTCTAAATCACAGGACATTAAACAGCTAGTGGAGCCTCTAGAAAGTAACAGCTTAACCTCCAGTGAATACAAACTCCAAGCCCAAACAGCCAGCTCCTTCAGAAATTACATTGGGGTATCCTCCAGGAATTTCCACGGACCTTTCCCTGCCTAGGGCTTTCTACTAATTTGGTTGGTGCCCTTTGCCCCTCATTTAGATCCTTGGGTGTTCTTGCCTCTCTGGGTGGTTGCTTTGTGACTCTCATAATGCTTTGGGGTCTTCATGCCACTCAGCTGCTTTCACCTTTATCATTGCCTTGGGGAATTTTCTGCTTCTTGTGGTGCTTTGTTCCCCCTTCATGGTGCCTTGAGCAATTAATTCCACATTTGGTGGCACTTTATCCCTCTTGTATAGCCTTGGGAGGTTCATGCCACTGCTGTTGGTGCTCTGAAGCCTTGAGATGATCTGGCAAGTTTTATTGCTGTTTTGTACTTCTGACAGTGGTTTGGAGAACTCCGGCTGTTACGCTGGTCGACCACCGAGGCCGTGGCCGACCATGCTCACCCACCTCCGCGGCGGCCCACCGGCCCCAGAGATGATGAAGCGAGGGTGGACAGTGCGCCTGCTCTCCCCAGGGCCTGCCACAAGGCCGAGAACCCTTCCTCCATGGCAGGAATGCTGCCGCTGTCGAAGCCCCATCCCCTGACTTCTCTTACACGCACGCGGCGTCAACAGCCCTTTCTTTAAAGGGGCCAGCGCGGGAAATACCCAGGTCAGCCCCAGATGTTCCCCACCTCTGTGGGGGTATTTAAGGCTGCAACTTCCTATCTTCCTGTGAGTTAGCAAAGACTTTGCTTTGCTAGTCTAAGCTGTTGCTTAGACTTCCTTTTCGCTAAGGGTCTCACTCCCTCAGAACCTCTAGGCACCTGCTACTCAGGGGTTTTTCGCTTCTATCTCCCTTTGGGGTCCTCACTAACCAAGACCATCACTCTTGGGGGTTTTTCTCTTGTTCTCTTCTCAGGATATTGGACCACCAGGTACTCGCTCCTCAAGGGCCTGCTTCATCCAATCCTGCACCACGGACCTTCAGTCCCTCCTATCTACCTCCAGGAAGTCGCCTTTCTCCCGTGAGTACTTCTATGAACCGGCGCTCCAACTCCACCCACCAGCTGCGACATTACCAGCTCTGCGGGCTCCTGCCTATCGTGAACATCTGGGTAAGAACACACCACTGACCCTGTTGAGCATATTGGCACCTCGTGGATCAGTGCCTTACCTTCCTGGATACCATCTACTACAGCAGTATAATAAAGACTTTTCCATCTGTGTCTGCTCTAGCCTATCGTATTGGTTCCCCACGGGGCCCTCCCCGTGGGAGGAGTCAACCAATATGACCAAGGGTCCAATTCACTACAAACACAACAGATTGCTAACTCCATGGACCCACCTCAGACTTCCATACTCCAGGCCATTCCTGGCCTGGCCCAGAAGAGTCAAGAACAACAAAGGTTCCTGGAAGCACTATCTACCTCTGTTGACCGACTGAATGCTCAACTGGATTCGCAAGCTGAAGAATTGAAAGTACTCCAGTCACTCCCTGGTCTCCTTCAGAGGGTTCAAAGCCTTCAGACCTCTGTAGAATTAGTAATGGCAGATGTCCATCGTTTGACCCTCCCCAGGACCTTCTGAAGAAGTTAGACGCAATTTCTCCCACACCAACTGCTTCACCAATGGCCCTTGGAGCCTATCGAACAGCGATTTCACTGCCTAATCCACCCCGTTACTCTGGGGATCCTAAGCACTGTCGGGGGTTCTTAAACCAGTGCCATATGCACTTTACACTACAACCATCGCTGTTTCCGAATGATTTAATTAAGACGACCTTTATCCTCTCCCTATTAGATGGCAAAGCCCTGGCTTGGGCTTCACCCTTATGGGAGCACTCCGATCCTCAGCTATATGACCTGACTCAGTTTGTTTCCACCTTCAAACAAGTGTTCGAGGAGCCTGGCAGGCTGCCAGCTATGGGTGCGGACCTCCTTCATCTTCGACAGGGCTCTCGAACCCTGTGACTATGCTATAGAATTCCGCACTATGGCTACAGAATTAAACTGGTAAGGGAACAATTTAAATGCCATATTTTTGGAGGGCCTATCTCCACAGATTAAGGACGAACTAGCGGCATGGGAGCTTCCCGGTTCTCTGGAGGGACTTATTAACCTCACAGGGAGGATCGATTGGAGGTTACAGGAACGGGCCCAGGAGGCCCATACAAGGTGACAAGGGCACCTTTCGGGCTCACTCTTCCGGTCCAAGAAGCCTTCATTTCCTACCGAAGAACCGATGCAACTGCTGCTGCCGAAGCCCCACCCCCTGACATTGCTTAGACGCGCACGGTGATGACAGCCATTTCTTTAAAGGGACCAGTGCAGGAAATACCTGGGCCAGCCCCGGAAGTTCCCCACCTCTGTGGGGGTATTTAAGGCTGCAACTTCCTATCTTCTGATGAGTTAGCAAAGACTTTGCTTCGCTACTTTGCCAGTCTAAACTGTTGCTCAGACTTCCATTTCGCTAAGGGCTTTGCTCCCTCAGAAGCTCTAGGCACCTGCTCCTTGGGGATCTTTCGCTTCTATCTCCCTTCGGGGTCTTCACTAACCAAGACAACTGCTCCTCGGGAGTCTTTCTCTTATTCTCTTCTCAGGATATCGGACCACCAGGTACTCGCTCCTCGAGGGCCTGCTTCATCCTATCCTGCACCATGGACCTTCGGCCCCTCCTATCTACCACCAAGAAGATGCCTTTCTCCCGTGAGTACCTCTACGAACTGGCGCTCCAACTCCACCCACCAGCTGCGGCATTACCCGCTCTGCGGGCTCCTGCCTATCGTGAACATCTGGGTGAGAACACACCACTGAGCCTGATGAGCGTATTGGCACCTCGTGGATCAGTGCCTTACCTTCCTGGATACCATCTACTACAGCAGTATAATAAAGACTTTTCCATCTGTGTCTGCTCTAGCCTATCGTATTGGTTCCCCATGGGGCCCTCCCTGTGGGAGGAGTCAACTCCGATATGACCAAGGGTCCAATTCGCTACAAACCCAACACAGGCCACTACTGATACCAGTTTACCAGTTTGCCTGATTGCAGGCCCGTGGGAGGTCTTCATGCCACTTTTTGTGCCATTTTGACATAGTCTTGATGTGTTGGCACCCATCAGAGTCATTAGAAATGATTACAAAATCCCAATTTGGGAGCCCAAAATAAGATATATTTCTTCCCTCATTTACTATAATGGCAAATGAATGAACAAATACAACGAACATACGAAAAAAGTTTTTGTTTAAAGCTAATGGAATGAATGGAGGTGCCCTACAAAACAAATGAACACCAAAGTAAAAATGTTCCCTCTGCACACCCCTACTACAATTTACAGATCTACTAGCTTTAGCTTGACTATGTCCACTCAAGAAAAAGATATTTGCATTTCTGTTGGAATGTTCAGAGAAGATGATACATGATGGAGGAGTAGTCTCAAAGCATGAGACTAGTAATGTGATGCCAGGAACTGGATTCTAATACTTGTTCTCTGCTAACACATCCTTATCAGATATTAGGATATTCACACCACCTCCATGTGCCTTCATACTTCTAGATATAATTTTGTGTGGATATTAATATGAAGTATTCTCCCTTTCAGAAGCAGTTATACATCCTGTACACGTACTGAAGTCAGGCCATTCAGGCATATGCATTCATTATTTATGAAAGCTAAAGGAAAGGTCTTGTATAAGGTATCTTATTTTGATTGAATGAACAACTATAGAACAAAATGAGCACTAGAACTGGCAGATTTTTTTAAATCTTCTCTTAAATAATAAACTAAATCTGTCAATGTGATATTATAAGATACAGAAATATTTATCATTCATAGTTTAGAATGGGAGAATCATGTTACTAACTCTCAGAAAAGGCCTTGCTTATCTGCTTTAATATTCATTTAAACCTTATCTTTCAAGAGTTATTTCTCTATTCAGGAACCCCAAATCCCTTAGGTAGAAGAAATTGAGTAATTAGTTCCCACTTTCACTTGTTTTGCCAGTCTATGCTTGAAAAAAGCATTGTTCCAGAAGACTCCTTTATTTTTGTATGGTTCTTTAATAATTGTAACTTTTTCTGTTAAGATGTATGCATGTGATTACACGTTACAGAAAAGCCTGGATATTCACACAATATCTAAATATTTTTTCTGAGAATAAATCTAATGAGTCAATATTTAGAGTACCAGCATTGGTGCAAAAATCCCAAAGGCAAGTTTTACCCGTGGGGTTTGCACCAATAATCATAGCAAAACTATGTGGCTATTATTTCTTTATTACCGACTTAAAAATTCCTCCGAGAGGTTTGCCCCTGTCTCTCTGTGTGTAATTATTTTTGCCTAAGATAATGCATGTACTTTTGAACAATCAAACCTGCGTGGATTGTTTGATTTCCCCGCCCTCTCCCTGCCCCAGGAGACACAGTGAGGGGAAAGCTAAGTGTTTGCAGAACCATACATGTATTTCTCGCCACCCTGAGGGTGGGCGATAATCAGAACCCCTAATTCTGTGGTTAAAGCACATGTTTTACTGGCAGAAATGTTTATTGCCCGCCCCCGGTCTGACTTTAAAGGAATGTAAGGAATCTACTGTATTGCCATAACAGAAGCAAAACCGTATTGCCAAGGATAAAATCAGAATCATTTTTTTCTAGACATTAATACCTGAAGGTACTTTTTTGTAACCAGTGTGACTGCAGTCATACTGTAATGCATCTAAGTCTTCTTATTCTTACAAAGTGTATAGCACTCCGAACAGTTTTGTCAGTTAGCATTATGGTAAAATAATAGTGTAGTGGTTGCACGCCATGCTGCAGCATATTAATAAAACATACTGTGGAGGAAATGGAATTATAACTTGTTATTAGTGACAACGGAGGAAATGATAAAGGAAAAATATTCAGAACAGTAACCCTACTTTCATAAGATATATCATATTGGGTCAGACCAAGGGTCCATCAAGCCCAGCATCCTGTTTCTAACAGTGGCCAATCCAAGTCACAAGTACTTGGATAGTACCCAAACATTAAATACATCCCAAGCTACTAATCCTGGTATCAAGTGGTGAATGTGTTCCTTAATGATTAATAGCAGTTTATGTACTTCTCCAGGAACTTATCCAAACATTTTTTAAACCCAACTACACTAACTGCCTTAAACACATTCTCTGCCAATGAATTCCAGAGATTAATTGTGTGCTGAGTGAAAAAGAATTGTCTATGATTCGCTTTAAATGTGCCACATGCTAACTTCATGTGTGCCCTCTAGTCCTTCTATCATCTGAAAAGGTAAATAACCGATTCATCTTAGCTGTGTTAAGGAAGTTTCACTTTCTCTAATGAATGAGTCTTAAAGTTTTATCAGCAATGTAATTACTCTTTGTACCATAGAGAATAGTTATTTAACATGGATCACAGGATCACTGCGAAGTTACAGAAAATGAATTTTCATAAAAATACGACTGATCTTTGCATTTGTATTCTACCCAAAGTATTGTTTCACTTACTCCTTGCTTTTGTGATCCAGGATGCTTTGCAGTGTGATTTCATTCTCCTGTCCGTAAGTTTGGCTAAAGGCTGCCGAAGAACCGGAACTGGAACCCGAAGCCACGAACGATGCCTTGCACTTCCTGAAGAAAAAGTTCAGAGCCTGCCTCAAACGGATCATGCCTGTGTGTTTTCACCTTTCCATGAAGTGAGAAGAACAATCATTTTATGGCAACCAAAGCTTAGAGTTTGTGAATGGTTGGCTTTAACACCCATTCAACCCCCTAGCTGCTGCTCTTAAGCTGTTTGCTGGGCACAGAATTACCGGTTGCCGCTTATTCTTTAAAGTGATCAAAACAATCAATTCTCAACAGGCCTGATCTCAGCCTTATTTATATTCAACAAACACTTAAAGGTGACTACTTCTTGGAATGTTATTGCTTATTTGTGACTGCAAATCACAGATACTGTGTGTGGTAGCACATGATGTTGGCAAACTGGTTTTCACTTGCAAGGAGACAAGATAGTTTATAGTTTAGTGGCAGGAGAAAATGCAAGAGTGAGATGGCAAGACTGAGAGAGAAAATATTAGGATGTGTGGAAAAAGACTGTGGAAAAAACCCCCCATAAATTTGAAGCAAATACTCGTGTGCAGTGTTCAGAGGAAGGGGTTAGAATGGGATAGCAGAAAAGTGACATGAGTACAAACAAGAGTAGTGGGGTGGCACATTGTTTATTCATGGAAAAAAGATTCCTGATGGAACTAAAAAAAAACAAAAAACCTTAAAGTGGACAGGGCAGTGGGGCTGTACAGAATGCAGGCTAGGATATTAAAGGAGTTGGAGAGGCACTGGCAGCTCCACTGCCAGCGTTTCTCAGTTGTTCGCTGTAGACAGGAGTGGTTCCAGAGGACTGGAGTTAGGGAACTGTCGCACTGCAAGCAGGAGCTGGCCAGAAGCTAGCATTTGTAGGCCCGATCATGGTGGTAGGAAAATCAAATGGAAGCCCTGCTGAAAGAAAGATGTGGAATATCTCGTGTCCAGTAGATTGCAGGATAACATAACAAGCAGTTTGGATTCAGCACGAGAAGGTCACATCAAACAAATCTCATTGATTGCTACTACCAGGTGACCACCAGGGAAGTAAGGGAGAGTATTTGATAAGGCCTTTGACAGTATCCCTCACAAGAGACTCAAATAAGCTGGATAACCTGGGAGTGGGAAATACCATGCTAAATTGGCTTAGAAACTGACTGATAGGCAACAGAGGATGCTTATTAACTGAATCAACTCTGAGGAAATGAAAATTACTAGACTCCAAAGGGCTGCCACAGAGATCAGTTATGAGACTGCTTCTATTCAATGTTTTCTTTTTTTTTTTTTCCTTTATCATCTCGTTAATATGTTTTACGTTTATAACCAATAAATTACATGACATAGTAAAATAAGGAAAATGTATACAGCATCCAAAATTAAAAGGGAAAAAAGGAAAATGATAATAAAAATTAAAAAAAAAACAAGTCTATCATTCTCATAGTTCAAGTCCACAATAAGATAAGGGAGAAGAATCAGGGAATATACTCTAACAGAGAATCATCTATCAGAAAGACTTGACAGTGAGTTTCAACTTCAAATCTTCCAGCTATTTATTTATTTGAAAAATGTTATATTCTGCTCATATCCATAGTGCATGGTGGATCACATAAGAATGTATGTAATCAAAATACACATCCCACAAACAAAAAAATTACAATATAATAAATCTTCCTCACAAAAACTCTTTCATAAAAGTATACCTTTAAATAATCAAAAGAAACTGAGTTCCCAGCTGCATCAGATAGTACAAATACTGCCCACTCATAATCACAGGAGGCCAGCAAAAGATAGAAAAAAGGATACGCTGGGACACTATTATTCATTACTCTGAATCTACACCTCTGCCTGGCTCTATCCAAAAGACTCCTCCCCAACAACTTTTTAATTTTTTTTATTTATGCATTTTCTCATACAATTCCATAATAATGTTAAATACAGATAACCATAACAATTTTATATTCTCATACTGGGTAACAATATATTTATATGTTTCCTAATAATGATATTATAGTAATAACCCAGGATAAAGGTCATCACATATTAAGCAGAAAATTGGAAAAAAGAAGGGACATTAATCCCCCTTTAACAATTGAAATAAAGAGATGCAACTGATTTCATTATTATGCCTCGACATCCAAATTAACAGTCTCTTTAGGGTAAGAGGCTAGAAAATTTTGCAATTGTGACACTTCAAAAAAAATATATTTTTGACTTTGCCATAACAACTCACACTTACATGGAAATTTTGGCGTCATTTTTCCCCCTTTCTTTTCAATTTCATTTCTAAATGCTAAGAACTTCCTTCTCTTGTCTTGCGTAAACCTAGAAAAGTCTGGATAAATCCATACCTTATCTCCATGAAATGGAACAGATCAATTTCTCATATATAAACAAAAAATTGCTTCTTGATCCATAGCAAAAGCAAAGGTAACATGTAAATTAGCCCTGGATGTTATAATTGTATCAGATGATGCTTCAGTTATTTCAGTCAAATTCAGGGATTTATCTTGTACTTTACCCATTGAAGCAATTTTTAATTTAGATGGGATGTAATAAATTTTGGAAAAAACAGGCATAGCATTTTTAGAATCTGTTGATATTCCTTTAGCATATCTTGAGGTGTAATTAGATCATGCTTAGAGAAATTCACAATCCTAAGATTGAGATACTTTAAGGTATTCTCTATTTCTTCAAGTTTTTTACCGTAGATTTCAGCTCTTGTAAACCATTGTTGCCATGTTTTAATATTTGTCATTCTTTTCTCATATGTTCCATTTTTTCATCTGTTTTGACAAGGGAAGACTCAATATTCTGAAATAGTTTGTTTGAGTCCATAGTTACCTTTGTCAGGTCAACTATGGCCTTCTCTAAGGCTTTTACTGCCTGCCAGAGGGAATCAAGAGTTATTTCAGTTGGTTATAATATATGACCATTACTCAAAGATCCAGCCTCTCTTTCCCCCACTATTAACTGGTTCCATTCTCCTTTCTCTTCTGTTTTGTAGAAGTCCTTTGGAATTAATTGAGGTGGAGGAGGAGTAGTCAGGGCTCCGGGACAATGATATTTCTGCCTGGAAGGTAGGAACCCGCTCTGTTCCTAATCCTTCAGCAGCTTGCTCTATCAGACTTTTTTCTGTTGCAGAAGCAAAAAAAGTCAAAATCTGAGATTGGAAAGGTTCAGGCACGGGAGAGGATGTAGCCATTTCCCTAACCTTAGCCTTCCATTTTGTATGAGGCATTTGTTTTGAGAGTAATAAATAATCTCAGGTTGCTTAATTCGCTTTCTATCTCTAACATTAAAACCTTCCTGGACGGAGGATTCGGAGGAGAGTGATAAAAAGGTAATAGTGTTACTCATGATTCTTCTTAAAGTGGTTTCATTTTCTTTTTCCCATCTACCTTATAAATGGCCTGTGACCGACGGCCCGCAAATGCGCAGTAGAGACCAGCTCTACCGCGCATGTGCGGGCGAGCACGTCGCTCTGAGGCAGCTTCAGAAAGAAAAAAAAATGGCGGCGTCCAGTGGCAGCAGCGGGCGGCGGGGGGACGGCGGTAGCGAGAGGCGGCGGTAGGTGGTTGGTAGCGACGGCGGCGGTAGCGGGCGGGGGGTTGGGGGGCGGGTAGGGGGTAGCGAGGGAGGGAGAAGAGAGAGAGTGGGAGGGAGTGACTGAGTGGGAGGGAGGGACGGGAGAGAGAGAGAGTGGGAGGGAGTGACTGAGTGGGAGGGAGTGACTGAGTGGGAGGGAGTGACTGAGTGGGAGGGAGGGTCTGAGTGGGAGGGAGGGTCTGAGTGGGAGGGAGGGATTGAGTGAGGGGGAGGGACTGAGTGAGAGGGAGGGAGTGGGACTGAGGGAGAGGGGGGACTGAGGGAGGGAGTGGGACTGGGAGAGAGAGGGAGGGAGTGGGACTGAGGGAGAGTGAGTGGGACTGAGTGAGAGGGAGGGAGGAGGGAGTGACTGAGTGGGAGGAGGGATTGAGTGAGGGGGAGGGACTGAGGGAGGAGTGGGACTGAGGGGAGAGAGGGAGGGAGGGAGTGGGACTGAGGGAGAGGAGGGAGGGAGTGGGACTGAGGGAGAGGACGGAGGGAGTGTGGGGACTGAGTGAGAGTGAGTGGGACTGAGTGAGTGAGGGAGGGAGGAGAGAGGGGGGAGGGAGTGAGTGAGACTGAGTGGGAGGGAGGGACTGAGTGATAGGAGAGGGAGTGGGTGGGGAGGAGTGGGTGAGGGGGGTGGTGGTGAAGAGTGAGGGGAGAGAGAAAGAGGGGGAGGTGAGAGACAGAGGGATGTAGCCCGTTTTAACGGGCTTAACGGCTTGTATCATAATATTTTGCAAAGTTCTCAGTCCAATTCTTAGACAAAGCCGCGTGCCCCTTAGGCACGCGCGGCTTGGGCGGAGTGCTGGCGTTGACGGTGCGCCGTAAGGCAGTCTGTATTTGTAGTCTTGGAAAGTCACTTATTGATGACGTCACAAGCAGGAAATCGAATCCACAAAGTCGTGCCTCAAGCCAGGAGAAGTTTCCTCACCCTTAGCGTCATCAACAAGGTAATTGCAAGGTAATTGCAAGGTTTCACACCCGACTTTCCACTCTCCACACCTCCTCGTCAGGGCAGCCGCAAAGCAGTCCTATATTTGTAGTCTTGGGAAAGTCCGCTTATAGATGATGACACAAGCAGGAAATGCAAATCCACAAAGTTGCGCCTCAAGCCGGGAAAATTATCCTCACCCGTTAGCATCATCACAAGGTAATTGCAAGGTTTGCATTCACCCGACTTTCCACTCTCCACCCTCCCCTCGTCAGGCAAACCGCAAATCAGTCCTGTATTCGTAGTCTTGGAAAAGTCGCTTATAGAATGATGACACAAGCAGGAAATCAAATCCAACAAAGTTGTGCCTCAAAGCCGGGAAAATTTCCTCAACCTTAGCATCATCAACGAGGTAATTGTAAGGATAATTGCAACGGTTTTCACCTGACCTTCCACTCTCCCACCTCCTCCCCCAACAACTTATTTACATTAATTATTTAAAATATTTGTCCACCTATAATAAAGGCTTGCTGAATGTATAAAATACAACATAAAACAAAAACACAGACAGCACATAACATATAATATACATAACATAAAAACAACATACTATAGAACTAAAAGGAAATAATGAAATATAAAGCATAAAAGAATCCACATAAGCTTAAACCAAATCAGCAGATACCATAAAAGGTTTTCAACTTTTTTTGTAATACTTTAACATCTGACAAAATCTGGAGCTCATCTGGTAAGCCATTTCATAGAATAGGCTGAATACTAGAGAAAACATGACCACATTTCATGGAATTATGCTACCTTCATACTTGGAATTTGCATAAAATGACTACTGTCAGAATGTAGTGAAAAGGAAGGGATATATTCTATAAACAGGATGATAAATAAGATGGAATACCCTCCTGAACTGATCTAAGTAACAGAACAAGAAGTTTACATATTTTCCTTTGTGAAATAGGAAGCCAATGAAGATGATGTAACGAAGGAAGCATATAATCATGAGAAGATATACCTACTATCAATGGAGCTGCTGAATTTTGTAGTAATAACGTTTACTGCAGTAATCCAGGGTGGTCAAAATAAATGCTTGTACAATCATATCAAAATCTGTTTCACCTAAAATATAGTTCAGGTGATTTCATTAGGCTTTTAAAAAAGCCTAATGACAGGACAGACAATATGATGTTTATAATTCACAAATCAAATTGAAAATCGTAAGTTTGTAGCATGTTCAACAAATACAATAACTTCACCACTAATTGAAAGGATGAGAAATCAATAGGTCTTGGCCTCCTAGAGATCCAAAGGACCTCTATTTTAGAAAAATGTAACACCAAATTATTATCAAAAGTCCAATTGTTAACCACTAGTAAATACTGTGATATTCAATCAGCTATATTGCCAGAGATCAGGAAAAAAACAGCTGGATATCATCTGAATATAATTTTAAAAAAATACTCAATAATTCTAAGGTGCAAAATGGTCTTAAATAAATATTGAATAGTGTTGAAGATAACACAGAGCCTTGTGGGACTCCCATCTTAGAAAGAAATCAATCAGATCCCAAATCACCAACCTTAGCCTTTTTTTTTTTTTTTTTTTTTTTTGAGAGGACAAGTAGGAAGTAAACCATATGAGTACTTCACCACCCATTCCCAGCTCTCTCAATCTAACTGTTGCATTGGAGGTGGACCCATGAGCCGAGGTAGGATTGATGCAACCCATAGGTAAGGACCTACGGGTCCACACCGTTGGGCAGGTGGAGTGGGCTGAAAGCAGAGGGCCTCTAGAGCTTCACCTACACCAGCTCTTGTTTACCCCGCGGGTTGAGCCTTGGGTGCCAGGGCTGGCAGGACTTAGGTGGGCCTCTGTGCAAAGTTGCAGGAGAAGTGGGTTCAGCCCAGAGTCAGCAGGCGAGGGATGATATTCTACTTTGGACTGGATGATGTCCTGGAAACTTGGGCATCAATGGAACAAAGGCAAACAGAGGGAGCTCGAGCAAAGGTAGGCCAAAGCCTGATGAATTCACGTCCAGGAAGTAGACAGAAGAGGCGTCCAATAATAGGCTTGAGTCAGGGCTGGTGGCAATCTAGAGATAATGGCAAGCAAGGCTAAGGTCTAATCACGGAGATAGTCAATAGGAAGTCAGACGAAGCAAGGGTTTGGGCTGGAGATAGGTTGTAGCGTAGTCGGGTGAAGCGGAGGTCTGGGTCTGGAGATAAGCTGTAGCGTGGTCAGGCGAAGCAGAGGTCTGGATCTGGAGATAGGCTGGAATGTAGTCAGGCGAAGCAGGGGTCTAGGACTGGAGATAGACGGTAGAGTAGTCAGGCGAAGCAAAGGTACGGGTCTGGAGATAGGCTGGAACGTAGTCAGGCAAAGCAGAGGTCTGGGACTGGAGATAGGCTGGAGCATAGTCAGGCAAAGCAAATTCGACCAGCGAGTACCCGTAGCTACGCTATGAAGTGGAGCCTGAACTTAAATACTATGACATCATCATTTGAGGCCGTGGCTAGGTTCCCGCCTCGGTCCCTACATAAGGATCAGCGCGCGCCTAGGGAGGGGCGTGGCGCGAGTGGTGGTGTCTCTCTGCGGGCCACATGGAGAAGCTCGACGAGTAGTGGCATCAGGACTGGGAATGCTGGAGACTGTAGCAGGGCCAGAGGCACCGGGGAAGGCCCGAGGACGGAGCTGGTGGCCCACCACCGTCAGCAAGGAGGAACCAGACACTGGAGTCCTTGTGGAAAGGTGAAAGGGCCTTACCGCGGGTCTGCCACGGATGGCACACCCGCGGTAAGGTGTGCCATCCTATGATTAACAGTGTGAAACACAGTTGACATATCAAGTAATTTCGTAATAACAGCAACACCCCTGCATCTTTCAATAAGTATTCAAACACTAAAATAAGTAATGTCTCAGAGCTACGTCCTAAACTATATCCACACTGGTAGTTAGTCAAAAAATTGCAAAAAATCATTTAATTGAATACAAACTGCTTTCTCTAATTATTTCCCTATAAATTAGAAATTGGACAGAAATTAGATGGATGCATTGTGTTGCACTGCGATGGAAGGGAGTGCTAGGGGGCGCTCCCCATAGCGGGAAGAGAGATGTGTGCCCTTGCGGTGAGATGAAGCCTTGTCTGGGAATGGAGCTTGGAAGTCAGCTTGGAACTCTGAAGTAAAGACGTGGAGAGCAAGGTCCCTCAGGTGTCCTACACAGCCCGTAGGCTTGTCGCGGACCACAGTGTCCTCAATGCGCCCAACACAGCCGGACCGCTGGTCGCGGACCACGAGAGGAGTGGGGCAAGCTCTGGACCACACAGACCAGGTCAGGAACAAGTTACCCCTTGGATCCTCCAGAGTTGTAACATGATACAGTCTTAAAACACGGAACTTGGAAACTGGAAACTCGGATCACTTAAAAACAAGGAACCTCCTGAGGCGCACAGGTACTCAGGACCTGGACATCAGGACTCACAGGAACGAAGATGCCAGGCAGGAGCAAGATGCAGTGGTCCGATGAGGAGAAACTCCCAGGAGGACTGGCTCCTTGCCAAGGCGAGGAGTGAGTGAGTGAGGAGCCCTTTTGTAGGGCTGGACCAGGAATGCCCAGGGAGGAGTCCAAAGAGGGCCACACCTGCGCTGTCCCTTTAAGAAGGGGAAAGAGGCGCGGTCTCGCCCCTTAGGAGAAGGGAGCAGGACCTTGGAGAGCGGCCATGCTGCTGCACAGGAGGAAGCTGGGCCACAGGCAGGCCCCAACGTTGGAGTGGCGGTGTCCTGCCGCTGAAGAGGAGCTTCGAAGTCCGCGGCTCCCTGCCACGGTGAAGAAGAGTCAGGCGCGGTCTTGGGCAGCCGCAGGGGCGGTGAAAATGGCAGCCTCCATGCCGCAGGGAAGTCCGGGGGACTGCGGCCTCCGGACAGCGGAACGCCGGTGATGTTGGTGGCTCCAGCCGTGAAGGTAAGCGCCTGCTCGCGGCCAGGTCCGTGAGCAGGCGCACAACGCATTGCTGATGAGCTACCTTTCTTTTGACAGGACTTATACAGATCTTTTTAAAACTTCAGGAACAAAAGCTCCAGAAAGGGGCAAATAAGCTATTTCTATAAGAGGATCCACAAAAATGTCCTTCAATGCATAAAGGACCCAGGTGGGACAGGGTTCTAATGGCCAAACGCGCTCAGCCTCCGCTTTGGAAGCGCAATCAAATGTGTCCCATAGCAACACTGCAGTAAACTATTAGAAATCTGATGTTGAACAGTTCCTAAAAAAATCTGTGCATACTTGAGAAGTAATACTCCCATTGGGCGACATTAGTCTTGAGTATCCCAAAAGCCTATTGACAACTTGCTAGCAGGTCTAAACTTAGAGGGATATAACTCATCTAAGTAGCGATTTTTAGGGGGATATTCGGCAGCATAGCCATGCTGCCGAATATCCTATCTAAGGGGGTCATTTTTCAAATTGCAATGGGCCGTTATTGTGACTTTAACATTTAAATGAGGGAAAGGGGAGGGGCTAGAGCAGAGTTTGGGCAGGGTAAAAACATTTTTATGCCGATACCACTGCCGGCAATAATGGTTTACACATTATTGCCGGCAGTGGAGCCGGAAATAATAACACCTTTTGCAATGGTACTATGAGGGTGATAGTGTGCGGCATAGCCGCAACCGTGGTGGGCGAAAATGCACCACCACGATGTGGGCGGCTGCACACTATTGTCCCCGCCCCTTTTCTGGCCGTGGCTCATCATTACGCTATAAATATGGTAAATTAGCTAGATATGCCTATTCAGCTAAGTTAGGCCTAGATTTATCATTTTGCTATAAATTTCACATGAATAGCGCCTGTGATTTAAAAAAAAAAAAAGGTGTGATTATGGTAATTTTTTAGTTACTGCAACATGTGCTTCACATAGGTATTTTACTGTAAATTTATCACACCTGGAGAGAGAGAGAGAGAGAGACTCTTTATAAGGCCCTCATATTAGTCAACTATTTATATCACTGTAGGAGGGTCAACTAGTAACTTGAGGTGAGATTTTGGAGGTGGCCTAAGGTTTGGGGGCCAGTTATACATGCACAGTCAAAGGTACGAACAGCACAGTACATATCAGTGAATATTTGATGTGATTTAGAATGAGGAAAAGAACACAAAGATGAGATTTCTACAATGTACTCTCACCCTAGCTTGATAGCACTCTAGGTGTAGTTATTTCCGGCATTATAACATGCATGATGCTATTGCACGCAACTTTAAGCACTCCTGATTTTCATAAAACCCACCCAATTTCCCCCCCTTTGATTAAATTTTCAAAGTTTGCATACATATCTCGCGCTGCGAAAAATAACACATAGTTATGGCATTATCATGGGCATTAGGGCCCTAACGCCCACAATAAAGCCCTAATGCGATTTGAAAAATGACCCTGTTAGTTAACTGGCTAGCTTTTAAATATTAACTCCCACATGTCTAAATTACTATCCAGCAGTAAAGCCGTAAGAACATCAACCTTGGATTTTATGGAACAGCTGTTGATGAAAGCCAAGGATAGCGTTTGCTCTAAGAAACAAAAAGATTTACATTTAGCATTTAATGATAATCAAATTGAAGAGGAAGTACTAATATCTAATTGCAATGATGAGTTCTATATAAATTAACTTTAGTTAATAAACCATACCGCCCTCTTCCCCAAACAACGGGGATAGCCTAAGCTTACAATCCCATAATCGAGAATAGCAAAACCCCAAGCAAAAGGCCAAGGGACAAGCAATGGGATAAGGCCCTTTGCCAGGGCCCTTCACCGGTGACCCACTGCCGGCATGCCCACCTGTAGGCCACTCCTTTTAGCACCCCATGAGGCTTTTGTAGCCCATGAGGACGTGACATGGTGAGTGTGGGTGGAGCTAACTGGCTCCATCTAGCAGCAGAAGACGCTTTCAAGAGGTAAGCCAGGCTTCAGGATAAAGTGTACTGTGCAGCAGCAATGGTTAGAAGGGCTTCCACTCCAGGCTCAATTACTCAATCCTGTTAGTGGCTCGTGACATGGTGAGCATGAGTGGTGCTACCTGGTTCTGTCTAGCAGCAGCAGAAGCCCTTAGGCAATAAGCCAGGCTTCAGAATAAAGTACACAGTACAACAGCAATACTTAAACAAAAAGGCAAAATTACCTCACAAAATCAGATTCACCATACAATACTGAAGAGGAAAAGAACCTCAGTGTAGAAATTTAAACGCACTGGGTACTGATGTTCCAGAGGATACTACAGTATCAATCATGGGTCAAAAAACCTCCTCACCTGTCCTTCCGCTTAATTTTTTTTTTCTATATTTTTACTTATAACTTTTATTTTGGAATCTCAGTTCCTCATAATTAAAATCCATTCCGATCACTTATAGTAATAGCCATAAAAATACTTAGCTAAGAAAAAATAAAAAATTATGTAAAAATAAAGCAAAAAAAAAGGTAGGATAGCCTCCCACTGCACCTCCCACTGTGCATAGCAGGAAATATGCGCGTATCTGGGTGGCTTTTAAAATCTGTTGGCACTCGCTGGCCCAAAATATTCACGTATCTCCTGTTTTGGCATGCATCAAGCTTTTAAAATTCACCTTTATGGGAAGGTAAGTAGTATATCTTGATGGTCAGTGGCATAGCCTCAGGAAGAAAATTCAAAATATCCAAAATGTCCTTTTTCAAACATATCGAGAGGAGTAGTACACAGAGCTCTAGGAAAATTGAGAAGGTTTAGGTTATTCCTTCTGTTGGCATTCTCTAAGTTTTTCACTTTAGCCTGCAGCATAAAATTATTCTTACTTAGGACAGCTTATGTTGCCTGGAAGATAGCAAACTGACTGTCATAACTCCTGGAGCCTTCAGTTACAGTCCTCTAAATGTTTATCTTGCCTTGTAAGTTTAGTGACTGTTTTAGCTGTAAAGGTACATAATTGGTTTGCACACCCAGTTAGGGAAGATTCTATTATTCCTCAATTGTCCATATCTTTTTCAAGAACACAATCTCAGGGGGGTCCATTATAAATTTAATCAAAATAAGGATTGGTAGTGAGGAAGAGCTTGGCAACAAAGTGTTCCCTGAGGCATTCATGAGAGTCTTATGGCCCACAATCACTGAGGGTGAATCAACTCCTCTCACTGCCAGTCATTTGAACCCATCATTTCAGTCTCTAATAGAACTTCAAACTCTGCAGCTCCTGCAGTTAACTTTGTCTCCAGTGTGTTTCCCCCTTCTGTTCTCTCCTGCAGCCTTGCTGGATGACACTGGGCATAGCAAATCACTTCCAGGTTCCCCAGCATTCATCAGCTGGGAGACCTTTCCCCTAAGCTCAACAATGCCTCCAGGCTGGTAAGGGAATTTCTCATCTCCTCTGAGAACCCAATGATTCCAGCGTCTCCAACACTCGTTGTTTGCTGGACAAAGTGTTAGTGGAGCCAAGGTGGCTTCAGTAGGGCAAGATTTGATTTTGGCCTTGTTCTTCCCCATAATGACAATAAATAAGTGAAGGAAATGACAACAAGATTGTAAACTCATCAGAGCACCAAGAGTTGGGTTATTCAGTGGCAGCCATCTTGTATACAATTAGTGGATTTCTTAAAAACTCAATGGTAGCCATCTTGCATAGTAAGTGATATGATACAGGAAGTTAGAAGGCAAGGTATATCTTTTTGCAGTGTACTTTATGATCTACAATAGTGCTATAAAATTAGAAGAAATTTAGAAAAGCTTGAGAGGTGGTCAAAAATATGGCAGTTGAAATATACTGCAGAAAGAAAAAAAAAAAACCTCTGAGGACAAATAAATGATAGGGGTGAGATACTTTTGATTATCAAACATAGCTGAGGACTTCAAGGTTGCCAAACAGTATAACAAGGCAGTGGGAAGAGTCAGAGGAAGACCAAGATATAAGGAGAGTTAGAATCAGTAGAAAATTGGCAGTGAAAATACTTTTGTACAAATCATTGATGAGACCTCATTTGGAATACTCCAAAAGAAAGAAGAAAAACAGATAAAGGTGGTCCAGAAGAGAATTAACAAAATGGTACATGGGTGGTCAACTCAGCTCCTCAAGAGCCACAGACTGGTCTGTATGCAAGTGTATCTCATGCATGCTTATTCTGAATATCCTGAAAACTAGGCCCATTCGTGGCTCTTGATGACTGGAGTTGGCCACCCTGGATTATGATGTGAGGCTTAAGGACCTAAAGGAACCATGTGTACCATGAAGGAACAGAGGGAGAAGGGGTATATGTTAGAAGATATTCCAGTACCCAAAAAGAAATAATTTCTCAGTGGAAAGAAAGATTCCAAAGAAGGGCTCATGATATAGAGCTGGAAGGGGGCAGAGTTAGAAATGATTTCAGGAAGCTTGATGCATACATAGAACTGCCTACTTATCAGGATGGTAGTAATGTACACAAGAAAGCCTGGGACAAACACAGAGGCTCTTAAACGATTTGAGATAAGGTCTGTGATGTGCTATTACAATAGGCAGGGAAAGTGGACAGATTTGATTGGCCTTGGGGCTTTTATCTGTCATCCCAGCCTAAGTATTTGCACTGCCATCAGAGTGCTTGCAAATGAGTAGACAAGATTCAATGTAGATACAGAAAAAAAAAATATAAATTGTTATTTTTTTGTAACCCATGGTCAACAAATACATCTTTTTAAATAAATACAGTTTCTCTATTGTAAATTTGAAGTAAAAAGAAAACAATTTGGTCGTCTGAGACAGTAATTGCTTGATATGAAGTTTCTTGCGAGGACGAATCCTTTCAGAAGACATAAGAGGATCCTGGTATGTACGGTTAAATTAAAAATGGCACGTACAGTGTACTTTGCTTTGCTGATGTGCCTGCCTTCAGAAATCCCTCTAACTGTATAGTGTTACTCTGCTTGACCTCGAGGACCTATGTCCTCCGCACCACAGTTATAAATAAGTTATTGCAGGGAGTGCTTCACAACCTGTTCATGACAGGTCTTGTTGCAATGCCTTTCAGTGCTTTTTATTATTATTTGTTTTGTGGTTTTGCTTTTGAGGGGACGGGTGAGCTAAAGTTAACGGGGATTATATTAAGAAGAAGTGGGGATTATATTAAGAAGAAGTTTGTAAAGGTTTAATAGTTACATCAATATTTTAATTGTATGTTATACATTATTGGATGGTCCACAGTCTGTACAGCCTGTTTTCCGTCAAAACTGTTATATGTAATGTATTTTATTTAATACCTATTAATAATGTCAATGTAAAGCTTGTTGCTAAGTTATTGTTAAATGTAAACCGCGGTGACATATTTCTTTACGTACTGCGGTATATAAAAACCCTTAAATAAATAAATAAATACGTGGGTGCTGACACATGATATGACCTCATATAAGTTACTGTTATCTCCCACAGCTGCAGGTTCCCAATTAGCTTGGAAGCTTCCTTGGGAGGGACACATTGTACTTATACATAGTGCCCTGGTTTAGAGTATTCTAGAAATGATGCAATATTTGTCTAATAGGTTCCACCTTGCATTTTGTTTCTCCTTTTGCTAGAGGTTGCCATGCTTACGGGCAGATTTTAAAAGGCCTACACGCGTAAATCCTGGGGTTTATGCGCGAGGCTGGGCCTCGCGCCTGCTGCGCGAATTTTCAAAGGGGCCCGGTCTCGCGCATAAACCCCAGTACGTGCCCAGGTGTCTGGCCATTTCAAAGGGGCAGGCCGGGGGAGTGTTCTGGGCGGGGAGGGACGAAGGCCGGCTGAGACAGCAGCCATTAGCCGCTGTCCCGGGGAAGCACGCTGGCAGCCGGCCGGCACGCATAAATTACTTCTGCTCCTGAGGAGCAGCAAGTAATAAAACAAAAAACTGAGCCAAGGTAGGTTAGTTTTAGGGGGTGGGGTGGAGAGGGGAAAGGTTAGGCAGGGAGTTCGGGAAGTTCCCTCCAAGTTTACTCCTTAATTGGAGTGGACTGGGAGGGAACTGGGGAAGGCCCGATTGCATGGCCGTGCAAAGTTTGCAAAAGTACACTTCCCCTTGCACGCGTCGCATGCACATGTATGCAACGGATTATAAAATCTAGCGCATGTGCGTGCTCCAATGTGCACGTTATAAAATCGGCGCGTCCATGTGTGCCCGCCAGGAAGCGCTTGCACGTGGACGAACGCGTGCACATTATAAAATCTGCCCTTTAATGTGCAGTATTGGAATGCGCTAGACTAGAGCGTGTTCCACTTGAGAGAAACCTTTTTACTCGATCCAGAGATAATTTTATTTAGCAGCATTCAGTTATCGTTTAAACTAGTTGTAACATAGCAATGGTGGCAGAAAAGGACCACATAACCCATCCAGTCTGCCCGGCAAGATTCTTAGGACAGTATCTGCTGTTCCTTGCAGGATACCCCCATGTTTCTCTCAAGGATCATAACTGCCAGTTCGTTCAGTCGCCCCCAAGCCTTATGATAAGGGTAGTAATATTTATAATCAATCAAATCCAAGCAACTGTCAAACCCATAAATTATTGCTAGCAACATTTTTTACTGGGTGAGGAGCCTTCTTGATAATTCAGACAATGCTGCTTGACGTGCTTTACTTCCAAAATGTTATAAAATTCTCCAAAAAAGTGCTTGATGGATTTTCAACTTTCAAAGACGGGTTTCGTTAAAACCGAGGCCTTACTTATGATTTCACTTCAAAATGTTAAAATTCAACTGAAGCACTGTTGCTCTTCTAACTCACTGATGAATTAAAATGTCTCCCGTGTGGCCACCAGCCCTAAGTGTCTTGGAGTTTACAGTTACACCTCCAGTTCCTTGCCAAGTTGCTCAATTTGCTGCATTGCATTATGGAAGCTCTGCTTGCTTACGCCCGCCAAGCTGATGCTCCACTGAGCGAAAGTGACAGCATGTTGCCTTGGTAACAAGCCAGTTATCTCCTGGAGAAAGTGACTCCTATGGACCGCTGCGAACCACCCTGTAAAAGGGCAGGTGGGGGGCGAGCAGGCTGTTGCAGCGAGATCAATGGTCATGCAATAATGGCCCCCAAGAGGCAGCATGGTGAGAAATGCTGTTAGAGACGTAGGAAATGTTTGCACGCCCGTCTTGAGAAACAACAGCAGGAAGACATGTCAGAAAGGTAAGAGAATGAACTGTGAAATATAGACTCTTAGCCATTGCAGCTAATGTTACAGGATTAAATGACTTGCTGGGGAGTATGAGAGGCAGAATATTGATGGCGGCTGTGCATCAACTTAGAAGTACCTAATCCTCAAGCACCTAGACCCTTTCCTTTGTTTTGCATGTTACAACTGGAGCAAAGTGTTTAAAAAAAAGTGAAGTTGTTAATTTTAAACTTAGAATGAGAAAAATTGCAAGGGAGAAAAACTAGTATACAATATGAAACAAAATTACAACTAGTTGTGAATAGACTGATACCTAATGGATCCCAAAATATATCACAATAATACTGTATAAAATACAATTTTTATTAAACAAACTTTTTTTTTTTTTTTTTAATTTTTCATTATTTCATAAAAACTGTCATTATTTTCATTTGTTTTCTGAGCTCAGAAAACAAATGAAAATAATGGCAGTTTTTATGAAATAATGAAAAAAAAAAAAAAAGTTTAATAAAAATTGTATTTTATACAGTATTATTGTGATATATTTTGGGATCCATTAGGTATCAGTCTATTCACAACTAGTTGTAATTTTAAACTTAGGACAGAGCAGCAGTGAGAACTCAGGTGTTTCTAGTAACCATTTGCAAGTCTTTGAGTAAGCAGTTCATTTCAAATAAGCTAAGTAGGGTAGTTAAAGTTAAGAAAAGCAGCTTTTCATTTCTAACCATACAATACAGTTAACATAACAGTGAGTTGACTAACTTCAGAAAACTGTCTTTTGAATGTTTGGTTTTAAACAGCACTTGGGTACTTGTAAGATTGAGCATTCTTCTTCACTAAGTAGTTGCAGATGATACTGTTTTATTAAAATAGCCCAATATATTTGTGATTAGGCTTTGAGAAGCTCTGTGCTCTCTTCATCAGGTCAGTGCAGAATGTGCCAAGGCTGCTGTTGCGCAAATATACACGGAAACTGCAGGTTAGATCACAATAGTGGTGCAGAAGGCAGGGTACCAATGGGACAAGCACCCTCTGCATTACCCGATGAGCTCAATTTATAGTTTCCATTAAAAGCAGCGTTATCAGGCTGCTCCTTCTGAATACCTACAGAAACAGACAGCGCATGGCACACTGGGGCCGATGCAATAAACGTGTGCCAGAAGCGGGTGCTCGGTGTTCAGCGCTTGCTTTCCTAATGCACGCCCGGGCACTTCTCCGGGGGGGGTGCCATGCAATATTTAAATTAGGGGGCCATGCTGCCAAGGAGGCACTAGGGTCAATTGCATGCCCCTAGTGCCTTCTTGGTTGCGGCCACCCAGGAGAGGTCGGCTGTCGGCGTTTTGAGAAAGTGGGTGCTGAATTTATCGGCGTCCGTTTTCCTAACCGGTGCACAGCCGCGGGTTCGGAAAATGCATGCTCATTAACTGAGCGTCTGCTTCCCTAACCTGACCACTGGCCATCTTTCTTTTTTTTAAATCTTTTAAACTTTTAGTTCCTCCACGATATTAAGCCAGAGGATGTACAGAAAAGCAGTATTTTCTGCTTTTCTGTACAACTTTCTGAGAGAAAAAATATGCGGGTCTGTTGCACATTTTTTATTTTTGCATCTGGGGAGCACAGCTAATAGCCTCATCAACATGCATTTGCATATAATAAGCTTTATTAGTTTTGCTGCATGTTGGATGCACGTTGTGGACGCACTAATCCACTTATAGCATAAGGGGCTGTGGACGCACATCCAACCGCGGATAAAGCAGTGTGCCCGACTGAGCGCACTATATTGCATCGGCCTAACTGCTGGAAAGATGTAAAATCAAGGGAAAAGCTGCGAGCCCAGTTGTCGTTCTTTTGGAATACAGCAATTTTCCATTACAAGACTTCTGTCTGAATCATGGACACACAGGGCCAGATTTTCAGAGGACTTACACACGTGGAGGGGGTTACGTGCGCTGGGCCTATTTTATCAAGGCCCAGCGCACGCATGTAAAGCCCCAGGACGCGTCTAAGTCCCGGGGCGTTACAAAAGGGGTGGGGAGTGGGGGGTGGTCCGGGGGGGGGGTGGGGGGCAGAGGCCTCCGGCACAGCGGCCATTTGCCGCTGTGCAGGGGGATTTCATGCCGGCAAGCTGCCGGCGTGCGCAACCTGCACCTGCCCCGAGGCAGACGCAGAAGGTAAATTAAAATTTGTGGGGGGGGGGGGGGGGGGGGATTAGGATAGGGCTGGGGTGGATAGGTTAGGGGAGGGGGTGGTAAGGTTAAGTTTAGGGGCAAGGGAACGAGGGAAGCCCTCGGGCATTGGCGCGCGCAGGGTGCACCCCCTCACGTGCGCCGACCCCCGATTTTATAACAATCGCACACCTTTGCGCGCATCTTATCACCTATCCACCCCAGCCCTATCCAATTCAGGAGCGACAGGAAGGGAACGTCCCTACCCCCCTACCTAACCTTCCTCCCTCTTCCCTCTCCTCCCCACCCCCTAACTTAAGCTAACTATGGCCAATTTGTTTTTTTTATTTTACCTCTCACTGCTCCCTCGGCGCACAAATAGTGTCTTCCCGCTGGCCGGCTGCCAGTGCAGAGTTCCCTGGGGGGGGGGGGGGGGGGCGGCTAATAGCCGCTGTCCTAGCCGGCCTCAGTCCTGCCCTGCCCCACCTCGTCCTGCCCAGACCATGCCCCCGTCCCACCTCTTTTTCAGGGCCTGGCACTTCTGCGCGTGACGGGCCCTTCCGAAAATGCAGGCGCCAGGCCCGGACACGCGTGTAACCCCCGTCATTCATGCGCGCGGCCATTTGAAAATGTGCCCGATTGTTTCCTACGGCAGTGATTGTGACACATTTATAGAAATATAGAATGTGAAAGTAGCTAAGACCCATTTGACATTAAAGGGTTATTTAATCTCAGCTGTGCTATCTCAGTGGGGGAAAACCGTGTGAAGGAGAAATTTAAATGCTAGGGGTGTGCACAGATAGTTTTTCATTTCTTTTTTTTTTTTTTTTTTTTTCGTTTCATTTGTTTGTTTCATTTCTTTTGATTTGAAATGAAAAATAAAAAATTGCTAAAAATTGAAAAAATTAAAAACAGGGAAAACAATCAGATCCCCATAAGAAATGGGGGGAAAAAAAACCCCCACCTCTCCTGGGCTCCCTTCTGATCTGCCTCCTTACTATATTTTAGTTTCTTCATGGGGCAGGAGCAATTCCTGGTCACATAAATCCGCTTTGAAAATGTGTGGGTGTGCATGGCATAGACACGCAAAGTTACACCCGTAAGGGACCAGCTATAACTTTGGGTTTGTGGGTTTACATGCACGTATTTGAAAATTGAAAGTATGCACATAAATCCCTGCCCAGAGCATCTAAATCGTTTTGCCTGCTTTTACATACATATCTGCTGAGAATCCCCCCATACCTTTAGACGGTAATGTTGAAACTGCTTGCATAGCGATAAGGTCTGGGTTACATTGCGCTTGCAGGCTTTACTATTTCAAAAGGGAGTTCACACGTGCACATTTGCTTTGAAAATCTGTGTGTGATTGGCTGAGTATGCGCGCACACATGACCCACCCACATCAACTTATGACTCTCCCAGGCAGGGCAAAACTTGTGCACAGTGACTCATGGGGCGCACCTTTTAAAATGAAAATCTCTATGCCTAGGTCACAACTTGGCCCCAGTTCCATCCCCCAGAGCCTTTATTTTGGACGCGTCAGCCGGGCTGTGTGCCTACTTCTATGCATGTTCCTCACCAGAACTATTTTCAAAGAAACATGAGCATAAAACTAAGTTTTATATGCCTAAGAGACTTTAAAAATTACAACCTCAAAGCAGAAGATGGTGTCGTTTAAATCTTACCTTTCTGTTTTACGGTCTATACCTTGTAATACTGTGGAAACTGCTAGCATGTCCTTTTTAAAAGGGTTTTGTAAAGCTTCTACACTGCCAGTTTTATGTTTTCCAATGTTCTCCTCAGCTCCTCAGGTGTGAACACAAGCAGTTATAGCTTCTCTAGATCATTCTCCTCGCACTGCTCTGATTTAAGTGATGCAAATACTTTGTTACCAGTTTTATCAAGAAACCGAGACATACTACAGCAGAGCTGGGATTCTGGCATATCGTCTCCAGTAAGTACTTGATCAACAGCCAATGAATGCAAGACAAAATAACAAGAATATTGTGGAATGCTCACTGTTCTAGCATGATGCAAAAACAGCTGTTCAGACTATCACATTTCATACAGACTTATGGGGACTATCGTATAATTATTTTTTTCGGTGACTGTATTCAAGATCCGAAACTAAATAGGCATCAGTCCCATTCATATTACAAAGAAATACAGACCAATTGGTAGTTTTTAGCAAAACTGATGACACAAAATATACGGATTTTTTTTTTTTTTGTCTGGGTAATGTTCTTCATGATAAAAGCAAAACATCTGCTGAAACACAGTGCTGGGTTGCTGTTCCTAAATCAACTTGTTTCAACATAGAGTGGTGTAGAAAAATGACTTACCCTTGCTTTATCTTCGGTGAAATTTGTTCCTACAGCTCTCATTTAGGGAAGCATCTATGACTTTTGTATTCATCACTCTGATAATTATTTCATACGAATTTTCAAATAGTTTCAAGAAAATGGGGGAAAAAATTCACATCTGGGACTGATGATTGTTTAGTTTTGGATGTTGAACTTTGCATGCTATAAAGACCAAAAACCAGTCCCTTTAAGTCCTTATTAAACTGATCCATACTGCTGTGTTGTTGTTGGTTTTTGTTTTGTTTGTTTTTTTGCATTATTTATTTTTGTGGCATATTTGTGGCCCTGTGATTGTGATGGTTTCCATTAATTTAACATAAATAACTGAACTTTAAAAACATCATGTTTTCTTTAAAACAAACAGCAAACTATAAACAGTTTTTATTATGATTAAAAACTGGATACTTTGTAGGTTGTCATACATGTAAGGGACTTTTTTTTTTCAGTTTTTATTTTATTTTGCCCGGGAATTTCAATGTTAGAACAAAAGAAGAATGACTTTATATCAAAGTGACTGTTTCATAGAATTTTCTTTGTCATAATGTTGAAATTACCGGGCAGAATAAAATAAAAACTGAAAACAAGAGTCTCTTCGTATATGTTATTGGGCTAAAGAAAAATATACTGCAGGGCCTGTGTTTCTAAGATTGCCTAGGTCCTTTCTTCAGATCTGTGCAGTTTCAAAAGCTGAGCTCAGGCTCTCCAACGCTTTTTTAAAATTAGTTCAATCAAAGGTATCACGGCCCAGAAAGTGTCCAGATTGCTCCAGAACCAATGCGGCAATGGCCTGACAATTGTATTTTATATTAGCCAGCAATTCCCTCCCCCCCCCCTCAATTCCCCCATCCCCTTTTGAGATTACCAGAATGCCTAAAGTATGCTAATCTTCCAATTAGAAAATAAAATCGTAGAAAATATGAGATTTAAACTGCCATCATCTTGTCCTGCAATTTAGTGAATTGTGGCCTATTACTTTTTTATATTAATTTCTAGAAGAAGCAGGGGAAAAAAAATTATGAAAGCCCATTTGCAAACCTCTGAGGAAACAGCCTCTGGTGTTTCACAAATGCCCTTTAATTTGCTTCTGCTCACATAAATTCCTATGTTTATCCGGCATTTTCCAAAATGGTTTCCAGTATGCAGCTTATGGAGGAGAGACTTGGGAAAGGAAAATGTCACCAAGTTTTAAATCAAGAAAATGATCCCCTTTATTAACATGAACTGAGGTTATCCGCTGCCATACAGTATGTAGTAGTAGTAGTAGTACTGTTTTATTAGAGTAAAGCTGCCTCACATTTCTGGGGTTAGTGCTAGTTTATGGTGTTGGGCCTCACTGTGGTCCTGGATCTGGAGATCCTGGTTCAGGGGTCTTGGACTCAGGTCTATTGGGTCCATAGTGGAGCGCCATAGCTAAAAACCCCAAGGGTTCAGACCTTGCTGCCACAGTGCAATAGACAAATAGCCCCAAAATATGAGTTAATTTTTATTCCATTTCTGACTCAGGAGTTAAATTATCAAGCCTAAAAAACATGGTTTAAGCATTGAGTACCTGAGTCTAGTTTCCCAAGCCTTAGGCCCTCTGCCCGAGGACAACCGGAACCCTCAATCAGAGAAACTCTGTCCCAGAGTCCACGAGTCAAGAAATGCAAAATGATAAGGGGAATGGAACAACTCCCCTATGAGGAAAGACTAAAGAGGTTAGGACTTTTCAGCTTGCAGAAGAGACGACTGAGGGGGGATATGATAGAGGTGTTTAAAATCATGAGAGGTCTAGAACGGGTAGATGTGAATCGGTTATTTACTCTTTCGGATATTAGAAAGACTAGGGGGCACTCCATGAAGTTAGCATGGGGCACATTTAAAACTAATTGGAGAAAGTTCTTTTTTACTCAACGCACAATTAAACTCTGGAATTTGTTGCCAGAGAATGTGGTTAGTGCAGTTAGTATAGCTGTGTTTAAAAAAGGATTGGATAAGTTCTTGGAGGAGAAGTCCATTACCTGCTATTAAGTTCACTTAGAGAATAGCCACTGCCATTAGCAATGGTAACATGGAATAGACTTAGTTTTTGGGTACTTGCCAGGTTCTTATGGCCTGGATTGGCTACTGTTGGAAACAGGATGCTGGGCTTGATGGACCCTTGGTCTGACCCAGTATGGCATTTTCTTATGTTCTTATGTGCAATTCTCTATTGTTATGTAAGCTCTTTGGGGAAGGAACTTATAGTAGCACAACTGTTGCTATTGTGCAGTGCTTGCTGCATGCACAACTGTCTAAAGTTGCTGCCTTATACTTCTCCAGATACATTGCATTTCAGAGCATAAGTCTCACCATCCCTCTATCACATTGCTGTCATGCAACTCCTGTCTGGCCAATATTCTGCGGCCATCTGTTCTCAGGTCTTATACACTGAGATAATTCTGAAGGTGGCACTGTTGCAATGGAGATAATTGTGCAAATAATTGCCTGCTCCAAAGAGAAGCATATTTATGGGTCCTGGGTTAAAAAAAACTGGTGACAAAGGGTGTGGTAAATGGAGTTCAGTCCGAGGAGAGGGGCATTACCAGAGGTATACCTCAGGATACAGTCCTTGAACTGGTTCTTTTCAACATTTTCATATGCAATATTGCAGAAGGATTATTGGGAAAGGTTTGTCATTTTGCCAATGATACCAAAATCTGGTAGACAGCAGCCAGGAAGGAGTGAAAAACGTGAGGAGGAAGTCAGTGAAGCTTGAAGAATGGTCTAGTCTGGCAGCTAAGATTTCATGCTAAAAAATGTACAGTTGTGCATTTGGGCTGCAAAACCCCAAGGGGATCAGTACAGTATATATAGGGGTTGGAATTCTATACTTGAAACAAGAGCGGGATCTGGGGATAATTGCATCTAATTAAATTAAGGTGGCCAAACAGGTGGATAAAGCGATGGCAAAAGCCTAAAAAATGCTGGGCTGCATCAATAGAGGAATGGTCAGCAGAAAAAGGCAGGTGATATTGCCTCTGTGTGAAGTTGCTGGTAACATCTCATTTGGAGTACTGTGAACAATTCTGGAAACCATCTTGAAAAGGATATAAATTAGGATGGAATTGGTCCAGAGGATGAGTATAAAATGATCACTGGTCTTCGCTATAAAGCATATGGGGACCGACAAAGACCTAAACATGCACACCCTAGACTAGAGGAAAGGCGGAACAGGGGAGTTATAATAAGAGACCTTTAAATACCCCCAAGGTATCAATGCAGAGGAGGCGAGCCTCTTTCAACGGAAAGTAAACTCTGGAATAAGGGATCGTTGGATGAGGATGAGAGGAGGTAGACCAAGGAAATAGTTCTTTACTGAAAGGGGGGCGGATGCATGGAACAGCCTCCCTGCGGAGGTGGTGAGACAAAGAATGTTCTGGAATTCATAAAAAACGTGGGACAAACACAGGGGAGCTCTGACGGCGTGCTAGGGGATTGTACAGATGAGCAGATTAGATAGACGGTATCTGCTTTTTCTGTTGTCGTGTTTGTATGTTTGTAACTTTACCTCTGTCCAGCACACCTTTTAGCTGTTTTATAAGCATAAAACATTGTCTATGTTCCTAATTCATGTTTTGTGAAAATAAATCATGGTTTATGTTCCTAATAGAGATGTGATGTCATCTGAAACAAAATAGAAAATGCCGACATTTCCTAATTCTTTTTCTTTTTGAAATTAAACGAATGCAGAATGATCAAAATATCATTTATCTTTTATTTCATTTAGTTTTCTTCTGCACTGCCTCCATAAAAAAAAAAAAGGCTGCCTTTTCTAACTAGCCCCCTCCCCAACCTCTGCTTTCTCTCACCCTCTGTGGGCTCCCCCAGACCCCTCGTTAATATACCTTGGTCGGGTGCCCCACTGTGGGGGCTCCAGGAACTGTTTCTGAATCTGTTACTATAATTGAGCTATTCCATTTAAAACACCATCACTCGTCCACCTTCTGAAGAGGTTGCTGGCCTCACCTTGTTTCATTTGGTTGCAATGCATTCTCTTTCTGATGAAAATCCTCCCTAACTCGATTGCTTGCTTCAATATGTAACTGTCACAGTGTCTCACCTCCCTGATCCTACTCCCTTCTTATTTACACGCGTACGGGGGGTTATGCGCGCCAGGCCCGGCGGCACGCGTAAAGCCCCGGGACGTGTGTAAGTCCCGGGGCTTGAAAAATGGGCGGTCCGTGGGTGGGGTGGGGTGGGGGCATGGCCAGAGGCCCCTCTTCGGCCACTGGGCCTGGGGATCGCGCACCGGCACTCAGCCGGCACTCAGCTGGTGCGCACAAGTTACTCCTGCCTCTTGCAGGCGTAACTTCTGGGATAAAGGTACAGGGGTATTTTTTTTTTTGGGCTGGGGGGCAGGGTAGGGGAAGGGAGGGGAAGGGGGGCCGAAGGAAAGCTCCCTCCGAGGCCGCTCCAATTTCTGAGCGGCCTCGGAGGGAACGGGGAAAGCCATCGGGGCTCCCCTAGGGCTTGGCGCGTGCAAGGTGCACTAGTGTGCACCCCCTTGCACGCGCCGACCCAGGATTTTATAACATGCGAGCGGCTGCGTGCACATGTTATAAAATCGGGCATACGTTTGTGCGCGCCGGGTAGCGAGCAGGTTTTAAAATCTACCCCAGTATGTGTCTAGCAGTTGCTGGGTGGGCCTTTATGGCTCATGATAATTTACCAGCTGCGACGTGTGAGACGTCCAGCCACGACTCCAAGCCTTCAAAAATGTCCAGTCCTGGACGCTCCAGAAACCTCTGCTCCATTTCTGTGATCAGTGTCGGGCAAGGTGCCCCTCCTCTTGTTTACTGCTGATATTTTCGGCGAGATGCTATTTCTGATTTCAGTTGTGCTTTCACATCTCTATACCTAGGAGATACCTGCTCCCAAGTTCTCGGTATGCCACTGTGCCGGGTGATGGTCTGGGCTATGTCGTTCCAAATGTACACTTTTGCTGACTTGCTGGTCTTGGCTGCTTTGTTTCCAAAGAGGTGTGCATAGTTACGCAGGACACCTGCTATGAGCAGCCCCTTCTCCTGTGCACTGAATCTACTAGCGTACTGCCTGGCTGCCTGACGGGGGTGCCACTTCCGGTCCCGGAGTATCCTCCCTGCCCTCACTCTCCGTCCCGCTCTCGTCTCCCCTCCCTTCATCCCCCCACCTCATCCTGCCCTACCAGCTCCCTTCCCCTCTGTCCTATCTCTCTTACCTGCTGTCCTCCTCCCAGCACTCTTTCCAGACTTACCCCTTCCCCCTCCCCCACCCTCCTATCTCCTCCCTCCTGCCTGTCTCTGCTGTTAACCCTGGCCCTACTTCTACTCCTCCTACCCTGCCACTCCTGACCTCCTCCTCCCACTCCCTCTGACTCCTCCTCCCTCTACTATCCTCACTCCTCTTCTCACCTCTTCCCACTCCTCTCATGCTCCATTCTCTCCCTGTACTCCTCACTTCTGCCACTCCTCACTTCCACCACTCCTCACCCCCTCCACTCCATCATGCCTCACTCCCATCACTCCTCACTTCCACCACTCCTCACCTCTTCCATGCCTCACTTCCACCATTCCTAACCTCCTCCATGCCTCACTCCCACCACTCCTCACTTCCACCTCACCTCCTCCACTCCTAACCTCCTCCACACAGAAATAGACTAACAAGACAAACTTGTACTCCAACAAATAGGACAAAAGACAAAGGGAAAGGGAAACAAAGGACAACAAATAGACAGCACTACTCACTCAGATATCGCTAACAACTCCTCCAAAACCCTCTGCAAACACTAACCTCCTCTCCAAAACCTCCAACGCCAAACACACCCTCAAAGGAGAAGGTGCAGGAAGTGTGCTTTTATATTGGAGACATTATCGCACAACATGATGATGTTTTCGCTAAACGTGATACCAATTCGCAAACCGCGATGTGACTTTGCAAACCGCAAAACAGTTTCGTGGCGTGCAATATCACCGCAAACTGCAATACTTACCTTTGCGAAGCGGACAAACATTCATTTACATAGAAACACTCATTTTTTTACCGCATGCGATATTCATGTGATATTTAGTGCATTTTCATAAATCCAGGCCTTAGTTTGGTGGCTATCTTGTCTCAGAAAAGTCTTGCTAGTGAAACCAAAGTCTAAATGAAAAATATGCAAGGGGTTATCTGGTCACAGCCTGTGATATCATTTGCGCTATAGTACTGCTCTGGTTTTTACCTATGATTCTCCAGAAAGCTTTTCTTAAGGCAATCTTAAAGAATACGTTTTTGTACTAGCTTCCCGCCTGCTAGAATACAAAATTATTCTCACTTGCAGAAAGGGTCATTTAGGGTACAAGCTTCAAAACAGCCCAGCCAGGTGCAAAGTCCATGTGAACTGTGCACCCGCGGACTTTGTACAGATTGTCAAAGGGAATGTGCACTTTCCCTGTGAAAATTGTTCGCCAGTACAACTGGCCCCTGGACTTTGCCACCTGTTTTTTGGATGGGCTGAATTTTGCCGGGAAATAGCACGGGAGCATTTGCAAAGTTAAGCAGGCTATTTCTTAATCCGACCCAGAGCACACCCCACCTCAAAAAGCATGCACCTCATGGAGACCTAAGTGCACTCTAAGCCATCAGTATTCAGACAACCCTTTTATCTGGGGAAAATCAGTATTTTAGCTAGCTAAAATGTTTTTGAAAATGGCCCTCCCTGTGAATTATATTTTAAAAATGAATATCATTTTTGTGGTAAGATGACTACGGACAAAAATGAGCAAAGTCATGTCCTGTGGCAGTCTTCTCTTTGATTTATAGTTCTCAGTTAGTAACAGAAGGCTCCCACAATCAGAAACCTTTTGGCTAGAAATAAAACAACCGGCTTTGGGCCAGCCCTGGTGATCTAGAAACAGCTGGCTTCTTTTATAGCAATAGATGCCTCTCCCCAGAACATCTTAGGGGATGCAGTGATTAGCATAAAAGATGATGGGGACTGGAACTTAGAATAAATAACAACCTCTTACTTTTGATAAAACGTTGACAACATTGAGATTTCCATTACATCCCTCTTTGCAGATATCGGTAGACAACAAAACAGTCATTGCATATGTAACTAAAAGAGGAACATAAAACCGCCCAAAATCTCAGACGCAGCATCACCTTGACTCTGTAATTTAGAAAGGTGATTAAGCAAGTACATGAATATCCTGGGTCTGGGGCAGAGGATGCTGCAGAGGTGGTGTTCACAGTCCCTGGGGTGGGTGGGTGGGGAGGGAGCCATGGGCAACCATGGACAAGATTTAGAGCCTATGATACAGGGTCCCTAGAAATAATTGCCGGGTAATTATTGAAGGCCTGAAGGGTCAAAATCCCAGCACTGGTTCTAACTGAGCTGGAAGGACAAATGGTCAGTTTTTCAAATGGAGAAAGGTCAGTAGTGGTATACCACAGGGATTTGTTCTTGGACTTATGCTGTTTAACATACAGTATTTATAAATGAACTGGAAAAGGGAACCATGACTGAGGTGATCAAATTTGCAAATGGCAAGAAATTATTAAAAGTTGCTAAAATAGCAACAGGTTGTACGGAACTGCCGAAGGATCTTGCAAGACTGGGCCTTTGAATGGCAGATGAACTTCAATGTAGAAAAATGCAAAGTGATGCATGCAAGGAAAAAATAATGCCAACTACAGGGGCACAATGCTGGGTTCCAGATTAGGAGTCAGCACCTAGAAATAGGACCATGGAATCCTTGTGGAAAAAAAGGACAATTCTCGACTCGGTGCGGGTCAGTGATCAAACAAGAAAATAGAGTGTTAGGAATGATCTGGAAAGGAATAAATAAATTGGAAAATATATTGCTAAAGTATCTGAATGTAATCTGCATTGAAGTGGCCGAAAGGTGGAAATCGAATAAATACATACATACTTTTGTATTGAACCATTGTGCAACTGCACCTTAACTTTGTGTGCAGTTCTGGTCTCCCATAAGAACATAAGAACATAAGAAAATGCCATACTGGGTCAGACCAAGGGTCCATCAAGCCCAGCATCCTGTTTCCAACAGTGGCCAATCCAGGCCATAAGAACCTGGCAAGTATCCAAAAACTAAGTCTATTCCATGTTACCATTGCTAATGACAGTGGCTATTCTCTAAGTGAACTTAATAGCAGGTAATGGACTTCTCCTCCAAGAACTTATCCAATCCTTTTTTAAACACAGCTATACTAACTGCACTAACCACATCCTCTGGCAACAAATTCCAGAGTTTAATTGTGCGTTGAGTAAAAAAGAACTTTCTCTGATTAGTTTTAAATGTGCCCCATGCTAACTTCATGGAGTGCCCCCTAGTCTTTCTATTATCCGAAAGAGTAAATAACCGATTCACATCTACCTGTTCTAGACCTCTCATAATTTTAAACATCTCTATCATATCCCCCCTCAGTCATCTCTTCTCCAAGCTGAAAAGTCCTAACCTCTTTAGTCTTTCCTCATAGGGGAGCTGTTCCATTCCCCTTATCATTTCGGTAGCCCTTCTCTGTACCTTCTCCATCGCAATTATATCTTTTTTGAGATGCGGCGACCAGAATTGTACACAGTATTCAAGGTGTGGTCTCACCATGGAGCAATACAGAGGCATTATGACATTTTCCGTTTTATTCACCATTCCCTTTCTAATAATTCCCAACATTCTGTTTGCTTTTTTGACTGCCGCAGCACACTGAACCAACAATTTCAATGTGTTATCTACTATGATGCCTAGATCTCTTTCTTGGGTTGTAGCACCTAATATGGAACCCAACATTGTGTAATTATAGCATGGGTTATTTTTCCCTATATGCATCACCTTGCACTTATCCACATTAAATTACATCTGCCATTTGGATGCCCAATTTTCCAGTCTCACAAGGTCTTCCTGCAATTTATCACAATCTGCTTGTGATTTAACTACTCTGAACAATTTTGTGTCATCTGCAAATTTGATTATCTTCCTGGTCGTCCCCCATCTCAACTAGAGATGAGGGTGACCGAACTAGAAAAAGTGCAGAGAAGGGCAACAAAAATGATAAATGAGATGGAACTTCTCTCCTATGATGGGAGGCTAGACAGGTTAGGGTGCTTCAGCTTGATAAAGAGATGGCTGCAAGGGGACACGATAGAAGATTATAAAATCATGAAACAGGTTAATAAAGGATGACTATTTATTCTTTCAAATAATACTAAAAACAAGGCAACACTCCATTGAATTAACAACTAGCAAATTTAAAACAAATTGTAGAAAGTGCTTTTTCATTCAACGCCCAATCAAGCTGCGGAATCTGCTACCAGAGGATAAATGGTAATGGTGAATACCACAGCGGGGTTTTAAAAGAGGTTTAGCAAGTTCCTGGAGGAAAAATCCCTAAAACATTGGGCCGGATTTTCAAGGAATTACGCCTGTAGAGTGGTTTATGCGCACCGGGCCTATTTTCAAAAGGTCCAGTGACGCGCGTAAAACCCTGGGACGCGTCTAAGTCCCGGGGCTTTACTAAAGGGGTGGTCTGGGGGTGGGGTGGGGGTGGAGCCAGAGGCCTCCGACACAGCGGCTATTTGCTGCTGTGTCGGAGGATCGCATGCCGGCAGGCTGCCGGTGTGCGCAAACTGTGCCTGCCTCCAGGCAGGCACAAAAGGTGAGCTAAGAAATTGGGGAGCGGGGGATTAGAGTAGGGCTGGGGGGAAAGGTTAGGGGAAGGGGTGGGAATGTTAGTTAAGGGGGAGATGGAATTGGGGAAGCCCGCAGGCATCGGCTCATGCAAGGTGCACTATTGTGCATTCCCTTGTGGGCGCCGACCCTTGATTTTATAACTTGCACCGCCTGCATCGGGCGGGTAGCGCGCGCACATATACGCCCGCACGCTGGTTTGAAAATCTACCCCATTATGGCTAGGGAAAGCCATTGTTATCCCTGGGAATGAAAAAATGACTTACTTTTTGGAATTACCGGGTACTTGTGATCTGAAATGGACGCTGTCAGAGACAAAATGCTGGACTTGATGGACCTTGCTCTGATGAAGCATAACATTACTTATGGTCTTAAGAAGGAGAAAGGAAGATCAATTGAGTCAAATGCTGCTTCCCACCTACCCTCCCCTAAGACAAACTATTTCCACGAATATTAAATATAGGGAAAAGATACATTCCAGATACCTAAGGAATGGCTAATTACTGATTATTAATGATACACTATGTAATCAGACAGCAACAAATGAGGGCCCTGACTTTTACGGTTTGGGGAACAAATAAACATGGGGGTAACTTGCTGATGTGGCACTTACAACTCTTAATCACTAATCCTGCTACTTTTGATGCAACTCCAACATTGCTCTCTGCTTGAACAGCAGTGGGAAAAGGGGAATTGGAATGAACAGAATCCGAGGGCCCTGACTTTTACAGTCTGGGAAACTGATAAGCATGGGGGTAACCTGCACAGTGCAGCAGATACTGACATAAGCTTGCTGGGCAGACTGGGTGAATAATTTGGTCCTTTTCTGCCATCATTTCTATGTTTCTATTTCTAATAATTTGCTGACAATTCATGGAAAAATTACAGAATGCTTCAGAAAATCACTGTATGCCCTATTAGGTATACAGGTATCTTAAAATACTGTAAAAAAAAGAAAAACAGTACGCGCTAAGAAGACAATACCGGGAACTGTGTCTTATCAACAGTTTTCTGGTATTGTTAGTGTAAATGAACCAGTGTTTTAGTTAAATGTTAAGAAAGATTGGTTTGTGATAGGTATAAATACCTTTTCTCAGCTGTGGTTTTGGTTATTGAGCTTACCGTGTAAAAGGACAACATAATGACCTTGATGTTTCACAGAATACGTTAAAAATATATTTTAATGTTTTACAAATTGCTACAAGTCTTGAAGTCCTCTTATCAACCTTGGGATTAAGAATTGTTTGATTGTGCTTTGCTACCATTTTTCAGGTGTCTTTCAGTATGATACTTTTCCTGGTTTCCAATGGTTGATTTCATGCCTGACAAGCTTGTGGGGAGCAAGAGAGACATCCACTCAAACACTTCTTTGAGGATGGGGGTCACAAAATGAAAACAAATTCTTTAAAGTCGTAATAATTAGAGACGAAGGATCATCAAACTAATATCCTGGCCCAGATGATAAAATCTCTCTGTGACTCTTTTTTAAAGTTTTGAAGAGAGAAAGAGGTTGAATGAAGGATGGATATGCACTCTCATTGGAATGCATGTGGTCAAGATAAGCTAAAGAGAAGACAATAGAAATTTCAACAAAATGATAAAAGTTTGTCCATCATCAAGGAGAGTTAACAACTCTGAAGAGAAACACTGCCAGATAAGAAAGGAAAATGTAATTCACAAACTATGATACTATATATTGACATCATATCTAATGAAAGGGATCATGAAATGATTGGAGGTAGAAGACCCCTAGCAGAAGAATCAGATCTGTTGGTCATGTACTCAGAGACTCTGGTGGTAATGTAGCTAATGTAGTACTAAAGAGCATCATGGAGGTCAGAAGAGAAGAGTAAAACAGAGTGCAGTCTAGGTTGATGTCATTAAAAAAATAGTCAAGATTTGGAAACATGGACAAAAACAAAGGCACACCAGAACTGCCAACCTTCATATTGAAAGTGGTACTTCATGAAGATGATCAACAAAGGAATTCTGTGCCAGTCATTTTTTTTGACTGGCACAGAATCTATATAGAGGGAATTTACATGCCAGAAAGGATAAGTTGTTTATATTTTTTTATATGAAATCTATTACTTGCCATGTTCTTCAGGTACTTTATAATGTAAATGTATTCATTTTGGGGTCATAAATTAGGATTTCGTTATGATTTGTCCTTTGATGTGTACATTATTTCTTTTATGTTTGTTATTTTTAATTATTTATATTCTTTGCTTATTTTAATATATTGTAATATTGGGATTTGATGTGAGATATTGATTGTACACTGCCTTGAGCAGATCTGTATTTTGGACACATGATATATAAATTTGCAAATTAAATTGCTGGTTTTAAAATTTTTCCAAAGCCGTGTTTGTTTAGTTTAGTTTTTTTAAGTATGCAGAACTGACTCTTTTTCATTCACATCTTCAAAATTTGGGTCTAGAAAGAAAGGGAAGTATCAGAAAACCTATAGTATAATGAAATATGATGGCATATTTAACTTCTAAAAGTAGTTGGCTAAATTTTTCTAATCAGAAAAATAGGATATTCCCTGATTTTTTTTGGGTCACTTAGATAAACCGTAAACTTGATCTGGAGATGCTTCCCAGGGTTGTATCTTTAAAGCAAATTTCTTTGCAAAGTTTCCTGCAAAATTGGGGAAATTCCAACTTTATTGGAGAGATTATAGCTAAATTGGAGAAATTCTTGGAAGATCATTCAACAGGTCCTGTTTGTTTCTCTTAATTATTCTTCCTTGTTAGCAATGTTAGGTTTAAGTAAGATCATTTAATCTAATTATTCAAGTGCTTAGACTTTGATTTAGCTGACATGTCATGTAAGGTTTATTTTGTTTTCAGTTATGCCTTTTCTTTTAATGCTGATTTCCTTTGCTTTCACGCTATTTTGAAGAAAGAAACTAGAGATCTTATCATTTTGAGTTTGAGAAAAACACAAGAATGAGATCTCATTTGGAATTTTTTGCATGAAACTCAGCAGAACCTCAGAGTCACTGCACCTTTAGAAAAAAAAAAATAAATTCAGGATTGTACAAACTGTTGGCCCGATTTTGAAAGGGCCACGAGCATAAATAACGGGGGTTACGTGCGTGGCTGTGCCTTGTGGGCACTGCACACATTTTTGGAAAGGCCTGGCCTTTCCTATAGATATGAATTTTTGGAAAGGCCTGGCCATGCGCGTAACCCCGTTACAGGTCGAAGTGCTGGGTCTCTCCAAAGGGACGGGTTGAGAGTGGGGTCTGGGCAGGGGGCAGGCCAGGACAGTGCTACTCAACGCTGTCCCGGGGAAGCATGCGCCAGCAGCAGGCCGGCGCATGTAGCTTACTTCTGCTCATCAGAGCAGGTAAGTTACAGAAGAAAAGAAAATAGGGTAGGTAGGTAGGGGTTAGGGGTCGGGGTGGAGAGGGGAAAGGGGAGGAAGGTTAGGTAGGGGGTTAGAGAAGTTTCCTCCCGCTCCGCTCCTTAACTGGAGTGGACTAGGAGGGAACTGGGAAAAAAAGGAGGATCGCAGCTCCGCATGTAATTTGAACGTTCCCCCTCCCCCCGCCCCCCCGCACGCACGAGTTGCAGGCCGCCCGCACATGCAGATATTGAAATCCAGCACGCATGTGCGTGCGGACTTCTGATTTTATAAAATGCGTGCGGTGGCGTGCGCATGTTATAAAATCAGCGCGCGGGTTTTGAAATCGACCTCTGCATCTCGCAAGGTTCAAGTTTTTGTTGTGAATTGATGTGTGGTTGGCAGCTGATAACAGATGCCCCTGACATTACATCCTGGCACTCAGTTGAAAACAAGGCTTTTGTCTTAATCTGTTTTTTTTTTTTTTTTCAATTAACAGATGTGAATAAAGTCTTCTTTCTGCAGATCTGTAGCTTTATAGGCACTGAATGGACAGCAATTAAGTACAACAATAATTTTTTTTTCCTACTGATAAAAAAACCAAAATGATCAAATATTAAATACAGCAGTTTACTACTCAGAAGGAATGTTATCTTTGATTTCTTTTGTCTTCTTTCTTTTGAGCTGCCATGTGACACACACAAGTACCTTACCTGGCACAAGCTGAAGGAACATGACGTTCGAGGGTCCCAGATTCGTTGTCCCAGGGTAAGAGCAGGTAAAGCAGCACAGCTCTTCTTCAAACAGTTCTAATGATTTTTGTAACCCGCTCCAAGCTATGGAGAAGTGAACTACAAGAACTTTAAAAAAAAACAAATAAATAAATAAAAATACAATTTTGTCCTAAATTGGACTAGGCCAATACATTTGTGTCGGCGGCATTCAAGGGTATATCCTCTGGACAGTGTGAAATGAAGAAAGGATGTTCCCTGAACATGCAAATACATTTCAGTTTGGATTACCCCCCAACAGTGTTGTTTTGTTTTTTTTTTTGGAAAAGTTCTCAATCGATTTATTGAAAGGGTGAGAGAAGAAGATGAATAAGTACGGGGTGTGTTTGGGTGCTCTTGCAGCCGTCTCTTCTTCATGTTAATCCTTGCTTTAAAGGCAATTTGCAGACTTTGAGGACAAAGTCTGGGAGTGTTTTTTACCCGAAGACTTCCTGTCAATTTTCAAAGCAAAAGTGCCACCTGTGCTTTCTCTTTGAGACCCGTACCTGCAGCACTTTGCACCCGCTTTGTTTTGGTTTTTGCAGGATCTTTATTCATGAAAATAATGCATGTAGAGCTGAAAATGCAATTTGTATGCAGGCATACTTTTCCTCCCAGGACCGAACACACCCCTGGGAATGCCTCCTTTTGATGAGGTTAAAAGTACAACTCAAGAAGTTTTAACTACATTAAGGGGTTGATTTTGACACGCGCATGTTATAAAATCCCAGTCGGCGTGTGCATGTGGGGGTCGAAATTCGCGAATTCGCGCGGCATCGCATCGTCGGGCTTCCCCAGTTCCCTCCCAGTCCGCTCCAATTTAGGAGCGGACTGGGAGGGAACTTTTGTTTTATGTAAACCGACATGATACGAACTCCGTGAACGCCGGTATAGAAAAAACACAAATAAATAAATAAATAAATAAACTTTTCTACCCCCTCTCCTCCCCACCCTCTAAAAAATATTTTTTAATTGTTTACCTTTTATTTTTCAAGTTATTTCAGGGCCCAACCTGAAGTAACTTGCACACGCAAGGCTCTGAGACAGCGAACGATGGCGCTGTCCTGGCCCCCCCTTCCCCGCCCAAAACACGCCCTCCGGCCCACCCCTTCCAAGGGGCCCAGCACCTGAGCATGTCTCGGCCTTTACACTCGTGGCCGGGCCTCTTGGAGGATTCGCCCAGCACGTGTAAGGCCCGGCCACACGCGTAAAAGCCAGGATTTACGCACGCCGGGCATTTAAAATCTGCCCTTAAGGGAGAACAATTTTGAGACAGCCAATTAACACAGGTGAAATGCTTTTTATCTGCATAATTCCATTGGAAAATTGTCCTCTTCCTATCTAATAATCACAATATTTTTATACACCGGTCTTCTAAAACTTTATCATTGATGAGATTGTTTCTCAAAGGTCTTACATAATTACTAATACACTTGAAGTACCAGGAAGCAATTAACAGTAATTAACAGGAAGGTACATTTGTTTAAAATGAATGGGATATTTGAGCCGAAAGCCCATTTGAATCAAATGCACGGTGTCTACGAAAAACCCCAAGCATCCATTATGCTCTCTGTGAAAAAAAATGACCTTCTGACATTGTTCCTAAATCTACCCCTTTGGAGTTTCAAATTGTGACCCCTAGTTCTACAGTTTCCGTTCCATCGAAGTTTGGAGGCTCCCAGCCCTGACAGATTTCCAGGGGAGAAGGGGCACAGGGAGGCCCCTTGCTTGCTCAGCTCAGCTGGGTAGGTCTGCCTGAACCATCTTGATGGGGTCGGGGGGGGGGGGTGTGTGTCAGAAAATCCCAAGGCAGCCCTGAAAATGCCTTAGGAAGCAGCAGTAGGGGTCTAGGGAGGACCCATTTCATTTTTCTTGAGTGGGGGAATATTTTTTTAAATGTTTATTTCGGTGAGGCAAATGAACTGAACCAATATAAACCTGGAAAACAAAATGAAAAAAAAAAAAAGAATGACCCCCTCCCAAAAAAAATATAGTGAAAACCAAACCAAAATGAAAATATTTGTTCTACACATCCCTGAGATTTAATAAAACAAATCATAGAAGAACTGTAAAAAAAAACAATCTATAGCATAAACTTGGGTATTTTTCCAAACAGGTCCTTCAGAAGACGAACTGTTCATGAGAGGGGAAGCACATATTTTGCAAAGAAAATTAAAGCTAACAGAACAAGAAATATGGCAACAAAGACTGCAAGAAAACTGGGAGAACTGTGTGGTAAAGTTTAAAACTGAACATTTGTGTTATGGTTTGTGGGTTGGTTGACTCTTGGCCCATGGTATGAGTTGTTACAACCTGTGGGGAGGAGCCCCACAGGCCCTCACCGATGGGAGGCGAGGTCAGGTTCAGCAGGGAGTTCTGGGTAAGACTGTGGAGGGGTCCCGAGGAGTCAGGAGGGATACCCCAGAAGACAAGTGGGCTGCCGATAATACCTTGACTGAAATCCCCGGAGGGGAAGGCGCCAGGCAGGCCTTAGAGTGGGAGACTTGAGACTGGCGTGAAGGAGGAATAGCGGAGACACCCCCCCCCCGAGGAGTGGAGCTGCGGAGCGAGGGAGATGCGGGTGTAGTGACACAGGCTAACCCGTTGAGCAGGGAAGCCTGAGTCAGGTCTCCGATGACGTAGGTAGACCCTGAGGAGCGGGGAGCACCGGCAGTCTCTGTAGATAGCGAAGCACAGCCCCAAGGAGCGGGGAAGTGCAGGTAGTGCAGGTAGTGCAGGTAGTCTCATAGCTCATAGGCGCAACCCTGAGGAGCATGGAGGCGCGGACAGTCACAGTAAACACTGTCCCGAGGATCAGGATCGGGACTCTCAGCACTGTCCCGAGGATCGGGACAGTGCTGAGAGTCTCTTGAGAAGTAGAGAGACACAGCCCCAAGGAGCGGGGAAGCGCTGACAGTCCAGACAGCATGTAGGCACAATCCCGAGGAGCAGGGAAGCACTAGAGTAGCTCCTGAGTGGTAAGGGAGTTCCAAGGGGCTGCCCCGAGGAGCAGAGAACCTTACAGAGTAGGACTTCAGGAAGCACAGGGCCAGTCCGAGGAGTGGGGGAGGCCAGGAGACAAGGTCCCCAATGAGAGCGCCACTGGCCCCGGAGGAGCGGGTACCAGACAGAGTTCAATGTTCAACGGACTCCAACAGCATAGTCACCGGAACACAGAACAGGAGCTAGTAGAGACGTACGGAACTTGTTGCCAAGTTGGCTAGCTGAGGGTAAAGGTGGAGCTTAAGTACCTTGATCCAATGACATCATCAAGTAGGGACACCCCCGAGGTTCCCGCCGAAGAGGCTTCAAAGGAGGGCCCGGTGACACGCGCACGCCTAGGAAGGCCTGAGACAACGTAGCTGGTGGGAGCGTCTCAGCCGCCACGAGGATCCATTGGGAACGCGGCGGTAGAGATTGGCCTGTGCTGCGAGCAGATCTGGGGAGGGTTGGAGAATGGTGCAGGATGTAAGTAAGCGCGGTTGCAGCAATTTGTTTTTGGTTATATCCCAAGACATTGCTCTGGATGGAATTCTTCCAAGTGAATATCACATTATTTTGGAGTCTTGGTACTAGCTCAATGTTGTTAGGACTGTGCAGAACTTTATGGGGGCATTTTTCAAAGCTGCTTGGATAGGGGAAAAGTCCCCGGGGCACTATTGTCCTCTGATTTTGCATGTTCTTTCTAGTACTTTTTCTTGTTAAAACATATTTTGTATTTTTGAGCGTAGGGAAGGAGAGTTTAGCTTGGTGCATTTTTCTTATTGGTCTGTCTGAAGTATGGACTGTAAAAATATCAGAGAACCAGTGCATGTCTTGGTTATGTAATGACTTGTGTATAAGGGTAAGCACTTTGAATAATACCCTTGAGGCAATTGGAAGCCAGTGTAGGAATTGTAGCGCTGGTGTGATATGTTCGTGGCGGTGCGTGTTAGTAAGCAAGCGTGCAGCTGCATTTTGTAGCATCTGTAGTGGTTGAAGTGAGTTATTTGGTAAAGCGTTGTGGTAGTCCAATTTCGATAATATTGTAGCTTGTAGTACAGTCTGGAAGTCATGTGGGTGTAGAAGGTGTGTACAGTCCGGAAGTACAGTACAGTACAGAAGTACAGTACAGAAGGGTGTAGAAGGTGTAGTACAGTCCAGAAGTCATGTGGGTGTAGATTTGCGTCTGCTTTTTCTGCAGATAATTTTTTCTGACCAGAACAACATGCATAGTTGCTTCCCCAGACCTAACTCCACCCCAGGGATGCCTCCACAAATATGCAGGTAAAAGCATAGAAACATAGAAATGACAGTAGAAGAAGACCAAATGGTCCATCCAGTCTGCCCAACAAGCTTTCACACTTTTTTTTTTTTCATAGTTTTCTGTTACTCTTGTCCCTTTAATTAACTTTGTTGGTTCTATTTCCCTTCCACCCCCCACCATCATAGATAGCAGTGCTGGGGCTGCATCTGAGTGAAGTATCCAGCTAATTGGTTTGGGGTAGTACCCGCTGTAATAAGCCAGCTTCTCCCACGCTTGTTTATCCAGCCTGTGAATTCAGTCTTTGTTGGTTGTTTGACTATAAATCCTCCTTTCATTCCCCCTGCTGTTGAAGCAGTGGGCTGCGCTTGAAATGTATTCTAAGTGAAGTATCAGGCTTGATTTGGGGTAGTAACCGCCGTAACAAGCAAGCTACACCCATGCTTTTTGTTCTACCCAGACTATGTAATTCAGTCCTTGTTGGTAGATGTCTGAATATAAAACATCTTTTCTTCATTTGGGGCATGTATAGGGAGGGCAAAGAGCCCCTTTTGCCCGGCTAAATAGCCATTTACACTTGAAAATTGTCATCTCGGGGGATAATTTTCTACCATCATGCATAAATTAGCCAGCAAATATGCGCAATCATTTCAAAGCAAATTATATGTGTAAGTCTGCTTTGAAAATTAGCACACCAAAGCCTTAAATCCACCGATGTGGGTAATAATCACACTCTCAAAATTAAAGAACCCATTTCCTCCCTAGAATCAAACCATTTATCCTGTTTTTCTTATTTTTTTAATTGACCTTAAATTTCTCTAAATTTAAATTTCTCTAAATTTAGAGGAAAGATTCACAAAATTTCTATAACAACAAAAATCCTACTATATCAAAAGGAAAAATGTATTGTGGTGGAAAGTGCTGTTCAATAGTTACTTCTGTTTTAAAGAAGAAATTTTTCATCAAGATCATGGAATTCTGATGGGTTCTTCGTTAGCTCCTTCGGTAGCTAACCTTTATGTGGCAGATTTCGAGGATAAATTCATTTATGGCTCTCAGTGGTGGTCCAAGATCATCAGATGGTACCACTACATTGATGATGTTTCTTAATATGGAATGCTTCGAAAGAGTCCTTAGATGATTTTATATTTTGGATCAACTCATTGGATAATAATTTATGTTTTACCTACCTACCAATATAGTGCTTCCAGTATTGCTTAGCTGGAGGTACTGGGTATCTGTACAAGGAAGTCAATTTAAGACAACTGTGAACAGGAAAGCTACGGATAAAAATAATCTTTTGCGATACCAAAGCCACCCCACTCCTTCGTTCAAGAAAGGGCTACCAGTCTCGCAATTTTTTTAGAATCAAACAAATTTGTTCCTCTAATGATGAGTTTGAGAAACAAGCACTTTTGCTCACAGAGAGATTCAAAAATCGGGATATCCTTTTAAGGTAATTCAACAGGCATATGAAAGAACTAAATACAGCGACCGGGAACAACTTTTACAATACTGTGGTTGGAGAGAACAGGACCGGCTGGTCTACGTGTTACAGCAGAGCACTTCAGCTACAGCCATAATTGCTTCAATCAAAAAGCACTGGCATGTGCTTATGTTTCATGATGTTTTTAAGGACATCCCCCATCATAGAACTTACAGCAAAACACCTAAATTCCAGAAAACCTACCATCCTCATGGGAGATTTTAATCTGCACGTAGATATTCAACCTCATTCTACCAACTGTAAAACTCTTCTCTCCTCTCTCAACAATATGGGTTTCAGACAAATAGTGACTGAACCAACACACAAAGCAGGCCATACACTGGACCTTATCTTCATAAATGAAGGTATCACAACCCACACCACTCCAACTTGCACTCCAATACCTTGGTCAGACCATAGAATTATATCATCAGTTTTAAAAATTAAAGATCTTCCACCACAATCCATACTACCAATAACTATATCATTTAGGAAACAGTGCTCTGGAGACCAACTCAGTGAACACTTGGCCAAGGAACTAGAGCACCTTGACCTATCCGACATAAACTCAGCAACTTCATCATGGACCAACATCACTAAAAAGGTTGCAGATCAAATTTGCCCCATGACAATTAAATCTATAAATCCAAATAAAGACAACAGGAGACCCTGGTTCACACAGGAGCTAAAAAATCTTAAACACGAACTGAGATGCAAGGAACAAAATTGGCGAAAAAACCCATCTTCAACCACCCTCCTCACCTACAAATCATGCCTTAACTCTTACAGAAACAACATCAACACAACAAAGAGACTATTCTTCTCCAAAAAAATCCACCACCTCATTTTTGATTCAAGAGCTCTTTTCTCCTATGTATCAACCCTCACAAAACCCCCGGCACCCATCATTCCAGACGATCAAGCACTCAATAAAGCAAACGAACTGGCAGACTTCTTCGACAACAAAATCACCTCACTCCTAGCCCCCCTCAAGGGACCATCTACACATCCAAAACACGTAATCAACCTCACCCCTCAATCTTCGAGTTCACCCGCTCAACAAACACCACTCTCAACCACTCAACAACCTCCACTCCCAACAGATCAACAACCATCGCACCCAAATGTCAATCAACACAACACTTCACTAACAGTGCTCAACACTTTTGAGCTCACATCCACTCTAGAAATAGAGAACATTCTCAAGAAGATAAAACCATCCTCCCATCCATCAGACCATATTCCATCCAACAAACTTAGTCTTATCACCAACACCATAGCCAAACCTTTAGCAGACATTATTAACTGCTCTTTCAACCAAGGACATGTCCCGAACCAACTCAAGTTAGCCATGCTCAAGCCGCTCCTCAAAAAACCCAACTTACCCACCTCAGACCCAGCTAACTTTAGACCCATAGCAAACCTCCCTTTGATTGCCAAAGTTATGGAGAAAGTTGTTAACAAACAACTTACAGAATATCTTGACGAAAACAATATCCTCACCTCAAACCAATTTGGCTTTCGTAAGACTATGAATACCGAATCATTATTAACATCATTATCAGACACTATCATTTTCAACCTAGAAAAGGGCCAACCTTGCCTCCTCGCTCTCCTGGATCTCTCATCAGCGTTTGATACTGTTAACCACTCATGCCTCTTGCAACGCCTAATAGACATCGGTATTACAGGAATAGCTTTTAACTGGTTCAAATCATTTTTGGAGAACAGATCATACAAGGTCAAGATAAATAACAAAGAGTCCCACACCATCGAATCCAAAAGGGGGGTACCACAAGGATCATCCCTCTCCCCGACCCTTTTCAATATTTATCTGCTCCCACTCTGTCAACTTCTTACTAACCTTAAGCTAAGACATTACCTATACGCGGATGATATTCAAATCCTCATCCCTATAGAAGATTCCCTACAAAAAGCCATATCATTCTGGAATAAATGTCTGTTAGCTATCAACAATCTACTCACCAGCATCAACTTGGTTCTAAACAAAAACAAAACTGAAATCCTCATCATTTCACCGGAAAACTATACCCTCTCCTCACTTTCTACCACTAACCAACATCCGGACACCGCAGGGCTCTCCACCTCGCAACAAGTTAGAGACCTGGGAGTCATCTTAGACAGCAAACTCTGCCTCAACAAATTCGTCAACAACACAACAAAAGAATGTTTCTTTAAACTTCAAACATTAAAGAAACTTAAACCTCTCCTCCTTTACAGAGACTTCCGCATGGTCTTACAAGCCATCATTCTCCCAAAGCTTGATTACTGTAACTCCCTCCTCCTAGGCCTTCCAGCATGTACCATCAAACCACTTCAGATGGTCCTGAATGCCTCTGCAAGAATTCTTTCAAATGCCAAAAAAAGAGATCATATCACCCCTATTCTCCACCATCTCCACTGGCTTCCGATTAAATACAGGATCCAGTTCAAATCTTTAATGATGATTCATAAGGCCTTACACAACATCGCACCTCTCAACCTAACATTTCAAATTCGATTACACACATCCGTGAAACCAACCAGAAGCGCCTATCAAAACAGACTAATCACACAACCGGCGAAATCCATTTTGAGGAAACGTGCATTATCCACAGCTGGCCCATCACTTTGGAACTCGCTCCCTCCAGACCTTCGTTTGGAAACATGCCACCCTACATTTAAAAAGAAACTTAAGACTTGGCTGTTCAAACAAGCTTTCCCCTAGAGCCAAGAACACGAAGAAAAGTATTTTCAAGCCCACAACGTTTTATTCAGATCTATTATTTTATTCAATCAGAAATTTACACATGCTGAATTCATACATACTACATACATATACTCATATTGACTTCACATTTTTCCATGTTATTCATTGATTTATTAACTGCTTGTTTATTAACGGTTAAATATCATACACTATTTGCTTCAATTAATTTATTCAATGTAAAAACTTTGCTTACTTAGATTTGTTCAATGTAAAAACTTCTTTTATTATGTTCTATGTTCTATGTAAACCGCTATATTTTTTAGCGATAGTTACTGTTCTTTGTAAACCGGGGTGATATGTATACTATACAGGAACCTCCGGTATATAAATCATTTAAATAAATAAATAAATATGCCTATGTTTGCGACCACCCGGGGTTCAAACATCCGGGATAAGGTGGTAAGGGCGAACATCACGAACAGTAAAGTTACTGTACCTTTACGAGGAGGTCACCATAAATGTGTATAGTATGTGATAACACTATTGAAAAAGATGTGTGGGTAGACCCAAATACTGGACGAGAAATGAGGCATACATACTTGACAGATTGTACAACGACTAATGTAGTCTACATTGTGGTATGTGGTTGTCCGAAGGTGTATGTAGGATAGACTAAGAGACCTGTCAAATTGCGAATGATGGAACACAGATCCAGGATCAGCAATAAGACTCTTTCAGCACCATTGGTGGGGCATTGTATTGAACAAGGACATCATTTTGTAGATGTAATGTGGACAGTGATTGATAAAGTGGCTAGTACAGCGCCGTTTGCAGATTTAGCTGCTTTACTCAATTACAGAGAACAGCTCTGGATCCTTAAGTTGAAGACAGAATCTCTGGCAGGACTGAATGACCAGGTGGCTTGGCTATTGTTGCTGTGATATTATTGGCTATGGGTTTTTGAAGGAGGAGGCTGGTTTCTTTGACGTCAATAGAAGGTCACATGATTGGGTCCCTTTAAAAAGAGAACGCCATGAATGGGAACTTAGGTTCACCATTTTGTGAGATGATACATGCAGCATTATATGAACGAGCTGAGAAATGAAAGAGCAAAAATTATTTGGACAAAACAGGCATCTTAAAGCAAGCTGAGATGATTTTTGGGGTAAGCAGTTTCCCCGAAGAAGAATTCGTTTCGAAACCTGGCCCACATCGGGTTACAGCGCTACCATGGATTTCTTCCTCAGTGATTGATCAGCGTGTATTGAGCTAAGAAGTTTGGGATTTTGTTCACAATGCAAAGAGTTCAGCATCGATGCAGAAAGTTATGACATTATTAAAAAAACAATTTTTTTTTTAAATCTATTGTGGGTGATGGGCTATTCCCATTTTTTTGACAAAAATTCACAATTTTGGAGAAAACGATTATTAAAGATTAATAGGTGGACGGTGGTTTGTTCGTGATTATAATAAAGAACAGGGGTAACCTGGTTGGCACCTCTTGATTCAGATTTATGAAACAACCGCTTTCCACCACAATTTTCCTTTTGATGTAGTAGGATTTTTGTCGTTATAGAAATTTTGTGAATTTTTCCTCTATTTAGAGAAATTTAAGGTCAATTAAAAATATAAGAAAAACAGGATAAATGGTTTGATTCTAGGGGGATGTGGGTTCTTTAATTTTGAAAATTAGCACAGCAAAACTATGCACATACTATGACACCTGTAGTTGGTGTCTGGCACTTTTCTGGGAGAAAATACGAGCATACTTTATAAAATCAAAACTTATACATGTAAATTCCAACCCTGCCCAGACGCCACCCACTGGAATGCTTTCTCCCATGCACATAAAAGCACAAGCAGACAGTTTTAATGCCGGTAATTTTATGCGCGTATTGGTGACGTGATTTTCTGAAGGGCATTTCTGCGGGTAAAGCACTACTCTACCTGCCTAAGTCCCTTTGGGGCTGTTGTAATAAGCCACTGTAAACCATCCGTGGGGTTTTTGTGCATGTTATTAAGTTGGTTTTCCCATGCTAATCATGCACATGTATGTGATAAAGTGTTTAGCACTGAAAAAGCCTGCTCAAAAACCCATGGCTGGTTTAGCACAGGTCCATGCAAATAGCATGTAAAGGAAGCTATTATGTATTTATGGTGAATGCAGAGAGCCACGCTAGCAAGGAGAACTATTAAAGGTGAACTTTAGAAGCCTGGCACGCAACAAAACCGGGAGTTACGCATTCAAGTTGGGCCACTACGCGCACAAATGAAAAGTTTCCAAAATGGCACTGGGTGTGGGAGTGATCTTGGCAGGGCATGGGCGTTCCTGGATTTTAACTTGAAATTTGCTCGTAAATGCTTTTGCTCACAGGCACACGGTGGAGTCCCCTGCTGCATAACTTTACTTCTGCTATGGATGACGCGTAGTTGTAAAACAAAAAATTCTAGGTAGATTAAAGGGGTTTTAAAGATTGGGGCTAACTATTTAACTAGTGGGATTTGGAAATCCTATCCCTTACCTGGGCGAACTCGGAATGAGCTGGGAAAATTGGCAATGGCATCAGTGCACAGGTCTATTAAAATCCCTTCACTTATGCGGTAGAAGTGGCATTTCTGCGCATAGGTGTGTGTCCACTTAAAATTGCGTGCATGTGTGCACGGTCAGGCTATTTTATAACACCTGACTGTTATAGAATGGTTTTGTTCCTGGGCACAGGCTGACAAGTGTGCAGCCACGCGTCTGTTTATAAGTTACCGTCAATGTGTGAGGTTTTTTTATGCGGGATTTTTAGCTTCTGGGTCAGGGAAGGAGTAAAAGTTACAGCGCCTGTCTACCATGCCAACCTTGACTGATTCTGCTGCATATTTGACTGCATACACAGCACCTATATCGGATTTTCCTGTTGGACATTTATTCCCCATCAGAGGCCAGGCATTTACCTATGCGAAACAGCACGCATCATTATAATACATTAATTACACTTGTATCAAAACAAGGAATCTTTTAAAGTGCACGATTTAATATGAGCCATGGATTTGAAAATCCAAGATATACTTTTTTAAATAAACTCTGCAACATTTGCCCCTCTTTTAGTGCCTCTTTTTCCCCGCAGCTTTCTGCATTGGGGCTTTAGTGCAGGCAGTTTTGCGGGTATTTGTTCCAGGGTGAGTTTTTCTGCTCGTCCCGTGGGGTTGCCATGCGTGCTCTAAAAAATACGCGCTATAAATAGCGCCGATTTCAGCCCCGGTTGTATTACATCAGCACCTTTGAAAATTATTCTCCCTATGTTATTCTACCAGAATGTATCAGCGTTCTCAGCAAGAAGCCTATAAACTAGGAAATCAGATGACATTTTTCATGCCATTTGAAATAGAATTATGCAAATATTAATCCGTCACAGTAGAAAAGCAATATATTAATCTCCAGTGCTTTCTTTCATAGGACAGAGCCATGGCTCGATATAACCAGTCAGTGTGACAAAGCAATTGGAAAAAATAACAGTATACTTGGTTGCATAAAGAGAGGCATCACTTATAGAAAGAGGGAAGTAATATTACCCTTATATAGCTCTCTGGTGAGACCACACCTTGAGTACTTCACGCAGTTCTCTAGAGTGGACATTGATAAGGTAGAGGCAATTCATATAAGATACATGCCCTGTACTATAAGGCATACATACATACAGAGAATGAAGGAGACAAAGACTTGGGTCTACCTTTAATGAAAGGTGGAATATCAAATGCTTAGAAATAAATAAATTATACTCTCTAGCAGATGGAAAACAACGAGGAGATATGATATACACTGAAGCCGGCTACAGTATCCAGCAGGCTTCAGTAAGTTACCAGCAGATACCATTTTTCTCTGCATGAAAAGTTCAGGGACAAAGGGTCATCATATGAAGCCGAGGGAGGGAGACTGTAAAATCTTGAACAGACTTCTGGCAGAGGTGGTAGGAGCCAAAACAGTGGCAGCATTCAAGCACGCACATGAGAGCCTATGGAATGGGACTTGCACTAAAAAGAACATTAACGTGGCATTGGGTAAAGGTTTTATATGCACATTAAAACCACACTCAGAGACCAATGCTCTTCTAAGCTGTGAATTGTTGGCTCAGAAGTGGGCTTTGCATGTCAAATAGCACAAAACAAAAAATGTTGGCATTATGTGCTACTTTTCTTGCAAAGCCTCCTTTTGAGAAAAAAAAAACAACTTTGCAAACGTGGAATTCACAGTGGTACACTGTAGTGCAAAATCTACTACGTGCAAAGGTTTATTTAAATGCCACATTAATGAGCTACTAGGATGCAAACTCATGCAAAGGATCTCACTAATGTGTCATTTCATGAAAACAGACATGCAAAAAAACTTTCACAAAACAAGATAACCACACCTCATTGAGGTGATCTTTGAAAGCTGGTCAGGTGAAGTGGTAGTTTGCATACACTGGTGTGCAGTGTTAAAAAGGCCACAGGATCAATTTCAGCCTCCTGTGGTTTCCCAAAGTCCCTAGGAGTCCATGTGGATTCCCCAATTCTCCACCCCAACCCCCAACCAGCTGTAAATGTAAAATAAGAGCTTTTTATTTTGCCTCACCTCTTAAAGCTCTTACCACGATGCCAAAAAATGAGTATAGCACCAGTTTGGGGCTTCCTCCAATCACCCTGCCCCCCCCCCCCCCCAAAAGGGGATTTCAAGAAGGGGTCAGAGGTCACAGGCAGGTGTTACAATTTCAGGCTTTACCAAGCCCATGAAAAGTAGCAGATATGGAGAACATACCCTGCAGTTTCCTGTAGACCTGATACAGCCGCATTAATTTATTATGTTCCTTCTTTTACATGCATATAAGCACTAATTTTAGCACCTACTTGATAAATTACTGGGGGACCGATTTAGCATATTCAATAAAGCCTTCTTGCATAGCTTGCAATTTTAGCATGCACAAAAGTCCCTTAATATGCACTCTAAACTGTATTGCACAGGCCTCAAGGAGATTTTAGTGGTGGAAAAAGAAGACCACAGATCGCATGGCAGGCAGATTGGGGAGGACCAAGTAGCCTTTATCTGTCAATATCTTTTATATTTTTGTACTAGAATAGAAAAGGGGTTAAGTAGAATAGAAAAGGGGTTAATCTGTTTTTCACAGAATAATCTGATTCTGATTTTATTTTTTCTTTTAGAATGTGAACCTTTCTTTTCAGTGCTTAGGGGACCAATATCAGCAAAAAAATTTTCATAGGATCTTACGCAGATTAATTCGAGTGGAAAGACTTTGGTTGGTGGACAATTCCTTGACAGATCTGAGTGCCATAAAATTGCCAAGGTAGGCCTAAAGCTTCTTTGATTACAGATATCAAACTTTGGCCTAGATTTATCAAAAAGCAGTAAATATTGCATGCAATAGGAAGAGGGGCATGTTTTATGGTAATAGCCTATTTATTGCAATGTGCGTTATCTTCCATATTACCCCTAAGCCCAGAATAAGAGCCTCCTGACTGCTCTGTTTATACTAATAATTTCTCCGCTATCTCTAGCCTTTCCTTCCTTCCAGCAGTCTATGCCTCCAAGTTTAATTTCCCTGTTAAATGTAACTTTGCTTTTTCACGTTCAACCTTTTGTTTTGGTTACTGTTCTTGGTTCAGTTCCCCTGTTCGATGTGAACCGACCTGATATGGTCTCTACCATGAAGGTCGGTATAGAAAAGTGTTAAATAAATAAATAAATATAAATAAATCTTAGCACTTTGCATAGGTATTATTGCAAAGTACATTAACTTTTTGCACTTTGCAGTAATACCTGCAAAGTGCTCATTTCACAGAGAGAGAGAGACTGACTATAAGACTCTTGTAGTAGTTAGCTATTTATGCTACTATAGGAGGACCACCTAGTAACTCGAGATGAGGTTTAGGTAGTAGTGTAGGGGTTAGGGGTCACTTTGATATGCAGAGTGAGACGTACGAACAGAACAGTACAGTCATGTGAAGATTACCCAGGTAGAGTCCATCAAGCTAGCTTGATAGAACATTGTACAAATGTCATTGTTGTCTGAGTTTCCTCACTCTGGACATCAAATCTTCACAAGAGTGCACGGCTCTGTTTGTACGTCTCACTCTGTATGTAAAAGTGGTCCCGCCCCCTAACCCCTACACTACTACCTAAACCTCACCTCGCGTTACTGGGTGGGCCTCCTATAGTAGCATAAATAGCAGCTTGTTATGGTGCCACCCCCAGAGGCACTCTCTCTCTATCTCCCCTTTCTCCAGCCTTTTCCCTTCTCCCTGCCTGAAAATGCCCAAAATGGAATACACGATAATTATCAAAAATTCCACTTCGGGCAGCTTAATGCCAGAAAAAAAGGTGTAGTTATTTCTGGCCTAAAAACATGTGATAGAGCCTCTCATTTTCATTGATCCCGCCCAAACCCCCTCCCTAATCCTGCCCCTTTGAATATACTTAAAAAATTTGCATTTGCGCCATGCATTGTAATAAATATTGCATGTTCTATGGTGTTATCGCGAGCATTAGGGCCCTAATGCCCGCGATAATGCCATAGCACATTTTGATAAATGATCCTGTTTATTAGCCAAGTTCTGAACTGGAAATAAATAAGCTTGGCAGCAGAAAACACTAACCTGGCCCATCACTTGGATTTGTTTGTTTTTTAAGTTTTTCACTGCATATTTTTCAGCCAATAATAGTAGACTTTTCTTTAGCTTCATGTACGTGTGGAATAACGAGAAACATATTTTTTATCCTTTCTAGATGCAGAGAGTTAAATGTCAGCAAAAATCATTTCACATCCTTTGAACAGCTGCCAAAGATACCCCAGATTCAACATTTGTCATTATCCGAAAACAACATAGAGATGCTGAGTAGTCTTTCAGACTTGAAATGTACTCCACTGGAGTCGCTTGTCCTGAAGACAAACCCATGTGAGTTCCAAGAAAACTACAGACGTCAGTAAGTCCCCCTTTTTTTTGGCTATAAAAGCAGTACATTAAGCCTGCTCGTTAGTCAATTCTGTCTTTTAAACATGTTACACCTTTCTTATTTTCCGAGGATGATATCTTGTCTATTAGCAGGCAGTTCAGTTACGCATACATTATAAAATATTGACAGTACCAGCCTCAGATATTTTAAAATGTAGACGTTGTGACTGTATTGTGGTTGCTGTGTTGTCTTGAATATGTAAAAATAAAAGCCAACATACAACTCGTAGGCAATATCTTTCTATTGGACTAATTCAAATCAGTGCCTAGCTTTCAAGAGCCATGCTCCTTTCAATGACTTGATGAAGAGGGCATAGCTCTTGAAAGCCAGACATAGATGGGGGCAATATTTAGCCATAGGGAGTTTGGCTAGATTAAGAAAACTCATCCCAGGGAGAAGAAAGGGGGTGGGCGGGAGATTTGTTTATAATGATTTTAGTTTTCAAAATTGCTACAATATATGCTATTAAATTGTCAGTAGGTTTTACCCACATTACATGTACCTAATAGAGATGTGAATCGTGTGCCCGATCGTTTTAACGATCAGGTTCGGATGGAGGGAGAAAAAAATCGGATCGTTAGAGATGTGAATTGGAATCGGTTCCAATTCCAATTCACATTGTTAATTTTTTAGTGAGGCCTGAGCAGATAAAAAAAATCCCACCCCGACCCTTTACAAATGACCCCTTTGCTCTCCCACCCTCCCGAACCCCCCCCCTAATGTTAAATTACCTGGTGGTCCAGTGGGGGGGGGGGGGGGGCCCGGCGCGATCTCCCGCTCTCGGGCCATCGGTGCCATTTTGGCTACCACTGATAAAAATGGCGCCGATGGCCTGATAAAAAATAACCCACCCCGACCCTTTACAAATTACCCCTTTGCTTCTCCCACCCTCCCACCCCCCCAAAAACCTTTTACATGTACCTGGTGGTCTAGCGGGGGGTCCGGGAGCCATCCCTTCAATCATACCCTCGGTGCCGGTGCCGGACTGGTATCAAAATGGCGCCGATCGCCTTTGCCCTCACTATGTCACAGGGAGCGACGGTCGCTCCCTGTGACATAGTGAGGGCAAAGGCGATCGGCGCCATTTTGATACCAGTCCGGCACCGGCACCGAGGGTATGATTGAAGGGATGGCTCCCGGACCCCCCGCTAGACCACCAGGTACATGTAAAAGGTTTTTGGGGGGGGGTGGGAGGGTGGGAGAAACAAAGGGGTAATTTGTAAAGGGTCGGGGGGGGTTATTTTTTATCAGGCCATCGGCGCCATTTTTATCAGTGGTAGCCAAAATGGCGCCGATGGCCCGAGAGCGGGAGATTGCGCCGGAACCCCCCCACTGGACCACCAGGTAATTTAACATTTTGGCGTGGTGGGGGAGGGTAAAGGATTGGTTTTAAAGGGTCGGGTGGGTTTAGGGGTTGTTTTGGTGTGCCGGTTTTCCTGCCCTCCCCCCAAATAATTCCCGTACTCGATTTAAACCATTTTTCACGATAAATCGAGGGAATTCCTATTGTATCGAGTCCCTTACCGATTAATGACGATTTTAAAATTATAGGACGATAATTTAAATCGTTAAAAAACGATTCACATCCCTAGTACCTAACACAAGTAAATGGGCTTTTGAAAATTGCTATAATAGTATGTTACATTTGTATTTTCCTTTGAAAATTGCCCTGTAAATTACTTAGGGCTCAAATCTCCCTTAAGCAATTGAAATGAAGACATATATTGAGTCTTTACATAGTTTGATTGAAATAAGACAGTGCATAAAGTTGCAAACTAAGCTACACTCATTGGGTAATTTTTTGGCTGGTCCAATATAGGCCTGGATTCATCATTCATCGCTGAATGATGAATCCAGCGAAAACGGGGGGCGTGCCCGTGAAAAGCGGTGCTATTTGGTGTGCTACTGCCGACGATAACGTTAGTAACGTTATCGCCGGCAACGAAGACACCGCTGACTCCGCCCCTCCCCTCCCCACACCGACTCCTCCCCTCCCCCTAATTTGCATTCTATTGCATGCGAAAAGGGCCTTTTCGCGTGCGATAAGCCTTTGATAAATGACCCCAATAGTTTGCTGGCACACCCAATCCTTGTATGCATCTATATGCTGGATACCTCAGCAGTATGAATCGGACTGAAAATTATTCTGTAGCCTCTAAGCTTATTTTAGGATAGTGATTCACTGAGGTTTGCTGTTGCCTGATCTTACAAATGTTAAAGTGTTGTTATTACATCAGTGTTGCTCCATGTTGCTTCTTTTTCCTTATTTTAGAGTATTTTCAAGTTTGCCAAATTTAAAAATGCTGGATGGGATTCCAAAGTTGCCAGAGGATTGGCCACAAGCAAAAAGCAATTTTTTTTCAAACATGTGTACAATATTGTAACAAAACTATTACTGTCTCGCACTGCATCAGTGCTCTGATCCTGTGATAGAGATGTGAAAGTTTATTAATGCAAGTGGAAAAAATAGACTTGCACTGTTATTTGGTGCAATTCTTACTGTACTATATGGCTTTCCAATAAATCTAAAGGATATTTTGCATGGATTCTGTTTACAAAAATATGTATGTTCATTGTTCAACATATACATCAAGAGGGGCTAAAATATGGAAGATCCTTCGGGAAAATACTACAATCTAATGAACATAAAAAAAAATCCATCGGCCTTTACTTGATTTAGTAAGGAATGTGTTTCAGTGATCCAAACTGGAGTAGATAAGGATGTGTGCAGGAAAAAAACGTGTTTTGGTTCATTTATTCATTCATTTTGTATGCCTTCAAAATTTGTTTCATTAGTTTCAAATGAAAAAAAATTGTTTTATTCATTTCCCATTAAAGTCAATGGGGGAAGAAAAGAATCCTATTTTGGGCTCCAAACAGAGGTTTTCTAATGAAACGTGGGTAGGCATCTTTAGAAGTGGGAAGAGCATTGCATCATTAAGAATGTTACAAAGTGGCATGAATAGCCTAAGGCATCATGAAAAGGGGACCAAAGCATCCACAGTGGCAGAAACCCCCCCCCCCCCAGGCACCAATAGAGAGTCAAAGCAGCACAAAGAGTGGCACGAAGACCCCAGAGCAGAAACACTCTAACATATTCTGTAGGATGTGGTGGCTCTTGAGGAACTGAGATTCTCTGTGACATCCTCAAAGGGCTTCAGGACTCATACCAGATGTGTTATGTGTCGCCAATTAGGGATGTGCATTCGTTTCATCTGTTTTGTAATATGAAACGAATGCACATCTAATTGACATGTAATGGGAAACGTATGAAACAAATTAAATGAATGAAACGAATGCACATCTCTATTGCCAATCATGATGCCTCGGAGGACAACCCAACCCATACCTATCTTGCCTTCCACATCCAATGCATGAAAAATTGTCTCTTGCTCCACTAACCTCTGCAGCATTAGATAGGTGGAATTCCACCTGCTGCCTACATCCTGAATCAACCGGTGTACAGGCACCACTGCTGCTTCCTGCTTTTCAGGCAACTGCTGCCCACGCTTTACATTACAATGAAAATTCTTCACTATTTTCCTGAACATCTTGATCACTGCTTTCAGGGCTAAGCTGCTGTGTTGCTCCTTGGCCTCCAGGTGCAGTAAGTGTGCAAAGGAACAGATATCCTCATAGTCTCTACCTTTTCCCACCTTTTTCCAATTTGCACCACTCTCGCTCACAAACACTTCCCAAGAACAAGAGTCCTGTCTCTCAGCTGTAGCTGCTAGTCCTCCATCACCTTCCTTATTGCTGCTAAGATGTCTTCATGGTATGATTTTTGTCCATCACCTGGGTATGCAACATAGCCCACCTGTAACTTGCTGCTCCACCCCCACTAAAACTCCTACCTACCCCTGTCTCAGCCATCGACTTTTGGGGTATGCGGCCTCTGCGGCTGCACAAGGTGCTGGGCTCAAGGGGGTACCACTGTCCCTTCCTTCCCGGACTCATCCATATGATGTCTACAAGCAGAAGTATCAGGGATGCTGTGCAGGGGGATGAAGGATCAGCCTGCAGGGAGGAGTAAGAAGGAAGGCAAAAAAAAGGAGGGGAGACTGCAGGGCAGGAAATTGGAGAGAGGGGGGCATGCTGGGTGCTGTGGGCAGGGTTAAAATGAGGAGGACATAGAGGATAATGGTGCTAGACAAAGGGTAAGGAAAATGTGTGTGTGTATGGGGGAGAGATAGGTAGGTATACTACGTAGGAACCACTGCCATTGCCAAAGGTGGGAGTGCTATGCCAGAGCTGCTGCCAAGTGCACCAATTTCAGTTTTTGTACAGGGTGCCAGTTTGTCTAGAACTGGTCCTGCTCAGACAGCTGCCACCAATGTGCCATCAGGGAAAGATAGTTATGTTTACTGTTCCAGCTGGTCCAGATGTTGCTAGTGACATGGATGCTCTCCCCTGAAGACCATGATGATGGATTTTCTCTTTTCATGTGATGCAGCATGACATTGTTTGCAAGATACACCAGTACTTTTCCTCTACTGATGCACTGACAACAGTGAAGGCATTCTGCAAAATGCAGGTCTCCCTTTGCTTTGAAGTATTCCCACCCCTTGGATATTTTGTGGGACTTCCTCTCCCTCTCTGCAGGTTTGAGTGCTGCTGATGGGACGGGAAAAGCCAGGAACATCACTCAAGCCCTCCACTACCTCCTCTTCCCGGAGGCTGCTCTTTGCCCTGGCAGTATTGCTTTCTGTCTTCTCTATCTGCTCAATGGAAGACAGCATGCTAGTAACTAGATCCCCCTCTCCCAGCCTCTGCTCAGTGACTTAACTCTGATTCTGAGAATGCCTGACATGATTCCTCTGAATCAGTACTTTCTTGAGAGACCCCCTGCAGATACTATTCAGGAACCATCATAGAGGAGTGCAATGCGACTTATGGATGTTCTACGCTGCCCTTGCCCCTTCACCGTCTGCGTCAATGCCTCCCTCCAATGACTTTGCTTTGCACCTTAGGCCTAAAGCCAACAGTGGCAGCAGGTAGCACCATCTTCTTCCATTCTCAGCTTCTTCTTGCTTGATGCTTACCTGTGCCTGTGGTTTTCCCCCCCAGAGAAAAAAAAATCTATCTTTAGCTTGGGCAGGGAAGTGATGGTAACACTATTACTGCTTCCAGATGTACTGGGATTTTCATTTTAAATGTCATTCCAGAAGGAGGGAAAGCTTTTCCTCTCCCTTTGCCATTGTTTCCCCACTTGTCATGATGGAAATGTGACTCAGTCTGTAGGAGTGCCCAGTGCCCATTTCCTATGGAAAGGGGTTTGTCGTTAGTTGTATAAAATGTGTTCCCCTCTTTTCACTATTTTCACACACACACTGGCTGTACCTGGTAGCAGGTGGCACTGTTTCATTCCACAGATAAAGGCACTGCCACATATACAGAATTTACACACTTTCCCACTACAAGATGAGACTCAGAGAAGGAAAAAGCTTGGCTTCGTTTCTCGGTTTCCCAGTTAATACACACATACACTGCAGTGCACTTCTATAGCTTAAACATCTTTGTGTCAATGCACTGACTTACACCCATTGCAGAAAGCTCACCATGAGTGTTCATTTTGCAGTGTTGTAGTTACTGCAAAACAGGTAAACGATTACACATAGAATAACAAAGTGTGTGCCTGACAAGAAGAAACAAGCAAAGCTAGAGGCCACCTCACCTTTCACTTCTTCTTTTCACAGTCTCTTCTCAGTCTTTTTACAATTTTAGTTCAGCTCTAAGAGCTCAAAATCCAATCACCCTCTCCTCCCACCCAGAGATAAATGAGCTGAAAATGGTACTGTCTGGCTGATCAAACTTTCAATTTCAAATTGGGGGGGAAAAAAAAAGACATCACTGTTAATCCATGCATATTCCAACTAGGAAAGGCTGGTTGAAAAACAATGCTTCACATTGATTGGTCCTGTTTCCTGGCTGGCTCCCTCTCCCTTCCCATCCTACCTCCGGTCAGACTAGGGTCAAATGTGACCTCACTGTTGGCTAAGCAGTGTTCTAGATGCCCTGAGAAGAAAACAAATCTCTGCAATTCTGCTTGTCCCGAAGACATCAATAGGAAAAAATACAAATGCAAACAAATATTTGTATTCATTTTTTTGGAGCACTTCCACTCGCATTCATTTTCCACAAATCAAAATGAATCCACCTGATCTGGTTTGGATTCATTATTCATTTCAAATGAATGCACTTTCCCTAGTAAATAATGCACAATATCACAGCCAGAGTCAAACTACATGATCCATTCATAACATTTTAAGCAACGTCCGTGTGAAACTTTATAAGTATATGCATCAAAAATGTAGAACTACTTGTTTTGATTGCAGTGGTAGTTTACTTCAGTTGAAACGTTGACATTTTACAATTCACACTAAATCACATGAATTGTTTTATACCCGCAGGGCTATTATTATGTTTGTATTTTAGACCTTGTAGGAATTTTTCAAGAACACGCTATGGTCAGGATTAACCTTGTAATGCTGACAATGTCATTCTCAGCAATGTTTTATGTGCTGCATATATATTCTCATTTATCAATAAGGATTAGGTCGCATAAATATTTTATACCAGCAACCCCTCCTCCCCCCCTCTCCCCACCACTGTAACATAGTTGCTTATACTTATGGGAGCATTAGTTATGGAGCAAGAAAGACAAAAATGGCCATTTGTGCTTGGCAGTAAACATATAGGGCCAGATTTTAAAAACTACGCGCGGGCGTAGATTTGTGCACGCAACCCGGCGCGCACAAATCTACGCCCGATTTTATAAAATGAGCGCGCAGCCACGCGCATGTTATAAAATCCAGAGTCGGCGCGCGCAAGGCAGTGCACACTTGTGCAACTTGCGCGCGCCGAGCCGCACAGCCTTCCTCCATTCCCTCCGAGGCCGCTCTGAAATCGGAGCGGCCTCGGAGGGAACTTTCCTTACACTCCCCCCCCACCTTCCCCTACCTAACCCGCCCCCCAACCCTACCTAAAATCCTCCCTTACCTTTGTCCTATAAGTTGCGCCTGCCTCCGGGCAGGTGTAGATTGCGCGCACCGGGCAACGGCTGGCCAGCTGTGCCTAGAGACTCTGGCCCTGCCCCTTCCCAAAGCCCCTGGACATGCGCGCATCGCCGAGCCTATGCAAATAGGCTCGGCGCACACAGGAACGGGTTTTCGGGGTTACGAGCGTAACCCTTTGAAAATCCGCCCCATAATCTCTCATAAGACATAGTCCCAATCGATGTGGTCCACAGCAAAGCAATTATGCCGAATGGAGATCACAACAGAGAAATAAACTTGCCCCTGCCTACTACTATTTATTTAATTATATATCACAATATTCAAAGTTCTATGGAGTTTACAAAAGCAAAACAGTCATTACAAGAAACACAAAGAAAAGTACGATCAAACAAAATCATTTCTCTAGTACTTTTAGATGTACACAGTACTGTACAGATAAATAGCAGAGACACTGACTGCACCTTGGAGTTTACAATCTAGTCATGACAGACAAGAAAAGTGAGAGGTTTTAGAAAATTTGTTGGGTTTTTTTGATTCTTTTTTTTAATTGTATAAATAGTTAAAATGGACAGAGATGTAATCAGAAAGAGCCAGAGATTAAGATTTAAAGGCAACCTGAAACTATAGGTTTTTAGGTGGGACGTGAGAGCCGGGGCCTGATGTGCTACTTCCGAGAGGCTGTCTCAGATACATGGCACAACGTGCTCGAAAGCGTGGAGTTGCAATTTAATGATGAACGAAAAGGAACAGATAAGAGCAGCTTCCCCGCTCAATAGAGTTCGACAATATCTAGGTGGTAAGAGTGATAATAAGGGGCTGCAGAGTGAGTAGGAGAAGCTTGATCTATTTGTAGAAGTGGATGAGGAGCCAACCAAGTGACGAGAGAGGAGTTACTTGGTAGTTTGGAACGTAACAGGGAAGAGAGAGCCGGGAAGGTGGGCTCCAGCGAAGGACTTTTGAGGAGTGCTGTGATCCCGGCAAGTTCCAAGAGTGCAGTGGAAAGCAAAAGATTTAAGAATGTGATAGATATGGGAAATGATTTTGGGAGAGATAGGGTGGGAATGGGGGTGAGAAGAATAAATAACAAGCTTGAAGGAAAGTTGGGCAGTATCCTCCTCTGTGATTTAAAAAAAAAAAAAAAAAAAAGGAAGAAGACATAGCAGAGGTTAAGGGAAAGAAAGATATGAAACTGGGAAAGTGACAGAGGTTTATGTGGTACCGAGCGGTTAGAGGGTAGCCAGGGAACAGACTTCACGCTGGACTGTGGCAAAATCTTTAATAAATCTCTTTATTTGTAGAAAGTAACAGCCAAAGCAACTTTGCTATTCTATGCAGTTCAACCCCCAAAAATGTGACAACGCAACTTACAAGTCAGTGCAATTCTCTTTCTCCAGGGATCTGCCTCTCCCCTCTGGGCCCTGCTTTCTTATCCCTGGCTGAAGAGAACCTCCCTGACCCAGAATCCCTTGCTGGGTGAACCGGGCCAGATAACTGTGCAGAGACAGAGTTAGGAGTTTGCCACCCCTAGGCACTCTTCCTGGTGTTGGCCCCCCCTCCTCTTCCCCTTGGGTGAGGTCAGACAACAGAGCTCAGGAGGTGTGAGGCAGAGTCCCACAGTTTGCTGGGGCAGCTCAGGCATAGACTCTGTGGCAAAAACTGGAAACATCTCAAGCACATTGGCAAACATTTCCGTCTTTTATATTATAAAAATTAAGTAATTTCCCAACCTTGCTTGTGTCTATATAATTTATTTTTTTTATTGGGGGAGGAAAAGGGGATCTTAAATATCAGGACAGGGCTGAGATCTTGGGAATGGACAAAAGAGGAAGGGAGGGTGAGTGGACCAGGGATGGGGAGAGGAAAAGAGGACTGAGAATGGGGGGTGAGGAGAAGGTGAATGGACTTGGGGATAAGAGGAAGGAATAGGAGAAGGAAAGAGAACGAGGGATGGGAGAAGGACTGCGGCTGGGGGGAGGAGAGGTAGAAAGGGATGGGGAGGATGGGAGATGGGGAAGGTAGAGGAAAGGTGGAAATCAGGAATCTGAGATGGGAGAGGGATGGAGAAATAGAGAAAGGCAGTAGGACATGACGGGGGGGACGGGGGGACTTCCAGGATCTCAAGGGAAGGGAGAGGAAAGAAGGGAGATTCCAGGATCTGGGGGATAGAATCTGAGATCAAGGGAGCGAGGACCTGAATTGCAGTGGGTGAGGGAGGGGAAGGAGCTATCCCTACTGTGCTCTGATTCTGCTCCCCATTCCAACTCCTTTCTATCCTCCAAATCTGGCACACACACACCAGCATCAGTCCATTCTCTCTCTCTCTCTCACACACACACTCACAAACAGTGCCCCCTCCCCCCCCCCATCTGATCCACTCTCATTCTTCAGCCTCTCTTCTCACCCCCAATGATGCCCATTCAGCCCCTCCTAATCTTACCAAAATGATGCCCCTTTGCTCGCTGTGCGCCAGGCTCACCACCCCCCCCCCCCTCCCATTTTGTCCTTGCATGCTGTCTGGGAAGGGAGGGGCTAATCTCTGCTGAGTGAGATTGAGCACAGCTGGAAGGCAGTAAATCTTCAGCCAGCTGCTTCCCTCCCCCCCCCCACCCCCCGATGTTTACCAGCCTAGGCACAGGCCTAGTGTGCTTATTGACAAATCCAGGCCTGGGAAGGAGGGAGAGTACCAGCCTGACCCTGCCACCACAGCCCACCAAATAAGATATGTGGGAGAAAAGGTTGCCCCGATTTATGTTCTCCGATATGGAGGCTGAGTTCTGAAGGGAGGTCTGTGCTCTCAGGATATAAGAGATGAAGAGGCCATGAAGGTAGGCAAGGTTACGGGAAAGTGAGCAGGCATGCCCTAGGGAATGTAACGAAAGAACAGAAGGAGGACAAGAAGGATATGGCTGGAGGGGTAAGAGACTGATATGTGCAGATGGAGTAAGAGTTATTATGAAGTCGCAGGATTGGGATTGAAATCTGAAGCTGAAAGGAGGAGGAGGAAAGAAGAGGAGATGTGATGACAGGGATCGAGAGAGTGGTGATACTGGATGTGAGGAAGAAGCTAATCTAGCATGACAACAATGAACAGGGAAGAAGAGAGGATGGAAGGATGGGGAATGTAGAAAAGGGGCAGTGGACTTGATATTTCAAATGGGTTGCAGTGGGGAATAAGACTGGGAAGGGTGAGCCTCAGGAAGAAGCTGCATAGTAGCCATAGGAAGCAAAGAAAAAGAAGAAACAGTGCTGACCTGCAGTACTTAAAATGTCTTCCTGGGGGAGCTGAAATGAGGTGGGCCTCTGGCACACGCTTTCTGACAGAAGAATCATGGGGTGGTAGGCGTGCAGGATGGCATAAACCCGTGTCCTCAAAGATCCACAGCCAAGGCAGCTGGGAATTGTATGTAAATGAGCTGACAAGAGCTTCTTAGATAGACAGTGTCCCAGTATCTGCTGGCGCTGCCTTCTGCTCTCCCCCGCCCCTTCTCTTAGCTCACTAGAAGATAATTTTATTCCTTTTTCTTTAAATGTGTTTTCCATGCAACTAAATAATAAAAGAAGGAGAACATGATGATGCAGAGTTGCGTAGTGTCTCTATGTATGTTATGAGGGTGAAGGTAGGGGTGTGTGAGTTGGGAATATAGCGTTGTAGGCTCAATAATAGGAACACCGCTCTTAGCTTTTAAATCCCCTTTATTATGATAAACCACACATTATAATTTCAATAAATAATATTTAAATTCTGTACCCATGGAGAAATTATCTGAATGATTTTGAAAGTTAATTCATCAGTATTCAGATCTACGTATAGGACACATACTAAAACTGATATACTATTTCATCCAAAATCTATTTAAGTCATGGATTATTTCATAAAATGTTGTCTTAACATCTTTAAGAAGCAACAGTCAGGGAGGATAAGGTTCAAAGCTGTGTGCTTGCCCATATAAGACCATATATGGGCAAGCACAAAGTTTGCTACAGTATTTTATTACGTGCACATATATGATATGCGCAGGTTATAAAATATGAGTACATATGCATGCAAACATGCTCACATATGTAAAAACCATGCACCACACAACTTCAGACTTATCCAGCTAAGTAGTGGCATTTATCCAGCTAAGGGCTGGATTTTCTAAGTTTGCAGAACTTAGAAAATCTTGTGGTCACAGCTCCTGCGCTAGCCATAAAAGGTGTAGTTACTGGACACGAAATAGGCAGCGAAAAGGCTCCTTACCTTTTCGCTGTCCACGCCGTCCTTGCAGAGTCGGCCCCGGTGATGCCCCGACTCCTCCTCTTCCGGGGCTGACTCCGCCCCGATGTAAGTAGCGCAAGCCTGTGATAGCCTTAGAAAATAAGGCCCTAAGTTCTGATTTATCTGGCTAAGTTATGAGCCGCTACTTAGTCAGATATGTCTGAAAAGCACTATTTCTCCATCTAAGTAGCTCTTGTCAGACTTACACAGATAAGTAAAGGCCTTATTTACTAAGCTTTTTTCCCATAGACATAGAATGAGGAAAACGCTTTAGTAAATGAGGCCCTAAGATAGCCGGATAAGTCTTAAAATGCTACTTATCCAGCTAAGTCTCTGGTGCCTCTTTTGTGACGGGAGCAGCGGCTGGCAGCGAGTTTGACAGCCGACGCTCAATTTTGCCGGCGTCGGTTCTCGAGCCCGCTGACAGCCATGGGGTCAGAAACCGGTCGCCGGCAAAATTGAGCGTCCGGTTTTCAAGCCGCGGGCCGATTTTAAATTTATTTTTTTTAAATTATTTTTAACTTTTGGGACCTCCGACTTAATTTCTGCCGGCACTGGCGATATTAACGCCTACCTTTGGGTAGGCACTAATTTCTGAAAGTAAAAAGCTGCACATTTTACTTAGTGAATCGCGTGGGAATAACTAATAGGGTCATCAACATGCATTTGCATGTTGCGGGCGCTATTAGTTTCGGGGGGGGGGGGGGGGGATGGATGCGCGTTTTTGACGCATTATTACCCCTTACTGAATAAGGGGTAAAGCTAGTGCATTGAAAACGTGCGTCCAAATGAGGGATAACAGTGCGCTCTGCTGGAGCACACTGTACTGTATCAGCCTGAAAGCTGGATATGTCAAAAAAGCACTACTTAGCTAGCTAAATCAGAGAGCCGTAGATGTATCTGGCTATCTGACTTAGCTGGATAATCATGGCTCTTCAGCCTGAAGTCCTTCCCATTTCACGTAGACCCCCCCCCCCCAGTCATTTTTCCACTTTTGAGATGTTTACTATCACTTTCACTAGGTATTGAGCAGGAGTAAATATACGCAAGCTGCCACATTTACATTAATAAATTGCTTATAAAATAGCTACTTACTCATGTAAATGTTGGCTCCTCCCCAGAACATCCCATGGCCCGCCCCTTTTTTTACATTTGTAAAAATAGTCAGATTTACATGTGTACGCTGAGGTTTTTAAAATAGCATATACTCACATATAAATTTTATACATGCAAGTGCTACATTTTTATGCACACAACTTTTGAAAATTCATCTTTCAAAGTACAAAATATTTTAGTCGCATTTAAACTTAAGCCTTACCTTCTTGTTTTATGCGGCTTTGTAATTAGTTTGCGAATTTAACCGATCAGCTAATGATTTGGGCTGAGGCACAAATACTCATGTTTCTGCAAGGGTGGCACTAAAGATACTGAGAAAAGTAAATCTGTGCCCTGTACACAAATGTAATGGCTCTTATTCAGAATGTTTAAACAAGCAACTGGCTGCCCTTGTACAACGCCATACCGGGATTTAACTTTCAGAGGGATGGTGGTGTTAGTCTGTGCTAGCAGAAACGACCAGGAGGCTGGTGGCACCTTAAGGGCTTAATAGATTTATTGAGGCTCAAGCTTTCGAAGACAAGAGTCCACTTCATCACCTCGGTGAGCGTGTTCCGTGGCCACCTTCTTACATAATTGTTATTCATGAAAACATGAATTTGTTTGCTAGAATAACATCTGCTGTCTTCTGTAGCTCAATGTTTCCCAACCCAGTCCTGGAGGCATACTAAATTGGTCTGGTTTTCAGGATATCTGTAAACAACAGGCATGTGATATATTTGCATACATCATAGACTCTGTATAGGCACATAGATCTCATGCATTCTCATTGAGGCTGTGACCTACACAGATTTCTGATGAGGTAGTATCATTCTTGTGTGCTGCCAGGTAGAACTGAATATTAATATATTAACATTCAAAATTATTCTATTTTATATCCCCTCCCAATTTACTGTAGTCTGGCTGTAGAGTGATAAAGGGGGTATTTGTTCAGTTCTTGCATTCATTTGATGCTTCCATGCTGAAAAGATTGTTTCTCAGGGTGAACAAAGGGCTGAGGACTGATTGACAGCTTCACGCTCCAAACGCAAGACAGCAAAGCAGCAAAGCCAAAGATTAATAAGAATCTGAACAACAGGTAATAAGCTGATTTCAGCAGAAATGCAGTAAAATTTTAGATGACGGTCTATTAATCACCATAGATATGCCTATAGATGGTCAGTGCCATATACTCTGGCTGTTCCTTGTACATTGTGCATGAAGTCTTTTTATGGGGACTTGAACATACAAGATCCGATCAACAAATGCCAAATGCTCTTAACTGTATTCTCAAAGCATCTTAGAAAGCATAAAAAAAAGTCATTTTTAAAGCTGTATCAGTGGAGACAAATGAATGAAGAGAGAAGAAATGTCTGCATATTCAATATTTATCCCCTCACTTACAATCCTGAAGTGCCTGATATGCGGCGTCAGAGGATATTTCACTGGAAGTGTCAAAGCAGAAATAAGACAGAAATTTAGAATTGCACTACATTACCCCCCCTTTTAACCTCAATAAATATTTTGAGCGAAACTATAGTATATGGTGTGTAAATCATAATTGTTAAGAAGCTTCTTCAATTCTTGTCATCTACTATCAAGTCTGTTTGACAATACATTACCTGATGTCTAAAATGACGACAGCTTTGCTAAATGTTCTTAATTGCAAATCATTTCCAACCCTGGCTGGGCGAGTAATCAGCAGGTCCCTGCGAATGAGCCATCAGGCTGGCAGATTATTCAAAATTATTTAGAGTATCATCTTCTCTGCTTATAGCTTGTACATATTATTTAACAAACAAATTAATGGTTTCATTATTTATTTATTTTTTTATTTATTATTTTTATATACAGACATTCATCTCAATTGAGATATCACACCAGTTTACATTCATGAATAACGAATTAAAAAGGTAGCCATGGAATGGGTTAAATTCTGAGTATGAATAGGGAATCAGTATAGCAAGGCTTAATCTCTGCTGACTAGATAGGTCGGGCTAGGTAACGTCAGTCCTGGAGTGCCACCATCAAGCCTGGTTTTCAATCTACCCACAATGAATATGCATGAGGTATATTTGCATGCATTGCCTCCATTGTCATGCATATTCATTGTGAATGTCCTGAAAACCAAACCTGTTTGTGGCACACTCCAGGACAGGAGCTGCCTACCCCTGATTATAGGTGATATGGTCTTTTTCTGCTGTCACGTTTCTTAAGAGAGGAACACTTGTGTTTTCAGATTCTAAACTACTGAACCATAATGCCATGAAAGGGATCTATCATTGCACATCCCAAATATACCCAGCGATAGCAGTTATGCATGCAGAACGTTTATGAAACATAGATACAGTAAGATCCTGAAATAGCAAATTGATGCATAAGACTTACTTATCACACCAAAGACATCGCCTGAAATGTGATAGAAAGTGTCACAATATTTATTTCACACTAACACATTGCTAGATATCATATGCTTTCCTGATGGCCATAAAATGCACAGTACATCACTGAAATGCATATTGTATAGGATCGGGGATCCTGCACATGCAGAAGCAACCCGGTGATATGGAATCCATCAAACAGAGAACACTCCAGAGGGGAAAGAGAGAAAAAAGGTAATACTTCTTGGTAATGTAGTCTCAGAGGAAGATGGAGCAGAGAAAAGATAAAAGGTAATGGTCCATCAGCCAGCATCCTGTTTCCAAAAGTGGCCAATCCAGGTCACATGTACCTGGCAGGATCCCAAAGGATAGATAGATTCCATGCCGCTTATTTCAGGGATAAAGAATGGATTTCTGTAACTCCACCTTAATAACAGTTTATAGAATTTTCCTCCAGGAACTTGTTCAAACCTTATTTAAATGCAACTACACTAACAGCTTTCACCACATCCTCTGGCAATGAATTCCAAAGCTTAAGTATGTGTTGAGTAAAATATTATCTCTTATTACTTTTAAATGTACAACTTAGTAAATTCATCGTGTCATTGCACATTTACTTGCTCTACTCCACTCATTTTATAGACCTCTATCATATCTCCCCTTAGTCATCTCTTCTCCAAACTGAAGAATCCTAAATCCTTTGGCCTTTCCTCATAGCGGTATCATTCCATCCCCTCTCTCATTTTGGTTGCCCTTCACTGTACCTTTCCTAATTCTGCCATATCTTTTTTTAAGATGTGGTGACCAGAACTCCATTTCTTTCCTGATAATCCCCAGCATTCTATTTGCATTCCTGGCTGCTGCTTCACACTGAACAGAAGATTTCAACATATTCTCTACAATGATGCCTAGATCCTTTTTCTTCAAATATGGAACCTTGCATTGTGTAGTTATAATTTGGATTATTCTTTGCTAAGGTGCATCATTTTGAACTTCTCCACAATAAATTTAATTTTCTATTTGCATGCCCAGTCTCCCAGATCTGCAAGGTCTTCCTACAACCCTCTTATGATTTAACAAATCTGAACAATCTTGTGTCATTGGCACATTTGATTACCTCATTGTTTCCATGTTCAGGTCATTTATAAATATGTTAAAAAGCAGTGGTCCCAGTACAGATCCCTGGGGCACTCCACTATTTACCAACTTCCACTGAGAAAATTTACCATTTAGATCTACTCTCTGTTTTCTATTTTTTAACCAGTTTGCAATCTTAATTTCCTAAGAAGTTTCTCATGAGGAACTTTGTCATATGTTTTTTGGAAATCCAGATACACTGTATCAAATGGCTCACCTTTATTCACATGTTTTTTTACACCCTCAATAAATTGTAGCAGATTGGTGAGGCAAGACTTGCCTTGGCTAAATCTATGTTGGCTTTGTCGCATTAAACTACCTATCTATATGTTCAGTAATTTTGTTCTGATAGTTTCTACCATTTTGCCTGGCATAGATGCCAGACTCACTGGTCTATAGTTTCCTGGATCACCCCTGGATCCATTTTTGAAAATTGGCATTACATTGGCAACCCTCCAGTCTTCAGGTACTGTAGACCAGTGGTCCCCAACCCTGTCCTGGGAGCCCACCAGCCAGTCGGGTTTTCAGGATATCCACAATAAATATGCATCAGAGAAAATTTGCATGTTATGGAGGCAGTGCATGCAACTTTTCTTCCATGCATATTCATTGTGGATATCCTGAAAACCTGACTGATTGGTGGGCCCCCAGGACAGAGTTGGGGACCACTGCTGTAGACAATTTTAATGATAGTTTACAAATTACCAAAAGTAATTCCGTATTTTCTTTTTCCAATTCTTTCAGCACTCTGAGATGTATACCATCTGGTTCAGATGATTTTCTACTCTTTAGTTTATCAATTTGCCCCAGTACATCTTCCAAGTTTACTGAGATTTGTTTAGTTCCTCTGAAACATCACCTTTAAATATCACTTCTGGCATTGGTATCTGCCTTACATTTTCCTCAGTAAAGCATAGAATTCATGTAGTCTTTCTGCTATAGCCTTGTCATCCCTAAGTGCTCTTTTTACCCCTTGATCATCTAATGGTCCAACTGACTCCTTCACTGGCTTTTTACTTCAAATGTACCATAATACGTTTTTATTATGAGATTTTTCTTCCAAAGCAAGCTTCTTTTCAAATTCTCTCTTTGCCTCTGACTTATCAGTGTTATACTGTTTCCTGTTTTCCTGACTTGGATCCCTTTTCCATTTTTTGAAAGATGTTAACTATTATAGAATCCCTTTCCTCACCTTTTAACTATGTTGGTAGTCCTTTAGCCTTTTCTAATGCATGGAATACATCTGGCCTTAGCTTCCAAGATGGTATTTTTGAACAAGATCCATGCCTGGTGAAAACTCTTAACCTTTGCAGCTACTCCTTTCAGTTTTTCCCTAACCATTTTTCTCATTGTATCAATCACCCTTTTGAAAGTTAAAAAATATCACAATAGATTTCTGTAGTGTTCTCTCTTCAGTTACTTTGTTGAATTTGATAATGTTGTGATCACTATTGCCAAGAGGCTCCAAAGGTGTTACCTCTCACACTAAATCCTATGTTCCACTAAGGACTAGGACCAAAATAGTTTCCCCTTTTATTGGTTTTTGTACCAGCTGCTCTATGAAGCAGTCATTTATTTCATCCAAAAACTTTACCTCCCTAGCATGTCCTGATGTGACATTCATCCAGTCAATACTGAGGTAATTGAAATCACCCATTATTACTGTGCTGCTGATTTTGTTAGCTTCTCTAATTCCTTTTAGCATTTCATTGTCTATCCTTTCATTCTGGCCAGTAATACACCGCTACTTCTATTTTATTCTCCTTTTCACCTGGAATTTTTTTCCATAAAGATTCAACATTGCATTTTGTTTCCTGCAGAACTTTTTATCCTATTTGATTCAACGCCCTCTTTAATATATAGTGCCACCCCTCCACCAATTTGATCCATCCTATCATTTCAATATAATTTGTACCGTGGTATCACAATGTCCCACTGGTTATCCTCCTCCCACCAGGTCTCTGAGATCCCAGGTGTATCTACTTCATTCAGTGCTGTATAATCTACCTCTCACATCTTATTTCTTAGACTTCTAGCATTCATATACAGATATTTCAAAGTATGTTTTTTGTTTGTGTTAACAACCTGCTTATCAGTTGATAGGGGTAATTTGGAATCTTTCTGCTCTGTCTGCTCTTTACTTAATGGCACCTGGGCCACTTTAGCATTTATTGCAAACTCTCTACTGGCATGCCCTACCTTTCCTGTTCTATTAGTATGCTTCAAAGATTCATCATTTTGTACCATGCACTCCTGAATGACTATCGGCTTTCCCCCACCATCTAGTTTAAAAGCTGTACTATCTCCTTTTTAAAGGTTAGTGCCAGTAGCCTGGTTCCACTCTGGTTAAGGTGGAGCCAATCCTTTTGGAAAAGGCCCCCTTCCCCAAAATGATGCCCAGTTCCTAAAAAAAAAAATCTAAAATCCTCTTTCTTGTACCATCATCTCATCCATGCATTGAGTCAAGCTCTGCCTGCCTCAAGGGTCCTGCACAAGGAATGGGGAACATTTCTGAGAATGCTTCCCTGGAGGTTATGGATTTCAACTTTCTACCTAAAATCCTAAATTTGGCTTCCAGAAACTTCCTCATGCACTTTACTATATCATTGATATCCACATGTACCAAGACAGCAGGTTCCTCCTCAGCACTATCTAAAATCTTAGTTATGTGACACATGTCCATCACCTTCTCACCAGGCAGACAATTTACCAAGCAATTCTCGGGTCCACTGGCCACCCAGATATCTACATTCCTATTAATTGAATCACCGACTACAAACATCCATCCTAACCCTTCCCTCCTGGGCATAACCCCCTGGAGGCGTATCCTCAGTGTGAGAGGATACTACATCACATTGAGGGCAGGTCCTAGCTATAGGATTACTTACTGCCTCACCAAGGTGATGCTCTCCCCTAGCAAGTGATCTTTCTCCTCCTAGGCAGCACAGATACTGCCAGATTGGAGGTGGGACTGCTCTACTATGTCCCTGAAGGTTTCCTCTATATACACCTCTCTTTCTCCCTTACCTACATCAGGTATGGCACTCTAGCCTCCAAAGATCAGACTTTTTCTCTGAGAGCTAGCAGCTTTTTACACTAGTTCAGACATATAGCCTCTCACCAACTGGGAGATAATCATACATGTGGCAATCAGTGCAAAAGGTAGTTTGCCTCCCTCTTGCTGCTGGACTATTGTCTGCATCTTAATTTTGTAGATTTGTTATCAAATTTACATTTCTAAGGGAGAGGGGATGTAAAGCTAATCTAAAGTACTTTTAGCCTATTGATTTATTTTATTTTTGACTGTCAATGACTTGCAAAACACTAGTTAACCTACTTATAACTGCATAGTTACCCAACTTATTGACTCTGGTTTTAAAATAAATTTCTTCCTTATCAATAAGAACTTGCCATGCTGGGTCAGACCAAGGGTCCATCAAGCCTAGCATCCTGTTTCCAACAGAGGCTAAACCAGGCCACAAGAACCTGGCAAGTACCCAAACACTAAGAAGATCCCATGCTACTGATGCCAGTAATAGCAGAGGCCATTCCCTAAGTCAAATTGATTAATAGCAGGTAATGGACTTCTCCTCCAATAACTTATCCAAACCTTTTTTAAACCCAGCTATACAAATTGCTTTAACCACATCCTCTGGCAACAAATTCCAGAGCTTAATTGTGCATTGAGTGAAAATGAATTTTCTCCGATTAGTCTTAAATGTGCTACTTGCTAACTTCATGGAGTGCCCCCTAGTCCTTCTATTATCCGAAAGTGTAAATAACCGATTCACATCTACTTTTTCAAGACCTCTCATGATCTTAAAGACCTCTACCATATCCCCTCTCAGCCATCTCTTCTCCAAGCTGAACAGCCCTAACCTCTTCAGCCTTTCCTCATAGGGGACGAGAGCTGTTCCATCACCTTTATCATTTTGGTTGCCCAAATCTGTATTAAATTTATAGTAAGGAGTTCTGAGGCATGGTGCAAGGAAGCTGGGGCTGTGGAGGTGAAGCCTGGTTAGCTCACAGTGACCTCTGTATATATCTCCCTGGGGCTGCTGGTAAAGTATGCAGATGAGGCTTATGTTTTTTAATGCATGTGCTGTTGGCAACTGCTCAGATGCAGGTTATACGCTTTAAAATAAATACATAAATAAATAAACTATTGCCACACACTAATGCTTTGAGATTAGAGCAATATAAAATTCCTCATCTTTACATTACATTTTTTTTTATATATCGGGAGTGGTAAAGTCGTAGAACATGCTTCCAGAGGAAATGACTACTACACCTATTGATATAGACGAGTTTCTGCTGGTGTGCTGATCCAAGGAGATACCAGTCTGAGAAATTCTGTCACTAGGAGACAAAACCTGTGACAAAGTGTCTCCATTTGCTTTCCCATGTTACCTCTAGAAATAGTTCAAAAAGGTTGATTGACGTTTTGCCTTCCACTTAACCTACTTTATTACTTTACTACCGTGGATGACTTTCAGAGTCATAACTAGACATATGTACATAGGTACATTAACTCTCTCTATCGATGTAAAGTAAACATCTATATATTATATCTCATGTTCTAGAAACTTTCAAGAGTCACACTTGATAACCGACTTACGTTATTTTTCTTGTTTACCTGTTCATAATCTTTAACTGAGGCTGAAATGTATCTAGTTTTTTTGTAAACTTGTCTATGTTAACATACGGAAGTGTTATATGTACTAAGTTGTTTATAATGTAAACTGGAGTGAAGGCAATATGTTATACTTCGGTATAAAAAAAAGACTCTAAATAAATATATAAATATGTACACTTCGTGTAGCTTTAAAAATCTGTCTCTCGCTCCTTTTTTTTGTTTGTTTGAAAGGCATATGATAAATAATGATATGCTGAATACATTTCCTGCCCCTCTCCTAAATGGCCATACTTGGCACATCGCTTAAACCACCCTAGTGACTTATAGGAACAGTCTGTGAGTGAAAAATCTCAGTTCTCCGAAACTGTGCATTACAAAAGAAAACTATGACGATGACATTCAGGTTGGTCCTTTCCAGAACTGACATCCTGAAAAACACGATGACCATTCTGTTATCTCTAGTGATGCCAGTTCTTGAGCTTAGGATTTCCTTGCAGTGGCTTTTAGCACCAGGTGGTTTCTTCAAATAACATCATTAGGCTCATCTGATGATCGGAAGATTTTAATGAAACACCATCTGCTTCATACAATAATGAACCATGCATACAAATGGCTGATAAGGTGTAGGAAAGTACATTTTTAGAAGTGTCTACCACAGGAGAAGATGACAATGTACAAGTAGTCAACTAAAGTCTAGTAGTCTTGTAAAGACAAATTTTTGGGGTTTTTTTTTTTTGCAGGTATTACATTTACTTCAGCATATTCACATTTTTTGCCAGCCTATTCACAAACATGGCTCATAATGAGGTTGATTTAGGATAACCATTCATGCCGATGATCTGTGTAATATTTTTTCTGAGTATGCTCCAGCAAAGTCCAGATCGTGTTACTTTCACACCATGTCTTCGGAATTTTTCTGGTAATAATTTGTCGGAAACTTCCTCCACCCTAACAATGTAAACATAAACCGAAAAAATAAAATGGAAATGCATGTATATATAGCCAGTATATTTGCTATACACAGTTTTCTGTAGACCTTATTATTGTATGTACATTCTGGAAGCTATCAGATGTTACAATTAGTAATTATACTGCAATCGATACCTATGGTTTTAATATATTGAAAAGATGTTTATTTTTTCAATTGGATTATGAGTTTTGATTAGCAGGCATACTGTATTTACCAGTAACGTATATATATTTTCTAACTGCTTTCCAGACCATGTTGGTTCTCTTCCCTTTTTCATAGCTCTGGAGAATACTTCAGAAATCAAACTGACATCAACTGTACATGATTCTAGAGACACTGTTCACATTTAAAAAGCTCACAGTTCTGCAGGGAACACGGTAATACTATGTAAATCTACGTTGCTAGGAAAGACAGGTATTCTTTCAAATGAAGGCATAAAGCAACAGGAAAAACTATGCAATAAAATTCTACCTTGCTGTCACCAGTGATTCTCCTTATTTTTTTTTCTTTCAAGAGAAGTGCAATTTTTAAACCTAAATTGCAAAACATACCAAAAACTACTTTGCAAGAGGTGAATGAAATTTGATGAATTATGATAGTTTCAATAAATGTAGAATCCTATAACATAGCTTAAATCAATTTAAGGATGCATTTTGAAGTCCGTCCTTCCTGGCAGTTTGTGAACCCATTGACTGAATGGGGTTACCAACTGCCTCATCTAAAGAAACTGAGAAGGTCCTGATTATACCTCAGGGTACCCCTGGACTTTGTAGTTTTCTCTTGTATGTAGAAAGGGAGGACTACAAAGCCATAGATACAATGCAAACCCCACCCCCAAAAACAAGGATTGATTCAGTCTATTCAGATGACCCTAATGTTTGCTTAGCTGAAATGTTATTAATCTTTCAAATAATTTGCTACCCCCATTATATTTATTAAAAGACCAATTTGATATTCATATTTTGTTTAAGCAATGACTCCTCACAGAATCGAACATTTATGGGCACGGAACCCCCTGTCTAAAGGAAATGAAGTTGAAGAAACAAGACCAATGCAAGTTCCACATCCCAGATGGAGCACTGAATGGACAGTTAATGCCCTATCCAGGAGGTTATTGCTTATAATAATATAACATTTATTTTAGGGTTCTATGAATTATTTCTAAGAATACTTTTTTTTTTTTTTTTTTTTAACAAAAAGCCATTGAGATGAATACCTAATGTATTGAGTAAGAACGGCATTTCTAGGGGTTTGATACCCTATATTCCTTTCAATCAGACTGTTTAGAATTTAACTGATGATTTTATTGAATTTATAGTATGAGGTACAGTTTATTTCTCATCAGTTAATAAAGTCAAGGGAGATGCAATATCTGGTAAAAGTACCAGTTACTGTAGTTCTTTCCTTACCCTATGTACCATTTGCTATCATCGAATCCAAGAGTGCTTCCTGGAATTCCAGATTGCGTTTTAAGGAATCGGGGGACTCGACGCTCTAGCAGAAGTATTGTAGAGGCCACCTACAAAAATTAGATACATTACATATAGAAATCAGAAGCTAGAGAGCTAGGGACCCTACAGTACGCTTTAGCAAACATGTTAAGATCATTGTGTGCATGCTACACAAACAGGTGAATTTTCAAAGGGCCGCGCGCATAAATATCTGGACTTATGTGCATTGCCGGGCTCCGAGCACGCCACATGCATTTTCAAAAGGGCCCAGCCACGTGCATAAGTCATGTTAAGTGCACAACTGCCAGGCCCTGAAAAGGGGCTGGCCGGGGAGCGTAGTCTGGGTGGGGCAGGGTGGGATGGAGGCCAGCCGGGATAGCAGCCATTAGCCGCTGTTCCGGGAAAGCGCACGCCGGCAGCTGGCCGGCGCGTGGAAGTTGCTTCTGTTCCAATGGAACAGTAAGTAAAAAAACAAAAAAAAAATGGGGATAGTTAGGGTTAGGTTAGGGGTCAGGGAGGAGAGGGGAAGAGGTAGGAAGGGTAGGGTTAGGGATAGGAAAGTTCCCTCCCAGTCTGATCCTTAATTGGAGCGGACTGGGAGGGAACTGGGAGAGGCCCGATTGCATCGCTGTGCATAATTTATTAAAATTCATCCCCCTGCGCGCGCTGCCCGCATGGATTTTAAAATCCGGCGTGCATGTACATGCGGCCATGAGATTTTATAACATGCGCGCGCCAGCTAACTGCATGTTATTTAATGCCTGCTAGAGCTCATTATCTTACAAATGTTAGTAGAGGACAAGTTAATCAGCATGAGTATGCCAAACTAAGCATGACCTTAGATCTCAGCTAACTTGTAGCAGAACACATGAAACTGAAGCCCATGATGAGATACTTTACAACTTTACCCATGGACTCTTAGAGATGAATACATTTGACCACACTTCTCTTTGACAAAACATAGCTAACCCTTACTTTTTAGGATAATCCTTACACACATACACATATTCGTAACACAAATATGTCTTCTCACCTGACAATAAAGAAGACATAAACGATTTCATACTGGTGTGAAAAGAAACAGGCTTCCAGGTATTGGTAGGATTAGTGCAGTCATTGCTGTGAGTAGTCTAGTCTGGCTACTGTGCACTGCAAGCATTAAGAGGGGTGGGAGTGTGTGTGAGTGTGAGTGTGTGTGTGTGTGTGTGAGTGAGTGAGTGTGTGTGTGTGTGTAGGGGGGCTCCAGCCCCAGCTCCTGGCTAGTCAAAAAAGCATTAGGTTTCCCACAGAAGGGTGCTCTCCCCAGTGCCAAACAACTTACCAGGGAGTCCCCAGTCCTTCACCCACCCCACTTTTTATATTAAAAAACGTTTTCACAAGGCGCCAGCAAGACTACGGAGATATAGAGGAGAGGAAGCAATGACAGAAGAGACATACTTTAACTCATAAAAACACCTTTCTTTATACAAGGCAAATAAACTTCCAAATAATACGTTACCAGAGGACAAAGGTTTTTGTTTACATCGACATTGTTGCTGTAGACAAAGAACAGGCATTCACAGACTTAAGGCTGAATAGCAGTCTAAGTCTTGACATTTTTTTCAGCTGACCAATTGTTTTGATTTACGTGCAAAGCTCATTTCTGTGAGCTTGGAGGCAGTGGTGGACTGTGTGGTGCAGCCTTTGTGGTGGAAGGTGGATTGAAGATAGGAGGCTGGTCCGTTCCCTCCTGAGTCACGCTTGCCAGATTACTCCCTGGGTATCCCTTTTGCATGATTCCTTTTGTTCCCAACTACATTCTAACACATCACATTTTGAAGATATTTACTGACATAATGCAGATGGTTCTAAACATGCAGTCATGTCCATTTTCTGCTTTCCTGGAATTCTTTGGTCTTCTTTGATCTCCTCATCTGGAGTGTACTAGCTTTCCTACTTCTTACATTTTCACTGACAAGCAAACTCATTTACCAGGCTTATTCTTATACCTCTTGGAACCCAGCAGAAAGAGTCGTGAGTTAAGGAGAGGCATGCTCAGTTTAGCATGTTCATGCTATTTATAGCATGCCCTTGGTAAGTAACATGCTCATTCTATTTAGAAAATGCATTTTTGGGTTTCTGTGCATGAGAATAGCATGAACACATTATTTCTGTCATTTCTTACCCTGAGCAGGCAAGTTTTCTTTGCATCACACTAAGTGGCTTTTTTTGGTGAGCCCACGCTAAAACTAATTTTGTACAATTTTTATTGTATAGGTCCCTTAATGTGCTCAGTCTTCATAATGCAGACAGATTTGGGAGGCTTCAGTGCTAAATTCACAATGCAGCAGGAATTTGAACTGGATTATTCTGTTGGATGGACAAAATCAGTGAGCCTCCCTTTTGCTGAGAAATAGGCTGACACAACTGAGAAAAAAGAAGGAAAAGCACTGGAAATAAACATTGTTTCTCGCAGATGAAAGGGTTTATAGGTTTTGGTAGTAGGACTGGGGGAAGGGGATGTGGAAGAGGGGAAGATTGCCATCATCTGGATAGGAACAGAAATAGCTGTTAGGGAATTAGAAGGTTGGACTTGATAGACCTCTGGTCATCTTTACATCTAATCAACTATGTATAATATAGCCAATGTCTAAATTTATTTATTGATTTTAAATGTATTATTACCTTCTTTGGAGGGGTCAGTGGTGGTGCCAGGCAGCAGGACAATGCAAGTAATGCTGCTACAGAAATGGGCTATATCGTTGGACCCTACGGGTGGGTGAGGATCAATACCACATCTGCAGTGGAAATCAGAGTTGACTGGCACTTGTGGCAGCAGAGGCAGGAGCTGCTCAAAAGTGAGGCCTTGGCTCACAGGGATGAAGTCTGTCAGGGGATGAACAACAGGACTGGCAGCAGGCAAGCACTACAAGAATGACAGTAGCAGATTTCACCATGGGGTGGCTCTAGCATGTCAACAGGGTGTATTGAACATGATTAAAACAGATGGAGAGTTTATTTTTAACAGGAGGCGGTGTCCTGGATTCAGAGAGTTGCACTACATCTTTGGTCCACCTAAATCACTGCAGCTGCAACCATAGGAACCGACTTTTGAAAATGGTTGGGAGTGCTGAATTCAACACAAGTTATAGCACCCCCAGAAAAAAAAAGGATCAAAGGAGAACACGGTGGGTTGCAAGTGTGACTGATCAGCCTGGATTTAAATATCCAGAGAGGTGCAGGAAATGTGGACATAGAGGAGACTCATGTGGCTAAAATAAAAACTAGGGAAGAGTCAAAGACCCACCAGTCATTCTTCTACCCAACCCCAGCTCATTCCCACCAGTCTCCTCCCAACTGCTCTATCCCCTCCCCTGTCACCACCACTCTTTTACAAATCTACTTTTCTCTCATTCTAATTTTCTCTCCTCATCTTTTCCTATTCCCCCTCCTTAAGATCATGAGAGGTCTTGAACGTGTAGATGTGAATCGGTTATTTACACTTTCGAATAATAGAAGGACTAGGGGGCATTCCATGAAGTTAGCAAGTAGCACATTTAAGACTAATCGGAGAAAATTATTTTTCACTCAACGCACAATAAAGCTCTGGAATTTGTTGCCAGAGGATGTGGTTAGGGCAGTTAGTGTAGCTGGGTTCAAAAAAGGTTTGGATAAGTTCTTGGAGGAGAAGTCCATTAATGGCTATTAATCAATTATACTTAGGGAATAGCCACTGCTATTAATTGCATCAGTAGCATGGGTTCTTCTTAGTGTTTGGGTACTTGCCAGGTTCTTGTGGCCTGGTTTTGGCCTCTGTTGGAAACAGGATGCTGGGCTTGATGGACCCTTGATCTGACCCAGCATGGCAATTTCTTATGTTCTTATGTTCTAGCTCCACTTCTTACATCCCCTTAAACTGCTCTGTTCCCCATTTCCCATTGACCTGTTCTTTACTGTTCCCCTCCCAATCCCTCCACTCCCCAGCAGGTTTCTCCTCCTCACCCTTGCTTAGCCAGCTGTTCTCCTTTGCAGGCTTGGTTCATGTATACCTTCACTAATTCCCATCCCTCCTCAGCCATTAGGCTTCCCTTCAATGACAGGCTCAAATCACCTTTCAATTTGTGATTTCCCCCTCTTCCATAAACTTGGCTCACTTCTCTGCTCTGTACTCCCTGAGCCCAGGTACTTTTTATTCTGGGCCTAACCCTTCCTCCCCATCTCTTGGCCTGCACAAATTCCAGTCTCATGTCTGCAGAGTCCACGTAAGGCCCCCCACCACCTGCACGTCCTAAGCTCTAGCAGCTCAGTAATCAGTATCTCCCCAGCTCCAAGCCCAGAGCTGCATGTGGGACTCCCTGCCCTAGATTTGGAAACCCCGGAAATATGAATTTATTTTTGTGAACAAGGCTCACCTCATTTCCTCCTCAGTTCAAGCCCCGACCACAGCCCCTCTCAATACTGGAGATGACAATTTTCAATAAAGAGATTTAGAGCATATTATATATTGCTTGCCACCACAACGTCTACCCCTTCCCTATCCTTCCAGTAAAATATTGTATTTACCCTGGTGACTGCAGGGCTATAAGAAAAGGGCAGATACCACCTGCCCCACCCCTTGGATCCTGCCCAACTAGCACAGAAATCTTCATCAAACGTCGAATAAACAATTCCCAACCTTTGTGTCTGTAGTTTAATCTATCCTCTGTCTCTGCTGGCTGTTAGTTTCCTCTCTGCCTCCTCATTCCTTTTGTTTTAATTATTTTCTGATCTTCCTTTCATTTCTTTATCATTAATTATTTTTCCTCCATGTGTCCGTCTTTTTATCCACCAGCTGTCTCTCTGCAGCTCATTATCTTCTCTCACTTCCTCCTAGTCTCACGCCATCCTCCACTTTTCAACTCTTCTCATCTCTTCCCTTCACCATGATCCCCTCTTTTCTCTCAATCCTTCTTTTGGTTTACATTCCCTCCCCTATCAGCCTTCCTCCTTTCTTATCCACACAGCTTCTTTCCCAGTGCTCTTTTCTCTTCTTCCTTTCACCTAACCATTTACACCCCTGCTTCTCTTCTTATCAGAGCCCACGTCCTCTCTCCCAGTCTGCATTCCCTTCTCTCTTTTCTCAGCACTTCCCCCTCTTCACAGCCTATGTTCCTTCTTCTCAGCCCTCTCTGCTACTCTACCAGCCCCTCTTGTCTACTCCTCTCCAAGTTGCTCTTCCCCTCACATTTCCTCGCCTTCTCCTCTCCCGGCCAGAATTCCTTCTTTCGGTTCCTCTACCAGACCTCACAGCAGTATTCTCTCTCCCAGCCAGCATCCCCTTTTAAACCATCTCCCAGCAGTTCTCTCTCAAGCTCCTCTGTCCCTCTTCCCTTTATCAGCAGCCTTCCCCCCATCTCTACTGCACCTCAGGAAGCCTGTCTTTCCTACACTGCTGCGCGAATCTCAAACCCTTCCATTAACTGAGTGAAGATTAACGGTGGTTAAAGAGGATTGGTAAGTATAGCTTTCAGAAATTTTTGGGCTTATAAAAGTTGGTGAAAGGTGAAATTAAGGGATATATTCTTTAGAGTTTGTGTGTGTCTGAGGTAATAAGCAAGCCAGAGATAGTTAATTCCAGTATCTGTCTTTCCCACCCACTCAACCCTTGATTTTTAGGCACGAGACAGTTTTTCATCAAAAATCAATCAGGGTCTTATCTAAATCATACTATTGTACCAGCCCTTACTGAAAGTTTAATCATCCCCTTGTAGGAAACTAGCTGATTAATTAGTAAATTCACCTGTAAATTTAAACTACTCTCATTCCAACTCCCTTAGTATCTTAAACTTAACTAGGAACTCAATAAAACTAAGATGAAGGCAGCAGTCCAGCAACAAGAGGGAGGCTTTCCAGTCTTTTGCATTGAGTGTCACATGTATGATTTTTTACCTGCCGGTGAGAGATTGTATGTGTGCACCCGGTGCAAAGAGCTCCTGGCTCTCAGGGAACGAGTCCGATCTCTGGAAGCTAGAGTAGCAGACTTGGAGGAGCTGAGAGAGACAGAGAGGTACATTGACGAGACCTTCAGGGACATAGTAGTCAAGTCCCAAATCCAGTCTGGCAGCCCTAGTGCTGCCTTGGATCAGAAAGGTCTCCCAGTAGGAGAACATCACCCTGGTGTAGCGGGAAGTGATCCTGTAGCAAGGACCTGCTCTCCAGGTGATGTATTGTCCTCTCGCACCGAGGACAAGTCTCCCAGGGCTACTGCCCAGGAGGGAAGGGTTAGGCCTGCCATCATAGTTGGCGATTCAATTATTAGAAATGTAGATAGCAGGGTGGCTGGTGGACGTGAGGACCGCCTGGTAACTTGCCTGCCTGGTGCAAAGGTGGCAGACCTCACGCGCCACCTAGATAGGATTATAGATAGTGCTGGGGAGGAGCCGGCTGTCGTGGTACATGTGGGCAACAACGACATAGGAAAGTGTGGGAGAGAGGTTCTGGAAGCCAAATTTAGGATATTAGGTAGGAAGCTAAAATCCAGAACCTCCAGGGTGGCATTCTCTGAAATGCTTCCTGTTCCACGTGCAGGACCCCAGAGGCAGGCAGAGCTCCAGAGTTTCAATGCGTGGATGAGACGATGGTGTAGGGAAGAGGGATTCAGCTTTGTAAGGAACTGGGGAAACTTTTGGGGAAAGGGGAGACTTTTCCGAAAGGATGGGCTCCACCTTAACCAGAGTGGAACCAAGCTGCTGGCACTAACTTTCAAAAAGGAGATAGAGCAGCTTTTAAACTAGAACAAAGGGGAAAGCCGACAGTCACTCAGCAGTGCATGGTTCGGAGAAATGTATCCTTGAAGGATACTAATGAAACAGGAGAGTTAGGGCATCCCAACAGAGAGGTTCCATTAAAAGCAAATATAGTCCATATGCCTATATGTAAAAAATCACCAAAACTAATGATTTCCAAATTATCCCTAACAACTGAAAAGCAGGTTGTTAAAACAAACAAAAAACACACTTTGAAATGTCTATATGCCAATGCCAGAAGTTTAAGAAGTAAGATGGGAGAGTTAGAGTGTATAGCAGCAAATGATGAGATTGACATAATTGGCATCACAGAAACTTGGTGGAAGGAGGATAACCAATGGGACAGTGCTATATCAGGGTACAAATTATATCGCAATGATAGGGAGGATCAACTTGGTGGGGGTGTGGCACTTTATGTCCGGGAGGGTATAGAGTCCAACAGGCTAAAGATCATACAAGAGACTAAATGCTCAGTAGAATCTATATGGGTAGAAATCCCATGTGTGTTGGGTAAGAGTATAGTGATAGGAGTATACTACCGTCCACCTGGACAAAGTGGTCAGACAGATGATGAAATGCTAAGAGAAATCAGGGAAGCAAACCAATTTGGCAGTGCAATAATAATGGGAGATTTCAATTACCTATCACAGGAAATGTGGAACCCAAAAACAATTTCAAAAATTGGCCTAAGAAGGTGTCAGCAAGCCTTGACGTTATGTGTCACTCTCAAGCAGACACTAACCGGTCTTATCTATCATTCACCTTCATCATAATTTTAATGCAACAAACTTTTTTTCTTTTTTCAATTATTTAAAAATGTCCTCCATTCTTGATAAACAAATGACTCTTTCAAATAGCATTAGTAAGAAAAGCCCTACACGGGCCGGTGTTTCGCTGGGTAAGCTTCCTCAGGGGCATATAGAGACACTTCAGTTGTAGAGCCACATTTCTAAAAAGAGAATAAGTAAAGAAGAATCGCACGTCAGATAAAATAAGAGGTGAAATCAATACTTATCTCATGACACCACGGCTACCATTTCAGACGGGACCAGACGTCTCAACCATCTTAGAGGGAAGGAAATGGAGGAACCCGAACCGAGGCTAGCGTTCCTTTAAATGATGTCAACCATCAATCATGATTTTGAAACATCTGTCAGATGATCGTAATTTGAGTGACGTCAGCCATCAATCATGAATCGGTGTTAAGCAATCTATCAATCATGATTTGGAAAAAAACCTAGAATTCAACCTATAAAAACATGGAAGTCCAGCTCAGTGTTTAATCCTGATGGGTGAACAGTTTGTAAACGATAGATCCACCGCTGTTCAGATTGCAGCAACATATGTTCCCGATTGCCTCCCCGCCAATGTACAGGAATGTGTTCAATGGCACAGAATCGTAAATCATCAAAAGTATGTCCCATCTCTGTACAGTGGGAAACTAAAGGTTCATTGGCTCTGACGGTTCTAATATTGCTACGATGTTCTATCATCCTCGTCTTCAATAGGCGTTTTGTTTTGCCAATATAAATGAGGGAACAAGGACATTGTATTAAGTATATCACCATGATAGATGCACACGTGGTGTGGTGTCGCAAAAATATTTTATAACCAGAGGGTACGGTAAATTGATCTGAGATTGTCATAGAAGACGGGCAAACGGAGCAATTATTGCAAGGCTTGTGTGAACCTGATAACCTATATGATGTATATGACATCATAGAGCTGTCCGATTTCACCAAAAAATTTTTTAAATTCATGGCACGGGAAAAAGTAATTCGTGGGGGAGCATGAAAAATCGCATTAGTTTGTAACACATGCCAATTTTGTAGAATAGATTGACGAATTTTAAAGGCAACAGAAGAATATGGTAGAATACATGTATGGCGTGAGGATTCTTCATTAGATCGCGGGAGAAAGAGCCACTCGCGATGTGAATATTTTGCACGTAAGTAAGCTCTTCGGATACTGGAGCGTGGATATCCTCTAGCTGAGAAGCGTTCGCACAAAAGTTTCGATTGCACCTCAAAGTCGGACATAGTGGTACAAATCCTTCTAAGACGGATAAATTGACTCACAGGTAAGTTCTGTTTAAAATTTCTCGGGTGTGCACTGGAGTAATGTAGATAGGTGTTCGAACTGACTGATTTTCGAAAAAGGGATGTCATGAATTTTCCATCAATCATAGTAATCCGTATATCGAGAAACGTTATGGAAGTAGTCTCAATGGTGGCAGTGAATTTTAGATGACGATTTAAGGTGTTAAGCCAGCATAAAAATGATCCAAAAAGATCTTTGTCGCCTTTCCACAGTACAAAGACGTCGTCAATGTACCGCTTCCACACAAAAAGCTGACTTTTGAAAGGATGATCTTGAAGCCATTTCTCTTCAAAAAAATGCATGTACAGGTTTGCCAAATCAGGAGCCATGGTGGCTCCCATAGCAGTACCACACGTCTGGAGAAAAAACTCTTGATTAAAGGCGAAAAAATTCTTCTTCAGGGCTATTTGTAACAGTTTCACCAGAAAATCACTAGGGATTCGATGGGGGCGTGGTCGCTGTTCAAAAAATGTTTCTGCAATCTCAATGGCCTCGTCCTGAGGGATAGATGTATAAAGGGCCTCAACATCTAAGGTAGCCATCTGTAGATCGGTGGTATCAACCTGGGGTTGTTCTAAAAAGGTAATCATATCTGCAGAATCTCTAATAAAGGAAGGCATGGACGGAATAAATGGTGCCAAAAAATGATCTACAAAACGGGACAATGGTTCCAAAACTGAGTCGCAGCCGGATACAATCGGGCGCCCTGGAGGATGGTCAATACTCTTATGTATCATCGTACATGAACATCGTACATGAACATCGTAGCAATATTAGAACCGTCAGAGCCAATGAACCTTTAGTTTCCCACTGTACAGAGATGGGACATACTTTTGATGATTTACGATTCTGTGCCATTGAACACATTCCTGTACATTGGCGGGGAGGCAATCGGGAACATATGTTGCTGCAATCTGAACAGCGGTGGATCTATCGTTTACAAACTGTTCACCCATCAGGATTAAACACTGAGCTGGACTTACATGTTTTTTTAGGTTGAATTCTAGGTTTTTTTCCAAATCATGATTGATAGATTGCTTAACACCGATTCATGATTGATGGCTGACGTCACTCAAATTACGATCATCTGACAGATGTTTCAAAATCATGATTGATGGTTGACATAATTTAAAGGAACGCTAGCCTCGGTTCGGGTTCCTCCATTTCCTTCCCTCTAAGATGGTTGAGACGTCTGGTCCCGTCTGAAATGGTAGCCGTGGTGTCATGAGATAAGTATTGATTTCACCTCTTATTTTATCTGACGTGCGATTCTTCTTTACTTATTCTCTTTTTAGAAATGTGGCTCTACAACTGAAGTGTCTCTATATGCCCCTGAGGAAGCTTACCCAGCGAAACACCGGCCCGTGTAGGGCTTTTCTTACTAATGCTATTTGAAAGAGTCATTTGTTTATCAAGAATGGAGGACATTTTTAAATAATTGAAAAAAGAAAAAAAGTTTGTTGCATTAAAATTATGATGAAGGTGAATGATAGATAAGACCGGTTAGTGTCTGCTTGAGAGTGACACATAACGCCAAGGCTTGCTGACACCTTCTTAGGCCAATTTTTGAAATTGTTTTTGGGTTCCACATTTCCTGTGATAGATTATATGTTGTGGTTAACCGCTGACTCCCTTGTGTGAGTAGTGTATCACTGACCTCGAGTCATGGAGACCGAACCGGTTGTTCCTCTAAAGACATTGAGCTTCTCTGAAGCCGAGCTACAGGCGTTGCTACAGCAGCCATCTTCCTTTACTACAGCCGCCAGTTCAGCCTCACCTGATTTGCAATGGTTCACCTTGCAAAAATTACTACGCCGCTCTATTCGGACTACTGCACATGCTGAGACTTTATTAGAATATTGCCGGATCCAACGGATTCCTCGGGGTCTGCGAATGATCAAGGCACCCCACTTATACAAAGAAGACACAGATTTTGTTTCCGATGGAATGCTGTACTTAATAAGTGCAGCCTCGACTTAATGATTTTAATCATTAAGAAATCACAAGCTTCAGAGATATTGATTCGTGAAGAAATTGAATTGACTAAAACGATGTTGATTTCTTCAGTTGACCAGGAGCAATTCACAGCGCAGATGAAGTCTACTGAAGAACTGATGGATAAGTTTCGTTCCGATCTGCGCAAGTTTAAATATGAAAAATTATGTCGGGACGAACGCGATTACACCAAGGGGTTTGTCTACCCCTGGATGACACAAGAATATATTGCCAAAGTCTCCCGACATGTTACTTTTGATTCAAGTGGCGAAGAATTGTCTTCTGGTGATGATGAGATGCGCTCTCGCCCCCCGCGTTCTGAATCATACACCTCATCAGCATCTTTTTTAGGACCATCCTCCCGCGGCACCCGCCGACCATATCGCAATCGGTACAATCGATATCAACCAAGCGGACGTTCAGAGACCTACGAACCGCGAGTGACACGATCACAGCGAGAAAAGAATCCTTGATTTTGAATTTATCTTCTAAAACGTTATCATCAATTCAGATTCAGGTCCTAGAACGGGGACTATCCTTTGTACCCACTCATCGTGGAGATAAATTCTCCCTGCAGGTGGCTGTGTTTCATTTTGTTTGGAACCTTAAGATAAAAAATTTTTTTCCACCCACACACCATCTATAGATGTATCCATATTGTCCAATCCATCTACATGGAGTCCACCTGGACCTGAAGATCCAGCATTAAAAGTTTTTTATGACCTAATTTCACATGATATCTCTGCTTTGGATTTAACTGACTCTACTTTTCAAAATCTATCACGTTTGGAAAAAACTGCATTACAGGAGTTACAATCAGCGCCAGACCTTATTATAAAACCAGCTGACAAAGGTGGCAAGATAGTTGTACAGAACAGAACTGATTATGAATCTGAAATTATGCGTCAACTTGATGATACACATTATTACCAACGTCTTGAGACGAATCCCACTTCTGAGATACAAGAACTCATATCTTTGGTTGTGCAGTCAGGTGTGAAATCTGGCTTTTTGACTTTGAAAGAAGCCAATTTTCTAACTAAGAAATATCCTCATGTCCCAGTGTTTTACAAACTTCCAAAGATACATAAGAGTATTGACCATCCTCCAGGGCGCCCGATTGTATCCGGCTGCGACTCAGTTTTGGAACCATTGTCCCGTTTTGTAGATCATTTTTTGGCACCATTTATTCCGTCCATGCCTTCCTTTATTAGAGATTCTGCAGATATGATTACCTTTTTAGAACAACTCCAGGTTGATACCACCGATCTACAGATGGCTACCTTAGATGTTGAGGCCCTTTATACATCTATCCCTCAGGACGAGGCCATTGAGATTGCAGAAACATTTTTTGAACAGCGACCACGCCCCCATCGAATCCCTAGTGATTTTCTGGTGAAACTGTTACAAATAGCCCTGAAGAAGAATTTTTTCGCCTTTAATCAAGAGTTTTTTCTCCAGATGTGTGGTACTGCTATGGGAGCCACCATGGCTCCTGATTTGGCAAACCTGTACATGCATTTTTTTGAAGAGAAATGGCTTCAAGATCATCCTTTCAAAAGTCAGCTTTTTGTGTGGAAGCGGTACATTGACGACGTCTTTGTACTGTGGAAAGGCGACAAAGACCTTTTTGGATCATTTTTATGCTGGCTTAACACCTTAAATCGTCATCTAAAATTCACTGCCACCATTGAGACTACTTCCATAACGTTTCTCGATATACGGATTACTATGATTGATGGAAAATTCATGACATCCCTTTTTCGAAAATCAGTCAGTTCGAACACCTATCTACATTACTCCAGTGCACACCCGAGAAATTTTAAACAGAACTTACCTGTGAGTCAATTTATCCGTCTTAGAAGGATTTGTACCACTATGTCCGACTTTGAGGTGCAATCGAAACTTTTGTGCGAACGCTTCTCAGCTAGAGGATATCCACGCTCCAGTATCCGAAGAGCTTACTTACGTGCAAAATATTCACATCGCGAGTGGCTCTTTCTCCCGCGATCTAATGAAGAATCCTCACGCCATACATGTATTCTACCATATTCTTCTGTTGCCTTTAAAATTTGTCAATCTATTCTACAAAATTGGCATGTGTTACAAACTAATGCGATTTTTCATGCTCCCCCACGAATTACTTTTTCCCGTGCCATGAATTTAAAAAAATTTTTGGTGAAATCGGACAGCTCTATGATGTCATATACATCATATAGGTTATCAGGTTCACACAAGCCTTGCAATAATTGCTCCGTTTGCCCGTCTTCTATGACAATCTCAGATCAATTTACCGTACCCTCTGGTTATAAAATATTTTTGCGACACCACACCACTTGTGCATCTATCATGGTGATATACTTAATACAATGTCCTTGTTCCCTCATTTATATTGGCAAAACAAAACGCCTATTGAAGACGAGGATGATAGAACATCGTAGCAATATTAGAACCGTCAGAGCCAATGAACCTTTAGTTTCCCACTGTACAGAGATGGGACATACTTTTGATGATTTACGATTCTGTGCCATTGAACACATTCCTGTACATTGGCGGGGAGGCAATCGGGAACATATGTTGCTGCAATCTGAACAGCGGTGGATCTATCGTTTACAAACTGTTCACCCATCAGGATTAAACACTGAGCTGGACTTACATGTTTTTTTAGGTTGAATTCTAGGTTTTTTTTCCAAATCATGATTGATAGATTGCTTAACACCGATTCATGATTGATGGCTGACGTCACTCAAATTACGATCATCTGACAGATGTTTCAAAATCATGATTGATGGTTGACATCATTTAAAGGAACGCTAGCCTCGGTTCGGGTTCCTCCATTTCCTTCCCTCTAAGATGGTTGAGAAGTCTGGTCCCGTCTGAAATGGTAGCCGTGGTGTCATGAGATAAGTATTGATTTCACCTCTTATTTTATCTGACGTGCGATTCTTCTTTACTTATTCTCTTTTTAGAAATGTGGCTCTACAACTGAAGTGTCTCTATATGCCCCTGAGGAAGCTTACCCAGCGAAACACCGGCCCGTGTAGGGCTTTTCTTACTAATGCTATTTGAAAGAGTCATTTGTTTATCAAGAATGGAGGACATTTTTAAATAATTGAAAAAAGAAAAAAAGTTTGTTGCATTAAAATTATGATGAAGGTGAATGATAGATAAGACCGGTTAGTGTCTGCTTGAGAGTGACACATAACGTCAAGGCTTGCTGACACCTTCTTAGGCCAATTTTTGAAATTGTTTTTGGGTTCCACATTTCCTGTGATAGATTATATGTTGTGGTTAACCGCTGACTCCCTTGTGTGAGTAGATTTCAATTACCCCAATATTGACTGGGTAAATGTAACATCAGGACTTGCTAGAGATATAAAATTCCTGGATGTAACAAATGATTGTTTCATGGAGCAATTGGTTCAGGAACCAACAAGAGAGGGAGCTATTTTAGATTTAATTCTTAGTGGAACACAGGATTTGGTGAGAGAGGTAACGGTGGTGGGGCCACTTGGCAACAGTGATCATAACATGATCAAATTTAAACTAATAACTGGTAGGGGGACAATAAGTAAATCTGCAGCTCTAACACTAAACTTTCAAAAGGGAAACTTTCATAAAATGAGGAAAATAGTCAGAAAAAAACTGAAAGGTGCAGCTCCAAAGGTTAAAAGTGTTCAACAGGCTTGGACATTGTTTAAAAATACAATCCTAGAGGCGCAGTCCATATGTATTCCACGCATTAAGAAAGGAGGAAGGAAGGCAAAACGATTACCGTCATGGTTAAAAGGTGAGGTGAAAGAGGCTATTTTAGCCAAAAAATCATCCTTCAAAAATTGGAAGAAAGATCCATCTGAAGAAAATAGGATAAAACATAAGCATTGTCAAGTTAAGTGTAAAACATTGATAAAACAAGCGAAGAGAGAATTTGAAATGAAGTTGGCCATAGAGGCAAAAACTCATAATAAAAACTTTTTTAAATATATCCAAAGCAAGAAACCTGTGAGGGAGTCGGTTGGACCATTAGATGACCGAGGGGTTAAAGGGGCTCTTAGGGAAGATAAGGCCATTGCAGAAAGACTAAATGAATTCTTTGCTTCCGTGTTTACTAGTGAGGATGTTGGGGAGATACCAGTTCCGGAGTTGGTTTTCAGGGGTGATGAGTCAGACGAACTGAACGAAATCACTGTCAACCTGGAAGATGTAGTAGGCCAGATTGACAAACTAAAGAGTAGCAAGTCACCTGGACCGGATGGTATGCATCCCAGGGTACTAAAGGAACTCAAAAATGAAATTTCTGACCTATTAGTTAAAATTTGTAACCTATCATTAAAATCATCCATTGTACCTGAAGACTGGAGGGTGGCCAATGTAACCCCAATATTTAAAAAAGGCTCCAGGGGTGATCCGGGTAACTATAGACCAGTGAGCCTAACTTCAGTGCCGGGAAAAATAGTGGAAACTATCCTCAAGATCAAAATTGTAGAGCATATAGAAAGACATGATTTAATGGGACACAGTCAACATGGATTTACCCAAGGGAAGTCTTGCCTAACAAACCTGCTTCATTTTTTTGAAAGGGTTAATAAACATGTGGATAAAGGTGAACTGGTAGATGTAGTGTATTTGGATTTTCAGAAGGCGTTTGACAAAGTCCCTCATGAGAGGCTTCTACGAAAACTAAAAAGTCATGGGATAGGAGGCGATGTCCTTTCGTGGATTACAAACTGGTTAAAAGACAGGAAACAGAGAGTAGGACTAAATGGTCAATTTTCTCAGTGGAAAAGGGTAAACAGTGGAGTGCCTCAGGGATCTGTACTTGGTCCGGTGCTTTTCAATATATATATCAATGATCTGGAAAGGAATACGATGAGTGATGTTATCAAATTTGCAGATGATACAAAATTATTCAGAGTAGTTAAATCACAAGCAGACTGTGATACATTACAGGAGGACCTTGCAAGACTGGAAGATTGGGCATCCAAATGGCAGATGAAATTTAATGTGGACAAGTGCAAGGTGTTGCATATAGGGAAAAATAACCCTAGCTGTAGTTACACGATGTTAGGTTCCATATTAGGAGCTACCACCCAAGAAAGAGATCTAGGCGTCATAGTAGATAATACATTGAAATCGTCAGCTCAGTGTGCTGCAGCAGTCAAAAAAGCAAATAAAATGTTAGGAATTATTAGGAAGGGAATGGTTAATAAAACGGAAAATGTCATAATGCCTCTATATCGCTCCATGGTGAGACCACACCTTGAATACTGTGTACAATTCTGGTCGCCGTATCTCAAAAAAGATATAGTTGCAATGGAGAAGGTACAGAGAAGGGCAACCAAAATGATAAAGGGGATGGAACAGCTCCCCTATGAGGAAAGGCTGAAGAGGTTAGGGCTGTTCAGCTTGGAGAAGAGACGGCTGAGGGGGGATATCATAGAGGTCTTTAAGATCATGAGAGGTCTTGAACGAGTAGATGTGACTCGGTTATTTACACTTTCGAATAATAGAAGGACTAGGGGGCAATCCATGAAGTTAGCAAGTAGCACATTTAAGACTAATCGGAGAAAATTCTTTTTCACTCAACGCACAATAAATCTCTGGAATTTGTTGCCAGAGGATGTGGTTAGTGCAGTTAGTGTAGCTGGGTTCAAAAAAGGTTTGGATAAGTTCTTGGAAGAGAAGTCCATTAACTGCTATTAATCAAGTTTACTTAGGGAATAGCCACTGCTATTAATTGCATCAGTAGCATGGGATCTTCTTAGTGTTTGGGTAATTGCCAGGTTCTTGTGGCCTGGTTTGGCCTCTGTTGGAAACAGGATGCTGGGCTTGATGGACCCTTGGTCTGACCCAGCATGGCAATTTCTTATGTTCTTATGTTCTCTGGTCTCCCATTGGCCAGACATTTCACAGCCAGCCAATAGGCTTGCAGGGGAAGGTGAAGGTAGAAGCTGGGAGACGGAAGTGTATTGTGTGCCATTCCTTGCAGCCCATTGGTCAGACATTTCACAGCTAGCCTATGGGCTGCAGGTGGAGGTGGGAGAAGGAGCGAGGAGACAAGCACTTCCTATTGTCTTTTCACAAATCCCTGCAGCATGGAGTACTCAGCTCTCGATCTACAGGGGCGCAGGAGACAATACTGGGGGTGCTCAATCACCCAAAGAACTGACGCCTATGGCTGTATCCGTAGCCCTAAGGAATAATAAGATCAAGAAACAGTAAAATCATTAGTGGTGACCTGGCCACAATTTAATTGAGAGAGGAAAGTAAGAGGTTGTTGGACAGGTCTGGGTGTGAGTTTTCTAATGATGCCCCCATATGAGACATTTTGGTGAAATTAGAAGGAACCAGAGATCACATTAAAATCAGCTTCAACTGGTTTTTATGAGATGAAACTTTTACCTTGAGTAAGAGCTGAAATCTGACACATTTCAGCCCCTTTTGTGAGATTAGCAGACTGAATGCCTTACATTCTTAAATTGGAGTATAAAATAAGTTTTAAATAAAAAGAACATTATAGCAGGTATCCATTGTTCTCTGTGACAGACCGAAAGAAACCTTTGCTCAATATTTTCTTAGCAAGTAAAGATTTATTATGCACAGAAGAATACATTTTGTGTGACTATGGAAAAAAAAGATTAGTTGAAACACTTTTCTCAATTGCCAGGTACCTAAAAATAGATTTGTGAGAATTATAACTTAAAGGGCTGAAAATTTGGAAACAGGAATTATATTTTGATTTGGTTCAGTACTTACAGGTATAGTGTGAATGTGAGCAAAGGAATTTAAATAAAATGAACAAAAATGGTTAAATATTAATAAGGAGGGAGATGCTGACAGGAGTCTGCAAAATCTGAAATGATTTTATTGGTCAGACTCAGGGACAGCAGATTGTTAAAAAGTGTCATGGACAGGAGAGGTCAAGATGGCGGCATGATCACTTATCAGCGTCCAGCTACTTTCTTGAGCTTCTGTTTTATCTCTGTTTTTTGCCTAAAACATGAGAAACTTTCCTGCTGAGACATCTACTTTTCTTGTTTAGCAGAGGCTGGATCGCTTTCTTGAGTCTACCTTGGGGCACTGAGGTGGGGGATAACTCCATTGCAATGTCTGGTTTGGGAGAGCTGGGCCCATCTGGAAAAGGGATATCACTTTCCCTTCCAGACTCCATTCCGCTGTTTTGCTGACAGCAGTTGCTCAGCCCCGAGGCAACCCTGTCACCTGGTAATGACATAGGGAATGAGGCCAAGAGAGTGGAGGAGCATTCAGCCGGGAGAGCTAAGGCAGCAGCAAAAGAGGGGAGATTTGGAGAACTGACTCGTGTGTCTGGTATTATGCAGGAAGGAGAGAGGTTTGGCGTAGACCCTTCTGTGAAGGAGTGTTCCTAAAAATCCTCTCTAAATAGTTCTGGACCAGGCAGTTGGACACACAGGTAGCTCTGTGGCTGGGTCCCCCGAGACAGGAATAAGGGGGTAGTTTCATTCCACTACTCTTATACAATATCTGCGTCAGCAAATCATCCCTAGGGGCTTACAAATAAATAAGCCCCCACTTTTATTCCAGGAAGATGATTCTTTTATGACAAAATGGATATCTATTTTAAACAAATGTTCTATTGATTTGATGTTACTTATAGTTGAATACACCAAATCTGCAATTTTGGACACCAACAATAAAATAGCTAAACTTACTTCCCAAATAAAGGATATTTATTCATCAGATTATCTGGATAAAATCATCAACAATCATAAGAAGATGATAGATCATTTTTTATCTTCTTTGAAGCAAATTAAGATTAAAAAACTGAAAAGGGATGAGCAAGATTATATCACTAATAATGTATATCGATGGCTCAAAAAAGATGGACAATCACAATCATCGGCACACCGTGTTACATTTGAAGATTCTAATGGAGATAGTTCCAGCGGTTCTGATGATTCAGATACAGGTCGTTCTAAGTCGTATGGTAGAGAAGTTGCCACCCCTTTTTTAGGCAGGGAGAGGAGAGGGAGATGGCAACCTCACTCGTATCGGAGACTGCCCTGCAAAGATCCTATAACATAGGCATACCACAACTGGGAGGGCCCACAAACGCGATAAAAAATGCGTCAGGATCCGCAGTTAATCAATTTATCTCATGTTCCATTAACACAAACTCAACAGCAAGTGTTAAAGCTGGGACTTTCATTCGTTCCAACTAATAGGCATGATCCATTTGATAGTTTATATCCATACATCTCTTTGTTAGAAAATTACAAATTCAACTTTACTCTACATTGAATGAGGTTCCTGATGACAAAACATCGATTATTCACACTAAATCACAATGGATACTGCCAGGTCCGTGTAATCCTCATATAGTCACATTTAGAGACTTAGTATTAAAAGATATTGAAAAAATAGAGACCTCTTCTACCAAAGCATATTTTAATTTAAGATCAGAATTAAAGTTTGCTCTACGAGCTTTAACGACCAATAACAAAATAATCATCAAACCAGACAATAAGAGCGACAGTACTGTCTTTCAAGATCATCCACAATATATACATGAATTAATGACACAGGTATCAGATACTAAATACTATCAGATTCTAGAAAAAGATCCTACTCAGCAATTAAAAACTATCAGGGTCATTCATCAAAATGAATCATCAAAATGAATTCATCAAAATAAATAAATAAATAAATAAATAAATAAATAAAATAAATAAATAAAATTCCATAATGCATGTGATAATAACAGTAGCGCATGGCGTGAATGCAAATTTTGGGAAGGGGTGGGATTAGGAAGGAGTTTGGGCGGGATTTATGAAAATGAGGGGCAGGGGGGGACAGCTCCATTAGCCACTGACCCGGGGAATACCAGGAACCTTGGCAGCCAGCCAGTGCACGTGGTTACTTCTGCTCCAGAGGAGCAATAAGTAACAAAACAAAAAAAAAAAGAAGTAGCTAGGAAGGGTTTAGGGGTCGTGGAGGAGAGGAGAGGGGAAAGGGTAGGAAGGTTAGGTAGAGTTATAGGGAAGTTCCCTCCCAGTCTGCTCCTTAATTGGAGCGGACCAAGAGGGAAATGGGGAAGCCCTACTTGCGTTGACTTTTAAAATTCCCTCGCTCAACCAAATTAAGTTCTAGCCACTTCAGGATATTAACCCATTAATTTGGGCCCAGGTGCGCATTTTACAGGCTGGTGTTTGATGATCCTGACCATGGTGAGGTTGTCACATAAAATTACCACCCTCTCATTAGCCAAGCACTCCTTCCAAATGTGAAGGGCAACCATAATTGGGAAAAGTTCAAGCAAGGTAATATTTGAAGTCACATCAGACCAAGTCCATTCTGGCAGCTAAGCTACTGCATACCAGGAACCTTGGCAAAATAAACCAATACAAATTCCACTTGCACATCAGAGGTCCTAGCGGTCAAGTGCGTGAGCCATAATTCTACATCATGTGAACCCCAGGACATGCTAGGTATGTCTATCATCCTCTCCCTAAACCTGTCACCATAACTAAGCCATGCAAATCGTGTGTATGCAGAGCTTATGCTAGCAATTATATCCAAGTAAGACCACATGGCATCCTTTTTCCTACAAGTAAGTATGTCGATGTACTGTCAGCGTCTGATCCAGCATCTCAAAGCTCAGGGAACACCCTGCCACAATTCTTTCATATTGGTTTGTGCGGGAAGACCCACGTTCATGGTGGCAGTATCTTCCAAGCTTTCAGCAACCGAGGATCGCCTTGAACGAGCAGAGCCTGTGGTGGGACTCCAGCTGCTAGAAGACCCAGAACAGGAGGAATGCCGCCTGCACCTGTGCCCATGTTTCTGTTTGGGGCTTTTATGCCTGCCCTTATTGTGCTTGAGGGATATAGCAGTAAACTCATCCTCCATGACAAGCATGGGACACTGACCCCCTCAGTGGGAGGCCCTTATTCTGTATCTTCAGTTGTTATTGCCAGACCTGCTGTGGTCTCTGATGGCTGCGGGGCTGATGATAGAGTCGGGCTGGGTAGAAACATAGAAATGATGGCAGAAAAGGACCAATAGTCCATCCAGTCTGCCCACAAAGCTTCCCATGGTAGTATTTGCTACTCCGTGCAGGTTATCCCTATGTATCCGTCAATGCTACTTGACGTGCTTTGCTTATGGACTAGGCTGTAGGAGCAGTCCTGTGGTTTTTCCTTAATGTCTGTGCATCAGTACCCCAGAGTATAAAAAAAATCATGACTCATGTCGATTGTCTCTGAATCCAAATTCCTCTTTCCTTCCATTCTCCACCCCACTCCTTCGAAGCAGAGAGCAGCAACAAAGGGCACAACCTGCTAGCAACTAAATCTACCTGACTGGTGTGTTTGGTACCAAGACTTTTGAGAGATTGCCCATGGCCTTTGGCATCAGACCCTGGGTAACCCTGAAAAGCCAACCTTGAGATTAGGGGTTTTGCTGGAAAGTGTGGCTAAGAGGGATAATGGGAAGACCCAAGATGGCTAGCTAGAGTAAATAACCTCCAGTAGCCTCCAGAGGAGAGCCTGGATAGAGGCTGAGGGATGCAACATGGGAGCTGGATGGCGTCCCGTCTGAGTGTCCTCAGCTGGATACCACTCATTTCCTGTGGACGACATGTGGATTCCAATGGGAAGTGAGGCTCAGTTACCAAATGATGAAGTCCCTGCTACCATCCGAAAAGCTGGTGGCTGGAGCCGATGGTTGCTTTCGCAACCACTGTGGTACGCCTCCCTGCATGGCCCCATTCCAATCTCGCCACCATCGAACTGCCTGCACTTGTGCATTCCTCTCTCCATGACCTGCCTGTAACAGGGGCACAAGCCCCCATCCCTACTTCTACCTTAGGAGACCCTAGCTCTGATCCTCCCACCCATCTTACCAGAAGGTGCGAGGGACAATGCCTACTCAGTGGAAATAAATGTACATAATTGTGTGGGCCTCAGCCTGCCCCTCCCCCAACAGGACGAGCGATGGGGGATGGTTGTCTTGTCTCCTGACCCCTTGTTATGGTGCAGAAGGAGCAGATCCCATAAGAATAGGCTATGATCCTCCCTTCTACCAGCTGGCCAGCCTAGCCTGTGGGGGACTGTACTGTCCATGAAGATTGCCTAAATAAACCTACATCTTTTTGGAAACTGAATCTCTCAAAGACTGGTTATTTCCTCTTTAACTTAAGAACATATTTATTTGGTGTCACATATCCTTCTGTTTCTTTTTTTTTTTTTCTTGCCAATCCAAAAAGTTGCTGTGTTTTTCTATTTTTTTTTATTGTACAAACTATCCTTTTTTTTTATTGTACAAACTATATACATATTTTCATCAGATTACAATTGATAAAGCTTGTTTTGTTTTTTTTTTTTAATAAGGCAGCCACTGAAAGGGAAGAGAAAAAGCAAAGTGCACACCTAGCTGCAGCGATGGTGTGCAAAGCAGGCTTCGAAAGGGACAGATCCAGGGCTGCTTGTTTCCCCAGTCAGCAAGGTCGCTTACCACTGCAGGGCCACTTCTGACCTGTCCCCTTCCCCACCTGAATGCATCAGTGAGTCCTGCTGGCCCTCCCTGCCATGAGGGCACAGATTCCAGGTTAGCTGCAGCACCCCATGCCCTTAGCAACTGTGCACATTCCTCCAGCCAGACCCGGAGGTGCTTGGAGCATAAAAATCAGACATGTTGTTGTATCTGATGTGTTTGTCTTGTTCTTATGGGGGAATAGATTTGCAAAGCAATTTAGCTGCCTGTCTATGGCGTCAGGAAACTAGATGGGCCCTTTTGAAAATGTGCCGTTCAAATGGGGCATGGGTGGGTAACAGGAGCTAGTTAGCTTACCCAGTTAGCACAACTACTCAGTGCTAAGCAACTAAGTTACATGCTCATCCCTGTGCACGAGGGTAGTTGACTATTTTTTTTTTCAATTTTAGATTTTTATATTCCACTTTTAGCACTTCAAAGTGTACATCAAAGCAGATCACATTCAGGTACTAGAGGTATTTCCCTATCCCCACAGGGCTTACAATCTAATTTTGTACCTGAGAAACAGAGGGTAAAGTGACTTGCCCAAGGTCACAAGGAGTGACAGCGGGATCTGAACCCTGGTTTTCCCAGTGCACTAACCACTAGGCTCCTCCTCCACTCCAGCCAGCTAGATTTACAAAAATATTTTTAGTTGCTTAAACTTAACTATGGGGCAGATTTTCAAAGGGATACGTGCGTACCCCCCAAAAACCTGGCACGCTGAGCCTATGTTGCATAGGTTGCCGGTGCGCGCAAAGCCCCGGGACGCGTGTAAGATATGTGACACGCGTGTAAGTCCCAGGGCTTTCCTGGGGGGGGCGTGTCACAGCCAGCGCGTCATCGGGGGCATTCCTGGCGCAAGGCCGCGGGCATGGTTCCGGCCCGGGGGCGTGACCGCGGCCTCCGGACCAGCCCCCGGACTGGAACATGGCGCGCCGGCAGCCAGCCGGGCAGGCGTAACTTTTGGAATAAAGGTAGGGGGGGGGTTAGGTAGGGGAAGGGAGGGGAAGGTGGGGGGAGGCGGAAGGAAAGTTCCCTCCGAGGCCGCTCCGATTTCGGAGCGGCCTCGGAGGGAACAGAGGCAGGCTGCGTGGCTCGGCGCGCGCAGGCTGCCGATTTTGCGCAGCCTTGCGCGTGCCGACCCGGGATTTTAAAAGATACGGGCGGCTACGCGCGTATCTATTGAAATCCGGCGTACCCTTGCTTGCGCCGGGTGCGCGAACAAAAGTACACGCGCGCGTACTTTTCTAAAATCTGCCCCTAAATTGCCACACAGTGATTTAACTGAAAGTTGGGCTCTTAACGTATAAGATATTTATATTGTTTACTATTGTAATTATTTAAATTTCATAATAAATTATCCTACCTAGATTTATCTCATTTCCTTAAACATCTTCATCTCAGTCTTTCATCCTGAGCCATTTTATTTAAATAATGTCATCAAATTGTAAATAAATAAATAAATAAATAAAAGGAAGCACACCCCCCCCCCCCTTCCTTATTTAGGTAGATCCCTGAGAAGAGCAGAGGGCCATCACATTAAACATCTCTAAAGACCACCAGTTAGCCTCACACCAGAGGTTCCTATATGTTTGGCGATCTACCACATGAAACTGTAATGAAAAAGGAATGTGTGAGAAGGGAGGCAGAAAGAGGAGATGAAGACCAGGGAAAGAGAAAATGGTTTATGTGTTCCTTCCATTTCTTTATCCCTCATTCATGTTTTTCTTCTTCTTCTTCTTCCATCCTTGTCCATACACAGAACTTTTCATGGGACTGCACCTGATATTTCTGTTATCCTGAAAGTTATTTAGTTTTACACACTGCTAACCCCACTTCCACCTCCATAGTCCCTTGTCCTCCCGCTCCCTGGTTATTTGTTCAAATTAATTAAGAGAGGAAGTCAACAAAGTAGGAGTCTGGAGGTTATACCGGTATAACAAGTCACAGTGCCCTGTGTATTTATGGGAACGTGCTGTCATTTTTAAACAAGGAAAATCACGACAACGTCTGTCTCATTGTTATGTTGTTCCTCATTCAAAAGGACAGGAAAGAGACAAAATTTAGGACATGCTAGATTGTTTTAGTGTGTGCTAAATTCTTTTTTTTACTTATACTAAATAGTTGTAAATGATTTATCTTGCAGTAAAAGACAGAAACAAGAAAAAAAAATAGTAAAATAAAAGAAAAAACAAAATGAAATATTTTCCTAGGCACCCTCCCCCCCAGTGCATCTTAAAACATACATTGACCTCATAAACAGGTCGATACAGTAAAAATTGCGGGAGATCGGGCAAGTGCCTGCTCTCCCGGTGCACGCACAGGCCGCTTTCCTGTGCGCGCGATTCAGTATTTAAATGAGGGTCCGTGGTAAAGAGAGGCGCTAGGGACAGGAGCGGTGGCTGTCAGAGAGTTTGACAGCAGATGCTCAATTTTGCCGGTGTCGGTTCTCAAACCTGCTGACAGCCACGGGTTCGGAAACCGGACGTCGGCAAAATTGAGCATCCTGTTTTCAACCCGCGAGCCACGGGCCGATTTTAAATTTATTTTTTTTAAAGTTTTGATTATTTTTAACTTTTGGGACCTCCGACTTAATATCGCCATGATATTAAGTTGGAGGGTGTACAGAAAAGCAGTTTTTACTCCTTTTCTGTACACTTTCCCGGTGCCGAGAGAAATTAGCGCCTACCTTTGGGTAGGCGCTAATTTCTGAAAGTTCCCAAGTTCCTTTGCCCTGTTATAATGTAATTCTCTGCTCTGCTGTTAATATGTGAACTGGTGTGATGTCCCCACTAACGCCGGTATATAAAAGTTTTAAATAAATAAATAAATAAATAACATTTTACTTTCTGTATCGCGTGGGAATAACTAATAGGGCCATCTACATGCATTTGCATGTTGCAGGCGCTATTATTTTCAGGGGGTTGGTCGCGTGTTTTCGACGCGCTATTACCCCTTACTGAATAAGGAGTAAAGCTAGCTCGTCGAAAACACGCATTGAAACACGGGTTAACAGTGCGTTCCATCGGAGTGCATTGTTCTGTATCGGCCTGAATGGCATCTGCTCCACAAACCTGCTAATACTCTGCTAATCCTAAACCCGTGCTCTTAGTGGATAACAATCTTATAAGCAAATAGTTAAAAGGAAAACAGCTGTGTGTAATTTTATTTCCCACATCACAGAACATATTCAACAACCCTTTCCTGAAAAAAAAAAAAGCACTTAATTTAAAATGCACTGCGTTATTACCTGCATTTTCCACAGCTGCTCCCTTTCTTTTGCTATTCTCCAGTATGTATCATCCATCATTGCAATCAAAATGTTCATCATCAGCAGATAGACAAATACCATGTAGAACGCATACACCATATATATCAGCGGAGGAGAGGGTACATCTGCAGGCACTGGTAGATTAATCAACCCCATCATCAAATCAATTGTCGTATACATGGTCATAGAAAAATCTTTAAATTGTGGGTAACTTCTCAGATCCAGCGTCTGGAACATGATATAAAATGCTACAAAAAAAAAAATAAATACCACAGTGATCATCCCTGCTAATTCCTAGATTTTGAACATTTTTCCATGTTTGGTATTCCAAAAATAACTGAAATAAAAGACAAACTTGATAAACTGATTTTATTGTATTTTTTGACTGCTGCTTTCATCTTCCAGCTCAGTTTGGGGGGTCTCTCTTGCACTACTGCACCATTAGCACTCATTTACAGCTAGCTGGGGTTTATCTCGTATCCCCTTCCCACCTCTGCCCAGCCATTGAAGGACTGTAAAGGAATTTAAGCATGAAACTGCAGGATTTCTAGCGATCACAATATCACTAAAAGCATCCTTGGTGCCTGAGGACTGAAGTGTGTGTGTGCGTATTTTTTAAACTGAAGTTTAAAAAATAATTTTTGCTAAGAACCATCACCAAAGACTGTTAATGAAATCGAGTTCTCATGGCATCTTCTCCTATGGAGCAGTTTTAATGAATTAGTTTATAATGATTACCCTAGTGCAGGGCCTTGGTATGGTCACACTTAGAATTATTTGCCTCAGTCTTCTTGGAAGAGGATGTTGAGAACATATGAAAGATTCTTTAATGGCAGAGATTCTGAGAAACTAAAACATATATTGTGACAATGGAGGCTGTAAAAGATCAAGTTGACAAACTAATGAGTAACAAATCAGTGGAACTGGCTAGAATCCATCCTAAAGTTCTAAAAGAACTAAAACACGGGTCACAGTTCCACCTGCCGTGCAGCCTCACTGTTCCCTGATCCTGTCCGCTGTGATACCTCCCCACCAGCAGAGGCCTCCAGTGAGCTCTATTCCTAGCTACCTGAGCCATCTCCTCACTGGCCACTTGATTTAGCCTGTGGTGCAGCCTCCTCTTCACCAGAGGTCTTCAGTGAGGCGCATCTCCAGCCTTTCCAAGCTCCTCCTTGCTGCTCACATCATACCCATGCTCCATTTAATCCTGCTTTGCCAGTATCTAGATACTTCTTCATGGTCTCACCCTTGGCTCTCTGACCTGGCCACTCTTACCGTGCTCCATGCCCGGTGGCCTCCGGCACTTCTGTTAACTTGTTCCTTGTATAGTGGACTATCTAGGCCTCATCTTGCCTTGTGGCATCTGGGCCTTTTGTCTCATTGTACCTTGCTCTGTGGCCTACTTAGGCCTTACCTTGTGACCTCCAGGCCTGTTCTTACCTTAAACCTTTCTCTGTGGCTTACTCAGGCTTCTCCTCACCTACTGGCCTCTAGGCTTATGCTTAGCAGCCTATGTGCCTTCTGTATTGCTGCCTTCAGGCCTCAGTGTCCTTTGTACTATGTTGTCTTGTTTAGTCCTTGTCTGGTCCTGTCCTACCCAGTCCAGTTCCCAGTCTGTATTCAGTCCCAATCTCTCCTCAGCATCCTACCCAAACCTATGTCCATATGTCCCTGCTCAGTGTCCTATCCAAGCCTATGTCTGTACCTAGTTCTCATCCCTGCTTAGTATCTTGTCCAGTCTGTTCCAGTATCCAATTCTCAGCTCCCTGCCTGCTCCATACCCAGACCTCTGCTTTCAGTTTGTCTCTGCCCATAAAATCCAGCCTGTGCCAGATCTCAGTTCCAGTTTGTGCCTAACCTGCCTTGTTCAGCCTGTCCCACCTTGTCCAGACTTGTCCAGCTAAGTCCCACTGGTCCCCAGAACCCAGGGGCTCAACCTGCGGGGAAGTGAGCTGGCTAGGCAGAAGACCAGCCCAGCTTCCAACCGTGACCAGCCATGATGTTCTGCTGCTGAAACCAAGCCCTACTAGTCCTCAGAACCCAAATGCTCAACTTCTGCTGGAGGGAGCTGGCTAGGCAGAAGACCAGCCCTTGTCCAACCATGCAGTCTTTACCACACCTGTAGGGGTGTATCCTAACCCCAGCCAGGAACCCCATGACAACATGGATCACTAACTTGTTACTAGCAATCTGTAACCTAGCAATTAAAACAAGCCTGATTCCTGAAGACTGGAAGGTGGCCAATGTAATACCAATTTTTAAAAAGTGGTGATCCAGGAAACTATAGACTGCTGAGCCTGATGTCAGTGCCCAGCAAAATGGTGGAAGTGATTCTTACAAACAAAATTACTGCTCATATAGACAGACATGGCTTAATGGAGAAGAGCCAATATATTTTTAGGAAAGAAAAGTCTTGTTTTATCAATATTTTAGGTTTTTTTTGAAAGTGCAAATGCCCAAATGCATTTGACAAAGTTCCCCGTGAGAGACTCCTCAGGAAATTGCACAGTCATGGAATAGGAGGCAGTGTTATATTGAGGAATGGTAAATGGACTGCCATCAGTAGATTTTTGGGGGGAGGTGGGTGTAAGCCTAGGGCACTTAATACCCTTGCACCAGCCCTAGGCCTATCTGCTAAGATTATGCTATTCATTCAAGTATGAATGAAAGACAAAGATAGCACTCACCAGATGTAAAACCAATGATGATGATGATCACTAAACAGACCCACTGGAGAAGATCTACAAAGAGGATCTGTATTGAAGAAAATGAAAAGTCACAGAGAAAGCAAAATGTACCTTAATTTCTTTAATCTCTGTGACTACAGTTTAAAAGCCTCTAGTGCTCTGTGTTTAAGTTTATTGATTTAATTAATAGCTTTACTGCAAGTAACCAAAGCGATGTGCAACAAAAAATAAAACCATAAGCCTGAATTTTCGATGGCCCGTGCGAGTAAAATTCATGGATTACGCGTCTGGCCGGGCCCTGTGCGCGCTGCACGCATTTTCAAAAGGGCCCAGTCACACACATAACCCCGTTATGAGCAGAAGCGCCGGGCCAGCTAAAAGGGGCGGGACAGTGCCATTAGACGCTGTCCCGGGAAAGCGCGCACCGGCAGCTGGCCGGTGCATGGAGTTTACTTCTGCTCCCAAGGAGCAGTAAGTATTAAAACAAAAGAATTTGGAATAGCTAGGTAGGGGTTTGGGGATGGGGTGGAGAGGGGTAAAGGGAGGAAGGTTAGATAGGGGGGAATAGGGAAGTTCCCTCCCAGTCTGCTCCTTAATTGGAGTGGACTGGAAGGCAACTCTCACTTGTTATAAAATCGGTGTGACCATGAGCGCATGCCAGGAACTGGACGCACATGGATGCCCGTGCGATTCTATGAAAAATGACCCCATAGATAATAAAACCAGACATATGTAAAACACACAATAAAACAAAAAAATAAACAGCATGTTAAGTCTTCATTAAAAAAATTAAAATAAGGTAAAAAAAAATCTTAAACTTCCATAAAAAGCTCTATGCAATAATATATCTGTCTTATGTAATTTATCATTGCATTAAATAATCTTTCTTAAATGTTGGATATTCAGTGATACAGCCATGCCACTGAATCTATATGATTAAAACCAAGCTATCCAGATAAGTTTATCTAGATAAATTTAGAACTGGTCTGCCGCACAACCAGACTTACTTGGAAAATGCTGATCTTAACTGGAATATCAGCATTATCTGGATGTTATCCCTGCCCAGGAACTCTCTCAGAATACCTCCAATTGAGCTGGGTAAGTTTTATCCAAATAAAATCTTACCCAGATAAATCAGCGACAATCGGTATGGTGGGATTTTTATATTCCATGGTTTATCCAGCTAAGTGCCAAGCTTAGCTGGACAAACTACTTGAATATGGACCTCATTATCATCTTGGGAATTACCTTGTGTAGCATTGTACATAGGGCATGTAGAAGAATATTAACAAGTGCCGCCATGCATTTGTATATATTGAAGTCATTAGTGCCAAAAACCTTCCCATTCAGAACATCTGCGCCACGGGTCAAATCATGATCCTTACCTTCTGTATCATGATTGAAAATTGGCCAAGCATTTTAAATCCTCTGGCAAAATAGATGGAGTTACACCATCCGATAATCAATGCGATAGACAGTGCAACAGCTTCATTATCATTTCCAAGGCACCTCAGCAAGACTACCACAAATATTACAATGGAATACCCCACCCTAGAAAAATATTTCAACATTGTTAAAATGTGCATGTAGTCGTGGTTTGATAGATAAGTAGGAAACAGAAACAAGGTCAGCTTCTATATCTGTAAGGAGTTCTTGGAGACTATCCAGAGCATAATTGTATTACTAATATATTAGAAGCGTACAATAATAAAAGGTAATTCAATTAAAGGAGTCTTTAGATACTCTTCAGATATTACAAAATGTATAGGAAAAGCAGCACATTTCCTCTCTCCCCAAGTGGCTTTTCAACCATCACAATGAATAATAGCAATGGAAGGGGTACTTAATAATGCCTTCTATTGTTTGCATCACTGTTTCATTGTTCAAAATGATGAAAGAACCTTGGCCAATCTCACATCCTGATTAATCCGTGAAGTCTAAATTTATGACTGGACTGAAACATTTCGCCTAGAAGCAGAAGATCTCCATCTGTCCATTTGTACTGGCCTGCTGTGCTGTCACAGTTCTTACTTGATCTGTGGTCTCTGCCTAACCTTTCCCTGGCACTAAGGCTCCTTTAATTCTGCCCCCACTGACACTTGAGTTCTGTCATCGTTTTGGCTCCTACCACCGATGCCCCGAAGCCTGTTCTGGATATCCACCATCCTGTGAATGGAATTTTCTCACATTCCTTTTGAGGCTGCCTCTCCTCGGCTTCGTAGGATGACCTCTTGCCCTTGAGCAAATTTTATGAAAAATGTTATCTTCAAGTACCTTAATGGAGCCTAAATGTTTGTGTCATACCATCTCTCCTTCCTTTCTTTCACACAGCATAAGCTCCTTAAGCGTCTCTATGTATGGCTGGCTTACAGTGCAAGACATGCGCCATTCCGCTGCCGCTTTTTTGGGGGTGTTTGACGTGGCCATTTGTAAAGAAGCACTCTCTTAAGAGAAGACGTTTTGGAGTACTTGAAGTGGATCAAAAGAAGCTCTTCTAAAGGTTCAGGGTGGTTTACATTTTTATGTGTTATAAAGAAATAAGGTGCAGTAAATTAAAAAAAAGTAGATTTCACATTTTGGAATGGTTACTGATTTATATTGTTTTGATTTTGTGTCATATGTGTTTGGTTTATATGAGTGTGAATGCGTCTGTACGAGAGTGCTTCAAGCATGTGCATGTGTAGAGTTATATTTATGTGGTTTTTAACTTTTGGGTAAAACTGTCACCAGCATATGGATAGTATGTGGTCACGTTGTACAGCATGTGATTTTTATTTGAAATGTGTGTAAATTGTTGGCAATGGATTGTTTACTCTGTATTTTGGTGGACTCTTTTGAATTGCCATTAGTTAATCAATGCCCTTATTTTTTTTTACTTTTTAATAGAAATTACATGTCAACAAAGACTAGTGTGGCAATTTAAATGGGGGGAGGTGCCACTAGATTTCTTATTATTGAAATACAGCATATATTTTTACACAGGTCATCAAAATCATTAGTCTTGAAATAGATTAAAGCTAAAATTACTAATACTGATTGGGTTTTTTTTTTTTTTTTGGACTTTAGCTACCTCACACTTTTGCTAAAGTACTGTTTGGCATTAAGTAGATAAACAGGACTGGTTTTTGCAGTTTTAAATATTCAAGAAAATTGTAGGATCCATTTTAGCATTGCTTAAACTTTCAGATTCTGGAAAGTTTTAAAACTCAGCCACAGCATAAACGGGCGGATTTTCAAAGCCCTGCTCGCGTAAATCCGCCCGGATTTACGCGAGCAGGGCCTTGCGCACCGGCGTGCCTATTTTCCATAGGCTGCCGGTGCGCGTAGGTCCCGGGGTTTTCGGAAGGGGCGTGTCGGGGGCGGGACCCGATGACGCGGTGTTTCGGGGGCGGGACCGGGGGCATGGTGCCGGCCTGGGGGCGTGGTCCAGGCCTTCGGACCAGCCCCCGGGTCGGAGCACGGCGCGCCAGCACTCCTCTGGCGCGCGTAGATTTACGTCTGCTTCTCGCAGGCGTAAATCTACGGACAAAGGTAAGGGGGGGGTTAGATAGGGCCGGGGGGGTGGGTTAGGTAGAGGAAGGGAGGGGAAGGTGAGGGGAGGGCGAAAGAGAGTTCCCTCCGAGGCCGCTCCGATTTCGGAGCGGCCTCGGAGGGAACGGAGACAGGCTGCGCGGCTCAGCGCGCGCCGGCTGCCCAAAATCGGCAGCCTTGCGTGCGCCAATCCAGGATTTTAGAAGATACGCGCGGCTACACGCGTATCTTATAAAATCCAGCGTACTTTTGTTTGCGCCTGGTGCGCAAACAAAAGTACGCGAACGCGCTTTTTTTTAAAATCTACCCCAAAATGTAAACAATAGAGTTTAGATTTCAAGGAAGGCCTGTTTGGGATCACTGTAAAGTTTGATTATAAACAGTGAATTATTGGATAATGATCCATCTTGTAAATATTTGTAGAAAAAAACAGCCACCAAGCTTCTGGTCATATGGATCATTCCAAGGACTTTGGTATATTCCCTTGATTTTCCTAGATTGTTTTAATCCAGTCTTGGATTGTATCCCAAAAAGCTTCATCTGATCTTAATTTACTGATTTGCAAATAGAGGGGTAGATTTTTAAAAAATGCGCGTTCGCATACTTTTGTTGGCACCGGCTGCCGATTTTGGGCAGGCTGCGCGCACCGAGCCGCGCAGCCTGCCTCCGTTCCCTCCGAGGCCGCTCTGAAATCGGAGCAGCCTCGGAGGGAACTCTCTTTCGCCCTCCCCTCACCTTCCCCTCCCTTCCTCTACCTAACCCACCCACCCCCCCCCCCCCCCGGGCCCTATCTAAAACCCCCCCTACCTTTGTCCGCGGATTTACGCCTCCTGGAGGGAGAAGTAAATCTGCACGCGCCAGCGGCCTGCTGGCGCACCGAGACGCAACCCTGGGGCGGTTCCAGAGGGCGCGGCCACGCCCCCGGGCCCGGCCCCCAAAACGCCGCGTCGATCGGCCCTGCCCCCGACACCCCCCGACAAAAAACCCCGGGACTTACGCGAGTCCCGGGGCTCTGCGCGCGCCGGCAGGCCTATGGAAAATAGGCGCGCCGGCGCGCAAGGCCCTGCTCGCGTAAATCCAGGCGGATTTACGCGAGCAGGGCTTTTAAAATCCGCCCCAGAGTGAATGATCGTGATCATTTCTATTTTTTTTTAGTTTAAACTTCAAAGAATATATTTTTTTAAATATTAGAACCACTGCTGGCAAGACAGGAAAACAAGGCAAAAAGGCTAGGCGTGATGGGCAGAAAATTCTACTCTACTATTTAGTACAAAAAGCAAACACTTTTATAAGATAACAATCTTTGAAAGTACGATATGCCAAGAAGACAGATTCCTTGATGTTGCTTCCCATACATTGTTGACTATGACTTCTCTTTATTATGACCTGGATGTGCTATCCGTCCTAGCAAAGTGAGATGTCAGAAAGTGTTTTTCCCCAAGAATAATACATCTTTCCAATACAGTTTTTTGAAAGGCTAGAACATCTCCAATATGTATCATAACTGTAACTGGAAAAGCTTCACAAAACATAATAAGTCAACATGACTAAAATGTCACCAGGCAATTTACCAATCTGCCTTTCACTAGCCTAAAATTTGAGAACCTCTACCTCTTATTATTTAGTGATTGTAATTATGATGGAAAGAGAAGTCTTCATTTTCTGTGCAGAATGATTTTATCTGGCCAGTTCAGATGAATTAGTAAGCAATTCCCAAATTAGATCAAAATACTGAACCATTTTAGCACAGCCATAAATTTCACTTCTCAGAGAGGCTGAATCAAGTCATCAAGCCCCACCTAGCCAGTTGGGTTTCCAGATCATCGCCTAATGAATATACATGAGATATGTTTACTTACATTAGAGGCAGTGAATGCAAATATAGTTTATGCATATTCATTAGGGATATCCTGAAAAAAAACAACCCTATTTTTTGGGAAGGGGGAGAGCAGGGGGCCCTGAAGATCGGTTTGAGCACTACTGACCTAATCCAAAGAAAGAAAATATGTTGGTAACTTTGCTACTTTAAAACAAGAAATGTAAAATAATTATGGAAGGCTTCTGGTGCTAGTCCTAATTGGGATAAAATATATTTCTTCAATATGCATTACATTAGAGCATTCAATACACATTTTACAGATCATTGGAAAAGAGTAAATTGAAAATCGATTACATAAACATGCCAAGATTTATTACCGTACATTAATAAAGGGAAAGGTCCTCCTATAGATGCATTGCCAATGTAATTTTTAAAGCCAATTCTGATGAGATAAGGAACCTAAAAATCAATAAAACATTGCATGATCTTTAACTGTGGTGCACAATAAATGCTGGCTCAATTTAAGGAGTGTTTCATCTTATAGCAAATTTCTGTTTCATCAGTCTTACCTCATTGATGAGTATTACAATGGCTCCAATTACTGTAATTAATTCTCCAGCAAGTCGAAAGAAGTCTTCCCACTGTCTGTATGCATTCTTAAATAGTAAAATAAACTGTTTAGACTCTGAACTAAGCTCAGCCTGTTCAGTAAATGTCTTTGATTTACTCTGTCAGAAGCAATGATCTAGTTTTGATCATTAAAAGGATAATTTTATAACACCATACATAGAGCTAAAGTCTGCATGCAGACTTGAGCTTGAATTTTCGAAGTGGACTTATACGTATAATTCCACTTTGAAAATTAGTGGGTGTGTGCCGAACTCTGGGCAGCAACCGTGCACGTTTGCACCTGCTCTGGAGCAGATGTAAATATATGTATGTGTAGAATAGGCATGTAAATATGTAGATTTACATGCCTATGTTTGAAAATTGAAAGAATGTATTTAAATGGTTTCCCCACCCCAAATCCACTCCCAGTCTGCCCCTTCCTAGTGTGCATACAAGTATGTGCAAAATCACTTCTGTGCATACTTTTATTTGCATACACACACACACCCCTGAGCAGCAATTTTCAAAAGCCCATTTACACACATAAAGCTGGGTCTGATATGGTGATGCATAAACTTTACAGAAAAAAAAAATGTTTGACAACTAATTTAAAGAACCTGAAAGAATTTTCATGGGTTTACCAAATTATTTGCCAACCTTTTTTTGTAATAAATCAGATGCAGATTTCTACAAATCAACAAATCCTCATTGGATTTCTAGAGAATTTGCCATTTCACAGAAACCCACAGCAGGAAAATCAAATGTGGATTTATTTATTTGTATACCGCATTAGCTATGATTCTAAGAGGTTCACAGGAGACAACATCCATAAATATAAAATATAAAGCATATAACATAAAAATGAAATGAAAAAGTCATTAAAAATCATAAAGGACTAGACTAATAAAGTTAACAATATGAAATCAATAAAACATTAAAAAAAAAAACCCCCACCAAACCACAACATAAAAAAATCTAATCCTGAGAGCCATATAACATCCTATAATCAGGCAAATAAAGAACTTACTAAACAAAAGAGTCTTTAGATCTTTCTTAAATGTCTTAAAAAGTGATTGCTTTCAGAGAGGATCGGGCAGACTATTCAATAGGGTAGAGTTTGCCAGTGTAAACAATCTGTCTTGCGACTCAGCAAGCCTGACACGGTGCACCGGGGGGATGTTTAGTAGAGATTGACCAGCAGAGTGCAGGTTCCTTTATGATCTATAGATTTTTAGCGAGAACTGATGCAGCATGGTGTCATGGGAGTGAGCCTTTGTGTGTGGTATGGTTGATGCAGCCTAGTAGATGAACCTACTAGGCCCACACCAACTGCTAGTAGACATCCCTTACTGGGACTGAACAGGAGCTTCACCTGTACCAGCCCCATTCCCTTTAGGTTGAGCCCTTGGGTTCCAGGGTCCAGCAGGTGAGTGTCCCAGAGGAGCAGGAGGGAGAAAGTCCAGACACAGGCAGAGGTCAGGGCAGGCAGTGATCAGGCAGTAATTGGATCCAGGCCAAGGGTCAGGGCAGGCAGCAAGTAGAGAGAGTGGTCGGGGTCCAAAGCAAGAGGCGTAGTCCAGGTCTGTTTGAGACCTGGACTACGGCAGGCAAGTGCGTAGTCCAGGTCACAAACAGAGGTCAGTACCAGGAATCAGGCCAGGACATACAGGACAAGGCAAGACAAGAACGAGACCAGCAAGACGAGCAGGGCAAGGCAAAGCAAGAAGACATAGAGGAAGACAAGGCAGGTCACAGCAAAACCCAGCAGCAAAACAGAGAGGCACACAGAAAGCAACACGCACTACAAACAAGGCAGGGACCTGTTGCTCAGGCTCTGGGAAACAGGTCAGCCAGGCTTATATGGGCAGCCTCCCATGATGTCATCAAGCAGCACCACTAGAGATTTCCCACCATGGGGCCTACTAATGTGGAGATGGAGTGTAGGGAAATGGCAGCCTTCCAGCCACAAAGGAGGAAGCCTCAGCATTGGGTAGGTCCCGGGGTGAGTGCAGCTGGCCAAAATGTTACACACAATACATCATGATTCAAAGATTTATGAATCAGTGTAAAACGTTCGAAAACAATTCATGCAATTTGATGATTTATTTCTGGAAAAATAAAAACATTTCGTCAAATTGAAAACTAGGCTGAAATTCACCTGATTCAAGTTCATCCTCAGATTATTCATTCATTTCTATTGTTATAGAAATATTTGTAGTTCACAAGGCAGTGGTTGCATGCTAATCATGTCAATGTTGAGAAGATGAAAGCTGAGGCAGAAAAACTAAGGGATAGATTTTTAAAAGCCCTACGTATGCCAAATCATGGAGATACGCACATCTTTCGGGCCGGCGTGCATCATGAATATTTTCAGAAGTGTCCATGGATGCGCATTATCTCTGGGAATGCACACACAAGAAAAAGACCAAAAAAGGAGCGGGGACTGTGCTAGACAGGGCATGGGTGGTCCGGGAATTTAAATGGAAATCAGTGCCTAAGTTTTTACGAGCACAAGCGCGCGCTAGGGTCCCCTACTGCGTAACTTTACTTCCGCTATAGATGGTTAAGTTATTAAACAAAAAAAGCTAGGATAGTGAGTGGGGTTTTAAGGGTAGGGGCAGGTAGGGTAAAAGAGAGGTTAGTTAGCTAGGGGGGTTAGGAAGTCCCATCCTGTAAATGGGAAAAGTGGGAACAAATTGGTTTAAGTGGTAATTGCGTCGGCGTGCGTGTATATTAAAATCCCCCCACTTACGCGGTAGAAGCGGCACATGTGTGCATCCATATAAAATGGCGCACACATTTACGTGCATCCAACCAATTTTATAAGATGTGTGCATATACCACGTATGTTATAAAATGACCGTGTCCTTCAGCACAAGCCGGCATACACGCGTTCATATACGCCCACGGGAATGTTTTAAAGTTACCGTCTAATTATATTGCCATCCACAATGAGGCAGTTTTCTCTATTCTATCAGTAAAACAGTTGGGATTTAAGTATCTTAAAAACCCTTTCTTATAAAAATTTAGGGTATAATAAAGCAGAGTGCGGTATAAAATGCATCAATGGAATGATCTCTGCCATGCTTGCTCACTTTCAGATACTTCAGCTGATGTTGATAATCTCACAAATTTTAAAACTGAATCACCCATCCCATTGGCTACCATATCAGACAGCCGTCACTTACTTTCAGGGTTTTCTGTTTCATAACAACAATGTTATTAGTTTCTTCTGATGACATTGGTTCCAGTGGCCGATACAGGCTGCAGATGGTAAATATCACAATGTACATCATATAGCTGCACATCCAAATAAGGAAGTTTTTGTGCCCAAAAGATTGCCACTTATGATTTAACAATTCCTTGATGGGCGTGGTATCAAGTAGATTCCGCACCTGTCAAATATTAAGACTCAGATGTAAGTGTTAGGGCTACATCATTATGATTCCTAATGTTGTATGTTCCTCCTGGAAATGAAAGAAAGAAATGTAACTTGTTTTAAGGAAAGTTACATACACAGATCACAGTGAAGAAGCCCCACCCAATAGAGCAAGCATTACTTAAATTGACTGACATTGCAGTTCCTAAATTTGACTGGCCAAGTTGGGTGACTAGTGTTGAAAATCAGCGCTAGCTGCCTACCTTTCTGGCCCTACCTAATCCTGTCCCCAGGCCCATCTAAAATTTGTTTGGCTAAATTTAGCCATCTAGTGAAATTTAGGGGGTAAAATGTATTCAGTTAGGGCTGGCCAGTTTTCAGAGTCTTTGATCTAGCTGGTTAAGTCTAACTAAGCCAGCCAGCTAGTTCTCTACTGTCAAATTCTTTTACTGTATTTTTTTTTGTTTTGTTTTGTTTTTTTATCTCCACCACTTTGGAAAGTTGTTCCATGCATCTACTTCCCTCATCTTTGACTTGTCTGTAATATGAGTAACATGATATGCTACTGCCAGTTACTATATAGCAAATTATGGAGCCCATCGGCAGAGAAGAGGAAGTGGGTGGATCCCCTGGAAATAAAGGTATAGGAAGCAGGGCAAGTCTGTTTGTGGATGCCTTCAGAATTTGGAGCCCTTGGCGTAAGCCTATGTTGCTTGTGCTGTGCACAGATCAGGAAGATCTGGAGACTCAGAAACCCAGATTTGCATCCCAAATTTATTCCTTACAGAGCCTTGAAAAGCTTGCTAGCAATGTTAGTCTGTATCTGATGATATGGACTCCTGTCCTTGGAAGCTTTGCCTCACTAAATCTGAAAGTCTATAAGGTGCCTCCAGCCTCTGTGCCACTTTCACGTACGATAACGGTCCTTGTACAGATCCCTTACCGAAATCATTCTTTCTCCATCCTAGGCATTATACAGTATGATACCGCTCACATATTCCAGCCATGGTACCACCCTAGAGAGAGCTTCATTTTTCCAAATTTAGAAAGATAAAAACAAACGACAATCAGAGAAATTTACCTGAGGATTTTTACTAGTCGTTATAATATCCAGTACCGATTTCTGATCACTCCAAGAGTCAATGTAAGTCAGGTCATAAATGCAGTAAGAAATGGTCCCCATAGTCCAATAAGCTTTCTTTTGCTTTTGCACCAGGTAGTTAAACATCTGTAATATCATAAGAACTCCAAATTTATCTTAAATGGGAAAAGGGGCTCAGCTTCTTGGGTAGATCTCTTTTACAGCAAAGTAATGTATATTATTTAATCTAAAATGACAGAAATGTTCCTTAATCTGTAATGAGTAAGGCTCTACCCTAGCCAGATATGCCAGCAGTGGGGAAGATCCAGACCCTGTGAGGTGACCCATTTCTTTTTTAAAGTAATTTTAAAATTGCACTAAGGCATTCTAGGGTGCTAGTATTCACCAACAACATACCCTGCTGTGCCTTGCTTAAATATTTATAAACAGTGACATTCATCATAGGAAGAATGGAAACATCTAAACCTTTTCAATGCATCAAACTAATATAGCCGTAAAAAATAAATAAAATGATTCCCCCCCCCCCACCCTCAGAAAACAAAATTAAAATGTTCATTGAACCAAAAGGATAAAGGAAATACCAAATGTTTGTGTATAGATCTGACAAGAAATAAATGAACACGGTCATTTAAGAAAATCTGAACATCAAAATTAGTTTGCAGGTGGCTGAAACAATCATTGATTCCTCACATGTCCCTCAGTCACCAATTTGCTATGAAATCAAACATAAAGCTATCGTACATTCACTTGTGTTCTCTGCCACAGTCATCTACGGGCTGTCATCTAACCATATGCTTTTAAAGAAATGGCCAGGAAAAAAAAAAAAGTATTCAGTCTTCACAACCTATTTCTGTGTTCAACTTTTTTTTGAACGGGAAGTAATTCCCATGTCATGGAGTTCATAACAGGCCTTGTCAGACATTTAACAGGTGACTAAAGGACTGCAAGTCGGATAGGGATAATCAGCACACTCACTTTGGCGTCTCCTTCAGAAACTGCAAGTTTCAATGGGGTCAGGCCATCTTTATTTGTGAGGCTTTCCACTAACTGGAACGTTTTCTGAGGCAGAAGCATTGTCAGCAAGTCATACACATGATAGACCATTTCATTATCCGACTGCAACACCAGCATATGCAGCACAGTGTTTCCTGTAATGAGTCAATACAGAGGGACAATTTCAGGAAAGAAAAATCTGGAAAATCTACAAGCTATTGTTTTTGAGGAAAAGAAGGCTCAATGAAAATACATATCTGCAACAGAGAATGAATGGCAAGTGCAGAAATGCTCAGTTTCAATGCCTCTCTCAAATAAAATATTTATTATTTCAGAGCCAGTTTGTGCTTATCATTGCTTCTATCATGTCCATTTCTTCATCGAATATTTTCAAATTAATTAATTAGTTAATTTACTTTTGCATTCATTCTAGTCAATGTACACACTTTAACACTCTAACAGCCTTGGTTATTTTTCACAGATCTGATCAGTTCAATCTTATTATGCTGCTATTATCTTTCTATTTCTTCACCACCAAGAATTCATCTGAAGAAAACAGGAAAAAGCATAAGCATTGGCAAGTTAAATGTAAAACATTGATAAGACAGGCTAAGAAAGAATTTGAAAGCAAGTTGGCTATAGAGGCAAAAACTCATAATAAAAACTTTAAAAAATATAACTGAAGCAGAAAGCATTCGAGCGAATTAGTTGGACTTTTAGATGACTGAGGGGTTAAAGGGGCACTTAGGAAGATAAGGCCATCGTGGAAAGACTAAATTAATTCTTTGCTTCAGTGTTTACCAATGAGAATATTGGGGGGATACTCATTCCAGAGATGGTTTTCAAGGGTGATGATTCAGATTAACAATCAAATCATGGTGAACCTGGAAGATGTAGTAGGCAAGATTAACAAAATGAAGATAGCAATTCACCTGGACCAGATGGTCCATCAAAAATGAAATTTTAGGCCTATTACTAGTAATTTATAAACTATCATTAAAATCATCCATTGAACTTGAGGGTGGCCAACCTAACCCCAATATTTATAAGGGCTCCAGGGAGATTCAGAAAACTATAGAGCAGTGATCCTGACTTCAATGCCAGGAAAAATCATAGAAACTATTCTAAAGAACAAAATCACAAAACATATAGATAGACATGGTTTAATGGGATACAGCCAGCATGGATTTACCTAAGGAAAGTCTTGCCTCACAAATCTGCTATTTTGAAGGGGTTAATAAACGTGAATAAAGGTGAACCATTAGATGTAATGCATTTGGATTTTCAGAAGGGGTTTGACAAAGTCCTTCATGAGAGGCTTCTAAGAAAACTAAAAAGTCATGGGATAGGAGACAATGTCCTTTTATGGACTGCAAACTAGTTAAAAGACAGGAAATAAAGAAGTAGGATTAAATGCTCAGTTTTCTCAGTGGAAAAAGGTAAACAGTGAAGTGCTTCAGGGATCTGTATTTGGACCGGTGCTTTTTAATAGATTATAAATGATCTGGAAAACTAGTGAGATGACACTATTATTCGGAGTAGTTAAATCACAAGGAGATTGCGATACATTGCAGGACCACCTTGCGAGACTGGAAGATTGGGCATCCAAACGGCAGATGAAATTTAATGTGAACAAGTGCAAGTTGATGCATATAGAGAAAAATAACCCATTTTGTAGTTTCATGATGTTAGGTTCCATATTAGGAGTTACCACCCAGGATAAAGATCTAGGTGTCATAGTGGATAATACATTAAAATAATTGGCTCTGTATGCCACCTTGGTCAAAAAAGCAAACAGAATGTTATGAATTAATAGGAAGGGAATAGTGAATAAAATGGAGAATGTCATAAAGCCTCTGTATCACTCCATGGTGAGATTGCACATTGAATAGTGTGTGCAATTCTGGTTGCCGCATTTAAAAAATATATAGTTGCACTGAGAAGGTACAGAAAAGGGCTACCAAAATGATAAAAGGGAATAGAAAAGCTCCCCTATGAGGAAAAGTTAGAGGTTAGAGCTGTTCACTCAACGCACAATTAAGCTCTGGAATTTGTTGCCAGAGGATGTGGTTAGTGCAGTTAGTGTAGCTGTGTTCAAAAAAGGTTTGGATAGGTTATTGGAGGAGAAGTCCATTAACGGCTATTAATCAAGTTGACTTAGGGAATAGCCACTGCTATTAATTGCATCAGTAACATGGGATCTTCTTAGTGTTTGGGTAATTGCCAGGTTCTTGTGGCTTGGTTTGGCCTCTGTTGGAAACAGGATGCTGGGCTTGATGGACCCTTGGTCTGACCCAGCAAGGCAATTTCTTATGTTCTTTTGTTCTTATGGAAGAAAAATTTAAAAAATAGCATTTTTAATATTTAATTCCTTTTAAAACATTGGTCAGTTTTCCCAATGGAGAAATATAAATAGTGGAGTGTCCCAGGTTCTGTACTCAGACCAGTGCTGTTTTATATATTCATAAATGAAAAGGGAGTAGCATTGAGTGAGGTGATCAAACTTGCAGATGACACATAATTATTCAAAGTTGTTAAAACAGAAGCAGGTTGTGAAGAACTGCAGAAGGACTTTGCAAGACCGGTATCTGGGCTTCCCTGTACACAGCGTGTTTGTTCTTCCTGGCTATGCCCAATAATTCCCTCTCGGGTCCCTTGTCCCTTGTCCCTTGTTATTGTGATTTCTCAATCTGTATCTTATTTGATATTCTTATTTTATGTATGTACTTTTCGCACTCTGCTGCGAACTATGGTGTTATGTGAGAGAAAAAAAATCTTTTTTAAATAATTAAATCTAAATGGCAGAAGAAATTTAATGTTGACAAGTGCAAAGTAATGCAAACAGAAAAAAAATAAATCTAACTATAGTTACTCATTGCCAGGTTCTATATTAGGAGTCACCGAAAAAGGCGTCATTGTGGACAATACTTCAAAATCCTCAGCAACGGCCAAAAAGAAAATAAAATGATTCAAAAAAGAATAGAAAATGAAATGAAAAAAATATCATAATGCCTCTGTATTAAACCATGGCACAACTGCACCTTGAGTACTGTCTGAGGTTCTGGTCATCCCAACTCAAAAAAGATAGAGCATAACTAGAAAAGGTACAGAGTAGTGGGAACAAAAATGATAGGGGATGGAACTGCTTCCTTATGAAGAAAGGTTAAACAAGTTTAGGGCTCTTCAGCTTGGAGAAGAGGCGGCAGAGAAGGATCATGATAGAGGTTTATAAAATCATGAGTGGTGTGGAAAAGCTAAATAAGGAATGGCTGTTTACTCATACAAATAGTACGAAAACTAGGGGCCCTCCATGAAACTAACAGACAGCAGATTTAAAACTAATCGGAGAAAGTATTTTTCACTCAAAGCATAATCAAGTCATGGAATTTGCTGCCAGAGGACGTGGTCAAGGCATCTGGCATAACTGGATTTAAAAGAGGTCAGAATAAATTCCTGACCATTTAGACAGATTTGGGAAAGACAACCTGGGAGTGAACAAGAAACTGATCTTTTCTTTGGGATCTGCTAGGTTCTTGTGATCCAGCTTGGCCACTATTGGAGACAAGATGCTGGGCTTGACGTATTTTTGATCTGATTCAGCAGCACATATCTTATGTTTCTATTTATAGACCATCCTTCATGGCTAAATAACCAGCACAATAGCAGTGTACAGCAGCAAGCAGGCCACTTAAGCCAGGGCTGGTCAACTCCAGTCCTCAAGAGCCACAAAACAGCCTGGTATTCAAAATAGCCACAATGAATACACATGAGAAATTTGCACGTAATGGAGGTAAGTGCATACAAATCTATCTCATGCATATTTGTTATGGATATGCTGAAAACCAGACCTATTTGCGGATCACCCCTGGTTTAAGTGGTATATAATAAAATTATAATAAAAGTACAAAACAAACATCTAAAACCATACCATTCAATTAGGCCAAATGAAATGAATACTTAAAAACAACTCAAGAAATTAATAGAAATCAACTATATCTTTAAAAATAAACTTATTGGACATGAATCCAATATTCTCCCACCTACACAATATGGATTCCGAAAACACCTCAGTACTGAATCCCTACTTCTCTCCCTTACTGATACCCTCATCAAAGGAATGGATGCCGGCAACTCCTATCTCATTGCCATGCTGGACATCTCCGCTGCCTTTGATACCGTAAATCATAACATCCTCATCAACACCCTCATTAGTATAGGAATCTCAGGTACTGCTCTTTCTTGGATTAAGTCCTTCCTCCAAAACCGTACCTACACAGTCCTCACTGACAACTTTACATCCCCCCCTGTCAATCTCGACTGTGGCGTCCCTCAAGGTTCCTCCCTATCCTCCACCTTATTTAACATTTACATGCTCCCCCTTACAAACCTCCTCTCCAACCTTGGTATTACTCACTTCATCTACGCAGATGATGTGCAAATCCTCATCCCCTTCACAAACTCTGTACTCACCGCAATCCAAAAATGGAACACCATCCTCACCTCCATAAACCAGCTCTTCACTGACATGCACCTAGCCCTCAATCCACAAAAAACCGAACTCCTCCTCATCTCCTCTAAATATGCATCCATACCCATTCCTTCCACTCTCCATTCCCCCAACTTTCTTTCTAACACAAGAAACCTTGGTATCATACTTGATAACCAACTTACCTTCAAACCATACATCAAATCCATCCTTAGCAGTTGCTATTTCAAACTTCAAACCCTCAAAAAACTCAAACCCCTTCTCTACTTCTCTGACTTCCGTACGGTACTCCAATCCTTAATTTCTCTAAAATTGACTACTGTAACTCTCTCCTACTTGGACTCCCTTCCACCCACATCAAACCTCTCCAACTCCTTCAGAACGCTACCGCTCGTATCCTCACTAATGTAAAAAAAAAAGACCACATTACCCCCACCCTCATTAATCTCCACTGGCTTCCCATTCACTCACGAATTATTTACAAGACGCTTACCCTCATCCACAAAAGCATCACCAACGAACATTACAACTGGCTAAACCCACCTTTCCTTCCTCGTACCTCCACTAGACCTACCCGCTCATCACTCCAAGGAACCCTTATTCCTCCTTCCATAAAATCCACAAGACTCATTTCCACCACCAATAGAGCCCTTTCCCTCGCAGGCCCCTCCCTTTGGAATTCAATGCCTCTTGACCTACGCACAGAAACTTCCACTCCCACTTTCAAAAAGAATCTCAAAACCTGGCTCTTCCTCCAAGCATACCCCCAATCATTTTCACCACCTACTAACACTCTCACCCAACCTTCATCTCTCACCAATACCCCCCAAAAATCCTTTAATCCCCTCCAGGAACCACACCCAACACTTAACCCCCTTTCCCTCTAAGAACTTCAAACACTTCATTCAACCCCTTACTTTAAAATAATGTGTCTGTTTTATCCGCACTTATACAATTCCATACATAACCAGTGTACATACCATCCGCTCCTCAAATCCATGTACATATCTTATCCTTATGTATCTGTTCTCACCCTCCCCCACACCCCCTTTTTGTCTCTATCCCCCCTATCCCTCCCTCCCCAAGTTATTTAGTTATCTGCTTTGTTACTGTGTTACATATTGTTCTTTGTAAAGGCCTCGCCTATATATTCTTTGTTTATAAGTTACTTGTAAACCGGCACGATGTGCAAACGGTTGCCGGTATATAAAATCAAATAAATAAAATAAAATAAATGAATCCGTTACTTAACATGGAATAAATATGAACTGAGCAATAATGATACTTGTTTTTTAGTGCTGGACATATGCAGTATTATACAATATCTTCCCTAAAGAGCTTACAGTCTATAGTGAATAAAGCAACTGGCCCATGGTCACAAGAAGTAGGAGAAGCAGGATTTGAACTCTGGCTTCCCTGGGTCTATCCACTAGCCCACTCCTCCACCCAAGCTCAAAGCATGCTGATCTTCTGTGATTATGCATTTTAAACATATATCAATGTATTCTGTCCACACAAAAGCCTGTTATGCACTGTGAGAAAAAAATATCAGTATAATACTGCATATGTCCAGTACTAAAAAATAAGTATCTTATTGCTCAGTTAATATTTATTCCATGTTAAGTAACGGATTCATGTTCAATAAGTTTATTTTTAAATATATAGTTGATTTCTATTAATTTCTTGAATTGTTTTTAAGCATTTCATTTGGCCTAATTGAATGGTATGGTTTTAGATGTTTATTTTGTACTGGTATATTTGAAAATATTGTTAACACAATGCTAACCATGATGTAGTCAAACTATCAGCCTGAAATTGAAGATAAAATATTGAAACAACTGCAGACTCACAAGAGATATCATGGAACATAACATGCAAATTGCAATCAGGAAACACAAAGCTTAATCAAAAGTATTTTCAGGAACTAATTTGTAAGGATGTGCTTTCATCTGAAATGACAGACAATGTCAATGACATAGTTTCATATCATCTTTTAAAAGAAACAGTAAAAAAAACCAAAAAACAAAAACCCTACAAAATTCTGGTTTTATTTTCTTTCATTTTTAGTGCACTCTATTTCTGATTTGCAAATAGCATGCACTATTCTAGAACAGCTGAACAAATAAAATAAAACCCTGAACAAATGGAATTTGGATAAAATTGCTCCCAATGAAACAAAATGAAAAGAATTTACATTTCTTGGCCTGCACACCCCTATTACTATTCCATCATTTTTAGATCTTCTTTTATTTCAAACTCCTTTTCTATTAATTTTTTATCCACGAGAGCATCTGCTGACATAGAAACAAAAAGAGATATGAATGAAAGCTCATATCTATGAACGATATGTTAAACCAGGCACAATTAGTGTAGACCTACCTAAGGAATCTTGTGCTTCTAGAGGCGCTTTGTAACTGATCAGAAGTCTGATGATTTCTCATTCCCAGTACATGCTGCAAAAGACAGCGGGTACTCCCCTGCCAGTGGAAGAAGAATCACAAATGAGAGCAGAGGACATTTATGCGAAAATTGTGGACAGCCCAACTCTTTGAGGTCCAATATACTAAAGGAAGAAAAATAAATTGCAAATGCCACCTGTGGGCAAAACATTAACGTATTCATTCATTGAGACGGCAACTAATACTGGCACGCACAGGCGCACGTGCTTGACGGCGCCTGTGCGCCGTCAAGCAACGTGCGCCTGTGCGTGCCATTTTACAACATACACGCCATTTACAACATACACGCCATTTACAACATACACGCGTATATGCCAGCATGTTATAAAAATAATCTGGATGTGTGTACATGTGCGCACAATTTTAAATGGACGTGCGCATCTACCGCGTAAGTGTGGAAATTTTATAAGGGACGCGCGCCAACGCCATAGCTAATTTTCCAAGTTTGTTTTCAGTTCACCCAGTTTAGGGATAGGCCCCCCCCCCCTCCTAATTTATTAGCCTCTCTTTCTTCCTATTAGCCCCAGCCCTTAACACCCTGCTTATCAGCCTAGATTTCTTTGTTTTTTTTTTTACTTACACACCAACCATAGAAGTAGTGAGGTTATGCGGCAGGGGACCCCAGTGCACCTGTGTGCCTTATGCGCACATCTCTCGGCCTTCCCCCAAAACGCCCACAACCCTCCCCTTTTTCTAAACATTTGACTTGTGCAGGTAGCGGGAGATACGTGTGAACCTGGGCGGCTTATAAAAACTGCTCGGCGTGCGCCGGCCCGTCTAGTGCGCGTATCTCCTGGGTTAGGCACATGTAGGGCTTTTAAAAGTCATCTTTTTAGTGAATGCCTGGGGTGAGGTTCTAGGTGACATATAAAATAATAAAATTTATGATCAAATAATAAAGCAAAAAGAAATGACTTAAAAGCTAATTTTAGGACAGCATTTTAATAATGGCTCTATGAGGAAGCCAAGCAGAACAGATGCAAGTTCAACGAGCCCTTGAAGGTTTTTGTAGTTATCATCAACCGAAGGCTCTCTGACAAAGAGTTCCAAAGAACAGGAGCTGTAACGGAAAACATTCTCTCTAGGTGTACCATATAGATAGAGGGGGATGTCCAGAAGCCCTCTCTGAAAACGAGTGAAGAACAGGAGGTGGAGTCAACTCCACTGTTGAAAGGATGACCAGACCTCTCTGGGTACAATTTGCTTCCCCATACACAGAATCCCCTACAGGATCTGTGTATGCAGACCTCTCTCATACATATTCATTGCGGATATTCTGAAAACCAGGCCACTTTGTGGCTTTTGATGACTGGAATTGGCCATCCCTGAACCACTGGCCAGATACGGCATGTTCTCATAGATCTCTGGTTCCTCCAACATAACGAAAAAGATTCTCTTTACATAAGATCCATAGAAGCACAGTAGATGAGGACAGATAAAGAGCAATTAGCCCATTCAATCTGTCCAGCTATTCCTGTCCACACTACTGAGGATACATCCAGGCTGACAACTATAGAAGCTTGACCATGTGTAGGAAATCACTCCGTATCCAAGTCAAACTGGGTCACACCAGTGATCGATTTAGCCCAGCATCCTGTCTCTGACATTGGCAAACCGCAGGTGCTTAGAGGAATTTTATGAGAAGCAGTGCACGTGAAGAGAGATTCATCTCGTCATACATTTCTAATTCAGTTATGCTATTTGCTTCTACACTGCCTTTTTTTTTTTTTACTTTTATTGCATGGTCATTATTTATTTCAGATTACCAAAAAAAAAAAAGAAAAGTTACAGTAATAACTAGTAAGAGTCCTTACCAAAATAGCCCAAAGATTCTTTCCCGGGCAAGAAACAAGTGCCAAATGCTCGAGCATGGATAACGTCAGCTCCACGTTTCAGTAAGTGTTGTACAGCATCCACATCTTGTTTGAGGATTGCTATATGGAGAGGAGTTTCACCTGGAAAATACCGAAAGGTTTCAGTGCCTGCAGCAACTATGTTTACTGAGAGAAATGGAAGAACAGAGGGGCAGTTCTGTAGTGCAGACCTGAGGTTCAGACGTTGGCATTCTTCTTTCTACAGTAGAGACTGTATGCAGAATGCAGTAGCATTTGTGAGCAGGTACTACCCAATAAAGACTCAGTATGGAGTGAATTTTCAAAAGGTGCTGCATGAAAAAATGAGCATATATATGCATATGTGAAGCATCCGTGCATATTCCACATTTTATAAACAGGTCACATATGTGTGTATGTGTGCTTTTCTCAAGTAGAAGTACAAATGAAAAAAAAAGGTGTGTCAGAGGCATGGTGGGGCATGGTTGCACATATGTGCACAATGAGCTATTTTAAAAGCAACTTACACATGAACGTCATCAACACTGCACTAGTAGATTTACTACAGTTCAATTATGTACCAAGTTCAAACAGTGTTTTTCAACTTGGTATTTGGCAGACTGACTTCTCTGGGTGAGTGGACATGGAAGCAGGTTAGGGGGTGAGAATTAGCGTATGTGGGACAGACTGGACCATACTGGGGGATAAATGAGACAGACTGGGCCATACTGGGCGTTGGGAGTCAGTGGTGGAGAATCTAACTTCAAAATGACTAATAGGCTTATGAATATTCACTGCACAATGGTTGAATAGGGAGAGAAAACAGCAGAGGATGTATCCCTTACAGAGACTATACAGGAATAAGGGCACAATTTTTGGATCTGTCAGAGAAGCAAGTCCTGCACAGGTTCAGATTCAATAAGGAAACCATACTGTACCTATGCCAATAGTTAGAGTAGGATCTGCAGGGGCCATGCTTTGCCAGTACACATAAAGGTCACCTCCACCCTGACATTTTTGGCCACTGGCACCTTGCAGACACCTCTAGGGATCACAGCTAGAATAAGCAAGTTTGCCACCTCCATATGTTTAGAGCAGTTCCTGGCTGCATTTTTCAGAAAAACACACACCATTTCTTTCTCTCAGAGCAGACAGCAACAACAACAAATGATGACTGATTGCTCCAACATTGCATGCTTCCCCTCTGTCTTTGGGACTATTGATTGGACTCACATCTCTCTAAGGGCACCAGAGGATGATGAGACCACCTAAGGCAATCACAAGGGCTTCCATGCCTTCAATATGCAAGTGTCTGCGATGCCAAGAGGATCATTATGAACACTGTGGTCAGATTTCTGGGATCGAGTCATGATGCCTATATTCTCTCACGCAGGAATTCTTTGCCACTTCCAGGAAGGGTACATCACCAGAGGTTGGCTTATAGGAAGGAGTGCACTTATCACTACCACCACACAGCAACTTACCTATTCATTTTTCTCTCCCTCACATCTAGGTGGTCTTAAGCATTGGCCCAGGAGGATTGCTCTAATCTCTACCAGGGAACGGCCTCACTGCCCAACATTAAGGGATATGAAACCCTGCTGCTCTCTGCCTTCTCCCCTACAGGTGAGGTGATATCCAATCAAAACCTGGCTCATAATCCCACTAGCTAACCCACAGACAACTGCAGATGTTCACTACAACAGGGTTTACTGGCAAACTAGGGCAATCATCGAGAGCGCCTTTGGCCTACTCAAAACAATTTTGAACAGATCTGAAGGGTGCCTTCTCTACAACCCCACTGCCTATGAGATTTTTCCAGCATGCTGCTTTCTTCAAAACCTAGCCAAAACCAGCGGCCTGCCTCCTCCAAAGGGATTAGAAGATCATCTAGAATAAGAGGATGAAAAGGAGGCACATGACCGAGTAAGAAAAGGGAAGTGATTATTCCCTTGTACAGGTCCTTGGTGAGGCCTCACCTGGAGTACTGTGTTCAGTTCTGGAGACCGTATCTACAAAAAGACAAAGACAAGATGGAAGCGGGTACAGAGAAGGGTGACCAGGAAGGTGGAGGATCTTCATCGGATGACGTACGAGGAGAGATTGAAGAATCTAAATATGTACACCCTGGAGGAAAGGAGGAGCAGAGGCGATATGATACAGACTTTCAGATACTTGAAAGGTTTTAATGATCCAAAGACAACGACAAACCTTTTCCGTAGGAAAAAAATCAGCAGAACCAGGGGTCACGATTTGAAGCTCCAGGGAGGAAGATTCAGAACCAATGTTAGGAAGTATTTCTTCACGGAGAGGGTGGTGGATGCCTGGAATGCCCTTCCGGAGGATGTGGTGAAGACCAGAACTGTGAAGGACTTCAAAGGGGCGTGGGATAAACACTGTCGATCCATAAAGTCAAGAGGCCGCCAATGAAGAGTGGGTGACTCGCCAGAATGAAGGCTACTGTCTGGAGACAATACCCTTATTCAATAAACGTACACATGCTTACTGTGACTCCAACATCGTTCTAGCTTCAACAGCAAGAGGAAATGTGGAATAAAGGATCTGCACTCACAAAGGGGGCAGTAGCTGGCTTGTTACGGCGGTTACTACTACCCCAAACCAAATAAGCCTGTTACTTCAATTTCTAAGCATATACAGCATAGTTCTCTGCTTCAATGGCAGGGGAGAAGAAAAAAACTGATACTACACACATCCAGCAGAGCTCTCTGCTTCAACGGCAGGGGAGAAGAAAAAAGGGTCGCACTCACAAAGCGGGGAGTAGCTGGCTTGTTACGGTGGTTACTACCCCAAACCAAATGTGCCTGATACTTCACTTTCGATGCATATCCAGCATGGCTCTCTGCTTCAACAGCATGGGAGAAAGAATAAACTGATACTTCAAGCATATCCAGCATAGCTCCCTGCTTCAACGGCAGGGGAGAAGGAAAACAACCAATAAGGCTGTATAACAGTCTGAGTAAAACAAATAAGCATGGGTTGTAGCTTGCTTATTGCGGCGGTTACTACCCCTACTACCCCTAACTAATCAAGCTAGATATTTCACTTGGATGCAGCTCCATCATGCTTTCTACATTAATGGTGGGGGTGGAAGGGAAATAGAACCAAGAGCTAAGAGAAACAGATAAGTATGAGAGAAAAAAGTGTGTGAAGCTTGCTGGGCAGACTGGATGGGCCGTTTGGTCTTCTTCTGCCGTCATTTCTATGTTTCTATGACCTCAGTCAGGAGGAATTACAGGAAATAGAATGTCAGACTCAATAACAGGCTGTACAGGAAAAGAATACTGATAAAAAGACATTTCAGATGGTGAAGGTACATTTATTTATATGAGCGCTCGATGTGTTGAAAAATATATACAATCTATGCTTCCTTGGCTGCCCTCTTATTCTGGGGGAAAGCACCACTGCCTTTGCATGTGCCAGTCTTATGATCTTCTGCAGCAATGTCTGATCACAGCTGATGCTGCCCCCTAGAAGACCTGGAAACTGAGGGCAGTGGCACAGACTGACAGCTGCTGCAGAGGCCTGGAGGGCTGTGTTGCTCCATTAAGGGAATATGTCTGCATAGTAGATGGCCTGGGAGCAGTGGCTAGCCGCTCCTTTTCAGCGACCATACTAGACAAGGCCATCCCTGAGACAGTAAAGGGTGAGGATCCCACTGGTGTTCTCAGAGAAGAGGGAACCTCTCTCTGTGGTGGTGGTGGTGGTGCTATTGCTGGAGGTGTCAGAAAATGTGTTAGAAAAGTGTTTCTTTTAAGCCATGCAAGTACAGTGTAGTCAGTCATATCAAGTTAATATTGAAGCATAGGAATTGCTTTTTTTCTTTTTTTTTTTCATACTCCCTGAACTTTGGGCCTCAACTGGGATGCCTTCCAACTTCAGACACCTGTGTCCTTGGAGGCTCAAAAGTATAAGCTTTCTTCCAGACTAGCCCATCCTGTTATCTTTGTCCTTAGGGGCTTCAAAATGATACAAAAGTTAACTTTTCTTAGCCCCCACACCTGGCTATTCTGTCTATTTAAACCCCTGATAAGGACAGTACAGGGAGAGGGAGCAAGAAAATCCAGACTGACCACAAGAGAGACGTTAAAGGGTTAATCGCTTCATGATATTCTGCATACGAGAACCTTAGCTAGTATAATTAAACCCTAGGTAGTATTAGCAAGACATGTACTAGAATTTATTTTACAAGAAACTGTCTTTAATAGATATTTATCTGATTTCTATCATTTCAGTAACTATTGTTACCACCACTTATAGCTATTTACTGTTTGATTAAGGTAAGATCTGAGAAGTATAATGCTTCATAAGCTAATCACATGCCTTAAAAGATTATAACTGTTATCTGAATAAAGAGACTGTTATTTTCATACATTTAGACTGGTTTATTTCTCTAAACAACTCTATTGGGGAACCCTCATCTCTAAAAAAATAAACTTCCCTAAGGGCTGGAGGATCTTATGAAAAGATAGTATAGGAGCAGAGCATATCCTGACTTTCACTGACAGAGGCAGCCAGCAACGGTGCGGGTGGTAATGGCACTTGAGGAAGGCAGAACCATCAAGGGCAGTGGTGTGAGCAAGAGGGGGAGTTGGCAATAAGACAGGTGGAACTCCACCCGGAGAATTTTCAGAGCCAGTCCCGTTTTTATCTCTATAGCTTTCAGTGTGTGTAAGACCTGCATCAGCTATGCCTGTCCATGATGACATGGAGAGGCTCCTAAGAAAACTAAGAAGTCATGGGATAGGAGGCGATGTCCTTTCATGGATTACAAACTGGTTAAAAGACAGGAAACAGAGAGTAGGATTAAATGGTCAATTTTCTCAGTGGAAAAGGGTAAACAGTGGAGTACCTCAGGGATCTGTATTGGGACCGGTGCTTTTCAATATATATAAATGATCTGGAAAGGAATACGACGCGTGAGGTTATCAAATCTGCAGATGATACAAAATTATTCAGAGTAGTTAAATCACAAGCGGATTGTGATACATTGCAGGAGGACCTAGCAAGACTGGAAGATTGGGCATCCAAATAGCAGATGAAATTTAATGTGGACAAGTGCAAGGTGTTGCATTATAGGGAAAAATAACCTTTGCTGTAGTTACACAATGTTAGGTTCCATATTAGTAGCTACCACCCAGGAAAAAGATCTAGGCATCATAGTGGATAATATTTTAAAATCTTCGGCTCAGTGCCCTGCAGCAGTCAAAAAAGCAAATAGAATGTTAGGAATTATTAGAAAGGGAATGGTTAATAAAACGGAAAATGTCATAATGCCTCTATATCGCTTCATGGAGAGGCCGCACCTTGAATACTGTGTACAATTCTGGTCGCCGCATCTCAAAAAAGATATAGTTGCAATGGAGAAGGTACAGAGAAGGACAACCAAAACGATAAAGGGGATGGAACAGCTCCCCTATGAGGAAAGGCTAAAGAGGTTAGGGCTATTCAGCTTGGAGAAGAGACGGCTGAGGGAGGGATATGATAGAGGTGTTTAAGATCATGAGAGGACTAGAACGAGTAGATGTGAATCGGTTATTTACATTTTCGGATAATAGGACTAGGTTATTCTGGCAGACCCTCCAGATTGGAAACAGAATGTGTCATGGTAAAATTAGGCTGCCATGATGGGGGTGGGGAGGCATCTTGGAATAAGCCCACTCAGAAAGAACCAGAACGTGGTGTGTGTGCAAACATATGCACATATGTTTGCTATTCACATAACTATATGTGCATAGGAAGCCACTTATGCATGAACATTTGTGCAAATAGCTCATGTACACACATGAGAAGGTTATAAAATATGAGCATACTTATGCGCGACCCCCATATATACACATATATCGGGCCGCACACAGCTCTGTGAATGTTATCCTTTATATGCACACATGACTACTACTTATCACTTCTATAGTGCTACTTGACATACACAGTGCTATACAAAGGCACATGAGAGTCAGTGCCTTCTAAGTAGAGCTTACAATCGAGTCAAGTCAAACATACAGGGAAAAAGAGTCTTTAATGAATTTAATATACTGCTTTTCCATTGATAAATCAGTGGTTCACATAAAAATTGTAAAATATAAGAATTATTACATCCAAGACAAGACATATTGCACTACAGATAAATAACAAACAGATATAAATATATAATAATGTTCTAAACATTCTCAAGAAAATTGCTCCTTTGGAAATTTCATTTATTAAGAAAATTGTTAAAACCAATAAAGTTGTGGGTGGGATAATTAGAAGTCAAGATTTAAAAGCAGCCTCAGAAAGGCGAGTTCTTAAATTGGATTTGAGTAAGGCAAGAGAGGGAGCATGACAGACAGGGCCGGTGCAAGCGTTGGGCACCCTAGGCGAACCATACAGCTTGGCGTCCCTCCCCCCCACCCCCCCCCACACACACACAAAAGTTTGCAATTATAATAACAGATTTTACATAAAAACAACAAAGTATAGTTTTTTTGAGGTAAAATTATTACTTAAAACATTTATATTATACTTACACACACTGCTGTGGTGCCAATCAGAAAACCCTGTAATGAAGAAATTGGAACCCATATGGTATTAGGCCTATGCAAAATAGGCTTGGCACACGCGGGGGGGGGGGGGGGTGGTTATAAAAGGGTTACGCGCGTACCTTATGCGCGTAACCCTTTTAAAATATGGCCCAATGATTGTCACACAAACATGCTCTTTCCATACATGCTTTGAATCACAAACATCTGCTCAGTCACACTCATACATGCTCTCAATCCAAATCACACACATACACACATTCATGCTTTCAATCTCATACACATGCTATTTCACTCACTCTCCCCTCTTCCCCTACAAGTACATGTGTAGCAGCAGCAGCCTCTTCCTCCTTCAGTCTTCATCTGTTGCTTTCTGGTGCCAGGTCTCTCGTCTCCACATCATCATCTGCTGCGTGTGGGATGGGCTCTACCCCCGACTCTCTCTCCTCTTGTCTTTTGGCTGAGGGCAAGATGGGCTCTACCCATAGCCCTCTCTCCTATCTGTGACGGCAGGCGGGATGGGTTCCACCCGCAGCACTCTCTCATCCTCTCTTCTGCCAGCATAGGGAGTCACACTGGCAGTTTTGGCATCCCCTAAGGGTTGGCGCTCTAGGCGACCACCTAGTTCACCTACTGGAAGCACCAGCCCTGATGACACATCAACTCAGGAAGTCTACTCAAAGCATACAGCGCAGTCAAGTGGAAAGCATGGAGTTGGCAATGGAGGAGACGCATGTACAGTAGGTAACTGACTTGCCTGATGATCAGAGGTCATGAGGAGGTGTGTGGGGAAAGATATGAAAGGAGCGGTAGTGAGGAGCTACAGCGCAAAGGCTTTTGTAGATGAGTAAGAAGAACTAGGAAATGGATGGCGAGGCGATGTAGTGATTTGAAAAGAGAGGTTATATGGGTAATTTGACTTTGGCGAAAGATAATTTTGCACAGCTGAATTTTGGATAGATTGTAGCGAGATGGTTCACTTGTGAGGAGCAGGTTGCAGTCGATCAATTAATTAACAGTTATGCAACCAATTGCTAAACAGCTGAAGTTTTGCTGTCTCCGTTCTTTTCTGCTCAAAGGGCACAAATCTAAAGAGCAACAATTATTTACAATGTCTTGGAAAATGGCGTTCAACTCTGTATCAATTGTCATCTGTAAACTAGAAGGAAGTAGAAACTACAAAAATGAGATATTGCTGTATGGAACTTTTGCCTTAAGCATTCAAAGTCATTTTGCTTATACGACAGTAAGAAATTCCCCCCCCCAGCCCCCACCCCATAAACTAACTGATGATGGTTATACCCCAAAGGCAGCTATACCACGATTCTTTAAAACAAACAGGATCGTGCAGTCTAAGATAAAACATGCTTTATCATTTTTTTTTTTCACAAAGACAATTTTTGTGAGCTATCCTAAGGTTTTAGAAAGGAACAGCAAACTCTTGATGGCCATCGCTATACTGTCCATAGTGACTACCACTAACTAGCTGGATATAAACTTCTAGCAAGTGAGAATTCAAATCAAATAATGCCAAGTGGATTGGGAAATTTGTAGGATTTATGAATGGGAAAAAAAACCCTTTCATTTTGGTGCCTTTTTTTGATCTTCCTCCCCCGTGTCATTTCTGCATTGTAGCTCACACTAAATCAATTTAGCATATGCTGTATCACAAAAAAATGGAAAGAAAAGTTGATTTTTTCTTTCTGTCACTCCGAACTAGAAGCAACACAAAATGATACAAGTTCTATTGGTGTTTTCCCGATCATTTTACATTAATTCACATCCCTAGAAATGAGAGGTAGTTGTGAAACTGCAATGTCCAATAGAAAAAGGAGCAGACTAGTTTACTGGAACAGGAAAATTATTTTCTCAACCTAAAGAAGCCACTCTCAATAAAAAGGTGTAAGAAACGCTTGCTTAATGTTAAGTGCACAGTACCTTTATACTTGTCTATAGTCACTGGCTCATTAATTAAAGCTGGAACCTTGTCCAAAATCAGTTCTGCAACTTCTCTGCTGCCATTAAGCAAAGCCGTGTGTAAAATGGTCTCTTGGAAATTCCCTAGATGTGAAAAAAACAAAACCCAAAACAGATGGGTTTTCAGACCAGGGACTGTAAAAGATACTATCAAGTGGAAAGTATCTCCAAAACATTGCATTACTCTTCTAAATAAATCAATGTCACTGCAAATATCACATAAAGGTCTGAGAAAAATTAGAAATATTGCAAACATGTAAATATTTTTTAAACAATATTGAGAGAAATGGACAACTTGTATTACCTCTAACCAAAGGATCAACATCTTTGCTCTCCAGCAAAGCCTTCATTGTGAAGTAATCATTTGCTTTTGCAGCTCTGAACAGGGGACTGCTGGTCCTAGAAATTACATCAGAATGAACAAATTGGATTTTTGCATTATGACAAACGAAAGGTAGAATGGAGTTGGTATTGTAAAATAAAACTGAATTGTTCAAGCAGAAAATGTGTATACATAGATGCATGTGATACAAAAACCCAAGTTATCAACCAACTCATCAGACCGTAGCAACGCACATGTTCTAGCTATTATATTAAAGTTGACTATAAATACCAAGGTGCATTATAGGCATGCAATTACTATTTATTTATCACAATGTTTCTCCTGAGAACTTAACTTATCATTAAAGCAGCAGGAGTACGTCCCCAACCCAGGACTTTCCAAGCCTATCCCACAGCCAGTCGGGTTTTTCATGCTACCTTCGATGAATATGTATGAGATAAATTTGCATATGCTAGATTTCTAATGAATGCAAATTTATCTCATGTACCTTCATTGTGAGTATTCTGTGGAGCTGCCAGAACTGGTTTAGGAAGCCCTGCCCTAGCCAGTCTGGCTTTCAGGAAAACCACAATGAATATGCACAAGTCAGATCTGCATGCACTGCTTCCATTGTACGCAAACGCATCTCAGCTCTAATACTTGTGAATAACAATTGATAAAAAAAAATTTAAGGCTGATTTAAAAACCTGGCTTTTTAAATGTGTATATTCCGAAAATAATCAAACATCGCAAGGCTAGTTACAGGTATTAAGACAAACGCTCCAAAATTCCAATTTTAAAGGCAGAACTAACTTTTATGTTTTATGAGTGTAATATTTAATGTATGTTTTATTACTTTGTCTTAATTTGTCTTAATTTTACCCTTGAAAACCACACTGAGGAATAGCAATCTATAATTTTTATCTTTACTTGTACAGCTATAATATTGCTATGTGCTTTTAATTAATTTTAGCTGTCATCTTTTATTGAATTGTTTTACTGTATTATCTCTAATTTGTATATTGTAAACCGCTGTGAAGGCTAACGCCAATACGGCGGTATAAAAAATCTAATAAACTATAGTTTATTATAATATCCTGAAAATTAGATTGGTCAGGGGTACTCCAGAACCGGGGTGAAAACCCCAGGACGAAATCATTAGAAGTCCCCTTTGAAAACTATTCCTCCTTAGGCTCTCTCTCACCACTATAAATCTAAGTAAATCTGGAAGCTGCTGTGCTGATTCTCAGTAAAACCTTATGCAGTACATTAAACTGATACATGCAAAACATGAATATAGCACAAGAAATTGAAGAGTAAACTCAGAAAGCAATTTTTTTTTTAACAACTTCAACACAAAAGCAGCACAGCATATCATTTCCAAAACAAAAAGATGTAAAAATAAGAAAAAAAATTGCAGAAGCAGCAGGAGGAAAGGCAATTTCAGAATAAGATCAAAAGAGATTACAATGCACTCAAGAAAATTTAGTAATACTTTAATCAATCACTTATTTTCTGTATATGGAAACTCATTCGTTTTCAGTTAAGATCAAAACATACAGATGAAACACATCCAATGGGGAAATTGGGTTTTTCAGGTCTAATTGAAAAAGTCCCAGATTAGGCTTTTGCTGTGATGCTTCAAGCAAGTCAAGAAGAGCAGTGGCCGGATGACATCACTGGGTAGGACTGGCAAGGATCCCAAACCCTGCCGGTCCAACAATAATAAAGAGGTGCCCCAGGGCTAGTAGGAGGAGCCAACTGCTGACAGTCGACATGTGTGACGAGGTGGAGGAGGAGGGAGTGCAAGAGAGAGGAGGAGCTCTCAGCCATTCAACCACACATTATGATGATTACGTATATTAACCCGCCCCGAACTTTGGAGGGCACAGGATATAAATCGCCAGGGGAGGGTCCGCACGCCTAGCCCTCCCCTCCCCTGGCGACTACCATACCTGGGAACCTTTGAGTTCTGCTCATCCTGACATTTGTGTAGGTCAGCGTGGGGTGCGGGAGTGGAGGGCACATAGCACTGAAGTACTCTCCCAGGGGGTACTCTAAGATCAGCTTGACATGCACTGATAAAGGAGGTGCCGTTTACTCGCTTCTCATTCAGAGCCTGACCGCTTCTATTAGCCTTAAAATTCCTAATGCTAAGAAAAATCCTCAAGCGCCCAGTTTCAAATCACATTGTCAAAGATAAAATCTCAGAGGTCCATATTCAAAAGCATTTAGCCTCAGAAGTTAGCAGGCTAAACATATAGTTGGGCACTTATCTGGCTAAGTTCTAGCCAGTTAATAAGATAACCAGCTAAGTTAGGGGTTTTCCAGGGGCATAACTGGGAGGAGCTGAGTTAGCCGGTTAACTCCAATATTCAGAGATAGCCGGATGACAGCCAGCTACGATTGGTGGGGCCAAAGAGTTGACCTAAAGCTAGGGAGTTATAGTTAGCAGACTAAATTAAATGCTGTAGTTTTACTACTGAATATACCTCCAAAGTTAGCCAAATAAGTTTTTCCAACTAACTTTGCTAGCCGGACTGTGTCCAAATATGGACATCTCAGCTTTCAAAACTCTGGAGCAAACAGAGTAACAAAAGGTAGAATAATATTCCAAACTCAAATGCTGTCACGTAACTTATCAGAGCAAAGGTCTAGTAGCCATACTGGTCTGTTGAAATGTTTGCCTGTTTTGATCCCTTTCATTGGACTGACATAGAATTATCCAAAGACGTTGAAACATATGAGATTTCAAGTCTACATAGACTGCACCTGCAGATGGGGCTCCTATGATATTGAAAGCTTGTTATAGCAGCATCTTTGGGCTATTCGTACGTTGGCTCAATAAAAGTTAACCTGGGAAAGTAAAGAATCTAGGACAGATTATCAACGCATATCAAGGAGGACAGACACCAGGGATATAGTCAAGAACCTGCCCATGATCTCTTCCTGAATGTAATCTGTTAGACTGCAATCTGCCTGCACCAAAACTGACAGCAAATCCAATGAAACAAGGAATAATTTCAGTCGTGACCAAATGTCTCACTTTAGTCCAAAAAGCCTATTAAACCAGAAACTGCAGTTACATATACAAGTCTTGGTTATTAAAGGCGCTGGTTTCTTATTAGCTAATGAAATTGGCTGATTCAAGCCTTCAGCAGTGAGATATTTCTGAACGAGGCCCTGAGGATTTCTACTATAGGTACAAAATAGGTGCAATCCTTCTGTAATTCTGGGTCTATATAGTCTGAAGGTGATTTAGTGTGAAGAAAGGATGAAGCTGAAAGTGCATCCATTGCAGCTCAATCTCGGACACTGAAATGGAGAAGAGCTATAATTGTCTTAGAATTTCTCTCAGTCTTATTCTCTGCTTATCAGCAAGCTTGCTTGCTTGATATATTTTTCTATTTCCTATACATACTATGGAAAAAAATACTAATATAAAAATGTTTTACTTCTGATTATTGCAAAATCTTTTTAACAGCTGAATGCTAGCGTTGTTACAATAAAAGTAGCAAATTCCATTCTATTGATGTACACAAACACATATATATATATTATATATATACACTTTTTTTCCTGATTGAATGTTAGCTTTCTACTGTGGATAATTATGGTTATCACCTTCAGCATTTGCCACTTAAAACAAGTACATTTTATACCAAAGATAATTTTTAAAACAGTTTTTAGTTATTTGCAGTTTATTTATTTATTTAAAAACTTTTCTATACCGTTGCTAAGTTAAATACCATCTCAACGGTTTACATGTAGGCACATATTTAATGTAGGTAAAAGTGTACTAACTATAGTACATTCTAACAGGTGCTGTCAAAGGTTCGGTTACAATATATCATTAAACATAGACATTAGTGAAGTAGTTCCTGACCAATTGTACCAAGGTACTTACACCGGTAGTTTGTCACATCTAGTATTATCGTTATGCTTTATTGTGGTGTGGAGTTCGTAGACTAATCTACTGTATAGTCCTCGGACTGTGTGTCGGTGCCTTTCTGTCTTTTCCTGAATAATTTCTCTCTATTTTCCTGTCTTATAAAATGCTGTTGTTAAAAAGCCATGTTTTAAACTTTTCTTAAATGCCTTGAGATCACTTTGTAGTCTGATCTCTGGAGGCATTGAGTTCCAGATTATGGGTCCTGCTAGTGATAGGGCTCTTTCTCTCACTTGTGTCAGCCTTGCTGTTTTAACTGATGGAATGGTTAGGAGTGCTTTATTTGCTGATTGGAGGTTTCTGTGTGGAGTGTATACCCATAATGCTGTGTTTAGCCAATCTGCTTTCTCATCATAATTAGTTTGTTAGTTCTGTGAGGAAGAATATGGTTTACTTTTTCAGATAGTATATTAGCCACTGTCATGAGGGATTTGGAAAGTTTTGATATTGGAATTTTTGAAAGAAATCTTATTCAGATTATTCAAAAAACATCCATCATAAAATGACCTTGCTACACATATGGTCAAGCTTATTCTTATTATTTTTAGTAGAACAGACAGTAATGATACCTTAATGATTCATTCATAATAACAGCCAGCAATCTGTATCTTGCCTGGTGCATTCAGCAGCTGTAAAAACAAACAAAAAAAACCAGAAACCCTCATCACTCTGTACCTTATGTTTCAGCTTTCAGATGACAACAGTTTGACTAAATTTCATATCTAGAAAATAAGTGGCAGACTGACTTTATGATGACCTTCTCAACTGACTCCTTCCCACCTCATCCCCGAAAAGTAGAGAACTCTATTAAAAAGTGACCAATGGAACTTATTTAGAAAAGAATGCCTCCTCTGCATTTTTCATTTTCTGCTGCTTGTCTGGTATGGTAAATACCTCACCTGCGGTCTCCACTGCCTCATAGGATCCACAATGTCCAACTTTCTTCAACGATCCAATCCACTTGACTCTTCTCGTCAGGCACGGCCAAGTCTCAAACCATAAACTACAGGCGATTCACCTTTACATCAGCAAACATATATAAACACAGTAAAACTGGGAGAGGAGCACCAGACAATGACCGACAGCTTCTTTCATAAAATGACAAAAAGGTGAACTTTTTAGAATTTGAACTCTTCTCTCTTGTTCCACCTACATTCCAGTATGTTTCACTCAATGTTTTACGGGACATTAGGACTGTCTAAGCCAGTGGCACAACTAGAATTGATTTTTTGGAGAGGGCACAAGATTAACATGGGTGGGCTGTAGGCATGCAGGTCTGAGACCTACTAGTTGTATTCTTTTTTTTTTTTTTTTTTTTTAATTCTTTATTTATAATTATATAACATCTTATAAGAAAATATCATTTGCTACTTTACAAACCAAAACATTCTTCTACATCTTATTATTCCCAGGAAATTATAATAAATAAAGTAACAAAGAACAATAAGCATTAAACTCTCATATACCATAATCGTATTATCCTAATTTAACAGGCATTTAATGGGAAGTCAAGATCTAATGAGAACAATCCATTAACAAAGAAATAAAAGGTAAAAGGCAAATCAAGGAGGTCATTGTAACATTACTTATTAACCTGAGCTTGCTGGGGGTCATTAACCTCTGATCTATAATTATCTAGAAAATAACGTAATTGAGAATCCTCAAAAAATACATAACGATTATTATTAATATTTAGAACACATTTGCATGGAAATCTGATGGAAATTCTAGCTCCTAACTGTCTTGCCTCTTGACATAAATTCAAGCATTTTCTTTCTACGAATTTGCGTAGCTTTTGTAAGGTCCGGATAGACCCAAAGTTTTTGCCCCATATACAATTTTTGCCTATTACGAAGAAACAACTTCAAGATATAATCTCTATCTGTAGAGAACACAAAGGAAACCAATAAAGTTCCACGATAGTCTATTTGCTCCTCTAGTGAGGTTTCAAAAAATGCTGTAAGCTTTAATTCGTTCCTCTGAGGTAAATTAACCGCTGGTACATGCTCCTGCATATTCTGAGATAGGTAGTATATATATTAGAAATTGGCGGAACAGCTTCTTGAGGAATTTTTAAATTGATCTTTCAGAGAAATCATTTTTACATGGGGAAAATTCAGTACCCTTAGATTTAAATATCTTTGGGCATTTTCCATATTTTCAAATTGTTTTTGGAAGTAATAAGATCACTCTGAATCAATTTTGTCTGTACTTCTTGTACTGATGTAATCTTTGAATCCAATTCTTGTATTTTCGCTCCATGCTGTGTTACCACTGGTTCTAATTGTTGTATGCTTTTTTTGGAGTCCATAATTACCGATGTAAGAGACGCTATCGATTTATCTAATATCATCAGAGCATTCCACACAGCTTCAAGAGCAATTTCTTGAGGTTTAATCAATTTAGTTCCCATGTTAATGCTTACCCCACTCTCACGACAAACCTCAATGATCTTTTCAGATTTGTTTGTCGAGTCCATCCCCCTCTTTTGGGTAGTATTCATGGCACACGCTCCCAGAGAAGCCAAATCCTCCATTTTGGCAATCTCCTCCATTGTAACGTTCTCTGGGTCCTCCGCGTTTCTGCCAGACACCTCCGCATTCAAACCTCCAACAGCTGCCGCTGCCATTAGACCTCCTACAGCCCTTTCCTGGCTTGGAGGCCACCCTTGTCTCGGATAGTTAGTGGGGGTTGGTGGGGGAGGAGTCTCAGGAGTTCCGGGGCTCAATGATGTCTGCGCATCCAGAGTTGTCGAGGTATGTTCTCTGCTCGGCTGCTCAGCGGACTTCCCCTCCGGTGTCGATACACGAGTCGGTGAAAAGAAGCCCTCGATTGTTGTCTGGATAGGCACAGGTAAGGCTGGTGCAGCGGATTCCAGACGAATCCATGCCTTCCTTTTAGTATGCGGCATGGAAAAATCAAGGTAATAAGAGTATATCAGAGAGCCGTCTTGCATCTTGACTCCGGCCACTAGTTGTATTCTTATTGATAAATAATGCCATATACTGCACCCTAGAATGGCTAAGTAGTTTGCAACAGCCATTATGCATCATGCATGTACCACAATTATTTCAAGCACTTACCAGCATTAACATTTCCTTATTAATCAGAATTTATTTTATATTTATTGCAGTTTATAAATGCACAAGTATATCATGTAAAAAGCAAAAAAAATAAACAGATCCAATACATGCAATAAAACAAAAATCAATGTATTCTTTCATGCATCCTCTTTGTAGGAAGCCAGAAATCTTTAAAACTAAAATAAAATATCATTAATCATTAGAACATGTGCAGAGCAGAGCTAGGACAATTCACAGTACAACCAATATGAAAAAAAAAATAATTCAAATTCTGGTGTCACCTCAGCAAAAAATATCCCTCCACTGCTAAACATTTTGTGAAGTAACACAAACCGCAGCAAAAACATCTGGAACCTTACCATACCATACAGTTACAACACTGACTCTCAGGACTCAAACAACAGCAACCCTAAGACAAAGCAGCAATGCAAATACTACACTAGGCCCTAGAACATTAATACACCACATACTGGGGTCACAGAACAAACTGGACTGCTACAAATTCCTACAGAGAAATTACATGCTAGCAGAAATACTGCACCTCAGTCACGCACAGGCAAAATAGAGACTGATCCTTACCTAACATAGAAATAAGGACTACAAATTAGAAACAGAAACATGCAGACAAAACTGAAACAGAAAGCCTGAGAAACTAGACTCTGAATAATGGAATACAGAAGAAAAAGCAAAATAAAAAAATATAAGAAATGCACTTTCCCAAACATGGCATATTCCAATAGCTAATCCACAAGCAACTGAGCATCAGCCAGCATTCAGCATACTATAGAACCACAACAAATGCTGGATTAAAGTGATACAGTCCCAGATTTCAAATGAGTTTATATGTCCAAAAGTTCTTTATTCAAATTGTGGTTCTATATTCCAATAGCTAAAATGTCAAAATAATTATATATTTATTTATTTTTACTTTTTTTTGTCTGATCTTTGTATTTTTTCTAATCAGTTGATTCTGGTCTCTTTTTTGCAACTTTTTTCGTCGGTCATTTCCTAACTTCTTTTCAGGGTTTCTCTTCTCGTTCTGTATCTTCTCCCTCCCCCCCCCCCCCCCAAGCTCTCACTCTCACATCTCTACCACAGTAATTCTCAACCCAGTCAGATTTTCAGGATATCCGCAATTAAGATGCATGAGAAAGATTTGCAGAGTGCTCCACCATACACACACACAGGCTCTCACTATCATATGCTCCCATTCTCACCCCCACATATTCAGGCTCCTATTCTCAACCACACACACAGGGCCTTTTTATTAGGCACGGCCAAACCCCTACTTCTTACGCTGTGGGGATAGGATCCCATGATGGCATTGCTGCTCCGGTCCTCTTGTTCACCATTATGGGGATGGGATCTTGTGGACAGCCTTACTTCTGAGGTCTACTTCTTTGCCACCTTGGGGATGGGATCCTCAATGTTATTGCAGCTCTGGCCCTCTTCTTCGCTGTTGCAGGAATGGGATCCCACGACAGCATTGTAGCTCTGGCCCTCTTCTTCACCTTCGCAACGAAGGGATCCTGTGATGGCCTTCTTTCTACAGACCTCTTCTTCACCATCATGGGGATGGTATTCCACAATAGCATTGCAGATTCAGCCCTTCGTCTTCACAGGGATGGGATCCCGTGATGGCCTGGCTTCTATGGCCCTCTTCTTCACTGTTATGGGGATGGAATCCCACAACAGCATTGCAAATCCAGCATAGTCGCAAGGATGGGATCCCATGATGGGTTTTGCATATCTAGTCCTCCTCTTCTTCATCGCAGGGATGGGATCCCACAACAGCCTTGCTTCTATGTTCTTCGCCGCTATGGGGATGGCAGCCCATGAAGGCACTGTAGCTCCGGCCCTCCTTTGTCGTCACGGGGATGGAATCTCATGACGGCATTACTCCAACAAGCCTCTTCCGGTGTCAGTCAGCCCTGGTTGGGTGGGCCTTGGACAAAGTGGGTGGGCCGTGGCCTGCCCAGGCCTACCAGAGCTATGCCATTGATCCAAGCAATAAACATTACATGCATAACAATGAGTCATTCACAATAAATCACATTATACACTTTTTATCTGCTGACACAGTGGAAACTGCTTTGGTCATGTTCGAGTATTGCCCTCGCTATGCTCAGATTGTGCCAGCTCTCTCTCTGCTCAGATTTCTTTGCTTCACTCATTTACAGATCTTGACCATTTTTTGTCATCACTCCAGATTGATGTCTGTTTTCCTCCATCTTTTTTGCATTGCGGTACCAAATCAGCGACTTCTAAGAACATGACTATTAGCAAATCTGATTTTTCTTTTGATTAGATCTTCTCTCAAAGATCTTCCACCTCCCATCATTAGCTCAGAAGTATTTACAGTGGATCTTACATTAGGAAAAGTAGGCAGTTCTCTAGAGCGCCAATTTTATTTATTTTTTATTTTTTTTTGGGGGGGGGGGGGTGTTAAAACAAATTTTTAAAGACATCTGGTGCCACGCACCCACTTTTAAGAAAAGTCTGGTATTTTTGGGTCTGCCCCACCACAGTGGAGCACAAGCTAAACCACTCCCGCTGTCTCTCTCCTGCCAAATCTCTTTCCTCTTTTGATTGGACTGGAGCTGTCAAGAAGTGCTCCCACCTACTGCCAACTAAGTCTCACTATTCAGTGTGGCCACTGCTGCTGTTTTCCCCACCTTCTCTCCTCTTGTCTTAGCTAGTAGGTAAGTCATGGGGGGGGGGGGGGGTGTGTGAAGGTGAGCATGGCTGAAAGTTCACCTGGGGTTTTCTGTACCAGTGTATTTACCACAGTGAACATGATCCCTTTTTCCTATTTCCAAGTTTGCACAACTATATGAATCACACAGCTTCCTTTTTCATCACGTAGGTAAAAAGAAAATTGAAAAGAATGCAAATGCAATGCATTCTACAAAACGTCCATCAAGGTTGCAGTGTTATGGACTGAATATCATAAGTGATGGGATGAAAATATTAAACTTTTCTAAACTACAAGCTCATATTAACGTATGTAAATGTAAGTTTATTTAAAGCATTCCAATAAGATGAAACTATACCTTCTGGGAGGGCACAAAATCAACACTTGCCGAGACAATTCTTGGTAGGATTCATCACTGATGGAGGGTGATGTATTACATTTCACATTTATAATACAACAAGGTAGATGCCAAAACCCTTCTACAGAGGACTTAGGAACAAAACCAACCTGTGGACATCTTTGTCTCCCTTTATTGGTTCAGATTTAGGAGATTAGCAAGTGTACACTTAGTTGCCTGTGAACTCCCTGGCTTATCTTCTGTATGCATACAGTTTTTTTTTTCTGTCTATTCTCATTTAATAAAATCTATAATAGAACAAATGGCACAAATGCATGCCCACTTCATCCTTGGACTATTCATAGCATCCAAGGACCTTCCACTTTAATGTTTGGCTCTGTAAGGTATAAGGACCTGGTAAGATTGTAACTTATTCCTGAGCAAAAGCTGATTAACTGGAATATTCTGAAATTCACAAGGAAAGAGGCCTGCACCTGTTAATACTTATTTCTGCCAAGAAAGAGTCTACCTTCTCTACATACCGACATTTTATTAGTACTTGTCTAGAACTTTTTACCAAAGTATATGATGGCACAATGCAATGGCAAAGCAAATCTGAATAATCTCACATCAAACTTTATAGGTAAACAATGTCTTGTCTGCTCAACATGAGGGATCTAAAATGCTTTTGAGAAACTAAAGCAAGCTGTGAAATTCTTAAAAACATGCTCAAAATATCCAGAGAAAGTTCAGTCCAAAAAGGCCATACTCAGAAGTATGATAAATATATGCCTCAACATAAGCCTACAGTGCCACACCATCTTTTTAAAGAGATGTTATTATTTTTCTAACATTTAATATGCTGTGGCAGAAAATATCTTACAAAGACTGATAAACCACATTTTAAATAATCCTAGGATCTTTTAGAGTCAAATCAGCTCTAATGCAATCAAAGGGTTGAAGAGTTCATGTCTATAGGTGTTTAAACATAGAGGGCTTACAAAATGATATAAACTAGAAGCAATAGACTTGAATGAGCCAGCATGCTGCCTTGCAAGTTACTGATCTCTCACACACAGTCATTATTGACATCAACACACATTGTGTTTTTAGGCATCAGTTCTCTCCTGCTTCCATAGGCTCTTCTTGGCACCTGGGCTATAGATTCTCCAAGAAGTCTACAGTGCAGTACAACAGAACTGAATGGAGAGTACACATTTATTGTATGAAGACAAACAACTGCTCCAATTAAAGGTTTTTGTTTTTGGTGGTCGTGGTGGGGCAGATACCGTAAACACTACAGAAGTTTGTTTGCTACATAACACGAGCATTGATTCAGTAAAGGTGCATGCTCCAAGTGCAAGCAAAAATCAAAGGATTTAGTACCCGACCATCAGAAGGAAAATGAAACAAAGGTAAGCATGCACCACAAAGAAAATTAATCCTACAGTTCCTGAATGTAATCCACCCTGAATGTCACAAAAGGTGGAATATAAATAAAAAATGATGATGATCCAAATTACGTATCCCTCTAATTTCTTTTCCTACTTGCTCTTTTGAATAAAATTAGAAAATCAATATATTTTAATTACTAGTAAACTAACCACATGAACAACAATGTTCATTCTTACCTGCCTTGTTAACCTTCCTTCTGTGTAATTCTCTTCTGCTACAGTACTATCTATCTCTGGGCCTGATCATGGGAAGGTTATCTCCACCCTGCTGTTGTCACAACATTGAAACCCATTCATTTATCATCATCATCATACTTTCGGCCTATTGTGTGGCGTGAAAGATGGCTCTTACATGTAGGAACTGCTCAAACATAAAAAAAAAAAAAGTTAATACTGACATATAAGAAATTATATTCTTAATTACTTGCGATTATTTTGCACTTGCACAGACAGCAAAGATCAGCTAAAACATAAGAAATGTAACAGATATAATTCTGGGCAGGATAAGAAACAGGCTGGTTTTTAATCTGAATCCTGAATAAAGCAAATCAGTGTGCCAAACTTCCAATCCAGCGAGTGTTGTGATACCACAGGCACAGTCCTCAGATTCCTGCAACAACTCAGGGGTAGCTTCTATGGCAGTTATAAGGTACATCTGCATATTAAATTGCTAATTTTTCATAAAGAAAAAGTATTCCTTGGATTTATTAAACTGTTTTATGACATTTCTTGTGTGTCTGGTTAATTTATTTTGTTAGAAAAGGGATCTTAGGGATCATTGCCGAGAACTTGAAGGAATGAGGATAGCACCATTTTTTTTTATTATAGCACCAGCAGAACAGGAGCATTAGGGCATCACTTTTACTACTGAAGAGTCTTGGGCTTCCATGCTGGTAACAGTTGCCAGGGGCACAAAATTATTCAAAGTTGGGGAGAGGTGGGATGGATACAGGGGCAGGGCATCTAACTCCTGTCTGTGTATGTGTGGGCATGATGTGCAGGGGAGGGGTGCATTATGACAGGACAGGCTTAGGGGCCACTATTTTTTTTTTTTTTTTTTAATGGCGTTTGGATACAGGTTGGGGTGGCACACTCGCATGATCTCAGAATATCCTGCCCCTTTAAAGATCACAGGCTGGGGCCATGATAATGCATTACCAGGACCTGGAATACGGGAATTTCCCAGCCACCAACAACATGGATTGATGGAGCCCCGCAATGCAGTGACACCCGCAGAAATTAATTCATGGTAAAAAGGCATAGATACAGAATATTTTATTGCAGCTTAATAAATAGGCCCCCAAGTGTGTTGCATATACACTACTAATGAAAAGGTGTGAGCTAAATTTAAATAATTTCTCTCTATCTATATATATATATATATATATATATATATATATATGTGTCAGTCAGTCGGTCACACTGTTGTGTCTGTCTATGGTTACCAAGTGTTGCCCGGAACAGTGGAAAAAGTGCACTGTGCAAAGACAATATGCTCTGTTTGTAAAGCCCTGTCTCTCTCACACAAAAATGCAAAGGCATATACCCACACCAGACCAGACTACCCAAGCAATGCTAGGCACTTTTCACTACTACTACTACTAATAATAATAATATAGAAAGTATTCCATCAATCCTTTCACTTGCACATCAAGAATAACATAAAGCTTCAATAATGTCTGCAAGTAAGAACATAACTTGTATTTTAATTTTGATTGTATCTTATTCCCCAAGGAAATCATATTTAGTTTTTGAAAACCCATCCACCTAAGATCCCAAATATCTATGTTAAAGCAATACGATAATGTCAGCTTGAAGGGTGGCTACATTGACTTTTATTAAAGCTTTGTTCTGTAATCTGGGAATCAGCATGTAAAATACTGAACAGTTAACAGATAAGCATAATCTTACTATTTAGTGTTGAGCCTTACTGTTTTAACATATTAGCTCTCCAAAGCAGCAGGAACCAGAGCATGGAGCCACCAGGAGTATGATGGAGGCTGGCGCTGCCTGCTGCAGGAAGGGGCAGGGACGAGGTGTGCTTGGGACTGACTTTGGCACTGGGCGCAGGATTATCATAGCACTAATGCAGCTCTGCCATAGCAGGCAAGATTCAAGTTGGCCACTCCCCCCACCCTGACCCCACCAGCCTCCTTAGGACTGAGCTTGGGCTCCCACTCTACTCGCATTATGCTGCAGTCTTGTGTTCTTTGCTGGTTAGGTTAACCATTATAATTTCAAAAGCATAAACCAGGGGATATGGTTTATGCGGGCCAAAACTGGCTGATGGGACTGTATTTGGAAAGTTTTGTTTTTGTTTTTTTTTAATGATTTTTCACCTATTTAGTGGTTTGTAGGGATGTGCACAAGGAAAAAATTTGTTTCGATTTGGTTTTCGTTTCGCCAGGACCCAAATTCATTGCATTAGTTTCATAGGGGGAAAACAAATTTGTTGATTAGTTTTATTCGTTTTCCGTTTTCCCATTTAAGTCAATGGGGGAAGTATTTGCAGCCTATTTTTGGCTGTAGAATTGGGGTTTTATCATCAATTCTGATGAAACTTCTGGGGAACAATCATCAGAACGAGAAAAGAGCTCCAAGGTACTTAGACTGTGACAAAGTGGCACCAAAGTGCCATGAATAGCCTAAGGCACTGAAAAGGGGCAAAGGGGTACCAGGAGTGGCAAGAGTGCTTTAACAGAGGTGCAAAGCAGCAGCGAGAGTGTCAAAAACACACCACAGCTTCAAGAGAGCACTGATAACAGATGCATGAATCCTCGAAGGCAGCACGACAGGCAAAGTGGCAAGACGTGGCATCAACATCCTACAGCACAATGAAGGGGGAACATAGCAAGCAGAAAGAATGTCAGAAAAAAACACGGTGCCGATAAAGGGACAAAGCAGCAGAAAGACTAGCACCAACACACTGAGGAACCATGATAGTGGCAAGAACACCACAAGGAGTAGAGTGAGTCATCTGGTGTATGGCAGCAAGGCAGAGTGGCAGAAAGTTGATAGGGGCAAGACAGGCTGGCAGAGCGGAGGTAGTCTGGTCCCTGTGGTTTTGATAGGGGCAAGACAAGCTGGCCCCGGGGAGAGTTCCCTTTCCTTTGCACAGGAAAGGGCTCTCTGGAATGGGATGGCCCCTAGAGTGGAGCACGAGCCTTCAAGCATGGCGAGTTGATGTGGAGGAGGTTTCCATGTGAATAGCGGTTCAACATCGGTCAGAGGGTGCTAAGAGATAAGCTGGCTACACCTGGGGAGAGTTCCCTTTCCTTTGCGCAGGAAAGGGCTCCCTAGAATGGGTTGACCCCTAGAGTGGGGTGTTTCCATTGGCATCTAGTAAGCTCTCGCTGGTCTTTTAAAATCTGGTGGATGTAGCAGATATACAAATGAGAATATTCAAGGTAGAGGCAGAGGAGGTTTCCATGTGAACAGCGGTTCAACATGGGTCAGAGGGTGCTAAGAGATAGGCTGGCTGCACCCGGGGAGAGTTCCCTTTCCTTTGCGCAGGAAAGGGCTCCCTGGAATGGGTTGGCCCCTAGAGTGTGGTGGTTCCGTTGGCATCTAGTGAATATCCAGAAGTTATTAACTGTAATTATGCACTTCAGCTGATGACAAAGGAACTTGTAGAGCTCTCAGAAATAAGAAAACTTCTACTCAAGTCCAAATCTACAATATCAACCTATGTTGACTTTGTAGACTATGGGAACACAGAGGATGAACTAGAGAACAAGTACCACCAGTTTTCTATAGTACTAGAAATATTAATGTTGGCACCTACGAAAGATTTAGGGAAAATGGCCCATATTATGAAGGTCATGAAAACTATTGAGCATATGAAATATCCAAGCTCCAAGCTAGACGGACAGGCACTGCATTAGAGGTCAAGCCTTGTAGGGACATAAGGCCTGGACGGACAGGCACAGCATTAGAGGTCAAGCCCTTGTAGGGACGTAAGGCCTGGATGGACTGGCACAGCATTAGAGGTCAAGCCCTTGTAGGGATGTAAGGCCTGGATGGACAGGCAAAGCATTAGAGCTCAAGCCCTTGTAGGGATGTAAGGCCTGGACGGACAGGCACAGCATTAGAGGTCAAGCCCTTGTAGGGACATAAGGCCTGGACAGACAGGCACAGCATTAGAGGATAGAGGTCAAGCCCTGGACGGACAGGAACAGCATTAGAGGTCAAGCCCTTGTAGGGACATAAAGCCTGGTCGGACAGGCACAGCGTTTGAAGTCAGACCCTTGTAAATACCCAGAAGCTATTAACTGTACTTAATACTTATGCACTTCAGCTGATGGCAAAGGAACTTGAAGAACTCTCAGAAATAAGAAAACTGCTACTCAAGTCCAAATCTACAATATCAACCTATGTTGACTTTGTAGCTTACACAGTGCTTCTGTAAACTATGGGAACACAGAGGATGAACTAGAGTGCAATACCACCAGTTTTCTATAGCACTAGAAACATTAATGTTGGCACCTAAGAAACATCTAGGGAAAATGGCCCATATTATGAAGGGCATGAAAACGATTGAGCATATAAAATATCCAAGCTCCAAACATCTGAAGTCAGCTTTTTATGTTCTTACATTCCAAATGTTGCAAAACAGGAAAAAGAATATTCTGGAAAGAAGTGATGCACAAATACATGAAACTGAAATTAGAAATACTAGAAATAAACTCAGACAGGCAAAGCATTAGAGGTCAAGCTCTTGTAGGGATGTAAGGCCTGGACGGACAGGCACAGCATTAGAGGTCAAGCCCTTGTAGGGACGTAAGGCCTGGACAGACAGGCACAGCATTAGAGGTCAAGTCCTTGTAGGGATGTAAGGCCTGGATGGACAGGCACAGCATTAGAGGATAGAAGTCAAGCCCTTGTAGGGACGTAAGACCTGGACGGAAAGGCACAGCATTAGAGGTCAAACCATTGTAGGGATGTAAAGCCTGGACGGACAGGCACAGCATTAGAGGTCAAGCTCTTGTAGGGACATAGGGCCTGGACAGTGGACAGACTGGCACAGCATTTCAGATCAGCTTCATGTGCTGATATTATCTGGAGCATAGGAGGCAGTTGGATCTGCTGCAAGGCTTTCAATTGCCTTTATTCATCTTGCCAGTCACAGGGAAAATTTGGAAACCCAAGCAAAGGCATGTTTATTTTCAAAAACACTAGCATTTCCATCAACTCTAGTGCCAGCTTTGAGCGGTGAGGGCTTATGATATCCTCTGTCATTGAAAATACATTTTCACTGGGCACACTGGTTGGTGGACATGACAGCTATCGTTGAGCCACTTTGGCTAGGTGTGGCCAGACAGTGGACTTGTGTGCCTAATATGCCAGCAGATCTGTCTGCATGTCCTCTGTGGGCTCTGAGAGATACCATGTAACTGACATTTGTGCCTTTGTTTGGGTGGGCTGAGAGTCACTCATGCCAGCTGCTTTTTCTCTAGCCCATAGCAGAACAAATGATTCTTTATGGGCAACATGGCGTTGGCGTACTGAAGTGGAGGAGGAGGAAGTACTAGCTGTTGCTGACAGAGTGCTGCTCCTGCTTGGGCTAGCACTACTCTCTGAAGTGCCCGCTGTTTCCTCCTTTGCTTCATGCCTAATCTGTCTCTGCCTAGGGCGCTCCTGTTCATGGACTTTTAATAACAGCAGGTCCTTCACAAATGTGAGACAATTGGACTGTAGGGTGAGTTTTCCTTTCAAACAGGGATCACAGACTGTGGCAAGCATGCATGTCTGGTCTGTTAAAGGCCTTAATCTCTCTTGCACCTGCTTCTGCAAAAAGTCCAAACAATGCAGCACCTCTGCTGTCATTTACTCTTCCTGTTTAAAGCCCTCCAAACTTTCCTCCAGCAAATTAACTATAGGAGATGATGTCAGCCAAGGTGGCACTTCTGGAACTCAGCTCCTCTGTGGCATCCTTGAAGGGCTGCAGGATTTTTACCAGCTGACTCATGACTAACCAATCATGATGCCCTAGGGGATTCTGCACACCTATGTCCATTGCCGCAGAAAGTTCATAAAGGGGTGTCTGCTGCTCCACTAACCTCTGCAGCAACATATAGGTGGAATTCCACCGGGTGAAAATGCCTTGAATGAGACGCTTGTGAGGCATCTCTAAATCAGTCTGCTTTTGTCGGAGAACCTGCCCCGTCTTCACACTTCTGTGGAAGTGTGCTATGTTCCTGCACTTCTGTATTAATGTATGCAGGTATTCATTCTCTTGGTGATTGGACTCCAACCCCAGAGCTGACTTCACTACCAGGTGCAGAGTGTGTGCAAATGATCACATGCTCTGAAAGTGCCCGTCGGATATTGCCTTTACCATGTTTGCACCATTGACTGTGACAAAGAACCCTGCCTGAAGATTCCTGTCTCACTGGTGTAGCTGCCAGCTCGCCAGCATCTGTCTGATGCATGCTAGAATATTGGCTGAGGTATGGGCCTCGTCCATCAGGTGGGTGTGCAGTAAAGCCCACCTCCACCCTGATACATGTTCACTAATAGAGCTGCTGCCTGCCCTTGCCTCATCCAGGTCCCACCAGTGTGCTATCAGGGAGAGGTAAGAGTGTGCAGCATTCATGGCAGTCCAGATATTGCAGGTGAAATGCACACTCCCCTGTGCCTTAGCTAGCAGCGCTTGGATGTGACTGCGACACTGGCTGTACAGACTGGGGATGACCTTTCTGCTAAATGTGGTTCTGGAGGGGACGTTGTAATTTGGAACTAAGACCTTCAGGAAATGCTTGAAACTCATATCTGCAAGGGCTGGTCATCAAGGGCAATCATTTCCCTGATGCTCCTGGTTACAACTTTTGAGGTTGCCTGCCTCCTACCCCGGGATAGCGTTACCGAACACCACCCCATTTCCTCCATGGTGGGTTGTCACTTCTGCCACATGGCAGGGGGCTGCTGGCCTACTACCTGACTGCTAGAAGGGGCTGAAGGCCTGGGGTGACTCTGCTTCTTTTCAACTACTTTATGCTGCCTGGAAAAAGGGGTCCTCTGACTGGTACTGCCACCATCCCCAGATGGCAGTACTGTTGTTGGGTGTTGCCTCTTTATATGATGCATCATGCCAAAATTAGTTAGATGTCCCATTTGCTTGCCCCTGTTAATAGCCCTTGTACAGTAATTACACTGAGCAAACACGGGTCCTCCATCACTTTAAAGTGGCTCCAGATCGCAGATTTCTTTTGTGATCCCTTCTCTATAGCCTTTGGGGTGGATGCTGGCACCGGAGCTGAAGTAGTAGGTGCACCCTGAGAAGCAATGCCAGGCGTATCAGTCACACTCTGTGCCTGTATTGACTGCTCTTCCTCCTCCTCCTCATCATGTTTCATCTCTCCCCTGCAGCACTGAAATGGAGGCTAAGACAGGACTAACTAATCCTCCTAAACCTTCTTCAGCTATTACTTCTTCCATTTCTGATAAGAATCCCACACAAGATGAGTCTTCTTTGGAATCAGAAGCAAACAGTGCCAGTGCTACATTTTCAAGGCTAATTAGAGTCTGCTCTCGTATTGCTGCTTTTGGGTGTCACCATTTTGTCTTGCATGATTCAGCCTCCCCTTCCCTCACCTCCAAAACGACATGGTCAAAAACAGGTGGTGGCGATGCATCATCTTTAAATTTCATTTTTTTTCCAGATGGAACTGCCTGCTCCTCCAGAGATTTTAGATTGGAACAGGTCCCTTTTTAACTTTAATGGGGGACTGGCACTGCCTTTTGAAGTGCCTCCCCTGCCAGTCCCAATCACTTGACTACGTCTAGCTTTTCCTGACATTAAGGATTTAATGTCACTGCCTACTAGAGATTTCCATTAAAAGAATTCTTTTCAAAGGAGGCCCACTGGGGATGTGGCTTCAGAGAGCACCGCTGTCCCAATGTATGTGAGTCTACAAAAACGTCCACAGATAACCGTATGTACTGTGCATGCACCTAATTTGTAACTACAAAAGAGGGCCACTGGGGAATTGACTTCAGAGAGCACCCCTGTCTCAATAAACGTGAGTCTGCAAAACTGCCCACGAGGTAGTGCCTGGATATACACTAAAACTGGGACCGCTGTATATGCACACACCAAACTTGTAAGTACAAGAGAGGCCCACTGGGGATTTAGCTTCAGAAAGCACTGCTGTCCCAATATATGTGAGTCTGCAAAACTGCCCAGTGCACTGACTTCTTGGCTTAAAAGAGCACAAAGAGACAGTCTGAGTTCAATAAAAAAACACTGCAGTTAAATAAAAAGCATGGCTTGCTTGGCACAGTAGCAAAAACGAAGTAGTATCTTTTTCAATGGAAAATTCTATCAAACTAGCTAGAAATTGAATATATCTCCTACCCATAACACCCAAATCCTGCTTGCAACCTACCCCAGGGGGTAAAATAAGCAGAAAAATGCCACTGCTAGCAGTTTCTCTCAGTGGCACAGAGAGACCATCTCAGATCAATAAAAAAAAGTGCGGTCAAAAAAAACATGGCTAGCTGGCACTGCAGCCAAATCGAACAAATATCTTTTTCAATGGAAAAGTAGCTAGCAATTGAATACAGATTTGAGACACTCAGACTAGCTCTGAGTAAAGCCACCATCCCCAGACCACCTCCCCAGGACCACCCCCGCAAAGAAAGTGCATGGCACGCCGCATGCTTAAAGTATAAATAGTGCTGCGTCATCAGAAATAGCATCACAGAGCACTGAGAGCGGCGACTGGCTGCATTAGAAAAATGCTTAGTTCTGATAGGTTGGCAAGGAGAGGAGAATGCAACCTGTCTGACCCAGGAAAGGGCTGGTTTTTGCCATGGACACTCCCACATGGCCTTCTCCTATTTCAAACGGCCGCTAAGAAATCACTGTGAGCCAAAAAAATGAAACTAATGATATGTTTGTATTCGTGGGGGATTGCAATGCGTTTCGCAAACCTACGAATACAACGAATAGGGACTTATGCGTTGCTGATTGCCCATGCGTTGAAAACGAATGCACATCCCTAGTGGTTTGTCAATAGAAACATAGAAATGACGGCAGAAAAAGACCAATCGGCCGATCCAGTCTGCCCAGCAAGCTCCCACATTTATTTTCCCATACTTATCTGTTTCGCCAACCACCAAGTTCAGGGCCCTTGTTGGTAACTGTTTGATTCGAATTTCCTGCCACCACCTGCCTTTGATGCAGAGAGCAATGTTGGAGTTGCATTAAAAGTGCAGCATAAGACTTAATGGTTAAGGGTAGTAACCGCCACATCAAGCAAGTTACCCCGATGCTTGTTTACCCAGACTGCACAGATCAATGCCTTGTTGGATGTTGTCTGAATGTAAATCCTCTTTTCCACATTTCCCCCTGCCGTTGAAGCAGAGAGCAACGCTGTATAATCATTCAAAGTGATGTATCAGGCTTAATTGGGTTTAGGGTAGTAACCGCCGCAATAAGCAAGCTACCTCCACGCTTATTTGTTTATCCAGACTGTGTAGTTCAGTCCTTGTTGGTTGTTGTCTGAATGCAAATCCTCTTTTCCACATTTCCCCTTGCCGTTGAAGCAGAGAGCAATGTTGGAGTTGCATTAACCGTGCGAAAGTTTATTGAGTAAGGGTAGTAATCACCAGGTAGTAGCCTCCATTCCAGCAAGCCACCCCCATGGCTCTTCTCTCCATTCCCATCCTCTAGCCTTTATGGATCCAGTGTTCATCCCATGCCCTTTTGAAATCCTTTACAGTTTTAGTCTTCACCACTTCCTCCGGAAGGGCATTCCAGGCATCCACCACCCTCTCCATGAAGAAATACTTCCTGACATTGGTTCTGAGTCTTCCTTCCTGGAGTTTTAAATCATGACCCCTAGGTTCTACTGATTTTTTTTTCCAACGGAAATGTCCTTTTGTATACCAGTGGGGGTTTTTTGGCAGTGGAGAGGGTAGGGAAAGGACGTCCCTTCTGACATGAAAGGCCCCAACATCCCATGCACTGCTCCTTTGACCATGTGAGCAGAAACATGGCATCCTTCCTCTGCTCTTGCTCTTTGGAAAGGAATACAACTAGTGAGGTGATAAAATTTGCAGATGACAAAAAATTATGCAAAGTAGTTAAATCTCAAGTGGATTGTGATAAATTGCAGGAGAACCTTGAAAAACTGGAAGATTGGGCTTCCAAATGGCAGATGAAATTTGGACAAGTGCAAAGTGATGCATATACATGCTGTAGTTACACAATGTTAGATTCTATCTTAGAAGTTATCACCCAGGAAAGAGATCTAGGCGTCATTGTGGATAATACATTGAAATCATCAGCTCAGAGTACTATGGAGATAAAAAAAAAAGCAAACAATGTTAGGAATTATTAGGAAGGGAATGGCAAATAAAATGATGGATGTCATAATGCCTCTGTATCGCTCCATGGGAAGACCACATCTTGAATACTGTGTGCAATTTTGGTTGCTGCATCTCAAAAAGGCTATAGCTGCACTGGAGAAAATACAGAGAAGGGCGACCAAAATGATAAGTGACATGGAACGGCTGCCCTACGACGTAAGTCTAAGAAAGTCAGGACTGCTCAGTTTGGAGAAGAGATGACTGAGGTCTACAAAATTATGAAAGGACTTCAACAGGTTAATGTAAATCAGTTATTTACTCTCTCAGATAAAGGAAGGAATAGGAGGCATTCTATGAAGTCAGCAAGTAGCTTATTTAAAACAAAATCAAAGAAACTTTTTTCACTGAGCACAAGGGTTAAGCTCTGGAATTCATTGCCAGAGGATGTGGTTACAGCATTTAGTGTAACTGGGTTTAAAAAAGCTTTGGATAAGTTCCTAGAGGAATTATCTATAAACTGCTATTAATTAATAAGCAACAGTAGCTTGAGATTTATTTGTTTGGGTACTTGCAACTTGGATTGGCCACTGTTGCAAACAGGATACTGGGCTTGGACCCTTGATCGGACCCAGTATGGCATTTTCTTATGTTCTTATGTGCAAAACAGCAATTGGCAAGCGAATAAAAAAGCAAAAACCTTGCACCAGCTGGTTCACCTGTTTGCTCCACTGCATTTGATATCACCACTGCATCTGCAGGTCTGTTGCTTCTGGATTGTGGGAAGGGGGATGTGCAAAGATTTTTTTTCCTTCCTCTAGTCTTCCTGTTCGCCAGGGCTCTAGCCCTGCTTAATTTAAGTTTTCCTCTCTGCTCATCCCTTTTTTTGTTATGTAAGACCAGTTAGGAGGTGGTGGCAGCATTTATTCAGTTGGTTTAATTTTTTTTTTTTTTTTTTTTTTTTTTAAGAGCAGAAAAAATATTTCAGAAAGCTGCACCAGCAGCTCTGAGGACTCCTCCCTACTGAACTGGAGGTAGCCAGTGACCTCCTGGCCCCTGGTACAGACAAAAGCCACCAAAGTGGCCCTGTGTAAAAACAGTTTTGCCCTGTTTTAAATGGATACGTTTTAAAAAATACTTACATTCCTACTCGGGATTCTGACTGTTCCAAATTGGCTAAAAGAACAGAGTTCTTACAGGACTCAGCAAGGACACTGGAGAGAGAGATCAGAGTGTTCTTGGCAAGCCCAAATCCCCACACAGAGAATTTCATTTGAAAAAAGGTAGCTATTTTTGCACTGTCACCCTTGGAGAAGCAATTCAACCTAGACATCTTTTGAGGAGGGCATCAATTCTTCTTTGAGTAGGACTCTGATAGTAGATGACCTCCTACTTTATAGAAACCATTGAAATGGAGATTCATAAATAATTCACCTTCAGCTGTTAAAAAATCACAAAAAGTGCAAAGAATTCCTCACTGCGGAAGAGCAAGTCACTGGGGCTCAGAGCGGCATATTCCCTTCACCCATCCTGAATACCAATTTTACAAGATGGCAAAAAGGTTGCAGAACAAATCACTTCAGATACTAAACCACTGACATGGTTCAGGAAGTTTAGAGAATGAAGGGCTAGGGTTTCTACAGCACTTGTTTAAATGCCATTGCAATAAGCTAAAACTTAAAAGATTGCTTCTTAGTGAACTATTAAGAGTGGTGCCAGAATATCTGCTTTAGAAAATTAAATCTATCATTCAAGCAGCATGGACTCTGTCATCTATTTGAGATCCTGCCAGGTACTTGGTGAGCCAAATTGGCCACAGAAACAGAATACTGGGCTTCACAGACCCCTGCGCTGAGGCAGTGAGACAGTTCTTATATTCTAATTCACAGAAAAGGATGCAGGTAGTGATGGTACAAGATTTTATAGAAACATGCTTCAACCGTATTCTGCAGGGGGATGAGGAGGTAGATCAGTCTCCAAAAGTTCACTGACACTTTGGGATCCACACAGGCATTGCCAAGCAGGGCACAGGCCACGCTAATTGGTTTTTTTTTTTTTTTTAAATGGCATAATCACTAACCTGCCCCAAATGGACAATTACCCCACTTCATACAGACTTCAGAAAACCTATAAGCTGCTAACTCAGAGGATACACTATGTCAATCCACCCTTCATTCAAAGTGCCACTCTGGGTCAGACCAAGATCCATCGAGCCCAGCATACTGCGGTCAGTTCAGGTCACAAGGACCAGTGAAATCCCCAGTAGCTGAGCTTTTTCTTGTAATCTCACTCCCAAGGATAAGCGTTAGCTTTCCCCAATCTCCCTAGCCATTAAATGTTTATGGAGCTTTCCTTCAGGATCTTGTCCAAACATTTTGAGCCCCCACTAACAGCTCGATACTGTAAGGTGCGGTTGGAGATTAACTCTTTGTGGGCGCACAATTGGGACGCGAAAGGCGATCCTGCGATACAGTCTCCAGTTTCACGCGTCCTTAGCGCTTCTTGAAACCAACCCGTAACCTTTTCCGCACGCATGTATATGATATGTAAATGAACGAATTAGCTGTATAATGAAGGAATTAGCTATTCCCCTCCGATACTGTGACGCGCTTTGTAACCCGCTATTTTGCTGCGTCCTTAACCTGTAGTTTACCGCCTACCCTCTACCTGGTGTTAGTGTGGTGTTGGAACAGCTACGTACCGGACTGCACCATGGACGACCTCCATATATAATAACATTTGCAGCGTAAAGTTGTTACATATACATATATATATATATATATATATATATAAATACCTTGTCACTTTCCGAATCCCCCATCTCCACACGGGCGGGCGGTCATCAAGGCGGCGGCGGGAGCCAGCGGGCGGGTGGGCGCCCGTTCATCCAAGTGTTTGATCCAGGCGACGGCGGGAGCCAGCGGGCGCGCGTTTGATCCAGGCGGCGGCGGGAGCGGGCGGGCGCGCGTTTGATCCAGGCGGCGGCGGGAGCGGGCGGGCGCGCGTTTGATCCAGGCGGCGGCGGCAGCGGGCGCGGGCGGGCGTTTGATCCAGGCGGTGGGAGCGGGCGGGTGGTCGCGTGTTTGATCCAGGGAGCGGGCGGGTGGTCGCGCGTTTGATCCAGGCGGCAGCGGGAGCCGGCGGGCGCGCGTTTGATCCAGGCGGCAGCGGGAGCCGGCGGGCGCGCGTTTGATCCAGGCGGCGGCGGCGGGAGCCGGCGGGCGCGCGTTTGATCCAGGCGGCGGCGGCGGGAGCCGGCGGGCGCGCGTTTGATCCAGGCGGCGGCGGGAGCGGGCGCGCGTTTGATCCAAGCGGCGGCGGGCAGGTGGGCGCGTGTTTGATCCAGGCGGCGGCGGGAGCCGGCGGGCGGGTGGGCGCGCGTTTGATCCAGGCCGCGGCGGGAGCCGGCGGGTGGGCGCCCGTTTGATCCAGGCGGCAGCGGGAGCGGGCGGGTGGGTGCGCGTCCATCCGCCCGCCGGCTCCCGCCGCCGCCTGGATCAAACGCACGCCCACCCGCCCGCTCCCGCCGCGGCCTGGATCAAACACGCGCCCCCCCGCCCGCCGCCGCCTGGATCAAACGCGCGCCCACCCGCCCGTGTGGAGATGGGGGATTGTTTTCGCCCTGCGCCTTGCTTCGGGAGGGGGAGAACCATCCACTTCCTGGTACCTGTCATTTGAAATGACAGGTACCAGCGCACCCAGGATACTGTATAGGCGCTGTATTAAGCGCCTATACAGTAAAATGGGTTGCGCGGGCCTAACCTTCGCAGACGCGGCTTGCATTTGCATGCAATTTACATAGAGTATCGAGCGGTAGGTGAAGAGAACTGTGCGTGCGGGGAACGAGGGTGCGCCCGGCACTGCCGCACTCTTTCTACCGCGGCCTTAGAGTATCGACCTGTAAGTTAGTTGCCTTGACCACATTTTCTGGCAACAGATTTCATAGCTCGATTGTGCACTGGGTGAACAATATGATGCTTTGTTTTAAATCTGCCAGTTGCTAGTTTCATGGTGCGGCCCTTAAGTCCTAGTGTTCTTTGAAAGGTTAAATAACCACTCTCAGTATTTACCCATTACACCTCACTCACGATTTTAGAAACCTCAATCATATCTGCTCTCAATCATCTCTGTTCCTTGCTAGAGAGACCTAATCTGTTTAGCCTCTCTCAAAAGGGAGCTTTTATACACTCTTATTTTTGTTGCCCTTCTCTGTACCTTTTCTATGTCCGCTATGTCTTTAAGACAGGCAACCAGAACTGCACACAAGGTGTGGTTGCACCATGGATCCAAAGGCATTATGGTAGTCTCAGCTTTGTTCTCTATTTCTTTTCAAATAATTAATATTCTATTTGCCTTTTTGACCACTGCCACACACAGTTTTAAAGATAATATCCACAATGACTCAGAGGTCCTTTAGCTGGGTAAGGACTCCCAACACAGAACCCAGCCATTACGCACCTGTAGTCGGGATTATTTTTTCCTACGTGCATTATTTGCACGTGTCCACATTAAATTGTACCTGCCATTTAGAAGTCCAGTCTCCTAGTCTCATAAAGTCCTTCTGCAGTTTTTCTCGACTCAGAATAATTGTGCGTCATGTGCAAATTTAGTTACCTCAGTCGTTCCTTTTCCCCAGATAGTTTAGGAATGTGCTAAATGGTACAGGTCTCAGTACAGACACTTGGGGGCACTCCATTAATGACCTTTCTCCATTTGGAAAATTGACCATTTAGTCCTACCCTATGTTTTATCCAATTACCAATCCGCAATAAGACACCGTCTCCTATCCCATGACTCTCAATTTCCTGAAGGGTCTTACCTTCTGAAAAGCCAAATATATTATATCAACTAGATTACCTTGTTCACATGCTTATTTACACCTTCAAAAATATCTAGTAAATTAAGGCAAGACTTCTTACCCCTTTGCAAAAATCATGTTGACTTTCCCCCATTAAACCATGTCTATTTATGTAGTCAGTAATTTTGCCATGTGCCGATGTCAGGCTCACCAGCCTATGGCTTCCCAGAGCAACCCTGAAGCCCTTTTCAAAAACTGGCATCGTATTAGCCACTCTTCAGTCATCAGGTTTTAAGGCTGTTTTAAGCAACAGTTGCAGATCACCAGAAATAGACATGAAATTGCAGACCTGAGTTCTTTCAGAACTCTGTGGTAAATTTAAAAAACAAACAAAAGAGAAGACTATACAGCAAAATAATTTGTTACTCACATACTGGCTTTATTGTCTGCAACCAAGTTATAATTAGACCACAAACAATTAAAACACTATAATTGTTAAAAATAGACTAATTTTATCAAAATATTTTTGTATTCTGAAGTTTATGTACATATTATACATTTTACAGAGATTTTAAACAGATATATAGATATATCATGTAACTTATGCATACATCCCATGGAACGGTGATCAAAGCATGCTATAAAATGTGAACAGTATGTGAAAATGTTTATTAGAAACAATAAGAAATCTGAGCTAAAGTAAAACCCAACCAGTGGAAAAGGAATTAAATAATATTTGTATGTCAGAAGGGCTCTAGAGCTCAATACAAGAAAACAAAACAAAAAATTAACACACATAATGAAATTAACCGAAATTGAAAATTACATAGAAAAGTTTTACTTAATTTAATATAGGTATCACAATACTTTAAATATACCTCATAAGAGTAACTTATTTTACAAAACAAATTAAACAGAAAATGTCTACATTACATAATTATGGCCCAATGCATGACACTGCATGATGGATGTCTGTTTTGAAAGCACACTCAGTGGTGCCTCTCTCAGAATAGGTTCGGTAACATTCATGAGAACCTCAGAAACAAGCGCTAGATAAACTGCAGCACAGAAACTGTAAACTATTTTCTACTGGTTGGTGAACTCCTGAATCTATGGAGCATCTTGGTACCACAGGGTATCTCCATTTGACAGGACCTTTATGGAACATGAGGACAAAGTTTGGAAATGATGCCGACCTTTCCACAGGGTTCTATCACTACTTATGGTCCTTCAGTCAAACCTACACCCCAAAATGTCAACCATGCAAGTTACTGCATTCCGAGTACCAAACAAATCTTTGTCGTATGTTAGAAGTCCGTTATGGAACATGATATTAAATACAAATTGAGATAATGGTGACAGAGAGTTACTAACTTTCATATAGATGGCTGTTTATGATCATCCAAATCATATTACAGATGATGTACATACAGGTCTCTCTCAATCAGCAGGAGTCCATTCATGGAGTCTAAGCTGAAAGAAACTTATATCATTTTGCTGCATAAAGTGTAAATAGAACTGCAGAAGCTGTAAAATGTATGATACAGTTTATATGGTAACGTAATGGCACTGCATCTCTTAAGCAGAGCACCTCCCTTTAATGAAATGCTGTCTATGCAACTGTAAACAAGAATATCTTCCTGATATGAACTGGATTAAAAAAAAAACCCATACACAACAATCCAACCCACTTGTAAAAATTCACACACACAACTTTCTTATAATAAGTGAAAATTCTTATGGGGCAAATTTACAATCTGTTGTACTCCTCTTTTTCTACATAAAATCTTACAATAAAAGAAATGTTTAATGTCCCATAATAGCAAAATATTGTATCCATACAAAATGTTTAACAGCTTCCAATACAAAAGTTAAAAAAAACCATACAATTTAATTTTCATAGTTAAATATCCTAGATAGCCCAGCAGCTACATTTCAACTATTTGAGCAGCCACATAAGAATCCGTGTGTGGATCATGAGCAGTGAGTCACAAATCGAGAATTACATTTCAGCTCGCTGGTTGTTTCTATCCACAGCCTCGCCTTCGTCTTCCTCCTCCTCTTCATAGTTTTCTTCATGGCCTTCCTTTGGATTATTCTTTTCCTGAGCTCCCAGTTCTCGCTCAGCTAATTCGCTATTCTTTTCGTCAGCCTTAAAAATAAGAAGAGAGATCCCACAAAGCTGATAAAGACAAGTAAAAACACCCTCATATGACTTGTCCTATAAAACAAATCAGCTCTCTATGATAGTCGATCCCATCAGACACGAGAAGCAGAAGTGGCCAGTTATGTATGGCAGACTGTGTGTTGAAGTATTTTTTATAGGTCACGGGTCTGTTATGTAATGACACTAAAATCCAAGTGCCTTCACAGCAGGAAGTCTACTGATCTGTTAAAGTAAACCTTCAAGTACATTATTGCACTTATAAAATGTTTTGAGGTCAGAATAACCCCAGACTTAACATGTTAAGTTTTTAGTATTTTTTATTATCTGTTCAATTTATCAGTAAATGTTTCAGTGAGCCTACAGCACACTGCAATATCATCAATCATTACAGAGACTGCTTCTGGAATTGCTCAGCACTTGAAGTGTTGACACTGCGCATATGATTTTGCAATGCCTGGTTTATCTTGCTTTATAAAACTTACCAGCCACAGACCAGTCACACTTTGCTAAACACTACAGAGATCGGTATTCAGCAGGAATTTATCAAGAAACCTTGGATAGGAGCTCACTATACCCGGTAAACTTACCTGGGGAGCTACAAAACAGCTATTTTTCCCAACCAGACTTACCCAGCTAACTGTAGCTGGGCATGAGTATTTACAGAATATGTTTTATCCCCAGAAAGCCTTCATCTGTCTTTTTTTTTTTTTTTTTTTTTAATGCAGCTAAATTTTGTATGGGTAATGAGACAGAGCATGGGGAAATTTTAAGTTTTGTCTGGGTAACAATAAATAAATAAATTAATTAATTAAACGCATTCCTGGACAAAACCTTTTGAATATTGACCTCTACAGTTTTTAAAACCTGTGGATTTATATTATGATTTGGTGTAACTTTTCTACAATGGAATTATGTAGATAAAAAAATGTATAAAACATAAATCAATGTAAAATATAATAGCATTAGCTATTAATGTACATTTCAGGAACTACAACTGAGAAATTAATGGTAACATTACTGGATTCCTTTTTCTCATTCTGTAAAAAAAAAAAAAAAAAAGTGACATCATTTGTGCCTGCTGCTTAGAACAACTCTTCCAGTGTTCCACAACCTATCATGCACAAAATCTGAAGAATTCGCTAACAACCAAACATAGAAGATTCAACATCCCAGGAGTCTGCATCAAGAGGCTCAAAGATACATCCTGCACAGAGCTTTTGAGATCTCTTTTCACCATTAGTACTCCAGTTACCTTAAGCATGGAAAGGAGTCGCCACCTTCTCTGTGCAAAATGGAAAAAAACCCCAAAAACAAACAACTTGCGAGTGGAAATCCAGGCCTAAGTCAGTCATAAAGAGACAAACTGATTCATACAGCACAACTATGCTGAAGGGCAGAACAATAATCACGGTTTAAAATGTAACTAAATTTGAACCAAGAAAACTGTGGGAAGGGTCTCGATTTCTCTTGCTTTCCTTCCCAGCTTGCCATACTTCAGGCACCCAGTTGGTTCTTAGAGGCAAATCAATCTGGAGAGGAGAGGAAGAAAGACTGAAATCCTACAGGCCAGTTTTTCTTAGCATCAATCACCGAATTACAGTTTTCTTAGCACAGAATTACTACAGAAAACTGTTCCCTGGGATTGTCTGTGTTTTAAATTAACCTTTTCCTCGTTCGCTGCGTTTGACTACGGGAGCTATCACACTACTCTACTTGCAAACTTTGGCAGTGAGTAAGAAGCCCTGATGTTTTAGAACATACATAAAATGAAAGGAAAAAAAAGATGCAGATTTCATAGACAAAGGACCCTCTCTCACCAATGCCAAGCATGTAAAACCAATTTTTGAGTGTTTTTTGTCTTCAGAATTTGCCTACTGATACAGGGGTGCGAGCAGTAAAGTTAGAGGTCAAAAACATTGTAATGGGGATAATACCTATAAAGAGCAAGAACAAAAATTCTATGCCGAAAAACAATATAATAATGCCGAGGCTCCCCCCAGAAAGCCATTAGATACTCGCTCTCTTATGCCGTAAAAAAAAAAAAAAAAAATTAAATGCAAGGTCTCCAGTAATCAGCTATCTTTTGTCCTGAACAAAACTGACTGAAGTGTGCACATTGCATGCAAACAGATATAACTCCTTAGCCTGTAAGATTAATCTCTTCTGTGAACACATACTTGGTCGCCGTTTTCACCATATGGCCCTTCGCCGTTGTGCTCCACTTCTCTTTTCTTGCCATCGCCTAAGTCTTCCTGAACCTAGAGAGATGTGCACAAGCAATAGTGACGCCACACTACGCCAAAGGTGGCCCAGCTCATGCCGCAATGCCCCGAACAAACATGTTGACATACAAGACCACCAAACGATTCAAACTTTTCTGGCTCAGAAAGTCACATAACCAAATAGAACAATATGATTCATCTCCGTAGTGCACAAGATCTGCTCAGCATAGAACACATACCTGTGTAATTCTTAAAAAAAAAAAAAAAATCTATATAAAAAACCAAGACTGAAATTCATAGGTTGCTTTCTACTTTGTCTGGAAAGACTTAACTTAAAAAATGTATTAGGATTTGGTCTCATCATTTGTACATCACAGATCTATTCTAGAGAGGATAATGTAAGGTGACATCACTATGAAACTTGTTGAATACACAGTTTTGTGCAGCAAAGCTATCCTGCCAGGGCTCTGTATTTTGCTGGTCCAGGCTGTGCATAAGCTATAGCTATTATCTTCATGCACAGTGACATTAAAAAGAAACTATAATCAAGAGGAAAAAAATGACTTGCCCAAGGTCACAAGGTCAGTGGGAGAAGCAGGATCTGAACCTAGATTTCTTGGTACCTAGTCCAACCATGAAGCCATCTGCTTCTCGCCTGCGATCGACTATCACACCATTTTAAGTTTGGAAGAACACAAAGTTCAATGGCACAAGCTAGACATATTAATCTTCAGTGTCTCTACCTCTTCTCCTTCTTCCTGGTATTGTTCATCTACATTATCTTCCTGTTGGTCTGGGTTGCCTGCCATCTTTAAAAAAAAAAAAAAGGGTGGGGGTGGGGAGATAAATTGTACATTTATTTTCACTACATCCATGTGCAAGACTTAACAGTACCTGTAATTACCAACATTTTGTTTCAAAAGATTCAGGAAGTAAACTGAGATTGATTGAACTCAGAGCCCTCTGAAATCCATGTGCATGCACATATGAACTCTCTGGCAACATCCGCCCCTCTATTTTTATACCATATAAAACCCAAAAATATATTCTCTCTTACATACTGTGCAAATTATACTTCAGTGTTCCATGCCACAAGTTTCATATAGCAATATCTCTTTAGCAGCGTGGACAAGATACTTGAAATGGTTATTATATCCCTGCCCCAGAACACTGCACTGTCTTAGGGCATGATTTATCCAAATATCCTTCCCACACTACAGAAAAATCCTTTAATAAGTTTGGCCAAAAAACAATCGCAGCACAAGACAGTTAATTTGACTTATTCTAGGATACCCAGGCTAAGCTGACACAGTCCTGGTTTAACCTCACTCTATGCATGAAAATGTAGTTCTGTTTTCTCCTGTGAGAATCACAAGCCAGGCTTTCCAAGTTTGTACCGCCATGTTCTTATCAGAAAAATATACGGCCAGCCCAGAAGGGCAACTGACAGACAGGGGCGGATTCCCGATGATAAACATCAGGTCCAGAGTGTGTCCGGCTTTGTGTGTGGGAGATGCTATAATTTGCTGGAAACCTATGGTGTGGAGGGACTGAATGAGAGTTTCACATGACGCGGAGGGGGTAGGGAGTCTACATGGAGATTAAAGTCTCCGAGGATAATGGAGGGGATATCGGCTTTTATCCAGTCAACAATGAATTCAATTAGAGGTGAGGGGTTGGACTCGAGGCAGGTGGGAGGAGTGTATACTAGACAGATTTGCAATGCAGCTGACCTAAAGAGACCTATTTCAAGCTTGGGTGGGGTAGCTATGTGGATGGGTTTGAGGTTTAGATGTTTCTTGGCTGCCTCCTCCTCTTTTTTTGGGTCTGTGGATAGAGAAGATTTCATAAGAGGAGGTAGGGAGTTGGTTAATGAGGACAGTGCAATTGTGCAATGGCTGCCCTCGACTTTACTTCCTCCAAAGTCGTCGAAAACATCCTCAGAAAACTTAAACCAGCCTCTCATCCCAATGACACCATCCCTTCTAAAGCCCTACTAGCCATTCCTAACGCCATAGCTAGAGCTATAGCAGTTATCAACTGCTCTCTCGCCCATGGGATTGTCCCAGACACACTCAAGCATGCTGAAGTCAAACCCCTCCTAAAGAAACCCTCCCTAGACCTGAAAGACCCCTCCAATTTCCGCCCAATCTCTAACCTCCCATTTATCGCCAAGCTAATGGAGAGAGTTGTTAATTCACAACTCATGGACTACCTTGAAAATCATGCGATCCTCCATGTCTCTCAATTTGGTTTCCGGAAACACGTCAACACTGAATCGCTACTCCTCTCCCTATCCGACCACCTCCTCAGAGGCATGGACAAAGGCCACAGCTACATCCTTGCCCTCCTCGATATTTCGGCAGCATTCGACACCATCAGCCATCATCACCTCCTGGCCTGTCTGGAAAGCATTGGCACCTCAGGCCTAGCCCTTGCCTGGTTCAAATCCTACCTCTCGAACAGAAAGTTCTCTGTTAAAATAGGTAACACCATATCCGCCCAGCATCCCTTACAACAAGGAGTCCCGCAAGGCTCATCACTTTCATCCACCCTCTTTAACTTCTACCTTACTCCACTCTGCCAGCTCCTCTCTGATCTTAAACTTAAGTTCTATCTCTATGCTGATGATGTCCAGATCATCATTCCTATTCACAACTCCATCTCTGATGCCCTAGAGCACTGGGAAAACTCCCTACTCACCAACCTCCACCTTGCTCTCAATACGAATAAAACTGAATGCCTACTTATCTCCTCCCACTCCTCCCCCTCACTGTCTTAAGGACCCCAAGCTTAACCTCCTTACAGCGCAACCATTTGTAAAGGACCTTGGAGTTCTCCTTGATCACCAATTAAGCATGAAGAATTATGTTAATTCCATTCTTAAAGCAGGTTTTTTCAAACTCAACGTACTTAAAAACTCAGACCACTACTATACACCCAAGACTTCTGGCACAGTGATCCAAGCCACCATCTCTTCCAAATTGGACTACTGTAACGCTCTCTTCCTAGGGCTCCCCCACTCCACGATAAAACCACTACAAATGTTACAAAATGCTACAGCAAGACTCATCGCAAACACCCGTAAACATGAACATATCACTCCCATCCTCAGAGATCTACACTGGCTCCCAATACTCTCCCGCATTCACTACAAAACTCTGACCATAGTACTTAAATCCTTTCACGCCCACAACTCCAAATGGCTTGACATTCCTTTCAATGCTCCCCAGTCTACCCGACCTACCAGAACCGCCAACAAAGGCACCCTACTTGTACCCTCACTGAAAATAGCCCATCTCTCCTCTACATGCGACCGTGCCCTCTCAATTGCTGGCCCCACTCTCTGGAACTCCCTGCCCCCTAACCTGTGCCTTGAACCATGTGTGATCAAATTTAAAAAGAAGTTAAAAACTTGGTTATTTAAACGAGCCTATGCAACTTGTCATCCCATGCGCCACTACATGGTGATTATACATTCCTTATGTTAAGGACCTTGTTGTTTTGTTAATCTATATTTCCACGCTGCACTTTGTTACCCCCCTCCCATTTACTTTTCCCCGTTAACATGTATTTTCCAGCTTAATTGTTCGAATGCAAACAGGTATTATGTCCTACTAATACCGGTATATAAAAGTTTCTAACTAACTCACAGGTCGATACTGTAACGTGCGGTTGAAGATTTCCCGTCTGTAACGTGCTGGGAGCGCACAATTCGGACGCGTAAGGCGATCCAGCGATACAGTCTCCAGTTTCACGCGTCCTTAGCGCTTCTTAAAACAGAAGCATAACCCTTTCCGCACGCAGCATGTATATATGTAAATGAACGAATTAGCTGTATAATGAAGGAATTAGCTATTCCCCTCCGATACTGTGATGCGCGCTCAGATTATCTCCTTTGTAACCCGCTATTTTGCCGCGTCCTTAACCTGTTAGTTTACCGCCTACCCTCTACTTGGTGTTAGTGTGGTGTTCGAAAATTAAAACGGGAATAAAGTGTAAAAAATGGGGGTAAAACCAAAGGGAGTAAAGTGTAAAAAACATTGCAGCGTAAGTTGTTTATATATATGTATAAATACCTGTCACTTTCCGAATCCCTCCAGCGTGCGGTCATCGAGGCGGCGGCGGGAGCCGGGCGGATGGGCGCCCGTTCATCCAGGCGGCGGCGGCGGGAGCTGGCGAGCGGGTGGGCGTGCGTTGGATCCAGCGGCGAAAGCGGCCTCCGGCTCCCTCTGCCTGGATGAATGCACGGCCCCCGCCGGCAGTGAATGAATGCCCGTGCGATTTCGGCGCTCAAGGCAGTCACATGCCGTGACGTCATGCCTTGAGCGCCGAAATCGCACGGGCATTCATTCACTGCCGGTGGGGGCCGTGCATTCATCCAGGCAGAGGGAGCCGGAGGCCGCTTTCGCCGCCGGCTCCCTCTGCCTGGATGAATGCACGCCCACCCGGCCGCCTTGAGCGCCGAAATCGCACGGGCATTCATTCACTGCCGGAGGGGGCCATGCATTCATCCAGGCAGAGGGAGCCGGCGGCGAAAGCGGCCTCCGGCTCCCTCTGCCTGGATGAATGCACACCCACCCGGCCGCCTTGAGCGCTGAAATCGGGAGGAGAGGAGAAGGGACTACCGTAGCAGGCCCGAGCCTTACTACTTTTTCGGTTTTTGGGTTTTTTTGCTTCAGGAGGAGGGGACAGGACTGGGGCTGCACCGGAGACCGGACGGGGCCAGGGCAGGTGAGTGGGGGCTGGGGGAAGGTTTGCCGAGCTTCGGGGAACATAACTGTCCACTTCCTGGTACCTGTCATTTCAAATGTCATTTGAAATGACAGATACCAGCACGGCCGTGAAGCGTTAGGCCCGCGAACCCAGGATACTGTATAGCGCTCTATACAGTAAAATGGGTTGCGCGGGCCTAACGCTTGCCTAACGCTTCGCAGCCGCGGCTTGCATTTGCATGCAATTTGAAGAGAGTATCGAGCGGTAGGTGAAGAGAACTGTGCGTGCGGGGAACGAGGGTGCGCCTGACACTGCCGCACTGTTTCTACCGCGGCCTTAGAGTATCGATCTGTAACTAAATAAATAAAGAATGCCATATAGAGAAAATGAACCTGCTTGAAGGTCTGGGCTACCTTTTCCCCACAGCTGACCCCTACAGGTTCTAAATCTGAGAGTGAACTTACCACCAAGTGCTCCTCCATGCCTGGATTCCTCCTTTCCTGGCTACTTGGCTTCTTCTGTTCATTTTCATCTGGTAGGTTCTCCTCTCTCTCTTGCTCAGCTTCTTCAAACTCATCTTCTCCTTGGTTGTTTGGATCATCAGCTGGATTCACCTCCTCTGCAGCAGCCTCCTGCAACAGGAAATAGCCCAGGGATTGACTCAAACTTCAAAATAAAATTACATTGGGGATTTTATGGTCATTCCTTTTACTTCTGGTTACATATAGTAATCCAAATATATAAAACTCTGCTATTCGGAGACCGTTCAGATCATTAGTGCAATCTTGTCATCATAATTTTATAATTCATGCAACCTACAGCAGGAGGTTTCAACCATCATTTGGAGACCAATTGGCTAACCAAAGGTGGGCCTGTGAAGTAAGCCAGTAATTTTCAAACTGAATATCCTTAATGAATATGCAAGAAATATATATGCAGTCTGCAGGTGGGGTATGAAATCTCTCTCAAGAAGGAGAAATTACTACTTACCTGATAATTTGCTTTCCTCTAAGGAAGGCAGGCCAATCCACATTAGTAGGTTATGCAACCCTACCAGCAGTTGAAGATGGAGTAAAGCTGACGTCACTGACATATAGCCCTGCCCCGAAATCAACTCGCCAGTATTCTCTAGAAAAGCTAAACTGTGGATAAACTGATTATATTTGAACATGACTATTAACAGTCAACTACCTTTGCTTCCAACCAATTGGGAACACTGAGCTTAGCCTAAAAGAATTAACATGCACTAATCTTAGAGGCTGATTATGTTACTTACCAGTCTTTCAAACGAATGAACAAACACACTTTGCATTACCCACATATAATAGACAAACTAAAAGCAATTAGGCAGCCCAGGGCAGGTCATGGATTGGTCTGCATTCCTTACAGGAAAGGAAATCATCAGGTAAGTAGCAATTTCACCTTCCTCTACACTCAGGCAGGCCAATCCACCAAAGCTACTCCCCCAAAAGGGGGGAGGGAGAGGGGAGGAGACTGCCCACAGTCCTGTCAACACTGCAAGTGCATAGGCCATGTCCTCCTGGACCTAAATGTTCAAGCGGTACTGCTTGGAGAATGTGTGAAAGGAGGACCATGTCACTCTCAGCAAATCGACAGGGACAACTGAAGCTCCGCCCACATTTCCGCCTGAGGCCTAGTGGAATGCGCCCTGTCCATGCAATGGGACATTTGCATCCACACAGGCGAACGTCATTGTTCTTTTACCCAACGGGGTGTAGTTGCTCACATCACCGCTTTACCTTGGTTACTTCCACCATGGAGCACACAGTCGATCAGACTTCCTCAAAAGACATAGTAATCTTTAAGTGCCACATCAGATGCCACTTGACATTCAAGACATGCAACAGAGAATAATCACGGTGATCTCTATTCATGTCCAGGGTGGGCAGGGAAATAAATTAATTCAAATGAAACTCCGAAACCATTTTCGGCAAAAAAAGAAGCTGTACTGCTCCTGGAGTCATTCGTAGAAACTGCTCACATCAAGAAAGAGCTTGCAGCTCACAGACCTGACATGCCTAACAGATTGCTACCAGAACAACAGTTTTCAAGGTGAGTGGTTGCAAAGAGACCACTCAGTGGCCGAAAAGTAGGACCTGCTAAAAATAAATAAATAAATAAATAAATAAATAAATAAAAAGGAAGACTTGATTAAGGTCTCAAAGAGGCACTAGTAGTCACAAGGGAGTACGTAGCTGCTTAACTCTCTTCAAAAACACATCTGGATAGGAAGACAATGTTCCACCATTGACTAGCCTCCTCTAACAAGCGAGAGCTACTACCTGCACCTTCGGAGTGTTAAGGGTCAAGCCTTTAAGCAAGCCTTCCTGTAAAAATGCCAGTCCCAGCGGAATTTCATCTTTGAGAGGATGAGAATTTCGCTCCTCACACCAGTTCTCAAACACTCACTAAACTAACATAAGCTAGCAATGTGGAAAATGCCCTGGTCTGAGCAAAACAGAAATCATAAGAACATGCCATACTGGGTCAGACCAAGGGTCCATCAAGCCCAGCATCCTGTTTCCAACAGTGGCCAATCCAGGCCATAGGAACCTGGTAAGTACCCAAAAACTAAGTCTATTCCATGTTACCGTTGCTAGGAATAGCAGTGGCTATTTTCTAAGTCAACTCAATTAATAGCATGTAATGGACTTCTCCTCCAAGAACTTATCTAATCCTTTTTTAAACACAGCTATACTAACTGCACTAGCCACATCCTCTGGCAACAAATTCCAGAGCTTTATTGTGCGTTGAGTGAAAAAGAACTTTCTCCGATTAGTTTTAAATGTGCCACACGCTAACTTCATGGAGTGCCCCCTAGTCTTTCTATTATCCGAAAGAGTAAATAACCGATTCACATCTACCCGTTCTAGACCTCTCATGATTTTAAACACCTCTATCATATCCCCCCCCCCCCCTCAGCCGTCTTCTCCAAGCTGAAAAGTCCTAACCTCTTTAGTCTTTCCTCATAGGGGAGCTGTTCCATTCCCCTTCTTTTTGTAGCCCTTCTCTGTACCTTCTCCATCGCAATTATATCTTTTTTGAGATGCGGCGACCAGAATTGTACACAGTATTCAAGGTGTGGTCTCACCATGGAGCGATAGAGGCATTATGACATTTTCTTTTTTATTCACCATTCCCTTTCTAATTCCCAACATTCTGTTTGCTTTTTTGACTGCCGCAGCACACTGAACCGACGATTTCAATGTGTTATCCACTATGTCGCCTAGATCTCTTTCTTGGGTTGTATGGAACCTAACATTGTGTAACTATAGCATGGGTTATTTTTCCCTATATGCATCACCTTGCACTTATCCACATTAAATTTCATCTGCTATTTTGATGCCCAATTTTCCAGTCTCACAAGGTCTTCCTGCAATTCATCACAATCTGCTTGTGATTTAACTACTCTGAACAATTTTGTATCATCCGCAAATTTCCATGTCCTCAAAGGCCTGCTTAAGGATAGCCTCAATCCTCCTATCCTGAACATCTTTTAAAGCTGCCCCTCCTTCCACTGGAATGGTGGTTCACTTGGGAACAGCATATACGAAGGTATCGCAACTGATCCCTTGCCTTTGGATCCAAGGATACAACCTGCTAGAGCGTGCCCTCCTTTAAAACTTGCCTCCTGGGTGCTCCATTCAAAGTCAATCAACCTTGAATGGAGAGGAAAGGAACATGACACTTTGCATAAGGGGACCAATATGGGATTGTTCTTTTGCAAGCATGTAGCGTCACTCCCATCTATAGATAGCATCTTCAGGGTCTGAGTCAACAGGCTTGGCAACACATCTTTGTGGGAAAAAAATGGAGCAGTCTGATATGGTTCTAAATCAGATGGAATCTCTCCCTCTTTCAGAGGGGAGAAACCCAAGTCCCTATTGGAGTCATCCGAGTATCATGATCCAATCCCCCTGATCACCACCAGGTACAGCTTTTCCTGCGGTGCTGTACCTTCTTAGTAAGTTGCTTCACTTCTGCCAGGTGCCCCTGCAGAAAAGACTGCAGACCCTGTAAAAAATTCCACCCACGAAAAGGAGGATGAATCAATATTGGGGCCCATAGGCCCAAACGTGATACTCTCCAACCTCTCTTGGAGATGTCTCTGCCATTGGGAACAAGGGGGGGAGGGAACATATCTGCTGTCGCTTTCTGCCCCACTCCCCACCAGAGTCACCATAGTCTGAAGGGATAGCCCAACACTGGAAAAATCTTTAGTAGCAATTGCCTTGGGCAGCCAAACAGTGCTGACCAAAGGCGCAGAGAAAGCAATGGCTGGACTGTCCTTATATGGCAAGCCTCACAGACACATAGAAATGACGGCAGAAAAGGCCCAATGGACCATCCAGTCTGCCCAGCAAGTTTATGATAGCTTCTGATGAGCTATACAAGTCCCCCCATTCTTGTCAGTTTCCCAGACCACCAAAGTCAGGGCCTCTTGTTGGTTGCTGTTAGTGTCCCGTTCCCTGTGATACAAAAATCATTGTATCTGGATATCATCCAGAATCAATCCAGCTGGATTTCTAAGCGTCACCTCTTAAATCTGCCGTAGAAGCAGAGAGTAATGGAGTTGCATCAAGAGTTTCAGGCTTATTGGTTACCCCCTTGCTTATTTGTTTTCCCAGACTGTAAACTTCAATGTCCTAGTTGTTTGCTGTCTATATTTAATTCCCCTTTTCCTCCTTTTCCCCTGCCACTGAAGCACAGAGCAATGGAGTTGCATCAACAGTATGAAGGCATATTTGTTAAGGCTAGTAACCGCCACACCAGCAAGTTACCTCCATGCACTCATTTTATCATTTCTGTCCTTTAGCCTCTAGGGATCCCACAGTGTTTATCCCAAGCCCCTTTGAAATCTTTCACCATTTTTGTCTTCACTACCTCCTCTGGAAGGGCATTCCAGGCATCCACAACCCTCTCCATGAAGAAATATTTCCCGACGTTGGTTCTGAGTTGTCTTCCCTGGAGTTTCATTTTGTGACCCCTAATTCTACTGACTTCTTTCCTTATAGAAAAGGATTGTCGATTGTGCATCATTAAAACCTTTCAGGTATCTGAAGGTCTGTATCATATCTCCCCCGCACCTCCTCTCCTCCAGGGTATACATATTTAGGTCCTTCAGCCTCTCCTCATAAGTCATTTGATGGAGACCCCCACCATTTTGGTTGCCCTTCTCTGGACTGTCTCCATCCTATCTCTGTGCCTTTAGAGATATGGTCTCCAGAACTGAACACAGTACTCCAAGTGAGGCCTCACGAAGGACCTGTATAAGGGGATTATCACTTTTTTCTTTTTTACTCGTTATTCCTCTCTATGCAGCCCAGCATTCTTCTGGCTTTAGCTATCACCTTGTCACATTGTTTTGCTGTCTTCAGATCGCTAGACACTATCACCCCAGGTCCCTCTCCTGCTCCATGCACAACAACCCTTCATCCTCCATCACATACAGCTCTTTTGGATTACTGCACCCCAGATTGGCATTGAATCCCAGCTGCCATATCTTCGACCACTCTTCAAGCTTTCTTAAATCTCGTCTCATTCTCTCTACTCCTTCTGGCATGTCCACTCTGTTGCAGATCTTAGTATCACCTGCAAATAGATAAACTTTACCTCCTATTCCTTCCCTAACGTCGCTCACAAAGATACTGAACCCTTGTGGCACTCCACCGCTTTCTCCTCAGAGTACGTTCCATTCACCATCACACATTGTTTTCTGTCTGTTAACCAGGCCAGGTGCTTGGACCTTTTTGTCCCAGGCACCATAATCTTCCAGCACTGGGCTCTAGGTGGCCTCTTGCATGCCCACCAACAGTGACTGGGAATACACACGCAAATATCTGCCCAAGAGTAGGCTGCGGTCATATGCATACAAGTATCCCCGTGCGTAACTACATGCCCAAAAGTAGGCTGAGGTCATATGCTGTGTTGGATGAGAATGTGTACACACATTCTCATCCAACACAGCTGACAGAACCAAGCCTGAGGGATCAGGGCCTAGCCAAAGGCTGCTTAACCTGCCGAACCCAAGCTGCCTCCGCTCTATACTACTCCCCAGAGAAGTAAAAGGAAAAGGAGGTAAGAGAGAGGAGAGAGACAGAGCCACAAACACGGAGGAAAGAAGACCCAGTAAGGAAAAAAAAAGAGAGGGGAACAATCTTCCCTACTATTTTCTTACTTACCTTACCTGAGAGCTCAGCCCTCCTTGGCTGATAACACGATCAGGTCATCAGCTATTTGGGGGGGGGGGCACAAGCCTTCACCATTGAGTTCTCCCACAGCCTTTCCAATTTTTTTTTTTTTTAGGGAGATGCATGTCCCCCATCTGCTGGAAATGGAAAATACTGGTGGGCTGATGTCAGGGCAGGGCTATATGTCAATGACATCAGCGAGAGTGAGCTTTACTCCGCCTCCATCTGCTGTGGATTGGCATGCCTGAGTGCAGAGAAATATTCATATTATGTGTGTGTGTGGGGGGGGGGGGGGGGGGGGGGGGCCCTATCTACTTCCTCCCCTGCACCACCAACCCACCCATAAACCACCCTCCGATACTCACCCCCTGCTGCTTTTCAGCCTCTGGATCTTGTTCTTCATAAACCTTCACTATCTCGTCAACATTTTCAAGATGCTGGTGGTCCTCCCTTTCATATGCTGCCATTTAATTATACCAATTAAATACAAATTAACATAATGCTTCATACATATTCAGCACAACTGCTAAATTGACCGAGCCAGGTGCCATGGACACCTTGTGTACTAAAATACGAATCCCTTTCCCTAGCAAATGATGACAGAGTAGCTTAGGCTCTGTGGCACTGGTGCTATCCAAAGCGACAGCAAAAATAAATACAAAGGGAAAAAAAAAGGTGGTTTTGGCCATGTGCTCGCTGTCCCCACCTGCTGGCCATTCTCCCACACAGTCACTGACACCAAGTGTGCGTCTCTTTTCACAGAGTCAGTGCGGGCAATTCGCCGCCGGGACCCACAGGAAAAACATTATTCCATCAAAGCTACAAAAGTCAGCAACTCCATCAATGTCCATTGCTGCGATCCGACATTCACTGCTAAATTGTGGGATCAGCTGAAGGACTTGGAACCCAGCAGCCGATGCCCTCCCCCCACACACACCACTGTGAAGGCAGAGATGAGGGGGGATTTTTTTTTTGGGGGGGGGGGGCATTCAGCAATCCCTCCTAATCTCTTCTGCAGGTGTGTGGGTGTGCGCTGCTGTTTGCCACAACTGTGGCCGTGACTGGAGCGGGACTCCTCCCCATTGTACCCCTTCCTCCAAGATGTTCACTTTATCTTTTTATTTTACTTTTAACTTGGTGGTGATGGGGGGGGCAGTGCTGCACTACTATTCTGCACAATACTTTGCAGATGTGCAGGGGAGGGAAGGGGGGGCATGGTCTGCTGCCTTTACCTTCTAACCCATGTGCTCTCCTTTTGCTACAGCATCACCTCTTACCCCGTTCACCACCAGGGACCCAAGCTGTGCATCTCTCCATCTCTCTTCTCTGCTTCCGCCTCTTCCCTTTGTTGACATCTCTTTTCATTCCTTCTTAGCTTCTCACATCTTTCAGGTCCCTCCACCTACCCCTGCCCTCCATTTTCCTCTTGCTCCACTCCTCTTCTTTCTCCATCTTCACATTATTCCTCATCCCTATAGTGCCCATCCCCATCCCTCCACTTCTTACACACCTTGCCTTCACCAACCCTTCATTTTTCTCTGCATCTTTCTACAGCTTCCCCTGCCTCTTTACCCCCTCTTCTCCCCATCTGCCTTTGCCTCTTAGTCCCCCCTCTGCCAATATATGCCCCAGCCACCCCCCTGTATTCCCTCTCATTAGCACACAGACCACGAGAGTTCCTTCCTTCCTCTCCCCTAACCTAAAGTCAGGAATTCTCAGCCCCCTTAACCACCCCCCGCCTCCCTTCGAGGCGAGCCACAGGAGTAAGAATGCCAAGGACTGCCTGCAGGCAGAAGCACGGAGAGCAAGCTCAACCTAGGCCCCACCCTCCCAATGAGACTGCAGAAGGCGGCCAGAGAACTTACTCAGGCTCAGCTGATTGGCTGCAGGAGGCAAGTCGTTCGCATTGTAAAATAACCGTGCAATATTCATATCCGCGAAGGAGACCTGCTTACTCCTCTGAAGATAATCAGTTTGATGCTTTTACATAGGTTATGTTAATTGATTACTGTGTAGTCGCCAGTGTTTGGAGCTCTCTTTGATGTGCGTTCCTTGTTAATTTTATGAATGTATTTTTCGTAACTCACTTAGAATGGGTCATAGGTGCGATATAAATAGTTTCAATAAATAAATAAGCTGGTGAGAGGGCCTACACACAGGCTTGGCAGATTGGCTGCGGGAACTGGAAGGCCACCAAGCTGCGGACCTGTGCGGAGATGTGGCAGCTTGCGTGGGAGGGGCTGAAGTTTTGCACAGCTGCACACGCACAGGGAACATTATTCAAAACTGGTAGAAAAAAAAAAAAACGTTTAAATCTAGTGTTCAGCCCTCGACAGTTCAACTTCCCTCCCCAAACCCCCCCCAGAGATTTTGTGTTTTATTTGTCCTGTAAACATGAAAACCTCCTTTAGGCAGGGTTAAGAAAACTGGGAGGAGGCATAGTCACAAGACATTATTCTTTAGAATTAATGAAAAGTTCTCCGATTTCATAATAAACCCTTCCGTATCGCTCTCTGCCACCCAGGCAAAACAGTCACAGGTGACAAACAAAACCTCAGTTTCCCAACTCACCGCCTCCATCTTGGCCAGCCTGCTCTTCTTCACCTTGAACAATGTCATGATCCAGGGTATCATAAGGTGCCTGCTGCCTGCAAGGGGAAATGGCACAGGGATTATTCTACAGTTGTGAAGACCAAGTGAAAGGAACAGAAAGTAAGAAGAAAAAAAAAAAGAGGCTCCATAAAAAAAAAAGCAACCTTGAAAAAAACCATTCAGAACAAAATATTTTCAAAGAAAAATGAATCAAAGTTAATCCAGAAGCAAAATATAAAATGACTCACTTTTTTTTTTTTTTTTTAATATAAATAGGTGTCTGGTATTTGCATACTAATGCTCTAATATAGCCTTGGCGACAATATCAGCAATTAATAAAAGGGGTGTATTTCTGAGCTGGAGAGAAGAGTAAATTCCTCTTGCTAAGTTTAGCTGAGTACCCTCACACAGTGACCTCGTTACAGAACGTCTAGACAAAACCTCAATACGACAACCATTATTATTATTAAAGTATGAAAGGCAGGAAAAATAAGAAAAAAAAATTCCTACTAGCTGCATGGCACCCAGGATAGAAATGGTATCCTTCAGCACTAGGGCTAACAATGGTGGTAGTGATAGTGCAGACCCTTCAGATGAAGAGCTATAGGCCATGGTGACATTGCTCATGGAGCAACTGAAGCAGACCAACTACAGGAGTCAATGAAAAGGTTATACAGTTATGTGGACCTCTGAAGATAATGCACTGCAAACCTATGCCACAAACCCTATATTTGAATCACAAGGGTTCAGAAAGAGCACACCAAACAACTGAAAAAGGAATACTACCCATGGAAAAGCTGCAAAAAGCAACCGACCAAAATTTAAGATCTATAACAAAAAAAGATAAAGAAAAGAAGCATGTAAGCGATAACATTTTAAATTAAGAATGAGAGAGAGACCAAAAGAGGTGATTTGGAGAGAACAGCCAGAAGAGCATTAGAAGAAAGGCACTGGGACAATCAAGTAGCACCAGAATAAAGATACTGGAACAGCCAGAGCAGGTGGAGGTAGCAATGGGTGAGATACCAGCGAATGAAAACGGTGCGTGCAACATATGAGGATGAAAGCCATGCCAGACAGGCTGGGAATCAGCGACAAGGAAAGGCATGAGAGACAACCGGAGATGGAGGATGTGGCCTGCATGGAAATGGATATGGGGTCTGGGAGCGGGAGAAGGAAAGATTACCTAAGATAAATCTGACACCCAAAGTGTAAAAATAATAAAATCACACACACATCATATGAAAAAGACCAACAAGGTCAGAATCTGCATTCAGAGACCTCTCCTGATGCCACAGAAATAAACTGGATACAATACTGTAAAGTGAGGCACATTAGTGAGAAAGTCCCAAAAAGGACTCGAGGCAACTCCTTCTCCTTGGGAAAACACATAGATCACTCACTGCATTTAGCGGTGTCACCGGTAGACGAGCACATCAAAGAACTGAGAAACAATTAGAATAGATTCAAAAGCCGCAAGCCAGAATGGGCTGCCCTAGTAGAAGACTCTCTTAAATTCATATAATCTAACATCATATTGAAAATGGCAGCAGAAGCACAAAAGCTGTGGAGAGCGAGAGGCCAAAGCAATTTGACAGAAAACAGGGAAAGAACAGCAGTACAGTTAACATACCCTCAACCGAAGCAGAAACGCACCGAGATCTGGAGAAGTTTGAAAGGATTCCTTAGAGTACAAACAGGGAAGCAGAATGGCTAACCCAGCACGCAGAGGCTCCTCTTCCTCTCTACTGCCTACCATTCAAGCAGTTTCTAACCCAGTCACTTTACAGCCCATTCCCAGGGTCCTCTGTATTGCCTAGGCCACGTATAAACAATGTCAATGGCCTTACCAAAATCCAAGTACTCTAACCCGCACTCTCCCTTGATCCAACTCTCTGCTCACCTAATGAAAGACACTGATCAGATCTGGCTACCTCTGATAAAACCAAGCAACATCGAATCTGGTAAGCTGCCAAATCCCAGAAACTGCACTACCCTCTGGTTTAGTGGCAGATGCCTCTGTTTTACACCACCCACAGTGATTCATTCCAAGCATTTGAGATTTTTCTTCTTTATAGTGATGGGACTTTAAGACATTTTATTCAGAAACATATAATGCTATATTAAAAGCACAGCTTGGTGCCAAACATGAAAATATCACTCTTCATGTCAACTAAATAAAAAAAAAAATGTTTTTAATTTTTCTTCTTAAAACTGTTGCCTTCTTGGATTAACACTGGTTCAATTTAATTAACTTTTCTTTGAAAATATTTGTGCCCATCCTCTACTTTGGAGGGATAAAATAGGAAACCATTATTTTCTAGGGCTGGACTGCTGGAAGCGTGGATTTCTCCTACATCTTTTAAGTTAAATTAAAATATTCTTTACACTTTAGTATTTCAAAAAGCATTCAGGGGGGCTTGGGGGGGGGGGGTCCCAGCAACATTTTTCTTTTTGTCATCCAGATTGCATGAAAAGCAGTTCACAGACTGCACCAATGTAAATCATCCAGCCGTCTCTCAGATTTTCTGGGAACAGACACGCAAAAAACATACCCCAGGGTCATCACAAGATCAGGTAATTCTTTTGCTTTCAATTTAGCCGTTTACTGTGAAATATTCAATGAAAAATAGCTTGCGGGCATGCTTCTGCTGCCCAACACCAGAAATGCCAAAAGCCTGTTTGAGGTGGACCCTCCAGAAGAAGTTTGTACACTAAGAATTGCATGCACAAGATGAAGGCTGCAGCACAATTTTCAAGGACATCTGGTTGGAATTTCATGAAGTGAGATAAAACTAAAGTTGACGGTTTCCCAGCCATCTTTCTGCTCGTGACTTTTCATGGTAGCTGTTTGTTTGTTTTTTTTTTATTATTAAGGATCAACAAAAAAGGTGTTATGACAGCTTAGTACAATGTATGCTAAAACTCCGCCTTATAATTTTGAAGCACCTATTCACCTACGCAGCCACTGCTGACACCAACCTGAGGTTCAAAAAATTTGGGAGTCTCTTTTATTTATGGACATTGGATATTCCATCTTTTTACACCAGCGGCCTCAAGGCAGATTATAAAACAAATTTTAACAGTTAACATTCGTCAAATGTCATTTACAGTCACCGTTGAATCAAATTTATAACGGATATCATTAGCTTGACATGAACATTTGATCTCATTTGGCGGGTGCGCTGGGGTATGGTGGCAGAGAAACTCGTTAATGACCTGTCTTCACGTAGGTTTTTACAGATTTATTACCAAGGGTAATAGATCACACCTTTATAGTGACAACAAACTCAGCTTCCTAAAAAAAAAGAACATTTCTTAGAAAAAGGATCTTAATCAGTGCAGCTGTATTTACAGTTTTAGTTGCATAAAACCCACTGTGAGAACCTCACTTTCTCTGTGTTTCAGAATAAAACAAAACAGGGTGGGGCCCGAGCAGAGTCACGGATGCTAAAAGGAAAAGCGGCATGACCAGTTGCTGAGCATCACCATGTGTCCTCCTCCTACAACTCACTTCCAGTTCCAGATACAAGTGCAAAAACACACATACACCCCCGCCACCCACAAACATCAAACCTTAGCTGATTTCTGTGAAGTGGCTTCTCCTGGTATTCTCTTTGTCTCTGTGCTACAAGCTCTTGTTCTCGCACTCGCTGCTGCCTTAGTATACGCTCCTGCAACGCTTCCTGGCGTTCCTTCAGCTGGCGAGCTTCCTCGGCTCGCTGGGCTGCCAGCTGCTGTTGCTCCAGCTGCTCCTCATAGGCTGATTTGTTCTTCATGACTGGCTTTATAGTAGGAAATCTCTGCTCAAAAACAACAAAGATTGACGATGCAATATTTCTGAACTATGCTTGCCAATATGCTCTATGGTCCTAAGGGACAGATGGAGTCAGACGAGGTTTTGTCCCATTGTATTTACAGCTCCAATTTGTGTCAGGAAAGCACGACTACAAGTCCACAGATGAGGTGGGGTAAAGCCAAGGCTAGCTCCAGATTTCCCTTATTACACGAACCTTGTGGACAATCCTACTCAGGATAAAACTCACTACAATCGTTATCTAGAAAGGCGATAGATACCCCCATCCAGGTATCTTCCAGAGGTGATCATGGCCCATCACTAGATTTTAGTCATGCAATAAAATTCAATCCTGAGAGATGATGCACAAGTAGATCCAGAATGCGAACTTTTAATGTTGGATGACAGTGCCTTGTAAAAAAAAAAAAAAAATGTTCACACATTTGTACATTTTTCACATTTGACTGTCTATAAAATAGACATCAAAATACATTAAAACTAGTTTGTTTCACTGATCTCACAACATCCTCTACACTTCTATGAAGAGAACAATTTATAGAAATAGTCCAAAAGGATAAAAAAAAATACCAAAAGTTTAGACTGCATGTCTTCACACCTTTGTCATAGCAAACCAAACTCACGGTGGTTCATAAAATTGCCATAACAAGTGCTATAAGAAGTTAAATAAAGCCCATGAGTAACCCAGTCAAAAGCCCAGAGCTGAATCCAATAGAAAATCTCTGGCAGGATTTGAAGACTGCAGTCCAGATTATCCCCAGCATATCTCAAAGAGCTTAATCTCTTCTGCCAAAAAGAATGAGCAAAATCTACCTCATTCATGTCCATACTATGGACACGTATCCTAAATGACTCATGGCTTTTACTGCTGCAAAAAGGGCTGCCACAAGGACGGAGTCAAGGGGTGTAGAGAGTCATGCAATCAAGATTTTTTTGGCTCTTTTATTCTCCATTACTTCTTGAATATTGCTATAGTTTCACAATGAGGATGTTGTGTTGGTCAATGAAATCAACTATTTTTGATAGCAGAATGCGAAAAATGATTTTTTCAAGGCACTGTAATTGCTGTGATACAAAAATCATTGTATCTGGATATCATCCAGAATCAATCCAGCTGGATTTCTAAGCGTCACCTCTTAAATGTTATAACCTGTGGCGAATTAAAAGTAAGCATAGAGTTTGTCCACTACAGGCAACCATGGATCTATACTTGACGGTGACATCTTTCTACAATTTAACAGTAAAAATTTTAACATGCAACAGAATACCTCAGTAGCACACGCTAAGCAGAGGTACTGCAGAACAGAATCACATACACTGCAAAATTAATACCCCACAGACATGTCTGACGAGCAATGCTGCGAACAGCAGATTTGGAATAAAACATTAACTTCATTAGCTCAGTTATCATCCAAAATGAATGTTTAAATATGATTTTGGAAGACTGAATTACAGGGGTTTTTGCTTGAAAAAACCCCTCCAAATCCAAAGTCAGTTTTGACCACCAACCAATGACCTACTGAAGCAAGTTTAGGAGTTTCCATTTTGAAAAAAGCTAAAAATTTCCCAGTGGCTTAAAGTATGCACCATTATAGTTTCTTACTCTACCACTATTTAAGTCATACATATAAGACAATTCCACCATTGTCAAAAACAAGACTGCCATCAGAAACCATTCCCGAGTTCTAGCAGCAGTCCTGGCCCGGGAGAGAAGTGGATTCTTTTCAGGTTCCAATACTTTTTATCAGCCCAGCATAAGAATTATTTAAAAAGCTGATGCTATGCAGGAACTTTTGATCCCACAGCAATCCCTTGTTCAGACGTAACCCGTGTGGTTTTGAAAGCTCACATTCATCATCTTTGGAGAATTCTTATATTTTACCCTTAGTAGGATATTACAGCCTCTCATAAACCCTAGCAAAGATGGATGATTTCAGGCCCTGGCATCCTTTTAGATAAACATTGTGTTGTACTAGGATAGTGCAGATCTACGAGTTCATTTCTTACCGAGTTATAAATTATGGTACTGACCGTTCTAAACAGAACACACCGATCTGATGGATGCTAGAACAGAGAAGCATTCCTGCCCATTATCTCAACCATTCATTACCCAGAGTAGGGTAATGAATGGCGAGGACATTCACTGGCAACTCCAAAGGTAGTGCAGGGTCTTAAGTTTAGAACTGCATATACTAAATCATCCAAACTGATTCCTGGGACTCCCAGAGTCATTAATAGGGGAGTTTCATGTGCTAATCCACCTACTTAGCACTGTACCTTCCTAAGAGAGCTCCGAGACCAGTGAAAGGCTGCCTGTCTTAGCAACCAGCAAAGCTCCCTTACAAATGTTCTGCACCCAGTCAGGGGTCCCTAATTCCTCATTTCATGTTTTTGATCAGTCACAAATACTCTTCCCTTAACTTTCAAGCAAATAAAGACCAAATTTTGCTTTTTTCTTCTTTTCGTAAAAGGGAACATGCCATATACATGTAAATGGGTTCAGGAGCCCGACAAACAGGAATCATCTGGCAAGTTGTAAGGGTTGACCTTTATTTCGAAAATACAAGCATGTTATTTATGCAGGTTGGATAGGGAGATCAAATATTATAAAACTCTACTTTATTTTCCCCTGTGAAAAAAAAAAAGACACTAAAATTTAAAACCACTGTATTTTTAAAAGTCAAGTTAAATCAACTGGAGGGACAAGTGCCCCGACAGTACCTGAGAGCGCACCTGCTCCTCCAGAAGATTTGCCTCTTCCTGCTCTTGGCCATGGTCGCCGGCCTTGGGGTTCTCTTCAGCCTGTGCCTGCTGCTCCTCCTCTTGCACCTGGTCCTGCTCATCCACCAGGCGCTCGGGCCGCCCCACTTGCTCCATCTCCTCCTCTTCCAGTTCTCTCTTGTGCTCTTCTGCTTCCTCGGCCCGATGCTGGACGTCCGTTTCAGTGGGACTCTCCACCTCAGCCTCCCTTTTGGGCTGAGGAGGCAACTCTGCTTCCTCTGGCGCGTTGTGGAAGTGGATATTCCCAGGCTCAGCTTTTACCTCTTGCTTCTGTGGTTTCCTCTCATTCTGTGAAAGCCAGGTGGGAGGCAGCAGGATTAGATCACAAATTCATATAAATGAAAAATAAAAAGAAGTCCTAACCATGCCCTTAAAGTTCAAGCTGTTCCCAAATTTTATCTGATGTGTTCAACAATCTGCTGCTGATTTTAAACCGTTCCGGGAGAGTGGCTGCTTATTTCCCAGAAAAACCGAATAGATGGGAATACAGTTTTATTTTATATCTATTCCAAATTTGCCATGTGCCAGCTAGAGTTGCAGAAATAGTAGCAATTAAGTGGGGGTTACTGTAAAATTGTTACGTGCCATTTTATTGGCATACGGTAATACAAGAGGTGGGGGCTTGAAATGCAGCACGAACCAAAGGCCCCAGATAATCCCGTTTTCAGCAGTCAGGCATGACCGATCATTCATCAACTGATTATCCTTTTACCTCAAGCGGCTCTGCAATCGCTGCATTTCTCTGCCGTGCTGCGGAATCACTAGGCACGGAGGGTGTAGTCGGTAGAGGCTGCTGCTTTTCTGTTTCCCGAAGACTCGGCATTTTCTTAAGGGTATCTTTCAATTGTTTATATTCCTCTACCTGGCTCTAGGAAAAAAAACCCAAAAAACCCCCACGAACAGCTCATCAGTCACACCTCTAAATTAGTCACATAACCATAATCACAAACCAAATTGGGATTTTCCCCATGCGGTCATTTGGGACGTCTTCAAAATCATGTCAGGCACCATGCAAGGGTAGAGACGCATTCCATGCAGTAAGTACTTCTGATTTCCTGGAAACCCATGCCCTTCGCCTTGCAGAAGAAAGCCTGTACCGTGCATAACATGGGAACTTCTCAGAAGGTTTTATTTCCATGCCAAACACAAAAGGTACAACTGTCAAAAGGATTACGGCTCTGGAAATTGAGGCAGCCAACATAAATGAGGCGAGAGGATGGCTTCAGAAGTTCTGTAATGGAGTGGGGGTCCCTGCTGCACGGAGGCCTTGCTGCCTTTTAGAATTCTTTTCGTTTCCAAGTGTCTGATGGGAATTGATGGGGGGTGGGCGGGATAAGAATATTAAACCAGAAAGAAAAAAAAAAACCCCAAAAAACCTGGCCTGGAAGCAGGCCGAGCCAGGCCTGGTTCTGTCCCACTGCTTGTAAGGACTCAGCATTTCACTAATTGAAAAGGTAGCAGCAAATCTATCCCTGCAGTGAGACAAACTGGGAAAATACAAACAAAAAACCCCCAAAAAACCCAAAAACCAGCTTGGTCTACTTTTGATGACCTGCGGACATGTGGCGCATCTAAATAACTGTTCTAAGCTACTAGCCTCCACCCAATGACAATTGCTTCCAACTGTGGACAGCCGAAAGAAAAGCCTGGAGAACGCAAGCAAACCAACGTCAAACAGGCTGTACGGAAAGAGAACATTATTAGCAAGAGAAGGCTGAAGACGGACAACGGCTTTCGCGGTAAGAGCCGGTTTTTCTCAGTCAGTGCATTCTAACAGAGCTGTTAAGAACAAGCAGCAATTTGCATTGCCAGAAAATTTATTAGCAGCCGCCCTCGTGGAACGCAGTGCTCCCCTGCCAACCCTTATTTTCTTCAGCACACAAAAAAAAAAAAAAAAAAAAAAAAAAGCGAACCAGCCCAAGCAGAGCACTTGGAAAGGAGACCTCCAGGAAAGCAGCGGTTCCATGTGAGCAAGCAAAAGGCTGCATGCATGCCGTGGGATGAAGGGAAGCGATCCAGCAAATGCTGCTTCTGACCTGTGCAGCCGCTAGCGCACTCTTGTGGTCTTCCAAAGTCAATAAAACTTGATCATGTTGAGACCGCAAGCCCTTATGCTGTTGCTATTATAAAAGAACATTGTTTATGTTGTGATTCAAATTCTCCCCCCCGCCCCCGAGGGGTGGGGGAAAGCGTGAAAAAGTTGGTTTTCCTTTTTCAAACCTTATAAAATCATGATAATCTCCACACTGATAAACAGTTTAAACTAGCATCAATTTAATTCACATTTTATACAGCTCAGTCATTGCTCTTTGTTTATAGCGTCCTTATTCTGCTGACTCCGTGCCACTGCTGAAAGGATTATACTCTGTTCAAGCTACTGGTGCTTACAGCCAGCCAGACATATACCCTATCTCATATAACCACAAAATGCTTTGGACCTAAAGTCCCCCTGATAGACAGGACTGGAAAAAATCTTGGAAGCCAAGTCATTTGAGAGCCTAAAATTCAGAAAATTAAAGAAAAAAAAAAAAGAAAAAAAAAAAGGCAAAACCAAAAAATATAAAGACAAAAGACGGCAAATTTTAAAGTAAAATTTAAAAGGAGATATACAATCTCTGCACAAATTTATTTTTTGTTCATTTAAGGTTATATGTGCAGGCAGTCAAAAAAAAAAAAATCCACTCTTTATCAACACTGAACAAGGTGCGTGTTCAAATATCCAAAGAAATGTTATACTCATTTGAATTCCAATGAGGTGGCCAAAAATTGTAGGCTCAGCCTCACATCCACGATGAAGAGCGTCATGATTAAAGCAACATTCCAAGCACTGACGATATGAGATGGAGAAATTACTTACCTGATAATTTCGTTTTCCTTAGTGTAGACAGATGGACTCAGGACCAATGGGTATAGTGTACTCCTGATAGCAGATGGGAGACAGATACAGATTTCAAAGCTGCCGTCAGCCTACATATACCCATGCAGGAAGTTTAGCTCTTCAGTATTCTCCTCGAAAAGCAATTATGGATATATTTATGCTCTAATAACTTGATTAACTTGGTTAACTTGATTAATTAGGACTGGTTAACTGATTTCCAAATTGGAGATCGCCAGTGCACTCAACTGAATAATGCCAACACCAGGCAACTAGGATGTCTTGAACTAGGGGTGTCGAACTGGCTTATCTGTGCTTGTCTTGTTCTTGGTGTTTTTCACCCGAGTTTTCCAATTCCGGGGCAGCTGTGGGCGGGATGCTGAGTCCATCTGTCTACACTAAGGAAAACAAAATTATCAGGTAAGTAATTTCTCCATTTCCTAGTGTGTAGCCAGATGTACTCAGGACCAATGGGATGCACAAAAGCTACTCCCGAACAGGGCGGGAGGCTGCCCGTGGCCCACTTAGTACTGCCCTTGCAAAGGTTGTGTCCTCCCGGGCCTGGACATCCAGGCGGTAGAACCTGGAGAAGGTGTGTATGGAGGACCACGTCGCCGCCCGACAGATCTCGGCGGGCAACAGCATTTTGGTTTTCGCCCAGGACACTGCCTGGGCCCTTGGTGAATGGGCCTTGACTCGCAGAGGTCGAGGCTTCCTTGCCTCTACATAGGCCGCCTTAATTAGTTCTTTGATCTAGCGGGCTATGGTTGCCCGCGAGGCCGCTTCCCAGTTTCTTCCCGCTGTGAAGGACGAATAGGTGGTCCGTCTTTCGCACAGATTCCGATCTTTCTAGGTATCGGACTAGGAATCTGCCAATGTTAAGATGGCGAAGAAAGCATGAATCTTCCGCATCCTTACGTTCGTCTGGAGATGGTAGCGAGATGGTTTGGTTTAGGTGAAATTGAGAAAACACTTTCAGTGGAAGGAGGGGACAGTGCATAGCTGTATGGCTCCCTGTGTGAACCTGAGGAACGGTTCCCGACAGGCAGCTCTTGGCTGTGTTGACGACCCACCCGAGATTCTGCAGCAGATTCTTGACTCTGGTGGTCGCTTGGTGACTTTCCTCTGGAGATTTTGCTCTGATTAGCCAATCGTCCAGGTAAGGATGTACGAGGATTCCTTCTTTCCTCAGTGTTTCCACCACGATTTTGGTGAAGGTCCGAGGGGCGGTGGCTAGTCCGAAGGATAGCGCCCGGAACTGGTAATGATGGTCCAGTATCGCAAAGCGTAGGAAGTGCTGATGGTCTTGATGGACCAGTATGTGGAGATAGGCTTTGGATAGATCCAGTGAGGTCAGGAATTCTCCCGGCTGTACTGCCCTTATGACTGAGTGCAGGGTTTCCATGCGGAAGTGTGGTACCCTCAGGTAACGATTGACAGACTTGAGGTCTAGGATGGGCTGGAACGTTCCTTCCTTCTTGGGAACGATAAAATAGATGGAATAGTGACCAGTATTTTGTTGGTGCATGGGCACCGGAGTTATAGCCTTTAGGGTGAGTAGTTTTGTCAGTGTGGTTTCCACTGCCATCCTCTTGGAAAGGGCGTGGCATGGTGATCTCACAAATTTGTCTGGAGGGATGCTGAGGAAGTCCAGATAGTATTCCTCTCGAATGATAGTTAGGACCCCTTTGTCAGACGTTATCTCGATCCATCTTTGGTAGAAGAGGGTAAAGTCTGCCCCCTATGACTTCTTCCGGTGGATAGGTCTGTTGATTCTCATTCGGGCCGATACAGTACAGTGCGCTCCGACGCCATTGGACGCACGTTTTCCCTTACCCCTTATTCAGTAAGGGGCGGAAAATGCGCGTCTAACCCGCCGAACCTAATAGCGCCCTCAACATGCAAATGCATGTTGACGGCCCTATTAGGTATTCCTGCGCGATTCAGTAAGTAAAATGTACAGCCAAGCCGCACATTTTAACTTTCAGAAATTAGCGCCTACCCAAAGGTAGGCGCTAATTTCTTCCAGCACCCTCCTACTTAATAACATGGCGATATTAAGTCGGAGGTCCCGAAGAGAAATTTGAAGTCTGTCGGCGGCTGTTGGGTCGAAAACTGGACGCTCAATTTTGCTGGCGTCCGGTTTCTGAGCCCGTGGCTGTCAGCGGGCTCGAGAACAGACGCCGGCAAAATTGAGCCTCGGCTGTCAAACCCGCTGACAGCCGCCACTTCTTTTGCCCGTTTCTACCGCTGGGCCTCATTTAAATACTGTATCGCGCGCACAGGCGAGTGGCCTGCGTGCGCGCCGGGAGAGCGGGCACAGCAGGAAGCAATCTGAAGAGTCATTGCTGCTACATCAAAAGACTGTTTAAGGATGGATTCCAGTCATCTATCCTGGGCATCCTTTAGTGCCGCTCCTCCCTCGATGGGAATGGTCGTGGGCTTGGAGGTTGCGCAGACCATGGCGTCCACCTTTGGGAACCGCAGGAGTTCCATAGCTGCGGGTTCCAAGGGATATAGGGCTTCTAGGGCCCATCCTTCTTTGAAGCTGGCCTCAGGTCAATCAGTTGCTGTACTGCTTGCAACACTGGAAAATAGCATAAGGCCTGACAGAGGGAGAACAAGATGGGGTTTATCTTTGGTTCCGCTGTGGTGTCCGTGCCTGGAATGTCCAGCGTCTTCAGGTGCTGGGAACTAGTCTTTGGAGAAGAATCGCAGCATGGTTCGGTATGGATCCATCCCTGGGGGATTTCTCCTTCCTCCAGGGAGTCAGCCTCGTCCTCCAAGGTGTCTGTATCCCCGGAAGGGAGGCTCTTGCTTAGGAAGGGCACGTCTCGATGGGCCCAAGAGGTCCTTGGAACGTCTTGCGTTTCTGGTGGCAACTGGGACTGGGTCACAATCGGTACTGAGTGCGCTTGGACAAAGGTTTGTAGCCTTTGAAGAATTCCACCCAAGAAAAAGTCCCTGGGTCCATGTTGATTCCAGGGGGCGTTATAGGGAGGTCCCGGAGGTGTCTTCCTGTGTAGGAGCAGAGTTGGAGATACAGAGGTCTGGGGTACTCATTAGTGGATCCGGATCCCTCTACTGGCTGTGAGGGACCTTGCTTTGGTTCCCCCTGAGCCTCTTCGCACTGCTGGCATAGGGAGGAGGCCACTTCTGGTTGCGCAGCTCTCAGGTGGCAGGCTGGGCAGAGGGCTTGTCTCCTGGCCTTCTTGGCAGGCAGTGCCATGGTTTGTGCTCATGGTGAGCTTCAAAACTTGTCTGTGCATGTAGGAATGCACGCCGGGAGGCTTGGTTGAGCGCTCCGAGTGCACCGAAGATGTGTGTGCGGAATGCCTAAAGATGTGTGCGCAGGCCACTACTTGTGCGCCTGGCTGAGATGTGTGCGCCGCAGTGTGCACAGCAATATTTGTGCACTCAGGCCCTTTATGCAGGCAGCTATGCGCCCAACACCGGGGCTGCTCAACCCGATGAAACAGATGCTGGAAGGGACGATCTGTGTGGCAAATCGAGCCTCGGAGACCGGAGACTTTAAGAGAGGTTTCTACCTTACCTGGTCTCGGCGTTTCCCGGTCTCGTGCCGGGCGGTCTCCGGTTGCGGGGGAAGAGGGAATTACCATCACCGCCGTGCTCGATTCTGCACCCGCTGCCTCTCAGCCACCCTGGGGGCTAAGTCCATGCCGGGAGCCGGCTACTGGACCGAGGCTTGCCTCCGAGGGATCTCAGAAATCACCTCAGGAATTCTTGACTGGGGGAGGGACCCTTAGGTATCACCGCGGGAGAGCAGGGCTCGTCTTGTAGAGGTAAGTTTTCTTTCTTTGTTTTAAAATTGCTAACACTATTCTAGTGTGTGTAGTGTCCCTATCTACTTAGGAGACTGAGAAATATTGAAGAGCTGAGCTTCCTGCATGGGTATATGTAGGCTGACGTCAGCGCTGAAATCTGACTCTGTCAACTGCTATCAGGAGCACACTATACCCACTGGTCCTGAGTCCATTTGGCTACACGCTAGGAAATATTGAATTTGTTAGGGGGAGGGGGGGAGGCAGCATCTTCCATGCCCTATGTACTTGTTTGTCTATTTGCTCCCCTGATACTCTATTACTAAAGCAGATCCAGAAGCCCAGGATCCTTGCTGGTGCCCTGAAGAGGACAGGACACTCCCTGGGAAAAAGCGAAGAAATCTTGTACATCCACCAGGGAACATTTTAACACTGTTGGCTTTAACTGACCACCAGTGACAGGACATCCCAACACAGTTGTATCATAAAAGCATGATTTCCTCTAAAAATAAAATACAAAGTCTGACATAAAAGGAGATTATTTCCACCCAAGTTAACAATGTAATACTCCACATTCACTTTTTTTTTTTAATTAGCAGTCACATGCTAATAAAGGTTTTGCTTGCCACTTCCTTATTGGGTTATTCTAGGCTTTGCTTCCCTTTTATTTAAGGGTCTATGTGGTTTTTCATTCAAGGGCTTGTATTCATAATTTCCCCATGTAACTGTTCCTGCTAGCCAGCTCACTAGTGGCATATAGACACAGGCTGTATGCAGCAAGAAAAAGAAATAAAGACAAGTCTATTTTTAAACGGGCCAATACAGTAAAGTGCGCTCCGGTAGAGCGCACTGTTAGCCCGCGTTCGGCCATGCGTTTTCGACATGCTACTTTTACCCCTTATACAGTAAGGGGTAATAGCGCGTCAAAAACTCGCTGCCAACCCCCTCGAAACTAATAGCGCCCGCAACATGCAAATGCAAGTTGATGGGCCTATTAGTCATTCCCGCACTATCCAGAAAGTAAAATGTGCAGCCAAGCCCTATATTTTATGTTCAGAAATTAACGCCTGCCAAAGTGAATTGTAAAAAGAACTGAAGGCAGTAGCACGGCTCGGCTGTGCAGGCGGCAGCGTCCTCAGTGTTGGGTGGCTGAAGTAGGTTTATTTTATTTTTCTCCCGCTTGTGTTTCAGGCAAGCTTCTCCCCGTTCGTGATAGACTGGGGCTCTGCATGCCGTGCATGCAGCTCGAAGCGGTTGTGGCTTAGTCGGCATGGGTGTTCAGAGGGCGGGGAGGGCTCGTCCGATCACCCTACAGCCGCAAAACAGCGGAGGTCCTCCAGGGCTCTGGCCAGGGTGCTGATCCTTTCCCGGATCAGCGCGGGAACGGCGGTCACCTTGGATTCACTCTCGGCCGTTCCCATGCTGTCGGAGGAGGGGAGGGGCGGATGCATCCCCATGCTAGTCTCCGGCCCGTTCTGTCTCCAGGAGCAATCAGGAGGACTTTGAGAAGGAAGGGAGCCCCATGTTGCTGGTCTCTGGCTTCTTTCTTGTGGGGTCTGGAGCATTAAGGCCATTCTCAACTGTCCTGTGTGTTGCTACTGCATGATTCTTACCTGGCCAAGCAGCAGGCAGTGTTTGAGGCTAGGGATTCCCAGCCAACAGAGGGGCGTTCGGTTGGCCCAAAACAGAATTTGTTCTGGGAGACAACAGGTTTCCCCTGTCCAGAGGTTGTTGGGTCCCCTCTCGGGTTCTGGCCCAGGGGGGGATAAGTCCGATGAGTCTGGCAAGGCTACCATGGGGGCAGAGGAGGCTCCTGACCAGGATGTTCCTGTAGATCCAGTGGCAGGAGGTGCGGGTCAAGGGGAGGATCCAGAAGCGCCGGTCCCCAAAGGGGATGACTCGAAGGTGGTATGTCTTTTTAGAAAGGAAGAGCTGGATGCCTTGCTGCCTCTGGGTCTAGGGGTTAAAATCCCCCAGGACGACACAGATTTGGAGGGGGCCGATCTGGTCCTGGATGGGATGCGGGGTTCCCCGACGGCCTTCCCGTAACACAAGTTGGTAAAGAAGCAGAATGGGGAGCCCCCGATTGCAGGTTAAAGGAGGGAAGGGCCATGGCGAAGATTTATCCATTGCCTGAACAGGCGTTGGAACTTGTTGCTCTCCCTAAAGTTGATGCTGCGGTTTCAGTGGTTACTAAGAAGGTGACTACCCCTTCGGTAGGGTCCGCGACGTTGAAGGACGTTCAGGAATGTAAATTGGAGGTGCACCTCAAGAGGATTTCTGAGATCTCACCCCCTGGGTTTGCGTGCTGCTAGTTTTATGCAACGTGCTCGTCTCTGCTGGGTGCAGCAGACGCAAGAAAGCCTGCTGAAGTTGTGCAAGGAGGCAGACAGCGTTTGCGAGCGGGACTCTCCAGGTCCCACCCTGAGTAGGGAGCTCTGGTACATCCCAGGAGTCTGGACTGATCCAGGTAACGTACAGGGAAAGCAAAATTGGTTCTTACCTGCCAATTTTCATTCTTGTAGTCCCACAGATCAGTCCAGAACCTGCCCATTCTATTGAGGGGGGGGGGGGGGGAGAAGAGAAGAGTCGTCCACTCGTCTTTTTTTTTTATAGCAGAGGATATTTTCATATTTTGAAAGTTTTGGATGTTTTGATTGTTTTTAGAGAAATATGGAATTTTTTTTTTTTTTAAGATTTGCTTGGGTATAGATTAATAATGAACTACAGGTGGCACACGTGGTTAAGTAGCAGTGTCAGTAAAACTTTCGCTGTCTCCATCTGCTGGAAGGGAGGCAATACCCAGGAGTCTGGACTGATTTGTGGTACTACAGGAATGAAAATTAGCAGGTATGAACCAATTTTCCTACGTATCTCAAGATTAATTGAACCGTGATGCAGAACACTGCTCCTCTGCAATGTAAGGGTGCTTGGCCTTCCTTGGATATAGTGACCAGTTTTCTAAAGCAAAACTACAGTAGCCACACCCAATTATTTAGTGTCATATTATTTCCTCTTGATCTACTTTTTTTTATTGCCTGGATGAGCCATACACTTAAAATAAATATGTTAAATCCATCTCAAAGGACTTCAGATAACAAGCACTGAAGCTACAGAGGGGTTCAGATAGGGGGAATTTGTGTTAACATTTTACCTTCACGTCTTGAAGCTGTACATGGATGTCTTGATGAGCTTTTCGTAACTGTCTATTCTCTTCCCGTAAATTATAGACATTTTCTAGGAAAGACAAAAGATCATGAAATGACAAATCACTGGCTAAGTGGCCTGCCAGTAGCTCCTCTCCACAAAAGAGAGAGACACCAATCTGACAAGTGGGGAGGACAACATGCAGTATTACCCATTTTACCCACAGTAAAACTACAAAATTTGGAACCACCATGGGAGTGAAAAACCTACAACCCCCAACCCAATTAAATACACAGGCAAGAACAAAATACCTAGAACCAGGCAATAAACACACACAGCTCGAGACACTTCAGCTCCTCCTCCAAGGACATACACACCCACAATGATCAGAACAGTCGCAGAGGCACCCGGACACTCTACTTTTAAGAATAGGCGTATGTGGACAGGTTTCTCCCTGCCTGTTTGTGACTGAGATGGGTTTAATCATCGCTGCTATATACCGGGTGTGGCATAATCTTTGCCCCCCCCCCCGCACCCCACTGGATTCTCCAAAATATAATTTTTTTACCATTGTGTAGGGCATTCAATTTGGAATTTAACAGTAACTTATACATTACTTAAATGTATTATTTATGGCGGGAACGTACGATGGCAAAAAACAGTGACAGATTGACTGAAGTATATTGCATTTTGTGCGGAGCGCGATGCTGAAGCAATCTTTATTACAAAAGAGTGGATTGCCTAAAAATTAGGTTGAGGTGAAAGCTGGGATCAGAGGACATAGGCAAGACTGTAGACAAGTGTTTTACAGAATTTGGTGACTGCTAAAATTGTCTCAAGAAACCCCAAAAATTATTGAAAATTCCAACAACAAGCAGAAAGAAAAAGCTGTTACCCTGCTCGCTTTAAAGCTAATGATGGGCACTTCAACTATCAATAAGATTGGCAGCCTCAGTGACCTCACCCGACCCTCAACCCTCACAATCATACAAAAAACAGCCACGAGACACTAATTGTGGGGGAAAACAGGCCGCAGCTTTATTAATTCTAACACTAATTACTAAATGCACCAACCCAAGCTGGTCCAGTGAATATCAATCCCAATAGATCCCCTTTATCACTGTGCATCTTAGCCAAGCAAGATAGTCTCCTTGATCCAACCCCTTGCTATGTTTCCAAAGCAAGGGAGGCCTCACTACCCTGGTATGTTATGCCCCTACTGCACGTTGTCATACCACCCCAAAGAACATTTTGTTGCCATGTGCTTTGCAGTCACTTGCAAGGTGCCTACCTGCTCGGTTACCCCACCACTGGCTTAAGGCAGTGGGCCACTTGCTTCATGCTCCCCCCACGCCAACCTCACCGTTACATAAGTTCAGCTGCTCCCTTTCTAATGTTTCCTGTAATGCATTGTTGAAAAGGTCCTACCCAATGTCAGACAGATGTATCTTATCGGATCTATAAAAACCTCTGCATAAAGCATCAGCCCATTCCTGTTTAATCTGCTGGCCTCCCAGCTTCTGTACCCATACACCAATTTGCCTATTAACTTTTTTCTGGCCTCTGCCCCACAACTTTACAGCGCACCATTTAATACATGGAATTATGTCTGACCACCACAATCATGCTGGGTAAAAATAAGGAAACCAACTCGGCAGTATTCTTCTTGATCTCATCAATTGTTTACATGACAACTTCCCCAAGTCATTGCCTCCCAGATGGATGATGGCTACTTCTGGCCTGGTGGACACCAATCTACGACATAAGAATGGCGACAGCTGCTCCCATTGCATACCACGTCTCCCCATCCACAAAACTTGAACACCAAATGGAGCCATGCCCAAATGTGTCCCGCACTGCCTCCCTCTTGCCCTCTTGGCTGCCCAATGGATGAAAGAACGTCTCACAATCCAGACCAGTCCTTCACCTGTGGCAGACCTTCAATGAAACATTAATACCTACAATGCACATTTCCAATCTTACATACAAGTTGACTGCAGAGGCCCTCCACCACCTGCTTCTCTAGTGTTCATGTTCAGGCTTTCCTATGCCACACTGGTGACTGCCCCAATCCTAAATGAATGCATCCCATACCCATTAGGGTCCAATCCCACATGCACCAATGTGGCTCAAAAAACCCTATTTCAATTTTCGTTGGTAAAGGGCACACCATCGGCATGAATAAAGTAAGCGTGCAATGCTTCCCAGTCTTCCATTCAGATAGATGTTTAAATCTCTGACCAGGTATGTGACTTGTGACCCAACCTGGTTCAAACATATGCTGGTCCCTTTACCAGTCTGGTCCGTCTTGGATCTATGTACTAGAATATAAGCTACCTGGTCCTTCACTTGCAAATTACACATAAGGATGCCATTGAAACCAGAATCATTCTTGGATGCAGCCACAACTCGCCCACCCACAAGGCCCCAAAAGATGCCAAGGAAAATGTTGCCCGGAATAAGTTAGTCCCGAACCCCAACTCACAAATCACCTGGAGTGATGACAACTGATGAACAATTCATGGATTATGGGGCATCTCCAATCCCGCACAGGTCCAACCTTCCTCGCGCAGCCAGTCAGCATCTTCCTGACCATAACACTCTATACAAGATCCCCCCTCCCATCCCCTCACCTTAGAAAAGAAAGCAAAACCTGCCAGTTGGTTAGCCACCATCCCCCCTTGATAACCTCGTCTCCCTTGCCCAGGCGACATATTTAACAATGAGTTTATCTTGCACTGGGCCCTCTACCCATCCACGTTGTTTCAAGAAACCCTGCATCCTGTCATATCATCTGCAGTATGCTATGTGCTGGGGGCCACTGATCTCTTCAGTAGGTCCCATGCAGTTGAGCTCCAATCTCCCACAACTTGTCTGGTACTGCTCTCCTGCAACCTGCTGTCAAAATAAATCCTATTTAGCCCAGGGCAGTGAATCTGCAAAACAATTACTAGCTCCAGACAGATGCTTTGCCCACATGGTCATATTCTGCCGCAGACACCGCAAAACCACTTCCCTCAGTGACTCAGCAACCTGGGGGCTACGTGCAGCCTGTCTGTTAATCACTTCAACAATCGCCTGATTGTCGCACCAGAATATTATCTTTCTGTCCTGTGATATTCCTGGTCAATCCAACCTTGACCCAAATTGAAGGCCAAGGAGCAGCACATCACGACTCAACACATTTTCAAGCAGCAGTCATAACTGTAGTGACACCCTGTAGGTAAGAAGTGAGGCAAGATCTCAGACAGCATAATGTCATTGACTTCTTCAGGCAAATTAGGCCAAGAATCTAGTTGGGTGGCTTATCAGGCACCTGTGTATTCTGTGATGAACTTGGATGGAGAGCTAAAGTCTGCATTTCCTGCTCAGGCTTTTTATTTGCTGAATTAAGAGCTTGCTCTTGAGACTTTGCCACTTTCTTGTTTTTCTTCTTCTCCTTGTCAGCAAAGATACTACACATTCTAAAAACGATGTCTGAATCTATTTTTTGTATACTAGATATTCCTTGGCTTAGCGCTAAGGGGCCAGATTTTCAGAGACTCACAGAAGACAGGGCTTGGGATGCTCACTCACTCCTACAGAATGGTGTGTGGGGGGCGGGGCCTGCGATGTGGCTTTTTCATCCTTACATGAGCAATGCTCGTCATGGTACCTGCTCAGTCAGTTCCATTTTAATAGAAGAATATAATCGGCAGTTCCAAAATGAAATTACTCAATTTGATCCTATTTTGGGATTGCTCCCTTTAAAAGAAAATATACGCCAGCTGTTTCTACACGGTGGTGGTAGTGGGAGAGGGCAGCAGACTGTGCAGTTGCACTGCACTCTGGGGGCACGAGATATATATATATATATATATAACTATATGACATATATATATATATATATATATATATATATGAGCAGCACTCATCCAGCCTAGTAGCACTCATCCAGTCTCCAGCAACAATAATGCACTACCGCCCACGCACCTACAAATCACTCACCCCAATCATGATTTCCCCCACAACACAGTTCCTAGGTCTCACCCTATTTACCATAATCCTATTCAACGCCCAATCACTCACCAACAAAACTCTTATACTCAACGACATACTGCAGGACACAACCCCAGATTTTTGCGCCATAACAGAAACATGGCTCAAATCCACAGACATCACACTTATCAACCAACTACCAACACAGACTTATGATTTCTTCTCCATCCCAAGACAAAAAAAAAAGAGGAGGGGGTATCTTCCTCGCTGCAAAAAAATCCTTAAGGTTCACACACCACCCAATCAGTACTATTACCAAACTAGAACTAGGATTGTTCAAATCAGAACATCTCCAAATCCTTCTAGTCTATGCCCCTCCAGGCTTACTAGAGTCAGACCCCTCACCTATTATTGAAACCATAACCTTACATCTTAATCTTGACTCCCCTGCTATAATCCTGGGCGACTTTAACTTACATGTTGACAAAGTCCCCCTCTCAACAAACTGTGAAGCTTTCCTCACCTCACTGTCAGCGATGGGTTTCAGTCAACAAATCAACAAACCCACTCACAAAGCAGGCCACACGCTTGATCTCCTCTTTACAAACACCAGTATTTCTCTCACAAAACAACCAAATTGTAAAAAAGTCCCATGGTCAGATCACTCACTAATCTTCACCAGCTTTTCTATACCTCGATCAGACTCCAACCTCAACTCAAGACCCTCTTTCCAATACAGAAAACCTTGCTCCTCAGAACACCTCAGCAAACTTCTAACCTCTGATCTACCACTCATTGATGTATCTACACCCAACTCTGCCCTCCAATCTTGGTCCAAAATAACTAATTCTATTGCAAACACTCTCTGCCCACTGACAACCAAAACAAGGTCTTCCAATGCATCCAAACGACAACCCTGGTTTAACGATCAACTACGAAAGCTCAAACAACTACTTCGGCAAAAAGAAAGAAAATGGTGTAAAGCCCCTTCACCGGCCTCACTCTCTGACTACAAACGATCACTCCATCTATACAAAAGTACCACGTTGAAAACCAAAAGAGACTACTATGCCCGGAAGATTCATCACCTCAGCTTTGACTCAAAGGCTTTATTCGCTTTCGTTTCAAGCCTCACTAAACCGATCTCTCCAGATATCCCACCCGAACAAGCCCAGACTAAAGCAGACGAACTGGCTCTTCATTTCAACAAAAAAATATCGGATCTCCTTAATCAGCTGACTCCAAACACCACTTCTCCAGATAACACATACTTTCCCCAAAACAAAGAGATACAGCTTATTGACTTCGAACCCATCACAATCACAGAGATACAAACGGTGTTAAAAAGAATGAAACCATCATCTCACCCATTTGATCAAATCCCTTCCAAAATGCTCCTTCTCATCCCGGACACAATAGCAAAAACCTTAGCAGATATCATAAACTCTCTATCACATGGTATTTACCCGGAAGACCTAAAAACTGCCTCAATCAAGCCACTGTTAAAAAAACCAAATCTAAATGCATGTGATCCCAATAACTTCCGCCCTATTTCCAACCTCCCATTCATAGCGAAAATCATGGAAAAATTGGTAAACACCCAACTATCCAACTACCTAGAGGACCACAGTATTCTGTCCCCTAACCAATATGGTTTTCGCAAAGCCGCAAGCACTGAAACGCTACTACTCTCACTCACGGACTTCCTCCTTTCTGGAATTGATAAAGGCCAAGCATATTTACTAATTCTTCTTGACTTTTCGGCGGCCTTCGACACCGTGAACCACGCCCTCCTTCTAAAACAGCTGGCAAACATTGGTTTAACAGGTGCCACACTTAACTGGTTCAAAACATTTCTAGAAAATAGAGGATATAGAGTCAAAATTCACAATAAAGAATCCCAATACCACCATTCCAATAGAGGGGTGCCGCAGGGTTCATCACTTTCACCCACACTATTCAATGTCTACCTCCTACCACTATGTCAACTTCTTACAAAACTAAGCCTGAAACACTTCCTTTTCGCTGACGACGTACAGATCGTGATCCCCATAGAAGAATCTATATCAAAAACAATGGAATATTGGGACAGTTGCTTATCAGAAATTAAACTCCTCCTCACCAGTCTAAACCTTGTACTTAATGCTTCTAAAACAGAATTCCTGCTCATATCACCGGAAAACAATAATACACTCCCAAAACCACCCACACTGCTTCAAACAGCCCACGTAAGAGATTTAGGAGCCATCCTGGACAATCGACTCAACCTCAAACCATTCATTAACCAAACCACCAAGGACTGCTTCTACAAATTACATATTCTGAAAAGAATCAAACCACTTTTCCACGCCCAGGACTTTAGAACAATACTACAAGCAATAATCTTTTCCAAATTAGATTATTGCAACTCATTACTACTAGGCCTCCCAGCTTCCTATACCAAACCGCTACAAATGGTTCAGAACTCTGCAGCCAGAGTCCTTACAAACTCCAGGAAAATGGACCACATCTCACCTATCCTCAAAAACCTCCACTGGCTACCGATCCACTATAGAATCATGTACAAAACCATCAACATCATATACAAAACTATCAACCAAAACACGCACCTCGACCTACAAATATCCGCCAGACCCATCAGGGAATACTACAAAGAGTCACTCCAAATTCCAAAGGCCAAAACCTACCAACATAATCATTGAGTCTTAGAGCCTTCTCTTCAGCAGGTCCAACTCTCTGGAACTCTATCCCACCTGATTTGAGACAGGAGCCATGCTCTCTAACATTTAGGAAAAGACTAAAAACCTGGCTTTTCAAAAAAGCATTTCCAAGCATTGAATAAAACCTCCATTAAATAGCACAAACTCTTATTCTATAACTGGACCTAATACAAATCAACCAACCTTAAATTGACACTCATCAATACCTTCTGAGCTTTTATCATACCATTATCGTATTTATGCATCCGGTTATTTATGTACCGTCTCATAGTGATGTACCGCCACAGTTACTCACATATTCTTATTTAATCACTTTGCTACTCTATTACATTAATAGGCCAAAATGTAAATATTGCTCTGTACAATCTCTCCCCTTTTCCATTTCCAAGTTGATTTCCCTGATTTTTTGTAACTTTCTCACATCCTTTATTTGATTCACTGTATTTATTCACTGTATTTAAAGTTCAAGGTTCTTACTGAGAACATTGTTTTAAGTTATGTTATGCTCTACACACTCTGTTAATTGTAAACCGGGTTGATGTGATGCCTGTCATGAAACTCGGTATAACAAAAACAATAAATAAATAAATAAATATATACATACATATATACATACATACACATACATATATACATATTATATTGTAGAAGCTTTCTGTGTATAAATACTGCTCTGTGCTTTTCATTATCCCCTCTCCACTAGTGCTCTGTGTTTCATAATCTCTGTGCTCTCTGTGTATAAAAACTGCTCTGTGTTTTTCATTATCCCTTCTCTAATAGTGCTCTGTGTTTCATTATATCTGGACTCTCTGTGTATAAATACTGCTCTGTGCTTACATTATACCTTTCTCTAGGTCTGGTTATTGTATATTATTTTGTTTGGTTCCTTGCTAATTGTTTGCTTTAAGATTCAGTAAACCTGCATCTCTCTTATTGTATAGCTGTCTTTAATAATCTGCTTAATATTGGCACATAAGTGCTGTGGGATCATTTAATAGCTAAAGGACTAGTAAAGTTCCAGGAAGTGTCCTGCTCTAACCAGATTGACCTAGGTTTAAACTGTTTGACTCCCTCCCATCCTACCCCTCTACCCACCCACCCCTAGGTTTGTTTTTCTTATGTAGACTGCCGAACTTAAAATTAGCATCAAGATAAATTAGTACATTGGTATTTCCTTAGGTGTTAATCAAATAATTTACCAAAATGAGGACTATCCAATGAATCTATTGTGGAGCCTTTATTCTGAGGGAAAGCATCTGGAAACTTAGAGCTTGCCCATTTGTGAACTGTCTTCCTTGAAAAAGGAGCTGGCTGAAGTTAAAGCTCAATTATAGAAATGACGGCAGAAGAAGACCAAATGGCCCATCCAGTCTGCCCAGCAAGCTTCACACACTTTTTTCTCTCATACTTATCTGTTTCTCTTAGCTCTTGGTTCTATTTCCCTTCCACCCCCACCATTAATGTAGAAAGCAGTGATGGAGCTGCATCCAAGTGAATATCTAGCTGATAAGTTAGGGGTAGTAGGGGTAGTAACCGCCGCAATAAGCAAGCTACACCCATGCTTATTTGTTTTACTCAGACTATGTTATACAGCCCTTATTGGTTGTTTTTCTTCTCCCCTGCCGTTGAAGCAGGGAGCTATGCTGGATATGCATCGAAAGTGAAGTATCAGGCACATTTGGTTTGGGGTAGTAACCGCCGTAACAAGCCAGCTACTCCCCGCTTTGTGAGTGTGAACCCTTTTTTCTTCTCCCCTGCCGTTGAAGCAGAGAGCTCTGCTGTATTTGCATAGAAATTGAAGTAACAGGCTTATTTAGTTTGGGGTAGTAACCGCCGTAACAAGCTAGCTACTCCCCCTTTGTGAGTGCAGATCCTTTATTCCACATTTCCTCTTGCTGTTGAAGCTAGAATGATGTTGGAGTCACAGTAAGCATGTGTACGTTTATTGAATAAGGGTATTGTCTCCAGGCAGTAGCCGTCATTCTGGCGAGTCACCCACTCTTCATTGGCGGCCTCTTGACTTTATGGATCCACAGTGTTTATCCCACGCCCCTTTGAAGTCCTTCACAGTTCTGGTCTTCACCACATCCTCCGGAAGGGCATTCCAGGCATCCACCACCCTCTCCGTGAAGAAATACTTCCTAACATTGGTTCTGAATTTTTCTCCCTGGAGCTTCAAATTGTGACCCCTGGTTCTGCTGATTTTTTTCCTACGGAAAAGGTTTGTCGTTGTCTTTGGATCATTAAAACCTTTCAAGTATCTGAAGGTCTGTATCATATCACCTCTGCTCCTCCTTTCCTCCAGGGTGTACATATTTAGATTCTTCAATCTCTCCTCGTACGTCATCCAATGAAGATCCTCCACCTTCCTGGTCGCCCTTCTCTGTACCGCTTCCATCTTGTCTTTGTCTTTTTGTAGATACGGTCTCCAGAACTGAACACAGTATTCCAGGTGAGGCCTCACCAAGGACCTGTACAAGGGAATAATCACTTCCCTTTTCTTTCTCGATATTCCTCTCTCTATGCAGCCCAGCATTCTTCTGGCTTTTGCTATCGCCTTGTCGCATTGTTTCGCAGACTTCATATCATTAGACACTATCACCCCAAGGTCCCTCTCCTGCTCCGTGCACATCAGCCTTTCCCCCCCCATCGAATACAGTTCATTCGGGTTTCCACTCCCCATATGCATGACTTTGCACTTCTTGGCATTGAATCTCAGCTGCCATATCTTCGACCACTCTTCCAGTTTCCTTAGATCCCGTCTCATTCTCTCCACTCCTTCCGGCGTGTCCACTCTGTTGCAGATCTTAGTGTCATCCGCAAAAAGACAAACCTTGCCTTCTATCCCGTCCGCAATGTCGCTCACAAAGATATTGAACAGGACCGGTCCCAACACCGATCCTTGCGGTACACCACTTAAAACCGCTCTCTCTTCAGAGAAGGATCCATTTACCATCACACATTGTCTTCTGTCCGTCAACCAATTTGCAATCCAGGTCACCACCTCGGCACTCACTCCCAAGCTTCTCGTTTTATTCACCAGTCTCCTGTGCGGAACCATGTCAAAAGCTTTGCTGAAATCCAAGTATATGATATCGAGCGCTCTTCCTCGATCCAATTCCTTGGTTACCCAGTCAAAAAAGTCAATCGGATTTGTCTGACAGGATCTTCCCCTGGGGAATCCATGGTGCCTCTGGTCCATCAATTCTCCGGACTGTAGATAGTTCACTATTCTCTCTTTCAGCAGTGACTCCATTACTTTTCCCACCACCGAAGTGAGGCTGACCGGTCTGTAGTTGCTAGCCTCCTCCCTGTTCCCACTCTTGTTAAGCGGGACCACCACCGCTCTTCTCCAATCACTCGGCACCACTCCCGTTTCTAGGGATCTATTGAACAGGTCACACAGCGGAGCCGCCAGAACATCTCTGAGCTCCCTCAATATCCTTGGATGAATCCCATCAGGCCCCATGGCTTTGTCCACTTTCAGGTTCTTTAGCTCTTCCCACACATTTTCTACTGTAAAAGGATTTTCATCTATTCCACTTCCCACCAGTTTTTTGTTGTGTAGAGATGGTCCTTCTCCAGGGTCTTCTTTAGTGAACACAGAGCTGAAGTATTCGTTTAATATTTCTGCCATTTCTTCGTCTCCCTCCACACATTGATCATTAGCACCTTTCAATTTCACTATACCACTTTGGATCTTTCTCTTTTCACTGATGTATCTGAAAAATGTTTTGTCACCATTTTTTATCTCCTTGGCAATCCTCTCTTCTGCTTGACTTTTTGCCAACTTGATTAATTTCTTCGTCTCCCTCAGTTGATACAAATATTCTTCTTTGTGTTCCTCCCTTTGGGATCTTTTATATGTCTTGAATGCTGTTCTTTTAGCTTTAATTTTGTCAGCCACCTCCTTTGAGAACCAGATAGGTTTCAATTTTCTTTTGCTTTTCTTTACATTTCTAACGTATAGAGCAGTTGCCTTGGCGATTGCTCCTTTTAGATTGGTCCACTGCTGATCCACATCTCTCTCGTTCTCCCAATTAGCTTCAATAAAGAGAATTTCACCCACATTACAGTACTCAGAAAATAATTCCCCAGTGCCACAGAAAAACCAGGAGTCAAGAAAAAAAGAGAGAGATACAGTAGGCTCAGGTAGGATAACAAATGTGACCCACAGTCACCCATTCTTGACAGATGGGCAGCCCACAAGTATACCCCCCCCCACTCAGGACATTAAGGAACTCATTAAAAACCAGGATTACAGTGGGCTCTGGCAGAATTAGACCTGTAACGAGGAGACACACACAGTATCAAGTGCAACAAGAACAAAAAGCCTTCTCTATATTAAACACTGAAGAAGTTCGAGAAAAAAACATTGAAGTGTTACCAGAAAAGAGAAAAAAAACCCAATGCAAGCAGAAATTCAAAATCCATAACCAAAAGAAAAAGCTGATTGAGATGGATGACTGTCATTAGTGGCATTAGAGCAATTTTGGAGTCGCATTAACCGTGTGTATGTATATTTTATAAGGGTATTATCTCCAGGTAGTAGCCTTCATTCGGGTGAGCCACCCCCTCTTCATTCACGTCCTCTAGACTTGATGGATCCACAGTGTTTATCCTACACCCTTTGAAGTCCTTCACAGTTCTGGTCTTCACCACTTCCTCCGGAAGGGCATTCCAGGCATCCACCACCCTCTCCATGAAGAAATACTTCATGACATTGGTTCTGAGTCTTCCTCCCTGGAGCTTCAAATCATGACCCCTGGTTCTACTGATTTTTTTCCGACAGAAAAGGTTTGTCGTTGTCTTTGGATCTTAAAACCTTTCAAGTATCTGAAAGTCTGCATCATATCACCTCTGCTCCTCCTTTCCTCCAGGGTGTACATATTTAGATTCTTCAATCTTTCCTCATAAGTCATTCAATGAAGACCTTCCACCTTTTTGGTCACCCTTCTCTGGAACGCCTCTATCTTGTCTCTGTCTCTTTGGAGATACGGTCTCCAGAACTGAACACAGTAGTCCAGGTGAGGCCTCACCAAGGACCTGTACAAGGGGATAATCACTTCCCTTTACTTACTCGATATTCCTCTCTCTATGCAGCCCAGCATTCTTCTGGCTTTAGCTATCGCCTTGTCACATTGTTTCGCCGACTTCAGATCATTAGACACTATCACCCAAGGTCTCTCTCCTGCTCCCTGCACATCAGCCTTTCTCCCCCCATCGAATACAGTTCATTCGGATTTCCACTCCCCATATGCATGACTTTGCACTTCTTGGCATTGAATCTCAGCTGCCATATCTTCGACCACTCTTCCAGCTTCCTTAAATCCCGTCTCATTCTCTCCACTCCTTCCGGCGTGTCCACTCTGTTGCAGATCTTAGTGTCGTCCAAAATAGACAAACCTTACCTTCTATCCCGTCAGCAATGTCGCTCACAAAGATATTGAACAGGACCGGTCCCAACACCGATCCTTGCGGTACACCGCTTAAAACCACTCTCTCTTCAGAGACAGTTCCATTTACTATCACACATTGTCTTCTGTCAATCAGTTTGCAATCCAGGCCACCACCTCGGCACTCACTCCTAAGCTTCTCATTTTATTCACCAGTCTGTGCGGAACCGTATCAAAAGCTTTGCTGAAATACAAGAAGATGACATCAAGTGCTCTTCCTCGATCCAATTCCTTGGTTACCCAGTCAAAAAAAAGTCAATCAGATTTGTCTGACAGGATCTTCCCCTGGTGAATCCATGCTGCCTCTGGTCCAGCAATTCTCCCGACTGTAGATAGTTCACTATTCTCTCTTTCAACAGTGACTCCATTACTTTTCCCACCACCGAAGTGAGGCTAACTGGTCTGTATTTACTAGCCTCTTCTCTGTTCTCACTCTTTGAAGCGGGACCACCACCGCTCTTCTCCAATCACTCGGCACCACTCCCATTTCTAGGGATCTATTGAACAGGTCACACAGTGGACCCGCCAGCACATCTCTGAGCTCTCTCAGTATCCTGGGATGAACTTCATCAGGCTCCATGGCTTTGTCCACTTTCAGTTTCTCCAGCTCTTCACATACATTTTCTACTGTAAATGGAGTTACATCTACTCCACTCCCCTCCAGTTTCTTGTTAACTAGCGACGGTCCTTCTCCAAGGTCCTCTTTAGTGAACACAGAACTGAAGTATTCGTTTAATATTTCTGCCAGTGTATTTATGCAAAAACAGTGGCAGCTACATCAGACAACTAATACTACAGTCTAATCCCAATTTACACATGATGCAAAGAAAGGGTTCTTTATAAATTTAAGGATAAATGTAAAATTTCAGTCTAGTTAGCAAGATGGTTCACATTTCTAATTACCTTTCATCTTGGACATTTCCTGCTCTTTTTCTTGCTGTAAGTGTACATACTTCTGCTTGTGATCACTGAATGTTCTAGTCAAGTCCTCTCCTAGTTTTTGATGGTCTAATTGTAGGTCTGAATATTGTTTCTTGAGATCATCATGTTGATTCTGCAAATGCCGGAATAGTAAAAAGACTTCAGCTCTCTTGGAGTCGGTCTCAACATTCCTATACTAAACTAAACCATGTCACTTACTGGAACTTCAGAGGACTGATTCCAAGACAAATGAAATTTTAGCACAGAGGGAATTTAAATCGAAAAAGTAAATATGAAAGTACAATATGTGCAAGTGATATAATCAGGGGTTAGTAGCTCCGGTACTAGACATCCACAATGAATATGCATAAGATATAGTTGCATACAATGGAGGCAGGGCATGCAACTATACCTCATGCATATTCGTTATGCATATTCTAAATACCAGACCTGTTTATGGCACTCCAGGACTAGAGCTCCCTATCCCTTATTAATATATATAGCAATATAACAATATAGCTCAAAGCTTATATAAAAATGAAAACATTATATTCAACACCACCTATGCTTATTGCTATGCTGTTTCAGACAGCATCTAGTTCACTGCTTTTCAACAGCCCTACCATATGAACATTTGGTTTAAATATGACAGTAGATTTTTGCAACTTAAAACAGCTGGCATGCTCACATTCAAGTCATATTTCCCCATACTGCCAAAATGGATATTCCATGGAATCCTATACTAATTTTTTTAAAAATTCTAATACAGTCATAACAAGAGCATTTCAAACATACATTTTTTCAAGATCATTATCTCCCAGCTCTCCCAATGAGACGAAGATTCATCTCTGGTCAAAGGCACATGTAACTGGAGGAAAAAGGCAGGATCTCTTCATTGTTCTGAAGTCAAAGCCCTGCCAGCCACAGCAAAAAAATTCCCCTACTTTCCATAGCTCATATCTTGCAGAGACATACTAAGAGATAGGGGGGTCCAAGGGGTGCACAGAGGGACCAGGACTTCTCCTCCTATCCTGCAGCCATATAGCCCTCGCTGTTTCTGGAAGGGCGGGACAGAAGATGGTCCCTTGCTCTATGAGCAGTTGCTTTTTTTTTTTTTTGGGGGGGGGGGGGGGGGGGGAGAGATATTCTACAGCAGGCATCTCATCCCACACCATGCAGATGGCTTGTGAGGTACATAGGAGCACAGCAGCTGCAGGTCAGAAATTTAGGAAGAGGGAGGACGGACTGGGAATGGGGGAGGGTATCACGAAGAAATAAGGCAGAGAGAGCGCAGAAAGAATGCAGAGGGACGAGGTGGATTTTATTTTACCAACTCAAAGACGCAGAGTTTTCTAAGGAACATTACCAGTCACGCCATGCTCCAAGGTCAGGCATGAGTGGTCTTCAGTTTTCTGAACATGAGATTTTTAGGTCATGTGACAGGGATGTTCACAGGAAAGTGAATGCCTCTGCCTTATATCACCTGATTGCATTTATGGCAATGACTTTCTGGGGCCAACTTTAAATAAATATATGTGCTGTATTCTGTAGCAAATCTTAATTCCTAAAGTAAACTCTTTAGGAAACATATCTTTTTCAGTAACCCTTACCTTCAACATTTGATGCTGTACATTCAGTGCACTGTACCTATTATTGGAGTCTTGCTGAAGATTGAAGAAAGAAAAAAAAAAAAAAAAGGTTATAAGCAATCCATTAAATTTCTTTCTTTCTTGCAAATGTATTAGCATACAGCTGCTTGAGAATAATCTAGATTATCTGGGAAAAAAAAATCAAAGAGGGGGGTAGAGCTCAGAAATGTGTAGCTAACAAAATCTCGACTTACAGCTTGTTAGTAAAAGGTAAATAGATCATATGTCCAGAGAGTAAAGCTGACTTGCTACAGCAGCAGCAACATCCGTCTATCACATTTAGCATTTTCACTTCTCCTAGGTCACCCAAATACATTGGTCCAGTTCTGGTTTGGCCCTTTTGTAGACAGATTTGTAGATCAGATTCTCCCATTGATTCCCCGCCCCCCCCCGGGTGAAGTGGGAACCTAAGTGCACATCTCCATTAGCAAGTCAAGGTTATAGGATATGAGAGATTTAGTCAACCCCCGCCTCATAATCAATTATTAACCAGCATGGTTAACAGATCATCTATGGAGCAATGATGGCAAAACCGAAATACCCACCTGGAAACGAAGTAAAAAGACTGTTCTTCATCGTTGATGAATCTTCTTACTCTATAATTCATTTATGAACTTACAAGAAAGCTCTTCTAGAGTTCTTTCCTTGACTTTTCGAAAATGCACATTGCTTCAGAATCAAGCCCTATACAATTTTCTCTTGAAAACGTTTAGTACGTGTTTGTGCCTCCCCTTCCGAGCTCCAAATTATTTTCCTACCTCAAATCAGAATCAGACTCTCTTACATTAAACGTAAGGCAAAAGGTGTTACTAAGTTTACCACTGTGCTTTCACCAACAGAGAGATCAAGTTACACTTGGGCAATGGTCATTTGGAGGTCCATATTCAGCACCATCTGTCCAGCTAAGTTTGGCCTTAGCCGGGCAAATGGAGGGATTTGGAAATCCAATCACATTAATTGGCCCAGAGATAGCTGGACAACTGCTTATGCGGCTAGCTTGGGGACAGGGTAAAGCCGGCTACCCAGCTAAGTTAACCAGATAAATGCTGATTTTTCAACATTGTCTGGCCAACACAGCTGAAGAGCTAATGCTAACATAATTCAGCAGCCACTGAATATCCCAGCAAAGTTAGCCAGATAAACTCAGCTGGCTAACTTTGCTAGCCGGCCAATGGCTGAATATGGATCTCTATATAATTTTAACTATACTGTCACCCTGCAAAATCTTTTTTTTTTTTGGGGGGGGGGGGGGGGGGAAGAAGAAAAACAAAAAAACTTACCCTTCCTTTATTTAGTGTTTCTTGTGCTTCTAGCTTATAGACAAGAAAATCTAAAAAAAAAAAAATACAATAAAATATAAAAAACCATATCCACACCTTTAAGAGAAGAATTTTATCACAGATGAGAAAATATTAAGGAAAGAGTGGAGAATGAAATTATTAGGTAAGTACTTTTTTCTTAGTGTAGACAGATGGACTCAGGACCATTGGGTTATGTGCGCTTCTGCTAGCAGATCAGAGACTGAGTCAGATTTCAAAGTTGACATCACTCTAGATATACCCCTGCAGTAACCTCGGCTCTTCAGTATTCTCTTCGAAAAGCCAATCTGGATATATATCTTTGCTTAATTAACTTGATTAGACTTGATTGAACTGATTCAATTGATTTCAAAACTGGAGACCACCAGTGCACTTAACCAATTAACGCCGACATCGGACAAACTGTGGGTGTCTTGAACTAAGAGTAGACAACGGCTTACCCGTATTTACTTAGTCTCGAGGTTTGCTTTCCGAGGTCCTCCTTCTCTGGGGCAGCCATGGGCGGGATGCTGAGTCCATCTAACTACACTAAGGAAAACGAAATTATCAGGTAAGTAATTTCTTCATTTCCAAGCGTGTGGCCTGATGGACTCAGGACCAGTGGGATGTACAAATGCTACTCCCGGACAGGGCGGGAGGCTGCCCGTGGCCCACTAATACTGCCCTTGCAAAGTCTGCATCTTCTCGGGCCTGAACATCCAGGCAGTAGAACCTGGAGAAGGTGTGCATGGAGGACCACGTCGCCACCTGACAGATCTCGGTGGGTGACAGCAGTTTGGTTTCTGCCCAAGGGACTGCCTGGGCCCTTGTAGAATGAGCCTTAACCTGTAGTGGTAAGGGCTTTCCTGCCTCTATGTAGGCTGCCTTGATTACTTCTTTGATCCAGCAGACTATGGTCGCCCTAGAGGCCACTTCTCCTTGCTTCTTCCTGCTGTGAAAAACGAACAAGCAATCCGTGTTGCATACCAGTTCCGATCTTTCCAGGTGTCGCACCAGGAGTCTGCCGATATTTAGGTGGCGAAGAAGGCGTGAATTTTCAGAGTCCTTATATTCATCTGGAGATGGCCTGGTTCAAATGAAACTCAGAGACCACTTTCGGTAGGAAGGAGGGGGACGGTGCGCAGCTGTATGGTTCCAGGAGTGAACCTAAGGAATGGTTCCCAACAGGATAGTGCCTGTAGTTCGGAGATGTGACGAGCTGAACATATTTATTATTTTATTTATTTAGCATTTTTCTATACCGACTTTCCAATAACAGAATTACTGATCAATTCGGTTTACATTCTAAACAATAACAATGACAAATCAATGTCTTACAATGAACAGGTTGAATTAACTTGGATTAAGATATATGGGGGTTAATAACATAATTACAAGGTACGGTGCCTAATGTAGGCTGGAGGTTGGGTTTTGATATTAGACTGCCACCAGGAATACAGTCTTCAATGTTAAGAGATGTAGTGACAGACCGCACTTTGGTCTGAAGGAAGTCTAATACTAGATTGAGATTCCATAGGGGCACCGACCACTTTAGAGGTGGCCGGAGTTGTTTAACTCCTTTCAGGAAGCGGGACAAATCCGGATGAGTTAATAATCGTATACCATCCACTTCGGCTCTGAAGCAGGACAGTGCGGCTACTTGGACCTTGAGGGAGTTGAGTGATAACCCCTTTTTCATACTGTCCTGAAGGAAGTCCAGAATCATGGGAATCTTGGCCGTCCATGGGAGTATCCTGCGATCCTCGCACCAGGCTTCGAATATTCTCCAGATCTGTATGTATGACAGGGATGTGGAGAACTTGCATGCTCGGAGCAGGGAGTCAATCATGGCCTTCGAATAACCTTGCTTCTTCAGGCGAGTCCTCTCAAGGGCCAGACTTTGAGAGCATCGAGACTGATCTTCGTGAAGAATCGGGCCCTGCCGGAGCAGGTCCCTGTGTGGAGGTAGGCACAGAGGGTTCCCCGCAAGGTGTCTTTGCATGTCTGTGTACCATGGTCGCCTTGGCCAATCCGGCACCACTAGTAGAACTAGTCCCCTGTGTTGCTCTATCTTGCGGATGATTTTGCCCAGTAGCGGCCATGGGGGGGGGGGGGGGGGGGGGGGAAGGCGTACAAGTAAGTCTTCCTCTGGCCAAGTATCCTCCGGTAGTCGAGGCACTGGGGATTCACCCCATTTGCTGGCTAACTTCTCCAATTTGCTTCCGAACAAGAGAGATCCTTAAGTGCATTCTTGTGAGAGTCGCTTTAGATGTCGCATCAGCAGACCAATTCCGTAGCCATAGTTGTCTTCTGGCGTGGTCGCATATGGGCCCACTACTGAGTGGTTACATATGGGCCCACTACTGAGGCTACACCTCTGGCTGAGGTATGCACCAGGTCTGAGCTTGCATCCATCAGGAAGGCTGCTGCAGGTTCCATCGTCTCACCGGTATACCTTCCAGAGTTATTTTCCTCTCTCAAGAGGAGCAAGCAGGAACGTGCCATCAGTGTGCAGCAGGAAGCAATCTGCAGTGTCATTGCTGTTGTGTCGAAGGCCTGCTTAAGGATGGATTCCAATCGTCTATCCCGAGTATCCTTCAATGCAGCCCCTCCCTCAATGGGAATCATTGTTCGCTTTGAGACGGCACAAACCATGGCGTCCACTTTCGGGAAATGCAGGCGTTCCTTGGTCACTGGTTCTAGGGGGTATAGGGCTTTGAAGCTGGCCTCCGGGGCATCCCACTCCAGATCAATCAGTTCCTGGATGGCTTCCATCATTAGAAAGTAGCATGAGGCTTTACGAAGGGACACTAGGATGGGGTTCTTCTTTGGTTCCGCCATTGGATCCGTGCCTGGATTACCCAGAGTCAGAGTCTGAGAAACAAGGGCTGGTAGTTCATCCTTGTGGAAGAAGCGAATCATGGTTCGGTATGGTTCCAGGCCTGGAGGAATTTCTCCTTCTTCCAGGGAATCGCCATCATCTGAGGTGTCTGGGTCCCTGTCAGGGAAATTCTTGGTTAGGCAAAGCATGTCTCGAGGCATCCGAGTAGGGCCAGGAGGATCCAGCAAGGGCAAGGGTTGAGCCCGGGGCACAGCCGGGGCTGACTGCACCTGAACGAAGGCTTGCAGCCCTTGGAAAAAAATTCTAACCAGGAGAAGGTCCCTCGATCCATGTTATTCCCGGGGGGGGGGGGGGGGGGGGGGCGCATAGGAGCCCCTGAGGTGCCATCTTGTAGAGAGGCCATCTCAGAGATGCATAGATCCGGGGATCTATCGTCTGTAGTTATTCCGGACCCATCCCCCGACAGTGAGGGACACCGGCTTTGGCTCCCCTTGGGCTTCCTTGCAATGCTGACACAGGCAGGACTCCAGTTCAGGCTGCGGGACTCTTATGTGGCAGGCTGTGCAAAGAGTGCCTTCTGGCCTTCTTGGGTGCCGATGTCATTGCCTTTAGTTTCAATGCGTGCGTGTAGCTGTAAACGCGGCTGTGCATGTAGTTGCGCATGCGGGGTGCGCTCAGTTATGCGCGTCTGTATTGCACACGCTCAAGTTAGGCTCATTAGCTGCCCTGCCTCCCCCGCGCATCCCGCTGGTCGAGAAGGGAAGATGGCGCCGACGCCCCCCGCGCGTAAGATGGCGCCCCCAAGGGTCTCCACATGGACCCCTGCACCAGATCAGGGCCTAGCCCAACCAGGGCTGCTCAACCCGATCAGTGCTCCCTTTTACCTCACCGGAAGAACAAACAGAATCGGTACGGCAATCCGAGCCTCGGAGACCTGAATTTAAAGTTTCCTGCTTACCCGGTATCGGCACCTACCGATCGTGTGCCGGGACAGTCTCCAGCTGCGGGGGGGAGAGGGCTTTACCTTCACCGCCGCGCTTGGTTTTGCACCCGTTGCCTTTCAGCCACTCTGGGAGCTAAGTCCACGCCAGGAACCGGCTACCGGACCAAGGCACACCTCTGAGGGATATCGGAAATCACCTCAGGAATTCTCAACTGGGGGAGGGACCCTTAGGTTTCACTGCAGGAGAGCGGGGCTCGATCTTCTTTAAGGTAAATTTTCTTTTTCTTTCTTCTTTGCTGTATTTGTTAACATTATTCTAGTGTGTGGGATAGTGTCTGCATCTGCTAGGAGATGGAGAGATACTGAGGTTACTGCAGGGGTATATCTAGAGTGACGTCAGCTTTGAAATCTGACTCCATCTCCCACCTGCTAGCAGAAGAGCACATAACCCATTGGTCCTGAGTCCATCTGGCTACACACCAGGAAATTAGCATTTTACAACAGGTAATGAACATAGCACTACCCGGAAGTTTCAGCCATTAATTCATTTTGCTGTGAAGTCCGAGCAGGTACAAAGCCCTCCATCATATCCTTAATGAGAAACTCAGATGTGCCTCATGTAAGCTCACACTAGAAAGCCAGAACCGTTCCAGCTGTTATAAAATCTTAACAGGTTCTCTGCAAAGGAGATACTGGACATGAGCCCATGTACTGATGGCTGTTCAGGGCCACGTACACTAATACTAGTACCACAGCTAATTGTATGCCACATATTAATCCTTAGGACCATAAAACCATTCAGAACCTGTGTGAATCATTAAGAGGTGTGTTTTCCAAAACAAGACCTCTGCCCAAAGCGTGTCCTACAACTGCATTTCCCAGGTGATTTAAGTCTTAATCCCTGGCTTTGCATCTCACCTAAAAACATCTGGCACATGCGATGGAAAGGACATGCAAACTGAAATGCTTTAGTTTACCCTGTACGGGACTTAAAACATTTTTATGCACCTGATTAGATGACATTCATTTGAGACTTCAGTCTTCCAGTGGAGGTGGCAGGTGCCAAAAAAGCAGCAGAATCTAAGTATGTATGGGGCAGACCTAAAGGGACTGTAGCGGAGGAAGGGAGAAGACTGCAGACCAAGTACCATAGGCAGGCACATTAGCAGAGTGGATGCAGCAAGTGCGACATCATCTAGGTTTCTGGGTTAATAAGTCCTTGCTAACCAGTCTGGAGATCAATGAGCGAAGTCCTAATCAGAGCCCAACAGGACTGCAATGTGCATAGTTAAATAGTTTGCAGAACTCCAGGACTAGCATCACCCCTTCTGCCATTTATTCTTGGGAAGGGAAGTGGTATGAAACAGTCGTCCTGCTCAAGAGCAGGACGACTGTTTTCCCCAGTGGAGAAGAAGGATATGTTTTATTCATTTTATGAAGCAGAACAGCATCTTTAAAGTGCTTTAGAATAAAGTAATACAGGCCGGCGCCCAGTGGTAATGCTGCCTGCAAAGGGTCACCCAATTTGATTCCCCAGATTGGGCCTTCTGCGTCCTCGGTCAGCTGGGGCTGGGAATGCTGTGCAATACACAGTAATGCAAGAAATGAAAGCAGGCAGAGACCCAAAATGGTCCCTCTAGTCTTTCCCGTAGAGATTCATCAAATTAAGGTGCATGTGTACACCAACTCCCTGCTGCTCCCAAAGACTTTTCCATGTGCTCTCCACCTTCCCCCCACTATCACTGCCCCAAGTTACTTGCTGTTTTAACACACGTAATTTTGCATAGTTATTCGCTGAAATATCACACAAATCAGCTCATTAGGGATTCTGTATTAGCCCTGGGCAACTTACGCCATCTTGGACTAGGGGTGAAATGTCCAGCACTAAGAAAATATAAGGTAAGCCAGTGCACCTTTCTCTATTGGGATGCAATAGCTAATGCCATCATTAGCATGGAATTTCTATGTGAGGGCGATAACTGGCACATATTTGTGTATTGCATGCACACTGTGTGGGTACGAAAGTCCTGGCTGCATAGGCAGTAAAATATGCACGCAAAACATTTGTACACAATGGGGGGCTTAAACGGTGCACTCTGCCGAACGCACCTTATTGCATCAACCTGTGTCACTTGGCATAAACCAAAAAAACTTGTTTTTGGCATCGACAAGGAAAGGAAAGCAGAAAGTCAAAACAAATGCAGTTATCCATTAGAGGGCGCCAAATAACCATGCAAAAAAATGAAGGTTTTTCTTTTACACACACACACACACAATTTTCTCTTCAAGCAGTATGAAACTTCATGATGGAGCAGCACAAGTAAATGAACATCAGAGTGTGAAAACTCCCTGGGTCCTCTAACCAGGTGCAAGCAACTTTTGCAGCTCAAGTGCCACCAGCGAAGCCAGTTGGCGCAGTAAAAAGCAGCTGTGTTTAATCTACCTCAATCCACACAGACTTCATGCAGGGCAAGAGAATCCAGGTACACAGCATCAGGGGGGCAGGGGGGCAGGCGGGGGAGCTCAATGCAAAGTTATCTTTTGGAAAAGGAAATCCCAATCAGAAAGCAATCAGAGAAATGCATTCATATTACAGCGCTTATGTAGCTTATAAAATGGACCTATTTTATCTTGGAATTTGCTCCCATTTTGATCTGTTTTTTTGCCAGCTCTTAAAATCATGCTCTGCTGCATTTTCAGGCAGGTGTCACACTTTGAGCAGTGACATGGGCTCACTGCTGAGATCACAGTGCCTGCGCACTTTGCAATTCTGTCAAGTTAACTCCACGTCATCAAGCGAGTTGATTTTCTGATATCCCCAATGCATTCCACCTTACAGAAACTCAGAAACGACTGACAGCAGACATGGACCATAAGGCCCACCTAGTTTTCCTATGACATTACTAAAATCGCAGAGTTACCAGAACTAGACCAGGATAATAAAAGTCTGACAAGCAAGAATGTCAGAAGACTTACATTACACTGAAGCAATGGTAGACAACCCCCTAAGCAGCATAAACCAGTTGGGTTCTCAAGATATCCAATCTGAATATTCATGAGATGCACTGCCTCCAGCATGCAAATACATCTCAGATACTCATTGTTGATATTCTGGAAACCAGACCAGCATGTGGCACATAAGGACATTATCTATCCCAGTACTACAGTATCTCTATAAACAAGCAGCTCCAATCATCTTTCAATGACTTCAGCCATTCCTGATCCAGGACAATTATCATCAATAGTACTCCCTGTGCCCAACAGTTCAATACACTAGAACTGATAGCTAGTAAAAATATATCGGCTGCCATACATTATTGGCATTTTTCATGTAAGAATGGAATTATGTGGTAAGGGACATTTAGGTTTTGTTTTTACTGAAATTTGATCTTACCTGTTAATTTCCATTCCTTGAGTCCTGCTATACCAATCCAGACTAGTGGGGTTATCTCCGCCTAGTAGCAGATGGAGAAAGGACATACCCTTTTTATAGTGACATTATTCACTTGGTATATAGGCTGGTGTTGCACTGGCAATATGTCAGAGCAATGGAAAATACCAACTGCCCCTAACACAATTAATATCATAAACAGAAGAGAAGTCAAAACAGAAGAGTCAGATGAAACTGTCTTTCTTAGAAAGCAAACTCTACTCCACAAGGACTGTATCCCATGTATCTCTGTACAGTATTGCCCATGCCAAGCAGCACCACAGGAAAGATAAACAGCAAGAAGCAGCAGCCTCCAATGAACCTCAAAGGCAAAATTGACATTTTCTACCAAGGATACCCGTGCAGACCCCGACTTCCTGGGAAGGTCCTGGACAGGTGTAGTAGGACTCAAGGAAAGGAAATAGGTAAATCCAAATTTCAGCTTCCTTATCTTGTTACACCAGTCCAAGCTGGTGGGATGTACTGAAGCGCATTCCAAACACAAGTGAGAAGACGACAGGGCTGCTCCGAGAATCCCTGTCCCAAGGCCTGTATCTACCTAAGCTTGCCTATCTAACCTGGAGCACCTATGAGACACTAACAATCAAGTGGCTGATTACAGATGTCCTCCAGAGTAGGCACTGCAGCCTTTGCTCCAGAGGAAGCCCATGCCCTTGTAGAATGAGCACGAAGCACCCTTGATGATGCAACAAAGGCTGAGGGGATCATCTGTTATACAAGGACAAAAAGGATTCTGAAGCTGCCTGGGCTAGTTAAAGGCCTATCGGTTAGCCAAAAGGGATTAGCTATCTTTTAGATACTAGAGGAAGGTCCAAATAATCTTTAATAAGGGGAGAGATTATCCTTACCATGACATTTCCCTTTATGGGACACTAGAAGAGATACTGCCTGTTTAACTAAAGGCAGAAATGATCTTGAAGATGGCGGCCCAGATTAACTGACATTATGATCAAGCGTGACCTGAAGCACAAAGCAATTAATGATTGGAAAAGGGACAGTTAGCAAATCCATGGCACTCGTGCTAAACTTTCAAAACTTTGATAAAATGAGAAAAATAGTTAGAAAAAAACTGAAAGGAGCAGCTACAAAGGTAAAAAGTGTGCAAGAGGCATGCTCATTGTTAAAAAAAAAAAAAAAAAAAATACCGTCCTAGAAGCACAGTCCAGATGTATTCCACACATTAAGAAAGGTGGAAAGGCGGCAAAACGATTACCGGCATGGTTAAAAGGGGAGGTGAAAGAAGCTATTTTAGCCAAAAGATCTTCATTCAAAAATTGCAAAAAGGATCCAACAGAAGAAAATAGGATAATGCATAAGCGTTTGCAAGTTAAATGTAAGGCATTGATAAGACAGGCTAAGAGAGAATTTGAAAATAAGTTGGCTGTAGAGGCAAAAACTCACAGTAAAAGCTTTTTTAAATATATCCGAAGCAGAAAGCCTGTGAGGGAATCAGTTGGACCGTTAGATGATCGAGGGGTTAAAGGGGCACTTAGAGAAGATAAGGCCATCATGGAAAGATTAAATGATTTTTTTGCTTCGGTGTTTACTGAAGAGGATGTTGGGGAGGTACCTGTACTGGAGGTGGTTTTCATGGGTAATGATTCAGATGGATTGAACCAAATCACGGTGAACCAGGAAGATGTGGTAGGCCTGATTGACAAACTGAAGAGTAGTAAATTACCTGGACCGGATGGTATACACCTGAGTTCTGAAGGAACTAAAAAATGAAATTTCAGACCTATTAGTAAAAATTTATAACCTATCATTAAAATCATCCATTGTACCTGAAGACTGGAGGGTGGCTAATGTAACCCCAATATTTAAAAAGGGCTCCAGGGGCGATCCGGGAAACTACAGACTGGTTAGCCTGACTTCAGTACCAGGAAAAATAGCGGAAAGTGTTCTAAATATCAAAATCACAGAACATATAGAAAGACATGGTTTAATGGAACAAAGTCAGCACGGCTTTACCCAAGGCAAGTCTTGCCTCAGAAATCTGCTTCACTTTTTTGAAGGAGTTAATAAACATGTGGATAAAGGTGAACCAGTAGATGTAGTGTATGAGGATTTTCAGAAGGTGTTTTACAAAGTTCCTCATGAGAGGCTTCTAGGAAAAGTAAAAAGTAATGGGATAGGTGGTGTTGTCCTTTTGTGGATTACAAACTGGCTAAAAGACAGGAAACAGAGAGTAGGATTAAATGGACAATTTTCTCAATGGAAGGGAAGGAGCAGTGGAGTGCCTCAGGGATCTGTATTGGGACCCTTACTTTTCAATATATTTATAAATGATCTGGAAAGAAATACGACAAGTGAGGTAATCAAATTTGCAGATGATACAAAATTGTTCAGAGCAGTTAAATCACAAGCAGATTGTGATAAATTGCAGGAAGATCTTGTGAGACTGGAAAATTGGGCATCAAAATGGCAGATGAAATTTAATGTGGAAAAGTGCAAGGTGATGCATATAGGGAAAAATAACCCATGCTATAGTTACACAATGTTAGGTTCCATATTAGGTGCTACCACCCAAGAAAGATCTAGGCATCATAGTGGATAACACATTGAAATCGTCGGTTCAGTGTGCTGCGGCAGTCAAAAAAACAAACAGAATGTTGGGAATTATTAGAAAGAGAATGGTGAATAAAACGGAAAATGTCATAATGCCTCTGTATCACTCCATGGTGAGACCGCACCTTGAATACTGTGTACAATTCTGGTTGCCGCATCTCAAAAAATATATAGTTGCAATGGATCTAATGCAATAAAGCCGTATAGCCGTCTAAGCCCGGTGCCTTATGGATTTTTAACTATCACTTGCTGGATTTCCATTTCAGCAACGTCTTTGTCAAAGAATTGCCTCTCGAGATCTGATATTTGAGGGATGACTATATCATTGATACTGCTCGATGTGAGCTGATTGGATCTGAGAGTCTGCCATATAAAGGGACCTATAGAAATCCATAAATCTTTGCCATACTTCCTTAGGTTGTGTCAGCATGCTGCCGCATTCAGATTTAATTTTTACTATTTGGCATTGGGCCACCCGTTTTTTCAGTCGACGAGCTAATAAACGACTGGCTTTATTTCCCCATTCAAACCTAGTTTGTTGCATGTGCTGTAGCTGAAATGCTGTTTTCTCCAATTCTAAGGCTTGCAGCGCATCCCAAGCTCTCTGAAGTTTGACATAACAGGCCTTTGCCAACGTTACTGTATGTATGCATTCTAACTCCTGTATCTCCTTTCGCAACTGCTTTTGTTGCTTTGTTCTTTCTTTTTTAAGAAAGGCTGCGCGAGCAATTAAGCGGCCTCTAATCATTGCTTTTAGACCTTCCCAGAGCATTGTGGGGTTAACATGCTCTTTGGTATTATGATCAATGTACTCTTATTTCCCCCTCTAATTGCACACAATACTGTTCATCCCCCAATAGGGAGTTAAGTGTCCAGAATCGCCCTCCCTCCCGTCTAGCTGGCTCCTTCAACATGAGCTCTACTGGCGCATGATCGGACCAGTTTATTTGTCCGATATCTGCCACAATATCCCGGGTGAGCAATAATTTATCTATGAGAAAAAAAATCAAGTCTCGAATATGAGGAGTGAGGATTAGAGAAGAAAGTATAGTTCCGGCTATGAGGGAACTTTAACCTTCAAATATCCACCAGATTCCATTTTCTCATTAAGCGTTGTAGTCGTACCCTAGCTATACCCATTCCCGAACCACCCTTCAGGGAGTTGCCAACCTGTGGGTCTAAAGTTAAATTAAAATCTCCAGCTAATATCAAGTTGACCCTCCACTGCCTGTATCAAATATTGACTCAACGCAGAATAAAATTGGGCTTGTCTTTGCACAGGAGCATAAATATGTACCAGGGTATATATGACAGTGTCTAATTCAAATTTTACCATCACATATCTGCCTTGCGGATTTAAAGAATAACCAAGTACAACCCCTTGAAAATCCCTATGTAATAGAATGGCAGCACCGGCATATTTAGTCTGTTTAGTAGCGGCTGCTAGGAATTGAGTAGGATAAAGGGACCAGTGCATTAAGGATGCATACGTCTTTCGTGAGTTTCTTGCAGCAGGATTATTGCTGCCCCTGAATGGGCTGCCTCATCTCGCAGAAACTGACGCTTTCTGGGGGTATTCAGCCCCTTAACATTCAGAGATAATATGGAAAGTTGCTCAATCATTGGTAATCCTTAGTGAGATGAGAGGAAGAAACTTTTAGCTAAAGTAACAGGGGGACCTTGGCCGTGCAGGCAGCTACTCTTATCTCAGTACTAAGCTGTCGATCTACATTGTGTCTCAGTGCTAGAACCCTGAACCCACTGTGCCTGCTATGTTGCCCACGCAGCAAGAGGTGGAAACTGTGGGAACATTGAAACATATCTCCCTCCCCCGAGCCATTCTCATAACCATTATAAAGAAAAAGCTGAATATACAATACAGTACACACCCCTTGTAAACTTACAATTAAAATGTGAACTCTGTGCGAACGCACTCAATTAACCTGTGAATCGCTTAGTCCTCTTGTAAACAGTTGCTCCTCGCGATAAGGCTGCGATCCTGGATTAACACAGAAGAACCGGGAGATTTCATCATCCTTTCCCGCTGTCCTTAGCGGCGTGAGATATCTCCTGAGTCGTTTGATGTTCTTTCCGACGAGCTGCCAGCGTGGCGTGTCCGGCCTGCCTGAAGTTGGTGCTCGGCTCTGCTGTCTGCTCTTCTGTGACATATAGCCAGCCTCTGCCAGCTGGCGCTCGGCCTCCTCCGCCTTATGTACCATGTAGGAAGTGCCCTGGATAGTCATTGCAAGGCCGAAGGGGGAACAACTACTGGTACCGAATCCCGTCTTTCCTCATGACTGCGGTGGCTTCTTTAAATTTTGCTCTCTTTTTTATGGTGATAGGGGATAAATCCGAAAAAATAGAGATGATATGATTGTTCCAAAGCCAAGTTTGCTGCTTTCTGGCAATTGCCAGTACTTTCTCTTTTACAGGGAATCTGTGGAAGCAGGCTAAAATATCACGGGGTTGTCACCTATCCTGGGCCCCAGTGTGCGGGGCGCTCTTTCCAGAGCGATCTCTATTGGGCCCTGAGCTTGGGCGCTGTTAGTATCATGCATTAGTAAAAAATCACAGATATTTTGCACCACCTCCTGTGCATCTGAGTACTCTTCCGATTCTGGCACTCCGTGGATTCTCAGATTGCAACGCCGCCCTCTGTTTTCCAAATCCTCCATTTTAATATTTAAGGCAGCATTCTGCTGCTGTAACTCAGCAATATGTACATCTTGCTGCTCGAGTTTTGCACTCTGAGCATCCTGACGGACTTCACTTTCATCTACACTCTCGTCCTAATTCAGAACTGTCTTAACTTCCGATATTAATTCCATTAATTCTTCTTTAAAGTCTTTCACATCTTTTTGAATTTCACAGCGGGAGGGGATGTCACTCACCGCTGTTTCACAGGGCTCTGCAGTCATGCAGGATGCCATGTGCTCTGCTCTCCGGGTCTTCAGGCCCTGGTATTTCCTCCGTGCTCTATGATACGAAAATTGCTTGGGATCTGTATTTTTCTTTTTGGCTGGGAACGCCATTGTATCCCTCAGGTTGCAGCGTGCAGTGAAATGCAATTTTGTGGGGTTTGCTGGCGGTTTCAAAGCTTTTAGGCTCGGTGGGGAGCAGAGCTTTCCTTCAGGCAGCCATCTCGCATGGTGGCCACGCCCCCTCCTCCCACACCAAATCTAAAGTAGTGGGGGCCCTGTCAAAAAGCTCCCCTACCAGATCTCCCCTGCTCAACCAGGCCAAAAAGGGAACCCTAAGAGGCTGTTCTACCAGGCCCAAAAAGGGAACCTGGTAGTCACTTACCTGATGTTGCTTGTCCAGGCCCACAAGGGACCACTTTGTTCAATCAGGCCCCAAAGGGAATCTTGGGAGCCAAGATCCAGGCTCTGTTCAACCAGGCAAACCCTGGGAGCTATGATCTGGGCCTGCTCCACTAGAGGAACAATTTAAAAAATTGTTTCACCAAGAGCAGAGATCCTGCTCTACCAGGGAACTTAATAGGCAACTCTTACTCTGGGAGCAAGCTCCACCAAGGACTGTTCCCGAAGGCTGAGGCCCTTGGGAGCTATGAAATCCTACTGCCCCAGACCAGCATGTCCACCATCTGCTGGAGACCGAGAAATACTGACTGATGTCAGTGTAGCACCAGCCTATATATACCAAAGACGTTGTCACTGAAAATGGGTGGGTCCCCTGGTGGAGAGAACCCCACCAGTTTGGACTGGTGTAGCAGGATAAGAAGGAATGTGTGATTTTAAATTTAAAAAACAATGGAGAAGCTCAATTTGCTTTACTTCTGTATGATCTTTGAAGGGCTCCCCATGTCCCAGAGATAGAGTATTTCCCAAAAAAAAGTAGACTATTCATTGACTTGACTCACAATGTGTACAAATACAACACTGGTGGTAAAGGATAGATAGATTTTTTTTTGGGACAAAGCAACTGAAATTGAAAGGCATCGAATTATATGAATAAAAATGTTTTAACTTTTACCTTCTTTTACTTTCTTATGTTCAAGTCTTTCCTTTTGCAATGATTTTTCTAATCGAGACCTGTGCTCATATACAACTAAAGAGAGAAAAAAGAAACACACTGAAAAACAAAAGCACTCCTAATAAATCCAATAGCAAACGACAAATTACATGGTTAACATGAGCAACTCCTCGCTGAAACAATAATTAAAGCAGCAGTATACATCAGGTGCCAACATCTTGATAACGTGTTCATTTTCAAATACCCCACATGCAAGACCATAATTTGCATAAAACTTTTGCCATTTTACTATTTAACATTGCTACTTTGTCTACAACAAAACAGTTCATGTACAAAACTGGCAAGATTCAAATTAGAACCACCCAACCCTAGCAATGATCCATAAACAAGGAGGGTTCCATTACAATATTTGCATACAAGCTCAAAGAAGCAGTATGAAGGAAGCAAAAATATTAGAGAGAGAGATAGATTAGTCTTAATTCTACCAACAAGCAATCTTCTGCCTCCTTAGCTAGTGATTTATTTGGACTGGTTTATGGTTTCACGTTAACAGCAGCAGTACTAATCAGTCTCTGACACTTATCAGTGCTTTGCCATTCATCCTCCAAAGTCAAGGGCACCCGTCAAGATAAACCAGCAGGGAAAAAAGTCTGCAAAAAAAAAAAAAAAGTATAAAGTAGATAATGAATATTTTCAAAAATCGGCACTCAGTTTGAAGAAAAAAAATAATAATGAAAACACAATTCTGCAGCAATGGCTCATTCTCAGATTCTGGATTTCAAAAGGTCGAATTATGGTCCCACAGGAGCACCTCGTAAATCACAGGAAGTGAAAAGGCAGATGAAAACTCATAACATCTTTCTCCTCCCCTGCCCACTGTAAAGGAGTTTAAATGTCTGCCGTGCACTCAGCTAGAACAGAAGACAGGCTTTGAATCTGCTACAAACCATGCTACGTCTTGGCCACGTAAAAAAAAAAAATAAATATTTGAAGAAAATTTTTCAGTATTATTGAAAACAACCAAAAGAAATGCAGATAGGCCAATGATGTCTGATAATTCTATACTGTAACATCCTAAAGTAAAACAGAAACAACTATGGCAATAGCACAAAACCAAAAAATTATGCATCGTTATCCATCAGAAAAATAACTATTTGTTCCTGGAAATTATTCTACTGAATTACAAAACTTAGCAGTCAAAAAGGAAAACCAAATCCTTTCATCATTTGTAAAAATGATTCCCAAAGGCTAGCCACATTAAGAACGTAAGAAGTGCCATGCTGATTCAGACCGATCCATCAAGCCCAGCATCCAGTCTCCTACAGAGACCAATCCAAGTCGCAATTACCTGGGCATGTCCCATAAAGCAGATCTATTTCCTGGTACTCCCAGGGACAGTGATACCTTTCTTTAGTCTACCTGGCTAATAATCTGTTATAGACTTTTCGTCCAGACCTCCTGTAAACCCCACTATGCTTTGATCACATCCTCTGGAACTCCCTAGCTTGCATGAGATCTCTTCCACTGCATACACATAGACCATGTAAACCGTTGTGACGGTATATTACTGAACGACGGTATAGAAAAGATTTTAAATAAAAAAAATAAATACCAAACATTCAGAAGCCAGGTTTGTAAAGGAGCTTTTCCTTGAAAATGCCAATGGTTTGCCTTATTTCATTTATCCACTTACAAATGGACTATTGATGAAACGCCCCAGAGTGATATAGATCAGTGTTTCCCAGAATGATATATATCAGTGCTCCCTCACGCTGGAACCACACAACTGAATACAACCCGTGTGAGCCATATCCATCGCCAGCTCCACACTATGGAACTCAATACCAATCGAAATAAGAACTCAACCAAACATTAAAACCTTCAAAAAAGAGCTGAAAACCTGGCTGTTCACCAGAGCCTACTCAAACTCACTCAATCAACCACAATACCAGATACCCACGCAACCCAACACCAAGAAGTTTTCCATCCCTCGATCAACAAAATAACTCATACGACTCGAATACCTAAGACGATGTGCAACTGACCTCACATAATATATATATATCGCATATATAACAACCTCTTAAGTATCTCTCGAACCTTTAAACACCTGTTTTACGGACCCAACTGTATAATTCATCCAACCTATACACATTCCTCACTTATTAACCCCATGCTGTATGTAGCAACATTTTGTATGTAATAACTTTGTTGTATGTAATAATTCTTATATGTAATCTACTAACACAGAAGACCCCGAAACCATAATCCAACTTCCAATTCGCTGTGATGATGTTTAACTAACCTTGTTTCACGATTACTTTAAACCGTTCTGATGGCGAAACCGAATGACAGTATACAAAACATGTTAAATAAATAAATAAATAGTGTGCCATGGAAAAATCACCATTGCTGATACTCAGATCCAGAACAGCACCTGGGCTCTGGTCTCAGCAACAAGAAACACCAGCAGTGGCTGCTAAATCATGCTGGAACTCTTTTTTGAGAGGCGTGTGTAACCATGCATGCCTCTTCTTCCTAACTACTGCATGAGCCCCAAGTATGGGAATTAATAGGCAGCATGAAGGACAAGGATAGCTGGGACCCACTTTGTGTGGCAGAATTAAGAACATAATACGAAATTGCCATGCTGGATCAGACCAAAGGTCCATCAAGCCCAGTATCCTATTTCCAACAGAGGCCAAACCAGGCTACAAGAACCTGGCAAGTACCCAAACACTAAGAAGATCCCATGCCACTGATGACAGTAATAGCAGAGGCTATTCTCTAAATCAACTCTATTAATAGCAGTTAATGGACTTCTCCTCCAAGAACTTATGCAAACCTTTTTTAAACCCAACTTCACCAACTGCGCTAACAAATTCCAGAGCTTTATCATGCATTGAGTGAAAAAGAATTTTCTTCAATTAGTCTTAATTGTGCTACTTGCTAACTTCATGGAGTGCCCCCTAGTCCTATTATCAGACAGTACATAACTGATTCACATCTACTCATTCAAGACCTCTCATGATCTTAAAAGACCTCTATCATATCCCCCCTCAGTCATCTCCAAGCTGAACAGCCCTAACCTCTTCAGCCTTTCCTCATAGGGGAGCTGTTCATCTCCTTTATCATTTGGGTTGCCCTTCCTCTGAACCTTCTCCATCACAACAATATCTTTCTTGAGATGCGGTGACCAGAACTGTACACAGTACTCAATGTGCAGTCTGACCATGGAGCGATACAGAGGCATTATGACATTTTCTGTTCTATTAACCATTCCCTTCCTAATAATTCCTAACATTTTGTTTGCTTTTTTGACTGCTGCAGGGCAGTAAGCCAACGATTTTAAAGTATTATCCACTATGCTGCCTAGATCTTTTTCCTGGGTGGTAGCTCCTAATATGGAACCTAACATTGTGTAACTACAGCAAGGATTATTTTTTCCTATATGCAACACCTTGCACTTGTCCACATTAAATTTCATCTGCCATTTGGATGTCCAATCTTCCAGTCTCGCAAGGTCCTCCTGCAACGTATCACAATCTGCTTGTGATTTAACTACACCTCCTCTCCCCCCTTCCTGAGCATTCGCCTTTGAGTCCTGCCAGCCTCTGTCTTATCCCCAAGCTGAGCGAGACGAGACAGCATGCACAGAGCACTGGATGCGATTCATTCCAAGCTTTGGGAGCAGTCATGGTGGAGGAGCTCTGGCAATCACATCCAACAGCAGACTACCCGCAGCACACCAACTTCTCTTGCACATAGAAGGAACACGCCATCTCTGCCCTGTGTCTCTCCCTTTGTTTTAAAATTTGGGCGAGAGATTTGTGGGGCTCTCAATGCTTCCCTGGCTCTTCTTTTGGCCATCTGAATCCTCTCCATGGCTCCACTGCCTGTCCCATGGAGGCTGGTGAACCACAAGATAGGTGCATCTTGGGTTTGAAAAGATTGGGAAACACTGGTCTAGAAAAGAATCTGCATGGAGAGACCAAGCAAAACAGATTGAAAGGTATATCTGCTTCTGTTATTTGGTGATGCCAAAATATAATTTCTGACCAAAAGATTTTAATTGTAGGCCATGCCCACCGCACATGAAAGACTCCCTTCTCCCATGATTTGCTAACATTTATCTGAGGATATTAGACATTTTCTTTAACCTTACTGTGGTATACGACTACTAATGCAGTCTTTTGTAGACATTTTAGCACGCTAAAACATTCCTAAAATTGCCGTTGCTTGATATTTAATTGATGTAAACTGTCGAATTATTATTAGAAAGGCAGTATTAAGAAAAAAAAAAATAAGATCTCTGATAAATCTGCTCCCATTCACTATATTATATCCATCACATCACACACACATTCTCGCTTACATTGTGCCAAGGCATCCTTGGCTACTCTGACCTCCCCACAATGGCTACAGAACAGACATTCCCCGTTCAATTTACCATACAAAAAATAAAAAAGATTTCTGGTGTCATCTCAGTAACAGCAACATAAACACCCTCTCCTACCAGGTGCAATAGCCCTCCTTATGAAAACAGTAATTTACCAACAATGCATGTTCGATTGAGAAAACACAACAAATAAGATTGATACAAATGCCTACATGCTAGTAAAATACTTCACATCGGTCACACACATAGAATCGACCTTCACCAAGTACAGAAAGACCACAAATTACAAATATGGAAATAGAAACGTGAATGGAAACCCAAAAAAAGCCACTCTGCATTCTGTGTAAAACAGAAATATAGCACCTAACAGCTTCCTGGATCTGCAATAATGTACACAAACTAATTTTATTTATTTATTTTATTTATACTGAAATATAGCTGAGTACCTTCATTCCGGTTTACAGTAACAAATTCATACAGTGAACAGGTATACATTATAAATTATAATACAATACAAAGTTACACCTGCATTATGGAACTCAAACAGTAACAACCCTACCTATGAAAAGCCAGCACTGCAAAAATTATACCAGGCCCTAAACATCAATGCACCTATTAGGAAAACTTGCCTCAAGATCTTCCTGACACATTTGTTTAACTCCTTCAGTAGCAATAAGGCCAAGAAACAATTTTGCAAAAAGTTGTAAATTCTCCACTATACCCCCTCTCTGTGACAGCCTTTATGCAGAAGACACGCCAGCTGCAAATGTACACTAGCACAGTACCATAATACTTTCAATTTAAAACTGCTCCAAATTCATTCCACAAAGAGAAATTAATCCTCCTAAAATGTTTTAGAAATTAAGGGTTTTCCCACAATGCAGTAGTAGATAGAAATGGTTTGGCCCATCACCTATGAAGGATAACTTACCATGTATGAGAGATTGCAGCTATGAATGGGCGCTATCCAAAACAATCCTATTTGTAATGCATGAGGATTCCAAAATTGTTTTTTTTTAATTCCCAAATATAATGATTCCCAAATCAATTCTCTCCTCTCCAATCTCCACCTAGCACTCAACGCCTCAAACTGAAATCCTCATCCTAGCAAATCAACCAATCAACTCAATCCACCAAATGATTCATAACGCTTCACAAGCTCACACACTACCACCCAGTGTCAGAGATTTAGGAGTCTCCCTAGACAATCAACTAAGCTTCAAATCCCACATTAAATCACTTCTAAAAGGGGGCTTCTACAAACTTCAAATCCTCAAAAAACTGAAGCCCCTCCTCCTCGCCCACGACTTCCACACTGTTATGCAAACCACCATACTATCTAAACTCGACTATTGCAACTCCCTTCTCTTAGGCCTCCCTGCCTCTATCATTAAACCCCTTCAAATCCTTCAAAATGCTATGGCAAGAATCTTAAACACCAGAAAAACTGACCATATCACTCCCATACTCCAAGATCTCCATTGGCTCCCCATCACCTTCCGTTCCCAATACAAAACACTTACCATCCTCCATAACACACCACACAATAACAACTCACCCTGGCTTGAAGATATGCCACAATTCCGTCAAGCTAATCGCCCCACCAGAAACTCCCTTGCTGGCACCCTCCAAACCCCCTCACTTAAAATTGCACACCTTACCACTACTAGGGATAGAGCCTTCTCCATTGCGGGCCCCACCCTCTGGAATTCCCTTCCCGTCAAACTCCGCTTAGAACCGTCCCTGAGCCATTTCAAAAAAGTAATCAAGACATGGCTCTTTAAACAGGCCTACCCCAATTCCTCTCAACCCTAGTCATTGTCCTCCACGAACCACCTCAGCTCCAGCTCAGCCTATATTCCTTCTCCCTGACCTCCCCTATACCATCCCAGAACCCCCCCGCTCCCTCCCTTTTTACCATTTGAGAGACCTAAGATGCTTAGGGTGGGTTCATGGCTCCCAACATGGAGGGGGGGGGGGCACAGTTCTCTCTTTCTTTTGTTGGTTGGGTGGGGGGGGGGGGGAAGGAATGAGAGGGCAATCAGATGGTTATTCGAGTGCTTATATTCCGCTCCCCCCATTCAATAAACTGTTCAGTGCAGATTACAACAATTCCAAGATAAGTGATGAAGGGACCTTACTCTTAAGATCTTGCTTCACCTTTGCTAATGATGGCTTATAAGTTAACTTGCCAAAAATTATTAAAAATGTGAAACCCAAGTACTTTAAAGACCCATTGGCCCCTTTCAAATGGAAAGGTCTTGTTCATTTGCCGATTACGCTGAAAACCAATTCTCATAACCAATAACTCAGCTTTACCAATATAAACCTTATACCCAGAGAAGATATTAAAATCTTGATTGGTATTCATTATAGAGGAAAGAGATTATAGAGGGTTCTGAACATACAAGAGAACCGACAGAAAAATGTGTTATTTATTTATTTAAAGGATTTATATACCGGAAGTTCCTGTATAATATACATATCACCCCGGTTTACAAGGAACAGTAACTATCGCTTCATTTAGCGGTTTACATTGAACATAATTAATCTAAGTGACAGAATAGTGTATAATATTCTATGTTCTGTACTCTCTCTTCCCCTCAAGTGTCTTATTTTAGGTTGTCTTATCTTGGCAGCCAACAGTTCCATGACCAAAGGGAAAACTAAGGGGGAGGGTGCAGGAGGAAGGCATTATACCCCTTCCTAAAGAAAAAGGTTTCAAAATGCACCATAGGGTCTGCATACAGAAAGGTCATTTCTACACCTATTTTCTCCAACATGGAAAACAAATAACTCAATAGAACGCTTTCTCCACAATCCAATGAAATCAAGAGCATGTCTGCCATATTCTCTCCTGCAGACTACTTAAGATTAACAGAGCATCTACTTAAATTGGCCCCCTTATGTCCCTTAAGAAATCCCTCAAGTCAGGAAGAAGCCGTTCCAATCTTTAGATATCATAATCTAGTAGAGATGGGGACAGAAGAAACTGCACTTGGCCTGATCTTGCCCCTCTTTATGCCATTATCACCTTCCAGGGCAAACGTTAAGCAGCAAAACAGCAGAGCCAACAGATGGGAAAACGCTCTGTAGAAAACTGAGAATCTTCCTGGTACCCGGTGATTTACTGGCCACCTCTTTGTGCAGACATTTTAGTTTCCAAAAATTCTGACTCCTGACGATTAAGAAGGTAGAGACACATTGCACAGAAATCTTTTTACCAAATTTTGTTGGCCTGAAACATTTGGGCATTTAAAACCTGATATGAGGCAAAGGCCTCCCCTTTCTCTTCACAATCTGAAACCATCGAGTCTCCCATTGTTCTAATTGCCTTTTTTTCAGGAATCGAGAAAGATGAAGCATGGCATGTGCATAATAGAATTAATTCCCTTCTCAGCTTATTTTCATACTTGCTTTGATTTTTTAGGGAGACGTTTGGACCCATATGACAGCTTTTGTCACACAATTCTTATTGGGTGTTCCTGTTCCTTCACGGAGGTCAAAGTAATCAATGCATGTCAGCACTGACTTTTTACAGAATTTTGAAGCAGCAAGTTATTAAAATGACCATTTCCTTTGAACATGTTTTACTTTACTTTGCCTTGTGGAAAGTGCACGCTTTCTTAATGAGGTATTAATGGGTGGGGCCAGGAGAGTATTTCTATACGCGTATCTTATCGGTCTAGCGGTAATATGACCGATAAGATCCGCGTACAGAAATACTCTCCTGGCCCCACCCATTAATACCTCATTAAGAAAGCATGCACTTTCCACATCTGGCCCCGCACAATGGAACTCGCTTCCCCCAGAACTCCGGCTAGAACAATGTCAGATTACTTTTAAAAAGAGACTCAAAACATGGCTGTTCGAACAAGCTTTTCATTTACGCTGATGATCTCCCTTATTTTACCCTACATACTAACTGTCCAGCTCTCAGGTCAATAACCCATCTATGTACACGATCAATACAAATTATGTTTTCTTTTACCAACTCTAAGTTAAAGCACTACGCACTTAGATCTTTAACTAGTTAACCTCTGGTTCTTAAAAAAGAGCCTATTATTCTATTCACTCTGCTCTGATCCCAGTTTTCCATTGCTCCAAGTTTTTACCCCTTGTTTAATGTAAAGCATTCCTCATGCTCATTATTGTTACATTGTAAACCGAAGTGATTTGTAATTGTTTACATGAATTTCGGTATATAAAAGTGTTAAATAAATTTTACACTTTTGTTTGTTTTATAATCTGTCTTATTATGAATATTTAAGTTACCTGTTATGAACACCTGGATATGTGCAGAATACAAATTTTAAAATAAAGAAATAAATGGATATTTTGAGGAGGGGAATACAAAGTATTCTCCTGGTCATAAGGGTAGATATGTCTCCAAACATTAACCATACCACTCTTCTATACATGTATTGAAAGCCTGGGCTGTCTAAGGCCATTATACTCCCCCAACCCTGACTTGTCAAAATCTATAATAGTAACTATATTGAAATCTTTTATGACAGGAAAGTCTGGTTTGGTTAAAGATATGGGGATAATTAGCATGCCTAAGCTCTGATAGATACCAAGCTATTGCCCTTACAGCCAGATAATATAACCTTATTTTAAATATATTGCTTTTATTTTTATATATTTGCTGCAATTTGGTTACAATTTTCATCCAGCACTTTGGATGGCTTTTCCTAGGAAAACTATAAACAAAATATTTTAAATAAAAATAACCTTATGTTCTCACCTCCCACAGGAGAATGTAAAATTACTTAAACCCATCTAGGTAAGTGTTAAAGTTTAGCAGACTGAGTCCTATTTAGCACTGCAGTACAATAGCCCTCCTAGAATAACTGTCACCTATCTTTCTTGCTGGCATACAATCTTAGGAGTCTACTTCCTTAATCCATCAAAGCAGCAGTAAGGCCATTAACAAAGAACAGGAATAACTTGGGGATTGTAACAAAGGAGCCAGCACAGACGGGGGCCCTGAAGCAAAGAGTGGGGAGTACACAGGCAGGGCATCTTTTGCCTGCATCGGCCACCTTTCCCCTTAGGTTGAGCTATCAGGTGCTGGAACCTGGGACAGGGAAAACAGAAAACACGAAGACATGCACTAAGGCAATGTAGGACCAACCTGGAGACAACAAAGGTACCCAAAGAAGCATATTCATATTCCAGGCACCTTCATATTCCAGGAAAACTTGGAATATGAAGGTGCCCACAGCAGCAGTGTAGGACCATTGCAAGAGTGGAAACACAGGAAAATTAGACCAAACAAGGTACAAACAGACAAAAGGATCACCACAGGAAACACTGGATACACGATGCATAGTATCAAGCAGGAATGCTGGATGCAAGAAGCTATCTAAGGCCAAGCTCTAGCAACCTGCAGACAAAGCCTGGAGTACACACACACGTCTAGGCAGGAACAAGATGACCACCGGCAGAAAAGGTGTGTTATAGAGTTGGAAGGACTAACCAGATAGTCCCAAGGGACCAGAGAGGCCCTCTACAGGCAAAAGTTAAGAACTGCCTATAGGACCTCACAAGAATATCACTCCAGGGCTCCTGTTCATTCTTCCCTTCGTCCCAGAAATCATTCATAAAGATAAAGATGAAATGCAAATATCACACAACCCTTACAGCGCAAAAATCGTACCATGTCAAATACAAACCATATCCTATTCCACTCTCACCCTAAAACAAGCAATTTGAAACTGAATTCAGTACAACCTAAACCACTACCAATGAAGTTATCTTGCAATACATCTATCATGAAACAAATATTTAGAGTAGTGGCGCACTAAGGGGGGGGGGGGGGGCGCGAGGGGTGCCATCGGGAGTGCTTCGTAGCACCAATCAGCTGGTTTTATATACGATCTGGCAGCACAGCTGCAGAAGAGAAAAGGGGAAAAAAAAAAGGATCCTTTGCCTGCCCCAAGCACGTGCTTCTCATGCCAGTTCTGCTCGCTGGCTCCTGTCCCTATCCTGGCTCCTCCCTTGCTATGGCCAACGATTAGAGGCGATGCACGGCGCAGATTTTTTGACGCACTGGTGGGGGTTCCCACCCACTTTCAGCGATTAGAGGCTCCCAGCTTGGTAGCACTCTATGCCCAGTGGTGTCCTGCCAGAGCTTCTTATAACTCACTGGCAAGGAAGGACTACCATCTTGGGGCAGAGGTGAGTCCCATGGCAATGTGACAGAGAGAAGGGAAGGGAGTGATAAGGGGGTGACAGAGGGAAGGGAGATGAGTGAGGGAAGAGGGAGATGAAGGTGAGAGTGGGGAAGGGAGAGTGAGAGAAGAAGATTGTGTAGAAGAATGCCATGAGAGAGAGTGGAGAATGTGTGTGCATCCTCCACCAATTCATGATAATCTTGGGGTTACTTGAAATCAGAAGTTCTCAGGTAAGACATGAGAGAACTTTTTATCCTTAGTTTTTATTATTTGGTTGTTTATGTTTACTGTTTTAAAATATTTTACCGATGTTAGGACATTTTTTTAAATTTTTACAGGAGCTTCTAATTATTGGAGGTTATTCTGTTTATCAGCTATTTTGATATGTATATTTTTTAGTATGGTTTTATGGTTCAGAATTATAGTTCTTGATTGTATTGTTTTGAGGAATAGTAATGTTCTGCTTTTCAATTGTTGCACTGCATACAGCATTTGGATTGTTATTGTTTCGTGTGTGTGTGTGTGTGCGTGTGTGTATATGTGTGTGTGTATTGCGTTAGCATGTGCGTGTGCCCCCAGTCTACGATAGTCACAGGGTGACAGATAAGGAGAGCAAGGTATTTTTAAAATACTGATTAGTTTTAATTATTGGGTGTTATTTGATGTATTTGCTATTTTGAAATATTTTATCAATGTTTAGGAAATTTTAAAATTATATATGGGTAGGGGGTGCCAAAGGAAGTATCCACCCCAGGTGCCAAATACTTTAGGTACACCACTGATTTAGAGAGTGGTCTATAGCTCTAATAGCTTAGCTCACAGTCTTTAAGTATAAACAATATCAAATTCAAAATGAATCCATATACTCTATGGGGTAGATTTAAAAGGGTGTGCCGAGCCGCGCTGCCTTCCCCTGTTCTCTCAAAGGCCGCTCTGAAATCGGAACTTCCCTTCCCCCTAGCCTGACCTTCCCACCCCTTCCCCTAACATTTCCCCCCCCCAGCCCTACTCTAACCCCCCCCAAAAGTTTTATCATACCTTTTGCGCCTGCCGGCAGCCTGCCAGCACATGATCCTGCAATACGGCAGCAATGGCTGCTGTGTCAGAGGCCTCTGGTCCCGCCCCTTGCCCGTCCCTTTTTGCAAGCACCGGGACTTACACGCGTCTTGGGGCTTTACGCGCATTGCCGGGCCTTTTTAAAATAGGTCTGGTGCGTCTAACCTTTTCAAAATCCGGCCCTATGCCATAAACTCAGTTAAAACAATCCATAAGCCAAATGAAACTAGTATAAAAACTGAAAACCCTCTTTTCTGTGTTTATTACCTGCATTATGAGATCAGCAGAGTTTGGTTAACTTGAGACTAAGTCAAACTTAGTCTTCCACTTTTAGAGTTGGCATCAGTCTCCTCTTAAACATCTCTCAAAAGCATTGCCCCACCCATGAGCCGACAATTGTGTAAGCCCACTCTTTCCAGTTTTATCTCGGTTTTCTTTCAGGATCCATCCTGCCATGCTACTTTTCTATCAGTCCCTCCAGTTACATTATCTTTGTTCCTCTTTGTAGGACCTGAAATTTCCAAAGTATCATACATTCTTAGTGACATTAGGAAGAATCTTTTTTTCTTTTATGTGAATGACAAAGAGAAAGAAAACCACCCAGGACATCAGATGTTCTCTTCTCTTAGCCATGTTGTTAGCAGACAGAGGTTATGTTTTACAGCACACACTGACAGAACATAAGAATTGTCATACTCTATCAGACCAAGGGTCCATCAAGCCCAGTATCCTGTTTCTAAAAGTGGCCAATCCAAGTCACAAGTACCTGGCAATTACCCAAACATTAAATGTATTTATTTAAAAATAATTTATTGCCTAACAGAAAAAATCTTCCTAAGCAATTAATAACATGAGTTCAAAAATAAAATAAAAATTTACAGAACACATAAAATACATAACATTATCAGACCTTCTGGACAATTTTTCTTCATTTGCTCTACTAAACACTTTCTAATTACTAAACAATTTCACTCATCAAGCTGGTTTTTAAAGCTTTTCTAAATTTTAAAAGATCTACCTCCTTTCTCATACTCAGCGGTAAGTTATTCCAAAGATGGGGATTGTTCCAGAAAATGATCTTGCCTTTAAAACGAGAATGTTGAAATGTTTTATCCTCCCGGATCTTTAAAACAACCTTTCAGGGACCTTAAATTTCCACTGGGTCTATACCAGCTAAGATGATTCTTTAGTTGCTGTGACCCCATTCATTTCAGAGTTTTAAAAGCCAGGGTCAAATTCTTACTTACACCTAGATCTCACCAGTAACCAATGCAAATCCAGTAGTAACGGTTCTGCAGGAGTTCTCCTAGAACTTCCAGTTACTATACGAGCTGCCATATTCTGGATAATCTGTAGTTTTCGAGTAGTTCTATCAGGCAATCCCAAAAATAAAACATTGCAATAATCAATGTAAGATTGAACTAAGGCAAAAACTCAGATCTCAAAATTGTTACATCTAGAAATGGTCTAATTTATTTAAGCAATTTAATCCTCAAATACCATTTCCTCACCAACAAAGAGACATGCTTATCTAAATACAATGCTGAGTCCAACTGGACTCTAGAGATTTTACCTCCCCCTTTGGCAAAAACTCCTGCCCCATCCATTTCAATGGAAGATCTAATTTATTTCCCAGAAACAATTTCCGTTTTCTTAGAATTCAATGCCAATTTACTATCTGATAACCATGTTCTCACTGATTCCAAGCAAGTTAATAGTTGCTTATAATCAGCTTCCCTATTTGTACCTAAAGGAACAAGAATCTGTATATCATCTGCATATATATATGGCTTTATATATATATGGTACTAGCCATATATATATGCAGATGATACTGCTCATAAAAATATTGAACAGTATCGGTGAGATGGAGGAGCTCTGTGGAACTGCAGAACCTACCTCTACAACAAAAGAAAAGTTATCCTGAAAATAAACCACTTGTTTTCTCCCTACCAAAAAATTTAGCCAATTCAAAACAAAGCCACCAAGTCCTAAAGATTTACAACGTCTCAAGAGAAGTTGGTGGTTTACCACAAACACTGAAGAAAAATCCAGCAAAACTATAACAGCCCTGTCTCCTTTATCAATTAACAGAAGGGCATCATCAACCAAAGAAACCAACAAGGTTTCTGTACTAGAACCTGGTCTAAAACCAGTACTTTAGCCACAAATGGTAAATTCGAAATTGGTCTATAACTACTACATAATCTCGGATCCAACTTTTCATCCTTCAACAAAGGTGAAATTAACACAGTTCTACATTGAATAGAAACAATGCTGAGACAATGATTTATTAATCAATTTCTGCAAACAAGACAAAACCTTGCCTGAACAACCTTTAAGCAGCCAAGCTGGACAAACAAACAGAGTAAGAGTAAAAGTTGGAAGAATTAATCTGAGAAACCAATTGCTTGACCTCCAAAAGAGAGTCTCGAAGTTAGCTTCTCTTGGTGACATGAGGACTAAATTAGTTATGTCTACCCCAGGGGTGGGCAATTCCGGTCCTCGAGGGCCACAAACCAGTCTGGTTTTCAGGATATCCCTAATGCATATGCATGAGAGAGATTTGCATGCACTCTGCCTCAGTTGTATGCAAATCTATGTCATGCATATTCATTAGGATATCCTAAAACCTTGACAGGTTTGTGGCCCTCGAGGACTGGAATTGCCCACCCCTGGTCTACCCGAACATCCTCATGACATGATTCACCTCCATCCAATTGACTCACCAAAAGAATACATTTTCTTTAAAAAAAAAAAAAAATTAGCAAAAAGGAGACAATCTGGAATATCCTCATTTTGATTTTCCAATTGTCTTCATAGTGCTATAAAGAACTTTAGGAGTATAAACTGCCGAAGATATTTTAGTCATATATAATCTTTTCTTCACTGATACAATTGCTTTAAAATACATAGAATTTGCAAAGTGCTCATTCTATCTTCAAGCTTAAAACTTTTACGCCATTTCCTCTCCACTTTCTTTTATATTCAGCTAATTCTACAGTAAGCCATGGAAAGATCCCAAACTTCCCTTTTAATTTCTTTTTTTTCCTCCACTTTCTACTCTTTCCTTTCCCATAACCTGATGCAACAAATCAACCCATCCCTGATACAAAGAATCAACACCTTCCTCATCCTCTTCTTCCCAAACATCCACACATTCATCCTATGAAGCATAATATAAAGCAGACTCAATTTTTCCCCATTTATTAAAAACTTTGGTCACATCCTGTCTTACTCTTACTACTTTCCTTAAAGCTGTAAAACTAAAGTTAATTAGAAAATGATCTGTCCAAGGCAATTCTCTATTGCCTTTCAACCTAAGATCACTATTAATCAAAATTTCAGAAGAACCAAAAATTAAACCTAATAAATGTATATATAGTAATATATATACATTTAATATACATGTAATATAATAGTACAAAGCTATCACATAGACCATGCTATTTCAATCAGCTACATTTGTAAATATGTATATCAAGTAACCTTGTATAATATAGTTAAGTTCTCTATCCCTCTCTCTTCTTTTTCAGTTTTGTTCAGTTTTCCGCTGTTGGGAACTCTTTCAGTTGTTCCCACCCCCTCCCTGTTTTGTGTACTTTCCTCCTTTTGTTATTATGTAAACCGATATGATGTGTACTTTAATGTTGGTATAGAAAAGCTGTTAATAAATAAATAAATGTCCCTTAACATGAGTAGCCCCCACTACAATTTGCTATAATCCCACTACACTCAGAACATCTAACAATTCTGTAAATTTGAAATCAGATGAGAGATTATATGGAAATTAAAATCTCCTAAAATTACTAAATGCAAATATTTAGCAGCTGAAGCCAACAAAGTTTCCATAAGCTCTTCCCCCATGGGCCACAAATAATTCTGGGAGACAATAACAAATAGAAAAAGGTACACTCAATTCCAATGTGACCATAATATTCTCCAAACCAGGAATTTGGTCAGCAAATATAACCTTCAATGGAAAAGAGTTTCTATAGAGTACAGCTACTCCCGCTCCCTGTTTTCTTTGTCTATTATTACTAACAATTTCATAACCTTTTGGGCAAGTTTGAGTTTTAAAAACCCACGGGTTTTTTGAGAACCAAGTCTCTAACTGAAAGTTAATTTTTACAGGCTGAGCAAGCATTAATCAATGCATCACGTAAGAGTCTCCCTCCAAACTCAAATTTGTCCGAAACATCTATATTAAACCTATCACAGTTGATATTAAACATCTCTTATCACTAGGAATACAACCCCTTCCTTTTCTCCCATGTCCCCTCATTAGACTATATCTACCCCTACCCTATAAAGCAATTAATTCTCCTCTCATTATACACCCAAAGAGGCTCCCCAAGAGGCAACCCTCTTTGGCTTGACTCTTCGGCTTGCCGCAGTGGCGTGACATAGGAGGAGGTAGGCGAGAACCAGAATAAGCAGAAGAGGTTTATTAAATAAATCTCAGGCTACTATTGCTTATTAATTAATAGCAGTTCATGGATTTTTCCTCTAGGAACTTATCCAAACCTTTTTTAAAAACAGTTACACTAACTGCTGTGACCACATCCTCTGGCAATGAATTCTAGAGCTTAACTATGTGCTGAGTGAAAAATAATTTTCTTCCATATATTTTAAATGCGCTACTTGCTAACTTCATGCAGTGTCCCCAGGCCTTCTATTATCTGAGAGTAAATAACCGATTTACATTAACTTTTCAAGTCCTTTCAATCTTTTGTAGACCTATCATATCCTCCCCTCAGTCATCTCTTCTCCAAACTGAACGGCCCTAACTTCATTAGCCTTACCTCAAATGGCAGAAATTCCATGCCTCTTATTTTGGTTGCCCTTTTCTACACTTTCTTCAATGTATCTATATATTTTTTTTTTTTGAGATGCAGCGACCAGAATTGCACACAGTGTTCAAGATAGGGTCTCACCATGGAGCGATACAGAGACATTTATTTATTTATAGCTTTTCATCTATCATTTTATGTTCCATTCCCTTCTTAATAATTCCTAACATTCATTGCTTTTTTGATCACCACAGCACACTGAGCCAACGAATTCAATGTATTATCCACTAGGACGCCTAGATCTCTTTCCTGGGTGGTGACTCCTAAGATAGAACCTAACACTGTAACTATAGCAAGGGTTAATTTTCCCTATATGCATCGCTTTGCACTTGTCCATGTTAAATTTCATCTACCGTTTGGAAGCCCAATCTTCCAGTCTCACAAAGTCCTCCTGCAATTCATCACAATCCGCTTGAGATTTAACTACTCTGCATAATTTTGTGTCATCCACAAAGGCCATAATCTGAGAAGATCTTGATCTACTCTCTTTTGTAGGTTAAGATTATTCCTTCCAACATATTTTATTAACTAGTAACTATTTTATCTTCAAAGACGTGGAATTAGTGCAAGGTGTTGGGTCATTGAAACCATTTCTAAAGATGCGATGCGTTTTTTTTTACAATTTCACATCAGAACTCTACTCAGTGCCCATCACAGTTTTATAGACGATGCGCACAATGGTCAGTGTTCTCATTAGTATCTTCTTCTAAGTAACACAAGATTGTTATATTAGACCTTCATCTGTTTTCCATATCTTCTTGCCTCTCCTAAAGATCTTGGACATTTTCTAATAAAATGTCCAAGATCTACCAACCTGTTCAAAAATGTTCAGTCATTTGGTTTTCCCTCATCTTTAAGCTTAACATCCTGTTGTGATGTGGACAGGACACATCTCAGCATGACATAATTTAAATTCATGTATGAGCATAACAATACCCACTTTTGTCTGGTTACTTCTGGTACAACTTCCGGCCCCATTCTCCACTTTTATTTTCTAAAGCGGATGCTGCTTAATAAATCTTGATAGGAACTCTGCCAAAGACCACTTGGAAATCATTACATAAAGGGTGAACACTGACTGCGACAGGAAGTACACAGTTGAGGGCAGCAACTGAAATATTGACTCTTTATATGGGTCCCTGTCACAATATAAAGATCTTAGGGCAGAACACTAGCAAGGGAGGGAGCCATGCATGACTGCACTAAACTTCAACTGCATTACAACTATCCTAGATTGTCAGAGAGGTTTATTTTAAGTTTTATTCATGTTCTGCCTCTGAGTCACTTCAAAGCGGATTACGTTCAAGTACTGCAGGTATATCCCTGCCCTCAAATCTCACAATCTCAGTTTGTGCATGAGGCAATAGACGGTGAAGTGATTTGTCCATGGTGACAAGGAGCAGCAAATTATTCACGTCAAACTTATAATCAACAACATCTATAAAGCTGTGCAATTATACCACTGACAATGCTTCCCACTGGGCTTTGTTTCCTCTAATTATAACTTCCCTTCATGTTTCCTGTGCTTTCATTTTCACTTCCTATGTTTACTGCCCTAGCATTAAAAGGAGCAATATCATGAAGTGTTGGAGTTCAATTCTGCTGAAACTATCAGCAGTTGGCCAACCTGATCAAGCTCCCCAGGTTAATGAAACAGCTTGTGGAGCCCTCTAGAATCTGGGCAGCACGATGTGGCTCCCCCGTTATCTGCTTATTCTGCCTCTCGCTTACCACACACAACTCTAACACCAAACGTTTCTTCTCAGCTATTCTGCACCAGTGGGGTGTCTGCCTTACTCCCAGCCACTGAAAACCATCCCTTTTCACCTCCAGCCCTCACCACTAGCATATCTGGAGTGCATCAGCCTAAAGTGAAGAGGGGTCCCCATTCAGCAACCCCAAGGGGATCAAGATTTGAACAGAAGTGAATTCAAACCTATGGATGAGAGATGGGTAACTGTCGACAGAACAGTGGTCAACGAACGAGATGGTTTACAGCCAGCATAGAAAAGTCTGAGAAAATGGACAAAGGCAGACTCTGCAGCACTGAGCTGGAAACTTACACGTCTTGTTGCAGGATGCGATGGGCTGTTGTCAGAAGGCCCGTATACACAAGGCACAACAAAAGTAGCACTGCTTATTCATTGGAAGCTATGTAAACATAACATCGACATACCAAACACACACTGGGAGCACAACCCTGATAAAATAGGAGGCTGCAACGACTTTGTGATCACCTAGGACATTCCTATTCCCACAGACAGGAAGACTGATGTGCAAAAAACAGTTATTGCGGTGAAGGAGAAAAATACAAGGGAGGAGGTGGTGATTACAGAAACAGAAAAAGATTTCAAAGGGGCATGGGATAAACACTGTGGATCTCTAAAGGCTAGAGGACGGAATTGAGATAAGTGTGTGGGGGAGGCGGGGGGAGACTTGCTAGTACGGCGGTTACTACCTTAAAAGAAGGCAAGGAGATTACTACCCTTAACCAGATTGGCGGGTTTCGGCTTCTTTGTGTGAGCGGTTGCGGGAAATTTTTAACTTTTTTTTGATTGCGGGATTTTGGCCTAATTTTTTTGGCTTGTGTGTTTTTTTGGGGGCGTTTCGCCACAAGGGGTGCAGAGTGGGCACGGAACAGTCAGCGCCTGCTTTCTTAATATGCCCCAGGCACCCCCAAGGGGGTGCCATGCAATATTTAAATTAGGGGGTCACGTTAGTAAGGAGGCGCTAGGGTTGCTCGCGTGCCCCTAGCCAACGCAAACCTGATCGGCGACGGCGGTCCGCCGGTTAGGAAAACTGACGCAGAGTTTAATCGGCGTCTGTTTTCCTAAACGCCGCACAGCCAGGGGGGTTCAGGAAACTTGTCATTCGAGCGTCTGTTTCCTGCACCAGACCGCCAGTTTAAAAATTTTTTTTTTAACTTTAATTTTGTTATTCCTCCTACTTAATATCACAACAATATTAAGGAGGCGGCAGTACAGAAAAGCAGTGCTTTCTGCTTTTCTGTACTGGTTTAAGGAGCGCTTAAGGAGGTGTTAATTGCTGAGCACTAGATGTGCGTCCTAGACGCACATCTTTTTTGTTTTTGCATCTGGAGTGAATGCTAATAGCCTCAATCACATGCATTTGATTGTGATTAGCGCTATTAGACTCACTCCGCGTGGGACGCGCGTTGAATAGGCCCCTTATTGCACTAGGGGATTCATTAGCGCCTATTCAACCCGCGTCCGACTGCTGGTTACACAGCGCGCTCGCCTGAGCGCGCTGCACTGCGTCGGCCCCTTTGGGGGCTATTTACGCTGCAGTGAAGGCGCTTTTGGAAAAGGAAAAAAAAAAGAAAAAAAAGAGAAAAAAAAAAAGAAGACTAGGCAACTATCTTCATGGTGTCTCTACTGTCCCAAAAGTTCTTGTTCCACTTATTCCAAACGGGCTTCAAAACCCAAGAGATCAGCAATGGATTTCTCTCTTAGCTGAACAACCGAGGAGTGTATTTTAGAAAAGAGAGAGATGAAGATTATTTCTGCTCCTACTTTTCTACCATTCCAACAGTCTGCCTCTGTTCTACAATGGAGGTGGGAGGAGAGAAAACTATTTTTTCTTTGGATAAAACTGAAATGCAATTAGTCTGGTAGTCTTTCCGCAAGCAGTTCCTTAAACAATGGACAATACATTATTTAAAACAGAAAAAAAAAACCTCTTGCTCATCATTCCTAAAAGTCTCAACCCAACCCTAGTCTGCTGAGCAGACCAATTCTTTTCAGATGACCTCATGGTACTGAGTGGATCTGTACGTTTGGGTGACCATGGATCCTTGGCAGGCACGTAGGCAGAAAATGTTGGGACCCAAAGGATCTTACTTTCAAGATGGGTCCCCCGTCCCTCCCAAAAAGAAAATCTCCAAAAACAAAAACCAAACCTGCTTACCTAGATGGCAAGGAATGGAGGGAGCTGAACCCTTGCCTTTAGGACAATCATGTGCACAGCACCTATGTTTAGAGAAAACCGGTTACTTAGAAGCAGCTCAACAATGAAGTCAGACCTGTATTCTGAGCAATAAACGAATACCGAAACAACTTGCACCAACTGGTTTCTTGTTGGTGGGAATTGGGATCTTTTCGTCTTTTATTCATCCCCTCCAAAAAAAAAAAAAAAATCTACCTTGGTTCACACAACCTGTTTCCACAGTTAAACACTGCCACGATGGATTTAAAAGGGCATTTGAAGCCTTTTTTTTTAATATAAAAAGCAGTTAAAATACATTGTAGACGCAGAAAAAAATATGTCAATAAAGATTAGTGAATGTCATAACACGCTCAGAACATTAAAAAAATTGTATATATAAATGCACAAGACACCATTACTATAGTCATTTACAAACTGCTTCTCCTCCTTTGGAAAATGGTTTCCTTTGCCAGTGCCGGGGGGAGGAGGTTGGAAAGAACCGGAAACTCAACTGAAGGCAAAAGTCAAAAGTAGCACAAAAGATATGATTTGTCGTCCCCCCAGTTTCTCTCAAGGCCATCTCTCCATTCATTGCTATGTGTGTTTGTAAACTGTGCGCCAGTGACGGGAGTCACTGCGGTCCGAGGACACAACGATCCCAGTCATTTCTGGCCAAACACAAAGCTGGCTGGTTTGGCCCCGCAAGCCGAAAAGGAGGAGCAGAGAAGAGCAGTCGTGCCAGAAAAAAAAAAATAATAAGACACACACTTGGAAGCTGTCTTTGCAGCCAAGAGGACGGTCGTTTGGAACTCCCACTCCCTTCCTGGCACTAATTAGCCCTGTGTGCAATTCGGGTTTTTTGTATTTAGCAAAAGATACCGCATATACTTTTCCAGGTGTTCATACTTTTCCAGTAAAGATAAATTCCTGACATACGGTGTGAATGCTGCAAAGCAAATCCTGTGACCGCTTCCCCCGAATACTTAGCCATGATGTTTTTACCCCCTCAAAATCTCTTCCCCCCCAGATTTATTTACTTACACTGCCAGCCCAGGATATCAACCCCAAGTTGGGGTCACCAAGCCACCGGGGCCAGCCCTCTTCTTTCCTTTTTCTACAGGATATAAGACTTACTGAAAGCTCTTCGGTCGTTCTGCCAATAGACCACGTGTTTTTGTTTTTTCTTATCGAACAGCACAAAGATTTGGCAATGGGCAGGTTGGATTTCACTAATAACTGCTTCACACTTTCAACTTGTATCATGCCAGTTAGGAGACAAGCAGAACTACACATCCTGACTTTGGCTGGAGACTGAGAAAATCTGTACAATGCAAGCATTTATGGAGCATAAAATAACTTGACAGCTGAACTTTAAAATATCACAGCTTCTTAGGAGTCCAAGCTTTTATGTAATCAGGGGGTGGAGGAGGAAGGAAGGGTAATTAAACGTCAAAACACCCCAGAATTCATTTCTCCTGGTAGAATTACATAGGCCACAGACACAACAGATGTCTCTTCGCCTGCGATGCTGGCAAGTGTAAGCAGGTAATAGGTGACAGGAAAGCACACACACACACACAGCAAAAAGAGAAAGCTGATCAAGAAGTTCCACCCTAAACGAATGGCACGTGGGATGCATGCATGTGCGTATCCATGATCCATACATACTATTTTTATTTATTTATTTTTGTATACCGGTGTTCGATTTTACATATCACATCGGTTTACTTTCAAACAGAAATGCAGGAAATCAGGCGTCTAATACATTGAACATTTATAACATGGAAATTGTTAACAAGGGATATAAAAAGAACACGGAGATGGTTAACACTACGGGTTGCACAAAGGGGAGTGCCCCTTTGGCGCTCCCCTTCGGCGCGCGACGCCCGGTGTTCTGGCGCCGTTAAACAGTCCTGCGCGGTCATCAGTGACGTTGGGGGGGGGCGGGTCTCCCGATCGGGGATCTCACGCCGCCCCTCCCCTCACAGTTCCAGATTAAATCCCTTCATTTTTCTTTCCTTTCTCATCACTGTGAGTTGTAGCAGGGTGCCCCATGGTGGTGGCCTCCCTGTGCGCGGGCGCCCGGTGTTCTGGCGTCGTTAAACAGTCCTAACTAGAGATAACGGAACCCCCTCCCTCCCCCCAAAACCTGTTGGGTCTAGGACACAGACACATAGCAACCTTACACGCCGTCATTTCCTATGGAAAGAGCATTAAAACAGGGGCAACATATACAACAGAGTAAGACCAGTTGCGTTGCTTTTCAGCTACACCCCATCCTCTGCTATTCCTCACTCTTGGAGCCCACATACCTGATGCAGAAGCTGAACAGAACAGTTATTTTGGTCATATTGCTGGCTTTTCCAAAATAGAGGTAAATCATTTTTACAAATGAAGTAAAAAAATAAAAATAAATAAACCTAGATAACGATGTGCCCAAGTGAGATCCTGGGAAGTCTCTGACAAGAGACCACTTTCATGAAGCAATGCCAAAAACCCCAAGGGGCGAGGCACCGCGAGCACACCCTACTCCAGGAACAGAAAGACTTCACAAGAAGTGAGGCCAGTGACACTTCTTATGCACGTTGATGGGGTGGACTGCAACGTTCAAATGTCTATGCTTGCAGCATGGAGACAGCTCGGAACATCCTTAGATGGACCTACTGCTATCCCACCAGATCGAGATAAGAAATGAAGATCAGCACAACAAAGCATCTCTCAACACTTCCAGCAAACCCAAAGTCAGTTTTGGACTGACCCAATCCTCGGGTACTGAAAGTTTTTAAAGGCATGATAAACTGGCTTCCCTTCCGTGACTGCAGACCTTCAATACGTGGCTTACATGACAGAGAGCAGGCAAGCAGCTCTGGGATAGAACATCCCAAACCTTAAATACAATCAAAGTTCAGGTAAAGATTAAAAAAAACCAAATCTGTATTTGCTCTCTCCTTGTTTGCTTAAGTGAACTGGGGCTTCAGTAAAGCAAACAGCACACCAGCCAGCATAATCTATTCCTACAGGCCATCAGCCAACATCCGCCGACTGCAACAGATTATGGGTTTGTGCCCGGCAGCAGAGCAACAAAACAGGGCAATTATCTGTGGAGTAATTACCTCATGCTTTCTGAAAGCCGCATATTTATGAAAACAAACAAAGGGATTTGACAAGCTCTTTGGCGCTTCCACTATTTTGGAACTCCCTTCTTGAGGCATTACGTAGCACCACTTGTACACAAAATGTTAGAAGTATCTAAAAACCTTCTCTTTATAAATTAGGCATTCAAAATAGCGATGAACTGGCTGGTTCTTGTGGTTTTATCCAACAATGTGATTATTCATCTTTCCTCTCTGTTTTTCCAGGAGCTTTTGAAGGGGCTGCCATCACCAAGTTCCCTCAGCCAATGCTTCTTATAACATCGCCTTATAATCAACAGAACCTAAGTACAGTTAGACTATTGCAAGCATGTACGTTCCAGTCTTTGGAAGCAGTTTAAACCACTGTGTATTTACTGTTCTGACGGCACCAGTCATTTTTCTGCTTACCGGAAATTATTATTATTTCAATACTCTTGGCATTTCTATTACTCCTACAATATGTATTCTGGCTAGAAGAATGTTCCAGGCACAGCTCCACATTGGCCAGATAGTCGTTCGCCCTTAGATTCTAATCAATGAATGTCCGTTTTCCAGCTGACGCCATGCTAGTCCTTGGTCATATATGTAATTTTTTGCACGTTGCTGTTACCCCACTTGGGACAGTGGAAGAGGTGGGAAAATCAAAGTTCTAAAATTAGTGTGTTACATTTTTATATATGCGTTTATAAATACACGCACACTGTTATTTGGTTGCAAAATTTCAACTGGTCCTACATATACACCGTGCCAAACACACCTTGTGGATGACAGGCTGGCCGAAGTGGGTAGTTTTCTAACTTTCAAGGTATGGATTTCTTTCCTCCAAGGTGGGGGAATATGATACCCAGAAGTTAATAGTTAAGTGACAGCCAACATTTTCGGCAACTGTACCAAAATCTCCTCTCCCTGACTATTTTATTACTTTGCTATAACTAGAACATGATATCAAACTGGCAATTGCCAAACACCTTTTATTGTTAATAAGCCCTGAACAGGGAAACTGTATCACAAAATATCAGCTCAGCACAAAACAAAAAAGTTATTTCTATCTTTCTCACATTTACTTCCTGCCTGCACCTCTTTAAATACGTGCACGTCACTGATTAACAACTCCTAGCTCTACCACACGATCGTTATGGAATGGCATTCGAGCTGGTCTGCTCTGCAAGAAAGAGTCGATTAAAAAGCACAGCTGAAAACTGTAAGCTCAGTCCAATCAAAGTTAGCTTGGTGTTGAGTAAATCCATTCAAATCTGGATCTCAGTTATCACTATCTTCTTTGGAGATCAGAGGATGGTCATTTGCGAAGCACAGGAGCTTCTTTAATACCACCATTTTATTTATTTCACTTAACATCTCCATCTTTCCTGTAATAATAAAGTGGCTTCCAATTCAAATCAAATAGATATAAACCGTTCAGATAAATACAACCACCAATATAATACCCGCGACCCAGCTCCACCAACCCTCCTCCAATCAATTCAAACAATCTAACCCCGCTCCCCAACCATGCCCTACTAGTCCAAGACAGGAGACCCTCACTAGGGGTGTGCATTCGGATTGACCGCATTAGTAAAACGCAACTCATATTTTTTTTTTTACTTAAAAAATTGATTCGACATAAACGATCGGATTTCCCACATATCGAACATAGATATGTTCGATATGTGGGAAATCGCGATTGTTGAGCCAAAATAAAAATATAAACCCCCTCACCCTCCTTAATCCCCCCCCCCCCGACTTACCACAACTCCCTGGTGATGGAGCGAGGAGTGAGGACGCCATTTCTGCAATCCTTGGCGAGAAGCATGTGACGTCGGCGGCACGTCGAGTGACGCCGGCGTCACGTGATTCCCGGCTCGTTCGGCCCAAAAAGAACTTTTGGCCAGCTTGGGGGGGCCTCCTGACCCCCCCAAGCTGGCCAAAAGTTCTTTTTGGGCCGAACGAGCCGTCCGGCGCGAACGAGCCGGGAATCACGTGGCGCCGCGTCACTCAGACGCGACGTCACGTGATTCCCGGCAAGTTCGCGCCGGACGGCTCGTTCGGCGCGAACAAGCCGGGAATCACGTGACGCCGACGTCACGTGATTCCCGGCAAGTTCGCGCCGGACGGCTCGTTCGGCCCAAAAAGAACTTTTGGCCAGCTTGAGGGGGTCAGGAGGCCCCCCCAAGCTGGCCAAAAGTTCTTTTTGGGCCGAACGAGCCGTCCGGCGCGAACGAGCCGGGAATCACGTGACGCCGCGTCACTCGACGTGCCACCGACGTCACATGCTTCTCGCCAAGGATTGCAGAAATGACGTCCTCACTCCTCGCTCGATCACCAGGGAGTTGTGGTAAGTCTGGGGGGGGGATTAAGGAGGGTGAGGGGGTTTAATTTTTTTTTTTGCACATATGTACATATACCCAACTCATTGGATTTTTTTTATGTCCATATTGGCCGCAAGTGGGACCCCCTTTCGGACATAAAAAATATGAACATAAAATTTTGCTCTGCACATCCCTAACCCTCACTAAATGCCACCCGAGAAAGCCAAGTCTTGAGAGTGCCTATGAGGTTTGCGATAAAGCCAAATTAAGTGCTCCACAGAATAGGTGAAAGTATGGTTGTACGAGAGATGTGTGTCATCCCCGGAGGGAATTGTCAAATGGGCTAGGAAGATCCTAATGTTTGCCCGAGTGCATAACTTGGAAGATGATTATGCTAAATACTTAGCAGCACCAGTCTGTAGGCATCTAATTACAGTATAAGCGTACAAGTTAAATTTTGACTTAAAAATGCTGCCAGAAGTCACTGGCGTTCCTTCAAAATAAGAATAATATGATCACCTCTCTCTAAATAGGACAGCACTATTTTGTAGAAGCTACAAAACTTTTCAAACTGGTAGAAGAAGTGCCCTGGAAGAGAGCCTCTCTCGTCAAAGACAGTTTTTAATTCTTGTGGGTGACAACGTTGATTTAACCATCATTACCCCCTGTCTTGTCTCTTCATTGTGCTCACCTTAAGCATTTTAGGTTGGAACTCCCACCATGCTGTTTCTAACCCAGCATTATGATGTGAATTTGTATCTCAGGTCAATGGTTTCAGTTCATTTGTCCAAGTAATCCCAGCCCCCACATGCACCAGCCACAGTGATGCCTGGCACACGTGCTGAGACAGCATCCCCTCAGCTATGAACCAGACACATGTAGATAACAAAACAGACCAGAAGTGTATAATTCCATGTTCCCAAAACAAGGCACTCTGAAGAAGGGGTTTTGCATGTAAGCAGTGTATCCGCAGAGGCAATACCCTTAAGTATTCCAAGCTCGTCTAAAGGACAAAGTCTACACAGAGCGAAACAGCTGTAAAGAAAATAAAGTCGTTTTTATTGACTCAAAAGATCTGGAAGCCTAAACTTCAAGACAATGTTAAATTAGTTTTATTGAACTACTGGCAGAAAGTTAATTACGACTGCCTGCTAATGAAAGTAAACACCAGGACCATTTCTTGGGGCTTCTGACCCATTTACTATTATTCTCAGGGTCCTCACCTTGCATCTGACAATTCATTCACCAACAGTTGTTCATCCTAGAAGCTGCTTGCAGGACAGAGTGGGATAGCAATCTAGTGGGACAGTAGGAGAACCAGGGAGCAAATCCCTGGTTCTCCTACTGAAGCTCTTCACATAAAAACATGAGGCTTGCCATACTGGGTCAGACCAAAGGTCCCTCAAGCCCAGTATCCTGTTTCCATCAGTGGCCAATCCAGATCATAAGTGCCTGCCAGGATCCCAAGGTGTAAATAGATTCCATGCTGCTTATCCCAGGGATAAGCAGTGGATTTCTGCAACTCCACCTTAATAATGTTTATGGATTTATCCCTCCAGGAACTTGTCCAAACTTTTTTTTTTTTTTTTTTTAAATCATAGCTACACTTCCATTACCTCACTACACTTCCATTACCTCACTACTGTAACCCAGGAGTAACTTGCCTTGAGCTGAGATTTGGAAAGGTGAGCAGTTAAATTTAAAAACATGGCTCTTTAAAAAAAAGCCTTCACTAAAGAGTGAGGAGGGTAGAGAATGAAAGTACAAGGTAATGCAGATGAGAATGAATTCACTCAATCCTACATTTAAGAAGTAATATCTCAAAGCGATAGTAACTCAATAATATACCTGGACTTGACCAACATTACTCAAATAATGATTTTATTTATGAAATTGTAACCAAACTTTATTGGCACCTGTTAGAATGTACGATAGACTAAGGTTATGTGCCTATTTGTAAACCGTTGCGATGGTATATAACTTAGCGACGATATAGAAAAGTTTTCAAATAAATAAATAAATCCAAATCTACACAGAAAACGATTACAGACGATGGCACGCACTCAGAATATTTTATTCACTTTGATAATCTGTCACAACCCCAGATTACTCAGACTGGAATAGAACGCTCAGAAGCAAGAACATTCTAACCAGGCAATGCTAGAAAAAAATATCAGGAAAGGCGGCCACAAAATCTAAGGATTACAGTGGGACTAGAGGGAGGGGATTTTAGAGAAGGTCAGAGGGAAATTTTGCTCCTTTAAGTTAGCTCTTTTTAGACATATTATATAAAGCACCCATTAGCTTTGCCAGATCTGTGGATCAGTCTACCTGTAGGCACAGCTCAGGCATGCACGGCGTGAAGAGGCCCAGTTTCTGCTCTGTGGAAGGTTTATCTTATAGGATTCCATTTTTTTTTTATTTAATTTACAGATTTCTATTCTGCTTCAAAAAAAACCAAAACATTTTAAAGTGGGAGTTCAACAAATAAGTATAATAAAATACATTAAGCTAAAATATTAACAATTACATTCAAGTAAAATAAAATCTAATACAATATTCCTACTCATTAAAACCATTATAACAAAGAATATAATAACCTGCCCAGTCCACTAACAGAGGCACAATATCCCAAAACATAAATCCCACTTAAACAAGAGCCCATGTGCAATTAGGGCCGGATTTTCAAAAGGTTACGCGTGCCGGGCCTATTATCAAAAGGCCCGGCGACACGCGTAAAGCCCTGGGACGTGTGTAAGTTCCCGGGCTTGCAAAAATGGCGGTCCGGGGGCATGGGATAGCGCCGGAACTTGGCCCAGGGCTGAAGTAAGTTGTGTAACAAAAAAAAAAAGATAAAAAAGGTAGAGGGGAAAAGGGTGGGGGAGGCAGAAGGGAAGGTGGGGTACGGTAGTAGAGAATAGGGGAAGCAGTGCGGCTCAGAGCGGGCTCGGCACGCACAAGGTGCACAATTGTGCACCGACCCCCAATTTGCTAACATGCGCGCCTGCACGCGTATGTTATAAAATCGGGAGTACATGTGTGCGTGCCGGGTAGCGCGCGCACACATACGTCCACATTTTAAAATCTACCCCTTAATGCTTTGTTTCAACTGATTAAAAAAAAAAAAAAAGTTCTCAACTGCTTATAAAAGCTTTAATAATTCAGAAGACTCTTGCGTGCCTCTGGTGGCAAATTCTGAAGAGTAAGATCCACGCTGGTGAAAGACCGCTGCCTGCTTCTAACATTCAAGATTTATTTCTGTTGATGGAATCTACAGTCTCACCTCCCGGCCAGAATGTGACGCTCTAGCGGGCTCGTGATGGGGAGGATCTTGGCCGCCAAATAATCAAGGCCTGTGCCTATTGTTGATCGAAAAACAAATATAACCCCCTTTAAACTGCTCATTCCAGCAGCACACACTGGATCAAACCTCCTACAGGAGGCAAGTCTCCCTATCCAGAGCAACCCTCAGGGAATGCAAGCATCCTATTGGCACCACTCCTAGCCACACGACACTTGCCCGTTAGAGGCTGCTGTGTGCTCTGGGTAGTCAAGGGAAGAGAAGAAATGGGAAGAAACTCAGGCAAAAAGGGATTAAAGTTAAACTAAGAACGAACAAAGAAGGCAAATATAGAATGCATAGCACAAAGAAGTCATACAGCAGAGCAAAGAAAGGCAGGCAGACAATTCTGAGAAGACAAACATTATACTTGCAGTGGAAAGTCAGAAGGAAACAATGCCACAACACACAGAAGTACAACAGGGAGGGGCAGAAGGAGGAAGCAGGCACTCTGGCAAAGTTGAACAAAATGACACACAGAAACCACATGAAGAGGGGCAAACCAAACTCTACAATGCAGAAGATATGTAAAGGGAAATACTCAGGTACCATTTACCAGAGCTGATCTGCTGGGCTCCCTTGCCCCTAAAATGTCCTCCATGAGCTACCAAGGTATCCTAGCCCATTCCCCTTCTGCCTCTATTCCTGCTCCTCATCCCAAAACTGGTCCTGGTGCACCAGGTGGACGAAGGTGGGCAAGTATTGGATGGTGCAGGCCCTGGGCTGTGGTGTGGCCATCTCCCCTTTTCCATCAGGGGATGAGCACAGGATGCCTATATATTTATACTGTGTCCAGCACTATCACTAGGGCTACTCGGGATGCCTGTGCACAGCCAGAAGGCATCAGTTACTCTTTGTTGATTCTGAACGGCTGGCTTGAGAGAAGAAACAACCCGAGTAAGTGGCAAGTCATATGCAACCGTTGGTTTGTACACAGCATGGTTCCCCCATGTGAAGAACATCCTAATAGAAGGCATTAGGTCAGCAAATATGTACGATGGGTGTGTTGCAGGTGGTAGCATGGATGAAGGCATCATCTCCTCTATTAAGGAGGTAAATGCTGAGTAGGCGATAAAGTAATGGAGCTCTTGTGTGTGACACTAGTCTTGTCGGCCTGTGTGGAAGGCAGTTGCCATATTGTGAGGCCATGATAGCAATGCGGGGACAGCATGGCATGAACAAGGACAAAGTGTGCGGCTAGAGCTCTGTGAATGCTAAAAGAGAAAGCTTTTGTAGAAATATTATGGCATCAAAATAAATGGGGGTTGTGGGGAGATTAAAGAATGGGTGAACCGTTGGTCTACTTGTCCTTCAATCCTGCTGACTTCATAGCCTAGGATTTTCCCCTCCTTTTTCTACAGGGGACCAACAGCACCTACCTGACTTTGCATCTCAAATGGTTTTAAACAGGTTTATAGATAGGGATTATACAGCTGGCAATGCAATCTGTAGCCCATAGCAGGGCAGTCCCGAAATGTTTCATTACACATTCATTCTCCAAGCTGACCCCATTTGGCCTTCCATACACTCCATGTATTCCTTGTGCTATTCACTGAGCTTCCCAATTTTCTATTCATCTCAGCCTCCTTTCTGGCCTCAAAATGGACATATGGAACCTTAAGGGATCCTCTGCTCCCAGTTCTTTCCTGCCTTCTTAAACACCAGTCGACATCTAGAGTCGGCTGTCTCACTAGGGTGTCCTCTCTTGAAACACAGAAGTACTAGTGTGTGCTTAACCAGTGACAGTAAGAGGACAAAAGAAAAATAGGTGTCCAAACTCCAGGTCTACAACATGTAACAATCACCCAAAAGCGCAAAAGACTGTCCGTTTGAAAATTATTGGTGAAGATTTTTTAAAAAGGCCACCCAAACACAGAGATTTGTATCCAGCGGGTGATTCCTGAAAAGAGAGCAGGTCAGGCTGCTTGGTCCTTTCCTTGAAAGATGCATTAGCAGGAGTCTAGAAAGCAGATTTTCTGCTTCTTGATACTATTACTTCTCCACCAAGTCTTATTCAAAGGTCACCTTCCATTTGTGCTCTCACAAATGTCACACTTTTCTAAATACAACTTGTGAATTGGTTATTATGGCCATTTTAACTATCTGCTCCAAGCCTGTTTTTCAGCTGTTCATGCTCTGAATGTATCTGCAGCAACCTAGGTTTACAACACTTCAATGATGCAGCTAAATATCTAAACTGAACGCGCATTCTAATAAATGAAACACCAATATTCCCTTTGGGAATAAACAAAAAAAAAAAAAAGAGGATCTTAGGGTTTGATTCAATTCACTTGAATATAGAATTAAAAAATATTTAAAGTAAGCACTACTGCCTTTAAGGGTGAATTTTCAAAGTCTTCCGCAGGGGTTGTGCATGTAAAAAAAAAAAATTTAAAAATGTATATGCGCGCATACATTGCCTCTGTGCACAGTGCATTAATTTTTAAAAGGGTTGGAACATACAAAACACCTACAGTACCTGATTGTAACCCGCTTTGAAGTGCTGAATAAAGTGTGAAAAGCGGAATATAAAAATCTAAAATAAAATAAAAGTGCCCTTGCTGCTGACCAGAAAAGTACATGCTCTTAGCAAAGAGGGCACTTCAAGTGCTTTTCATGGCAAGGTTTGGAAGTACTTGCACATTTATGTATTTTATAAACTGAGCAGGGCCAGCGGGACCATTAGGGCGGCAGGGGCGGCGCAACCTAACGTGAGTATTCTTGAAACAGAATGCAGATGAGGCATGGATGCGAAAAAGATGGGGCATGAATGGAGGTGCGTTGTGGGTTGGGCAGAGAGAGCGAGAACATGGTGATGGCATGGTGGTGAGGTCACTGCCTAGGGCGGATGGACACGCATGCACCGATGCTGAAACTGAGTATGTACAGATATGTCACAAACATGCACACGTGCTTTTACCCTTGCTAATCAAGTCACGGGTATTAAATATGATTTCTCATTTGCAGATTTTGGGTAATAGTGAAGGGATCAATTGGAGGTTCAGGTCAAATATTTGAGGTTTCAGCGAACTGGTGCTTGGAAGCTGGGTTCATACTTATTTTCACCATACCTGGAACCTTGAGACTTATGGAGTACTCAAACATTTAAATCTGTGTTAAGACCTTTTCTGATGAACCAAGCATTCATTAAAATAATGCTTTGTGTATTTAAAATCACCTCCTATTTTGTCTACGAAGTTGTGTGTTTTATTCATGGTGAATTTAAATATATTTATTTTGTAAATAGCTCAGGGCATGAGTGCGAAGCAATTAAGAAATTTTAATAAATACAAATACACACACAAGAGCCAACTTTATAAAATACCTGCTTCTGCATAAGCAGGGAAACATGCATGTATTTTGGGAGCAGGGATACACAGTATTTTATTAACTGTGCGGTTCCCACACAGTTATCAAATGGTTTATCAAATCCAGGCGTAACTTTAGGCTCACTTACTTCTGCGTGTATGTGCCGGATTATCCACACTATTGAAAGTTAACTTTCCTAAGTTTAAATCTAAAGCAGTAATTTTTCAACACAAGGAGTTACTGGATGTGCCAGAAAGACATGAGACTGCTTTTAAAATGCCCGTAGATTCCATCTTTTTTTTTTTGGCAACATGTAAAGAGAACATTTTCCACTCCCTGGAGATGCAAACAAGAGATGCAATACTAAGATCTCCACAATTTTAGTCTCAAACTGTGATTGACGTCTGTTCCTTATAACTTGGAGGCCTATGGCATTTCTTTGGCTTTAACAGCCAGTTGCATCTTAGACCCAGCTTGCGGATTCAAATGCACCTGTGGCGATAAAATTACCTGCATATGCTGGCACAGGTATCAAGAAGATCTACAATGTTCTCTACATGGATCTCACTGCATGGTTAAACGTGCTCTAGTACATCCAGAAAGCAAGAGATTGACCTTTGCCACCATTCTCGGTTTAAACCGAAATGTAAGTGGCAGTCCTCCGTTGGACAGTAGTGTTCAGGGGGTGCAAGCACAGAGCGCTAGAGAGAACAGTCGGCGGGCTCTCACTGGAGGACTGCAGCGGCCATGGCTGGGTTACAGAGGAAGGAGGGCGAGGCTAGTTGTAGAAGCCCTGCCCCCAACCTCGGAACCTTTGTTTTGGACCAGTCATAAATGGGATCCAGAACCATGGTGTATGATTGGCTTAAGCAGTGGAGACATGTTATTCGCCGGCACTGGTTGACTGGAGCAACATCCCCTGACGAAAGACATTGTCTGATACATGGCCTCGTTAGGAGGGCAGTAAGATTGTGTATAATTATTTTTTGATGCCATGGATCTAAGGACACAATTGCTTTGATTGGATCACTTGAAAGTTTGAACATTTAAGGATATAATTACACACAGAATTATTCCAATTTTTGGTGCAGCATACACTGTTTTAATTGCTTTAAAAAAAGTTTTCAAAAAAAAAAGGAATAGTACAGTGTTAGAAAGAGGTTGGCCGTTAATGATTAGACATACAATGGTCCTGATTACCTGGTGGTAACAGTGTTAACCTAATATGAAACCACCAACCCTTTCCTCAATTTTTTTTTTATTTTTAGATAGTTGGCTATTAGAATTTTTGAATGATTTCATATATAATATTCTGTCCATTTCGGCAAATATCAAGAGGGTGTTGATTTTTTTGTATTTATAAATGGAATTGGGGCAGGTTCTGATTAGGCTGGAATATGAACCATGTCACAAAAAAAAAAAATTTCTTAAATATCACCCTGCTTTTATCTGGCAAGCTCAGTACACTTTTTTGAGTAATATATTACCACGCCTGCACACTTTAGTAAATGCAAAAGCTCTCCTTATTCTAGAGAGAGTAGAGGACAGATGAAAGGAGGAGAAAGGAGAGAGTGCTGGGCTGTAGGAGTACACCCAACCACCCTCCTATACCTTCCTGCCACATACCCAGGAAGCAGATGCAGGGGGAGCTTTCCAAGGGTGCGGAAGAGTTACCAACTTTTGAGAAATCTATATGGTATGCCCCTGGGAACCCTACCTTGTGTCTTCTTAGGCATTTCAAATCATCAAACGGGCCACGCAATCCCCCAACCCAATCGCCTGTCCAACTGAGGGCCAGTCATCCCATGCGGCCATTTCAGTACTTTCCAACGTCTTATGCGTACCTTCCCTTGAAAAGTCCAGGAACCCCTGGATTAAACGATGCAAATGATGAAAAGCAAGTTTGATTACCGTAAACGGTGTTTTCCGTAGATAGCAGGCTGAATTAGCCATGCTGTCTGGTACGACCCTCTGGGGCAGCTAGGCGGAGCTTCTTAAAGATGACAGAGCTTTGCTCTGGGTGTGGCTGCGCATCCTTTCCTGCATGACCATTTTCTCCTCAGTCTATTCCAAAGCATATCTGCGAAGCATGTTCGGGGAGGTAGGAGGGTCAGGATGGCCAATTCATTCTGCTGTCTATGGAAAACACCGCTTACAGTAAGCAAACTTGGTCCCCCCCCAACCCCTCTCCGCCCCACAGATAAGCAGGCTAAATTAGCCATGCTGTCTGGGAGTCCAGCGAACACATCCAGTCACTGGGCTATAGAAAGGGAAGGACGGGCTTGAGAGATGTCATCTTGAACTTATTCCTTTTTAGAAACTTGAGAACTCGTAAGTCCAGGATTGGGAGGAATCCTCCCAATTTTGGGGGGATGAAGAAGTACTGGGAGTAGAACCCCGGTTCAGCTAACTGCTGGGAACCCACTGGAAACAATGTTGTTGGAGCAGTTTAACGACTTCCTCTTGCAGCTAGCGATGGTTCTCTGAGGTGGGCCAATACGGCCTTACTCGGTGGGGGAGATCTGGTGTGTTCTTGAAGTTCAAGGGGTACCCCTCAGATGATATTGAGCACCCAATGGTCAGAGGTGATCGCTTCCCAAGAATGGTAGAAATGGGAAACTCTCCATCCTAACTTGTAGACGTAAAAGTGATTCAGATACCTCTAAAAAAGTGATTCAGATACCTCTAAAAACCCTATCGGGTTTTTGTGTTGTTAATTGGGGGCAGGCACTGCTGCCTCTCGTTTGGTTGCCTGCCGCGAATGTTGTTGTGATAGCTGTGGCTGGATTTGTGGATAAGGCGGCGGACAGTAAGATGAATATATGGTCTGTACGGCCATCTTTGGAAATAGGTCTTCCTATTGTCCCTGGCATCTCCCATCAACCAATTATGGTTGATGGGAGATTCCAGGGACAAGACCGCTATCCTCTGCTCCTTTAGTTGGGCCATAGTTTTGCGCAGCTTGTCTCCAAAGAGGTTGCCTGGGAGACAGGGGAGGTCAGCCAGCTTCTCATGAACATCCTCCCGAATAGCACTGGCCCAAAGCCATGCTATCCTCTGAGGGACTATGGCTCCTGCTGTAGTACATGCGGCAGTCTCAAAGGATTCATATATTATATGCATTAAATGCTTTAGCCCCTCCTCGAGGTCATGAAATTGCTGTGGTGGGGCCTCATCCAGCGAGGTGGTAGTAAAGTGGGGTTTTAGCGACTGTAGGCACTCATATAGGTACTGTGTGATATAGAACTGGTGCTGCTGGATCTTTGCATTCAGCATACCCGCCTGGAATGCTCTTCAGCCAAAATTATCCAGGTACTTACTGTGATTTTTTAGTTCTCTTCATGGCCGAACCACCATGGAGGTGTGCGGGAGTTGGACCATGCTGTACAACGGAGATTGGCACATCCAGAATTTGAGATCTGTCTTCCGTGAGGTCATTTAACCAAAAAAGGGAGAGTTGCAAGTCTTCATCATGACTGAGTCTAGCACCGCATGGGATGGCAAGGTGGTTGGTTCGGCTGGCGCTTTGAAGATCTTCAGGATCCCTAAAACCTCAACACAAGGATCTGGCACCTTTCACGTTTTAAGGTTGAGCCTAGTGCCCACTTTCTCCACAAATTTTGAATAGGAGAGGTCCTCCGGTAGGGAGGCTGGCTCAGGTTGCTCCTCCAGCAGGTCAGATGGGTACACCGTTGAGGAATCCAGCAACGTAGGTGACGAGAGCTGCGGGGAGACGTCAGGATGCGGAGAGTGCCCAGGAGCCAGGCTGCTGGGCCGAGGTTGTGGACTAACGTCCCCTTGGGGAAGCAAAAGACGAGATCCACTAAAGCATCAGGGATGAAGGTCCCTTGCGGGTCCAAGGCTGGAGGTGGCTTCTGGGAGGACTTCCCAGTCAAGAAGCCAACGGCAGGTGGACCTCGGTGACTTCTTGATGTTTTTTGCATTGAGGTGCATGATACGATAGGTCCTTGTGTCGATCCAAATGACATCCAGCAATGATGCATTGAGCTGCGACTCATATTTTATTTTTTTTTTTTATTTAGGGTTTTTATATACCGGCATTCGAGAACGCAGTCCCATCATGCTGGTTCACATTAAAACAAGTGTGCATCGTAAACAAAACTAAAACAATGGTGCGGAAAAAGGCAGTTACAAATAACAGGGAGATTAGAACTTGGCAGAGAGAGAAGAGAAAGGACAGGTTATTAATTCAAACATGTAACGATAGTGTAAAATAATATAAAATTCAAACAAGAAGGTTAGTCATGGTGTATGTGAAGGTAAGGATTGGCATGGAAGGTAGATCAGTTTGAGTCCGGGAATGCTTGTGTGAATATCCATGTCTTTAGTCTTTTTTTGAAGGTTGAGATGCATGTTTCAAGTCTGAGGTTTGAAGGGATAGAGTTCCATAACGGTGGAATGGCTGTAGAGAATGCCCGATCTCTTAGTGTGATGTGTCTGGTAGATTTGGACGGTGGTACCTGTAGCGATCCTTTGTATGCATCTCTTGTTGGTCTTGTTGAATTATGTAGTTGGAGAGGGATCTGTATGTCGATGGGAGCCAGTAGGTGGATATTTTTGTATGTGGTAAGGATGGCCTTGTAAATAATTCTAAAGTGTATAGGTAACCAATGGAGGCTCTTTAGGATGGGGGTTATGTGATCCCTTCTCCTGGAGTTTGTCAGTATTCGTGCAGCTGTATTTTGTACCATCTGAAGCGGTTTAGTATAAGAAGCGGGAAGACCAAGTAGGATGGTGTTACAATAGTCTAATTTTGAAAAAATGATTGCTTGCAGGATGGTTCTGAAATCTTGGGCATGGAAAAGAGGTCTAATTCTTTTCAGCACCTGTAGTTGGTAGAAACAGTCTTTGGTTGTTTTGTTAATGGTGGCTTTGAAATTCAGGCGATTGTCAATTAGGACTCCTAGGTCTCTCACTTGTGTGATTGTTGGTGTGTCTTGTGTTGGTGAAAAGGTGCTGTTCTCAGAGGTGATGAGCAGGAGTTCAGTTTTGCCGGAATTTAGTACCAGGTTTAGGCTGGTGAGGAAGGAGTTGAATTTTTTGAAGGCATGTGTTCCAGAAAGTCAGCGTTTTTGCAAGGGAATCCTTAATGGGGATCAGGACCTGGATATCATCAGCGTACAGGAAATATTTGAGGTTGAGGTCGGTAAGAAGTTGGCATAATGGTATGAGGTAAATATTAAATAGAGTAGGAGACAGGGAAGAGCCCTGTGGGACTCCTACTGATGAAGTGTGTTGTGAGGATTCTTTGTTCTGTAATTTGACCTTGTATCTTCTGTTGCTGAGAAATGATATGTGATTCCCTGCACATGTGATTCCCTGCACATTGATGCATGCATCGACAGCACATCACTCGTGCGGTGCTTCATGGTGTGTGTCACGTTGGTACTTCGCCAGCTGCATTGGGACTTTAACTCCAGCTGATGCAGATTGCCTTGGTGCAAGGTCGGCACATCTCCTGACGCTCCATGTGCCTGGATGGTTTGGGGGAGCTGAGAGATATAGGGGGGCTGGTTCACCTGACCCTGTCGTTTGTCTGGCGGGCCCATGGAGGAGGCCCTTTTGGATTTTTTTTTTTAGAAAGATCCATAAGAAAGAACATAAGAAATTGCCATGCTGGGTCAGACCAAGGGTCCATCAAGCCCAGCATCCTGTTTCCAACAGAGGCCAAACCAGTCCACAAGAACCTGCGCTGCCATGGAGATGAGGTGCTCTGGCTGCGGCATAAGACCCAGAGTTTCCCTCACAGCTGGGTAATTTTGGCGGCGCGTTGGCACTGGGCCAGGGAGGACACGTGGCTGTAGTTCCTGCATGCCGTCTGGTCATGGTCCAAGCCAAGGCATAAGTAACAATAATTATGCCCGTCGGTGATAGACATAATCTTTCCGCACCAGAAGAATTTAAGGTGGTCTAGGAAGCATTTTTGCAAAAACAACTGTGCTCTCTGAGGAGAGTAGAAAGCTCCATGTGCAGCCTGCAGTGCGGAAAGAAGGTTTAAAAAGGGTTTGGATAAGTTCTTGGAGGAGAAGTCCATTAACTGCTATTAATCAAGTTTACTTAAGGAATAGCCACTGCTATTAATTGCATCAGTAGCATGGGATCTTCTTAGTGTTTGGGTAATTGCCAGGTTCTTGTGGCCTGGTTTGGCCTCTGTTGGAAACAGGATGCTGGGCTTGATGGACCCTTGGTCTGACCCAGCATGGCAATTTCTTATGTTCTTAAACAACAGACTGGGTAGAAAATGGAGCCACGCGGGAAAGGACACGCAGTTACACACAGAGCAAAGCTCTGTCATCTTTAAGCTTTGCCTAGCCGCCCCGGAGGGAAGTCCCAGACAGCATGGCTAATTTAGCCTGCTTATCTACAGGAAAACAGAAAATACCATACAAATGGCTTAACCAAAGGCAAAGCCAACTTACCGTTTTTTAAAAGAGGAATACAACTGCATAAGGAGTTTTACAAGCAACACGATTGCCTTGAACTGTTGAAAACGACATTTCACTGAATGGTGGGAGGGGTTTCTTCAGCAGCTCAATTATCTCAATATTTGTTTCTCTTCCCAACTCTTGTTTATCAAGTCTGCCTAATTTCGACTCTGGTGCAATGCTATAGACCCCCATACGAACTCTGATTTTCCCTCAGCTTCTTTGCCGCTGGGAAATCCTCCATGCTTATTCCAGGTTTGCCCGGAATCTATTACCTTTTCTGTCTCCACCACCGCCATTCCAAGCATCCACCACCCACTCCCAGAAGATCTGTGTCCCAAGCATAACCAGCCATCTCCCTACAAAGGGCCAACTTTCAGCAACAAGCCAAAAAGGAAAATACTGGGAAATCTCACTTACTACATAGCTACAAAAGACTCAAAGGCAGATGCAAGTCTGCTTGCACAAATGAGCCATAAGAATGACTTTTGAAAATTGCCTTCTGATGTACTAGTGTTTTTTTTTTTATTATTGAGTTTTTATCAATGTATTTGATTGTATCAAGTCATTTATTGGGATGCATTTTATTATTTCTTGTATTTTGTTGTAAATCGTGTTTGAAATTCTTTTGTTCATGAAAGGCAATATATATATGTGGAAATAAAATATTTTTCTTCCAGTAACAGCTCATTTATATGCTGCATTTATTTATTTTTGTGGTAAAAGATCATGAGAAATCACAAACTATCTGAAAAAAAATAGAACTACACCTCTGTATGTAATCTTGCTGTGTGCAAATGGTTAATGAGCTGATGTGCATGCTTCATTAGCTGATTTAGCAATTTTGCATAATTTTTGCTTTCATAAAATTAGGCAAGCAAAAATGATAAGCTTGTATTAAAATAAATAAGCACGATTACATGCACTATTTGTTTAAAGTGCATTATCTTTGCAAAGCCTTTTGCAGCTTAGTGGATCAGCTCTCTACTGCTACTTTAACTTCACGCCTTAACATGTGCAGCTGAAAAACAGTTGATCGCCTGGCAAAATCTTCATCTTGCATTTAATCAAATATTTGTTAACACTGTGTCTAGTTGGGGAGCAGTCTCCAAAGAAGTGGAAGAGCACAGGGAAAAAAAACCCCCTACATTTCAAGTCTTCACAAAACCAGCAGATTCAGAGCCAGGAAACTTGTCAGGGCTGGACCAGACTGTTACATCTGCAGGATAAAGGCATAAAGAGAAAAAGCGCAACATGCTGCCACCATAAAATCAAAATCACGTTTGTGTGGCAACTGTCTCCGGGTTAACAAAATCTTACAACCAAATACGTTCTCCCATAAAAATATGGCTACAGCATCTCAAAACCATTAGTATTCAGAATATTTTTAACATGGTTTTCTGTCAAATATAATTGTGATCACGTAGAAAATATGAGTCAAATTTTTTTTTTCTCAAAGGTAATGTATGCATTGGTAGCAATATATTGTCCCGGACAGAGCACACCTAGGCTGTTAGGGCCTTGAACTCGAATACATTTCCTACCAAAAATAGACATTCCACAGTTTCCTTAACATACTGTTTACTTAAGAGAGAGTCAACAGATGGTAAACGGGTCTAATAAACCAGGTCCATCACTGCACTGCATTTTCTCTCTCACTCTCCATATATAAAGATCTAGGATTATGGTTTCAGTTCAAACAATAGATTTCGTTGCAGACTACAAAAGGAAACAATTATACCAAGCTGAGCACATAAGCACGAAACATTATATACAATATATCGTTTCTGTAAACTTTGTGTTGGCTCTATCTTTCGTCCAATATACAAACAAACAAATAGCAGAGACTTTACACATGGGCTATTTTTTTGTTCTTCCGAGATCCTTCGCCTAATGCAGTTGTTACGGTTCCGGGAGGCTGAGCTCACCCCCCCTTCAGGCAGCCCAGCTAGCTCAGCCCTGGCTTTCCGAGCTGCATTTTACACGCCTGCTCGGTGAACGATAAAAGGCAACCTGAAAAGTCATTTCGATTCCGATCAGAAATCGGCCGCAAGGGAGTTAACTCGGCCGCCCGATCCCCCGAAATCACTGCCAGGACAGAAAAAAAAAAAAAAAAAAGAAATCCATCGGACTTTTATTTAAGTTTCCAGATCTTAAAGATTCCTCGTCTTCCAAGCGAATAGCGCTCGAGGCAGAAAGTTTTACCTGCCCTGCTCAAAACGTGGCCGGATTCACCGCAAGGCGAATCGGCTTGGGATCATCAAACTCTTAAAACACCGGGGGGGGGGGGGGGAAGTTACACGAGAGCAGCAGGACCCCTCCCTGTAAAGTGCACTTCCAGCACATGGGACGGCTTACAAAAGAAGAGAGGGAAGGCTCGGAGCACGCTCACTCCCCAGACCCCCCCCGCCAATACCTTGCAACTGTGCCGACAAGGACTCCTGGTGCTGCTGGTACTTGAGCGCCACCGCCTCGGCTTTCTTCAGCTGCGCCTGCAGGTCGTAGCTCACCATGGCGCCGTACAGGAAGCCGAGCAGCACGGCCAGCAGCGCCAGGGTCTGCAGCGCCCGCCTCTGTCTGCGGGAGCACATCCCCTGCCCCATGGTGCCCCGCATGGGGGCGCGCGGGCGGCGCGGGCTCTACGTTCTTCCCGCAGGCATCGCGGGCGGGGGAGGGGAGAGAGAGAGAGAGGGAAAAGCTGGAAAAGTCCACGGCGGGAGCAACTGTTGCTTTCCCCCAGCAAAAGCTGCAAAACTTTCTTTCCCGGCAACCTCTGCCGAACTTTTCAGAGCCCCGGGCTGGGCACAGCCGGCCGGGACATGCCGCCGAGTGCGCGCCTCGCTCCGATGCTGCCGGGGAGCCCGTGCCGCCAAACCCTTTCGCGCTAGGGGCAAAACAAAAGGCGAGCGACCCAACTAGGAAGGCACCGCGGCGGAGACGGCCCAGGCCCGTCTCCCAGCACCGTACGTGTCGCCACGCCCCCTCCTCGCCAGCCTCAGGCAGGCAGGGGGGGGGGCGGGGCGGAGCACGGAGGACGCTCCGATTGGACAGCGCCCGCTCCAGTCCTCGCTGGATTGGGTTTGCGCCGTGTCAGTCTTGAGAGGGGACGGTGGAGGGCGTTGGGTGGAGCTGAGAGGCGTATGACGTGCGATTTCCCCCCCCCCCTCCCACCTCCACCCCTTCGTCCGCCCCAATCCGAGCGCGAGAGAGAGAGAGAGAGAGCGCGAGCCGCCTGAGGGCAGCTCGTGCTGTCCCGGTGCAAGGGCAGGAACGCGAAGAATGGCAGGGAGCGCCCGGCCGCTTTCCTGCACCGCGCTTCGCAAAGCGAATTGTGCTCTGGCTGGTGGCGATTGTTCACCCTCAGACCTCATAAGAACATAAGAACATGCCATACTGGGTCAGACCAAGGGTCCATCAAGCCCAGCATCCTGTTTCCAACAGTGGCCAATCCAGGCCATAAGAACCGGGCAAGTACCCAAAAACTAAGTCTATACACTCATTACCGAGAATGTAGCGACATCGTTATTTATATAGGCCGCACGGTACCACATTGTAAGTATATTTGGACCCGGAATCACATAGTCCAGTCTTGCCTATTGTTGTCAAACTCTTAAATCCTACTCTGATCCAAACTTGTATCTATTGGACTGTAGCACTATGAGCCTTTATTCATAACTACCTGGCTTGTTTAAAAAAAGCCCTTAAGACACTCCTTTATATTAAAAAAAAAAAAAAAAAAAGTATTTGAACAATAACTCTCCATAGGTATCCCTCAACTTTCCGTCCCACAGTCGCTGCAGCATTAGAATTAGAGCAGCAAGGTTGTTATGTATTTATTGTGGTCTGATTTTAACCTGTAACGTTCTATGTTTCCTGCCGCAGAAAGGGTCACAAATTATTATAAATAAATATTACCCCCCCCCCCCCCAAAAAAAAAAAGAAAACCCAACCATAATCCACACACATTTTAATGATGGTCCTTGTGACCAGAGACCACAGCTTACAACAGTCTGAAGAACCTGAAGTGGTTTGCACTGAGTCCAGTTACTAATATCATGGTTTTGGGAGGCTGAGTCTCCCTATCCCTTTGTTCCCCCAAACACAGAAACATGAGGGCAGAAAAAGACCATACTGCCACTCTAGTCTATGCATCTATACCAAGTAATCGGCTTTACAATCACTCCCATTTCCTCACAGAGCTTGGTTTATCCCAGCCATACTTGATTGAATTCAGATTCTGTTCTTATCTGCACAGGAGGCTGTTCCATGCATCCACTATCTAAGAAAGATTTCCTTAAATTACTCCTGAGTCTACTCCCTTTCACCCTTATCCCATGACCCCTCATTTACTCCTGGGGGAATTCTGCACAAAAAAAATAAAATATTCTGCAAATTTTATATTGGCCAAAATAACACAATTTACATGACAGTCTTTAAGTAATTACTTTTTTAATTAATACAGAAAAAAGTTATTACTTAGAGATGCAGAATTCTAAATATTTTGAGCAGAATTTCCCTAGAAATTCACTGTGAGCAGAATTTCCCTGGAAATTCACTGTAAGAGTGTCCCTTCCACTCGTTCTCCCTACTCCCCTGGCCACTTTGCCCTCTCAGGCCCCAACTCCTCCACCTGCCAGTATCTCTCCCCTCCACCTCTAGGCTCAACCCCTTCCACTCTATTGCCAGTCCCAGACTTTGACCCTGTTCTCAGTACTGCCCCTTACACAGGCTCCCTCTGTCCCTCCCTCTCTCACACACATGTTCCCTCTCTCTAATACACATACACACACCCTCATACAGGCTCCCTCACTCTCGCACACACACATCCCCTTGTACAGGGTCCCTCTCTTGCATACACACCCACACAAGCTCCCTTTCTCTCTCACACATACATCCTCACACAGGCTACCTAAGTCTCTTCTCACGTGCTCCTTCACACAGGCTCTCTCTCACACATACACAATCCCTTCACACAGGCTGGCACTCTCACATACACACTATCCCTTGTTCATACACACCAGCACCCAATTTCTCACACTCATACACACTCCTTCACAATCTCCTCAGATAGGCTCCGTCTCTCTGGCACCCACACTCAAGCATCCCCCCCCTCACTTCCCATGCTCTCTCTCAAACCCTCCTGTTCATCCCCTGCTCTCTTACCCCCCTGCTCCCTCTCACACCCTCCCCAGCCCTCTCACCCCCATCCCCTCTCCTCTCTCACACCCTTTCCCCTTTTTCACACACTCACACATTCACTCTCAGTGGGATCTTCATCTTCACTGCGAGCGGAGCACACTCCATTCGCGGCACATGGGGGCCTTCATTTTCGTGGCAATCGGCACACATCCTGCGGCACCGGGGGCCTTCATTTTCACCGCGAACGGTGCACATCCCGCAGCACCGGGGGCCTTCATTTTCTCCGTGAACGGCGCACCAGGGCCTTCATCTTCATCGCGAGTGGAGCGCATCCCACGGCGCGCCGGGGCCTTCATCTTCATGCGCTCCGTTTGTGACATGCTAAGGTTTCCTCTGCCATTTTCTGCACAGAATTGCCAAATTCGAAGAAAATGGCAAGTCTGCGGGGGGGGGGGGGGAATTCTGCGCTCTGCAGTAGCGCAGAATTCCCCCCCAGGACTACTCGTCGTAGAGCCTACTTTCCTTTGAAAGAGGTCTGCCTGCATCAGTGCAGGGCAGGTGCTGGACAAAATGGCACCGGGGGCAGGGAGTGCTTTCAAAACTCCCTGCTCCTTCCCTTTCAGGCTCGTATGCTTGCAGGCATCCTGCTGACCTGGCATGCTGGGCAGTAGTTCTTCTTGGCCACCCCCGAGAGCAGAAGCCAGGCTTAGGAATTGAGCTGGGTCATTTTACTTATTTATTTACCAGCATTTGATATTCCACTTTTTGCCAGGAATTTGATCCTGGGTGCAGTTGGTAGCCAGTACAAATTGTAAAGGAAGGGCCTCATGTGGTCGGATGATTTGGCCCCTCCCAGGATTCTAGCTGCCGTGTTTTGCACGAGCTGCTGTTGTTTCAGGGAGGTCGGAGAGTTACAGTAATCTAAGTCGCTTGATGCAAGGTGCTGCTGATTGAGGGAGCTGTGTTAGTTGCCTGATCTGGCGGAGGTACATAAGGGAGCCTATTAATACCTTAGAGATGCGGGATCCCATCGCAAGAGTAGAATCAAGTTGAACCCCCTAGATTCTGTACAGAGTGAGTTGTTTTTTAAAGTTGTTTTGCCTTCGGAAAATGCGTCAGAGTAATAATCCTAATTGTAAACATCTTGATTTTCCTGTCTTTCTTGCTTAAACTTTAATTTTTAAACTATCTGCAGTTTAAGGCTTACAAGGTAATAGTTGCACACCATTTCATTTCAAGATTGGTGTGGTGGTGGTGGTGAGGTAATTACTCCTACTCTTGAACTTTATGCTGCTTTGTTTCTTACTGTGAGCTCTCTACTTAGACCCATGTAGTTCCAAAGTAACAGTATACGGTGGCTAATAGTCCATCCAGTCTGACTAGCAAGTGGTTAAATGTTGTAACTGGCACTCCATGCAGAAATGTTACCCCTGAAGTTAATAGAGGTTTTCCTATTTCTTCATTTCCATCCGTTTGCCACTAGGGGTCCTCTGTGTTTGTCCTATACCCATTTGAATTTCATCACCCTTCTTGTAATCCATTCCAGCACCTTGGGATCCACTCCCAGGCTTCCTATTTTATTCCTGATCATTCCATTCAAGACCATGTCAGAAGCTTTGCTGAAATTAAGTAAACGACATCGCACGCTCTTCCAGCCTTTCATGAGGGACTTTGTCAAATGCCTTCTGAAAATCCAAATACACTACATCTACTGCTTCACCTTTATCCACATGTTTATTAACCCCTTCAAAAAAAATGAAGCAGATTTGTTAGGCAAGACTTCCCTTGGGTAAATCCATGTTGACTGTGTCCCATTAAATCATATCTTTCTATATGCTCTACGATTTTGATCTTGAGAATAGTTTCCACTATTTTTCCCGGCACTGAAGTCAGACCCCCTCCTGACCCCCCCAAGGCTTGCCAATAATCCCTGGGGGTCCAGCAGGGGTCCGGGAGCGATTTCGTTGTCGGCTGCCAGTAACCAAAATGGCGCCGATAGCCTTTGCCCATACTATGTCACAGAGGCTTTCAGCACCATTGGTCAGCTCCTGTCACATGATAGGAGCACAAGATGGCGCCGATGGCCATGTGACAGGGTCTGACCAATAGCGTCGAAAGCCCCTGTGACATGGTAGTTCAGGCTATTCGGCACCATTTTGAGGCGCACGGCTTGCAGTACCGGGCACGGAGGGCAAATGGAACCCGGGACCCCGCTGGACCACCAGGGATCTTCATAAGTCTTGGGGAGGGATCGGGATGGATGGTGGTGGTGTATAATAGTTAATTTAAATGTTTGGGGTGGTTTTTTTAATTTAAAAAAAAAATTGTGCCCCTCTCCGCAGGCAAACCCGAAAAACGAAATTTCCCCGAAATTTGGGGAAATTTCATTTCGGGTTTCGGGACCTCCGAAACCGCAACGAATTAGGAAATTTCGTGCAATTTCCTAATTCGGGTGAAAAACGATGCACATCTCTAGTATGGCATGTTCTTATGTTCTGAAAATGTATACCCTGGAAGAGAGGAGGTGCAGGGGAGAAAGGAGTCAGTGATGCACAAACTTCAAACCTTTTCCTTTCGAAAGGAAACAAAAGAACAAGGGGTAACGATATGATACTCCAGGGAGAATGACTTGGAACCAATGTCAAGAAATATGCCCTTCCACAAAGCAATCAAAGAATTCAAAGGAGCATAGGATAAACACTGTGCATCCCTAAAGGCTAGAGGATGGAAATAAAGAAAAGATTTGTTCCCTTTATTATAGCTCCTTTTAATTTGTCCCACTGTTGTTCCACTTCATTTATCTTTTCCCAGTCTCCTAGTGCCTACTTAGGTATGTCCCCATTTTCCAAAATCCATATTTTTGAAATCCAGAACTTTGAGCTTCATGTGACTTCTTTCTGTATTGGCCACTATAGCAACCCATGCTGTCTGATAATCCCTGGTGCTCAGGTCGGCATCTGCTTGGACAAATTTCCATTTGTAAGCACCAGGATTCATAATGCCCCTCCCCTCATGGGTTGCATCACAACTTCTCTGAGCACAGCCTTTTGAAGAATATCCACAATTTCTCTGCCTCTCTACTTCTTAAAGATTCTGCAGCAGGGATACTTCAATCCACATGCAACAAGCAATACCTCTCCCTTCCCACTTTATGGATGTCTTCAGCAAGATCTGGGTCCAGTTATTCTGCCTGAGGCTTGTAGACCGCACCAGTGTAAATGGAAGTAACTTAACGCAGTAAAAGATAAAGACCCAAATGGTCTATCAGCAGGTTGCTTGAATAGTAACTGCCGCTCCATGCAAGTTACCCTTTGCCTTCCATTAAGGATAGTAACTTTTTTTTTTTTTAAGACAGCCCACAGTGTTTCTTCCTTTCCCCACACCCCCTGAATTTCAGTTTCTTGGATATGGTTTTTGACATAAAGAGCAACTCCTCCCTTGAGGGTTCGTTTAAACTCTTCCATAAAAAATCACATCACTCCGATACTTCAATCATTACATTGGTTACCAATTAAATACAGAATACAATTCAAGATCCTGTCCATTATACACTCTCTCATCTACACTCCTAATTCAATTACCTTATGTTCCATTCTCCGGATTTACAAACCCACCAGACATCTAAGATCACTGGACAAAAACCTCTTAGACATCCCATCACCACGACAGGCCCGTCTTGACATCACCAGAAAAAGATCATTCTCTGTCATTGGACCAATCTTATGGAACGCATTACCAGACTCTTTAAGATCCATATCCAACTCCAAACACCTCAAAAAATCCCTAAAAACACATTTATTTCAATCTGCTTTCCATATATCACACACTAAATAACATAACTACTTCTCCATCACACAGGGCACAACATTATTATATATTGATTTATTTTTTATGTAAACTATTCACTGTTTTAGATTTTTATTTTTATTATATATTTTTGTAATTTTGAGCTTTTATAATTTGATAATCTTTATGTTCTTTTAAATTTAAATCTTTATTTACATTTGTTTTTTTATTTAGTTATGTAAACCGTTTTGATTAAACACTGTTTGTAAAGACGGTATACAAACACTTTTAAATAAATAAATAAATAAATAATAGTTTTCCTGGTGTGTAGTCAGATGAACTCAGGACTAGTGGGTTTATGCTCCCCTGCCAGCAGATGGAGATCGAGCAAACGGACGTCACAATATATATAGCCCTGCAGTGACCCCAGCCAGCCAGTATACTCCAGCAGATGTGGATGTGCATCTCCCTATGGGGATTACTTTGAGCTTTTTGGAAGGAGAAATTTGAAATTCTAAGTTCCTGAGGTGATTTCCGTGGTCCCTCAGAGCTGTGCCTTGATCCGGTAGCTGGGTTTCCTGGCATGGACTTAGCTGCTAGTTCAGCTGGAAGGCAGCAGGTGCAGGAGGCTGAGCGTGGCAGTGACGGTAGATCCCCTCTCCCACCCCACCCTCACAGCTGGAGACTGCCTCTGTACTGAGCTGTAAGTGCTGAGCTCAGGTAAGGTTTTAAAAAAAAGTTTTAACCTGAATCACAGTTAGATGGGTTTCTGGACTTCCTCCGGTCTCTGCTCTCAGTCCGCTGTTCTGACAATCGTTCCTGCTCCAGTTGGGGAACTGGGCAGCCAGGCAGTTTGAGCAGCCCCTGGTGGGCTATGCCCTGCACTTAGGCGTTGTTTTTGCACGCCTCATGGTAGGCCGCAGCAGCTGTTTTTACACGCTCTTGTGTGTGCTACTGACCTCTATAGGCCGTCGATATGCGCAGTGCGTCGGCTCTGCACAGGCATTGTGCGCTCGGTTTTTGGGCGCACCCTTTACGTGCACAAACTTTTTATTCGTGCTTAACTTGGTGCGCAGATTGTGTGTGCGTGCCTTCTTCTCGGCGTTTTATTTTTTGGACGCATTTCTTTTTTGAGCACAAGCCGTTCCGACGCACGCTTACTGCTACGATGGCGCCATTAAGCAAGAAGCCTAAGCGTCTTCCTATTTATGTTGCTTGTCATATTAGGGCTTCTCGGCCTGACCTGGCTTCTAACCTGTGTCAGCGCTGCTCAGATGCTCAGGGAGAGTTGTCTTCCTCGGATTTTGCTAAGCCTGGCTCTTCCTATTCGGATGATGGGTTGGTCACAGCTTTGACTGGGGGTACACCAGATCTTGGTTCTCCCTTGATGGCCTCCTCCACGGGCGAGGGCAGTTCTGTGGACCAGCTCCAGTTCCTTCTGGGCTTGGTCTGGACCCGGCTGCTTTTTCTTGGGTGGAATATTTTCAAGGCTTACAAGCTTTCTTAAGGTGCAGTCCTCCGCTTCCTTACCAGACCCTCAGCCGGTGGCTCCTCCCTCTTCCAGTCCTATGCTTAAGCGCCGGGGCTCGTCTCAGTTCCCAAGCGGGTGTTCCCAACAGGAATCCGGATGGCACTGATGAGGTTGATCCTGATTCCCTGGAAGATGGGGAAATTCCTCCAGGGCTGGAACCGTATCGAACCATGCTGCGGTTCTTTCATAGAGATGAACTGCCGACCCTGATTTCCTAGATCTTGAAACAGCTGGGTGTCCCTGGTTTGGATTTCTTTTGTAAAGCCTCTTGTTTTTTTCCTGTGATGGATGCCATTCAGGAATTGATTGATCTGGAATGGGAGGCCCCCAGACGCAAATTTTAAACGGGGTTGGACATTGGAAGGCCTGTACCTCCTGGATCTGGCTCTGAGTGAATGTTTGCATTTCACCAAAGTGGATGCTCTGATATGTGCCATTTCTAAGCACACAACTAACCCTGTAGACGGAGGAGCGTCCTTGAAGGATGTACATGATAGACGGATTGAGGCTATTCTTAAGCAAGCCTTTGAGACGGTAGCGATGAATTTACAGTTTGCCTCCTGTTATGCCCTAGAAGCGAGATCTGGTCTGCTTCTCTCTCAGGAGGTTGATGAGTCTGGAAGGAATTCCAGAGCAGTTATGGAACCTGCTGCTGCCTTTTTTAGCCGACACAAGCTGTGATTTGGTCCGGACCTCAACCAGAGGAGTGGCTTCAGTGATAGCGGCCAGGTGTCAACTCTGGAGGTGAAATTGTTCAGCTTACGCAGCTTCCAAAGCCAATCTTACCAAGATACCCTTTAAAGGCTCGCTCTTGTTTGGAAGCGAGTTGGAGAAACTAGCCAGTAAGTGGGGCGAGTCTCCGGTTCCTCGGTTGCCGGAGGATAAGAAGCAGATACAGCGCCCCTTTGATATGAGGGGGTCATCTCCGGGGTTCCAGGCATTTCTCAGCCTTTTGGTAGGTCTCAGTCCTTTCGTCCCTGACAGCCCAAGAGAGGAATAGGCTCGGGTGGCGGATCCTCCCGAACTGCCCATTGAAGGTTTGCCAACCTATATTCTGGAACAGGAAATATGGGGATGTCTTTCTCTCTTTTATCGGAGATGGGTCAAGATCACGTCGGACCAGTGGGCTATGGAGGTGATACGAGAAGGGTTTGCACTGGAATTTCGCAGTATTCCTCTGAACATGTTCATGGTGTCCACTTGCTACTCCGTGCAGAAGAAGCAGGCAGTGGAGTTCAAGCTTCAAAGCCTCCTCAGGTGGAGGGTTGTGGTTCCAGTGTCCACATCTCAAAAAAATATGGGGCGATATTCCATTTATTTACCATCACTTGAAGGTGACTCATTTTCTCATGGAAACCTTATGCTCTGTGATGATGGTGGTGTAGTCAGGGAATTTCTGACCTCCTTGGATCTGTCAGAGGTCTACCTTCATATTTCCATCTGATTGGAACACCAACGCTTTCTACACTTTGCGATGTTGGGGTGCCATTATCAGTTTCAGGCACTGCCTTTTGGTCTAGCCACCGTTCCCAGAATATTTTCCAAGGTTATGGTGGTAGTAGCAGCAGCCTTGCAAAAAGGAGGAATCCTGGTGCACCCGTATTTGGATGACTGGCTAATTCAAGCCAAGTCTCCGGAAGAGAGCTTCCTGGCAACACACAAGGCGATCTCCTTATTGCAGGAGCTCGGTTGGGTGGTGAATCTTCCCAATAGAAATCTTCAGCCATCCCAGACCTTGGAGTATCTAGCGGTCCAGTTCGACACAGAACAGTCAGAGATTTTCTACCGGAGGTTCAGATCCAGAAATTGATGTCTCAAGTGCATCAGTTGATGAACACCATACAGCCGACAGTGTGGTCCTACCTACAGGTGCTCGGCTTGATGGCGGCTACCCTGGAAGTGGTACCGTGGGCAAGGATGCATATGCATCCTCTTCAGCTCTGTCTGCTATCTCGTTGGAACCCGCAGTCTCAGTCTCAGGACTATGTGGTTTGGCTCCACTGGAGGTGGAAATCTGCTTCCACCTCCAGTGGTGGTTGCAGGAAGATCATCTGAGAAATGGAAGTTCCCTTGTCCTCTCGACTTGGTGGGTACTCACGACAGATGTGAGTCTCCAAGATTGGGAGACTCACTATCTGGAATTAATGGATCAGGAGTGTTTTGAAATGCCGAAGAGTCCCGCTGGACATAAATCATTTAGCAGTCCCGCTGGACATAAATCATTTAGCAGTATGGCTGGCATGCTTGCAGTTCAGCCATAGGTTGCGGGATCAAGAGCTTCACGTGATATCTGACAACGCAACAAAAGTGGCCTATATCAATTGCCAGGGAGGAACCAAGAGGCAGCAAGTTTTGCAGGGAATAGACTAGCTGATGGAATGGGCAGAAGGTCATCTTCAAATGATCTTGGCCTCACACTGCAGGAAAAGACAACATAAGAGTGGACTTTCTCAGCTGGGAGTGCCTGGACCCAGGAGAGTGGGTGTTGTTGGCTGAGGCATTTCAGCTGATTGTGGATCGCTGGGACCTTCCGTTCCTAGACCTGTTGGCAACTTCTTGAAATGTGAAAGTTCATCGATTTTACAGTCGCAGGAGAGATCCGTGGTTCTTGGGAACAGACGTTCTCATCCAGGTCTGGCTGGACGACATTGCTTTATGCCTTTCCTCTGTGGCCCTTGCTGGGCAGCATAATTCACAAGATTGAAGGCCACAGAGGGCTAGTACTCCTGGTGGTGCCAGACTGGCCCAGGTGTCCGTGGTATGCAGATTTGCGATTACTCCTGTTGGAGGCCCCTCTTCGTCTTCCACCGCACATGGATCTGCTTCATCGGGGACAAGTTCTTCATGAGGCTCCGACTTGATTCTGTCTTACAGTTTGGCTCTTGGGAGGGCTTGCCTGTTAAGCGTGGTTATTCCTCTGTGGTGAGTGCCATTTCGCGCTCGCAAGTTCTCCACTTCCTTGGTTTATGTGCGGGTTTGGAGAGTTTTTGAAGCCTGGAGTGAGGAGCGGGGTGTTCCTCCTCATTCAGTTAAGATCTCTCTCATTCTGGAATTTTTGCAGGATGTATTGAATAAAGGATTGGCCCTTAATTCCTTAAAGGTGCAGGTTACGGCTTTTGCCTGTTTCAGAAGCCTGGTGAATGGTGTTTTTGTCATCTCATCCTGATGTGGCCCATTTTTTGAAGGGAGTGAAGCATCTTAGATCTCCCTTGAGGTCACAGTTCCATTGTATAGTCTTAATTTGGTGCTGGATTTTTTGATGGGCCATACATTCCGCCCACTGTGTAGCCTTTCCTTACGGTTGTTGACCTTGAAGACTGTGTTCCTGGTGGTTATATGTTCTGCGTGTCAAATTTTTGAGCTGTAGGCCTTGTTTTGCTGGGAGCCATTCATTCGGGTGACTCCGGGGCGTTAGAGCTGCATACTGTTCCATCCTTCTTGCCCATGGTAGTCTCAGACTTTCATTTGAATCAATCCATCTCCTTGCTATCCCTGGATAAGATCAGGGATGCAGATGAGTTTCGCCTCTTATGCTCCTTGGATGTCAAGTGACTTGTCGTGTGGTATCTGGAGGTTTCTGAGTCTTTTCGAAAGACGGATCGTCTATTTGTTCTCCGTGGTGGGAGTAAGCAGGGCACTCCGGCTTCGTGAGCTACCATAGCTCATTGGATTAAGGAGGTAGTCATGGCTTCTTATGTAGGTGCTAGAAAGCCATTGCCTACTCATTCCACTAGGGTTCTTGCAGTGCCATGGTTGGAGGTTAGTCTGTTGTCTCCCGTCGATATCTGCCAAGCTGCAACGTGGTCCTCCTTACACACTTTTTCCAGGTTTTATCATCTGGATGTGCAGGCCCGGGTGGATGCAGCCTTTGCACGTGTGGTGTTGACTGGACCTGTTGGGTGGGAGGTCATCCCACCCAACAGGGTGGGATGTCATCCCACCAACAGGGTGGGATGACCTCCCACCCTGTTGGTGTAGTAGCTCTGGTTCATCCTACTGATCCTGAGTCCATTTGTCTACACGCTAGGAAATGGAGAAATTACTTACCTGATAATTTCGTTTTCCTTAGTGTAGACAGATGGACTCAGCTTCCCGCTTTGGGCTGCCGCATGAGTGTGTCAATAGTCCTTCTGTGGGGTCTGGGTCCCAGAGGATTACTGGTAAGTGTTCATCCAGTCCCTAGCTTGGGGTACCTAGAATTTTACATTAGTTCAGTGTTTATGATTGATTGAGTACAGTTCTGGTTACCTGTTTTTATTCATGTTTTTTAATCACGTTTTTGCTAGTCTGTCCACTGTTGCTTTTGACGAGAATACTGGCAGGCTGGGGTCACTGCACGGATATATATATTATGACATCGGCTTACTCCATCTCTATCTGCTAGCAGGGGAACATAACCCACTGGTCCTGAGTCCATCTGTCTACACTAAGGAAAATAAAATTATCAGGTAAGTAATTTCTCCATTCTGTCATTTCTGTCAAATAAGTTTCAATAAGGCAAAATAGGCAATACTATTTCTAGTTGTCACTTGTATCTTCAGTAATCCCCCAGGGATTGACTTTGTCGACCATGTTATTTAATTTGTACATTTAACTGCTGGCTATGCTGTGATTAGAACAGTGGGTTGCGAACCAGGACAGCCAGGTTCAAATCCCACCACTGCTCCTTGTTTTCGTGGGCAGGTCACTTCACCCTCCATTGCCTCAGATACAAACTTCGATTGTGAGCCTTCTGGAAACAGAGATATATTTACAGGACCTGAATGTAACCTTTGAAGGGTCTGAAAAAATCAGAATATTAAAAAAAAAAAGTTTACCCTTATGATAGCCATCTTTTTATAGCAGTTGTGTTGGATTATGCAGCTTCCCTATTGAAGCTTTCTGGCATCACAGCTATTAATGGTTGGTTAATTAATAATAAGTTGGCATTAAATCTTGATAAAAATAGCAGTTTGCTGGATTAGTCATGCCCCCTTTGGTTTTAAAAACAAATTCCATTGATATTAATGGACAGTAATGTCCTGTATTGGATGATGCATGTAATTTAAATGTGTGGTTAGATTCTGATTTTTCAATGTTATTGCAGATCAGGTCAGTGCTAAAAGCTGGATATTTTAAATTGCATACCTGCGCCATCTGAAATACATATTAGATAAGAGAGATTTTCGTGCAGCGATGCAGAGTTTTGTGCTGTTTCAGATTATGATAATGCTTTACACACAGGGTTGCCCAGGTCAACTCTTCAGGCAATGCATTTGGTACAGAACTCTGAAGCCCACCTACTTACAGGTTGTCGGCATAGGGAACATATTTTCCCTTATCTTAAGGAAGACCATTGCTTACCTGTGATGCAGCAGATTCATTTTAAAATGTTAATGCTTGTTTTTAAAGCCTTATGAGGCGACAGGTCAGGATATTTGCCAGTCTTTCACAGTTGTATTCTCCTGTTAGGTCACTCCATTCTTCTGATATGTACCTTCTTATAGTCCTGTCATTTAAAAAAAAAAGTACATTATGCTTGGGCATGCATTTTCGATTATAGGATCTGAAACATGATTTCCTTTTTAAAGGAAGTTGTCAGACTATATAAGATCATTCAGAAGCAAATCAAAGCATATCTTTCTACAAGCTTTTGGATCTTGAATATTTGTTGAGGGTACTGGTTAGTTTTATGGTTTAAAAACTTCTTGTGATAAGATTCTAGGGATTGTTGATATGTGTCTGGTTGTTTATTTGTATATGTTTTATTTGTTTTTAACTGTGTTTGATTTATTTGTTTTGTTCACATTTATGTTTTACTTTGTTTCTAATTGTACCTTTGTAAACCACTCAAGATTGATTTGGATGGTACAGTAAGCAGTTATAAATAAATACTTGTTTATTAGATTTATAAAATTCCCAATCTAAAAAATTCCAGGTGATGTACAACCGAATAAAATATGGCCGCTCTCTATCACAGAAGTACAGTACAAGAGACATGGTCCCTTTGACCCATGCAACTATTTATTTATTTATTTTATTTTATTTATTTCTTTACTGGTTTTATATACCGTCATTCGATGTAGCCATCATAACGGTTTAAAACCGTAAACAAATTCAATATAAAACAATTATACAAAACAAGATAAAATAATAAAACAAACAAAAACAGCAATTAATAAATAAGCATTAAATCAATATTTATTTATTTATTTATTTTTAATTTTTATATACCGAAGTTCTAGTAGGGACTACAAATCACTCCGGTTTACATAAAATGAAGAACTGCTCAACAGATAGCGGAGCTTTACATGGAACCGTATAACATATGGAACAGTATAACTGGTTGACAATTTAACATAGTGCTAAATAAAGTGATAGTATTTTAACTGGTAATAAATAAAGAAATATAATATTTTATATAAGAAGTATAACTATTTAACGTAGCAATAAATATAAATATAGGCAATGCCTAATATATATATGAAATAAAGTGAATTTTTTTTTTTTTAAAGTGAATTTTTGAGCTCACAGATAATTGTCCAGTTGCAGATTCTTAAAAGTAGTACTTTATACAGTGTCCATAGTTAAGGGATGGAAGTCTGTCAGTCATAGTAAGATTAAGCGTCTGGGAAAGCTTGTTGGAAGAGAAAAGTTTTCAGTCTTTTTTTGAATTCTTGATAACTGGGTTCTAGTCTAAGATCTGGGGGAAGGGTGTTCCACTGGTGTGGGCCTGCTGAAGATAGCGCACGTTTGCTCAATGATGATTTTATTTGCGGAGCATGCAGTGTTCCTCTGTATGCGCTTCTGATTGGTCTGGAGGAAGTGTGCGGTTGGAGTTGAGAGCTTAATGTGATGGGGGCTAGATTGTTTGTCGCTTTGTGGATGATAGTGAGTACCTTATAGAGTATCCTTTGTTTAATGGGGAGCCAATGTAAGCTCCGAAGGATTGGGGTGATATGGTCTTTTTTGTTAGTGCTAGTTAGAATTCTAGCCGCTGAATTCTGAACCATCTGTAATGGCTTGATAGTGTTGGCGGGAATACCTAGTAGCAGGGAGTTGCAGTAGTCGAGCTTGGAAAGAATGATGGATTGCAGTACTAGCCTGAAGTCGGAGAAGTGAAGGAGGGGTTTAAGTTTTTTAAGGACTTGCAGTTTGTAAAAGCAGTCCTTTGTAGTATTGTTTACGAACTTTTTTAGGTTTAGATGATTATCTAGCCATGCTCCAAGGTCTCTGACGTCAGATGAGAACGAGTTGTTTGTGTTAGGTAGAGAAAGGCTGGAAGAGATTGTGCGTGGATCCTGGGAGACAATGAGCATTTCGGTTTTATTAGCATTTAATACTAAGTTAAGGCTTGAGAGTAGGTGAACTGGTTCTTAAGAGCATTATAATACCAAGGAATAAGAACTAAAAAAAACCCAAAATGAGGCAAGTGAGTGTCTCATTGGGAATCATTAAAAGCCTTCATACAAAGCCAGGTTTTAACCTCTTTTTTTGAATGTTTTTAAATTCGGCTGTAGGCGTGTTTCTATGGGGAGCGAATTCCATATCTTTGGGCTTGCAAGAGAGATTGCACGTTCTCACTTGAGAGAGCTGTGCAGATTGTACTGAAGGAATGGATAGTAAACCTTTATTAGCTGAACGCAAGTTTCTTTGGGGTATATGAATTTTAATTGTGGTATTAAGCTAATCCGTCTGGTCTCCATAAATGATTTTCTAAAGAATTGTTAAGATCTTGTACTCTATTCTGAATTTTATGGGGAGCAAGTGTAGTGATATTAAAATCGGCATGATATGATCATGCTTCTTAGTATCGGTTAAGATTCTGGCTGCTGAATTCTGCAATTTATTTATTTATTTATTTAGAGATTTTTATATACCGCAGTACGTAAGAAGATACATCACCGTGGTTTACAATCAACAATAATTTAGCAACAGGCTTTACAGATAACAGGCTTTACAGACATTAAACAATAAATTAGTAAAAAGAAAATTTTTACATACCATAATGATTTCGGCTGTAACTAATAAAATCATTTACGAACAAAAAACAATAGAAAATATAACTCAATAACGAAGCTGAATGTAAACATAGGTACTGATTTGGTAAAAGGATTATTCTATTATTTAAAACCAAATTAAAGATCATAATCAGGGATTATGCAATGTTTGTAGCGGGTGAATTGTAGATAAAGGCAGTCCAAGTAAAAGTGAATTACAGTAGTCAATGTTGGCGAAAATGAGGAGCTGCAGTACAGTTCTAAAATCAGATGGGTTTAAAAAAGGTTTTAATCTCCTTAAGGTTAATAATTTGTTATATCCCTCTTTAATTTTTGCTGCAATATGCATCTTGAGATTTAATTCGCTGTCTATAATAACTCCTAGGTCACGTGCATGATGTACAGGATGTATTTCATATTGTTGGTTTTCTGCTTTCAACAGTGGTAAGGGAATAAGGGTCAGTTTTCTATTTAGCAATATAACCTCAGTTCTGGAAATATTTAGAATGAGTCTCATGTGAGTTAACAGTTGTTTGATAATGGATAGATACATTGCAGTTTTTTTTTATAAGTTGCATCAATAGAGTCATTAATGGGAATGAGTATTTGGATGTCGTCAGCATATATGTAGTGTGTGAGCCCAAGACCAGCAAGTAAGTGACAGAGGGGCAGCTTATAGATATTAAATAAAGTGACAGAAAGTGACGAGCCTTGAGGCACACCCGTTTTAAGATGAATTTTTTGTGAGAGAGAGCTATTGATTTTTACTTGAAAGTTATGCTGGGAAAGATATGTTACAGTATTTTGATGGCACCTGTTTAAGAGTTAGAATTCTAGACACTTCATACAATATATAGTTTTGTCCGTTGTCAAATCCTTACAGTGTCTGTTAATGAGAGAAGTGATTCAGTGTTATAGTGTTTTCTGAAACCGAATTGAGACGGGTATAGTATGTTGTTTTTGTCAAGGTGTTCTGTCAGTTGTTTTTGTACAACGTTCTCAAGAAGTTTTGCTAGGAATGGGAGATTTGAGATTGGGCGGTAGTTATTGAGGATGTCAGGGTCAAGATTATCTTTCTTTAAAATGGGCTTAATCACTTCTGTTTTCAGAATATCAGGGAAATGGCCTTCAGATAGTGATAGGTTAATTATTTCCATAATCGGCGTAATAATTGATTCTTTCATCATTTTCAATGACTGAGTAGGTATACTGTCTAGGGGGTGGTTTGCAGGATTTATATTACTGATTAGGGAGTGTATTTCAGCCATGGAGGGTAATTCAAAATTTGACCAGACTGGTATTTCTTTTTTTCCCAGTATTGCTGTTTATTTCTGGCAGTGGTCTGGCAGAGAGCTCAGGGGCCAGTAGCTCAGTGCTGGATGGACTGCCTGGTTGATGACATCACAGATCAACATTCTAATATCAGGGCCACCCAGAGTGTTGGCAAATGGCTTGTTGATGACAGTCGCTGATGCATTGTGATGTCACTAAGCAGCTCTGGGAAAACCCTTAAAAACTCCCTAGCAACCTTAAAATACAGAGAGATGGCTTTAGGCAATTGCAAATGTGTTTAACTGTGGTAGGCTCTTCCCAGTTTGGAGGCTTTTGAATTGTGAAAGAGATGTTTGATTTGACCCTTATCTGCGCAGTATATTAGTTCTACAGCTATTTCTAACTGGATGAATTAGAGGGAAAATAGGAAAGTTAACTGAGCTGAGTATAGGGGGTGATATTCTGCAGGCAGTCAAGTTTGTAAGACTGATAGCCAGGTTCGAGTCTTGGCCAGAACAGTATAGCAGGAAACAACAGGGATTACATGACCCATTTAGTCCCTTATCTACTGTCATTTTCTTTTTACTATGAATCCACTAGTAGCATTTCACATTAACAAATCAGTTTCACTACCGGACTTCATTAGGGACGAAAGCAGTGACCAGGGAGGCATCCTACACTGACTGGATGTACATCACATATTACTGAGATTCCTAAAGGCCATGAACAACTTTAGGAGGTCAGACAAGTTGTTTATATTATTCAGGGGTCCTCAGAAAGGCGAGGCAGCTTCCAAAGCCACTATTGCCTGGTGGATAAGGGAGGCAATTGTTGCGTCCATCGGTCCTAGACGGCTTCGCCCCATTTGCCTCACCTTGCTCCTCCCGCTTACCTTGGGAAAATGGCTGCCGCTGCGTCTGCAAGCCGCCCTCTCCGGTGTCCCCGGAACGGCTATGGTGCTGCCTCCCGCCATGCTCCTCTCAAGGTCCTACTAGGTGTGCCTCAGTGAGGGGTACTGACTCACTGAGGCACATCCATAGTTACGTATTTGTTGGCAAGTAGTAGAAAAAAGGTGTCATTATTTCTGGCGTTAAAACCCGCGTTACTCTGCATTACTGTAACGCATTCCACATTAGAAACTGCCCCTCTCAAGCTCCACTAGTGGATACTGCCAAGATTACAGTTTCTAGGAAGCAGTATTTGCCACCCTCTGGTGACTTTTAACCTTCTATTGTGTTCCTGTGCCTGGAGAGCCTGAGGAATATTTTTATTTATTTATTTAAAATATTTGTTGCCCGCACCCTCCAAGGTTCGGGGTGGTGTACAAGTCAAGGTACATAAAATGTATATATTCAATAAAATAAGACACAAAATGAGACATCAAACAAGGATCCTTTTAAAACCAGAGAAATTGTTGAAATACAAATTGTGTTCCCAAGGAACAACTCAACTATGAGGAAGTCAGGCTTTGAGAAGAGTGTTAGAATTTTATGAGCTATCTACCTAGGTATAAAGTATTGAATATTATGGGCTATCGCCTATTAAAACTATGTACTTCTCCTATTAAACTCCTACTGGTCGACCAGATAATTGGCTTCTGTGCCAAGCTGTTAGTGTAAGTTTGCCAACAGCATGCATGTGATCCATTGGATTTGTCAAACTTACAGGGTCATTTTTTAAACTGCGATGTGCCCTATCGCACGCGATACCGGTCACATCACGACGGTACTTTTTAAATCAGGGGAAGGGGAGGAGTGTGGGTTGGGTTTGGGTGGGGTTATGGCCCAGCAATGCTGCGAGCGATGTTTTACACATTATCGCCGGCAGCACCACGGGAAATACCACCTTTCCCCATGGCGCTATGGGGGCGATAGTGTGCGGCATGGACGCACCGTGGCGGGCAAAACCACACCACCGTGATGCGGCCAGCTGCCCACTATCGCCCCCAGCCCCTTTTTTTTTTTTTCGCGGGCCATCATTCCGCTGTACTCATCGCGGAATGATAAATCCCCCTATAAGTACACTATTTTGTCCTGCTGAAGGGAGTTTAAGTTTTATATACTCTGCTTGGGAGTTTGATTGTTTGCTTGCTGGGGGGGGGGGGTTCTGTTTGTACTGTAAACATAAGAAATACTATAATGGGTCAGATCGAGGTCCATCATGCTCTGCATTCTGTCTCTGACAGTGGGTAGTCCGGCTCACAAGTACCCATCGTATCTCAAAAAGTTGATTTATTTCTTGTATCTCACTTTCAGGGATAAGCCCTGGCTTTCCCAAGTTAATTGGCTAACAACTGTGAGATGATTTTTCCCTTCAGGAACTTGTCCAACCCTCTTTTGCACGCCATTATGTTAGTTGCCTTTACCACATTGTCTGGCAACAGATTCTGTTAAGAGTGCCCGGGGTAAAAATGTTGTTACTGGGGAGGTATGGAGAAGTTTGTAGAGGAGTGGAGCACATACCAGCCATGGGTTTATTGTGGTGCTCACAACAGACTGTGAGTCAGCGGTTCTATCAGCCATAAAATCCAGGGCCCTGCAGCGTGTGCCCCAGGTGCCAAAATGGGAAGAAAGAGGAAAACTAAACCGTGGTCATCTTCACTGGCTCGCACAGTTTCTTCAGCTCCTGTAGTGATTCTAGGCTCCGTGGATGACTGTCTTTCACTTGGATGAGTCATCTAGTAAAGACTTACCCAATGAGAGTTCTATTTCAGAGATTTCATTAAGTTCAGGGGAAAATCTGCCACCCTCTCAACCTGTAGCTGTGTCATTTATTGAAGGGCTCAGCAGGCATTGACTTGCTTCAGAGGTCCAGCTGGAGGAAACTTACAGGTCGGGAGGCTCAAGCAGAGGATTTGGTAGGGGTCTCTCCCCCCTCAGATGTGATTAAAAAGCCTGCTAATGTGACCTTATTTGGATGTTTGGAGATTAGATGCTAAGTTGGATGAAAGTTTAATCCATTCAGTGTCCCAGGTGCATGTTTTTTCTTCTTAGGTTTAGATCCATGATGGAAGAGCAGGAGAAGCAAGAGAAGACTCTGTGGAGTAAAGGATTCTGTTTCAGAGATGAGCTCACATATAGTTTTCATTCAAGCATCTTGTTTTTCTTTCGTTAGGATAATCTACTTATTCATAACAAACTTGAAATGCTGGAGAACAACAAGGGAGCTTCAAATTTACATATTTAAAATTTTCCTACTTCTGGGTTGTTATTGCCTATAGAATTATTTAAAAAATATCTATGTGACGTTTTATCACTTGATGAAGATAAAGTTCCAGTCCTCTCTAAGATATAGTATCTGCCTAAGAGAAAAGTCATTGCCAAAGAAGGGGAAATGGATTTGCTAGGGAGACCAGTTTTTAGAAGCCTCTGTTGATGACATTCCAATCAGAACTACTCTATTGGTGTCCTGTTCTCTACCCAAAGATAAAGATTTAGTGTTTTATAAATATTTTCACTGTAAAGAGTTTCTTTTCTATGGTCAAAAGATACAGATTTCCCCAGAAATTTCCCAGGCTATTCAGACCTATGGAAAACTTTCTTTCTTATTCACAAAGAGTGCCTGACATAGGGATGAGTTTCTATTGAAATTTCCATGTAAATGTTTAGTTACTAGGCAAAGAATGATAGTAGGCGATAGTCTGACCCACAAAGATGCATAACCAGTAAGAGAGGACGAGAGACATCAAAGTTCCACAATGTCCATGAAGTTCAGAAACAAAGTTTTATTGTATTCAAGCAAGCAGGAAGGTTCAGATTGTCAGCATCAAGCCAAACTGTTTGTATCAATAAATAAATGGTCTCCCGTCACCGGCCGTGTTTCGTAAAGACTGCGTCAGAAGGGAACCTAACAAAACAAAAATTTAAAAAAATAAACATTTTCAAGAAATGGATATATGCATCTGAGAATACATATAAATAGAGTACAAAAAAGTGTATATCTTGTATTATATATTGTATATTATTATAATTCTATAGCTTACCCATAATTTATAAGGAACTCAGGTCAGAATTAAGTATTATAGTCAAATAGCATTTAATCTGAAATGTCATACAAAGCAATGTAAGTACCTTAGAACCTGCATCTATACAACAAAAAAGACTAAATACTAAAAACAAAATCTTACCCCCAAATAGCCAATAAGAGTCAAAATTAACAATCTTATGGGTAATTACTTGATTCTAAAAAGAGAGAGACGTCAAACAAGCAAGCAGTCTTTGAGAGGGTTCTCACTAAAGTGTATCATAAAACATACAGGATTTACCAAAATTCAAGGTGACATTGTTCGAGTTTGTAAAAGGGTAAGCAGAGATTTCGGCAGGCTCTCCCAGAGCTGCGACAGCTTAGTGACTGCTGGTGGCCCCTTACAAGCCTGCTTGGTCTCCGCCGCAGGCAGCGATGGGCTATCCTCTGCTGAATTGTCTGAGTCGGTGCTGCTGGTACTGCGGCTGACCCTGTGCTTGCGCTTGGTTTTGCCTTTCTTTTTAATCGCAGGCGCGGACACCCCACCCCCCACGGGGGCGCGCATTACCAGCTGTCCCTGCCATCGACTCATCTGCTGCTGTAACGGCGCTCGAGGTGGCTGTGCTTGTCCCTTGAACACTGGCATTGATGGCCGCAGGAGAGCGATTTCCCCCCCCCCCACCACCCCTGGTTTGATTTTCCAAAGGTGTGTCCGGAACCTGCTCTGGGTGTGTTTCCCCCAAGTGAGGAGGAAGAGCTGGCCACGTCACCAATAGTGCCATGAAAAGCGGGTGCTGCTGTGGCAGCAGTGTGCTGTGCGGAGGTGTTTCCGATGTGTGTACGGTCGTAGTCTCCAGTCGCAGCAGCGGTTGATGAGGTTGTATAGGCCAGCACCCCCATGGGTATGCAGGAATGGGGTACTATCCCGCAAAACAAGGGTGAAATGGAAAACCCCATTGAGGACTGGGTCCCCAACTGGGACTGAGGTGCGGGTATCCCTGAGTTCATCCGCCTCCCTGTTGCTGTGTTGCCGGCTCTTATGAGCCTACCGGCGGAAAGCCTGACCAATAACCTGGCGATACTTGAACACTGTGCTGTGCCGGCCATTTGCATCCTGACCATGTCGTGTCCCCGATGCCACCGCCCAACTGCAATGCATTGTGCACGAGTGGGAGACCAGATGTGATGGAGGGAAGGACACCGTCAACTGAAGATCTGGGGTGCGTTGGATGCTGTCGTGTGGCTGAGCATTCCCCGGGGGACTCTGGTGTGAAGTTAAAATTGATGGCGCCCCCCCGGGGAGGTCCTGCTGATGATATGCTAGACCCGCAGCATCATGGGCGGGCCTGCTGCTCGTCTAGTGCTCCACGTCGCCTCCATTGTCTCCGACGAGGTAGGGCTGCCACAAGTGACCCTGTATCGCTCTTCTTCCCCGACTGCCTCTGCTCAGGTTCCCCAATGGGCCTGCTTGCTGCTTGCTTCTGGCTCTTGATCTTGCAGCTCTAATATTTGCACTCTCTTCCATGCTATGTGGGGGGGGGGGGGGGGACGACTAGTGCCCTGTTATCGTGGAGAACTGGCCCCTTTATGGTTGGGGTGGGGAACCAAAAGTATGTTTGGAGACAGCCGGCGAGCTGAAATGCCATACACATGGTGTAAGAAAATTCTTTTTGGCTTCGCCCCCCCTTTTTAATTGCGAATGGGAATTGAACCCACGGTCCCTCTGGACCTGCTTCCCTCCTCCTACCATGCTAGGCTGTGCAGGGTGCTGAGCCACCGATCTGTTGTCGAAGAGAGGAGCAGGCAAAGAGAAAATATGGCGCTTCGGACCTTAAATTTAAAGGTCCGCGCATCATCAACCCGTGCCCGGCGTCCTTCACCGCCGATGTCAACGGAGGCGGCTGGTGCGCCAGAGCAGCAGTGAGAGAGAGCCCCACTGGCTGTGGGCCTGATGTGGGAGGGAGGATCGCAGCAACTGCCCTGCCCTGACCTGCCCCAGGTTAGTCAAGGGCTTCCGTGCATGAGGCACGGGTCCGCGTATTCCTGTGAATGAAGAAACTGAGGGGGGTTTCAAAAGTAAACATGTCTAGGCCAAGGGAAATCAACTGGCAGTGATTCCAATCCCTCCACATCCTCTAATTCCTGCACCTTTAAGGATCTGACTCATATTGGATGTGACCCTCCTGCTAGGAGTAAAGGCCTGAGGCAAAAGTGAGGGGTACTGACTCACTGAGGCAGACCCATAGTTATGCATTTGTTGGTAGGTAGCCCCAGTGGTGGTGATGGAGCAGAGCTCGGGACATGCATCTTGATGCAGGCAGTTAGAATCTGATATTTAGTCAAGGTGAGGGCTCACTGCAGCAGAGAATCTCTACAATTACAGTGTCCTCTAGCACAGTTTACACAGCTTTCCATGTTGAAAGATTCTCTTACCTCAGAATTTTTACTTGCATTTAACAACCATCCCTGATGATCCAAAACCCTCCAGTCAACACCATCTATGCAGTCTTTCATTCATTGCCTCTGAATAAAAATCAAGGCCACTCTCTATTTATACCACTCTAAGAAGTGGTACTTTAAACTCAGTGTGAGGTTTGGGGGGTGAGGTGGGGTAGGTCTCCCTCTCCCCCCAACGGCATGTGCAATAAAAACCTTTTCCCTGGTAATAAGACAGCTAACGTGGGCACAACATACAGAAAAAAGGTGTAATTATTTCTGTGTTACTCTGCATTACTCTAACACATTCCACATTAGAAACTGCTCATTACCATTAAATCTGCCCAAACTCCTCCCACTTGCATAGCAAATATGAATTTGTATACTAGCGCATGTTGCGCTATTTAATGCGTACGTTAGTGTGTCAGTGCGCGCGTTAAGGCCCTAATGAGAAATAACCCTATATGGCAGGTAATTCTTCCTAATCTGTTTTCCTATTATTTATAGTGGCCCTAGTACTTCTTGTAATTTTAGGATTCATTTTGCACTTATTTGTATGAGGCCACTAACTGATTGCTATTATGCACAATTTTTCCCCAGCCCCCTAAATGGATAATAGTCTATATATCAAGTTTGAATGAGAGTATATTTTGCTCTTATTTGTCAACAGCGCTAGATGGTTCCTATTATGCACATTTTCTCCCTGCCTCTTAATTGGGCAATAGTCTATAGGTATAAATTTGAGACAGAGATGAGATGGGTAGGAGGCCAGAAACAGCTCTATTACAATCCTTAACAGAAAAAAACTATACTTCAAAGTACAATCAAGCAACCTCCCAAACAGTAAGAAGGTTAAATTATGCTTACCTGAAAATTTTCTTTTCTTGAGTCCTGCTAGATCTATCAATCCATTAGGGATTTCCTCTCTTCCACAGCTGACAGAGACAGAAGCACATCTCTCTTATGACCTCACTCTGAGCTTATAAGGGACATGTGGTCCTTCTGCTATCCCAGTAGTCTTCTGCCAAAGCATTATAGGCAATAGAAATCCCTTATGCTGCTCGTTTGGTATTCCATTACGTGGCGACTGAGATCAGGTGAGCAAGGGGAATAAGCATGTGGGAATATCATGAAATAGAGTGCAGGACATGTTCTCGGTCTGCCCTGCGAGCTGACCTTAGGTCCCTGATCCTGACTACCCTTTTGTTTTGGAGCAGGGAGTGGTCTAAGCAGGACTCAAGGAAAGAAAATGATCAGGTAAGCATAATTTAACTTTTCTTATCTTTCTACTAGACCAGTCGATACATTAGCTTCCCCTTCACTGATTCGGGAGGAAGATAAGGTTTTCTTCAGTACTGCCTCTCCAAAGGCAGAGTCTGCTCTCACCTGCATATCCAGCCTGTGATGCTTTGTGTAGGGATGACCAGGTGGTGGCTCTGCTTGGGTCCTTGTTGAATGAGCATGTAAGCCTAGCAATACCTGTTTACCAATGAGCAAGTATGCCAAGGTGATTGCTGTTACGGTTAAGTGGTGTTTGGGTGGATTCTTGGGTACTATGGCAGATGACCATGCCCACCGGGAGGGGCCCTGTGGGGAGCCACAGCACTGGGCAAGACTCAGGACGCACAAACACAGAATTAGCTCTTTTATTGTACAGCTTGATGTATTCCACCAGAGGTGGCAGTAGTGAGGTAGTCTGGATGTAGCAGTCTCGGGACCCTCGGCAGAGGGGACCTTTCTCACCCCGTTGGTATAGGGGAGCTCCGGTGTAGATTTCCCAGTAAGGCAATGCTGTGGAGGAGACAGACTGAGAGTTAGATTACTCACTAGATGGTTGCTGTAGGTATGCGATTCCACCAGGCTGAAGTAGATGGTACTGGCACCGAGGCAGGGAGAGCAGGCCCTCGAGGAGCGAGTACCTGATCCCTGAAAGGCACCTGAAATAAAGCAGAGGGCCCCCGAGGAGCAGGTACCCAAATTAGTCAATACCCCGAAGGGCAGAGAAAGAGCTTCCAGCGGCAGCACAGAAGCAGAAGAGTAGCTTAGACAGGATGCATCTGAGTCTTTGCTAACTCAGTGAGCTAGAAATTGAATACAGGCTATATACCCAGATGGCATGACGTCACTTAAGGGGGATGCCAATGCTGGAATAAAGATGTGGGTGGCGCGCACGTGCACACACCCTAGTAGGACCTTGAGAGGAGCATGGCGGGAGGCAGCACCATAGCCATTCTGGGGACGCCGGAGAGGGCGGCTTGTAGACGTGGTGGTAGCCATTTTCCCAAGGTAAGCGGGAGGAGCTGTGAACAAGGTGAGGCAAACGGGGCGAAGCCGTCTAGGACCGACGGATGCAACAATTGCCTCCCTTATCCACCAGGCAATAGTGGCTTTGGAAGATGCCTCGCCTTTCTGAGGACCCCTGAATAATATAAACAACTTGTCTGACCTCCTAAAGTTGTTCACAGCCTTTAGGAATCTCAGTAATATGTGATGTACGTCCAGTCAGTGTAGGATGCCCCCCTGGTCACTGCTTTCATCCCTAATGAAGTCCGGTAGTGAAACTGATTTGTTAATGTGAAATGCTGATATCACCTTTGGTAGGAAAGAAAGGACCAGTTGGAAGGTCACAAAGTCTGGGAAAAACACCAGATAAGGATTTCTATGGGAAAAGGCCTGTAATTCCAAGATGCACCTTGCTGAAGAGAGCACCAGAAGAAAGGTGGTCTTTAAGGAAAGATCCTTTAGGGATGCTTGTTGGCTCAAATGGAGCATTGGTTAATGCCTTTAATTCCAAGTTAATGTCCCATTGTGAGATCAATGGTTTGAATGTTGGGTATATCTGCTTTACCCTTTCAGGATTTGGCTAACATCTGGGTGTGAGAGTAATTAGGTGCCCTTAACTTGCCCCTGTATCATGCAGGTGCAGGTACCTGCATCTTTAAAGAGCTAAGCGACAAACTCTTGCCTAGACCTGGAAGTCCAGGAGGAAGTCCAGAATGTGAGCTAGGTTTTCCATTACCAGCCCTTGCCGAAGAAGAACCCTTCTCAGGGAGGCGCAGTGGGGTTCCCACTATCAGTCCCGACAGATCCGTGTACCAAGGCCTCCATGGTCAGTCTGGGGCTATTAGGATCACTAAGCCTGAATAGCCCTCTATTCTTTTAATTATTCTGCCCAATAGGAGCCATGGAGGGAGGACATACAAGGAGTCAGTTTGCGGCCAAGGATATATTACCATTTCTATTCCCTGAGAGTTTGACTTTGATATGCGGCTGAAAAACGTTGCTACCTAGGGAAAGGGTTGGATTTACCCTCCTGAATCTGTTTACCTTCAGTGGTAGCATTTAATAACATCCTTCACTTCTCCTTCCCCTGATTCTTCGGGCGGCTTGGTCCCCATTGAGTGTGCCAGGGGAGGAGCGTTGGCCTCTCCGGAGGGAGAGGTTTCTCTCAGCCCCCATACTTGGGACTCTCATTGATCATAGTGGCGCAGAATGATGATCTGCTTGCCGCATGGGAGGGGGCCATCATTCATAGTGTCTGCGCCTTCCCCCATCAGCGGGGTCGTTCGTTGCTCCTTGTCCAGAATTTGGGAGCAGGACTGGTATCTTCGATTCTTGTGCCAGCTTCTTCAATCTCTTTGTCATCAGGTGAGCATTTCACTGCCTCCCCCCTTCAACAAAACTGGCAGAAGTTATGCTGGATTCTCTTTGGGACTTAATTTCTCATTTTGGTCAACATTTGACTGCTATTTCAGGTAAATTGGATTCTTTCTCTGCTAATTGGACCCTCAAGAGCATAACTCTAAAATTGTGTCTTTCCAACAAAATCTGGATCAAATGTCTGCTGTTCAGTCTAATCTTCTACAAGACCGTGAACTTCTTTTTAGATGAGTTGAATTTTTGGAAAATCCCTCAAGTCATCTAAATCTGGGTTTCCTCAATTTCCCCAAAATTATGGGTGAACTTCCTATAATGACTTTAAAGCATTATTTTTTAGATGTTAAAAATTTCTTCCAATGATATACCATCTGTACATAAGGCAATTTTTCTTCCTGTTTCTCCACGTTCTAATTCTAATTAATCCTCTTTCAATGAATCTAAACTCCGTGCTATGTTAGGATATGAAGTAACTGAAATTTTCACTTTACTTGTTTCATTTGTTTTTGATACTGATTTAAGCAAGGTCTTATCCCTGTATTTTCATGGACAGACGGTCCACATTTTTCCTGATTTTTCTAGGATTACCCAGGAGCGTAGGAGGGGGTTTCTTGCCATGAGAAAAGAGGCACTAGCTTTAGGGGCTAGTACCCCTAAAGCAGTTATATCTTCTTCTCTCCTGAGCAGCTTAGATCTTTTATTGATGCTAGGAAGAATCTGACTTCTTCTTTTGTTCCCTCTGTAGACCAGCAAACCTGATTTGTCTCTGTAAGGGGTTTAGGTTTTGCTAAGGCTCTTTCATTGTATAACTCTTTTTCTCTCAGCATACTCCTCAGATTTCACTGCTTGCTCTGCCACATTGTTTCTTTGTTAACAAAGGGTTGGTATCTATTGGAGCTTATATTACTTTCTTTTTTTTTTTTTTTGTACATTGATATTGTTTACCCTGTATTGTGTTACAAAGTAATGATTTATGTGCTTTGTTTGGATAAAACTTCAATAAACAAATAATTAAAAAAAAAGAAAAATGGTGCTACCTTGGCATTCCATTTTGTCGCCCTTAGGTATGCGGCTGTGTGCGTAACCGAGCTGAAGCAAATGAATGTGCGAAAGTGCACACATCTCAGCGCATAGGACGTGTTATAATCTGGTGTGGTTGTGGACCCTGGATCGTAGTGAGAGCTGACTCCACCCACATGGAGGAGCCCTGTGGGGACTCACTACGATAGGCGTGGCCTCAGCAGAGACGGACACAGATGTGAGAGCCTTTATTGTACTGGAACCGTGGGTGGCACCGACAGCATGGAGAGAAGACACAGTCCAGAGTAGTAAGGCTGCTCAATGATGATAGCCCTGGTAGTGGCCCGCAGAGCGGGGTACGCCAGGAAACTCCTCTCTTGATGACACCCCTCAGGGTAGATCCGGTAATGGCCCGCAGCGCGGGGTATGCCAGGGGATCAGCGAGTAGTAGTTCAGAGAGGTGCAGGAAATCAGCAGAGCAAAGTAGATAATGATACTTACTTAAGGTCCAAAGCACCATATTTTCTCTTTGCCTGCTCCTCTCTTCAACAACAGATCGGTGGCTCAGCACCCTGCACAATCTAGCATGGTAGGAGGAGGGAAGCAGGTCGAGAGGGACCGTGGGTTCAATTCCCATTCACAATTAAAAGAAAAAAAAAAAGGAGGAGTGAAGCCAAAAAGATAGAATTTTCTTACACTATGTGTATGGCGTTTTAGCCCGCCGGCTGTCTCCAAACATACTTTCGGTTCCCCACCCCAACCATAAAGGGGCCAGTTCCCCCCCCCCCCCCCCACATTGCACGGAGGAGAGCGCAAATATTAGAGCTGCAAAAGCCAGCAGCAAGCAGCAAGCAGGCCCATTGGGGAACACGCAAGGGGGGAACCTGAGCAGAGGCAGTCGGGGAAGAAGAGCGACACAGGGTCATCTACAGAGGAGCAGCTTTTCAGAGGACTCTAACTATGGGTAGATCTCAGTCCAGACGGGGTGCAGGGTCAGGTAGTGGAGTACCCCAAGCCTCCCAGTGAAGGTGTGCCAACTCTCCTCCAGAAGATAGGTCGCCTCTCTCTTATCGGAAGTGGGTCAAGATCATGACAGACCAGTGGGTTCTGAAGGTGATAAGGGATAGCTATGCGCTGGAGTTTCGCAGTGTTCCTTGGAACGTGTTCATGGTGTCTCCCTGCAATTCTCCTCAGAAGACAGGCAATGGAGCGTACGTTGTCAAGACTCCTCAGCCTGCAGGCTGTGATTCCAGTGCCCATTTCTCAGGAAAACACAAGCCACTATTCCATTTATTTCGTTGTGCCAAAGAAGGAGGGATCTTTTCATCCCGTACGGATCGCAAAGGCGTCAACCATCAATTGCCTGTGATTTGTTTTCACATAGAAATCTTGCACTCAGTAATAATGTCAGTACAGTCAGGGGGGAGTTTCTGACGTCTCTGAATTTGTCCGAGGCATAACTGCATGTTCCCTCTTGATTAGAGCATCAGTGATTTCTGCGTTTCATGGTTTTCAAACGTCGTCATCAGTTTCGAGTGCTACCGTTTGTTGTTTTGGCCACGGAGTCCAGAACCTTTCCCAAGGTTGTGATGCTGGCAGCACAGTTGAGAAAAAATGGGATCCTGGTACACCTGTACTTGGACAGCTGGCTGATTCGAGCCAAGAGTCGGGAAGAGAGCCTCAGATACTCGCACAAGGTGATCTCCCTGTTGCAGGAGCTAGATTGGGTCATAAACATAGCCAAGAGCAGTCTTCAGCCAGCACTGTCGGTAGAGTATTTCGGTATTCGGTGCGACATGAAATAGAGCAGGGTATGCCTGCCAGAGGGCCATGTTCAGAAGCTGATGGTGCAGGTACATCTATTGTGGTCCTGTCTTCAGGTGCTCGGATTGATGGCAACGACCCTGGAGGTGGTGTCGTGAGCGAGGGCACATATGCGTCCTCTTCAGCATACTCTGCTAAGATCATAAGAGCATAAGAAATTGCCATACTGGGTCAGACCAAGGGTCCATCAAGCCCAGCATCCTGTTTTCAACAGTGGCCAATCCAGGCTACAAGTACCTGGCAAGTACCCAAAAACTAAGTCTATCTTATACTACTGATGCCAGTAATAGCAGTGACTATTCTCTACAACTTGATTAATAGCAGTTAATGGGCTTCTCCTCCATGAACTTATCCAAACCTTTTTTGAACCCGGCTACACAACTGCACTAACCACATCCTCTGGCAACAAATTCCAGAGCTTAATTGTGAATTGAGTGAAAAAGAATTTTCTCCGATTAGTTTTAAATGTGCTACTTGCTAACTTCATGGAGTGCCCCCTAGTCCTCCTATTATCCAAAAGAGTAAATAACTGATTCACATTTACCCATTCTAGACCTCTCATGATTTTAAAGACCTCTATCATATCCCCTTCAGCCCTCTTTTCTCCATGCTGAAAAGTCCTAACCTCTTTAGTCTTTCCTCGTAGAGGAGCTGTTCCATCCCCTTTATCATTTTGGTTGCCCTTCTCTGTACCTTCTCTATACCTTCTCCATCGCAACTATATCTTTTTTGAGATGTGGCGACTAGAATAGTACACAGTACTCAAGGTGCAGTCCCACCATGGTGCGATACTGAGGCATTATGCCATTTTCCATTTTATTCACAATTCCTTTCCTAATAATTCCTAACAATCGGGGTTATTTTTCAACCTGCGTAAGGCCATTATCGCGTGCGTTAGGGCCTTATCATGGCGGTAGCATTCAAATTAGGTGGAGGGGAGGGGATTAGGGAAATAGGCCGGTGGCACTGCTGCCGGCGATAATGTTTAGAACATTATCACTGGCGGAAGCCTTTTACAGTGGCGCTATGCCCGCGATAGTGTGCAGCATGGCCACACCGCAGCAGAAGAAACTGCACCACCGAGGTGCGGCTGGCTGCAGGCTATCGCCCGACCGCCCCCTTCTTCGCCCCTTTACTGCTGCGTTCATCATTCCGCAAGGAATGATGAATCATGGCCATTGTTTGCTTTTTTTGACTGCTGCAGCACACTGAGCCGATGATTTTAAAGTATTATCCACTATGACGCCTAGATCTTTTTCCTGGGTGGTAGCTCCTAATATGGAACCTAACATCGTGTAACTACAGCAAGGGTTATTTTTCCCTATATGCAACACCTTGTACTTGTCCACATTAAATTTCATCTGCCATTTGAATGCCCAATCTTCAAGTCTTGCAAGGTCCTCTTGCAATATATCACAGTCCACTTGTGATTTAACTACTCTGAATAATTTTGTATCATCCGCAAATTTGATAACCTCACTTGTCATATTCCTTTCCAGATCATTTATATATATATTGAAAAGCACCGGTCCAAATACAGATCCCTGAGGCACTCCCCTGTTTACCCTTTTCCACTGAGAAAATTGACCATTTAATCCTACTCTATGTCCTGTCTTTCAACCAGTTTGTAATCCACCAGGATATCGCCTCCTATCCCATAACTTTTTACCTTTACCAAAAGGGTTCCGAATTCAATTCTGTACTCTGGTTTTATTTTTAATTTGTAAGAAAGGATCTTGCATTGCAAGTGAATCACGATTTCTTGGTAGCCTGTTGACAAAAAGTCCTGGGATGCAGTTGCCCGAGCATGTCCGACCTCCCAGCAGCAGGATGAAAGGCTGAGCATGTCCGACCTCCCAGCAGCAGGATGAAAGGCCTTCACTGTCCTGCTGTGATGGGGGGGGGGGGGGACCTCTGTTGGCCATAAAGATGTGCTGCTTTCTTTTTGACCCCTTTGCTAGGAGGAGCCAGAGAAAATTAACATTTATTTTACTTAAGGGGAGTTAAAATTGTAGTTCAATCTGAGTTTCATTTTTTGAGGCAGTTCTCTTTACTGTTTTGCTGTTGCTTTGCAGTACTTCATGCTGTATAGTTCAGATATAATTTGGGTCATAGGAAGGGTTTCACATTACAGAAAACACTTCTTGGCCTCCTTAGGTTATAGAATTGTGCAATACGATAGGCGTATGATTTGAATGGGGAGGGTGGAACAGCTTGCTCATAGTTGTGTGAATGTGCAACGTGGCTTCAGTTTTGGCTAAACTGGAGGATCACTTCTGGTTTTTGTTTTTTTTAATTTATTTTTGCTAATATTCAAGCTACCAACCAGCTAACCCGGAAGGGAGGGCCACCCACCAGGAAGTCAAGACAGCCGTTCTCGGGTGAGCGGGACTCACCCTGGCAGCGTACCTGCTTGTACTGGTCTCCTTGAAATGCCATCCCCTAAATTATCTCGTCTCATCTCAACAAGACGATGTGCATTCTCAATTGCAGGCCTGCTTCTATGGAACACCCTACCAATTGAGCTTAGACTTGAATCATCCACACAAACTTTTAAGAAAGACCTGAAAACATGGCTTTTTTATAAAAGCTCTCTCAGCATGTTAATAATAACTATTTACCTAATTCATTTTAATTATCTCTGATCATTTCTCTCTCTCTCTTCTATCTTCTTTAATTTTCTCCCTTATTTTATATAATTATTTCTCATTGTATTTTTTTCTTCCTTTTGTTAAATGTGAACCGATGTGATGACTTTTGTTGAATATCGTTATACAGAAACTAATAACAAATAGATAAATAAATATGATATTGTTATCACCCTTTTTCCCTCCCCGCTCTTATTTTAAGCTCTACCGGTTCAATGTAATTCTCTCACTTTGTTAATCTGTTCTGTGTAAACCGATATGATGTGAAAACGAATATCGGTATAGAAAAAACTCTAAATAAATAAATAAAAAATAAATGGCGATTTTTAAAAATTTTACCAACTTATTTGTTGTGTTCCGTTTAGTAAGGCAATAAGGAGCCTCCATACAGAGCTCACAAGCTCCTGGTGGCGTTTCCCTTTGAAAAATCCCACCAGCATACACAACACAAATTCTACAAAGTTCACTGTGCTCTGTGCCTGCATGGAAACAGATGCAAAGCATGTGCTAGAAGGTAGACATGGAGACATAAAAATGCAATCGTCGTGTTCTTTGCCTTCCCAAACCTCCTTAAAAGTGCACCCGCAAGGCACAATCAGGTCACGACTTCATGTGGGTAAACACAGGTTTCCCTGCGTAAAAACATCTGATTACTGCTTCCTAGGTGCTTTGATCAAAACTCAACCATATTAATGAAGTCAAATAAATAAATAAATGTAGAAAAGTTTTATTTATGGATTTTCAATTATATTTAACCAACGTTATCAATGTTAGAAATATATCCAGGGGATTTAAATGCAGGGAAAAAACCCACAAATCATCACAATGAAATTAATTAATTCATGAGGTATTAACGTCCACAAAAAGGAAGGGGAAAAGGTGGAGTCAAAGGAAAAACAAAAAGGCTGATATGAAAAGAGAAAAAAACCCTCTTAACACTCTTCAACCAGTGTCTCAAGCTGCATTAATGGCTTTAAATCCCCTTTAATCCAGGTTCAAAAGAGGAGAAACGATTGCTGCCATATTGAATAACAAATTTTAGCAGGAAATTTACAAAAAGATTTCAGCCCCGAGGGAAACAAGCTATTGCTGAAAAGACACAAAAAAAGATCTACGTTTAACCTGAGTTGCCCTGACCTAAGTATTATCCCAAAACAGGGAATCCTTATTGAAAAAAACCCCAAAACATTAACATCTGGTCTTCTCAGTCTCCAAAGTGAATGAAACAAGTAAAGTAGCTCTGGTGATCCCTTCAACAAAGAGCTGTTATGTCCGTCCAGTCAATTCAATGTAAGATCTCCTTCTCTAAAATAAAATATTTTAAAAATGCAAATAAAAAAAGCACTATACGCACCACCAGAGAGCTCTGAAGTAAGACAGCACCACACATGATCGCACAGTATGGCGCACATGACTGAAGCATGGGAAGACCTCAGTTATTCTATTTTATTCTCTACACAGTAGCTTAGGATGCTACTGTGTGCATCCTAAGCATGAGCTCTCTGTTCATCCCCTGGACTTTACTGATGACTGGTCATGGTATTTAAGCATGCTTAAACATGATACATCTTCATGTCTTAATATTTTACTTCTGTTGGTATAAAGGCGGACGTGATTAGCAATTAAACGGAATACAGGAAAAAATGCTTTCTGCGGAAAGGTCCGGGCTTAGTTTAAGCTAGAATAATTGGCATATATGTCCTAACATCTTGTTATCCGTGTTCACAGGCCATCTTATTAGTAGACATTTATGTGAATATTGTAATGTGTCCATATTCCACTAGGTGGTGCTCCACTGCTGTATTTCACAAGCACTGGGTCTTTCAGCATCCAGGCAGGCACAACCTTAACACAGTTCTAATGCCGGCAAGGTTAAAATCTTGAAAGAGTGCGAATCTCAGAATACTTTGAATATGTGTGAATCTGCAGGTATTTGCATTCAAACCAGGTGAATATGGAGACTAATCACGGATAGCATGAATTTATCCACAAAGATTCTAGTTTATCCCCATCTAGACTGACTGTCCAGACTCTCTCTAGTTCAGACAGATTTAATCTTCACCCTCCCTAATATTTACTAATATTTGTTTCCAGTTTTTCTGATATCTTAATTTTTAACATATGAAGGAAAGGAGTATCAGCTCCTGAAAGTCAGTCAAAGGGAGTGTAATTTTATAACTATCTGCATAGGGCTAAAGTCTGTGGGTACTTGTTACCCACAGTCTTTAGCTGGAATTTTCAAAGAGGACTTGCATTCATAAGCCTTCTTTGAAAATTCATGGGTTTACAGGAATCACACGTGGACATATATGCATAAGGTTACATCTGCCTCAAAGCAGGTATAACTTTGTGCATGTGGATTTAGGAACATACATTCAAAAATCAAAAATATGCATGTACATCTTTCTCCATGGACAAGCAAGTCAGTAATCGGTTGGTGACAGCATCCAAGTTTCATAGCTCAGAAAAATCGAAAAAGGTTTTCCAAGCATGCATGATAGAGGAATGTGGAAAGCATCTAAACTGATCAGCCTGCAATGCAGATGATACTTCCTCCGGGGCATCTGCAGGAGCTGCAGGAAGACTAGCATGGCTTTGAGCATCAGGTCTTTGTGAAGATGTTCATCAAAAACTGGCTGATGCTGCATGAGCAAGAGATAATCTCTTGATTCTCTTCTGAGACAAAATGAAAGAAGTAGATCTCATTAAGAAACCTTGCTCAACACTCCTTACTCTGCCAGCAACTACAGTGGAGCAACCACCTGCAAGCAGAAAAAAACAGCATTATAGGATGCAGTACTTCTATTCTCAAAGAAAATAGCAGGCCTATCCTTTTTCAGTGGGCTTGAATGTAATAGCAACAACAGTAAAGTAGGCCTTGTGTTACAGCAAGGGCACAACCCAAGCCTCTCCAGCAAACCCAACTAAAAATCAAATCCCAGCTTTTGACTATAAGGTCAACAAAGCTCTCAGATTTGATTTAAACAACTTTTCAACATTTCAGTCTAGTCTGTTTTCGGATAACAGGATCCCTGGGTATTAAAACGTATACAGCAGGGATATTGTTTAAATTTCAGAATCTTGCCTCCCAATAATCCCCCAATGAAACACTCCATTAATATGAAACAGTTCTAACTTCCAACTCTACTTGCAGCAAATGCAATGGACCCAGTCCCAATATCACAAAAAACACATTTCTACTCCAAGTACTTTCTCACTCTGAAGAAAACACAGGTAGTCTTTCTCAAGTCAGACGTCTAAAGACAGAAAAGGTCAGGATGAATTGTAAAGACCATCCGTCCTCATTTAGAAATTGATGATTGCCTCACCACTCTGGACCTCAAAGTTGTCTACACAAACATATTTCAATCTACAAGGAGCAGAGAAGATTTCTATGTTTCCCCATAGCCAGTGGAACTTACCAGTATCACGGTTTTCCTTTAGGCTTCTCAGTGGTACCCAGAGCATTCTCAAAGTGCCTTTTTATAGTCATTGCTCACTTACGTTTTTCCCTTCTCGGATATTTGGCTCATATCCAGCAATATTCTTCAGGACTCTCTTGTCAGGTTAGAAGCCCCTGCAGTAAAATTCATGCTGGGAATGGTGTCTCAGTACTGGTTTATTATTATATAAGGCAATAACAAACATTCCTTGACTGACAAGGCACAAATCAACAGGTAACTTCAGCCAAAACTGCAAATTGAACACTTCAATTTGGGCTAAAGCTTAAATCCATTCCACTTATCCAGCTCAAAAAAAAGTTAAAAACCTGGTTGTTCAAATAAGCATTCTCTTAATACCATCCTAATCCCTGTCCTCACCCCCAGGTTTCCATAACTCTAACTATGTAACCCTATTACTACTTAACTTTCCCATAGCCATCTCTCGTAAACCCCAAATTTCATAGATTGTCACTTTGATGTGCTGCAGTAACCAATGCTTTGACTGTCATACAGTTATGTAAATATAATATGTAAAATAATTTCTATCTCAACAAAGTTGTTTAAGTTTTTTTGCTGTATCCTTCCTGCTATCTCACTCACTTGGTCTCTTAGACCGTTCCACTCTCTCTCCCCGTTCCTTATGATTCCCTGTTAATTGTAACTTTATCCTTCCTTTCTCCCTAATAGTTTTTGGCCCCCAGTTTTATGTGAACCGATGTGATATTCAATTGAATGTCGGTATATAAAAGTTATAAATAAATAAATAAATAAGTCAGTTTCCACAGTACTTCCTGTTCGTGGACAAACACAGTCAATAACTGAAACACAACTCCTACTTACAGGCTTAACACAGAACTTCAATACTTTCATAATCACTTGATATCAGTATACATAGGAAGAAGCATTCATGGGTCTACTTCCGGGAACTCACACTGTCACATGGCTTCCAGCCTCAAAGGATGGGTTTGCATAGTTCACTGCTTATATTAAAACATGACAAGTACAACCCTCTGCTTGTGCGTCCCCACTTGTGTGATTGTGAATCTTCTTGTGCACCGAGAAAGCAAAGTTTCTTACCTGTAATAGGGTTCTCCTTAATTAGTACAAATTAGTTGCAAAACTCCCAACCCTCCTCTCCTTTAGCTTGCAATAAAGACTGAGGAGATTTGCTCATCCTTAGAAAAACCTTCTTGGTTTTTCTTTTTTAAGTGTTATTTTTAATAACATTTATAATGTTAACATAGCATCAGAAGGACTTCAAAGGGGCGTGGGATAAACACTGTGGATCCATAAAGTCTAGAGGACGTGAATGAAGAGTGGGTAGCTCGCGGGAATGATGACTACTGCCTGGAGATAATACCTTTATTCAATAAACATACACACGGTTAATACGACTCCAACATTGCTCTAAGCTTTAACGGCAAGAGGAAATGTGGAAAAAAGGATTTGCATTCACAAAAAAGCGGGGAGTAGCTTGCTTGTTACGGCGGTTACTACCCCAAACCAAATAAGCCTGATACTTCACTTTCAATGCATATCCAGCATAGCTCTCTGCTTCAATGGCAGGGGAGAAAGATGATACTTCATGCATATCCAGCATAGCTCTCTGCTTCAACGGCAGGGGAGAAAGACCGATACTTCACGCATATCTAGCATAGCTCTCTGCTTCAACGGCAGGGGAGAAAGACCGATACTTCACGCATATCCAGCATAGCTCTCTGCTTCTATGGCAGGGGAGAAAGACCGATACTTCACGCATATCCAGCATAGCTCTCTGCTTCAACGGCAGGGGGAATGAAGGAAAGTGGATCTATATACAGACAACCAACAAGGACTGAATTACATAGTTTGGGTAAAGAAATAAGCATGGGTGTAGCTTGCTTATTGCAGCGGTTACTACCCCTAACTAATTAAGCTAGATATTTCACTTAGATGCAGTTCCAACACTGCTCTCTACATTAATGGTGGGGGTGGAAGGGAAATAGAACCAAAAGGTTACTAAGAGCCAAGAGAAACAGATAAGTATAAGAAAAAAAAAAACCCAAAAGTACGAAGCTTGCTGGGCAGACTGGATGGGCCGTCTGGTCTTCTTCTGCCGTCATTTCTATGTATATAAGAAAAGAAAAAAACAAGGGAGCCTCTTCTATATAAAGAAACCAAAGGAGGAATCCAAAATAAATTGAAAAAAGCAAATATGAAAAAGATAGCATTATATACATTCTACTACGACAATCTGTTTAATCAGTGCTAACCATTGGTTTATGAAAATCCAGAAAAACCTCAGTTGAGAAGGCTCAAAATACACATACCATCATGCAGTTTCAGACTACATTTTCATGAGTAACAAACTATAAACTGCACACCAAGGGACAAGGCCTCTTGGGGCATAGAAAGAATTTTTTCCCTTCGGTTCTGGTAATTTATTTTATTTGATATATATTCTGCCTTTTAGGCACTTCAAAGCAGATTATATTCAGGTACTGTAGGTATTTCCCTAGCCTCTGAGGGTTTACAATCCAAGGGCCTCATTTATTAAACCATGATATTTTATCATGGGAGGAACAATTCCTGGCCCTCTCCAGTAAACTATTGTGGTGGTTTCCCAGTGATATTTCTCTTGCGGGAAAACTCCTCAAGAAAAAACATTGCAGGGGAACGGGGGAAACGCACAATGGTGGCCCTCTTTGCCCAGGACAGCTATTTGTCTTAAAGGGCCACTATGGCCCAAACAAGCAGCAACCCCCCCCCCCCCCCCCTTAGTAAAATCCTCAGAGGTCTGTGGACCCCCACCTATCACCTCCCGAGGCAGCTGGGCAGATCCATATTTTCTGCCTATAATACAAAATATGCCTATTGCGCAAAAACAGTCTCATAATAGAATAGAATCGAACTTGTGGAAAGATGAAAGAGACTAAGAGTCTGATGACCACTCAAACTTTCCAAAAAGTCAAGTTAGGACCACATTCTAACCCTTTTGCACCATCTGGGACCAAACTATGGAAATCCCTTGTCTTCTTCACAGTAGGAAAAGCTTTAGCAATAGGTGGAGTTGCCCCAGAGGGCATCTTCAATATTTCCATAATATATTTCTTAAATTGTTCCAAAAGTGAAGCAAACTCTATATTAGGAAAATTCAACACTCTAAGATTAAAATATCTAATAGAATTCTTCAAGTTTTCCAGTTTCTTAGCATGTACCAGGCCACCTTGAACCAAATTCAGCTTTCTGGATTTGGTAAGACACTTATTGAAATCTTCCATTTTTTATTTATTTATTTATTTATTTATTTGTGAAGCAGTAGTCTGGATAAGCTGATGTATATCAGAAGATTTTTCCAAAGAAACTAGGGTAATCCAAACTGTATCCAAAGTAATATCAGGCTTTTCCACCCTAGATGCCTCTGACCGCACAGAGGCAAAGTTTCTCTCGCCACAATCACATGTTGTGGTGGGGAAGGGACTATCAGGGCTCCAGGGTTCAAATGTCTCCTCATCCAGTAGTCTGGATGAGAAGTACAGAAGAAATAGACTTTCCAAACAAACTACGGTAACCCAAACTATATCCAAAGTAATAACATCAGGCTTATACAAATTAACCTGATGGATTGTCCTCACCAAGCCACCATCACAGGGGCTCAATACAATACTTCTGGTCCCAGCAACTTCCCCACCAGCCATAGGTGTCAAAGTCAGGGGCAAGGAGCCTTCTATTCCTCCACCACCATCTTCCAACAAGGCCTGCAGATTTCCCAGCAGCGACAATCTCCCTACTTCACTTTTTGACGCCAATCTCATAGTGTTTCGAGGGGAAACCTCCCCAAACTTCACTGGGCCTGATGGAGAACTGCGCAGACCACACAGAGGCAAAGCTTCCCCTGCCAGAACCACACTCTGCAGAGGGGAAGGGACTGCCAGGGCTCAAAGATGTCTCATTATCCAGCAGCGACACCGCCTGCTAGCGCTCGCTGCAAGGGAACCTGTACCCAAAGATACAACAGATGTGGGGTAAGGAACCCAACAATCTTCTGTTGGATAGGGCCTGTCAAGGGAGCAGCTGGGGATATCTCCCTTATCTTGCCCCTTCTTTTAGTGTGTGGCATTATTAAACAAAAATCAGGAAACAGAAGCAAAGCTTCAAATCCACATCCTTTCAGTTTGCTGCCTGTATGTAAGTGAGAGAGAGAAGGGAGCAACAATATCCAACAATATCCTTGTTGGTTTTTCTGAGCTCCAAGAGAGCTTTTCTGTTTGGAGCTACCTGATGTCACCCACTTGTGTGGCTGATTTGTCCACCTGTCTAGGGAGAGCACCTGCTACAGATAAGCAACCTTGTGTTATGACCGGTCCATGGGTTGCCCTACGGACCGCTGCTCTCACCTCTATTCCAGTCCAGTACACTTGTGGCTGGGGTGCTACCAACGCTCCTCGGCAAGATGCATCCTCATGCCTTCTGTCTAAATTTAAAGGAACCACGGTGGGAAAAGCCCACGGCCCCTCTTGATGACCTCACAAGCCTTGGTCTTTAAAAGGCCCTTCCTCCCTGCATCTGGCCCCTCAGCAATAGGTCCACTACCCTTGGTAGAGCAAGTTGCCTCAGCATTCTTAACTGTGTTCCTAGTCTTCGTCCCTTCAGTTCCTGGTCTTCATCCCTTCAGTTCCTGGTCTTCCTCTCATCTGTCCTGTGTTCTTCATCTGTGGTCTTATCTCTTCAGTTCTCAGTCTGTTCTTCATCTGTGGTCAGTCTTCATTTCTTCAGTGTCATTATTGCCCTCGCTTCCCTGCCTGTCTCTCCATCCTGCCTTTCCTTGGATGGATCTCTTGTTCTGATCTCAGCCTGTCTCACAACTACGCCTGAACTCTGCCTGTCACTGACCACTGCCCGACTTTTGACCACATTTAACATCTGACCTGCCACAGACCTTTGCCTGCTGTTCGTCTACATCTGTATTTAACCTACCCCGCACCCTGGCCTGTGACCCAACCATTTCTACTGATCTCTGGCTCATCAGTAGATGCCCCCGCACCTGATAGCCCAGCACCCAAAGGCTCAATCTAAGGGGAACGAGGGCTGGAATAGGTGAAACTCCATTTGGGCCTCTGCCTCAGCCAGCTCCACAAGCTGACGGTGGGGACATGCAGGGGTCCACCCTGTAGGTTGCGCCAACTCCACCTTGGCCCAAGGGTCCATGCCTACAATGCCTTGCTTTTCTGCTCCAACTCTTCCCTCCCCCCAGAACTCCTACTTTATCTGCAGATAAAAATATGTGCAAAATCTGGTTTTATTCATGCTTTTACATATAGAAGCCCCAGGTTGGATTTTCAAAACATGCATGAAACGGGATTCAATGCAGTAAAATACTTTTGCAAATGAAACCTGAAATGTATTGTTAGTCCAATAAAAATGTGTCATCATACATTATTATTTGTTTAATCTTTATTTCCTTAACATAGGACAGAAAGAACTAGTGGTGGCTAAAAATGGAATATTTTATTTCCCAAGATTCAGAGCAAGTTTATACCCAGTACACACCAAGTGATTTTATCTCTTTAATGTAAAATGGACTTTTATTTATGCATACTTTCATTCTAATTTGGTCAAAGTTGTCAGATTTCTTCTAGTATCTGGGGCTTTTAGTCTTTGTGTCTAAATGTTTGAGAATTGCTCTGCATACTGTCAGCAGGAGTTTTAGATAAGCCTGTGAAGTCATCATAAGCTGCTTTGGCCACTGAAATCTCCAGGGCTAGTGGAAGGGCTCGATGAGACTTATTCAAAGCATGTAGGGAGTACCCCAGAAGTTTTGTGCTTCTTTTAAGGACCATGGTTTTCTATTTGTAAAGTGTATACCATAGTTAAGATGCCAGCAGATAAGGATGATTTGACCTACCCAGTTGCCCCTGCATGCACTACTCTAGGTCTGGTCTTCACCTGCCTTTGCCCTTTACAACTCCCCGTGCTCTAAAGCAATGGTTCTCAACCTTTTTTCTATCAGGACACACCTGAAAGAAGATGCTCATGAGCGTAACACACTGAACACATGACCATCATGGGAGTAAATAAAAGCATATGTTCTGCATCCACAGGAATCCCCTGCTTCCTAACAATGGGTGCAGAGCAGAACTAAAACATTTCCCTGTACAACTCACATTACAAAAAAGATATTCTGATTCTGATCTCATCTCAATAACAGCATCACAAACTCCCTCTGCTACCAGGTGCATTGTAAAATACAAAATTTGGAAAAAAACAAATAAACCCCACTCTGTACATGTCTGTCAAACCCGCCATACTGCAGCAGCACTAACTCCAAGAAATGAAACAGCAATAGTCCTACACATGAAAAGGCAGCAATTCACCACCACCGCAATATAATATTAAGAAAGTACAACAAATAAGGCTGATACAAACCTCTAGGACAACGATTCTCAACCAGTGTGTCGCCAAGCACTGGCAGGTGTGTCGCGTGCTACCCACAGCTGGCCGGGCGAAGATCAACACACTGATTGCTGCTGGAGACCAGGCCAGCGGGGGCCGAAGAACAGAGCACTGCTGCTGCTGTAGACCAGGCCGGTAGGGCCCGAAGATTGGAGCGCTGTCACCGCTGGAGACCAAGACCAGCAGGGTCCGAAGACTGAGCTGTTCAGCTGGGGACCAATGTGTGTGTGTTGTGTGTATTTGAAATGGGGGAGGATGATTTTGTGTGTGTGTATGTGGTGTGTATGTGAGAGGGGAGGGTGCTTCTGTGTGTGTGTCGTGTGTATGTGAGGGGGGATGGTGCTTCTGTGTGTGTGTAGTATGTATGTGAGAGGAAGGGTGCTTCAGTCTGTGTGTGTGTGAGAGAGATAGAGAGCATGTGTGATTGAAAGCCTGTATGTGAGAGAGAACGTGTGTGTGATTGAAAACCTGTATGTAAGTGATAGAAAGCATTGTGTGATTGAGAGAGACTGATCAGAGAGGTGATGTATGTGTGAGAATGATCTGGGTGGTGACGTGTGTATGTGTGTGAGAGACAGAAACTAGTTCTGAGGATGTGACTGGTGTGTGTGAGAGTGAGACAGAGACTGGTTGTGGTCCCTAAGGAAGAGGACCATGAGGCAGCTTCAGCAGCTACTGCTGCTTCTGGTGTGGCCTGCCAGGGAAAGAGTAGGAAACACTGAGAGGAGAGGATCACCTTGCTGGTGGCTGAAAGGAATCAGTAAGTTTTTGCTTGGGACATTGACATTGACTTTTTTAAAAGTATTGGGGCAAAGTTAACTATTTGGGAATATTATTTAGTGTGTTTGTGTGTTTGTGCCTTTAATAGTCAGTCAGTAAATAAAACAAGTTAGACTGTTTGCATTTTTAAATAGTCAGTCAATAAGGTAGCAGTAGGTAGTGTGTTTATTTTTTAAAAAGTCTGCCTGACTATTAAAGTGTCCTCCAGACTTTTAAAGAGCTAAGTGTTTTATTTAATAAATAACTGAGTGCATTGTATTGAAAAACAAAAAAATCCACAAAAAAAAAAAAAAAAAAACCCAACAAAAAAGTAGCCAGAAGCTAGAAATAAGCTAGGAGCAGTATATACCAAAGTAAAAAAGTTGAATATTTCAGCTCAGTTACTCACCTTGGAAAGGTGTTGAGGTAGTGTGATTAGGTTTGAATAGGGAACAACATTTGTTAATCAAGGGAGCTGTGAGTCACTCAGGCTGACTAACTAAAGTTAGACTGTTTGTAATTCCCAACCCTCCCACCCCTCGCCCACCCACCCCAAGCTCATCCCTTAATTTATAGGCAGGTGCCACTTGCACAAAAAAAAACCCCAAAAAAAAAAAAAAAAAAAAAAAAAAAAAAACCCCATCAACAAAAACTTTATTGAGAATTCGATCAGACCCCAGTAGGCCACTACCAGACATATAGTGAATTCACTAATACATTTAAAGGAACTTAGACACATTCCTAATCCCATAGCAACCTAAAACTTAACTAGGAACTGATCAAAATTGAGATGAAGGCAGCAGTCCAGCAGCAAGAGGGGGGCTTCCCAGTCTTTTGCATCGAGTGTCACATGTATGATTTTTTACCCACCGGTGAGAAGTTGTACATGTGCACGCGATGCAAAGAGCTCCTGGCTCTCAGAGAACGAGTCCGATCTCTGGAGGCTAGAGTGGCAGACCTGGAGGAGCTGAGGGAGACAGAGAGGTATATAGATGAGACCTTCAGGGACATAGTAGTCCAGTCCCAACTTCAGACTGGCAGCCCTGGTGCTGCCTTGGAGGAAGAAGGTCTCATAATGGGAGAGCACCAACCAGATGTAGCAGGAAAGGATCCTGTAGCAAGGACCTGTTCTCTAGGTGATGCATTGTCCTTTCGCACTGAGGATATCTCCCCAAGGCCTACTGCCCAGGAGGGAAGGGTTAGGTCGGCCGTCATAGTTGGTGATTCGATTATTAGGAATGTAGATAGCTGGGTGGCTGGTGGGCGTGAGGATCGCCTGGTAACATGCCTACCTGGTGCGAAGGTGGCGGACCTCACGCGTCACCTAGATAGGATTTTAGACAGTGCTGGGGAGGAGCCGGCTGTCGTGGTACACGTGGGCACCAACGACATAGGAAAATGTGGGAGGGAGGTTCTGGAAGCCAAATTTAGGCTCTTAGGTAGAAAGATTAAATCCAGAACCTCCAGGGTAGCATTCTCTGAAATGCTCCCTGTTCCACGCGCAGGTCACCAGAGGCAGGCAGAGCTCCGGAGTCTCAATGCGTGGATGAGACGATGGTGCAAGGAAGAGGGATTCAGTTTTGTTAGGAACTGGGGAACCTTTTGGGGAAGGGGGAGTCTCTTCCGAAGGGATGGGCTCCACCTTAACCAGGATGGAACCAGACTGCTGGCGCTAACCCTTAAAAAGGAGATAGAGCAGCTTTTAAACTAGAACAAAGGGGAAAGCCGACAGTCGCTCAGCAGCGCATGGTTCGGAGAGATGTATCTTTAAAGGATACTAATGATGCACTAGAATTAGGGCATCCCGACAGTGAGGTTCCAATAATTAGAAAAGTAGTCCAAATGCCTGTAACTAAAAACTCACCTGAGCTAAAAAATTCTAACTTATCCCTATCAATTAAAAAGCAGAATAAAAATACAATCAAAAAACAAACTTTGAAATGTTTGTATGCTAATGCCAGAAGTCTAAGAAGTAAGATGGGAGAATTAGAATGTATAGCAGTAAATGATGACATAGACTTAATTGGCATCTCAGAGACATGGTGGAAAGAGGATAACCAATGGGACAGTGCTATACCGGGGTACAAATTATATCGCAATGACAGAGAGGAGCAGTCGGGAGGAGGTGTGGCGCTTTATGTCCGGGATGGCATAGAGTCCAACAGGATAAACATCCTGCATGAGACTAAATACAAAATTGAATCTTTATGGGTAGAAATCCCTTGTGTATCAGGGAAGACTACAGTGATAGGGGTATACTACCGTCCACCTGGTCAAGATGGTGAGATGGACAGTGAAATGCTAAGAGAAATTAGGGAAGCCAACCAAATTGGTAGTGCAGTAATAATGGGAGACTTCAATTACCCCAATATAGACTGGGTAAATGTATCATCGGGTCACGCTAGAGAGATAACGTTCCTGGATGGAATAAATGATAGCTTTATGGAGCAAATGGTTCAGGAACCGACGAGAGAGGGAGCAATTTTAGATCTAATTCTCAGTGGAGCACAGGACTTGGTGAGAGAGGTAACGGTGGTGGGGCCGCTTGGCAATAGTGATCATAATATGATCAGATTTGATTTAATGACTGGAAAAGGAACAGTGTGCAAATCCAAAGCTCTCGTGCTAAACTTTCAAAAGGGAAACTTTGATAAAATGAGAAAAATTGTTAGAAAAAAACTGAAAGGAGCAGCTACAAAAGTAAAAAATGTCCAAGAGGCGTGGTCATTGTTAAAAAATACCATTCTAGAAGCACAGTCCAGATGTATTCCACACATTAAGAAAGGTGGAAAGAAGGCAAAACGATTACCGGCATGGTTAAAAGGGGAGGTGAAAGAAGCTATTTTAGCCAAAAGATCTTCATTCAAAAATTGGAAGAAGGATCCAACAGAAGAAAATAGGATAAAGCATAACATTGGCAAGTTAAATGTAAGACATTGATAAGACAGGCTAAGAGAGAATTTGAAAAGAAGTTGGCTGTAGAGGCAAAAACTCACAGTAAAAACTTTTTTAAATATATCCGAAGCAGAAAGCCTGTGAGGGAGTCAGTTGGACCTTTAGATGATCGAGGGGTTAAAGGGGCACTTAGAGAAGATAAGGCCATCGCGGAAAGATTAAATGATTTCTTTGCTTCGGTGTTTACTGAAGAGGATGTTGGGGAGGTACCCGTAATGGAGAAGGTTTTCATGGGTAATGATTCAGATGGACTGAATCAAATCACGGTGAACCTAGAAGATGTGGTAGGCCTGATTGACAAACTGAAGAGTAGTAAATCACCTGGACCGGATGGTATACACCCCAGAGTTCTGAAGGAACTAAAAAATGAAATTTCAGACCTATTAGTAAAAATTTGTAACTTATCATTAAAATCATCCATTGTACCTGAAGACTGGAGGATAGCAAATGTAACCCCAATATTTAAAAAGGGCTCCAGGGGCGATCCGGGAAACTACAGACCGGTTAGCCTGACTTCAGTGCCAGGAAAAATAGTGGAAAGTGTTCTAAACATCAAAATCACAGAACATATAGAAAGACATGGTTTAATGGAACAAAGTCAGCATGGCTTTACCCAGGGCAAGTCTTGCCTCACAAATCTGCTTCACTTTTTTGAAGGAGTTAATAAACATGTGGATAAAGGTGAACCGGTAGATATAGTATACTTGGATTTTCAGAAGGCGTTTGACAAAGTTCCTCATGAGAGGCTTCTAGGAAAAGTAAAAAGTCATGGGATAGGTGGCGATGTCCTTTCGTGGATTGCAAACTGGCTAAAAGACAGGAAACAGAGAGTAGGATTAAATGGGCAATTTTCTCAGTGGAAGGGAGTGGACAGTGGAGTGCCTCAGGGATCTGTATTGGGACCCTTACTGTTCAATATATTTATAAATGATCTGGAAAGAAATACGACGAGTGAGATAATCAAATTTGCAGATGACACAAAATTGTGCAGAGTAGTTAAATCACAAGCAGATTGTGATAAATTGCAGGAAGACCTTGTGAGACTGGAAAATTGGGCATCCAAATGGCAGATGAAATTTAATGTGGAAAAGTGCAAGGTGATGCATATAGGGAAAAATAACCCATGCTATAATTACACGATGTTGGGTTCCATATTAGGTGCTACAACCCAAGAAAGAGATCTAGGTGTCATAGTGGATAACACATTGAAATCGTCGGTTCAGTGTGCTGCGGCAGTCAAAAAAGCAAACAGAATGTTGGGAATTATTAGAAAAGGAATGATGAATAAAACGGAAAATGTCATAATGCCTCTGTATCGCTCCATGGTGAGACCGCACCTTGAATACTGTGTACAATTCTGGTCGCCGCATCTCAAAAAAGATATAATTGCGATGGAGAAGGTACAGAGAAGGGCTACCAAAATGATAAGGGGAATGGAACAACTCCCCTATGAGGAAAGACTAAAGAGATTAGGACTTTTCAGCTTGGAGAAGAGACGACTGAGGGGGGATATGATAGAGGTGTTTAAAATCATGAGAGGTCTAGAACGGGTAGATGTGAATCGGTTATTTACTCTTTCAGATAGTAGAAGGACTAGGGGACACTCCATGAAGTTAGCATGGGGCACATTTAAAACTAATCGGAGAAAGTTCTTTTTTACTCAACGCACAATTAAACTCTGGAATTTGTTGCCAGAGAATGTGGTTCGTGCAGGTAGTATAGCTGTGTTTAAAAAAGGATTGGATAAGTTCTTGGAGGAGAAGTCCATTACCTGCTATTAGGTTCACTTAGAGAATAGCCACTGCCATTAGCAATGGTTACATGGAATAGACTTAGTTTTTGGGTACTTGCCAGGTTCTTATGGCCTGGATTGGCCACTGTTGGAAACAGGATGCTGGGCTTGATGGACCCTTGGTCTGACCCAGTATGGCATTTTCTTATGTTCTTATGTTCTTAACTGCTGGAGAGGGTAAGTAAAGGTGGCTTTGTAAGTTCATTTTTCTTGATTGACTGACATTTTAATTATTGTGTATTATGTGATGTGTCTGCTGTTTTGAAATATTTTATTGTTTGGAGAATTTTTAATATTTTTAAGAGTTTTTAATTGTTAGATGATGTTCTGTTCATCAGCTCTTTTGAAACATTTATTCAAATAGTTTTATAACTATAAAACTATGTGGGGATCTATAGCAGCTTGGCTTTTTCTGTTTCCCTGGTTGGAAGTGTATTGGTGTTTAGGGCCTGGTTTAATATTTGTATGCTACCTTTTCATAGGTAGGGTTGTTCCATTTGAGTGCATGCCATAATGTAGGTGTAACTTTGTGTGGATTAGTTTGTGTGCATTATTGCAGATCCTGGTACTATGTTAGGTGCTATATTTCTGTTTCCATTTCTCCAGTTTTGTACTGCATGCAGAGTGGCTTTTTTGGGTTTCCATTCCAGTTTCTGTCCCCGTATTTATAATTTGTGGACTTTCTATACTTGATGAAGGTCGATTTTGTGTGTGTGACTGAAGTGAGGTATTTGACTAGCATGTAGGCTAGTCAAATACCTCACCTTATTTGTTGTGTTTTCTCAATAGGTGCATTGGTGGTGAACTGCTGTCTTTATAAGTAGGGCTATTGCGCCTGGTAGTAGAGGGAGTTTGTGTTGCTGTTACTGAGATAACACCAGAATATATCTTTTATATGGTGAGTTGTAGGGGGAATGTTTTAGTTCTGCTTTATACCCATTGCTGAAGGGTGGAGGTGGGGTTCCTGTGGATGCAAAGTGTACATTTACATTTAGTCTTGTGACAGTCATGTGTTCAGTGTGTCACGCATGTGAGAACTATCAGGTGTGTCCCGACAGAAAAAAGGTTGGGAACCACTGTTCTAGGGGAGTACCTCATCTCAGTCACAAACACACAGAAGACAGACAGATCTGTCTTCATCAAATATAGAGTAAAAGACCACAAATTACAAATGTGGAAACAAGAACCGAAATGGAAACCCCAAGACCACCTTCTGCATGCAGTGCAAAACTGAAGAAGTAGAAATAAATATATTTCCTCCTTCACTAAGCAAAATTCAAAGAGAGAAGAAATGCATATTCTCAAAACTGACATAGTATGGCCCTTTACCCAGTCACTCCCCTCTATGCTCCCATCACCCCTCACTTCTCCCAACTACTCAATCATCTGTTCACATGCTCATATCACTGTCCAACATTCCTGACACGCCCCACCCCTCACTTCTCCCAACTACTCAATCATCTGTACACATGCTCATATCACTGTCCAACATTCCTGACACCCCCCCACCCCACATCCTCTTTCCCTGTGCTCCCTCTCCCCTGCTCAAGTCTCCCTGCCCTTCCCTACCCAGCATACATCTGACCAGCTCTTTCCTACCCCTTCCTGCTCAGCATCCCCCGACTTCCCCTCTCCCCCAACCCAGCAGCCCCAAACGTCCATCTCTGCCTCCACTTCCATCTCTCCTCCCTACCCAGCAGACCCCATCCTCTCCGGCCTCAACCTCTCCCAACTCAGGAACCCCAACCTCCTTTCCTTACCCCTTCCTATCTTAACATGCCTCCTGCCCAACACATTTTCCCTTCTCCTGACTCCCAGCCAGCAAAAAAGTCTTCAGTTCAATTCAGAGTCTCCCTCCCTCTTTACCAGCAGCAGATGAGAGCAAGAAGCATTGAGGAGAGGAAGAAGATGAGGAGGCAGCAGAAGTCAGCAGTGGATTTATACAGCATGCACCTCTTTCCCTCATGCTCTTGCTTTCCATCCAGGCCCCTTGGGGTAAAGAGAGCATCCGCCAAGCCAGGCAGATGAAGATAAAGTTGGTGTCCTGTTGGGCCCTTATGAACAGGAGTTGTTGATATCTCGCCCTGATCTGGGTGAAGGAGGAGGGAACAACCTCCCACTGGCTAGGAACAGAAGGAAGCAAGAGCAGCCTCCTGTCATACCCAATGAAGGAGAATTCAGCCAACTCCTGCCCATACTGATGAGGAAAGAGCAGTCTTCTGCTAGCTCTGCGACACACCTCCCAGGATTTTGCGACACACTAGTGTGTCCCTGTTGAGAACCACTGCTCTAAAGGTTATCTTCCACCCGTCAAGCCCATAAAAGTTGGACTGCCTGCAGGAGGTTGTTGTTTATCCTTTATGACTTTAGCCAAGGAGTCCTGTCAAGTTGTCTCCTGCTTATGCTAGGCAACTACTTCTCTCCTACTTCCACTCTGCTTCCTGCTCCCCCTCCCACCCAAATGATACCTGAGATAATCCTAATGTTTAAAAAGAAATAACATTGATTTTGTACTCAAAGAGCAGTGAATGGAAGCCATTTTGTAAAAGAATCATGAAAATTACGTTGGGTGCAGTATAAGTTTATCACTATTTTTAAAATATTGTCAAGCAGGCACAGGTATTAATGAAGTGATATTTATTCTCAATTAATTCTAGAATAATGCATGAGTCGTGCTGTCATTACTTCCCTAGCTTATTTTCTGTTTGCAACAGAAAGTTGAATAAAGTAGTCCTTAGGAAAGGAATAATTTTTAGTCCTTATTAATCTTGATTTGTTTCATGGCAGCAGAAGGGCTGATATTCAAAAGGTTTACCAGCTAAAACTGAGGTTGAGCTGGGTAGATGTACCCATGTAAAATGTATCCCCTTTAACTGGCTAAATTTCTGCAGTTAAAATTATAAGCTGTATAAAATTAGCCAAGTAAAACTGGTGCCTAGAGATTTCCAAGGGCAGGTTTTCAGATTTAGATGTTTTACTCTATATTCAGTGCTAACCAGCTAAGCCCTGACTGCGTAATTGGCAAATCTAAATCTAACTGTTCAAAATTTGAGCAGGTAGATTTAGCCAAATATTTATATTTTTTAATTCTTAACATTTTTCTTGATTCTCAAAATGGCTTACAATTTAAAACAAACAATATTAACAGAAATTATATTTAGGACCTAATGAGGATGACAGCATAAAGATAACAACCCTACAATAATACAGTAAAATTGGCTCACCGATAAAGAGCATCAAGGTTCTCATAATATTGGGATCAAGGCTGTAGGCCAGCGGCACTCAAACCTGTTCTGGGGGAATCCCAACCAGTTGGGTTTTCAGGATATCCACAATGAATATGCATGAGGTAAATTTGCATATGTGGCCTCCATTGTATGCACATCTATCTCAGTTTGTGGATATGCTGAAAATCCGACTAGCTGGGGGTCCCTCGAAGACAAGATTGGGAACCACTGCTTTAGGCAAAAGAGCTTTCTAACTCATGGAGCTCTGGGATGGTTAACTCATATTAGTAGATGGCACTGAAAATAGCCAGGCTTTTCAGCTGTGTCTAAATTCCATCACATTGCTTGACAGACGAGTGTGGGAACTCGTTCCAAATATTCAGGGCTTTACATGAAAATGCCCACTAATCTCATGCTCTTTGATGAAGGCATGTATGGCAGTTCTTCATTTTCAGAATGCAGGGACGAATACGGCTTGTAGTACACTAGCTTCCCCTTAGGTATTTAGGACCCAAAGCTTGCAATTTTAAACCTGACCCAGCCCCAAACTGGCAACTAGTGCAGTTCCATAGGATGAGAGAAATCTTATGCCTGAACTGATGCCCGATCAATAGTCAACTAGCTGAGTAAGTGGGGCTGAATATCCTTGTGAAAATAACCGGGTAACCCGCCCAGCATGTTTATGAATAAATGACCCCAAACTGAATATCAGAAAAGTGTAGTTAAGCTAGGACCACTAGCAATTTTAAACCGAATTTTAAAAAAATGTTAGGACACAAAATGTTATGAAAGAAGATAAAAACAGCCTTAAGAAATGGAAGAGATCAGAACATAGTTTGACAGAATGGAGCAATTTATTCTTTGCAGAAGTGGATGCATGATATAGGTAAACTGAGAGAAAATCTATTTGCTTCTTATAATCTTATCCAGAGAGCAAAACCAACAAAGAAGACAATGCTGTCTATACCATTCTATTAAAAGTAAATTAACCAGCAGAAAACCAATCGGCTGCAATGCCTTTTCCTTAATGTGCTCAGAGTTGGCACCTGTCAAACCAGGAATGCATGGACGTAATGGTGTTTTATGATTAGCTTAAGCCTTCCTCAGCACATTAAAAACAAATGCTGATTTGTGAGACTGGGACCAGCAGCACAGGCATTCACCAAGGTACTTGACAGCATGACGAGGTGGCTGTCTGCCCCTGCTGCTGCTGCTACCTGTATCTGCAAAGTCGCTCTGTCTGCAACTATGTTGAATTTTAAGGTCTCGGTTCTTCCCAATTTGGCTGGGCGTAAAGAATCATGCACAGGGATATTGCAGTGGACCAGCGGATAAAATTAAAGTTCCAAAATAGTTCTGTAGGCGTACCTACAATACTGAATGCAATCCGCTTTGAAGTGGCTGACAGGTGGAATATGAATCATAAAACTAAACAAATAAAAACAAATACTGGGTGCTTCTGCAGCCTGGCAGGTGAACCCTTATAATCAGCCACAGAATATATTCTCAGGCTCTCCTTCCATCATTAGTACTTTTCTTGCCTGTGGATCTCCTCCTCCACGTGATATTGTGTCTATCTGGATGAGGGATGTTAGGGAGAGTGCCTCCAGCTACTATGTCAGCCTTGGGGAAAAGCATGAAAGCAAAATGCCTGACCATCTTTGTTTTTCTGCCTGAAGCTCAGGAAAGGAGGTCATAATAACCAGGGCTAGAAGCATATACACGCTCTCACTCACCTGTCTTACATGGAAAATGATCTTTGTCGCACTCATGCACTTCATAAGGGTCCACAAATGTGGCAACTTAATTTTTAGTTAGAAAAAGAAGAGAGAATATAACCAAATGGTTGCATATGTTTGGCTTAGAAAAACCCTAATATTCAGGAGACATCCTAAGGTCACCTAGACATCATAGAAACATAGAAATGACGGCAGAAGAAGACCAAACGGCCCATCCAGTCTGCCCAGCAAGCTAAGCACTTTATCCTTTTTTTTTTTTTTTTCCTTTTTCTCTCTCACACCTGTTACTCTTGGCTTCCAGTACCCTCCAGCCCTATTTCCCCTCCACCCCACCACCAATGTAGAGAGCATCGCCGGATCTGCATCCAAGTGAACATCCAGCTCAATTAGGGGTAGCAACCGCTGCAACAAGCAGGCCACACCCCTGCCCCTGTCCACCCAGACTAAACGATCCAGACCCCGTTGGTTGCCGTCCACACCCAGATCCTCCCTTCCACACTCCCCCTGCCGCTGAAGCAGAGAGCCATGCGTTGAAAGAGAAGTATCAGACTCTCTCCCTCGCCAAAGCAGAGAGCTACACTGGACATGCACTGAAAGTAAAGTATCGGCCCAGCTACACCTCGCTTCCCTGTGAATACAAATTTTTTATTTTTTATTTTTCTTCCACATTACCTCTTGCCGTTGAAGCCCAGAGCCATGATGGAGTCACATCAACCCTGTGCATGTACTCTGAACAAGGGCACTATCTCCAGGTAGTAGCCCCATTTCCGCGAGAGCCACATTAACTATCAACAAATATTGAACAAGCCTAATAATTGGCAATACCTATAGCCTATGACCTCACCGTAAATTTTACATACTCTTACCCACCTTGTTTTGTTTTGTTTTGTTTTTTTGATTGTTTTTTTTTTGGAGATGGCAGCCCTCCATCCTTCCGCTCCGTGAAGGTGGAACATCAACCACTGGCATCCTGCTTCGTCTTACCAATCTCTACTCAAGATGCTGATCTTCCTTTCAACCCTTACGGCTAGAATTTAAAAGGGCCACACGCAGATACACGCTATGCTTTAAAGAATGCACATATGTCTGCAGTTTTACATGCATGAGAGAGAGAGAGAGACTATAAGGCTCAGCCTGACACTCAATATATGGACCATTGTAAGGGGGCACTTTGAATTGGGGTGAGTTTTTGGGAGGTGGGATGGGGTTAGGGAGTGGTGTTAAACACATTCAGAGGTATCCATTGTAAAATTGAGATTAAAGAATTGTAGACCTTAAGTGATGAACAGGAGTTCATTTGTACAATGCAGCTAGCAGAGACTGTATTAGGATTCTGTCAGGATTTAGTGTGTGGGCCCTGGGCCGAGGTGAGAGATGATACCGCCCACAGGGAGGAGCCCTGTGAGCCTCACCCCATCGGGAGGCGAGATCTCAGTGATGACAGACACAGTAACAGTCTGGAGTCTTTATTAAAGAGAAAGAGTGACACATCCCATGGAGTGGGAGGTGCCAGAGAGGAGGACTTACAGACCCAGGGACACAGGGTCCGTAGATGGGGAATACTCCGTGTGGATACCTTCGTAGAGTAGATGATGATCCGTAGAGTGAGGTACACTGGTGATGTCTTCAGAAGAGATGGTAGTGGCGCATAGGATAGGGTACACCGAAGAAGGTCCTCAGCTGAGTCGGCAGTGGTCTAGGTTGATGTCAAATGTTTTACAAAGCAACCTCCAGAATTTAGCCGTGAACTGGACACCCCTATCTGAGAGGATGTATCTCGGGAGTCCATGAAGAAGGAAGATGTGGCGAATAAATAGTTTGGCTAGCTCCGGGGCAGAAGGAAGGCTGGGTAGCGCCACGAAATGAGCTATCTTCGAAAAGTGGTTCATGATGACCCAAATGGTGTTATTGCTACTGGAAGGGGGTAGGTCCACAATAAAATCGGTGGAGATGTGTGTCCACGGCTCACTGGGTGCTGGAAGTGGTTGTAGGAAGCCCCAGGGACGGCCTCCCAGTGGCTTTTGACAGGTGCAAGTGAGGCATGATTCCACATATGCTTGACTGTTCTTCATGTTTGGCCACCAGTAGAACCTCTGGAGTGTTGCGAGCATTCTGGCTTGTCCGAGATGACCAGCGAGTAAGGAAGCATGCGCCCAGTAGAGGATTGTCCTACGAAGGGTCGGGGAACCACCATCTTCCCGGAAGGCACTGTATGCGTGGCAGCGAGGAGTACTTTAGTCGGGTCGATGAAGTGCCGGGGAACATCTGGGATATCATCAACGGTGAATGAGCGAGAGAGGGCATCTGCTCGGATGTTCTTATAAGCAAGTCGATATCGAAGTGAGAAATTAAATTGAGTAAAAAAAACGAGACCAGCGGGCCTGTCTGTGGTTAAGGCGTTGAGCGTAGTGCAGATACTCGAGGTTTTTGTGATCAGTGTAGACGGTTATTTGGTGTTGTGCTCCCTCGAGCCAGGGGCACCACTCTTCAAAGGCTAATTTGATTGCCAGCAATTCTTTGTCCCCGATTCCGTAATTACGCTCAGCCGGAGAGAAGCAGTGGAAGAAGAATGAGCATGGGTGCAGGGTGTTATTGGTAGAATGCTGGCTGAGTACTGCACCTACAGAGATATCAGAGGCATCTACTTCGACAATGAAGGATCATCGTGGGTCAGGATGGCGCAGGCATGGCTCCTGTAGGATTGCCTCCTTCAGTTCCCGGAAGGCGGACATGGCCTTGGGGAACTACTGGGAAGGAATAGCTCCTTTTCATGTCACAGCCATGACTGGGGCGGTTAGTGTTGAGTAGTGATTGATGAACGACCTGTAGTAGTTAGTAAAACCCAGGAATCTTCAGAGAGCCTTAAGACCATTGGTTGGGGCCATTCTCGGATGCTCCTAGTCTACTGTGGATCTATCTGGAATCCCTGGCTAGAGATAACATAGCCCAGAAAAGGGACAGACTCCTTGTGGAAAGAGCATTTTTCCAGCTTGGCGTACAACTGGTTTTCCCTTAAATGTTGCACAACGTTGGTGATGTCCTTTTGATGGCTTTGGAGGTCTTGCGAAAATACCAGAATGTCGTCCAAATAGACCACGACACAACTGTAGAGCATGTCTCTGAAGATTTTGTTCATCATATTCTGGAACACCGCTGGAGCGTTGCAAAAACCAAATGGCATGACCAGATTTTCAAAATGGCCGTCATGGGTATTCAATGCGTTTTCCATTCATCGCCCTGGCGTATCCTGATCAAGTAAGCTCCTCTGAGCTCCAATATGGTAAATATCCCTGTGCATGTGTTCTTTATAAGCGTCTGCAAGCTGATATACCCTTGGTTGTCTGAGTAGAACTTCGAAATACAAGTTTCTTAGTGTCTAGACATATGAATTCAGAATCAGTGGGTTATGCACCTCTACCAGCAGATAGAGATGGAGCAAAGCCGACATCACAGTATATATACTCCTGCAGTGACATCAGCCTGCCAGTATTCTCAGTCTCCAGCAGATGGTGGTCGTGCATCTCCCTATTGGGGATTGCTTCAAATTTTAGAAGGAGAAAGAAAGAAGGAAATTGAATTCAACCTGCAGTGATATCAAATGGTCCCTTCCCCAGTTAAATTTCCTGAGGTTATTTCCGTGATCCCACAGATGAGTGCATTGGTCTGATAGCTGGTTTTGTCAGCAGGTGTGGACATAGCTGTTAAAACAGCTGAAAGGCAGCGGGCTCAGGAAGCAGAGTGCGGCGTTGATGGTACATGCCCTCTCCCCCACCAGCCAGAGACAGCCGAGATGGGCTGAGCTCAGGTAAAGCTTAAAAAAAAAAAGAAAAGAGACAGAGAAGGAGGTTTTTTTGTAGGGCTTCCTTCTTCCTCCTGTCTCCATGCTCAGCGTGTCATTCCAACATTCGTTCCCGCCTCTGAGGGAGGTTAAGGGATGTGGACAGCCTGGCAGATTAAGCAACTCTTTTGGGCTAGGCCCTGCTCTTAGTCTTTTCTCTTTGGGCCTCATGGTAGACCACGGCAAAGGTTTTCCTGCACAATAGGCTGCCCTCTTCAGGACAGGTATAAGAACATAAGAAATTGCCATGCTGGGTCAAACCAAGGGTCCATCAAGCCTAGCATCCTGTTTCCAACAGAGGCCAAACCAGGCCATAAGAACCTGGCAAGTCCCCAAACACTAAGAAGAACCCATGCTACTGATACAATTAATAGCAGTGGCTATTCCCTAAGTGAACTTGATTAATAGCCGTTAATGGACTTCTCCTCCAAGAACTTATCCAAACCTTTTTTGAACCCAGCTACACTAACTGCACTAACCACATCCTCTGGCAACAAATTCCAGAGCTTTATTGTGCATTGAGTGAAAAAGAATTTTCTCCAATTAGTCTTAAATGTGTTACTTGCTAACTTCATGGAATGCCCCCTAGTTCTTCTATTATTCGAAAGTGAAAATAACCGATTCAAATCTACTCATTCAAGACCTCTCATGATCTTAAAGACCTCTATCATATCCCCACTCAGCTGTCTCTTCTCCAAGCTGAACAGCCCTAACCTCTTCAGCCTTTCCTCATAGGGGAGCTGTTCCATCCCCTTTATCATTTTGGTTGCCCTTCTCTGTACCTTCTCCATCGCAACTATATCTTTTTTGAGATGCGGCGACCAGAATTGTATACAGTATTCAAGGTGTGGTCTCACCATGGAGTGATATAGAGGCATTATGACTTTTCCATTTTATTAATCATTCCCTTCCTATCAATTCCTGTTTGCTTTTTTGACTGCTGCAGCACACTGAACCAACGATTTTAAAGTATTATCCAATATGATGCCTAGATCTTTTTCCTGGGTGGTAGTTCCTAATATGGAACCTAACATCGTGTAACTACAGCAAGGGTTATTTTTCCCTATATGCAACACCTTGCATCTGTCCACATTACATTTTATCTGCCATTTGGATGCCCAATCTTCCAGTCTTGCAAGGTCCTCAGGTCTTCCTGTAATATATCACAATCCGCTTGTGATTTAACTAGTCTGAATAATTTTGTATCATCTGCAAATTTGATAACCTCACTCGTATTCCTTTCCAGATCATTTATATATATATTGAAAAGCACTGGTCCAAGTACAGATCCCTGAGGCACTCCACTGTTTACCCTTTTCCACTGAGAAAATTGACCATTTAATCCTTCTCTCAGTTTCCTGTCTTTTAACCAGTTTGTAATCCATAAAAGGACATCGCCTCCTATACCATGACATTTTAGTTTTCTTAGAAGCCTCTCATGAGGGACTTTGTCAAATGCCTTCTGAAAATCCAAGTATATTACATCTACCGGTTCACCTTTATCCACATGTTTATTAACCCCTTCAAAAAAATGAAGCAGATTTGTTAGGCAAGACTTCCCTTGGGTAAATCCATGTTGACTGTGTCCCATTAAACCATGTCTTTCTATATGCTCTACGATTTTGATCTTGAGAATAGTTTCCACTATTTTTCCCGGCACTGAAGTCAGGCTCACTGGTCTATTGTTACCCGGATCGCCCCTGGTGCCTTTTTTAAATATTGGGGTTACATTGGCCACCCTCCAGTCTTCAGGTACAATGGATGATTTTAATGATAGGTTAGAAATTTTAACTAATAGATCAGAATTTTTATTTTTTAGTTCCTTCAGTACCCTAGGATGCATACCATCCAGTCGGTTTATGCAAGCATATCTGGCTGTGCATCCAGTTTTTGGACACTTAGTTGAACACTTTCTTGGGCATCCAGGTGGTAGTGGTATCTGTATTAGTCATGCGCTTACCTATACGCACAATTTGGGCTTCAGTGGCCATTCAAGCATGGGTTGTGCGCTTAAGTTTGGGGATGGCTACATTTGACACATATTTTACAGCGCAAATTCAGCTGGACGCACACTTTTCAGTTGCCTGTTAAATGTACTGACAGATTGATGATGCCTATAGCTAAAAAACCTAAGCGCCTGTCTCTCTGTGCTGCCTTTCATATTCAGATATCTCAGCCTGGTATTCCCTCTAACTTGTGCCAGGTTTGCTTAGAGGCTTAGGGAGAATTACCTTAATCTGATCTTACTAAGCCTGGTTCTTTCCAGCCTGATGAGGGCCTGGGTAAAGGCATGTCAGGAGGGAACTCCTGACCTTGGAACTTCCTTAACTGGTTCATCAGTAGGCACAGCACAGGTGCCTTCTGGTTTTGGCATGGATACTTCTGCCTTTTCTTGGGTGGAATTTTTTAAAAGAAGGCAATCCTTTCTTCAGGGGCAATCCTCAGCCCCGACTAATCTTGCCAGGTCAGAGTCACAGGTGGTGACCTCTCACTCACCCAGTACTACTGTTACGCGCCGAAGTACACCTAGATGGGCAGCAGGTCTTCCCGATAGGGATATGATGGCACCAATGATGAGGTCGATCTTTACTTTCTGGAGGATGGGAAAATTTCTCCGAGACTGGAACTGTATAGGACTTTGTTGCGGTTCTTTCATAGAGATTAGTTACTGGCTCTGATTTCCTAGACATTAAATATGCTGGGAGTACCTGGGGCTGAGTCCATGTCTGAGCCAAAGAAAAATCCCTTTACGGTTTCTTTGCGTAAAGCCTCTTGGGTTTTTTTACCTGTTATGAAGGCCATTCAAGAATTGATTGATCTTGAGTGGGATGCCCCGGCGGCTAATCTGAAAGGGGGTCGAGTATTGGAAGGTCTGTATCCCCTGGATCCAATGGCGAGAGAGCTATTTCGCTTGTCTGTGCCGTTTCCAAGTGCACAACTATCCCCATGGTGGGAGGAGTTGCCCTGAAGGATGTGCACGATAGAAGGTTTGAGGCCATTCCTAAGTAGCAAGGGATTTACTTAGTTTTTGGTACTTGCCAGGTACTTATAGCCTGGATTGGCCACTGTTGGAAACAGGATGCTGGGCTTGATGGAACCTTGGTCTGATCTAGTATGGCATGTTTTTATGTTCTTATAAGCATTTGAAGCAGTGTAATGACCTTACAGATAGCTGCTTCTTGTTCCCTGGTGGCTCAGTCTTGTTTACATCTCTCTCTCATGAGGTCAACGAATCAGAGTGAATTCCAGGGCAGTTATGCCACAAACACTACAGTACTGAGACATTATTACTAGCTTTATCAGACAATATCTTAAGAGGCTTTGATACAGGAACACATTACATTCTGATTCTATTGGATCTCTCAACAGCATTTGACACTATAAATCACAAAATACTAATCAATAGACTAAAAGAGATAGGACTCAATAACAAAACAATAAACTGGTTTGAGTCATACTTAAGCAACAGATTTTTCCAAGTACAAATCAAAAACACACTATCAGACAAAGTTAAACTACAAACAGGAGTCCCACAGCATTCAGCCCTGTCCGCAACACTCTAACATTTATCTCCTCCCAGTATGTCACCTATTCGCTGGACTTGGAATAATACCCTACATATATGTGGATAACATACAACTACTGTTACCCATCATAAACACAATTGAAGAAACAATGAAACTGGCTAATATGTATCTTGAAATAATCAGACAACTCCTAAACCAAATGGAACTGGTAACAAACATTGATAAAACTGAATTCTTACACCTAGAACGAAAAAATATACACCCTATACAACCACAATTGCAATCAAAAATAATCAAACCGTAGAGTTAGCAATAAAAATACGGAATCTAGGGGTAATAATTGACCCTGAGCTTAACATGAAACAACACATTTCACAGAAATTAAAAGAAGGTTACGCCAAACTAATGGTCCTTAGAAGACTGAAACTCCTGCTAACACTGAATAATTTTCGCACAGTCCTACAGGCAATGATATTCGCGAGCACAGACTACTGTAACTCTCTGCTATTAAGGCTACCTCAAGTTACTATTAGACCACTCCAAATATTGCAAACTTCCGCTGCTAGAATTTTGACAGGCAAAAAGAAAAGAGACCATATCACAGGTACATTTGCTGAACTAAACTGGCTTCCAATTGAATAAAGAATACAATACAAAGCATTGTGTATAATTCATAAACTAATCCATGATGAAAAGGCTGACTGTCTTAACACAGCACTGCGCGTACATGTACCACACAGAAACCTGAGCTGCTAATAAAGCTCTACTAACTATTCCTTCTGTTAAATCAGCACGCCTCACGCAAGTAAGGGAGAGAGCTCTGTCGCTGGCTGGACCTGTTCTATGGAACTCCACGCCACTCGAAATAGGGCTGCAGAGAAATTTGAAACTATTTCAGATTAGTCTGAAAACCTGGCTTTTTAAACAAGCTTTTTAAAAAGACAAAGAGAAGGGGGAAAACAGTTGAAAGATAATGACGCACCAAGTAATCAGTTTTTTTCCTCTAATATCTCCAATTGCATATTAACGCTAGATTTGAACCGCTTGACAGTTTTTCAACAGACATATGCCTTAATTAACTCATAGTCTTTTCTTATTAAAATATGTTACCGTTCCATGTCGGCACATATATAATTTGTAATCTATACCAATTATAGTTTTTTCTTATTGTGCCTTTCTGTAAACCGTTCTGATGGTGAATTAACTTAACGATGGTATAGAAGACTTTTTAAATAAATAAATAAATAAATTATGGAGCCAGCAGCTGCCTTTATGGCAGATGTGGGCTGCGATTTGGTTCACACCTCAGCCAGAAGGGGTGGCTTCAGTAATAGGGGCCAGGTATCAGTTATGGCTGAGAAATTGGTCGGCCATAAATTTAACCTCCAAGCTAACCTTATGAAATTGCCCTTTAAAGGCTCGCTCTTGTTTGGGAGCATGTTGGAGAAAATGACCAATAAGTGGGGTGAGTCACTGGTTCCTTGGTTGCTGGAGAATAAGAAGCAGATGCTGCGCTTCTTTGGCATGAGAGATCATGCTAGGGAATCCAAGTCTTTTTGATGCTACAGAGGAGTGACCTTTCAGAGGACTCTACCTTTTCACAGGTCTCTGTCCTTTCATCCCAGACAGCCCAGACAGGGTGCAGGCTCGGGTACCGGAACCTCCCAAGCCTCCCAGTGAAGGTTTGCCAACCCACCCCCAGGAATAGGAGATAGGGGATCACCTCTCTCTCGCTCTCTCTTATCAGAGGTGGGTCGAAATCACATCAGACCAGTGGGTCCTGGAGGTGATACGAGAGGGATATGCACTGGAGTTTTGCTGTGTTCCTTGGGACATGTTCATGGTGTCTCCTTGTCACTCCCTGCAGAAGAAGCAGGCAGTGGCGTGTACATTGTCAAGGCTCCGCAGTCTGAGGGCTGTGATTCCAGTGCCCAAGTCAAGAAAATACTGGTTGATATTCCATTTATTTTGTTGTGCCCAAGAAGGGGAGGGCTCCTTTCATCCCATCTTGGACCTCAAAGGGGTCAACTGTCATTTGCGGGTGACCCATTTTCTCATGGAAACATTGTACTTAGTGATGATGGCCAAGCAAGTCAGGGGAATTTCTGACCTCCTTAGATCTGTCCGATGCGTACCTGCATATTCCCATCTGACTACAGCACAACGTTTTCTGCCATTTGCAGTTTTGGGATGTCATCAGTTTCAAGCACTGCCTTTTGGTCTGGCCACCACACCCAGAACTTTTTCCAAGGTTATTGGGGTGATGGCGGCAGAGTTGAGAAAGGATGGGATTCTGGTATAGCCATACTTGGATGACTGGCTGATTCAGGCCAGTCTCTGGAAGAGAGCCTCCTGGTTACTCGCAAGGTGATCTTGTGGCAGGAGCTCAGTTGGGTGGTGAACCTGGCCAAAAGCAGTCTTCAGCTATCTCAGTCGCTAGAGTATCTCAGTGTTCAGTTCGACACGAAGCAAGGCAGGGTATTCCTGCTAGAGGGTCATATTCAAAAGTTGTTGGTGCAGGTGTATCTGTTGATGAACACAACATGTCCGACAGTGTGGTCCTATCTACAGGTGCTTGGTTTGATGGTGATATCCCTGGAAGTGGTGCCGTGGGCAAGGGCACATAAAGTAGCCTCCAGCTACTTTAGCCACCCCAAGTTCTGCCTCCTTGTTATATGTAACTTTTGCCTCTTGTTAAATGGTTGATCAAGTTATACCCCTTGTTACATGTAAACTGATTTGATATGAACTTATTCATGAAGGTTGGTATAGAAAATAAATAAATAAATAAATCTCTCCCTGATGTCTCATTGGAGCCCACAGGACTATTCGATTCAGCTCCCCCTGCCGCTGGAAATCTGCTCTCTACAGTGGTGGTTATAAGTGGATCTAAGAAAGGGAGCTTCCCTAAAATCACTGGACTGGTTAGTACTCAAGACAGATGCGAGCCTCAAGGATTGGGGAGCTCACTGTTAGAAACTGAAGGAACAAGGGCACTGGAATGCAGAAGAGTCTCTTTGGAGCATCAATCAGCTAGAAGCCCAGGCGCTTCGGTTGGCATGCTTACCGTTAGGCAACAGGTTGCAGGGTGAAGCGGTCCGAATAATGTTTCACAATACAATGACAGTGACTTGCATCAATTGGCAGGGAGGAACCAAGTGCCATCAAGTACCTCAGGAAATAGACCACCTTATGGAATGGGCAGGTGAATCTTTAGGAGATCTCAGCCTTGCACATTGCAGGAAAAGACAATATAAGAGCAGACTGTCAGCAGGCAGAGTCTGGATGCAGAAGAATGTGTATTGTCAGACGAGGCATTTCAGCTGAGTTTGATCACTGGGACCTTCCATTTTTGGACTTGCTGCCAACTTCTCGCAATGTGAAGGTTCCTCGATTCTTCAGTCGCAGGAGAGATCCAAAGTTATTGGGCATTGATGCTTTCATGCAGGAATGGTCAGAGGACAAGTTGCGGTATGCTTTTCCCCCATGGCCCATGTTGGGCAGAATGGTTCTGAGGGTCAAAAATCACAGAGGGTTGGTGCTTTTGGTGGCACCAGATTGGCCCAGGAGGCCATGGTATGTGGATATGCAAAGGCTCCTGGTAGACTCTCCCCTCCGGGATGTTTTGCAGCAGGGACCTCTTCTTCACAATGATCCAACTCAATTTTGTCTTATGGTATGGCCCTTGAGAGGGCTTGCTTGCTGAAGCATGGATATTCTGCTGTGGTAATTGCCACCTTGCTACAAGCAAAACGTTCTCCACTTCCTTAGCGTATGTGCAGGTTTGGTGAGTGTTTGATTGGTGTGAAGATCGAGGTATGCTTTCTCATTCAGTTAAGATCCCGCTCATTTTGGAATTTTTGTAGGATGGATTGAATAAAGGGTTGGTCCTTAATTCCTTAAAGGTACAGGTAGTGGCTCTTGCCTTTTTTAGGAGTCAGGTGAATGGTTGTCCCTTGTCGGCTCATCCAGATGTGACCCATTTCTTGTAAGGAGTGAAATATCTGCATCCTCCCTTGTGATTACTGGTGCCCTTGTGGAGTCTTAATCTGTTTCTGCATTTCTTAGCAGGTCCTACATTTTGACCATTTCAAAGCCTTTCCTTGAGGTTGCTGACATTGAAAACTGTTTGTGGCAATTTGTTCTGCGCATATAATATCCAAGCTGCAGGCCTTGTCTTGCCGGGAGCCATTCTTTCAGGTGACTCAAGAGGCGATACAGCTGCATACTGTTCCTTCCTTATTTCCTAAAGTAGTCTCAGATTTTCACTTGAATCATTCCATGTCCCTACAGTCTCTGGATAGGGAAAAATGTGGAGGAATATCACCTGTTGCAACCCTTGGATATCAGTACATGTTGTTAGGTATCTAGAGGTTTCTAAACCTTTCTGGACGACAGATCACCTGTTTTGTCCTCCATGGTGGAAGTAGCAGGATGAACCAGATTTGCAGGTACAGTAGGTCGCTGGATTAAGGAGGTAATCACAGCCACATATGAGATTGCTGAAAAGCCATTACCTAGTCAAGTTAGGGCTCAGGCAGTGTCATGGGCAGAAATTAGGTTGTTGCATGTGCAGTTTTGAGTGGACCATGGGCAGCCTCCTGCCCTATTCAGGAGTACCTTGGATACTTCCCACTGATTCTGGATTCATCTGTCTAGATGATAAGAAATGAGACTCCTGTAAGTAACCTGTTTAAGCCTTTATATATAGACCTGTAAATACCCTGTTACAGTTTTATTGCTTTAATTTCATTGCCCTCTGCTCTATGTATATTCCTCCCTATGTATATTCCTCCCTGTTTCCCCTCCCCGTTGATTGTAATTTCAGCCTTTCAGTTACAATGTGAACCGGTATGATGAATGCTTACTAATGCCGGTATATAAAACGTTCCAAATAAATAAATAAATAAATAACTACTTACCTATAATTTCCTTTTCTTTAGGATAGACAGATGAATTCAGTTTCCCGCCTTTGGCTGCCAAATAATTTTGTTGTAGTCCTCCTGCGTGGCTATGTTTTTTCAGGGGTTACTATTAAATGTATGTCCAGTCCCTAGACTAGTGTTGATAAATTCTTTGTCTGAGCTTAGTGTTTCCTGTTGGCTAAGTACTGAAATGGTTATCTGTTAATAATCAAGTTTTTGCTAGTCTGGCCAACATTGGCTTTTGCAGAGAATACTGGAGGGAAGATGTCACTGCAGGGGTATATATATATACTGTGATGTCAGCTTTGCTCTGTCTCCATCTGCTGGTAGAAGTACATAACCCACTGGTTCTATATTCATCTGTCTATCCTAAAGAAAAGGAAATTATTAGGTAAGTAGTAATTTCTCATTTCTCTTTAGACTCTGCCCTTTCAGTATCATCTGCACTGTTCAAAGTCTTTTTTGCCTCAGCTGGTTGCTCCACAGTCTCATCTGGGCTTCCATCTGCAGCAACTTCCAGTTGTTCTGAGCTTCATCAATACATGATTGCTCCATTACTCACCTTGACTTGTGTTGGTGATGCTCACAGGAAATATCTGCTTAGGGTTCGGACTTCTGATGTTTATTTAAAGATTCTTTTATATCAGCCATAGCGGAGCACCGTGCAAAGCGGTTTACAATATAATAAAAACAAGCTACAAATAGTAAACAGCTTAGCAAATCATAAAACGAGACAGTAAAAGAATTAGGCACAGCAGTAGAGCAAGAATTTAGGAGAAAGCCAGTTTTAAGTAATGAGCTTTCAGATGTTTCCTAAATGTTTACTAGTCAGCAAACATTTAGGAAGAGAATTCCACAGGGTGGGGCTTGCAACAGAAAAAGTCCTGGCATGGATAGTTTGCAGATGACAAGTTTTGACAGTGGGGATCATTAACAAGTCCTTTATCAGCAGGTATTAAAATTGTTGAGGAAAGTACCATTTTAATTTATCGGCCAGATAGACTAAACTCTCATCTTGGAGGGCTTTAAAAACCATGGTGATGATCTTAAACTGAAGCCAGTGAAGTTGCTGAAGTATGGAGAAAATGATCTGTCTAACAGGATGAGAAAATCAGACGTGCTGTGGCATTTTGCAATAACTAGAGTGCCCTCAACCTCAACATGGTGCCTATTTCTTTTCAGCTTGCTTTAAGGTGCCCTCAACCTTAAAGCAAGCTGAAAAGAAATAGGCATCCTGTTGTGACCACAACTAATGAGAAGAACGAAAGAAAGCAACTGCCTCAGCAAGCATGGCTTTCAATATAGATCCCAGAGCAGCTGTATCCAAGTTGAATGCAAGCAGTTATCAGATGTGGAAGTTTAAAATGGAAATACTGCTGAATAAATTATGGGCCTTTAAATGCATGGATAGACCTACTGAAAATGAAGATCTTTGGGACCAGAAAGATATTAAATCAAGAAGTATTTTGTCTTTTTGTTGAAGATAATCAATATATATCTGCATCTGTGCCATTGTGAGATAGATATGGGAAAATTTGAAAAGATTACATAAAAGGTGTAATTTAAATCCCAAGAAACAGTGGTATATTAATACTGTGCAAGATATCAGAGAAATTGAAATACATGGGAGAAGATTTGAAAGAAAGATGATCATGTGATTGCAATATTATTGTATAGCTTGCCAGACACATATGATGTGCTCATAAATGAACTGGAGACTAGGGCAAAATCCAGACTAGCTCTGGACTATGAGAAAGGCAGATTCATAGATGAGTTTGTTTACAAACATGAAAAATTGAAGGAAACAAAGGCAAGTATTACAAGAACGATGAGGTAGCCCTGCATAGTGGAGGAAATGAAAGACCCAAATGAATTTTCAAGTTGCCCTTGCTGCAGAGGGAGGGGCTGGTGTATGAAAGCAGCCCAAAAAGAGCAAAAATTCATTATACAGCAAAGGGTAAAGCCTGTGGGCAAACACAGCCCTGGAGAGACAGAAATTCATAGCACTCTGTGGGTCCCATAACCTGATGAATTTTCTCTCCTTGACTGGTACTAGTTCTGGTCTTATCTACTTATTCAGTGTGAGAACTGGGTGTGTGCGCAGCAGGAACCTGCATGCCTCCAGAATAAATGTTTGCTGTGAAACAGAAAAGACTCAGAACTCTTCTGTGGTGCGTGCAAGGATTCCTTACTTGAGAAACTGGAATAGAAAATAATACCCATTATATATACAGTTATATGATTTTGTACAGCTGATTGTGTTGGAGGATGACCTTCTGCTATCTGTCCTCTAGCATTAACAATGACCCCTTTAAATTAATTAGTGAGTCTTATGGTCTATGGTCTAAAAATTGTTCATGATTACTGGCCTTCTTTTCTCTTAAAAATCTCCAATTGTCACCTTTACCACAGACCAAATGTTGCAGAGACAAATCATGACTGAGAAGACCTGTCAGGCCTTCCTCTAGTGCCCAACTCACTCCATTATCAGCATCCATTGCTATGAGCACCACAGCGTGCTCAAACTCAGTTTTCTTGAAGGGAAAGATCCTAGGTTGAGGATGAAAACTATGGGCCGGATTTTAATACCTACGCACGGGTGTACATTTGTGCGCACAACCTGGCACGCACAAATGTATGCCCGATTTTACAACATGTGTACGCAGCCGTGCACATGTTATAAAATCCGTGGTTGGCGCGAGCGCAAGGGGGTGCACAATAGTGCACCTTGCGCGCGTCAAGCCCTTGGGAACCCTGCTGGCTTTCCCCGTTTCCTCCAAGGCCGCTCCGAAATCGAAGCGGCCTTGGAGGGAACTTTCCTTCCGCTCCCCCACCTTCCCCTCCCTTCTCCTACCTAACCTGCCCCCCAGCCCTACATAACCCCCCCCCCCCAACCTTTATTTTATAAATTACCCCCGCCTCAGGGCAGGCATAGGTTGCACGCGCCGGCTGACAGCCGACCAGCGATCCCAGGCACAGCACCAAATGGCTGTTGTGCCTGGAGGCTCTGGCCCTGCCCCGGACCGCCCCGCCCATGCCCCATCCCTTTTTCAAGCCCCGGGACGTACACACGTCCCAGGGCTTTATGTGCGCTGCCAGGCCTTTTGAAAATACTGTTTCCCAAGGTTAGTGCAGTACATGCTGAAATAGGTCTCGTAGTCATTGACATTTTGCCCTGTACTACAGTAGCTCATGCTCAGTTTTAGTGCATTAGCATATACATCAGTAGACAGACCATAAAATATCAAATGCAATGATATTTATCAGAATTAGAGCTGCATCAAGTGTGCACATGGATTGAACTATAAGGGTGTAAAGCAGATGGTAGGTGGAACAAATTTGTCAGTACCTGTGCACTGCTCTTGTACTATGCTTAAACATAAAACTCCTTGTCCAATGCAGTGACCTTATTTTACTATAGGAATGTCTATGATGCCCTTGAATGTCAAATGGGTTCTAAAACTGCATGCAAGGAGATAGGGTTGAAATGCTCTATTGAAAGGCGAGTAAGCTTGACATACTCCATGTAGAATTGTACAGATATAGCATATTTTTGGAGGCAGAATATACATATATATATTTCAACTATTTGCCTGTGGGTTTTGCCAAAAGTTAATACCGACAGCACTTATAAATCAGTATTACAAAGTATACCTTTTCATTTTATTTTAGACTGCCTATTTTAGGGAAGTCATTTATCTAGTCTTAATGTTGTAGATAAAACAAATCTGCAGTGCCGTATGACATATTTAATTACAATATTCCTGCTGCAGTACTACATTTGTCATTGTATAGAACGTTGTCAAGACTGTTTCATGCTCAGAATGGCTCTATTTGCATCCAGTAACAGACGGCACTGATGCTAATATTAGCCTCCTTCCAGCTTTTACAGTTAAAGCCCATTAAATCATCTTCAGTTCATCAGCTCCTGCCAGACTGGGACATCCTTAATCTGTTCTGTAATAGCAAAGGCACTCAGTGCTGGGACAAATAAGACTGTAGGAACCGATGCGGGAAATTTATGGGTTTCTTGAAGAGAAGGAAGCTCAAACTTGCACCCACTGTTTGTTCATCAAATTGAAAATGTTAATGAAATCAACGGTCTTCTTTATCCACTTCAGTGCTGCGATAACAATTCTGATTTGTCACAGAGTACTATTTAGCACAGATTACATTTCTTGCCTCAGTGTTACCTCTGATTACCTAAGAGGGAGTTGCTGTCTGCAATCAATGGAAACAGGAGCAGGGCCGCAAAGTAAAACTGACCAGCTCATGGCAAGGGCTACCCTTCTGAAGTTGAGACCATATTAATATAATTACAACATATTCCTGCTTGGTGTAAAAAAAAAAAAAACAAAAAAAAAAAACCAGAGATAGGAAATGGTATTTTTCAAATATTTTGAGGCCAAAATAATTAGCTCAGCAATGTTCACCTGGATAAATGTTATTGGCCAGACTCTTTGGAAAGGCCATTGAGTGATTGTTATATTTAATCACACTCCACAAGTTAAGCAATTTTTTTTCTAAGACAAAGTATATCTCCAAGTTTCAATACTCAAATTATGTAGAACAGAGATTTGACTATGTTGAATCATGCAGACTTTCTGCGCTTTACACGCTTTGAGGAGAGAAGGCAAGAAAAAATATATATATTGACTTTTTCAGGATTTCTCAGTAGTTGAGGTTATCCCAAGACCCAAATCACCACTGGTTTCAGGGATTTCTTTTTGCTGGTGTTTTGGCAAGGTACTCCAAGTGCTCTGTGAAACTCAAAGTCCTTCAGAAACTGCATTTCCAATAGGTCTGACAAATATCTCCATGAATTTCTCTGGATCATCACCTCCCATGCCTTCTGGCAACCCAAAACTCTGAAATAGTTTCTCCTATTCCTGTTATCTGTATTGTCACAGTTTCTTTAAAGTTCGGCAGTGATTTCAGCAATGATCGGGCCCTGTAGCAGTGTCACAGTACGGGTTCCAACAAGCAAGTCCTTTCCTCCAATTCGTCCACTCTTCTGAAATAGAGGCGATGGCCCTTGCAGTACAAGTCTTCTTTAGTTGCACCATGATCCCCTGTCATTTGCATCTTTAGAGATTGCAGTTCATAATCATGGTATATGGGAGGATTCTGTTTAAATGTCCTTGCTAGTTTTTTTCTTTGGAGATGCAGGGTCCTGTTTGGACCTTTTGACTCTGTATCACCATCAAAGCTACTTCTGATTAACCCAGTTCTATTTAACCCATATAAAAGTTATTTCTTAGGCTAAATATTTGGAAGAGACAGCAGTATCACTTGCAGAGTTTACTGAATTCTTACTTATTTCTCAGAGAGTAGATTCCTTAAACATCTATCTATCAGTAGTAAGGAGTCTCGTGTGGCCTCTCCCCCCTTCCACACCATTGTTTCATAGAAAGTCTAATGATCCACTACACATTTGTGATTGATTATGTTTTCTGATTGCTTGCTTAAATTTATGCATTAAAAATTAATTACATGCTGATTTGATAGTTTTATTTGGTGTTACTAATTTGTTGTCACCTGCTCCAAGCACATTTTTTGAGAAAGGAGTGAGAGATAAATTGCAATAAATGAATAGCTGTAGTTACACGATGTTAGCTTCCATATTAGGAGCTACCACCCAAGAAAGAGATCTAGGCGTCATAGTAGATAATACATTGAAATCGTCAGCTCAGTGTGCTGCAGCAGTCAAAAAAGCAAATAAAATGTTAGGAATTATTAGGAAGGGAATGGTTAATAAAACGGAAAATGTCATAATGCCTCTATATCGCTCCATGGTGAGACCACACCTTGAATACTGTGTACAATTCTGGTCGCCGTATCTCAAAAAAGATATAGTTGCAATGGAGAAGGTACAGAGAAGGGCAACCAAAATGATAAAGGGGATGGAACAGCTCCCCTATGAGGAAAGGCTGAAGAGGTTAGGGCTGTTCAGCTTGGAGAAGAGACGGCTGAGGGGGGATATCATAGAGGTCTTTAAGATCATGAGAGGTCTTGAACGAGTAGATGTGACTCGGTTATTTACACTTTCGAATAATAGAAGGACTAGGGGGCATTCCATGAAGTTAGCAAGTAGCACATTTAAGACTAATCGGAGAAAATTCTTTTTCACTCAACGCACAATAAATCTCTGGAATTTGTTGCCAGAGGATGTGGTTAGTGCAGTTAGTGTAGCTGGGTTCAAAAAAGGTTTGGATAAGTTCTTGGAAGAGAAGTCCATTAACTGCTATTAATCAAGTTTACTTAGGGAATAGTCACTGCTATTAATTGCATCAGTAGCATGGGATCTTCTAGGTGTTTGGGTAATTGCCAGGTTCTTGTGGCCTGGTTTGGCCTCTGTTGGAAACAGGATGCTGGGCTTGATGGACCCTTGGTCTGACCCAGCATGGCAATTTCTTATGTTCTTATGTTCTTAATAGATAGATAATGGAGAATCAGTGTATTTTGTTTGGTGGTACTGACTGAATCCTACTTCAAGAGGATTGAATAAATCAGTCTATAATGAATAGTAGGAGAAAAATGATCTATAGACTCCATCCAGAATTTGGTGTGCAATTTTGGCTTTCCCCCCTTTTTATTTGTATCTATGGTGCAGCTATGGAAAATGTAGCTAAATGCTTTCTTTTTTAATTTTTGAATGTGATCAGAGCAGACTTTAACATGTTTCATTAAAAGCAATCTTTTGTGAACCCTAGGAAGGGTTCGAGATCATAAAGCACCATCATGACTTTCAAAGGCAGCCAGAAAAAAAAGAAATTGACTGGATTAGCCACATTTGCCAAATCATTGCCTACAAGTAAATGCTTTGTTATTTTTGCCACAGTTTCAGCATTTCATTGCACATCAGTTCTTACTTCCTGGTGTGAATTCTCATTTCCCTCTGTTTGGGAAAAGATCTTGATGAGTCAGGCCCTTAGCTTTAGTTTCTGATTGAATTTTCTGCACAGTTTGTTAGTAGTTGTAAGAAAATAGCAGCCAACAAAAAAAAATACGATAAAAGGATAAATATATTAGCAAGCCCTCAATTAATTTTGAAACCAAAGATGAAAAAACACTTTTTAGTGGTTTTACACAATTACAAATCTTTTGTGTAGGGTAATTTTCCTTTATGTGTGTGATTTTTGTGTAAAAGTGAGAGAATTCAGTACAGGGGGACTGTCTTTCTCTTTCCTCAGTACAGGTGCAGGTAGTTCTCCACTTTAAGACCCTTGAGGTACAATGGTCCGAAGTTTCAACTGTAGCATCTGCTTCTATTTTTGCCCTGTTTTCAGCATCTAAGGGTTTTACATCTTTGGGATCGTCCCCTTGCTCTATTTCCACCTTTTTGTGGGCTGCGACTCAGGGATATAAATTCTCCCCCTGAGCATGTGATCAAGGTCATTGCTTCTCCCTGAGAGGATTGAGCTGATTCTGCTTCCTTTGTGAATAGCACTCAAGGAGAGTGGAGTTTGTT